>NC_088099.1:161962516-163212516 GCF_036370855.1 Dromaius novaehollandiae
AAGAAAAAACAGGAAAAAAACCAAAACTAGAGAACAAGACCTTTTCTTTTATTTGAATGTGAAGCTTTTCTGTTAACCAAGTAAAGCTTGTGAACGGACAGGTCCCAAAAATGGAACTCTATGGCCTGGATCCATTTTTTTGACTTTAGGTACCTCATATTTAACTGATTTGTCTCAGGCTAGTTTTGGGGCTCTGTAATCAAAGGTGTTACCTCTCCTAAGACAGCTACCCCTGAAGGGCAGTTTGTCCCCCTAATCATTTTACACTGAAGGTAGCTGACTAGATGCCAATTTTTCAGAGTAAAAGACAGATGAAATGGATTCCACCTTTGGGGCCTGACCCATTGTAAAGCAATCAGAAATGGGCAAATCAATACTATTAAAATTCTTTGAATTTCCAGCCTTAATAAATCTTGGAGGTGAGAGAGGGGAGCTGCATAAGCTTAGAAAGAACATTTCTACCTGAAATTACAACGATTCAAAAATGATGTATTTCATGTAAGCCACCTGTTCTCATGGAGTGGCTTGTTTCCTGCATATTCCTAACAAAAATATTCCAAGTTCCTTGCTCTCCTCAGCACTAAATGCTAAGCTTGATAATGGGTATACTGTTATTCATTTAAAAAGCCTTAAAATAATTCTGATTAACAACTTGCTGTAAGATGAAAGCATATGCGCATTACTTACTCCTAGTCAAGAAATGCAGGGTATATAATTTACAGAAAGGTATATAATTTACAGAAAGAGAGCAACATCTGGCAAGATCCTTGCTGCTGGGAATAGTGGAAACTGCACAAGGTATCCCCATTATCCTATCAGCCTAACTTTGCTAAGCTCGTTTTAATGGAGCACGGAAATGTGACTGCCTATTCAGCCTCTCATTCTGGGAACATATTGTAATTAACTGCCTGAGCAGCTGTATGGTGCTAGGAGAAGGCTTTAAATGATGTGATTCTGTTGATATTACTTGTGCTAAAATGATTTTGAAGATTGGAAAGGAAGAACTGATTGCCTTTTATGGCAGCGTCTAAAGCCTAAATGAGTTCTGACACCCGAAGGAAGAAGAAAAAACCTGCAGTCTTAATATCAGCAGTCTGGGAAATGCATCAGGAAGCCTGATCACCATGACATAACCTTTGCAATTATTTCAGCCCCTCCAGTTATCCTCACATATTTGATCCTCAAATGTTGTTTAATTGATAATGTTAGCACAAACTCGATGTCAAAGGAACAGCTACTCACTGTGTAAGCCAATATCTTCATTATCATGAGGAACAGAGATGCCCCCAATGACTTTTCTCATGAGTAAACAGCAATGGTTCATTGACAACCTGGAAAAGAAGGGCTTGGAGAAACTAGCTTTATTAGATGGGAGAAAACGGAGTTAGTCTGGCAGACAACTAGAGGCTGTAATGCAAGGATGGAGCAACACTTGACTAATAACACATTCAAGGTATTAACAACACAGTTTAAAAGGAGTATGTTCTGTAGGAGGACATTGTAGTTCTTTACAAACCTGATTGCTATCATTGTTTCTAAAAAGCAGACTGAGAGATTAAGACAAATTATGGTATAGAGTCCATCATGGTGAGCAGTGATTACTCTAGCTGTAAGCCAAAAGGCTATTAAAGACATCTGCAGCGTCCTGTTTAAGTCACTTATGTCAGTAAAAGAGGATTTGAACAGAGGAAGCCATCCAGGTTATGCTCTAACCAATAGACTCTCCATCGTGATGGAAATTTCAGGGAAAAGCACTAACAGCAGATCACCCCACAGAAAGGATACTTAGCAAGAAAATATATCTTTGATTTTGCAACATCTTTCTGTCCTCAAAGGCCATCTTTAGCAGTCTGCGCAACTCTCTTCTACCAAAGTCTTCAGGAACACTTTTTAAGTTTTCAAAGTGAGGTTGAATTTAGTTTCGTGAAAAACCTGCATGTGGCCAGGCTTAGGCATACCCTAGGAGGGATGAAGCATGTCCTCCTCATGCTACAGGACGCCTGTCCTCTGCCTGCCCCTTTGGTCTAGTGGAGGCAGGGAGTGTGCGATGGAGATGTCACAGATGCCCTTCCAAATGTGTGACCAAGGGAACTTCAAGAAAGAGAAGAGCAAACTGGTTAAACATTTCATCTGCCTTCAAGGACTTCTGAAGATGGAAGCCTACATCTGTTCTGGTGGGTCTGATGCAAGCTGGAGGTGTCAAGAGGACATGCAGCTCTAAATGTTTCTTCTTTCCAAATGCAGAGCAGGAGTAAACTAAGCTGCTGCTCAGCAGGGCCTATGATATCACAAGCATTTTTGTTTGTTTCTGTCTGTTAAAAAGGACATTCTTGCACCTTACATTTATAGGTAGCCTTCATAACTATGTATCTTAATTAACTTTAGTTTCCCTCCTCAAATGCTTGTTTGCAAAAGTCACTTGACACATCTTGTTTAAGAACATAAGGTCCCTTGTGTAAGGGTATGTGGAACCTGAGAGCACCTGCTTCATTAAGGTAATCTGATCAAAGACCTTTTCAGTGCAAAAGGGATAATTAGTAAAGGGGGAAGCGATAAGCAAAGCACACAGGCACAAACCTGATAGACAAGGGATAACAGAAACAATAGCCAAGACCAAAAGTCTCCAGTCACCTATTGATGGAACCTACAGCAATAACTTTGGAGAGGGCCAACCTGGACTTTGTAACTTATAAGAAGGGGGAAACAAGCCAGAAGGATTTTGGAAATTCAAGGGGTGCCTGTAGGACTATGCAAAATTTACTAAAGAATGTTTGGGGAATGGCACCTGGGGAAACAAAGAGAGGATTAGAGAGGAGGGGGTATGAAAAGGACTGTTTGTATGCAAGCAGTAACTGGTCAGCACATCCAGTCTGACCAAACCCTGCATATGATTGCTGTAGTCTATCCTATCTTCTAATTAAATCCTTTCTTAACTGTCTTTCTGTGTAATCTCACTCTCTGTCCCAGGCGTGAGTGTGGTCAGGTCTAGGGCACAACAACTGGAGAGGCATGGGTGAGTGAATATGGACCAGCAACTGGTCAGGGCCAGGTAGGAGGGTTCCCCATGTCCTGGAGCCCACCAGAGGTTGCAGCCCTTATATCTCTTTTAACACCTTGTGCATACACCATTTCTCACAAGAGAGCTGTGTATTGTTCAAGCCAGAAGACTCTAGGTCTTATTAGCATTATTATTTGCATTTTGGAGAGCACCACTGAGAGCTGAAAACAGTTGTTCTTTTGCTGAAAGAATGGGTTTCCCATGAAGGGTTTCTTCAGAGAAGCTGAGATTGAGAGTGGAAATATGACAGCAGAAAACAAAGGGATATTCTGACATGATTATGGGGGAATATGTATTAAAGCTGTATTAGTACTAAGAACTTAATATCAATGTAAATGTTTGTCTATTCCAGCTGTAGATTTTAAAACAGATTTAGACATATAAATGTCAAATAGTTACAAAGCATTTGTTCTAAGAATATGGATTTTCATTTTTGTACTGTTATGATCAGTATTAATTCTTCATTTGAAGTACATTTGTCTTCATCATTCAGAGTATCCCTTTTCATTAGCACCAGGAATTTAGTCAGAAACATGCTGTATTCATTCCACTGATTATGATCTAAACTACCCTCCTGGGTAAGAAATGCAAAATGTATTTATTCTGCTTTAATTAGACCTCTAGCAAATCCTTAGCAAATAGCAATTTTGAGCAGAAGAGGAGACTGCTATTTCCTTTAGTTTTTCCCTACCACAACAGCAGGATGACAGAAGGAACTAGGATTTAATAGGAAACATTAACCAAAATTTGCCCTTGTAGCATCTAACAGTTCAGCTGCTGTTTCATATTTCTTCCGTGACATCACACACACTTCCAGACTTTAGTATTTGTCCTTGGCCTTCAGGCAGTATACACCATGGTAATGAGACAGACTGTTTTTAAAATATTGTGCTAATACCATCAGGGCTGACACAGCATTGATGTCAGTGGAGGTTAAGGAAAGTGCTGAACTCCTCACCTCCCTTCCTATCACAGGGAGGATGAAAAACACACGCACCCTGATGCTGCCTGGCTGTCGCAAGCTGTTTCCAGCTGCCCACAACCAGCAAGAAGGCTTAAATGGTGGGGAGCACCAGGGCCCCACATCCACAGGGCTCAGGTTTTGAGTGCCGTGATGGATGATTAGAAATGGGGTCTACTGGGTGGAGGGAGTGGGAGTTGGTGAAATCTCCCCCTTGCTGTTTCCCAGGAAACCTAGACCTGGCTATCAAATTAAAAATGCTAATTTTTTTTTCTCCAGGGATACAGGCATATTGCAATATTATTAAGCTGCAACGGAC
Source organism: Dromaius novaehollandiae (assembly GCF_036370855.1). NCBI lineage: Eukaryota > Metazoa > Chordata > Aves > Casuariiformes > Dromaiidae > Dromaius > Dromaius novaehollandiae. The sequence continues at coordinate 161,966,855 of NC_088099.1, forward strand.
CATCCCACTGGTACTTTAACCTCAGAAGCACAGGTTGACCTCTTGCATGGCTGGCTGGCTGGCCATGGACAGGTTAGAAGAACACCTAGCTTCTCAGCTGTGGTACTCGTCCTAAAAAAAGGACATTATCTGAGGGCTATAGCAGTGACTAAAGCACAAATGAGAGATAAATTCCTTCCCAGGCCTGCCCTTTGCCTGTCCTGGGACTTGTGATGAGTCATTGACCATTATTCTCTTTCTCTTAGATGTTTCATCTATTCAGCACAAGTCTTTCAGGACAGGAGCAGCTTCTTAAATGGATTTGTCTAGCACCAAAAATGACCGAGTTCCCCAAGTGCCACTGCAGTGTGTAAATAGTAACAATGAGGCCAGCTGACTGAAGCATGTGAAAAGCTTGTGCTCTGCATTGTTTGGCCTTTCCAAACTGTGCAAACTTACAAACATCAAAATGAAAGAATCCAAAGGCAAAGAAGGAGGGCATGAGGAGGAGGAGGAAGAGAGGGAAATCACATATGAAAGGCTTATGATAAATCACTTGGCAATTTGTCATCTGGGTTCTTTGAGATAAAAAGCCAATATAAGGAAATCAAGAGCAATTATGTCCCAGCTTATGAAATGTCTTGGGCTATGCTTAAGCCTTCACTTTTGATTCTACATATTTTGCATTTTGTGTGCTTTGTCTCTTCTGTGAATAATGGTTTCTACCATCATTATTAGTTATTATCCTCACTATGGTATTTATTATATTCTTGAAGGTACAAGATATGGCTGAAAAGTGAATGGACTGCAGTTGCAGAAAATATCTGATTTTAAGGAGTTCTTTCATGTGCCTGATGAAGATATAATTGGGATCAGAGGGCTTAAAGCTGAAACTTAAAAATCCAGGCCAGAATGTTTTTTTTTAAAAAAAACAACAGCTGCAGAAATTTCTCACTGAAGCCAAGTGAAATGGCCAAAAACACTCTCTCTGGACTCTTTAGACCAAACTGAGCATGTTTCCCCACAGCCCAATGTCCTTGATGATATTCAAAATAGCAGACTGGAATATTGCTGTCTTGGTGTGGGTTGCACCAAAGGTCAGGCTAACTCATTATAAGGATCCATTTTGGACTTAAAATAAAACACAGGAAAACAAACTCCAAGCCTGGAGAACCTGGGGTCTAAGAAAGCTGTTGGACAAAGTAGGCCTCTTGTAGGAGCTGGGGTGAGGAAAAGTACCTTCCATAGAGTGATGGGGAGGTTGTTCTGTGCATAGGGGTGAGCATGAAACGTTAACATTGAGACAGAAGAAAAGGGGTCCTCCCTGAACAAGAGGAGCACCTGGCTGCCTCTCAGGTATTACTTTACTGTGATAGTACCTGTCCTAGTCCTCTTTGTGGAGCTAAACACTCTGCAAAGAGAGTGGAGGGGAGCTCCCTGCCATATGGAGCTTGCGGGGTAAACGTAAGATGAGAGGCGACAGGCAGATGAGGAAAATACAAAGAAGCCAGCACACACTTGAGCAAGGTGATAGGCCACTAATTTCAGGAGAACAAGGGCCTACACACTGCTCCAACAAAAAACAGGGATTTTAGGGAGGGATTTACAGAAATGATAACAGAATAGTTTCAGAACTGTTTGCAGCATATTCCTGCCTAATGCAAGGGACAGCTTCAATGAAGGCATGGAGGAGCTGATGCTGAGGCCCAACTGTGGACAGGAGGATACAGAAAGTGAGGAAGAAGAGGGCAAAAAATGTAGACTCTGAAAGATTTTTGAGAGAAAACAAGTTGTTTGTGCCGGATATACTGTGAGCCAGTGAACAGCATAAAGACTGGCAAGGGATAATTAATGCTGTGGGCAGCAGTGTTTTGAATGGGTAGGACAGGGGCAAGGTAGCATTTTTCAAGGCCAAAGTATAGCAGTGTTCAGCCAACAGAAATTGAGGCTGACAAGAACCAGTGACAAGGTTTCATTGCAGCCCAGACACAAAGACCTACGAGAAGACGGCCAAGCTATGATGAAGAAGGCCAGTGATATCACCATTATGACCAGGTCGAAAGATGGGGCAGACAAGGGCAGATTTAGGTTCAGATTCAGGCCATAGTGAGACTAACCATCCACAAAAAGGATACAAGAGAAGGGGAAAGATGTTAGCTTGATTTATTGTGGTACAGTCTCCATTTACTGCCCAGCACAGGATTTATTCCCAGAAGAACAGGAAGGGCAGATCTGTTGTTAGCATCTCTTTTTTTGATGGTTTCTAACAGGTACTTCTGGAGTCCTGCAGCCAGCCAGCTGATCCAGCCTCTGCTGGCACTAGGTAAGGCTCATCATAGCAAGCAAGTGCAGTGTTATTGATTTAAAGATGTATGAGTCTCCTGCTAGAAAATCATTGTATTCAATGGCTTCTTCCTTGCATTTAATCATGGGAGTAGGTTTTCCATTATATTCAAACGACATTTTTTTCCTTTTCTAGGAGACAGATGGAAAAGCATGTAACAACTGCATGCAGAGAGGCATTTTTAAGCTAGTTTTCACAATGGAAGCAACCTCTAGCGACAAGAAAGGTCAGCCTGGGCAGGTCCTTTTCATACACGGGTGTGTAGTGCAAAACTTTACAAGCTGCTGAACTCTTATTTCATTATTGGACATGAAAAAATGAGCAAATTTTTGCTCTCTCTTTCTGCAAGGTATATTAGCCTATGCAGAAACCCAGGCTGCCTTCCTCTGACCAGAATCAGATTGTCTTTTCTCTGTTCTTCTAGTCTTGCAAATCTTGAACTCCTAGCTGTTCCCCCAGAGTGGTGGAGTCTGTGTCCTTGGAGCATGATGGCTGGGGATGGGAGAGACGGAGACTCAAAACCGCTCACATCAAGAAAAGTTAGACTCTTGCTTTCTGGGTACTTTGGAGACAGTTCTTGCTCACTGTCATGAGTTTGACTGTCTGAAGTCTGTCAGCACTATAGATACGTTTATGGTAGAGGGTTCCTAGAAGTATAGTACTGCTGACGATGGCTCAGCAGGCTCTGGGATGGAATTGGGTGCCAGTGCCCATATCTGAATGACAAGGGATCTTGAAGGGGACACGGGCACCAACTTGATCTGACTGGGTGGCAGCACAGATGTACAGTGCTTCAATTTATAATGAATAGGGAATTTGGGGGTTGATCAAAGAGACATCTAGATGATGGACAATAAGGCAGTGTTTTGAAACACTGTTCTGGGCTGTTGGTACCCAGATTACACATCAGTGTAAATCCAGTCTTAATTTAGGTGTCTTGAATCTTTCCTTCACTGCAATTAAATGGAAATGAATTGTGTCCTGCAATCCTATAGTAAGGGCTTCAGGGATGCTTTCAACTTAGGACAATATCAAAATACATTTATCATCCACCTGTATTTTCACTGATTTTGTGACTGTGCCTTCCTAACCTGCTACACTGTTTCTGTTAGTCCTGACAGAGAAACATCTGACCTGACAGAAGGGCCCTTGCCTACCTTCTTCGATATTTAGTTTTACTTTTCCAGATTTTGTACTTATTCTAAGTTTGGAAGATAATTTTTTGAATCAGCTCTTTCCCAGGCCATTGTTGTTATTCTCTTGTTTAGGTCTCACTGTAATTTCACCAAAGAACTGCAGACTTGATCAAATCTGTCTGCTCTCCACACTCTGATCCCCCCAAACAGTAATTGGATTGTTGTATAAGTCTAGTGAAAATAGCATTTTCCATTTTCAAGCATCAAAGGTCTTCACAAGTGTTTATTGATTGCAGTCTCTTATGAATCCCCTTTGAAGTGGTAAGGTCTGTTACATCTGTTTGACAATGGATAAACAGCCTTGGGTTCCTGTTTGGTCCCTCATAGAGCTTGAGTGACATGCTAGCATCGATATTTTTATTAAATTCCTTCTTTTGGATGAAAATCTGCTAGGAAACTTCATCCCTCCCTCTGAAGCCAGGATGTGGACTCTATGGTTCACGAGTTTTACACCCCTCAGTGTTCAACGCATTGCAGCTGAGCACAAAGACCCCACAGAACCTGAGACAAAAGTCTGTGGCCTTCCTTCCTTCTGCTCCCCTGTCATGAAGGTGCCAGCAAACTGCTAGGGTGAAGGTTTCCTGGCCCCTGCTGACTCTTGAGCTGTGTCTGGAGATAGTCTGCAGAAGTTGTCAAAGGCCAAAAAATGTACAGGAATGCCTTCTACCAAAGTAAGTCTGGGCGGTCACATCCCTCTGCACTCCTGTGCAGTGGCAGACCATGGAGCTGAGTTCCCACCTTTCCATCTGATCTCCCTCCCCTCTTCTAAATTCATAATTTTGATGTGTCAGATGCCTCTTCAGGAACTTTTGAGTCCAAATGAAACATTTTGGCCTTTATGCAGCTTGAATAATTTGCCAGAATGACTTGAAATGCTTTATTTTGAGTCTTTTCAGCACCAAATCAGGCATGCAGGGCTGAAGGGGACATGCCACTCTCTTCCACCAAGAAGCAGACTCCCTGAATAGAGGTACACACATATCACAGGTGCATTCTGGCATCATTTTTTAATGTGAAATAAACCAAGCTGTTCTAGTTTCCTTCAATAAAATGAACTGCCTGGTTATCCTTCTCTCTACCAGCTTCAGTTTGAGTTACTTTTTCTTAGGCATGGGAAACCAGAATTCCCATGCTATTCCAGATGAAGTCTCAAGACTGTCTTGTATTTCTTTATCTTCTTTAAAAGCACCTTGCCTGGTAATCCTAACCCTGGAAATACATTTGAATAGATAGCCAAGTCTGTCTACTCTATTTTCAGATGAGGAATTCCCAGTCTGCAGCAAAAATTCCTATCATCAAGTCTGTATGACTTGTGTTTCAATCTGAAACACTTCAGCACACTTCCATTGCTGTGGTCAACTAACTCTTCCTGGGTGACATTCCTAGGTTCCTCAGAACTGAAAATGCTTCCTGATTTTTCTCATAAGCAATTTTCTTAAGCATAGCCCTACTTTTTCTGCAGAGGTAGTAAATGCATACTTTTAAATATTAGTTTCCCAAACCAAAGACCTCTTTTCCACTGTGATAATTTAACCCTCATCACAGCCTATTGTATATTTTCTTTTAATTTCATCCCTGTTCACTTCACGGTTCCTTACTAATATTTAGTTTATTCATCTTAAGTAACAATTTCTCACACGAAGAAAAAAATGCATTGTTGATTTATTTAGAGACTGTCATATCTAATCAAAGAAGACTTTCAGATTATCCTGGGGAACTTGTCTTTGACAAAGTCTTGTGGCATGTTAATTTATTTCTCTGTAGCCTATGCTTTCCTTAAAAATTTGTTCTGAAGTATAACTGGAGTCAAACTAATTGGGTTTTAATTGGCCAATTCTTCTTTTTTTCTCCTTCACATGCTTAGATGATTCTACTCCAATCATTTGATTCAACAGTGGGATCAAGAGATATGCAGAGAAACTATGTGGAGGAAAAATACTTACCACAATATCACAGGTCAGTTATTTTTTTATTAGTCCATTGAAATCCACAGGGCTGATGAACATGAGCTTGGGAATTCAGAGTCAGATACTACAGTGCTGTCCTTAAAGGCATGTTTTTCAAAAGATTTGGCAGTTCAGGCTAGGATGATTCAGGAGCCTGTCATCCCCAAACGTCCCTGCCAGGTTACTGATTTGGTGTTGTGCCGATTTCACTGTTCCCAGCAAGTGTAAACCACTATCAATCTCAGTTTACATTAAAACATCAAACTGTAAACTGTGCAGGCTGATGACTCAGATTCACAGTCATCTCTGATTTAGCTGCAACAAATGCAGAGTTTATCTTCTAGGCTGGTAACCTCTCCAGCCACTGCAGCTAAACCCAACGCAAATCAGAGTCTGAATTTCCCTTGGTTTCCCGATTGTCCAGCTATCAAAACTCAGAGTCATGAGAGTCATGCTGCAGACCTCCGCCCTCCACTCCAGAGGTATAAATCTTACGAGGAAAGATGTGATTCAAAACAGTGTGAGTAGATTCCAGCTATTCCAGTTGTCTCATCAAGCAGTCACAATATACTGTTATTAATATTAATGAGGATTTTTATAAGATTATTGTGTTCCAAGGCCTATGAAAGAAATGCATCAAGGAATAGGTTTGTACTGTTCATACTCTCAGGGAAAAAAATGACTATTTATTGTTGCAGGTTTTTTTTTTTTTTTGGTAGCTGTATCAACGACAGACTGAGAGATGCAAGAGTTGTCACGCTAGAATTAGACCGTGGCTCTGGAATGCACCTCTGTAGGAGCAGGGAGCTTCACGCCTGCTGCTGAGTGATGAGATTAGCCCACAGCTGAGCACAGAGGCGAACTGGACATGCAGAGTTTTGAAAATGGTTTGGATTCAGAACGAATAAGGGTCTACTGCAATAGCTGAGGCAGGTGCCACACAACACCTGAGAGGCACAGAGAAAAGGACATGGTGGGACACGCTGGCTGCTTTTGCTGACAAATGAAATGTCCCCAGGAATGTCCCCGCACTGAGATCAGCTGGCACAAATCAGGCTGCCTCCACGCCAGTAACCTGCAATAGTCCCCAAAACAAGGTGGCTGCACACAAACTACCTTTGGGGAATGGTGCCGGGGGCATTCCCGCCCTCAGATTGCACCCAGGCACCATCATGGAGGGCATATGTTGGAACAGGACAAATTCATGTCTGGGAACGGTCTAGTGAAATACCAATGCATGGAGGCACATTATTTTGCGGAGGAATATGCTGGAAATCACTTAGAGAGAAGCAGCCTCAGTATACAGATGGATGGAGATCTGGTACTGAACTGCTGGGGTGGTCGGGCTTTTTAGCATCCAGCCCACAAGACTTAGTTAAAGGAGTTGCCACAAACTGACTGTTCTTCACACAAACGCACACACACACACAGAGCTTACAGAGCATCTGGTCCAGCATGTAAAGGAGGAATCACAGCACCGAGAAGACTAGAAAGCATGGGCTGGTGATGTCTTTGCTCCCTCCTCAGTGCTGCGACATCCAGGCTGGATGGGGCAGCCCCACAACTCCCAGTGCTGGGGGAGGGCACCTGCTGGTGCTGACCGACTTCAAAGGCCAGACAAACTCCCTCCCCCTGAGCCTGAGGCCTGCAAAGCACATCCTGGATGGGTCTATACATCCAGGTCCAAATACCCCGCTGGGCTGGAGCAAAGGCTTTGGAGTGCATGTCCCAAACTCATCTTAGGGCAGCGTATGAAGCCTGCCTGCAGTAGGAAGCCTTCCTGCATCACCATGGCCGTGACATGGACACGCTCACCCTTCCACGCACCAGAACACCAGCACCTGCTATTCCCACCATCTCAACCCACTGACCCAGGGACCCCTCCATAGATGACTACTAGCCTTTCTTATCCCTGGCCTAGCCATAAGAAGTTGCCCAGACTCACATAAGCAGACGGAAGTATTGAGGGGTTTTGGAAACAGAAGTATTAGCACTTGTTCAGAGTATCTTGAGGAATTTTCCATATTCATAAAGAGCAGCGTGGGAGAGAGCCCAGGGGGAGAAGAAGTGGAAAGAAGCAAGACAGGTAGTGAAAATGGATGCAGCAACACTGTGACAACACTGTGATGTCGAAAGATCAGCTTAATAAAGGGAGGCTGTTTTAGGAAGCCTTAAAATATAGATAAGAAACTTGTAGTGGATGCAGATCTGAGTGGTCATATTAAAGCTGTTCTTCCTTCTCCTTCTGGGAAATATCTAGCATATTTTGACTGAATTTCACTCAAAACATGTTGTTTATCCATGGAGCTTCCTTGCATTTGCATTTGTTTGGTCCATTTAATAAATTCCATTTCCCCTGAGAAAAACAAGAGGTAATTGTACATGTGCCATATATGACTCTCCCAAATGGCCTTGCAGGCAGAGATTCCATAATTTCACCTGGTTAAATAAGCCTTTAAATAAGACTTAGCAGGACCTCTGCCATGCACTGTCCTTGTATAAGCCATATACCCAAGAGCAACTTTTATTCAAGGTAACAGGAGAAAGGGAAGATCACTTGGAGTAATTCTCCAGTGCAGGTAGATTTTTAGCAAGAGGCCAAGATATGTATATTTATAGATGCAAGAAACGTATACATGCAGATACATGGTAAATATTTTTTTTGGCTGACAGCAAAAATAAACAATTTCATCTTTCAAGTGACAAATGACTTCTTATTTGGCAGAGTTGATTAAATTTGTTTTGTGGCTGGAAAAAAAAAGTCTTGCACTGCAGTTCACTGATACAGAAACAATTAAAATAGATTGGTTTTGCTGATGCAATTCCAGATATGACATAATTATCCCTTTACAAAATAACATTTGTAAAAGGATAATTGATTTGATTGAGCACAATATTTTGCAGAAACACAAGTGAGTACAACACCTATTTTACCTCTACAGTATTTTCTTAGTCTTTAAAAGTTTAATGCTTAATAGTGACTGTTCTTTCATTTGCTTGGGTTTTTTTTTGTTTTTTGTTTTTTTAATATGTATACCTCTCTCTATGTCTGTGCGTGTGCGTGTGTATATGTATATGTATCCCTCATGGATATATATTTGTATATGAAAATGTCGGGCTTCAGAAAAATACCATATTAACCTGGAGCACTGGGGAGAAAACAATTTGCTTAAATGATACAATGATGGTTTTTTTCAATCTTCTGTTAGCTTTCTTTGCTTCTACAGACTGGCCCAAGGAGTTCATACAACATAAAGCAATTCTCTGATACTTGGATATTAAGTCAAGTAGTAGCAAAGTCCACCGTTCCTTCTGCCTGACGGATGACTAAAGAATAGGACTCTGCACAGTGGCACATTTCCTGTTGACCTTTGCAAGTGCTTTGTCACGCAGAAACGGGATGTAGGTTGGTATTCAAAAGAGTGAGAGATTAAGTGGAATAGTCACAGATAAGGGCCCCAGGTCCAACACAAGAATTTCGAGGTGTGACACAAGAAAAACAGTCAAATTAATTTATGTCATACAGTGTAGAGAACAACCATCTGACAGATAAGGCGATAAACAAGAGTTAGAGATCATGTTAAAATAATGACAGTAAGAGAGGAGATGTAAGTACGTCATTTGGAACAGATCAGTGACATTTAGTTGTCAGGTCAATTAGCTGAAAGAATAATTGATAGAGGGTAGTAACAACTTGGAAAAACTGAGGAGAAGGGCTGGTTTGTGCTTGTCAGTCACTGGGTGATGGAGAGTCATCACCCCCCATGCTGAGCTGTAAGGAAGGCAAAGGTGTTCTTAGGACCTAGGAGATTAGATTTTTCCAGTATACATTTTGAAATACAAATGTCACTGTATCTCAGTGAGTGAAGATGTGGGTACCTGCAATAGAAGGTGGGAGTTTGATGATCCTTCCGGTCTGGTATTCCAGGTAAAGTAAAACAGCACAGCCTGATCCTCCAAAGTACCAAAGCACAGAGACCCATGACTCAGGAAATTGTCCTTATTTGTGACTGACCTGAAAAATATAGAGGAATTAAGCACCTATTTAATTACTGCACTGAATTAGAGTTTTAACAATCATTGTGGCAAATTTAAGGCTAATGTATTTAATTAACAAGAACTAATTTCTGTGATGCAGCATTCTGTTGCTAATAGGAAAAAAAATCACCACAAAGAAAACTGAAAATACAGCATACAATAAATTGAATTTTAAAAGAAAATAATAGCATAAATGCTGCAGTTCTGATTGTATTGTTAAAAGCAGAAAGGTTTTGGTGACTTCACTTTACTAATAAAAACCAGGTTTTTCATTAATCAAATGTGAAACTTAAAGATGGGCAGAGTATATCAGGTTCTGTGTATTTGGTTATTATTCTGGTTTTGAGTTGTATTTATTTTGGGCTATTCCCTGCGTTTAGGCCTGTATTATTAAAATGCATGCCATTTCCGTACTGCTGTGCCGTAGAAAGCCAGTCGCTTCCTAAACATAGAAGAAGGAAGCCTGTTGAGAAGGTGTCAGTCCTCTCGCGGGATCAGAAGTGAATGCAATGCAGGAAGACAGATCTACTTTGATGAGGAGCTGCCCTACTTAAAACTACGCATCCTGGAAATTAAGACAAAAAAAAAAAACAAATTTATTGCCATATTATTGAAGGGCCTGTTCTGGTTGCCTTCTCCTCTCCCTAATACAGCATATAGCCCTCTGCAAGAACTGACTGCAATTTTCTAGTTAGACTGGAACACACTAGCAAAGAAATAGCTCTGACTGGTACCTTAGCACCAGCTTTTTAAAGGTCTGTAAATATCTAGCTGCCATGGAGCTAGACTCATTAGTGCCTTCTGTCATGAGCAACTTACCAAACCAGCAACAAAAAGAAAAAGAAGAGGGAAGAGTTTGGGTGTAATTAAATTAAAGAGGAAGATCATTGTTTCCATTCTCAAAGCACAGATTCTGGTAACCTAAAGAGTTATTAATGGAGCCAGCATGACGATGATCAAAAGAGGAGCTTGAAAGAAGTAAAGATTTTCAATACCGTGCTGTTTTTCATGTCCACGGGCCTAGAGCCAACATAGTTATTTCTTATGAGTAAGTGAAAAGCCAGTTTAAAGCAATGAATCTTTTATGGAGAATATGCTTTCAATTTTGCAGATATAATGAAAACCAGTTTTCATTCAACACTACTTAACAGGTGGGAGCAGAGAACTTGGTTCGGTTTAATTATTGGAACTACTTAGATATTTTTTCATAATGAAGTCATTTAAGTCAGTTCTAACCAGCTATGTGCCAGTAATCTTCAACACTTCATTTCCAGGACTTACTTGAAAAGTTTGATCTATAATTTCCCCGCAGCACTGTGCTCTCTACCAGCTGTACTGGATTGGAGATACACATCCCCTTAATGCTGCCATTTTTCAGTAAAGAAGCCCTAGGAGAGACTAGATAGAGATGGAAAGAAGTGCCAAAAATGTTGTATTTTGATTTAAGTAAATGAAAGGAGTGATGGGAACCTTCTGACTTCCAAGACATGGATACATACTCTCAGAAGAGCAGCTTCCTATGATATTCAATGCAGTCTCAGATCCAGAATAGATCTCCATATATGCAGACTCACTCCAGAAACACCTTTGACATTCAGTCTTGCACAAATCTCAGAGACTCAACAAGTAGTATTTCATAGGAGGCAAGAGAAAAAGAGCTAAGGATGATTGGCAGCTCCTCAGGAAAACTATACTCCTAGAGAAAGTACAGACTACACCTGCGCAGAAGAAAGGTAGGAAGTGTTGTGAGAGTGATCCCTCCACAGAGGAACTGCAGGAGCAGCAAGAAGAAACAAGGTCTATTTTAGTGGTGAAAGGAAGGCCATGGACATTGTCGGTCAGCTTCTCACTGGAGAGGGTGAGAAAATCAAAAGATGGTGAGAAAGTCAAAAGATGGACTTGCCTTTCTTGATAAACACTCTGAGCAATTAACACCAATGAGAAAGAACAGAAGGGAAGGTACGTATAGATGGCCTGCGATTCTACTGCTTAAGCATAGGTAGCTGATGTTATTTCAGATGCCCACCTCACCTCCAGCTGCTGATACAGAAAGATGCAGTACTGACCTCATGCCATGGAAGGCACTCGGATATGCTCTAGCATCCCAAATGGCACTGCATGCCTATGGTTATACAACTCGTTTGAGCCTTTGATATTCTCAATACAGTTGGGTCTTATGACATAAATCTGAGGGTCCTTAAAGAACTACCTGAGTAGTCTCAGAACTGTTGATGGTTAACCGTGAGAACTTGCAAATGCTGGGTGAACTACCAGAAAACTGTGAAAGGTCAAAAGTATTCCCAGTCCTGAGAAGGCGAAGAGGACCTGGGGAAGGTACAGACCATTCATGTTGGCTTAAATCCACAGAGTAGTTCTAGAACAAATCATCAGACCTATCACATGTACGAATCTGGAAAATAGCAAGGAGTTGAATAACAAATACAGATGTACCAAGAATCAAATCATGACCAAACCTTTTTTCATGAGCAAACTTAATTTTCTTCCATAGTTAGATAAAAGTTCATGCAGCAGCAAAGATGCTTTGGATTTCACACGGTTTATTTGGCAAATCCACTGGCACTGAACCTAGATCACTGCATGGACAACACACAGGTACCAGCAAAAGACGGCAACAGCCACAAACATAAATGTAATCTTGCCTCTTCGTGAAGCCCTTGCTCAGCTGGACACCTAGCTGGGCACTTCAGGAAAGACACAGACAAACTGGGGAATGGACAGAGAGTACTGGACTTTTAATTTCAGCACAAACAGTTCAGGGCAGAAATTCTACCTGTAAGATAGCTAAAGATGGGACAGATTGTCTGGAGATCTTCACAAGCAGGTTAGCTCATCGTCTGCCAGGACAGCTTGGCTAATCATGTCTTTGGTGAATCAAATTCACTAAATAGCATGAGACTCTCAGTCACTGACAGATTGCAGTGGACAAAGATGGCAATTAACTGTAACAGCTTCCATAGAAAATGATGATACAAAAATAATCAGGTGAAAGAGCCAGGACAGACGACTCCTGATGGGAAACATTCCTAATTAGGTCTGGTTACAGACCTCCACTGCTTCATGAGGCAGATTGCTTCCCTTGCCAAAAGCATTTGAGAACTACAGTAAATTAAAGCAGAAGTCTCCAAAGTTTAAACCTGGCAATTTACAAAACCATATTTCATATATATCAAGCAATTTTCAAAATCAATGACAACCATCTAAAGCAGAAGAGAGATCATTCTAAAACTTAGTAACAACTGCAATGGATTTATTGGCTCAAAAGCACACTGATACAGAAATAATGTTTGATGTGGGGTAATATATTCTACCATTTTCATTTCTAAGGAAATATATTACTTAAGCTCCAATATCCAAACATGAAAGGACCAAATATGTGATAATTAATGTGGCCCAGAAAAAGCATATATTGAGGCAAATATAGCATTTTGTCTAAGACTGGAAGGGCATATCAGAAGATGCAGTAAATTCTAGGGAAGCAGCTATTAATCCCAACAAATAATAATCCTTTTCTTAAAGAGTATTTTCCACTTTTAAGAAACAGAGACCTACTTCTTTTTCCTTTTTTAAGCTTATATATCAGGAGGAGAAAACATTCAGTATCAACCTCAAGCGAAGTTACAGACACAGCTCTAGAGACTTATTAGTATTAGCAATACTTATTAGTATTAATAAAATAGCATTACTAGGGTAGGCAACATGAAGGCTGTTTTTTACATACTACGTTCATAACTTTCCTCTTGCGATGCAATTACAAACTGACCAGACACTGAATTGTGAAGAGGACCCTCTAGCCCTGCATAAAAATGCAAAGGTTGTAGAGGTCACAAGGACCATTAAAGGCTGTCAAGGGGTAGCCTCAGCAATCTGCCCTTTAGCTGAATGCCATAACGACCATGCCACAGGCCTGCTCTTCGCTCTCTGGTATGGCTCAGCAGCTTTCACTGCGTGGCAAGCAACTTATGCAGAATATCCCACATCCAGGTGGTGAGGATGCAGGTTTGAGTCCTCTCGGTCTGGGAAAGGAATTGAATGGAGGTCTCCTAGGTCGTAGACATGTTATGCAAAAGGTGGTCAGCATCATGCCTACTTAGGTATTATCTCCACGAGAAGACTGGATGTTCTGACCACAGAGCAGACCAACAAGCATAACATGCAACACTGAATCAAGCGCTTATATTCCCTTTGGCTGCCTCCAGGCTGCTCCCACTCAATGTGAAAAAATACTTCATCACCTTGCTTTGCTCCCTGGGGAGGGAGCTGCCCTCTGAGGCTGTATTTTGTGGGCTGTACCAGAGAGCGACCCTGTCGCCAGGCCAATACGCACACGCTACCTCGTGTGCACGCAGCTGGGAGCCACCACTCTCAAGGAGGGCCAGGCCAGTCCCCATCGCACACCGCTTGGCCTGGCTCTGCAGCTGGCTCCACGTGGCTTCCCTGCAGCCCTGAGACAATCATGATTATGCTGCGATTTTTCAGTCAAATGTACATCAAGCGATGGGAGGGCAGTTCTGTGGCTAGCCAGTGTGGTGGTGTCCAGCACGGCATCGAGACATCACCTCCCCCAGTGCACAGCATGAGGGTGTTTGAAGGCGCAAGGCCAGTGGGGGAACAGTTGAGTCCAAACTGGTATAGCAGCTGTACTGACCATCTCAACGGACCTCAAGCAAACTATTCTGAAGGTAACTAATAACTGCAGATGAGAGCAAACTACAGGCAGGTCACGCGGCTAGGAAGGGACCAGAAACCTGGAGTGAAAGCAGAGGCACACCAGATCAGCGATACAGGCACATCCTGAATTGCCCTTCGGAGAAACCTGCTCTGGAATCAGGGACTCCACAACCATGCAACCACATGTGTTTTTTACCCGAGGGACTTGCCCAAGGCAATGTAGGGAGTGCGCAGCAGAGCAGGGACCAGCGCAGTGGAGCACAGACCCTCTGAATTCTCCTTCCAAAATTCCTGTTAAACAAGGCCCTTCCCAATTTTGCTCACGAGTTACTTTCATGTTAATATTCTGCTGCAGCCAGGGGAGGCCAGACAGGACACACAGGGTACTGAGCTGTAGGAGGCAAACCTTTTTAGAAATGCCTGGCAGCAAGTTAGGATAAATCAAAGTTCATTCTCTGTTCTCACCCTCCCAGCAGAGAACGGTGGTGAACACACCAAACAAGACACATAAGACCTTCGAAGTGAAATTTTTAAAACATCACTACACTTTTAGCAGTCCCTGGTGTTATTAATAGCATCAGTACAGATGTCTACTTGCCCAACACTAAAACTGGAGTTTTAATCCCCTATTGATTTAAGCTGAAGTGCAGGACATGCGGCAATTTACGTGATTGATTCTTGTACCTTCAGGGAATCAAGTCATCTGTAAACCAGATTTTTTCTTCCCTTGGCGGTCCCTGCTAGATAAATGTCTCTGTAAGCAAAATATCTTCTTTAAATTAAGGGCAAGAGGTCAAATATACTGCTAGCCAAAGCAGGCTGAAGTCCAAGTGTAAAATCTGACCTGACAAAAACATTTCCTTAAGTTATGAAACTTGATTGAAGAAAAATAATTTTTTTTTTTTTTTTTTAGATCGAGAAATTGTATGATTCTGTACAGAGCTTATGCTTGGGAGCACCCAGACAGTGATATCTATTTATACCTATTGAGAATGTACTTTTTTGCAAAAAAGCATGTTATTGCAAGAGTCCAATTTAGTGTCCAATTCAAATAGCCTGGATGTGGCCTGATTTTCAGGATGTGACATGCATCTGCTCTACTAAAACTACTAGTCTTCACTCAGGTGTAAAATGAAAAGCACGAATATCCCAGTTACTTCACAAAAGGATGACTGGTGACCCGTTTAAAAACCACACACAAATCACCTTAAGAACAAAGGCAGAAGGAGGAGAAAGCTCAGGACGTCTCAGCTGCATGTGCTCATGACAGACGTCTCCTTAAGCATTCTCTTTAAAAGCTTCATGTCAAAGTTTCTCCACTCTGCTTGACAAACAGAGTTTTTGCTACATTCAGCCCAGCAGGGGAAAGTGTGGTAACTTAGAGGAGCGAAACTCCAAAGTATTTCTGGTCCATTTGAAATACCAGCAACCATGACTAGATAATAGAAAACAACGCTCTTTCAGATATTGTCATTACTGTGAATCTAAATGATGCTGTCTCAGGCAGGAACAAAAACATTTGTTTTTTTTCTACATGTGTCTCGCAGGAGCTAAGTGCCTTGGGGGAGGAAAAGAAAGAGGGAGCAATTTGACAAACGCACGTAATTCATATATATGTATGTATTTATTTATATGCTGAATGACATGGCTAAGGAGTTGGGGATATACTCCAGGTAAGCGTTCTGACCTACAGCACTCAAAGTCAAGAGCTAAGTAATTCTTTAATGTATAGCTTTGAATCAGTTTGTGTAAAAATCTAATTTATATTTCCTGTTTTCTTTATTTTGTGGTGACATGCAGGCTGGACACCGCATAGCACGGTGGGAGGGAGTGACCGTGGCTGACACACGTTTCCCTTCATCCTGGGCTGAACAAGGAGGGCCTGGAAGCAATGCTTCTTGTGCATCATGGGTTGAAATAGTTCAGGAGAGCTCATGTTAAGCAGCCTGCTGCCTAAGTGCTACAGAAAGCCTGGGAGCAAAAAGATGGGATATGGACAGAGTCGAATGTGCTGCCACGAGCCGATGGCAGGGATGTCCTAACGTTGCTTAGCACATCTTCACCTGTTCCATCCTTAGCTCATAAAACATGCATTTTTTTTTTAATAGCTTGCTCCTTGCCTCAGATGAGCCACATGATCAGAGACAGGAAGGCAGGTTGGGAAGAGTCATCCTGGAGAATGCTTTCCCTGCTCTGGACCATCTCACAACGCACACGGCTGCTGAATCACAGATTTTCTTTAAAGACATCTGCGGGATAAATAAGTAAAAATACAGCACTTTTGACCTCCTTTTCCCACTGCTGTAAGCCTGCCCGCCTTATACACAGCAACCTTAGCAGCTCTTCAGCCAACACGCCGTTGGCACTCAGGTCCCTGGAGTAGGTCTGAGCGGGTCATTGCTGCCGGCCCTGGGAGGGGAGGGCAGTCTGCCCGCAGCTACGCGACTTTCCGATTCCCAAGGCTGCTATGTTACTGTCCTGCTACCAACATACATCTCAAATTGATGAAGCATGAAGTATTATAGAGGCGCATCTTTGCAAGCTGCATGTGAAGGCTGTTGTGAGGTAAGAGATTTGTTATTATGAGCTTTCTTCCCCTGTCTTTTTTTTATGTATTATTAATGGCAAAGGTAAGATATCCAAGACACCCCTGCGCACAGTATTCTCCCAATAGAGTAAGTTGTAAGGAAATTATTTTTGGAAGACGCTTCTGTAAAACAAGGTAAATGAATTGCCTCTTCACCTTCCTCACAGAGAATGACTTTTACTTATTACACTGTTACAAAGCCCTCTCGTTAAATTTAGCTCATTGGCAAAACTATGGAGAGCAAGAGCTGAGGTCCCCGTCACCAGGTTAGAGAGTGGAGGTGGGTGAACCAGCATTTGGAAACTCCGTGCATTCCCAAAACCACAACGAGTCCTTGGAACGAGCCTGGATATTTAGCTAACTTCCCTTTTTGTCATCTTCCTAAAGAAGTTTTCATTTCCATGCATCTCCATGCAGTCGCATCTCAGCTGGGTCTAATAGTGCCAACATTTTGAAAGGAAAATTGCTTTCAGTTTCTCCCGGTATTTCATGTATAAAGCATCCCTTACAACTTGATGAAGCAGGATTTTTTACCGAGGCCACAGGAAACAGACGGGCCTGCTCTGGCATCATGGACAACAGAGGAGGTGTCTGGTTTTCCTGCCTCCAAACAGGAACCATCCATGATACTTAGCATCACGACCCAGGGACCCCAGACCACACTGGCACAGGACAGTCCTGAGGAAAAGCACTGTGGTATTTCCAGCCTACTTTTGCAGACTGAAAAGGAATGAGATAATTTTAAAATTATTTGAGAAAACAAATGATATCTGGAAGTTTAGCACAGTGAAAACAGTAATGTCTGAGGTTTTTTCCCACAACTGGCTGCAGTGCATGTACGCTACTGCTTGCTTGCCAGTCACAGGTATGTTAAGAAAGGTTTATTATCTACTACCAGGAATAGTTTATAGCATTTATTTAAACAGCTATGAAAGAGCTGTTGGAGGAGCCTGGAGCTCTATTTATGTTATAGGCAGAATCTCAGTAGCTGGAGGATATATTTCCATTCAGTTGTTGGGGAAGATGAAGCTTTTATTTTTCCTTTTAAAATGTGTTTGTACATAATGCTGTTGGAACGTGCCAGACAGGCAATGCCATAAACAAAATTCCTCTAATCATCTGTTCATGGGAGTAGTCTCCAGAGTATTAATAGACCCCCAGTCCTGAAGGACTTCTCCACCCTGGCTTCAAGCACTGGGGGCTGGCAGCAGGAGGGCCACATGGCATCAGCCTGTGCAGCGCGAAGAGGCTTGATGACACTAGGCTGCATAAATCCTCATCACATCTCCCTTTCAGAAATCACCTAATTGGGGCAATTAAGTTCTGAGAGTTGAACGCCTGTTACAGTCTGCTGCAAGAATGGATAGGATTTGAGCGAAGATTAATCTCAGGCTGAGCGCGAGCTGCATGCAAAGACAGCGCAGATGTCTTCTGCTGGGCTCTGGAAGTAACGTGGGTCTCTACATAGTACCCCCAGGGATACAGCCACTGCCACGTGGTCTTTTGTTAACACAGATACTTATATCGCATTCAACCTCACCCAGATTCCTCACAGTCCTTCCTTCAACCAGCGTGAAGTTGATGCCTGCTATGTCGAAGGGAAAGAATTCAGAACCAAATGAATCAACTCCTCCGAATGACTATGTGAATACAAACCTAATCCCAAAGTGTCACATCAAATGATCCATTACAGTCTCTGACGGCGCTGACAAGGCCCATTTTCTCCTCACATTTTGTTACGCTTCTGATGGGCTCAGCTGCCCTGCTGCTGCTATACAATACAACGCAGTAGTTATGTGGAGATGGAAAAAGTAAATTATTTTGTGTGCTGCCGACCAGATAGGACCAGAAACACACTATCAAGGACCAGAAACAAAAGAATGTTCAACAGAAAACCAGGACGCGGTGGAACGCACCCAGTACATCTCCCTCAACCTGCCAGAGGACCAAAACATTCATACCACAAAAAGGCATCCACTACACTACGTCCTAGGAAGCGTATTTATGGAAAGGATAGTTCAGAACATCCATTGTAATGTGCTTTGCCGGTAGCGTGGTTATGAGTCATCTCCACCATTAAAAGTGCACCTCAGACATAAAGGGGGTGGGAAAAAGGACTAGTATTAACCCATCAAGAACGTTTTCAGGCTGTCAAACCAAAGCTGAATGTCTTTGTGAGGGGGAAATAGAAAGAAGGGACTTAAGAGCACTCAAGAAAAACTAAAGGCCAGCAGAAGCGCATCACTAATTCAAAGAAATCCTGCAGTCAGGCTTTGGAAGAGCAGTGGTACAAAGAAATAGGTTATAAATCCTTGATTCCCTTAAAAACACTAACTCCAATCATATCAGTTTGTTATTTACTGCCTACCTACATAGCTGCCTTTTAGTTTGAGCACTCAAGGAGAAATTTCTCTGGACAACAGACCAACAGTGATTAAGCTTTAAAATACAATTCATGACTTCGACCTCGCAATTTCCTATATTTTGTGAGCAGAAAATAGGCATTTCACCTAACATTTAACAAGAGCGCAGACCCAATCTTGCCAGTTTACAGAAGGTGACAAACTTTTCTGCTTTTCAGCAGAAAAAGAGGACTCGTATTGGTAGGGAGAGGGTGGTGGAGATAAATTTTGCCAATATCATTCAAGATTTTATTTATAGGGCTTTGTAGAGGGAGAAAGAAAGACCCAAAGCATTTGCTGGGGGGGGGGGGGGGGAAATACACAGAATCTGTTCAGAGTCCACTAGGTATCAACTCCCACCCTGCAGCTTATTAAACAGAAATAGAAGCAACCAAAACAAGAATGCTCCATCTTCTGCTTGGAAAGAGAAAGGAGAGGGGAGGGAATTGTTATCGCTGTGTTTGCAGCACAGCACTCTGCCGCTGCTTTTTTATACATACTTCCACAAGTGCCCCATCAATAATTCATGCCGCTTCTGAACGACAGGGCAGCCGATGCGTCTTTGTCACATCTCACAACGGCTGAGTGACAGCGGGGCTCTGCCTCCATCGCCGGGCGTCTGCCTGAGAGACGCGCTGCCGTCCTTGCGCTGCCATTCAGTCTCTGACAGCGCGGTGACAAATGCTGACATGCCCCGTCGTTCCCTTCGCCCTCGGATAACAGACAGCCGCCGCGTTTCAGCGCGCGGGCTGGGCTCGTGTCCCCCCAAAGGAAAAAAGCTGTATGTTAATGCTTCGTGCTGATGTATGGGGCTGCTTCTGCCGGTTGTTTTTCCTCTGGTTACATATCTGGATTGACCACGCTTCAAAAAGAGCAGCCTTTAAGTGCTGCTTTGGGACCAGGATCTGGCTTAAGCTGGTACGATAATGGTCTCTCCAGGGGGACGAGGAAAAAGGCTCCCCTCTTCAGCTAAAGAAATGGAGATGACTCCAGATTTTAGGACGGATAATGAAAGACCACAGATGGAAAGAACAGTAACTGCTTCCTCTGTTGTGACAGGGAGGTTTGGGGTCTGCTGAGGGTTCCTGCTGCCCGCGCAGGATAACGCGCGCAGGGTAGGTGAGCACCCTGCTTCTGCGCTGGAGCACCGCAAACTGCTTCGCAGAGGTCTGTGAAAGAAAGCAACCCTGCTTCCCCCCCCAAAAAGGTTTGGAAATGGGTGGATTCGTTCCTGCAGGGCTCAGGGGCTCCCTTCGCATCCTGGCAGCAACCTGCAGCCCTCCCCGCCCACCTGCAGCAGGGGAGCAGGTGCTGGATGCACCCAGAGACAGGCACTCCTTGCCCTTCCCGTGCAATTCCCCTCACCGCCCGGGTCCAAGAAGGGGCTGGCAGCCTTAATGACTTCACCGTTATCCAGCACTTTGATCTCAGATAAATGGATGCAGGTAAGTGCAAAACAAGGATTAAGTCATCGTGGTCAGAGATGCCAATACCGGTCTATCGAATGCACCATGCCCTAGGAGCAGGCTGCAGTGCCCTGACGGGGCATATCCAGCATTCAACCATCACGCACCGGGCAAACGTTCGCTACACGTTGCTATTATCGACACAGGGGACGAAGCCATTACAAGGGCATTTTTTTTCCCCACAGAGACATTCAGCACCACTTCCTTTATCCTTAGCTACGGCAGCATTGTCACCAATTACAATAACTAAAGGAGAACAGCTGGCACTTGTTCGAACAGAGCGTCCTAGCCCAAGTCCCCTGAAGCTGATGGAAAAAGGATCTCCTCTCTTTCGTCAGATTTTGGATCAGGCTTCAAGAGACCTAGTGGTTTAGAAAGAAGGTTTTTTCATTCCTTTGTCACCGCTCCATCTCATGTTTGTGACTAGAAAACATTTTTTCCAAGCTATCCATCCACTGACAGGAGGTTGGGGCAACTCCCACCATTTTTATAAAATGAGAGATGTTAATTAAAAAGCTGCACAGCAGGGCTGGAAGTATTAGAAACTAAAAAAAAAAAGAGAAAGAATAAGGCAGAACAGCAAACAGGAGCAGACTTTTGATGCCCATTGCACATGTTTCTTTTTTCCCCCTATTACAATGCTTTCCTGGCTGCTCCATGCACTTCTCAAAGCTCAATTCGTCTCGCGCACAGACTTCACTGAAAGGTAATAAGCAAACTCCTAGTAAGAGAGTCAATTAACAAGTAATCTTTGACATTTTGAAGCAGCAGCAGCTGCCAAATGGGTTTCTCCTTTACATGGAGTATTCAATGAAACCTATTGCTTGTGTGTTCAAGAATGTGTGTTTACATTACATTTTCCATATTTGTTTCTATATGTCTAGACTGCTCGGTTTTTCAGTCCCGTGGTGGGAAAGTGCTCTGAGTTTGTCCAACTCTTTTGATACTGAAGTTATCAACAAAACTCTGGTTGACCTCAGGGAGTGTCAGACTGATCCAACACTGAGTGAGTCCGAAGATCTGTAATTTGACTTCTGCATCTTATTCATTTGGGGCCCAATTTTCATTTTCATACTTGCAATGCTTTGCCTTATGAACAGCAATATCATGCCTAGATGGCTGCAGCATCTGCTGACGCTACCACCCATCCATTAAGGGTTCCTTCTCTTGCTGCAGGAACAGCTCAGCTGCTCCTGAAGCAAGTGCTGAACCTGGCACACAAAGGATTGGAGATTACCTTGAATTATCAGGATACAAAAGAGAGGTTCAGTAGATGCTTCACACGGCAAGAACCCTGAGGAGAGAGTAGGCAGCTGAGGATTACAAACTCCACAACCTTCCCAAGTTGCCAAAAGCCTAGCTACTGTTCACTAACAGTTTGAGTTATTTTGGTAGAAAATGTCACAGGTGAAGTACTTTACTGGACAATGCAAATACATCAGAATTCAACTTGCAGGTTGGTTGTACGGGGACTATATTTTCTCCGGTGTGTAGAAAGCATCTACTATGAAGGAACCCAAGTTTCAACTGCTACAGCAATATTAAATAGTGGTAAACAAATGATGGTCATTCTCTGTAATTTTATTATCTATCACAAAACAGTATCTATTAATAACATGCATATATCTGAACATAGTAAGCTGCAATAAGCTCCATCTTTTTGTTGCTCACCTCTTCTGCAATCACGTTGAATCCCCACTAGTGACATAATGGCTGAGATTTCATGTTAGCTCACACAGTTATTATCTGCCTTCGAAAGGTTAACAAGGAAGCAGTATTACATGAAGTAAAAATAATGTAAGAAGTAATATAAAAAAAATTAAAGGTGGGCTAGTCTCTAAATCATCTGTAAAGGCTAAAATGTTGTGAATTTGTCCTCTCTACAAAGCTGTGTATTTTCTCTCTCTTGTTTAGCTACATGGAATGAAAGAAAAACTGTCACTGGTACTCAGAAGAAAAGCTACAGGAATGCTGTAATTCTAACTTCTTCTTACTAGAAACAGCCCCACGAGAAACACTTCGGAGAAACAGTCCCAGCTCTGCAAATTGTTCAGTTCATCTGAATGCCATGCAAATATATACATTTGATATGAAGGTTTCGCTCTCTTATCTGTTCTGAGAACCAGGCAGGATAATAGTAATACTCTTGTAAAAGAGGAATTATCATCACTGCGTTAATTGTGGTCACAGAAGAAAGGCCCACAGTCAAATGACCTTTGTGTTGAAAAAAAAAATTGCAACAGAAGTAAAGAATAAATGTGAGCAATCCAGGACCCAAACTCACCAAGAAGTGATTTAATGCAATTTTCTGAGGACTATGTAACCCTGAAGTAGAACAGAATTCAAACCCTTTACTTTTAAGAACGATCTCAACAACATTAAAATAAGTTTGCGCATCATCAGCTCAAAGTAGTTCTTTCCCCTAGAATGTGCTGCCTCCCAATCAGATGAGATGTTTCACACCTAAGGTTCACTAGATGGTCCATTAAATCAAGCTGATAAGGCAGATAAATCCTGCCAAAAACAGATTAAGCAGCAGAGAACATATTGTTGCCAAGGCAGGAATATACACATGGATGAGAATATAGAGAAGCTGTTTTACTCCCAGTGTATGCCATGCTGGCCAAAGCAAGGACACATCACCAGAAATAAATATTCATATGCCGTACATATTGACCAAGAAAGCCATGCTACAAAATGCATGATCCAAACATTGCTGTTGAGACATTTTTTATCTATTTTTTTTACCTTTTTCTTTTTTTAGAGAGTGATCCAGCAGGTAAGAGTTGCCAATCTGTTATGAAGAGCAGATCAACACAAAAAGGTTCCCAATGAAGGAAGAAATTAATTGCACTCGGTGTCACTGGTATACAAGCAGAAAGGTCATCAAGGCTCTGGAGCAGGAACTGAACAGATTGAAGTTTCTATTACACAAGGTTAGATGGAAATGCAGCTTAATTGCTTTTGCAAGCTTGCAAAGAATTAAACTGAATAAATTAGGGTGAATCTCGCTGCAACCCACTACACTAATTGTGTGATAGTAATTAATATGTGGATTAGAAAAATACAGAGTAGTTGGCTTGCATTAAGGCAACTATTTCCTTTCAAAATTTCAGTGACATCATGCACAGATTAGTTAGCACAGAGGACCTCTTCCAATGCTCAAAATTCTTAACATACAGTGAATTAATTTTCCAGGCTTCTTTTTAATATTAAACAACTTTGGTGTAGAATTGAAGTTCTAGTTTTACGTGACAAATTTAAAAATTGTGCAGGAAAACAATGTTCAAATGACTTACAAATGTGCATAATAAATTTCGGGTAGATGTACTTGTTTTGGCTTTTATTTGTGTTTTGCGGTTAAGCAAAAGCCTCAGAGAGCGTTAGATACACATAAATTGTCAAGCTAATTGTTCCTAAATATTCACATTGCTGTAGCACTAACATGCCCCAGTCATGCAATAGGGATCAATTGCTTTATTCAATTTTATAACATCAAATTCTAGAATTAAGAGGTCATCTAGCCTCTCCTCCTGCCTCAAAGGAAGATCAACAGTATTGTCCAGTCTGGTTTTAAAACCCTGTACTGATGGAAACCTTTTCTCATGCAACTTACTTCTGTGCAGAAAACTTTTCTCTCAGAGAGAGGACTGGAGACAAGCTACCTACAACACAGGTCTGAGGTCCGTTCGGGCAACAAGGCCAGGGACACCTAAGATGTAGCTCAGACTGGGACTGGGTTCGCCCAGGCCTGAGCTTAAATGGAGCTCCTGGATCCAGGGATAGAGGGGGTGGGTGGGTGGAGGTCCCAGGAGAGGCTGGTCAGGATGCCTAGCATGTTTGTTCCTAGCCTTTAGTAGGCACAGACGACTATTTCTTCCTCACATGTGTCCCTTTTGAATCATGTCCTATTTCTTTCAGGCTATGTCTCTAAAACATCAACAGCATTTTGCATTTTCACTGTAGCTTCCAGCATACTTCTACAATCTCCTGGTTTTCTATTATGCAGATTTAATAAGCGCATTGCTATGCTACTCAGGATGTAGGCAAGTACAACGATACCCATGGTAGAAAGGGAGAAACCAAGATGCGCTGAGGCTACCATCTCGCAGCCCTAATTGATTTGGGATTCTGCCACTGGTGGAAGCCCAGGCTGTGTTGTTCAAAAACTTTAGAGGGCATGCGAGTACTCCTCACCTCTGAAAGGTCAGCCCTGGACATCCAACCCCATGTAATCTTCAAGATCATCATCCTATGAATTTCCTCTTTAAGATTACTGAAAAATCATCTTTAGTCAACAAAGGAATTAAAATCTTACTTAGGCTGTAGCTACCTGTCACTAATTAAGGAATGATAAGGCTTTGATCTCTATTATTTTTACCCTGCAAAAGACAAAAAAGGATTTCAAGAATAACCCAGAAGGATTGTGACACTATTTGCAGTCAGCAGATATCTTATTACAGACAGCTTTACAAGTTTTGTTCAACTGAATGTAAAAGACAGTTACCTCTTGGGAGAAATGCTGTATTATTAGTTGTGCAGTTCTGCTAGGATGATGTGCATGTCACTGGTGAAAGTTTTTAACTGCCTCCTTCACTGGATTCACTTCTTAGAAGCTAATCTCCTAGGAAAACTAGGAAAACAGAGATCAACATGGGGCAGTCAGCTCAAAACACAGCACAATACTCCAGGCTCTTCGTGGGCCGTTACCAGCCTTGAGGGCTGTTGCAATGCTCTATCTTATGCAAATAAGACTTGACCTTTGGACACCGAGAAACCAGCAGCACAGCTCTCCAGCAAGTCCCGAGCTTCTGTTCTGTGTCTGTTTTCACAGCAGCTTCATCTCATATTCCTGCTATTGCAGGGGACCTCCAGCCACCCTACGTGTCAGGGGTGCGACAACTGCCCAGCTCCCACCTCAGTCCACCAAGGGACTGCGTGCTGACTTACTGGTGACAAACTCCCAAGCTCATTGGCACTGGAGAAATAGTTCTGTTGTTTGTATGCTGCTGCTTTATAATCTCCAGATATGCATAGCTAATGTTGTTTTTAACCACCGTAGCTGCTGCTCTCAATCTGCAAAACCTCCTGAGAAGGAACACAATCCCATTGGTTCTCATTTTCATGATACATACTCCTAGCACATGCAATTACTGCATGCATAATTGCCAGCTCACATAGGCTCAATTATTAGTTTCTAAATCAGGTTTTTAACTAGTCCTCTTAAATCACTGGGAGGGTGATTTAAACAGCTTCGTACCCCCTTGTGGTATCAGCATCAGTGAAACGGTTTGAGTTCGCAGTAAATCATACAATATCCAAGTCTTAGTGCCTTCTGTTTTATAAGCAGTATCTATCGTCTCGGAACAAGTAAAATCCTTTAACATAAAGTGTCTTTTTAAATTTCTGAGTTTCTGGATAAAGCAAGTTGTCTCAAACAATGGTTGAAAAAATGGACCGACCTAAGCATTCAGCACAACAAAAGAGCATCAGGAGATCTGAAAGCATAGCAAAAAGTGGCAAGTATATTCTTTTGAATATGTAACACAGGGATTAACCATGAACGTCCAATTTGGATGGATCTTGGCTCAACTGGGGAATACGCAATTAAATGACAATCTGGCTTTATGTGAAGCTATGATGTAGGATGTTCTGACATCTAGCGTAGAAACCTTATTGATGCCTCACAGCATTTAACACCCTCAAGTCTTTGTGAAACAACTTAAGCGTAAAGTACAGAAGCTAACAGCTAGTGAGCTAGGCTGTGAAAAGAATGAAGAATGTAAACCTAAAGTTTGTAGCTGAAGACAAAAAATAATTTTCATTGCCTTGAGGGATGGGGAAGAGGAAAGAAGTCCTATCAGTTTACATACAGAATCGTATAAATACCACATTTTGCTACTAAACACATCACCGTTGTTAAATGAAGACAGACATACTTCTCTTTTGTAACACTACGAACTTCGGCTTTTAACGAGTATGCCTCCAACATGTGGTTTTGGAAGCTGCGTTACAGCCTGCAATTCCATCTGCTTGTGCGGGGGGATGCTCCCAGCTTCCCCCCCAGCTGGTGCCAGTCACAAGCAGTCTGCGTTCCCGTGCCTCACGCTCCGAAAGGGAGGATGTCAGGGCTTGGAGATAAGGCCTGCTTGAGCACCAGGACCCTGGGAAGCCAAGCCTGCTCTCACTGCTGGGGCAGTGTTGGTCACTGTGGTCTGGACTTGTCTCCTCCTGGTCAGGACTATAGGAGATAACACCTGCGTTCACTGCTGGGGCAGTGTTAATCATTGCAGACAGGAATTAACTCCTTCTCACCCCAGCTATGGGATCTCTCCTTGGGACCACCACTACAAGAGTAAAGCAGGCATTTGCAGTCACTCAAACTCCTTTCTTCAGTGCTGAAGAGTGCTCAAGGCAGCTTGCCTGCCCTTGGGGGTGTTCGGCCACCCTCCACCCCATGACTGTGAGTGCAATTGTCATAACGGCGATGGAGGAGAGTTGAACCCTGCAGCAGCCAAGAGCTAAGGACTGTGACTGCATGAGGAGAACTGCAGCTGGCCTAGCGACTCCACCTCCACCTTCCCCCGAAGGGTATAAATAGGTTGGCCCTTGAGACCATCTGGGGCTCTTGGTGGGTGACAGTGGGGCTGTCAACTTGCGGATCCCCTCAGGACAGGGATGCCCTCCCGCAGTTACTGCCCTGGGATTGAGTGCACGTTGACCTTGTAACTCGTGTAGTAAATTTTGATCTTTGAAACAAGCTGTGGAGTCATGCAGTAAATCCCCTTCTCCCCCTCCTCCCCTCTCTCGCACTGCACAAAATCCACACGGTCCAGGACTGTAAAGATAGTTGGTCGTCCTGGGACAGCTTGCCTTGGGGTTATACTCCTACCTTGACGTCTACTACTATCTACCACTAGAGGATAGATGATAGCTATCTGACAAAATGCAATCATTTTATGTATCTCTGGATGTTCAAAGCTAGTCCCATGTAGCTCCCCATGCCCCAAATAATGCCCCAAAATGTAGCTGATTGCAGAATGGCGTAACGTAAACTGAAAGCAGGCTGCTGTTATTCAGCCGGGATCTTTCCTTGTTGTGCTTCCACTCCCTCTGCAAAGGAAGCATCAGCCACCAGAATCTAAAGGGCTCCACCAGGCTCTCGCTTGTGCAGAATTTGTGCAGAACAGCTGTGTATTGCACTGTCTCCACTCTGCATTGTACGAAGACACTGTGCACATTGTACAAAGATGTAATACAGATGTATATCAGATAAGACTCCTTTCAGTCATGAAGAAGCTTTCTTTCAGTCCGGGTTCCACGCGGGCTTGCCCACATCTGCCTGAAGGCTCTCCTGCAACCTGCCTATGTTTTGTTTATCAAGAGGAAAGACAACACAAGAGTATCTGACTTCTCTCAGCTGCACCAAAGATTTACAGCTTTAAGCCAGCAATTTAGATTTCCTCTACTCTAATTCTCCATTTACAGATATGGAAAACTATATTTAAAAACTCTTATCAGCCTTGCCTACTTAAAGAGTAAGATCTTTGGGGCAAGGATGTTCAGTGCAATTCGTCAGTACTTATCACAAGATCAGCTGGTGACTCCAAATTCTGCTCTAATACAAATGATAAAATAAATAGGAGAACTCACCTATGTTAACTACAGAACACATGATAAATTAATATATTTCATTTTATCAATTCTTGCTAGATTTTGTGTTAAATTCTGTTTCTTGCTGTAATGCTCAGTTTTTAAGGTGATGTTTAAAAAATAAAACAAAGCAAAAAGCAAGGTAAAATTTGCGTATAGTGCCTCCGGCTGAGTGTACAGTATTCTGGATATATTTCACCCTGAGTGCCTGTTTTAAGTATGGCTAAATAAATGTTAAGTTTACTCAAAGGTAACATCTGGCATCTTTAGACAGAAGTCTTTAGACAGATATCTTTAGACAGAAGTCAAATAATATTGCCTGACTCCCTTGTCTTCCTCACTTCAGATATGGCTCTGGAAGGGCCTTGTAGTTAAATACAGCTAAATGCAGCCAAGTGTTATTGTATAGAAAGCTGGAAGTTCTGCTACAGCTTCAGGAAAACTAAAATATGATTCAATAAAATATAATATTAAACTAAAGACTAAAAAGCATAACACGATCACTGTGGCAGTTCCTCTGTTACTTATTTGCTGCTAAAGTACACACAGATTTAAATTTACACCAGGTAGTGATTATTTTTTTTCCACTCTGACCTAGGCAAATTAAAGCACTAAGAATACCATCTATGGCTTGGTCCATGTTTTTTTAAAATCACGCCTTAAAAGAGAGCACTATATGGGCCATATTTCTAATGTAGATGCTATTATGTCAGCAAAAGACCTTTTGCCAGGAGAATTATTCTACAGAGGCAGGTGAGAAAAGAACTTATACTTGATAAGAAATCCATTAAGCAATACCAAATTCTCAAACGTGTTACAGTGATATTCTCAATCTTAGCTACACCTGTGTAAGCAGTTTTATTCTGACAACACCACAACCTCTCCCACAGCTAGCCATACCGGGTTGCTAGCAGCGAAGTCCTCAGACGCTCACCATCACCCATTCCTTCAGGTTGCCCAATAGCTCTGTGAGCAGAGGGCTCAGGTGAAGCCCTCTGATCTGCTCCAAGGAAAGTGGACTGGGTTAAGCTAATGCTCCGATTTACTCAGAGCGGATTAAAAAGCTCTCACCTGAGCTTTTCTCCTGGCAAAGCTGTCAGGTAACCTCTAGCTAGCAGAAGACGGCAGCACCGGAGGACCACGCTGTCTTCAGCAAGCACAGCTATATTCAAGAGTGGACATTTGTCTAGCACTTCAGTAAGTCACTTTGGGATTTTCAAATGTGACCATCTCTGAGCTGTTTTATCACTTTACTAAGCAGTACAGTTATGCCAGCAGAACTTAGAAGTATGTTTTTTAGTAACAATTTCTTGCGCTGTGGTAGTACCCTGGAGTTCAGCACCCTCATGTACTGCAATCAGCCAAACAGAGAAGGAAAGCAGCTCCACACTGGAGGGACTACAACTTCAACAGACAGGGTGTTATGTGCGATTTGTTGTTTAAAGGTTTAAAATGTAACCGCAATAGGTAAAAACAATTTTTTTAAATAGAATTTCACTGTCTAGACTAACTTTGTAGCAAGGGGAGGATGGCTGTTTTTACTGGATAAACTGATTGACCTTTGATCAAGAGGTAAGAGTTACACTCAGAGTTAAAGACAAGGGATAAATCATACAGGCTTTTTTCAGTAAGAGAATTATAATTTACTGGTATTCTTGAGCATCATTCATTTCTCTTACTTCTGTCAAGCCATGAATAAGCACCTGCTGTGATGAAACAACACAAGCCACAAGGTGAAATCAAAAATGATTTTTTTTTCTTGAAAATCAGGTTTGTATTACAAATCCTGAGCTTGCTACATGATGAAAACTGACAATATGTTCATAAAAAAAAGTTTAATTTGTCATCCTCTCTTCCATTCTTTTTCTAGTCTGAAGTTCTTACAATTCCCTTAGGGTTATTTACTTCCCAGTCTGACTCCAGTCTCACTGCTGAAGTGTGCTCTTATTAGCAAGCTGTTCTTTTTATATATATATATATATATATATATATATATATTTTAATTCCAATTCTGGCAGCTTAGATTGGTTGCTCCTAACACAAGACATCTCTGCACTGGATGTTATCTTTCAAAAAAAAAAAAAATCTTAAAAGCCAACTATCTGGTACTTGTGTCATCACCAAAGTTGTAAATCATACGTTCAAAGAAAAGAAGCTATATCACAGAAACTAGCATCACAATAGCAACAAAAACTTTGCCACTGATCTACCTATGTATTTTTCAAATATTCTAAAGATGACTTAAATTTGGGCTCCATGTGGCTGTTTCAAGCATTGTTGTTTCAGTAAAAATTGACATGCTGCTTCATTCCCAACTACATGGTGATTTATTGAGGTGGACCACTTTTTTTGTATCATGGATTCAAACTCTCTAATTTACCCAATTACCATTAGATGATGGAAAAAATTTGACTACAACTAATTGAAGATGGAATTGAACAGGTTATCTAGCACCAAAAGGTCTGTGCTCAATCTTGAATGCCCCAAGTCTGTCCAGCTTTCAGCTACCAGGAAGTATTTTCACTTCGAATGCTAGAGGCAAAATAAATTCTATGAAGGCTAATCAAAAAAGGGGACCATTTCCATAAAAAAAAAAAAAAAAAAAAAAAAAAAAAAAAGATGTTGACTAGCTCTGTGATATTTTGTCCTTTATTCTATTGCTAGCCTATAAATAACATTATGAATGAGGTAGCTCTTACAGTCTGGTTTTTATACATCTTATGAGTGCCTGTAAAATATACTTAAGAGTATTTCATTTAGGGGCAGGACACAAAATGACCCCTTATTTTCCAGAAGATAATATTCTTTGAACTGAAGAAAAAAAAACATGAAAAAGCTTGCTCTATAAATCCCATTAATAGTTTGATTTCTTTCCAAAACACCAAGGACCTTTAGGTCCCTCTGAATTTACCTAGGCTCATAAAGTTATTTCCAGCTTTTCAGAAAAATTTACAGCATTTCAAGAAGTCAGGCAGACCTCTGGGTAATGTTTTGAATATAATTTCCCTCTCCATCCAAATTTAGCAAACAAGGCTGTAAAAAAATATTTTTCATGGAGAATAAAAAGGTCATTTATAGCACTGTTAGAGCTGTATATTTTCTGCATTCAGATTTTACTGGCAACCACTATTCACTTGAAGTCCTGCATTGGACTTTTCATGAAGAATAACTGACATAAGAATAAGAATATATAAGTGACAATCTTGCTCTTATTTAAAATTCCATCAATGTCTTAGGGAGTAAGGTCTGAAAAGTATCCTTGTTAGGTGTGGCCCTGAATATAAAACAGGTCTCATGTCATTTCTCTTCTCCTTTATTGTTATTAAACTCAAAGAAATCTGAGGTCTAAGAGAAATTTTTGAGGTCAGCTGCCCTAATCTTCCTACCAGGATAAGTCTGAAGGCCTGCCTGTATTTTACGCCATGCAATAATGAAGTAACCCAGGCAGAGGAGCTTTTACTATTTTAAGTACTATCTTACAATCTAATAATTCTTCCCAACAGGAAATTAATCCTGATATTTGGCCTAATACTTCCTTTGCTCAAAAACTTCTAATCATTCCAAGCTTTTTTTTAATCACACTAAACTTTTCTCATTCCTCCTCTAGTTGAATCTTTCAAACACTTTTTAACACTATAGACATGGTCACTTGGCATCATCACCTGGGCAAGCTATGTTAACCCAATTTGAGAGAGGGGGGAAAAGTTCAAAGAACATTTTCAGTAATCTTTAGCTCTTACCTGCTTCCTCTCTTGATTTCTGAGGAGCCACAAATATGGATAATAGCTAAAGCTGTAGGCTGATGTGGAACAAGCTGAATTCAGCAGAAGAACACCAGAGTTAAAAAATAGAATAGAATAGAACAGAATACTCCCAATCAGACTGACACTGCAAGGCTAATCCAGTTTCACCAGGCCGTACTAAGTCTATACCTACAGCTCTATTACACAGTACAATAAAGCATACTGCTGCGATCCATGAGCTTGTAAGGTTGCGTGGAATTTTACAAACTTGATCTACAAAGGGATTTTACAGACTTGATCTACAAAGCCAAATTAGGGAGAACTAAGCAACTCTTTAACTCGCCAGTTAAAGGCCCCTACTGAACATAGTGCTATCAGCTGGAATATACTGTCTAGCTGGAGCTACTTACAGACTAGTTGATGTGGCAGCAGCAGTGATTTCTTTCTAGTACTCTTAACTTGAACTTCTTGCTCCAGTGTAACTGAGGACTGGACCTGTACAGCCTTGACGAATATGTATCAGCAGTTCATGGAATTTTATCAATAAGGCAAATCACTCTCATAAGCATCAACATGTTCCATATTCTAAAACCTTTGGCTGAGGTGATCAAACCTGTTGTTGGCACCTCTTTCTGAGAAACTCATTCTGGGATGGCGAGTTTGCACTGGGATCTGCTTCGCACAGGACTGAAGAGAATTATGTTCACATATAAGCAGAACATTTTTATCTATTGGTATATAGCAAGAGACAAACATGTGATGCTTTCTTTTTGCTACCTCAACGACCTTACAGGTATTGATTGTGGAGAACGCAATGGACTTCTGAAACAAAATGTCTTGTTAGGCATATACAACAATGGCTCTGCAATTTGCACTGTTGTTTAAAATACATGGTGCTGCTTTTAATCACTAAAGCCCAATACAGGCAGCTGAGAACAGGGACACATGAAAGATCACTGAACTGATTACTTGGACCTTGTGGAATTATGCTGGGGTGAATATGACCCTGCATATTTATATCATAACATCAAGTTTGATCCTCTCAGGATATGCCAATATGCATCTCTGCCACTGAGTAAACATGAAAGTCTTCTAAGATGAAAAGTTGTCCTCATTTCAAGGAAGGGAAAAAAAAAAAAAAAAAAAAAAGAAAAAGACAAATGCAGCCATGCTGCTATTGATGGAAATGATGTCTCCTAATGACAAGAAAGCTGGAAATGCAAATTGAGAAGCTGCCAAGATGTGTATAGTATAATTTAGTAACCTCATTGTGATCAGATTATAAAAGGGGGGAAAAAATCTGCAGTTTATCATATTATGAGCAAGGAATACATGATTACCTCAAGAAAGTATGTTTTTGTTAATGATGTAGTATCCAAATGAGTTCATATCCTTCTCTGTTTAAATTTTCAGATATAGCTCAAAAACATCTACAAAAAGGCAGGAACTGTAACTAGTGTAAAAAAGAAAAAAAAAATGCACAAAAAACGAAATCACATATACGATGAGTTTCAGCACTATTTCATTCAACTCTACTATACACACTGCAATAACAATCATCATTATTTTCAGCTCAAAAGAATTACAGAATGAAAATTGATACTCTTAAATATTAGCTACATGGTCAGGCCTGGCTTTGTTGTTCTTACAGAAATACAACTCCCCACTTAAGCAAGAAAAGACGAGACTTGTCTTGGAAGACAGACTTGTAGTCTTTTAAGGCACATGATTGGTTGATAGTTCTCCTCCTACCTCCATTAAAGATCGGGTCCAAATTAAAAAAAAAAAAAAAAGGACGCTCTCCCGAAGTTGTCAGTCTTCACTATTCTGTAAGTACTCTTTTATTCCAAGAGTTTGATTTTCAGAAGTGCCAGGTATTTTGAGCTTCCTCACTGGGTGAATTTGCACATCTCCATTGATCTCACTAAGTTTCAACAATTTAGAGCTGCCAAGAAGGCACAAGGAGCTGACGCCAAAAACTAAGTCCTTATTTTGCAACTGAACACAATTCTAGTAGGTTCACTCATATGTCCAATTCTTTGCCCACTAGGATCTCAGAACAGTTCTTTGGAGATCTGAATATCTTGCAATATTATTTCTGTTACCACTTTCTCTACTGTGCTAAAGGTACTTGCTCATTCCCGAGATTCACTTTTTTTTTTTTTTTTTTTTTTTTTTTTTTTTTTTAAAGTTTGTAAACCACACGTCCATCCTGCAAGCTAATTTACTGGAAGGTGAAAGCATTAGTATTTTTATCTAGTAAGACTGAATGGATTAAGTCCCATATATGTCAGGGCTAAGATGCTGTATGTGAACTCAGAACTTTGTAATTTAGAAGACTCCTTAAAAGGAATTTATTAAAAGATTTTTAAAATCTCAAACTTGTAAGCAATGTCACTTCTGTAATCTTGTTTAAAAACATGCCATCAAAAGCATTTATTTCAAGCATATATACTCAAGGAATGTAATTCTTTTTTTACAGCAAGAAAATTGGTCTAATACTGTCATCCCTGTTGCACACATTGCCCACGCTGTGATTTCACACAAGCCAAAATTTGAGGTAAAAGCAGCAAAGCAGAAGTATACAGCCCTTCTCTCCTTTTGTTCCATGTACTTTCTAGATAAGTAATGCAGATTCAGGACAAAGCCCCTGTTAGTCCAGCTTGCTGACTTAAGATGCTACAGTAGTTAGTTAAAAAAAAATACCAGGATGAAGAAATGGTGCTGGGATCCAGACAGACAGACAACACAAATAGCCATAGAAACCAAACCACATCAGGAAGAAAGACAGATCCCACCCTCTTTTCTACTTGGAAAGGAAAAACTACCCTCTTCTGAGATAATAAATTAGAAAGGGATGGAAGAAATTGTGCAACCTCAGTGCCCCAAATCCTCTCCAGTGGCTTTTGTGCTGCAAGGTTCAAATTTGCCCTTTTACATACACAAGCTTTATTCTGTTCCCTAGCACAAGGTCCTTCCAGAATTAGTGTTTCTGCTGATTTCCTGGAGACCAAAAGATGTCAGGTTCAAGCATCACATACTTACCATTCATTAAATAGGACTCTGCTGTCAATAAGATCATTCTGAGCTTCCTTCAGTTTAAATCTTTGCATGATTGTAAAGACCTATCTCACCTCTGTGCTCAACACTTTACCAGAAACCTTTGATGTGTTTTCAGCCTTTCAAATCAGCCCATCAATTACACAAAAAACATATGCATAAGCTCTTCAAGAGCAGTGCTTTCCAGATGTTAGCCTAAGGCTAGGCAACTCCTCAGGTATCAGAGAAAGAGGAAAACTGGAAAACAGTATAGTGCAGTAACTGCTAATAAAAATAACTAGTATGTGGGGAGAAGGTACAATCTTCAGAAACAGGAGCTGTCCTGCCTGAACTGAAAAGGTCATCTAACCCCTCAGAAAAGAGTAATTGGATAAAAGGAGTTGAGCCTACATTGAAAACAATGTGTTGTTAAGGTGGTAACAGAAGCAGAGTTTGTCAAGCAAAAGATTTAATTCTTACCTTTTTGGTGGTTCCAAATCCAGATAAAAGACAACTGGAACAGCGACAGTTTCTCAAAACAAGCACCTGACATAAGCAAAACTTGTTTTTGCCTTTTCTGTAACCTGTTTCTAATAAAAATCTTTGGACATTCACTTGGTAAAGTACAACTGCTTACATTTAAGAGAAAGCATTTATTTCTTCTCAGCGTTAGTCATGTTGTGTATTCTAGAAAGAATATAATAATTATGGAGGTAAGAAATCAGCATGCAGCAGTCAACACAGCTCAAAGTCTTTCCTGACTTGCATCTCATGTGTTTCCAACCACTGCATTTCTAAGCCAAGTTGGGCTGAGAGGCATCTAAAAAGAAAAATGAAACTTAAGAAAGCACTTGAATTGGAAAATATTTCTAAAATAGAAAGAATAATAGCAAATTCATACCAATGTTTTTGCTATAGAATAGGAAACCCATGATAAAACTTGCATATACTTACCTCTTAATTTCTCTATTGAAAAATTCATAAAATTAGGAGAACGACCTGAAAATTCCTTCTTCAAATTAGCAGAAAGGGCAACACTTCTAGTGCTTTCTAACAAAAAGCAAGTCAAGTCTTAAGTTACACTATGCAGGCATTGCCGTGATATACTGGAATTAAAATAAACAAAACAAAACCAAAAACCTTCCTCCAAATACACACACGCCTCTCCATCAAAAGTACTGAGTCTATCTGGAGATAATTGACTTAACTGACTTAAGAATTTGTAAGTGATACATGGCATAATAGTTTTTCCATGCCCCCCCCCATCAGAAAATAATACAATACACTACACCCAATTGATTCAAAAAGGTTTTGCTAATAACATATCCGTAACCACATACAAACATGACGTTCTTCCAAATGTGGTTCAGAAATGAAAATGGACCATGAATATTTCAAATAATTAAAAAAACCCACAACTTCCTTGCAACTGTTTTTTCTTCTCTTTCAGCTAATGGAAAGAGCAATTTTTTGCAAATGAACACTGAATTTTAATCAGTAATTACAAAACAAGTTACTTTTGTAGATTAACCAAGCTGGTACATTTGTGCATCACTTTCTATCATGTAAAACTGTTATTAAAACTATTACGGCTAGTTCTAGTCAATTTTACTATGTATGTAAGAAATCAAATTTGTGACCATATTCAGCCAGTAACAGTAAAAGCCAAAAAGGTTTCATTTCTATAAACCTAATGACACTGGGATTTCTGTGCACTTGCAAGATTAAATCAGAGGAAACACAGCTACATTAAAGCTGAATGATTTTCATTCTGCTTAGATTTTAAAATATTTGTTCATTTCTTTTCCATTAACAAAGGCAAATTCCTTATCACCACAGTTAAGAGAGAAACAATCACTAAATATTTGCACTTCTGCAATTATAAAATTGATAAAACCCAGTAGATTTACAAGAGGTAGATAACAAGCTCACTATACTACATTTGCTTATTCAAAAGCTTTGTTCTGTTTTTCCACCCAGAATGCCCATAAATAAGCTCAAGTCACATAAGGTCCTCCTTGACTTCACTACGCGCCTTCTTTAGCCAGAGATTACTAATTGGAGGAATAATTTCTCAGATTGAAAAATGCAAAGCAGCATTCTTTTCTTAGCCATGAAAAGGAAGCCAACATTAGTGCATTAAAAAGAAATGTGACAATTTTGTTATCAATTAATAACTTTTATAGATCAAATTTAAAAATATTAAATCAGAAACAAATTAAGATTCATGAAGAAAAACTTGGAACTATATACATGCATAATTAAGAATATCTAAACTCTTGTCAATATTTACTTAATTTTTTTGTACAAGTTCTTTCACACAGTCATATATTTACAAACTTTTTAAAACATATTAACATACATATTTTATAGCATTTACACATCATTTGAATATAATTTTTTCTTAAAAACAGAAGAATATTTCAAAGAGTTGACAAATAGATTTGGTTTCATTGTATGGTAGTGGACAGATATTTATTTAGTGTGATTGAGAGTTAGCATTATTCAATTATCTAAATAATAATCATCCTACTAGTACCCAGAATTATCATATATGGCTTTAAATATCTCCCAAAACCAAAGGATCAACTCAGAAGTACAAGCTAGAGTCCACCTGTGGTATATTTCTAATTAAAATCTTGAGCCTTACATATGTGGGTTAGGTCCACAGCTCTGCAAACACATTCTAAGCATATATTCAGAAATAAGAAGTCATGATAATTTTACAAAAAACCCTGTTTCCAGTCAAGTCAAGAATATTTTAAGTATTTATAAGATGGGATGTACTGACTTCTATAGATATTCTGGCTGACCTTTATAGATGTTTTATTATTGTAAGGATAACACGGTTTTGAAGTGACCAACCACATTTTTCAGGATTCATAGGAAGCAAGTGAGAGGTCTTCTTAGAAGAGGAAGAATACTTTTTCCTCAAAATATGAACAGTTTAAAAAAAAAAAAAAAAAAAGTCTGAGGAGGTTGTGTATATAATACGCCTAAGTTACTCATACAATCCAACCAGCCAGATCACTATCCAGTAACAAAATCTTGCTTCACAAATTAATTGAAAAATTGCCAGCATGTTTCCTTTTGACTGTGTTATGAAAAGAAATAGAAGTTTTGGCTTTGACAAATCACGTAACCATCCTCTTTGAATACTGTTCCCTAGAGTTCCTGGACAGATTGTTCCACAGTTTGCTCTTCCACAGGCTGCATAGCTTCCTGTACATAAACTATAAACTCTGAAGCCTCTCCTCCCTGCGTGTAGACAGTCACTGTCTCAATTCCCTCCACTTCATCCGATGAGACTACCAGGTGATGCTGTTCAGACAGCTCCACTGAAGCTTGCTGCAGTGTCTCTTGAATCATCAGAGTGTGATTGGCTGATTGCTCCTCTTCTTTTACCTAAGAAGAAATTGAAGAGGTTATAGAATTTTCACCTTTCAAATAAATAATTGCTATTGTGATGATTAATGCAAATATAGCAGAGAAATTTGAAATAATACTTTTGAAAGAAAACATCAGATTTACACTGCAAAATTAATAGTAAACATTTTTGACCAGTAAGAGTTACTGCTTTTACTATTTTGTAATGTTATACACTGCATCTCAGCTATATGCACAAACAGCTACAAAGCTCCAGGAGCACGACTCTGGAGACATCTTTAATCTCTCAGCAGTCATTCATTCAAAACCACCGTTATCTAAACAAATCTGAAGTCCAAAAATTCCTCTAGTATAACTGAGAATCCATCCCAAACCATCCCCAAAACGACTACAGTCACCATTTTTTTTTGAGCCAAGGGACTGTGCTTAAAAGTAAAAAATTTATTGCAAACATCAGAGGACTTTTATTAGAAAACTGTGAACTGTAAGTATTACTGAAATATATCTCAAAGATCTATTGTTTGTGCGGCAGCAGTTTTTATAGTATTGAAAGGATACTGGCAGGAACAATCGAAAAATGACAATTTTTAATGAACATAGTACCATTCATCAAAAATAACAAAAAGAACAGCACAATTAGGTATCAAAATTAAAAGAGTTCAACTGACTCTGGGAATTATTAAAATTCAGTGTGTATTTAGAATTCAAGAACAAATCTTACTTCCGCTACAGATCCATACAAATTCCTATGCACAGTAATCTTGGCCAATATCAAAACATCAGAAAACTGTAAGTCACATGGAAGAAATGCATTATTGTATTGTTAATACTGGAGAGACTGCATTTCTGAGAAGAGAATGGAAAAATAATTTTTCTGTATGCAAAATATATGCAAAGGCATTTGTTAGATGATTTCTGTACAAAACCACCATGGTCATTAAAGAGGGCTGTTGTATTTGTTGGATCATAAACGTCAACCCACCCACAAGTGCAAATACAATGAAGTAGGCACATAACGAAGATGTACTGTTGCCAATAGTACTTACTGCTGTTTAAGAAGGGAGTGGGAATAGAAGAACTACAGTGAAGTTTCCAAGCATGTGTTTGACTCCTTAGATTAGAGACTAGTAAGGAGATAAAGGAGTTCTATATATTTGTTTACTTACTGCTCTAACTTGATGTTTTTTCTACGCAACCTTCCCCATTGTTTGACACTGACTTTTCCTTTAACTTTTTTTATTCCATGTTAAAAATTTCTGTCAGATTAAGAAGATTTAAGAGAGATGCAACCCCTTAAGACTTCATATCATTTTGCACTTTCACTCAATTCAGGAGGCTATACAAAGCTTTTTCTTCAACAATAACAAGTAT
Source organism: Dromaius novaehollandiae (assembly GCF_036370855.1). Lineage (NCBI taxonomy): Eukaryota > Metazoa > Chordata > Aves > Casuariiformes > Dromaiidae > Dromaius > Dromaius novaehollandiae. The sequence goes on from NC_088099.1 coordinate 162,006,695, forward strand.
GTTCGGCTGTTCAATTATTTAGAGGTCCCTGAGTCAGTATGCTTGTGATATGTTGATGGAAATACATGCGGATTTTATCTAGTGAAAGATTTAACTTCTAAAGAGATTCCTGCCATTTTTGTTGACCTTAACGCAATAGCACAATTGCACCTACTGAGGCTGACTCTGGCTTTGTTACACAGGTTTCAGATTATAGGGATAAAGCTACACAATAGGGATGAAGTCCTTTCCATGTTCCTTTTCTTTTATAATGCATATCTGAATGTTAATCTTAAAAAAATTTTTAAGCAACTCCTGTTGAAGTTCAAGTTCAACATTTTACAAAAAATGGGTAATGTTGGATGACCGTCCTGACGCAATAAAATTTGCAACCACCCTCAAAAACTAATGTCACAAAATATGGGTATCACAAAGATTATCCTTTACTAATGCAAAACTTGGGTCTCTACAGAAAAAGCAAGGAGCTAAGTCATGAAAAGAAACATGACATTCCTAACTTGCCTCTTCCTCTGCCCTCCTTCCTTTTTAAAAAGGAACCCAAGCCCTGCAGAAAGCAATAGGAATTTAGTGAATCCAGACACAGGACTCTCCTTCCACAAGTGCACCCTCTTCGTTCCTGAGGCTAATCGCTCCAACAGCAGATTCGCTATACGATGGAGAGCTCCACACAAAATCCACAAATGGCAATCACAATAGGCAAACAAAAGTCCAGTCATCAGGGGATTCTGATAGGGAGCTGAAGTTAAAAACACAGAGTAAACAAAATCTCACAGCTTGTTAAGTCTGCACATAACTACAGACCCTTGATAATAGAGATCTCCAAACAAATACATAAATAGGCAGGACGGAAATTTGGCCTTTTCATTATGTAATTCACAGTAACTTCTCCTGTGCTAGTGCAGCATACATAATGTTCTGACAACAGGCCTCAGCACCCAAAAATGAAATTTTATAAAAATGGCTACATTTGCTGAGCTGCAAGAATGCATAATACAGTCTGAATATGAGCTTGCACAGTTTCACTTTAGTCACTCTAAATCAAAATGCATAAATAATTTTAAGCATAGTTTTGTGAGTGTACATAAATAATGAATAAAAGAAGATAAATACAGCATGGTTGACACAAAACTGAAATGAAACCAGAATCTCATTCAATTCAATAGCAGCAATCTAATACTTATTCAGTTTTATATGCTTTTGAAATGAAAATGGCCAATAAAGAAAGTTAATTTAACCTCCCTACCTGCCTTTATCGATGTGATTTTATAACCCTTGTCATGCAGAGTAAAGACGACTAATGCCCTTACTCCTGGTGTTTCTAGCTTCTAGCATCTTTTTTGGACAGCTATCTGTAATCCTTTTAGTTTGACAAATCACCACATTAAATTATTTTGGATATTTACATTTCAAGTAAGTTCACTGTTTACATGCTTCAGCTTGGTTCCTATTAGATTGGTCCACAGGGAATAATCTCAAAATGTTAATTTACAACCCTCAAATTGATGAAACAGTGGGACAGCTGCCATGAGAATGAATGAAGTTGCTATCGTGAATTCTTTTTGCTGGCATTTCCAGTCTTTTCAAGACGGGCATCCATGACCTCTTTTCCATTTGAGAGCCAGCTGAAAAGCATCTGGCTGCTTATCCTTGCTTAAAGAGTGGCAGCAAGAATCTGAAGGCCTCCACTGCTGGCGTACTAAACCAACTCAATACCTGCAGAGAGATTCTTTATGGGCTAAATGTGTCTCTCATGAAGGCCAGCAGGAAAAACTTCCCTATGCCTTCATTAATAATTTCATAATTTGTTCTGAATGCAAATAGCCAAGGACTGTCACAACACATGCAAGTGACACACAAAAATGGGTACCTCTTAGAGGTATCTTCCTCTAAGACCAAGCAAGTCTTTTTTATAATCTGAGAGAAATGAATCCTCTCTACTAAGGAAAAATATACTTCTTCCCATTCCCTGAAAGGGGAAAAAAGAAAGTATTTACAATAAACTAGTAAAGCTGCTTTTTCATTCTAGGAATCATTCTGAGAAATAATTAGTATCTTTAATTTCTTTGAAGTTGGCAGGAATCATGAATCGAGATTATACTTAAAACAGCCTTGCTGGGCTTTAGTCAATTACACTGCGGAATCTCTCCTGTGATTTCAGATTGAAAGCTGGCTTTCAGTTTACCATGAAGAAGAAAGGTTAATCACACAGATCTTGCAAGAAGAAGTCAAAATTACACTAGGTTTCAGATGCTCCTATTTACATCAGAGGGCACCGCAGTAAGAGGTGTATTCTTTGCTGTGCATTGCTACAGCTGTCATTTTGAAGGCAGTGGCTGTTGCCACGGTAGGACTTTACCGGAGCTTGAGGAGACCTCAAAATAGAAAGATGGAAGGAAATAAAATAAAAAGTGAAATCAATGAAAGTCCACTATTTTCTTAACCTGGTTAAAGAACTGCTAGTGAAACAGTAGGTGTGCTTACTCTTCAGAGCAAATTATGTACAAGTCCAGGTTAGAAAGCAGGTTACCATGCTTTTCAGTAATAGAGTTAACACTACACTCTGAGGTACAGATATAGAAGGAAGATCATTCTTCTCTGTGATTTCTGAATGGGAGAAAAGGAGGAAGTATTCCGTAGCCAATTAGCTCTCTTAATTGTTAACATCAGTGTAGTGTTTTGGATCAGGGTGTGTATTGTACCAGGTATTCTACATGTACGAAATATTTCATGCCCCCAAAGACTTTGTAATCCCAATATAAAACAAGAGAGAGCAAGCAGATAAAGAAAAAGGAGATGGGGGAGTACAATATAAATGAGACAGGCAGCAGCATCAATACACCAATAACCTCACCACAGATAATTGCTGTCATCATATTTTTGAAGAGTAATTGAGAGAAGACAACGAGGTACAAATTGCTCTTCATTAAAAATCCACATAACTAAGCAAAATGTGGAAGAAGACATTAAGCAAGCTGTTTGAAAAAGTAATGAGCAATTAAATCTTTATGGGCCAAGCAAAGGTAGGAGTCAAAATCTCCAGAACTAATGAGAGATGGGATACTAAGTCAGAACTGAGTAAAAAGCCTTCAAGTGAATACCAGAAGCTTTTGTTTGATGTGGCAAAAAAGAAAGATCAAGCAGACACACTGAAAGACAGCATGATGTCAAGAGGGGCAGACAAGCAATCTTTGAATTGTGTTCGAAGTGAATACAAAAGGGGCAAAACAGCATCTGTAAATGTCGTAAGAAAGAATATCAGAGTAAACATAGCATAAAGTAATGACAGTTTGCACAACTGTTTGAACTACGTGGATGAAATAAAAGACCATATTAAAATCAGCATGCAGAGTAAGTCAGCAGCATTTAGCTACCACTTAAATTGAAGACCCATGAACCCCACCTGAAGATAACATCAACTTTTTAGGCTTGAGTAACAGGAAAAAGAGTTACATCCCATAGGGGCTGAAACAGAAAATGGACAGAGGAGGAAGAACAGTTCTGCAGGAAGAGTGATACAATCTTCTTTAAACATAGTGAGCTTGAAGTGATGGCTCTAGAGCCACAAGAAAATGTAAGAGGATAGATGCAAGGTCTTTCATTAGGACAGGAGAAGATTGTCTAGACCACTGTTACTTAGTATATGAAGTGCTGTATTTGTGATTAAAGCTTTCACATACTAATGTTCTACAAGTAACATGGTAGAAGAATTTGTGTGCAGCACTCACCCAGATATATTGTTCAGAACAATTAGAAACTAAGGAAAGAAAAAGTAAAAAGGAGTTGGGGAGTTGAGGTGGTGAACAAGACCATGGGCATAGATTAGTTGGGCTGTTTTTGGAGAGTTCGTTTTGTTTTGTTAGATCAAAGCCAGAGAATAGGAATTCTCCCCCCCCCCCCCCCCCCCCCCCAAAAAAAAAAAAAAAAAATCGAGGAATCCAAAGTAACTTGAGGCAAAAAGAAAAATTCAGATTTGGGCAAAGGACCCTACACAATTTCTAACTTTCATTTATATAGAGATTTGGTAGAGGTAACACATCCTGCACCCGAGCAAAATAAATGACAGCTGAACAAATTAACAGAAAGGATCCTGCTAACAGAAGACATTTCCTGCTAACAAACACTGGGAATGAAAGAGCGACAGTTCTAACAAAAATTGGAACTGATGTACACAGACTGAAAAGGGGCAACTCTTTTGCTGTTCTGGGCAATACAGTGGGAGATTCAAAAACAAGCATCCAAGGATGCTCACGTTGTGAAACCCAGAAAACGCACCTTGAACCTCTTCTCCCTGGAGAATAATTTACAGACACAACATGTTGAAAGAATATGGGATTCCCCTCTGCTAAAAAGGACAAGGGAAGTCTTCATCTTTGAGGGAAATGTTTCTTGACAGGAACTCAGTATTTAAATCAAGCAAATATTCAACTTGGAATAAACCCCCTCTCCAAGATTAATTACTGTCTCTATTTGATACATATGCTAGCTGAAAGAAATAATTATACATTAAGATAGTTTGTAGTTGATGGTTTTTGAATACAGACCTGCAGACACCACAAACCTTGGCTGTAATACTGGCATGACTACTGGTCCTCCAACCCTGCCTTTATATTCAGTTAGCTAGGAGAACACTCCACCTATATAAGTAACGGAGTGAACAGACTCCACTAACAAAACAAAAAACCCCAACTTTCCTTAGGAGTGGTGGCAAAAGTACATCTATAATAGGACACAAAGAGACACGTCTACTGAAAGTAAAGTGACTTTACATTTCCAGCATCTTGGTTCTCTCTCAGGCGTTTGATGTGCACTATGCTCCTTAGCAGATGCATCTTTTCATAGCCATCACAGAACAGGATTTCTCCCAAATTAGATATCAGAAAAAGTTTAAACTGGAAAATAGCTTGGAATACCGATTCTCAGATAAGAATGAACTAAAGTAATTTCAAGCTCTAGACACAACCTGTGAAAGGCCTCTCATATGTGACACAACCCAACATTTGCTATCAGACACCCTTTTTTTACTGCAGGGACCCAGCAACGATTCTTAGTTACCAGTCACAATCCAAGTTAAATAGGACTATTTTGCAACTTTTGGTTTAGAATTGTAAGCTGACTCCTCATTCAGCCCGAGACTGGCTGCTGCCATGTTGTCAAGACTTTTCTATTATAAAATTATGCAAAGTTTCTGAAGTGAAAATTGGTATTTTTGTCTCAACATGCAAATCAGGAGCTGGGGTTCTCAGACAATCTAATCTTGATTTCAGCTCCACTATGATGCGTAGTGATGATATCACATACATGCAGTAAGACTACATACTACAACTCAGAGCAATAACATAAGAGCAGAACACTGTAAATATGGTAGTGTTTCTATCATCTGACTTGGCAGAAAATAAGTCAAAAAACCACCAACTAATACACTCAGCATCTAGCAATGTACTGAAAAAAGACTCACAGACTAAGATCAAGCTTGTTTCTGCACAGAATAGTTTCATGGTCATGTGAGACACTGCAAGTGCTTCACACAAAATGTCTGGGCACACAGATTAGGGGAACTGCCAAAGGGTGAAGACTGTAGCATTAGCGATGCATCTGGATGCACACACAATTCCAGGTGCCAAGTGTGAAGAGCACTCTTATGGGTGAAAAGTAAAGAGCAGTAGAGTAACGTGGGAAAGTTCCAGGGAGGAAAAGGAAGACAAAGACAGCGACAGCACAATGTAACATTTGCAGCAAAAAATATTTTTAAAACTCTGTGTATTCTAATAATTTCAGATTTAAAAGAAATTTCTTGGTGTAAATATAGAAATATGAAAGCAATTTGCAAGGGCTACCTAAAAGCAGGAATGAGGGGTGAAGGTAAGAACTGATGAAAAAATGAATAATACAGCTTAAAAGAAGAAAAACAACATAACAGCATAAAAATTAGAACACTAAATAAATGTTAAGGAAAAAAATGGAACCAAACTGCTAAGCAAGGACTCAGTGAGGCCATTAGAGAACAAGAATGGAAACTTAGTGGCAGATGATGCTGATATATTGCTGACACCCTGAATGAATTTTTTGTCTCACAATCCACAAGAGAAGCTGAAGGTCACAGAATAGACTGTGGAATAAATTTTCCAGTGGGAAAGTGAAATATGAACATGTCTTAACATCACCTCAAGGTTAACAATTAGGAACTCAGCATAATTAAAAAACTGACAAAGTAGTAGGCACAAATGAGTTATATCTCACGGAAAGCAACTCGCTATTAAAGAAAAAAGAAAAGCTGTCAGTTCTGAGATAGGAGAGGATTACAGTCACGGTAATGTCATGTATGGATTTTTTTTCCCCATCAGATTAAAAACAGGTGTTGCTATAATTCTGAAGCAATCTTCTGCTGTGAAGATAAGAACTGGGAACAGTAACAAAAGCTGTATAATAAATTAATTAGAATTGAGAAAAGATCAACTTATACTGAAAATTAAAACAATATACGTGTAAAGAGAAATTAAAACAAACAAGCAAAAACATCCACAGACCTTCCTTGGTCCTTTAACTACTTCCATAAAGCCCACTAAAGGTAATCAAGAAGCCAGTTAGCTGTCAGTGGGCTTCCACTTTATATTCCCTTGCAAAATCCACAAGTCTGCACACTGAAAAGTGAAAAGGCACCAAGGCTACCGGAAAAAGAAATCAGTAAACACTCCAGTACAAACATGAAACATTTAATAGAGGAACAGTGCTTGCAACATCAAAGTAAGCTATTATCAAAACTCAACATAAATAGAGGTTGCATAAGGTCACTCAGCCTGAGTCTATTTCAATTCTTCATAGACCAATTTTGCTTTTCTGGAACTTTAAGTTAGGGGGGGAAAGGTATTTTATATTAATAGAACTCTAAAGAGGGAAAAAAGAAAAGTAGCAAAGAGATTCTCTAAGAATTCAATATTTCAGTTGATATACGAGTAGTGCTTATAAGAGTTTGATATCAGACCAACAAAAGTGAGAGAGAAAGTTCCCAGGCAAGGAAAAGAAGTGATCAATGCTCAGCAACTTGTAAACTCAAAAGCTAGCAGGAAACATGGATTAAAGGTGAGGGAGAGAAAAAATTTTTAATATAAACACTTGTTTACAAAATGGTACCAACAAATTCAGATGGTCTAACACAAGGAAGATGATAGTACAGATCTAATTGTTGGAGGAGGAAGAATCACTTAAAAATATCTTTTTTAAGTTTAATGATGGAATTTCTCAAATGTAGTTTCTCACTGACAGCTACTAATTCAACACTCACTTTCTATCAGGCTTTTAGTAAAAGAAGGGCCACAAAAATGCATTTTTAAAGGCAGAAGAGTTTTCAATAGTATTGACAGACAGCACAGAGAAACACCAAAGGCTAATTTTCCACTCCACACTTAAATAGGTCATATATATAGCACAGGATACCTGTTGGCAGTGGCTCTGCTGTTAAGGGTGTTTTGAAATCTGCACATAAAGCAGGACTGAAATCTCTCTGCTCTTTATTGATTCCATTTACTTTCCAAATTTGGCTGTTACTTTTCATAAAAAAAGAACCCTTATATGTTTTTTAATCAAAATATCTGGTAATTATTGCAAAGGAGCATTTCAAAATGCATTTTCTTGAATTTTTGCCTCCTCTCCCTGACTTTTGGGAGGTATGGTTAGGAATTACTCAAACATTGTCTTCACAGATGATGGACTCCCCACTCCTATGGCATTCCTATGAATTTAATATCCACAATATTATAGAAAAAGATTAAACTCAAAAGTTAGTCCTAGCATTCATAAAAATCAGAATTTTGGTTCATTTAAATAAAAGGAGTTACCAAAACTCTTCAGGAATTTAAGACTTTTCATGCACTTCCCTGACCTATCAACCATGCCAAGCACAGAGACCTGGAGGAATCACACTAGTCAGAATAGGAAAGGGGATAAAGCAGGGAGGTATGGTGAAATAGGCAGAACCTGGAAAATGCAGTGGGGAGAAATGGAGAATGGTAGCAGGAAAGTTAGCAGAAACCTGTGAGGAAGAAATACCGAGCAGGAGGCTGGCAATAACAGCCATCTCAAATTTAAAATGATTTCCCTTTAACTGCTTTAACTTTTTTGTATCTTGGCATTCTTAATTTTTGAAGTGCTTTACTAATATCATACATTGCAAATATTCTCGTCAAAATCCTATGCAGACTTCAAGAAAAATATACACAAATTAAAGTTATTTCTACCAGTATCTCACAAGGTTTGTCTCATTTTAGAAGGAATTATATTGCCTACCACAAATTATGTCACTTAATTCTTTCTTTATCAGTGAAAAGTCTGAAATTACCAAGTCATCTTATTCATGCTTTTTGAATACTGACCTGTATCTCTGGTCTTTGAGAATTTCCATGGTAATAACAAAACAGATCTTTTCAACCAATTGCAATTCACTTTAGCTTTTCTTTATTTAGCCTACTCCAAATGTGAGTGGCCACACTGACTACCAACTCACACAAACAATTGCTGTAAGGAGCACCTGCAACAGTCTTAGAGCTGCTACATGCCTGCACATTGCTTGTCTTGCATCCCTCATAAGAAAGGCAGAGTGAGCTGAAGCTGAATAAAAGTCTCAGTTGTCCCCAGCATACAATGACTTTAGGACCCTGCAAGTCTGCCTCATATTAAGCACCTGACAGTGTTACAAGGATGGTGGTTCATCTTTGGATACGGACATACAGCACTACGGTTGCTGTGCATGCACCTCACAGCTCTGCACAAGACAAAAGGACCTTTCAGACTGTTCTGTTTGCAGATGGATGCTGTGCCAAGGAACTTCTGTCTCTTTTAGATGATAATGAAATTAGGTGCTCAACCATAATGCAGCTATGCTGGTCTAAAAAAACTGAAAATGTCTTGGAAAAGCCGTGTTTTCAAACATATATGCATATATACACATACATACATGCACGCACATACATACATATTCCTTCCTATTTTTATGTATAAATATGTGTGTATATATATATATGTATACATATATCTATGCATACTCATATATAACTGTATACATGTATAAACACACATGCATGTGTGTGCACACATACATACACACACCAAGTAGTCAAAAATTAGGTTTGGAAAAATTCTATACGTGTCTTTCTTGCATGGTCATTAAAAACTTATCCCTTGTAGAACACTATACATTTCATAACAAATACATGAGAACAAAATACAATTCTTTTAGAAAAGTAAAGATCTCTTACCTGCTTTACTACTGTTACAGTTCCAGGTGCCATGGTAACTACAGAAGCAACTGCAGTGGCATCATGAGTTTCTGCACCCAACTCAATGATTTGCTGCAGGATATTCACAGCTGTTGGGTCAAGTCTTTCACCTTACCAGAAAGACAATAAGCATAAGACCGTTAGAATAGAACACATATAAGAAATGGTGTGTGAATCTAAGTGCTAGAGAAACTCTTTCCCCTCCTGCCTTCATCCTCATTCACAGAACCGTCTATAAATTTCCAACAGCTCAATAACATGACACTTTAATAACAGGTCCATGGCAGAAAGCATTCACAGATGAAATTTTCCTGAAGAAGGCATGCATCAGCAAGTGAAACCACACTGCTCATTTTTATGCCTATTGGAAAGAGAGCTAAAAGAATATATTGACTAAACAAACAACAGGTACAACTCATAACAGTAAGTGTAAATTAGGAAGCTCCAAGATTTTACAAATCCAAATGTGTACTTGCCAGAAGCTCAATTTAAACAGAACCTGAACTCTATAGTATAAGCAGGACAGTTACATAGTATATTACGTGTCTGTGTTTACCATCTGTCTGGCCATCTGTAATTCCCCTCAACCTAAAACAAATCCTTTTATCACTGATGTGACAAAGAAAAAATTAATTGCTTGAGAGAGATCATGCTCATCACTTTCTAATTATAGCAGCAGAATATTTGCCACATTTTTTTTTGTAATCCTCTTGATGTGTATAGCCCTGGCAAAGGAAAAGTAAATTTACAAAAAAACACATAGCCATACTCTCACACTCCTCCAGTAGTGTGAAAAGGAAAGATTCTGAGGCCAGCCAGGCACTGGAGAATATTTGCTGTATTTTTTTTTCTAAATCTACCTTCAGACAAGATATCACTGCTTTTCCTATCTACCCAGAGGAAGGTGTCAGAGAAGTATCCTGAACTTGCATATACTAAAGAAAGTTATTTCACTTTGCAAATTAGAGCCTCATGCTTAATATCGAAATTATGTACAGCATATTGCCTGATCGTGCTTATTTTAACTGAAATATATAAAAGTTTAAGAAACGTTCTCAAGAGGTTTTCTTCATTCAGAATTCCAACTGATCGGAAGTTAAATAATATACAGAAATTGTCACTAACCTCCTTAATTACAACATGCTTGAAAATTCAATTTAAAAATGGGAGGTTCTGAAATATATATATATATATATTAACTATACGGATCAAAAACAATGGCAAAATGCATTTATTTTTATATATAAAAATATACACACACATAAATATGTTTATATAGAAAAGCTCAAACATAAATACTCTACTCTCTGATGTTTTAACACTCTTAGAAACCTGAATATTTTTTCTTTTCTTCCAGACGTTCTTATTTCCCACTTAGCAAACATTATTTAATGCCTCTCTTGTTCTTGGTCAGTGTGATACTGACTGACTGACTTTCTGTTTGGTGTATCATTAGAATTATCCTTGTTAGTATTGTCTTAGGAATACAGTAAATGAGCTATTCCACTGTATCACTTCTGCAGGCAGGTTGACTCAAACAGAAAGAAAAATAGCTGGAGAATTGCTATTAGATACACACCAGCTACTCTGCCAAGACAGCTGATTTCACAATATATTTAATAATACGTACAAAGAATACCACCCATCTAATAATAAAGTCCAAAACAGTGTGTGATAAATATTAATGTTGTTAGGATATAGAAATTCATATGCAATGGCCATTTCTCATTATTTATTTTCAAAGAAAAATATAAACCTCCAGAAGTAAGCTCTGGATAACAAATCTCAACATGTTTATAGTTTCACAGCAGATCATATATTGCATACTGTACTCAAAAGAATTAGAAATTTATGAAAAGATGATGTTGCTTCTGTTTCAACCTCGACCTTCAAAAAAAGGTAACTTACCATTCTCAGAAGTATATCTAAGGTTCTGTAATGCAGCTACTGCAGCCTGAGTGCCCTGAACATCTTCCCCAGCCTCTGTGATATGGAGATACTGAGTGGATGATTCTTCAGAAACTTCAGCAGTTAACTTAAAAACAAAACCCAGGCAACATATTGATAATCTCCTTTCACTGTAGCAAATTAGAGACCAATTAAAGTTCTGAGTTTAAAGGAATAAATTTTGTATGACATATATTCTAATAAGAGTTACAGAAATAACGGGTGAAACAGAATTCAAAATGAGCATTTCTATTGATTTCATTGGAGTTGTGGTATCATCACATAGGTTTATACTCCTAGATTCTACTTCAAGAGTTGTTTTAAAAGGCTACATTACCTTGACTTCATTTTTGCCAAGCAGTTATTTCGTAACTAACCAACTTCTATTGTAGCAGGGTCAAACAAAGACCTTCTGGGCAAAAGTAATTTATAATGCTAACCCTTGCAGATCTGGTAAAATGCGCCTGAAGTTTGAAAATGGCATCTTGTTTTGGAAAAAAATATCTTCCATAGCTGTGCTTTTTCAAGACAAGCTGTCAACATGTATTCCTGCTTTGACGGGTCCTTTTATTTATTTAGTTAGTTAGTTATTTTATTTATAGCCATGTCCACAGCAGAGACATTCCTATCCTCTTATTTTATCAGGCCTGGGACAGAGGCAAGAGTGGACAGAAAACAGTTTGTGAAGTGCATGTGGACACCAGATTTTGAAGCATTACCTTTTAAAATATTTGCCCTTCCTTCTTTAAATAACTCTCCATAATGTACTTAGTCTGATCGCTTCCAAGGATTTCACACCATATCAGGAGATACTCAAAAACTGTTGAACAAGAACTGCAGGACGACTCTTCCAAATCATGCATTAGGGCTATGCCTAGGGCTAGAAACACCTGAAATTTAGCAGAGTAAGTCTCAAACTGGGGGGGGTCAGTCAACTGCAGTTGACTTCTGGCTTTTTGCTCTCATTGGAAACCAATAACGGCCCACTCAGGCAGTTGAAAAGATTCATCAATAAGCCTGCCAACTGTTCTTTTTTTTAATATAAGTTTCTAGATAGTTTTGTGGTTTTGCAACAGCTTCTGCACCTACAGCCAGCTCACTTACGTAACAGTAACAGTTTTCATTTTAAAACAAATTTCTACCCACACAAGCAGAGAAGTTTGAAAGGATAAGACCCCTCAAGGTAGCTTCCCCACTCCACCCTAAACTGAGAAACTTCATGTTGTTATTTTTATTTTATAACCCAGTTTCTTTGGTCTAACAATTTTTTTTAGGACTGATCTGAATCAGTGATACTGTGACTGCTACATACTTAGGACTTGAGCTGGAAACAGAGAACAAATGACAGGAAAGTTACTCTGTATAATACTACCATATTTTAACCGGTCAGTTCAGTTTTCTAGATTTAAGGCTAGAGCCCTAAAATGCAGCAAACTAAGCACTTACAACCTTGTTAATCCTGTCAGATATTAAAGCAGTCAAGCTTAACCATCATAGCACTGTATGCATTCAAAATGGACATAAAAGAGATCACACGTCCTCCTAATCTTATAAAAAGTCCAGAACATATTTTTGAATACTTCTTATTCTACATCCTTCATTTTCTCTCTAGAAATTTAGAAAAACTTAGTGTCAAAGCCATGGCAGTTTTGTTTTACCTCCCACTTTGTTTCCCCATCGTGTTCCATTAGCTTCAGACCATGCTTGTTCTTAAGATGTCTGTTGAACTCCCATTTTGTACCATACACAAAACTGCAAACAGGACACTTAATGCCACCTAAAAGGAAACACAAATAAGCTAAGTTATTTTTATATAAATTCTTTTTCAAGGCAATAAGTCCTTAATTTGACCACATTTCTATCAAACCACACAATTATAATTCAAAATGCTTTGCCTTCTCCAAATACCCAACACTAAAAACGCAGAAAAACAACCGTAATTGAACTCCTCCGATGTCTAAAAGACAATTTTGGATGATGGTAATAGAAGAAGTCAGGAACAACTTTATGTTTGGGAAAGTATAGCAATCCCACCTCCCTGCTGGCATGCCTCCCTGCGCTGGATGCAAAGTTGCAGAAATGCTATTCCCATCTTTCCCTCCCCCTACGCATCTCTCCTTGGGGAACCCTCAGTGAGGGATGTGTAGAGGGAGGGAAAGAAACAGCAGGAATAGACAAGTGTCTGCATTAGCCTCAGCCACTGCCTCATTTCTGTAATTAGGTCCACATAAGAAGTTTTGTCTCTGTGGAGCTGGATGTTAAGGGAGAGACACAGGACAAACTGCACAGTAGGGAATAAGAAGGCATCTTGGGCTTGCTCTGCTGACAAAAGCCATTCTGCAAGTGGCTTGCCTGTTAGAGAGGGAAACATTTCTCCAAGGAATAACATTATACTAAGTCTGACCAGCTCCCACAGCCTGTTTCTTTGCTGGGTTACAAAAATTACTGGAAACGCAGGAGATCCTTCAGCTTGTGCAGAACCATTCCCACAGTCATGATTCTGGCTGAAATCAAGCTAAGCACGGCAATGGAGACTAGTCACAGTTTTAGAGTGACATTCCTTTCAAGTTTGGGTGTATCTGTGAACAATGTTTTGCTTCAGGCTCACCATAAACAAAGCCTAGCACATGTATTCAATAACGATAAACTAATGCTTTTCTCCTCTAAATACTCCTTACTTCAAATCACAAAGAGTTCCCAAGAGACTATGTTTAATGTCTCTCCTGTTATTTATCATTGCAGCTTCAAATATAAATTGGATGTATACTCCAAAATTCTACAAGACTGAGGCCTTTGGCAAGCTAAAGATTTAAATATTTGTTTTCTGTTGCCTTATAGGGCCCTGGTATGTTGGCCTTTGCCACACAGTGCAAGACCATAGTGCACTGTACTTATTTTCTTAAGTGCTTATAAAAACTACTGAGATCTCAACTGCTTATAAACAATACTGAGATCTTAATATTTAATGTGCACAATAAGGGCACACTTTAATAATTTTTTTAAAATATATCTCCTTTAAGACAGCTATTGTCTCTTTCTCAACTTTCAAACGTTGTTAATTTTTCTGACAAATTATCAAGGCAAGCCAGGGGGAGTTAGTAATGTAATGCCATATTCATCCAACTATCTTTGTTTTTGAGAGCTTCTATCACTCACTTTAACATACAAAATTGTAAACCTAAGTTTTCTTTCAATCTACAGAATGATACATAGCATGAATTTGGCACAATATTTACTGTCTGAGTTCGCAGCACTGAGCATAATGAAATCATACGTTTCCAATTTTCTACACTAGATTAAACAGCTTTTACTTTTTGCTGTGAAAGTCATTTGGTCAAATGTCAGATCTCAGTTACATGTAATTATGCAAATAAGTATTTATCTTTTTTTCTTTTCTCCCAGTGACTAAAGCAGAATGGAAATAATCTGCATGTGACAAATCATTACATTAGGTGACCGGAACTCACTATAACTAATGTGTTAAAGGAGGGCCTTATGTCACCAGATGGCTGTCTACCTATTATTGTGGCAAACGATGACTCTTGCCCATCATGTTCAAGCGCTTCAAACCTACTCTCATAAGCTGGTTATAGGCCAAGTTGTGACTGCACATAGTGTTTCATGAATGGAGTGATTAGAGAAAGCATTCAGTTCTACAGTAATGGAGACCTACCATATGGCATTCTACAGGTAGAAAGAAATTAAACTTTTTATTTTGATAAAACAGGATAATTACACTCAGTCACTAGGCTTTTTCACTGACACTTATTACTGCTCTAAGATTCTCCCCCTTCCTCGCCCCACTTTGCTCTCAATCTATTATAAACCTTCACCGAACATCACTATTACAACAGATGCTCAACACAGTCTCTATACAAAGCTGAAATAGTTTCCTTATTAATGGGCTTAATATGACAGCAGAATACCTTGGTCAGATTAGGACAAGGATATTATATGCTACAGAAAATGAAATGAAATATTCATTCCACACCAATCTTCAGTATTAGAACAAAAAAGCGTAAGACAGAAGACCTTTCCATATTACTTTGATATTGAAAGTATTATAACAATACCCCAGATTAATTAAAGCTGCAACTTGTGTCATTGTGACTTTAATTAAAGAATAACAAATGGAAGCACAGAATTAAACTGATAACATAAAACTCTGGGTCAGTGAATTCATATCAAAGCTCAGGAAAATTAATTCCTACTCAATTCATTAAATAAATGGGTAACATACAGAGAAGGTCGATAACCTTCTCCAAGCTTGCTTACTTTTAATATCAAACTGCCATATACAATAAAATGATGTATACAAATAATACATAGTTCTATAACTTTTTTTCATCATGGCATCAATCTGGGCTCTCCAAGTCTCATTTATTGGCTTAACATCTCAGTAAGACAACTATTATCTTACACTAAAGTAAAGCATGCGATGATAATAGTCTAACATAGCATAGAGGCCCCAAAGCAGGTATGCATTGTACAAGTTGCTGCATGAACACAAATATAAAAGCCCTCTTCCAGAGAGTGCAGAAATACCTAAACAAAACAATGGATGTTAGGGAAAATTAACACAGAGAAAAGAAACAATTTATTAAAAAAATTAGATGTGACTTGCCCAGCACCACAAGGCAAATTGAGCTAAAAAAGGAAGCTATCAAATGAGCAAGAAGACTGGGTCTCACAAACAAACAAACAAGCAAACAAAAATCAAATTGTAGGGTAATGCATACATGATACTCTTGTCCCCTGTGAAGATTACATTGCATTCTCATTGCATTTATTTTCCTTTATTACTTTAAAATACTAATGAATAAATGTCATATCACAGAGTTCTATAAAAAAGGATTGTTTTTTTTGATTATGGCTGATCGAAATTTCTAAGATAAGCCCATAAATGAAATACTGCTGTCCATCTCTGACCAATGCAGTTGCTCAAACTAGTATGCTATCTTTCCTATTCTATAAGCACTTCTAGGAATCTTGAGTCTATTAGTTTATACTCATATACCATAAATATTTCCAGTCAAGGTATTTGCAATGTCCATAATGCAGCCATAAGCGGGTAGGGAGAGCAGAGAAAAAACATGAGCAAGTGTGAGGCAACTCATCTTCAGCTCAGTGGACAAGTAAGAACAAGCAATATATAATAGGACAAAAAGTATAGGCACATTCTATTAGACTTTAACCTTTGTTATCTTCCCTTCTCTTTTTCCCAAACCCTTTCATTTGCTGGTCATCTCCCCCTTTCATACTTGTCTGTGGTCCTTTAATTTTGAAGGACTTGTTTAATAACAGCTCTGAAGAATTTTCTTCCCTCATACAAATGCATGAGTAATTTTTAAAAATTGCTTTCAAATCTATGAATATGGTAAATTGAAACTTCATAGAGGCTAGTCAGGCAGCAAGTTGCAGCTGCTGACCCAACCAGCTCACAAAGGTACATCCTGCCATCCTTGCTGTCCTGCATAATATGTCCACACTGATCTGTTTGTGCTGTGACCCAGACACACACTATCTTATGATACCAAATTCAGCAATATTTCTATTTACTTCAATAGCACTCATGTTTAGCAACTCCAGATGTAAATTGCAATTAATTTAGTCTCCCACAAGGAATACCGTTTTCCCCAGGCAGGAAAAACTGGCCTGCCTGTAGTATGATAGAAAATCTGCAGGCCCCCCATTTTTGATTTGAGCCAACGTGTGATATTGCACATGATGGGTCACAGAGCATGGACTTGGAGCTGTCAAACTAAGCTGCACTTGGGAAAAGTGCACCTTCTAACATGGCTTTCTTCATGACAGGGTCCTGCTCCCAAGCCTCTTCATTGCTCTAAAATCCCACACAGCACATGAATATCTGGAAAGCTGGCACAACGCTGCAGTGCAAGCACCTGGTATATAAATGCTGTGTAAGGAGGCGAGGAGAAAGAAGGACGTGAGGTCAGGGATGAAAGCATGTCTATCACAGTTAAAATGGAAAGGTTGTTCTCTTTAATCTCACTACAATATCTTCAGCCTAAGACTATTCATCTCGCATTCTGAAAAACTTGTTTGTTTGTTTCAGTGGAAAAGAATTATTTTCAGAAGTGCAGTTTTCTGGCCCCCCAAGGAGAGGGAGACCTAAATGCCCTATGCTTAATATTATTTATTTAAAACACTACCAATATGATCCTTAATTTCACATCAAGAAAATTCAATCTCAGGAACTTAGCCTTAAGAGCATCTATGGAGAATAAAATGCTTGCAGCACTCAGATATTCTGTAAATTAAACAAAGTTCCCCATGCTGCAGAGCTCTGCCTTCACGAACACCACTGCAGGACATTGACCTGTGAGTATAGCCCAGGTAAATATTACCTCTTGGAAACAATTGTGGTTTCTCTGACAGCCTTCACTATCTATAAAAACAGTTATAAAATCCTACTATATGTGCCTGTTCAGAAATTTGTAGACAAAGATCTACTATTTTTTAAACTATTTCTGATTTCTTTTGACAAAAGGAAATCAAGAAATGTCACATTAAAAATAACACAGGCTGAAAGTTTTATCCTTAATGCAGCTGTGCTTCTCTCCACTATAGTGCAAGTTTAAAGGGGGAGTCTCAGCTTTTAATTTGAATGTCTTTCTCTGTGTCAGAATTTCAGTATTATTTTAACATGTATTATTGCCTTTGATAGATAAAGGCTTTTATTAGATGAATAATTTGAAAATGCTCTTTAGAAATAATGTCATTTTAGAAGAATTATGCTCTGTTCATTATCTATTATCATAGCATTATTCTGCTCTCTATTCTTCTGTAAAAAAAAAAAAAAAAAGTCTAAAGATCCCAAAAGACGTTAAAAAAGACCTGTAGTTTCTATTCAAAAATAGGGAAAACACCTTCTAAAATTATCAGAAATGATGCAAGAAACTCAGCTTTACCAACCAGTAAAACACTTTCAACCCAAACAATCTAATATGCAATCTGGCTTTCTCCTCTTCTTCCACACTTCTGCCCACACTAGGCAGTAGAACTGCATGTGCTGTGTGCTTCCTGAATCTCTAATTACATTTTATGCTCAGCAAGGTATTGCACAGTCAGTTGTTTGCTTTGATTCATCTGCCCAGCATACAACAGCAAAACTTCTTTTGGGAAACAGACAACTTGCACGTGTCTCCTTTGCTAGCATCCAGACACTGAGCTGCCCTGCAAGGAATGAGTTACAGTCTGTGATACCTACATGAAGGAGAAATCTCAGAAACTAAGCAACTAGTAGCATCAACCATCTTTTCAGAAGGATATAGAACTTCAGTTAGGATGAAATTTATAAACAAAAACAATAGCAGCCAGGAATATAACTTTTTTGCTACTATATAAATTTGTTGAAAACTATTACAATCTAATTTTCGCTTTCCTTTGCCATCCCGTTGGCTCTTTATTTAATCTTGAATTTTGGATGCTTCCTGAGAACCTTGCTGCCTTTGTCTCCAGGTGTTTTTAGCAGGATTATCTTGTTACCTTAGGCCTCTGTGCTGAAATCGGCACATCAACTGATTAAAGTAGCACAGACTATTTTAGATCAAAAATGCAGAGCTGATCCTTCAGTCAAGTCTATGCATCATTTTTATCCACCTATTTGCAGCAAGAAGAAGAGGCCGTTTACATCGTCTTTTGAAAAGCTGTGCACCTGGTTCCAATCTTTATAAAGGAAGGTAGTAAGACGTCTGATGCTTGGCTCCTATGGAGAAGCACCAAGCACTGGGAACTTCAGTGCAGTCTATGTGCCTGAAAACCTCCACAGAATGCTTTGACTAATATATACCTAAACATGTAATTAGGCTATTCTTAAATTTATTACCAGAGACATTCAGAACTTTACTGCTTACTCCTAGACCCAAAGAGGCATTCACAATATGCATCCAAAATTCCAGAATATAAAACCTACAATATTTTTACTTGTAACTGATTCTATCTGTAATTTTTTTTTTACCTCCTTTGTCTAGTGGGGGAATAATTTGGTGTCATTTACTGTTCAGTCTCTTTCCTGTTTGTTCAACCTTACAAAACTGTCATAGAAATTGAACAGTAAATCATACATTTTGAGAGAGACTGATCCTTTATTTATGAAAAGAGACAAGCGAGGGAAAATGATAAATGTATATAACTTAATGGATGGTATAGGCAAGGTCAGTCAAAACTTCAGTTCACCCGCCCTTATAAATCCAAGAACAAAGATGCTGAATGATATGTAAAAGGTGGCCATTTCAGAACTATTAAAAAGAAACAGTGATTTTTCACATAGCATCCAATAAACTTAGGAAAGCATATGTCACAAAATTTCACCTTTACATCAAGTCTGCTTCAGAGAGAGAGAAAAAAAAAAGTTCTATATGGTGGAAATATACCTTGTTGGATAAGTGCTTCTGCTGCAGGTTCCCCAGAACCTACATTTACATACTCTTCATTAGGATGCTTTCTGTTGTAATGCCTCTTCAGGGAACCAGATATATTGCAGGAATAATGGCAATGCGCACAACGGAAAGGCTGGAAACAAAAAGGAGAACATTAGAACATAATATAGATGTCCTGGCTCCCTCCAGAAACAAATCTAAGTCACAACAGTTTGATCCACAGAAACTATACTCATTCCTGGTTTACACATCTTCTAAGGAGACCTTCCAAAATGCTATATAAATGGAAGCTATATCTAAAACTTACCCAGAAGTTGGTACTTTTTAGTATGTGTAAGACACCAAGTATTTTCAAGATAACAAAATTGCTACCTACTTTTCACAATTGCATGAGCTGTATGTTTTCAGAACTGATGATCACAGGTCTGACCATGCAAAAGGCTTTTTACTACAAGTAAATTTACTACAAGTAAATGATCTGGTTCTCAGCTGCTATATGCTAAGCAACTTTGGTCTTGAAAGGGGGAGTTAAAATCAGTGCAGGCACAATATGACAGTACAGCCAATCTAATTTAATAGATACCTCCAACTGACAGGATTGATCTCTTCCCTTCCCTCTTCAACATATTCCCAACTGCTTCCCTTTCACTGGCACTTCCATTCATCCTACCACTTGGTGACCTAGTTTTGGGAACCGACCTCGCAAAAAGGTAACCCTACAAAGTACAGTGATTCATTTTTTGCTGGTTTAGTTCCTGGAAATGGTTCAATAAGCACCAGTTCCAATGCAAGAGAAGGCTGTGAAACATGTCTGCAGCTCAGAGAAAGGGAACACCTTTTCAGCAGTAGATCAACATAGCAAACACACTCAAAAGGCAAATTCCTACAAGAGATAATAGTAGAATTTTTATTAAAAATTATTTTACACCATACATTTCCCATCAACTGATAGGGACAGAAACTACCAAAGAAAAAAATTTACAAGCTTTAGTACCTAGAGATAGCCTTCGAGAATAACCCTTTGACTGAGGTATGTAACAGGTATGTAAAGCCAGACAGAAGCATTAGGGTCCTGAAATGGAATGCAGACGTTGATGGAAGTCCTTGAGGAGAAGTACCTCAGAATCGGATGCAAAATGCCCCCCCACACATTGGTACAGGAGCGTTTATGAATCAGCCGGACTTAAAGCAGGGAAATGTCTCCAGTCAGGGTCCATTGACTGGAACCTGCCCCTCAAGCTGTTTCTCATGACCTTCTTTCAGGCTCCAAGCAGCGAAAATAAGGCAGACAAATGGTATTCAGGTTGCCATAACCTTACAGTTCAGAGAATGCCCTAACATTCAGCTATTCTATTTTTCAAAAAGGAATACTCTCCTTTTCTCTAGCTGAAACTGTCATTTCGAAGAAAATAATACGGAATTCTTTCGGGCACTGTGCTGTGTTCTTGTGCCACTCTCATCACATTTTCATGTAGTATACACTGTCTGCCTTCAGATAGCAGGATTGCAAATTGGGGGGAGGACACATATCGATTGGGGTTTTTTTAGTCAGACTTTGTACAGTTAATGGCACAATACCTATAGCTCTGTGCAAACAGAATGCCTGAGCACTATGATAATGCACAGAATAAACAAGAAGAAGAATATACCCATTACTCTTGCAGCTTCACCACTGTGTGCAAAGTTAAAAACCTTGTTGAAGAAGGGCTGTTTTATGTCCCTGTTGACTGTTTTGAGCACAGTGTATGATAGTGGTGCAAAAGCAGCTTTATTACACTACCGCTGCCTTCAGTGCAAACTTGGATGGACCTGAGCTAGTATAAACAGCAGTGGGAGGGCTGTCCCACACTCATTGTCAAACCGCCTTCTCTGTATATGCCTGTGTTCCCCTCCTTATTCATCAGGACATAAAGCCAGTCTGACATCAGAGTAACTTACTATGGAAACATATTCAAACGAATCTATAAACACGAATTTCATTATATCAGAGACTGTAACAAGGTCAGAACTGTCTGACAAGCATGTGCTGACTGCTTATAGATCAATGTCAATATAAAGTCTAGTACAGCCGCATAGAAGTTAAGAATGCAATATCAAAAGTAACTTTTAACATTGTTTCCCTTACAGTTATTTGAAATTTGCAGTCAGTTTTTTTTTTCCTGATTTTTAAAAGGCTTTTTGTTCTCCACATGCTGACTAGAAAGATCCACAAAAACAGCAGAAGAAACAGACTACAAGCAGATGGATGCTGGTAGACACTTGGATTATACTACTGTGTAACCAATGATGCCCCTGAAACAGAAGCATAAATGAATATGGATGACAATTTGAAAATTTTTTGTGAAGACAGAACAACACCTTGGCCCTTGGATACTTTACAGTTACAGAAATCTTTAAACATGCTTGTAGCAACAATAGATACATAATATTAAGAAAAAAATGTTAAAAATTTGAATGACAATATTCTTTACAATGCAAATTATCCAAATGTATCCTACAATCATAACACTGCCCAGTACTGATATTGCAATAAATGAGTCAGAAAGACTCAGCACTAGAATTTGGTACTAGTTAAAAAGAACATGCACACATCACTGATTTTCATGCTATTCTGCAAGCAAGTACAATGCTTCTAAGTATGGAGGAATGAATGAATGAATGAATGATAGATACATCTGAGTGGAACTCCTTTTTTATTTGAAATGTCAATCCTGATGTTCTTGAAAATATATTAAATGATAATGTCAATTAGAAATGCTCTTCTCAAAAGAGACTTTAAAGACACAGAAAAAGCAAAGAAAGGTTCAACATAAATATACATTGTTTAAGCTATTCAAAAAAAGCTTACTGAAGACATGTAAAAACAGCACTTCCACAACCTGACAAGCATCAGTGAACAGTAAGTATATACCAAAACAAGTTAATCTTTAACCTTTATATCAATGCAGGTTTTATTTTAACCTGTCCCTCCTCTGTCATATTCAGCTTCTTCTGAATTGCTTCTAAACTACTTAGTCTCCACCGCCTTTCAGCTTCTTGTACTATGATCCAATAGTCTTCCTAACCCTTAATTCAGTTCATCTCTGGTTATCCATACCTATTCTGCTACTTCCTACATCTTTCTATATCTGCCTGTCTTTCCAACCACGCCATCTTTTGTCTTACCTTCTGCTTCACTTATTTCTCCTTCAAATCTACGTGAGTGCTACATATGTAGTATATAGGAGACAAGGCACTACTAACAAACTGGTTTTGAACTCCCTTTGACTCCTGACTGGCCTATTTCAGTGTTTGGCAGCTCTCTTAACAACGCATTGAACTTTTATGCAGGCTGAAACAGAGGACTGAACAGAGGTGCTGGGTCAACAGTTCTACAGACAAGTAAACACCACCACCACCACAACCTATCCTGAGGTCGGAACCAGCTCTTTTGCAAAAACTGTATTCTAAGTCCTCTTGTCCCATTAGCCATTACAAGATAAAAATAATATATTTCCATTTACAAAAAATCCTGTAAAAAGATACAACTCCAATAGAAAACTATAAAATCAGGAAAAAAAATATTGTTCAAAATGTCTCATCTGTCTAGAAGACTTGCTTAATTTTCTTTTTATATGTCTGTCTTCCAAAATTTAAACTGTAAATCAAAAGAGTGTCTTCCTTTCTGCTTTAGGGAGCTACATAGCATTGCTTCTTATTACGAATGGTTAAAATGTACTCTTTACAGAAGCAAAATAATTTGTTAGATAATGAAAGATGTTGCACACAAAAAATAGTATGATATCCTCAGCAAGAAATACGTTCATTGCCAAGATAAAGGGTTACATTTTCTATACATACAAAATATTGAATTCTTACGGAATAGAAAACAGTAACATTTCTATTTCCTGAATATAACATTTCACAGTTCATTACATCAAGAACTATCATGCTGAGAACCAATGTGGGATTTAGGAATAAAACCAAACTACAGTTTATTAATATAAAGACTATCTCTAAGCTAAACACTTCACAGAAACATTAACAAGCTTCAAAACTCTTTCCAAGACCCATTTTAGATAATCAGAATGTTTTAGAATTTATTCTCTCCAATTTTCTTCAACTATAAATGAATTCATCTACAGCACATTAGACTGGCAAAGTCTCACAGAAAATTAAGGTGGGAAATCAACAATGATGTATGGGATTCAATTTGTTACTTCCATAAGACACTTCGAAATACTTATTAGGTTAGTTTTCTCAAGGACTGACTGTCAAACAGCACACTAGTATTTGTCTTATATTGCAAAATATATATATCTTTTTAGGCAAGTAAAGATACTAAATATAAATTGTCCATGAACAATTCCAGTTCATGAAAATAATTCTAGTATATTGCTGTTCTATGATGTGCTATCTCAAAGTTTGAATGTAAATTCAAAATTCTCTAAATATTACAACATTAAGATCTAATTACCACCAAAAAGGAAAATTTCCCAGTTTTTAAACTGTTATCTCAAGTTTAATGTATTTCTAAATGCGTTGTCATTAATTATGATATATTTGCTCTCTTACCTTGAAAGAGACATGTTGTTCCATATGACGTAAGAGCTGTGGTTTTTGGGCAGCTGTATAATCACACACTGTACATTTAAACTGCTTTCCTGAAACGGGAATAAAAAATGGATTTTTTTTTCTATTTAAGTTCAGAAAACTACTTAGATTTCTTCATAAAGATTTCCAAAAGGGTAAGAATGAACAGTGAACAACTGAACTGTGAGTTAGGCATCTGCTCTGCGAAATTCTGTTAAATAGAGCTAAGAGGAGTAAAGAAGAAAAAAGGGTTTCAACTGTCATCTTTAAATTACAAGCATTAATTAGCAGAGATACTCCTGCAATAATCACTTGAGGAAGAAGAAATAGAATTATCATAGTATAGCCTAAACGGAAGATTGATCTCAATTAAGATCAATGATTTACAGCTGCATGCAGAGTTATTTTGCTATTCGTAAAGCACATTTGTAAATCCTTAAACGATAGATGTTTGGTCATGTTCACATGTGTTCAACCTAATCCTGTCCCAAGCACCTAATTGTTATGGTTCAAATACATTTAACTTTTCTTTAAGTTTATTTATTTCTGGTTGGGTATGACATATTATTCTTACGACTAGATTTGTTTATATATCTAGCTTTACTCTTCCAACAAGGACTCAAATTACCCTCAATGAGATTTCTACATAGGCTTAATCCTGAATGCATGGAGAAATAAACTATGTTATAAAATAAAATAAAATTTGCACGGCAAATAATACAGAGGCCTTGTGTTCCAATATTTTATTTCTGCTTACATAGTTTGGAAAACTATATACACACTTTGTTCCATCAAGAGCAGACTGAATGACAACTGTTTGGCATGTTCCTTATGAATTTTTGTCCTTTCTCACCTAAATCTCTGGAGTAGCCCTACACAGGGCTTTCTCTTTGGTAGCTGGCTTCTACCAAAGAGAAAGGATATTGGCCAAGATTTGTCTCGCCTGTTCTCATAGGGTGCTAATTTGTATTCCTGTATTTTAAGTGGGCACAAATTCTTCTCAAAATGTATGGAGTTAAAGTAACTGTGCAACTTTTATCCCTCTGAATAAGGAGATGCAAAAAATTATATAGTGGACAGCACGAGGGGTGAAGACAATGGACACATGCTTGCATTAACACTGTGTCTTCAGATATCAAGAAGTCACTGAAAGATTTGAGACAGACCATGTTTGTCAAGCACTTTGCAGAGTGAAAGCCTGAGTCACAATGAGGTCTTCTATACAGTGTAACACAATAAAGAGAGTAAATGCAATTTATCTGTAGTGTTTTGTGAAAACGATCTTAAAACTATGAGAAAAATATTACTCTGCAGTTCAGGAGTGTTCTCCAAAGAAAAGGTGCTACTTTAAGTTTTACAAACAAGACAACAGTATTATGTTGCATTCATTGTATACTTGAAGCTTCTTTATGTGTCTACGAGCCTCCTAGTCAAACCTGAACACTGCAGGTCCTATCCATCCAGCCTGAAAGGGCAACGGCACAAGCGAACAGTTATTGGAATTTCACCTAATGAGAGGTGAAGCTCAGAACATTCAGCCTAGAATTAAAGTCAACATTTTTAACAGAGGGGATGATTAATGACAAAGAAAATTTACTTAGAAATCAAATGGATCCCCTTTAATTCAAGCCTGCTCAGCCTTTCTACAACGCAGCAAAAATTTGATGCACAATTATTAGATTAAGTTACGGCTTGTATTCTGCAAGAGATTGGATTCTGTGATCATAAGAGTCTGCTTTTGGCCCTGAAATCATTAGTCTGAGTCCTTCTTAAAGTGAAGCAAGATGGTCAGATTTTGTCACGATGTATTTCAGAATTCTCTAACAGGACTGAATTACCTGACATGCGTTTTATATTGAGCATGAAAGCTCCCATGAAACACAGTTAAGGAAGATCTTGAGACAGGTTTTTTAGTATCTAATTAAAATAATGAAAACCAGCTTCTCTGATTTATTTCTAATCATAAACAGTAGTAAGACTAGACTACTGAATTGTTTTCTGTCACATCACTGTTGAGAGGAATAAAGCAGACAGAAAACTACTTTATATTCCACCAGTTAAACTGACCTTGCAGGGCTGATATTTGAACAAAAACTGCCTAGATTCGTAAGTCAGGAAGACAAGACTCAGAAACAGCTGAAGCATCTCTTAAATTCATTTATTTGTGAAATTACTGAAGAATACCAGAAGTAGGCTAGCAAGAACTTCTAAAGTGCTGTCACTATAGAAATAGACACTGGGCAAAGAGAAACAGTCACCTTTCAAAAGGCTGCAAGTCCCTTGACAAATCATACAGTACATTTCTGGTGACAAATGTGATCTTATTTTCTACAAGCGTTTGAAATATATGAAGAGTCTACTGAGGTAGACCTAGTGAGGAAAACGGCTGAAGATTCCATAGATGGTGAAATCCTGCTCGCAATGAAGCAAAACAAATTTTCCAGAGGTGCGGGATATTTCCTGGAACACTTTCAAAAGTGCAAAGAGCAGGACAACAGAACATGAGTTTTAGATCAATCAACAAGGGAGGTGCATTAGTCAGGAAGCTGCAGTCACTTCACATATTACAGATGACGATGACAAACTGAAGCCAAATAGAAAAGGTTCCTGGTAATAACATTGCCTCTAGAGTCAAGGCTTCAACCTTGCAAATGTTAAAAGAGGAATATTTAAAATCCGCTCCACACCTCTGATCTAGACAAGGCTAACTCCTGCAGTACTATACTGCTATTCTTAAAAGTGCCAAATTTTCAAAGCAGCCTCGGTTGAACTGCACTAATTACTTACACACATACCTATTTTGTTGAAGAAACAGCACTCACTCATAGGGGAAAAAAATTGCCAAATTGAATTATTTGGACATGCTGGCTCGTGGAAACAAGAAAAAGTAAGTTTTGAAATGAAACCCTACGAGGGGATTTTTTAGGGCACCATAGAAGGACATCATTTTTTCTATACAATTTGACTATGCTCCAAATTCAAATTTAATTCAAAGACCAAAAAAAAAAAAAAAAAACCACTAACAAAAAAAGTCGAACGAGGAATCAGCTGAGCATTTGATAAAGGAAATCATGAATTTCCTGAATGCATAATTTAGATGGATACGTAACATTGCTTGTTATTGACCAAGTTATTTCAAAATATTGAAAAGCACTTTTTGAATAAGGAATGATTTACTGACTCTTGTTAATTTGGCAGTAACTGTATGCTTTCTAAAATATATTTCATATCTATTAAAAATGAACAAATCCTCCACTAATAATAAATATATATAAAAACAAATAAATAAATAAGTATCACTGAAACAAACCCTTCACTTTAAGTAAATTCTAAAGATGTGACAGACAGCATATGCTTTGTGTGAAAGGATAGTGCTAATGAACAGGCAAAAATTTTACAAAAAAAGAATTTAAGTGAAATGATCAGCAAAGAGTGGAATTAGGTTTCACAAGGTTACATCAGTAACAAACAGATGAAGCTACAAAGTCGTAATGAAGGTCAGTAAACTCATCCTGCTAAATCATTTACCCTAATTTGATGTACCCCAAATTTGGAAATAAAAGACACTATTGTTTTACTTTTTTCTGGTTTTGCATGTCCTGTTATCACCATGGAAATACCTGAATCACTAAGTAAAGCAAATGCAATGACAGAAGATGTGTTTCAGTGGCAAAATCAAAGGCTACCCTCCATGAGGAGCCCAGAGGCACGACAACGGGCAGAGGACCCCCATCACCTAATCAGAGCAAAGTGAGCACCCTTGCTTGGCGATTCCCCGGGCTACCGCCGGGAGCCGACCACGCAGCCATTGCTAATAACCGGCCACAGGCTTCCTACCGAGGCTGCAGACCTCAGCACCGAGGCTTCGCAGGCTTGCTTTGTCTCAGTTTTTCCTGATCTGCCTGCAGCGTTGTTTCACTTAGCTTCAGCTGTAGCAGTGATTTCTCTAGGTGACCAGGTGGCTAGGGCTAGTTTGTATTACTTTTGTTTATCTTTGAATGGTACAATCATGTTTATGACTCTAACATTACGACGTAGTATAGAAAAATACAGGCCTGGTGCGACAGCAGAGGCCTTGAGAAGCGGAGACACTTAACATGCAGTGCAGAGGAGTACAGGCATGGGATGATAAGAGATGGGGCACAGGCTTGGCCCTGGAGACTCCACGGCTATAAACAACTCATACATGGCCAGTTAAAGAAACACAGACTTGAAGCTGGACAAAACTGGTTTTAGCGGTAACAAAGAGGACAAAGAAATAGAATCCAACATATGTAAAAGGCACCATGTACTGTGCAGTAAAATCAGATGTAATGTGGAGCTGCAGACCACTGAAGAAAGAGCAAGGTGTAAAAGGGTGTTAACATATTAAAAGGACCCCAAGTAGATCCTAGAATGAGGAAGGAAAAATCAACCATGGGGTGTTGAGGGGAGGGACTAAAGGCAGGTGAAGGGAAAAGGATCAAGATGGTTTGGAGAGGATTAAGCATGGGAAAATAGAGGGGAAAAGGGCATAAAAGGGACTGGCTGCATGTAACCAGGTTGCTGTCAGTGCTTGTTTGGCCATGCCCCGCGCCTCATCAGCACAGTCTGTTCTGTCCTCATTAAACTCCATTTCCAGCTGTTCTTCTAGGTGAAGGGGCTCTCCATTCTGTGTGCACGCATGTGTATGGAGACCTGAGTGCCAGCAACTGGAGTAGGGGCAAAGGGTCATAGCAGCCCATGTGCCCGAGCTGCCAGCAACTGGAGACTGGACTGTGTGCATACTGCGTGGGTGTACATGCAGGTAAGTACAATTTGATAGCAAACTCCAAGCTGTACTAGCCAGCAAGCGAGATAATAGGTTTGGGAGCCAGGTATTGGAGAGGCCGTAAACCTGGGTCAGATACTGGAGTCTGAGGGTTGGCTATTGGGAAGGCCGTACCAGACTGGTGAGTGTGGGTGTGGGTGTGTATTATTTTATACACCATGCATCTATGTGCATGGTGCAGGTGTGTCTATCGAGAATACCCTCTCAGCCTTGCCAATGACGGGACGTGAGGAGACAGAGCTGCAGCAGCCTTGCCTCTGTTGGGCTACTGGATTTGGCAGCTTCAAAAATACTCTCACAGAAGAAAGTAGTAAGAGACTGATCAAAGAACCATACTGATTTTCATATTCCCATTGAGATCAACTGTTCTCTGTAAGAATATACAGGGATATAAAGCCAACCCAAAATTTCAGAAAAATCAAGTCTTCCAGAGACAGCTGTCTTCCACAGAAATTAATTCTGCAGTTTTCAGTTATTACACAAAGAGAAGTGACTTTTGTGAATAAACAAAATTTATAAATAGTGTTGGTGTTCAAAGGAGAGTTGCTCATTATGTCCTACCGTACACACAATATTTACTGATCTAACACAAACTCAGATTCAACAAACATGCCCTTACCATCAGCAGTATGAAGGAGTTTATGGCTCTTCAAGGTGCCTTTTGATTTGAACTTTTTCCCACACATATCACAAAGGTGTGTTTTCTCAGTGCTGTGACGATTCATATGGGCTTTCAAGTTACTCTTGCTGCGAGTGGCATACTCACAAAGAGAACATTTGAAGGGCTTGACACCTAAAAAGAAAAAAAAAAAACAGAATGAACAAACTATACATTTTGATGACGGGGTGGATATTCACTTGAAGTTGTGTGAGCAACACAAGCAACAAGGTCAAAAATTTCAATTTGGATGTTTACATTTAAGAAACTTAATCTATATCTTCTAAGTAAATGATACTGAGCTCTTGACAGCATCATTTAACTTACTAAGACAATTGGGGCCTTGCTTTTGGAATTACAATACTTCTCTAGTGAACTCAGGTACTGAATTTAACCAAGCAAATACTCATATTCTGGTCTTGATATGTCCTTTATTCGTTTAAAAATAGAATCCAGTCTGCATAAATTAGTATGTAACCGGTATACAAACCAGCTATCTGTACTGCAATAAAGAATGTGGAAACTTATTTTATGAGGACTGGTTTGTGAGGTATTTAATATGTAAGCACAAGTTAAGTGTGCAAAGCTGTGATTTAATATTAATTAGCATCAATTTTGCTAATGGATCACTCAGCAGTACACATTTTTTTCTTGATAGAGCATGAGCTCTTATGATTTCATTTCCTTCAAACCAGCCAAAGCACGTCATAAAGTGAGAGAGGGAAACTATCTGAGCTAGCAGAAGGCCTACAAGAACAAAATAAACCCCTTGAAGAAAAGTTGAATAAATCTAAACTGGCAAAGTACTGCAACACTTTGTGCCATGGGGCTCTGGCAGTTTTAGGCTGATATTCACAGCCTTGAAAGTAGATTTACAAGCAGGAGGAATTATAGCCTACTTTAAGTAGACTGTAACTGTTATTTTGGAATCAACTTCTATTCATCTCACTGTCTCCTGCTAGTTAGATTAGGTGGGTACCAAGCATAACAAACTGTTTCTATAAAATACACAAGCAATTGTTCTAAGGCTACAATTTAGCATTATCAAAGTTCCTCAAAGGATTAAATACTACTGGCGAAGACAACTGCTACAGTATAAAGGCAGGTAAGCTCATAGTTAAGGTTTTGAAAGCAATCTACAGTAGCAGTATAAACGTCTGAAGTATCTGCACCAGCACAAACACTTTGGAACCACACTGTCAGTTTGAGAGTACCAAAGCCCATTATCTCTTTTATGCAGAGAAATGGATAAAGGATCCAGAATCATGCTCAAAGGCCAGAAACAATCTGACCCATAGATTATTAACTGATTAAAAACCATAACAGCTGTCTTCTGCCTCTTATAAAAGCAACAAGTTGGGTAGACATAAAATTTTATTGGGCATCATTTTCAGTCTGAGAGATTTTTAACCTGTGTGTTGCTACACTCCTGGAATTAATCTCTAGAAAGTCAAATACATGATCGACATCATCGTCAGGATTTTTCAGAACTGCTTATCTCCATTTCAGCTATCCATCCTGCTTAGTGTGATTTAATTAAAATACATACATAAGTTACCAATAGGCAACAAGGATTTCAATTGTTTTATTGATAGATTTTTACACCAAATATTTTCAGAGAAATATGGAAGAAGTAGCAGTTATTTATGAGGAGTTACAGCAAGTTACTGGTTTCAAGTGACTCAGTATGAATTTAATTCACTTGCTACTCACATTCATTATATAGTACTTTCAGGATGTTAGTGAATGACTTTTTGGAAAAAAAAAAAGGACTCAGAAGCTAATTAATTTCTACTTAATGCTTAAACTGTTTACTCATGCTGCAAACATGTAGTTCCATATATGATCCATTAAACTAATTCATTAATCTCAACTGTAGCTTAAATTTTAAGTTTTTGATTCAGGTATAGCAATAAATTTGAACTCCTTTTCATGCCAGTGAAACTTGTGTGGAATATGAGACTGATTATATGGATGAAAAGTTAAAACCAGAGCTTTACCTTCATGAGCCCAGATATGACGCTGAAGGTCTGATCCATTCTTCATGAAATAAAAATCACAATAAGGACATTTCACAGCTCGTTTTCCAATAAGTCCTTTCAGCTGAACTCTTCTGCCAAGAATCTCAGAAATAGTACTCATTGAAACCTCTGAGGGAAAAGTAAAATGTAATAAAAAACAGAAAGACATAAGGGAATTTGGTCTAGGTTATATAACTAATATCGAAGAGCTAGATTCTGATTCATTTCTCATTTTAAAAAAGTTTACTCCCCTCCTGATACTCAAATAATACCTGAACAAAGAGCACAGCACTATTAATTCAGGATCTTTTGCTTTAGGGCTTTTCAGATGTTCCTTCCTTTCTCTACTCATCTGGGTACTCAGTGTCCCTGCCTGTTAGAGGAATGGTGGGGGAAATCAAATCCTAGGTGTGCCACTGGTTTAGAAATCATTTTCTGACTACAAACTTTCTCAAGAAACTACTACAGAAATCATTTTCTTCAATATTTTTATAAGACTTTATTCAAGATTCCATGTGAGAATTCCAGCGATGTCAAGGATCTGAAGACTTTATTCCCTTCCATCACAGCTATGATCATCAGGATGCCTGATGCCTGTTCAGGATCTTTGAAGGAAAACAAAAACAAAAAAAACAAAACAAACCCAAAACAAAATATAAAACAAAAACAAAACAAAACACTCAGAATAACTTGGATTGGAAGAGACCTGTAGAGGTCATCTGTCCAACCCCTGCTCCATGCAGGGCCAATTCTTAACTGATATCCAATAATTAAGTTAGGCTGTTCAGGATCATATCCAATCCTGTTTTGAATGTATCCCAGGATGGAGATTCCACAAGCCCTCCTGGCCCATTCCACTGTTTGACCGCCTTCACTGCAAAAATTATTTTCCTAATATCTAAGCAGAATCTCCTTGCTGCATCATGTCCCTTGTCTCTTGTCCCTTCACTCTACAGTTCCAAGAAGAGCCTGGCTCTGTCTTATCTCTACTCTCCCATTAGGTAGTTGAAGATAGCAGTAAGATTGCTCCCTCAGACTTCTCTTCTTAAAGCTAAGCACACTTACCTTTAATTTTCTCCTCCAGTTCATGTAATATTTCAGATATCACAGCAAAAACAAGAACCATTACAGACAAAGGTCTGAAACCTCACTTCCTTTCCATGCCTTAGATGCTTGATCTATAACTGCAGGCTGGTATACCTGCTTAGTAGGAATCTTTGAAAGTTGATTCCTCTAATGTCTCAGGACTATTAACAAATGTCGTATCAAATCAGACTAAATCAGTATGACTAAGTGTCACACTAAATCCTTTTCAGTGGACAAAAAGGCAGAAAAATCTGGGAGTGGGGACCAGAATCCAAAGCTAGATTTAGTTTGAAATACTACTCTACCAAAGTTTATATGATATTTTTGTCCCACTGACTTCATGGGGTCAGAATTTAACCCCTATGAAAAACTAGAAAAGAAGGGAGTTTTGTTTAATATCATATTTTCTACTCGATGAACAGAAATGGAAGACAAGAGAGAGAGGGCACGCAGAATGACATTAAAAAAGGAAGGCGAGGGAAGCTCCAGGAATCTCATTTTAATGATAAATATGAAGTGGTCTCAGTTTAAATTAATTTTTGATATGTCCTTTTAAAATTCAATTCCTTCTAACATTATACTTTCTTCCCTTTCATTTTTATTCTTCTCCATTTGTAATTTTAAAAACAACTGCATTCATTCCACTGCAGTACTTGATAGTTTATACCACCAGGACCACCAGACTCCTTCCATTTATTTAGCTTGTAATTAAATATGTTGTAAGAATAAAGGATTTTCTTCTGATTACAAAGAGAGGGTGCATAGGCAAAAAGAGCTCTGCGTGAATTCTCCTCTATATATTGGAAGTGTTTTTGCATAACTACTGCATAGGCATATCTTAGATGTAATATTTCTTTAGTATCATGGAAATACATCCAATAAATCTGATATTTTGTTGTTAAGTTCTATTTGCCTACGATATATGAATTAAAAATGAGGACATAAAACAATTGGCTGTGTAGATTTTTTTTTTTAACCTTACTTCTTTTATAACCCGGTATTTAAGAGAACCTATTTTCCTGGATCAAAAAATTTATGCTATACAGCTGTAAAAACAACTGTTCAAACAAGTGTTTGGTTGAAAATACAATACGTGTGCATATTGATACACCTTTTTTTTCAGAGGAAGCTAATATATTTAAATAATTTGTACAATATTTCAATACACATTTTATCCTCATTCATATTTCACCCTTTTTATATTGTTACTTCTTCAGAGAAGGAAGATGTCTAAAAATTACTTTTAGAAGGATTCAGATACCCACTCAATTGTCCAAGAGCATTTAAATGGATGTATTCAGCATGGCAGGGCTCCAGAGTTGACTGGTATCTCTGGACCCCAGGCACAGCTCTTGGGCTTAAATTTCTATGCTTGCTGGGTGACATACCTCCTGACTACAATATAGCACAGCAGCCTTTCCACATCACAAACTGTTGCATGAGACACGTCCCCTGATGTAGGACAAGCCCTCCACCAACCACACTGTTGTAGAGTGGTCTGCAAATAAAGAGGTTTGGAAAGGAGAGAGACAAAGTGGGAGCTGGTCTGAGCTCAAGGTGAAGAAAATTGTTTAAGACATGGGTCTAGCACTATCTAGTGGCAGAAGCAGGATAAGGGACTGTTCTACCTATCATATTTTATTTCAGACAAAGACCATAGCAGTTGAGACATTTTAATTGGATTTTTCCTTCCCCAAATGTAGATAGAGCATGGCCAGTATTTTCCTGTTTAATATTAAATTATGTCAAGTGATAAGTATCACTGTAGAAAGAGCTAATAAAAATGTTAGTCAATGCAGTCAGCTTTCCATTATCCACAGTAACAGTGGGCATGTCTATCCAAGCACTCCTATCCTATCTTAAATCAGTCCCCACACTAGTCACTTTGGTACTTTGGCACTGAGCTCCCAAGATTTGAGAAAGTCCTGTTTACTCAGGCACAGCACACTGATTTAGTGCATTGATGTTGTGCTGTGCTTGAACTGATAAATCAGTGCACTAGAAAGCAAGGTATAAACAGAGTCTGAATGAGACTGCGGGGGTTAGCTTGGATCCAGCTAGGCTTGTCAGCTTCAGCTTAATCCTGACCATACTAGGTCACAGCTGGTTCCAGCAAGAGCCCTGGATCTGGAGAGGTTTATTAGCTTTGACTCCACAACACGTGCAAGTGGCTAAACAGACTGCAGTCTTTGGCTGGCCCTGGTTGTAAAGCCCAGCCACACCCTAACCAAGCACACACCAAGTCAGCTCAGGGACCTCTGCGATTTACGTAGATTAATCTACAACCATGCTGAACTACTCGCAGACAAAATAATGTGCAATCAACTCATTTTTCTTAGTTTATATATGGCCAATGGGAGTTTTGATTACTCTCTTGAGATGTCTCATGTGCTGGTATAGGATGCCTCTGTGCCTAATTCCAGACTTCCCAATGCTTAATTTGAATTCACCTAAGTCCTCTTTTGGATGGAAAAGAAGTGCTTTTCCAGATGACGACAGAGTGCTTCACATAATTACATACTCCACAGCACACAAGTTGGAACCATAACTTTTTTCCACTCTAAATTCTAACAATCTGCAAACCTAATAAAATTCTAACCTAAGCCAGTTACATTAGACATACAACTTCTCTCCTTCTTCGGAACACAATCACATTGCATTGCTCACTCTAAACCCTTCTTCCTCTATGGCAATAGACTGAGAAATTTTCCTTTGATTTTTTTCTTACCAGGGTGATTTGTCTTGATGTGCGATTTTATAAGTCTATCTTCAGAAAATGACTTCTCACACACAGGACAGGAATAACTCTTTTTGTCCTAAGAGAAAGAAAGAAAGAAAGAGATTATGTTATCAATCCACCGGTGTAATCACTACAATCATTATGCACTTAATAATACATGGTTCTCAACACAGTTATAATTGAAGGTTCTGTTTTTAAGCAAAAAATTAAGACATTTATAAAGAAATAAACCAACGACCAATATGAAAGTACTCTAAACACTTCATTAATCCTGATTAATGTAGAGCTCCAAATTACAGCACACATGACAAAATGCACAACAAATGTAAGCATTATCTTCTACCTGACTCTTCAGAGAATCAAGAGTTGAAAGACTAAGTCAAGTAACTTAAGTTATCTGATAGTAGTTCACTTCATAAATCCACCCTCCTAAAATATAAGGTCAGATCTCACTATTCTGAAGACATCTACCAGTAGGTGTATTTATAATACAACTTAATGGTCTGAAATGGAACAGAAGAATTAGTAATGATAGATATCAGTACAAAATCAGTGTCTATATTTTTAAAATGTTTGATAAATATTCAGCATTTTACATATTAGCAGTACTGTTCCACTATTTTGATTTTACAACTTTCAGACTTCTCCAGCTTATAGCAGTGTCACGGATATTAAAGCAAGATTTAACACCACCAGACAAGTTAAACTAGAGATCTTTGATGCACTTTCTTTCTACATGCAATTTTAGTGTAATTGCTATTGTGATTTTAGTGTTGTTACAGACGTACCTAACTCCACGTAAAAAAATGTAGGACAGCTCTCCATTTACTGGAAAATTGCCCAATTTAAAATATTATTTGCTGCTTATTATCTAACTTAAAAGGGTTTCTCCTTCCAGAAGCACATGCTGATGCAACAGACTAGATGTCTAAACAAATAATGAGTGGATCATCTAATCACCTCTGCACTGAGTGGATAATCAAAACAACGGACATAGCAAAGAAAACCAAGCTAGTTTTGAATGAGGTAGATAACCAGGTACATACCTGGTGGGAGATATGTATCAACCAAACCACCAGGAGATGACTGTAAAAAGGCAAGCTGAAGCTACAAAACAGGTATTTCACTCATTATTTTAGGAAGAGAGAAAACTGTCAAGAGCACAGAAGGAAGATTATTGTATCAAAAAGAGACTGACATCTGAGTTATGAAAGAGAAATTGGGAGGTAATAGGACATTAAAGATGCTGGATTCTCTACCAGTCTCTGACCTGAGACCAAAGAGCAACTCTGAGTAGCACGGAAATGGGACAAGGAGATTATATGTGGTAGTTGAATGACTATAAATGGACATATGTCTTAACAGAAAAGAAAAATTATACAATTATCATGGGAAACAGGTTTTGGAACATCAGCTATTTGAATACCATAAAGGTATTTGCATTCAGTATCATGTATCTCCAAGACAGAAATCCATACACTGAAGCGCCTGCAAGGTGAAATTTTGAAGTAAGAAGTGTTTGAGCTGGGAGACCTACAACACCTGGGTTGCACAGTTCTCTTGCTGTGTATGGGTAACAGCTTCATAACCTGCAGCTGGGAATCATGAAGCAAAGAGAGTCTGCTCAGACCAGCAGAGCTTTAGGAGCACATGAGCTAACACCAGATTCCTAAGGGCAGCCTAGCTAGCGTCCAACAACAGGAGTTCTGTTGGGATCACACGTTGTGCTCCAGTTAAGCATGGAGATCCACTGATCTAGCTACTATACCAAATTTTATGAAAAAAATGCTCTGGTAGGTAAGTCTAAATGTCTCTGCTAAGTGCTTGAAACCAGGACTACAAGAATTTTGAATACTGGAAAAACAGAAGTAGCTCTGGAACTCATGGGTTGAAGTAACAGTCAATTTAAACTTCATGACAGTAGGAAATGACATATGTGATATGAAGCTCTTGTGCAGTTCATATGGCAACGGCATGACAAGAATTCTGCCTGAGCTGTGAGAAAGTCATTTGCTGCAATGACAGCAACTACACCAGGGACTGGGGAATGGCGGCTTCTAGAGGATTAACTTCTTCAGTAGAGTAACTAGAGTATCTTGCTAAGGTCAAGATGACACAGTCACCATTTTGAGCCCTGATAATCTCAGGTGAAGAAGGAATAATAAAGAATACCAGCTGGTGTTGAGCAAGAGATCTTCAAGAAGGGTGACAAAACACTCAAAAAAGAGCTACCAATTTGGGGAATTTGGGTCTCTCAAAAGATATAACCCATTATCTCTAAATCTGATAGTGATGGTTTTGAACTTCTGAATAATAATCAGTAGATTACATCTAATAAAATTTGACAGTAATGTTTGCACCTTTTTAAATGTTGGATTCAAGTAGCACATTTGTAGTTTGAAGAGAATAAGAACAGTATAAATATAGTTATCATTTACGGGCTGTTTAGGGGCCTTGTGAAATCTGTTGGCAGATCTTAGACTATTCCTCAAATAGGACTACACAAGTGGTTTGAAAAATTATACTATATGCAAAATACAGTACAATTTTAATTTACACCTGGATGTTGCTAGTCTTTTCTCTTCATACACTGTATTTCTCAAAGTGCCTGGAACAGTAAGACAAATACACCTTGCTATTTCATAAAGTTAAATATGAAAAAAATCCACTTCACAAACACTGCTTTAAGTAAAATAAGATTCATGACAACTTTAAATTCTTGCTATTGCTTTTTGGGAAGGTGAGGCCAATGCCTGAGAGAAAATTCAAGATTATCAGTAAATGCATCGAGAGCTGTAGAACTAACATGACCGTACAGTCACCAAAATCACATTTTTCCACGTCTAAGGTAAGATTTTTTTAAAAACGAAAATAATCCAAAGAGCTTTCTTCCAGCAGTTAGAAAGTTATCTCTACCAAGATCTATGGTACATGATCTTCAAAAGGGGTATTCTTTGTAGTAGCAAACAGATTGCACTTCTGAGCACAGAGCACCTTCAAAGCCCATCTGTCAACCTCTGTTCTCCTACTGAGTGCATCCAGCTGAGGCCGAGCCTCTTGCAGTTGCTTGTCCAGGTCAGTGTCACAGACTTTTGGAGCTTATATTATTAGTTTCAAATGCCTAAGAATATTTCTGCCACTGCCCTGGAAGCTTGCTACGGTGCTAGTCCTTCAGAGTAACCCCATTGCTCTCAAAACCAGTCTTTAAGAATTCCTCTGTTGCAAATTAAGTATTTCAGAGCACTACAAGGTCACAGCACAGAGTCCCAAAAAGAGTCTCCCCCACCATAGCTCTGGCTCTTCTGAGTGCCCTTGTCCTAGACAGTGGCAGAGACACTTTGAAAGACTTAGACTGACACTTTAATAATACCTCCATCATGCTCTCAGCATCCAGCTTTTCCTCTGGTAACAGTGTAAGTAATTTATCCTATTTATCCTGTGCCTTACCAGAGTGCCCACGTGCCTGACTTTTAAATGCCTTTGAGGGTGTTTTTTTGAAGGACACAAACAGAAGCAAAGTATCATGAGACAGATCTACCTTTGTTAGAGAGCAGCTGCATAATCCAACCAGCTACTTCAATTTCAGTCACACCCACACTTCCTGAAAATTGCTTAATCCCCTTATTAGCCAACTCGGGAAAATAAAAGAAGCTTAAAGATAAAATAATTCTAAAAAAAAGTTAGTCTTGTGACTGAAAGAACAGTTTACATTCCATACGCAAGGATGGAATTAGGTTCATAAATGTTCTTAAACCCTCTGCAGTGAGTAGTCTATTTATCACAGAATTTCTGTTTCCTTATGCTATGCTTCATTACAAAGCAAGACCATTTAAATGGGAATCACAATGCCTTTCTCTTTAGATAAGTGAATTAAAATTGTGCTAAGAAAGCACCAACTGTATTGCAATACCTGCATTATATTGTAGCAAATTTTGTTTCTCTGAGGCACCTGTTTCAAGATAATTCAATAAGTAGGCGTACCAGTACACAGTCATGAAAAGAAAAATGAGAAGCCTCCGGATACATCTCTCTCAAAACAACAGATCACTATGAAGTTAATTTAATGAATCAAACAGGACCAAACATGATGTACCCTACAAAACATCAAAAATGTTAGCAGGCTATTATACTGCACTCATCGATAAAGAGGCACTCTGGCGATACAAATACCTATAAGTATATGCAGGAAAGTATATGATTATGATATATGTATATATATCACTATATCATTATATATTCATGATCACTATATGTATCACTATAAATTCATGATCTATATGGAAATTCTGCCACTAATTTCAAAATGGACTGTGTGAACTCTTGAACTGCTTTGTTACCAATTTCATTAATAGTATAAATTAAGACTTGCAACAATCCCTGGCCGTAACAAAAATTATTCTGGCCCAAATTAGACAAATATTATGTAAACAATATATTCTGCTCCTTTTAGTAGTAGTGATAGTATTTCACGAGCAGAAAATAAAACAAAGCTCTACTAAATATTGGTGTTCATTGCCAGGTGTGAATGTTTCTGGCCCGCTCTGGGTCTCCCAACTGGGTTGCTGGTGGAGTAGTCAGGCCAAATGGACTATACTGGTTTACAGATTTTCTTTGTTCCACTAATATTCCTGATACTTAAATAGCCTTTGCGAAATGAAGGTCAACAGAATATTTTCCTGATGCTCAGACACATTGCACCAGTGAAGGTAACTTTAAAGAAAATGAACTAGGAAAAGAGACATGTGGCATCATTTCCTTCCCATATTTCAATATTTGTCTGTTATAAATTTTCCAATATGCTTTCATACACACACACACATATGTATATATGTGTATACACACACCCTCACATATTTTACGCACATATATAAAACAAGATTTTACAGAAGCTTTTACATGAAATTTGGTAACACATCTCTATTTTTATACAAGCAATAACTTACATATATGTCAAAGCACCAAAACAAAGAATAAAAAAGCTAAACAAAACGGAAGGAAAAACAGAACATCATACAGAAATTAATGATCAAAGAAAGAGATAAATTATAGAAAATGTCTAAGCTGGCATGACAGTAATTTTTACAAGGGACCAAGTCAAAATACTACAAAAAGTAACTTGGTACTTAAAACATTCCAGCAAAACTACTTTCTTCTTACTTAGTTCCCTTCCCACTGTTTTCTCTCTTGTATTTCAATCACTGTATTTTGACAGTCTGAGATCGTAACATTTTGTATTCTTCTTATTTCCAGAGCTGACACAATGTGTTTTCCTCCTTATCAAAGAATAATTACAACCAATAACAAGAGATAAAACTTGCCGTAGGCCTGCAAGTAGCAAAAATTTCCAAGCATCTGTCAATGCATTGCAACATATCAAACAGACTTCCTGCAATTACAGCTCTAGGTCTTCTCTAAAAGGAAGCTGTGGTGAGACATACAGTTACAGCCCCTCTTGTATTAAGGACTAAGCTAAACTAAACTCTTTCACACCTGCCCTTGTCTAAGAGTATTTCTAGCAAAAGTTCCCATAACGCTATTAATAATAATTTGATTGTGTACAAGATGATTAGTAATTACGCAGAGAAATACGGAGCCAGAGCCTGCTACTGCAGCTAATAAAAATCAACAGAAATGTTAATACTAACACTAATGGGAACAGAATCAGGCTCCTGAGTTGCATTTCTGAGGTGCGAGAAAGCCGGAACTGTTCACCATAGTCATCCTGGTGCTCACATCATGATTTTCAAAAAAGATCCCTGAATTAAGCTGATGTCACACAGTGCTACTGATACACAATTTTGTTACACTGATCTGATTTACCCAGGAAGTGGTGGGGCACACTTGTGAAGGAAAGCTGCAGAAGAATTTATAAATGGTTAGAGACAGTTTTATTAAGCCTGTCAAGCGGCAGAAATCACAGCGTACAGAATGATAAGCACCTGCACACAGCACTGTTTAAGCACTTTTCCTGAGATGACCACTCAGTAAAAATGAGTCGCTAGCTGACATTTATTACAGAAGCATTAACCAAGAACAAAAGCCATTTTCCAACTGAGTGCCCTAATTGCTGGACCACAGGCTTTTTTGGTTAATTCTTTCCCTCCCAGTACCTTGCGTTCTTGCACGGTGGCCTAGCTCCAGAGGAAAAGGTACCACGGCAAGACCAGCAACAGGCTCATAACAAACACTCTTCTGGCAGGGGAAGTGAGCAATCAGAGCTCAAGTACCTTGCTTCCTATTAAACACTCTAACTACTCTGTTACACGAAAGGTCAGTGGCATAGTGAAATTTCTAAGCATCTTTCCAAAGGCAAGAATCATTTGCATTCATAAACACATGAACAGGGGCCTGAAAGCAAGCGGCGGTGCTGCATCTGAACTTCGTTTCAGAGAGGTGCTTATCTTGGAATATAGATCATGTATACAGGTTTAAACGAATTTCAGACACACACCTCTCTTTGACATTTCTCTGCTCAGCATGCTGACCTGACCATTGCACCTAACATCAGCATCGTTTAGTTTCACCACTGGTCCCTACTTGTTAACACTAGTTTATTCATCGCTATAAATTATGGTACTTAACTCCTTTTTTGAATCTGGTCCTTAAAAATATCTGCAGATTTGCATCATCATTCTTCTGCTTTGGTTCACTTTTCTAAAGTCACTATAAACTGTCCACCCCTTTCCTTAGGTATTATGACATTGAAGTAGTTCACAAATATTTCATGGCTGAACTTCCATGGAGCTCCACAAATGCCAAAAATCCTGAAAAAAGCCACTACACAAGCCTTGGAAGTAAAAGTCAGTCACAGAGAATTAGAAAAGACATAAAAAAATCTGGTCTTAAATCAAAC
The DNA here is from genome assembly GCF_036370855.1 of Dromaius novaehollandiae. Classification (NCBI taxonomy): domain Eukaryota; kingdom Metazoa; phylum Chordata; class Aves; order Casuariiformes; family Dromaiidae; genus Dromaius; species Dromaius novaehollandiae. The sequence goes on from NC_088099.1 coordinate 162,049,053, forward strand.
TGAGCCTCAGCTCCCAGATTTCAAAAATAAAAATCCTGTATTATGAAGAAGTGTAGCAAACATGGTGGCAATAGGCAGCACATACACATTGCCCCCCACCATCCCCTAGGAAATGAGTAATCCCAAATTCAGTGCACAATTTGGATAGTGCATAGAGAATAAGATGGGAGGCCATACACTGAGGGATGGGTATTAAAAACAATGGAAAGCTGCTTTTCAATGGGCAGCACTCATCCTGTACACCAAATAAGGCAAGGATCCAGTTGAAAAGCAGAAAGCAACAACATCATAGAAGACTGCAACATGCATTTGTTCAATGAACTGAACTCAGATCTTGATACTACCTCTGAGGAAGCAGTAATTCTACCAAATATTGATTTTTCAAACTAAAATTAACATTAAAATAGCTTTCCCTATTTAAGCATACATAGTTTGTTAAATACCGTATTTTGGAAGGAGTGTCCTATTTACTAAAGGTATGTGTTAAGTACTGTAAATATATCAAGCATTTGACATAAAGGCCAAGATGAAAACTTGCAAAGTTTAGTTGCTAAGTAAATTCTAATACATTATTTTTTCAATCCATTTAAATGCTCAAATTATGTTTGAGAGTAAGCATCAGCAAGCTTAATTCTGAAAGATTTTGCTGTCACATTGTTTTTAAATACAAAATGCCTTTTCTCAGTTCTAATTAGTATCAAGAAAATGGGTCTCCTGGTGGAAGCTACTGGACATTCACCACCCTTGAAAAAGAGGTATTTATGCATGCACATAAGATGCCCAATTGTAGGCTTTGTTTTAAAGTTGTCTCAGATATCATTTAAACAGATTTTTGCAATACAATGTACATCATAAACTTAATAAATTTGAAAGCAAGCTAAAGAAATTTCTATTATGTGAGCCTTCTGTACATTTCATAATAAATTCAGATTCATTTAAAACGTCCATGATATTGGGTGGGGAGCCAACACTTCCTTTTTGTGTCACCTGCTGTTTCTTTAAAAGCTGTCCTGCAGTTACAGAAAGCTAGTACTTAAAAAGGGGTAGGAGGTGAAGCGTTCTGTTCTGTTCCAAATCCTTTTAAAGTAACTTTAACTGTAGGAAATATTGGCCAAGAGCCTACTCTCAGCTTCAAGAAAAAAGACCTGAAAACACTAGGCACCGTATGTTTAACGGCTCTTCAAAGTGTCAACGCTGAAACTGTCCACATCTGGGGAAAAAATTAATACAGATCTTTAATTCAAACAACACACCTCACTAGTAAAAGGGAGTGTAACATCAATACTTATCACAGTACTTCAGGTGAGTTCACAGGTTGCTTTCTCATGTGATTAGGAGTGTGTCATATGTTCTACATGCTGAGGGCGCAGAGAATTTATTCACAAGACAACACTAGTGACACTATAACGTTGCGTGAAGAATGAAGAAAGGCTGCATGGATATCTCCTTGCTTTTAAAGGACAGAAGAGTGCTATTAAACAACTGGTAGTCTTTTTTCCTTTGCTGGAACAAAAGTGAAAAATAGATTCAAAAGAAGGGTGAATACCTCTGGAGGTAGTTTAATGACACAACTGTTGTGTAACCTATTAAAAATAAAAATTGCAAGGACATAATTCATGCCAATTTTCTGGCATTATCAGTCAAGAAAGTTTAATTACAAATACCATGCTTACCAAGCATTTCATGAAATCCTAAACTGCGCTTTATTCAATACATGCATCTCAGACAAAATCATGTGAAGTAATACAGAATCACAGAACAGTGGAGGGTGAAGGGATCTATGGAGATCATCTACTTCAACCCCCCTGCTCAAGCAGGGTCACCTACAGCATGTTGCCCAGCACCGTGTCCAGATAGCTTCTGAATATCTCAAGGATGGAGACCCCACAACCTCTCTGCGCAACCTGTTCCAGTGCTCTGTCACCCTTGCAGTAAAGTTTTTCCTTATGTTCAGACAAAACTTCCCATGTTTCAGTTTGTGCCCACTGCCTCTCATCCTATCGCTGGGCACAACTAAAAAGAGTCTGGCCCCATCCTCCTTACAGCCTCCCTGCAGCTATTTAAATGCACTGATAAGATCCTCCGTCAGTCTTCTCTTGGCTGAACAGTCCCAGCTCTCTCAGCCTTTCTTCATAAGAGAGATGCTCCAGTCCCAAATCATCTTTGGGGCCCTTCGCTGGACTCGGTCCAGTAGCTCCCTATCTTTCTTATACAGGGGAGCTCAGCACTGGACACAGCACTCCAGATGCAGTCTCACCAGGGCTGAGTAGAGGAAAAGGATCACCTCCCTCAACCTGCTGGCAATGCTCTGCCTAATGCACCCCAAGATACCATTAGCTTTCTTGGCCACAAGGGCATATTGCTGGCTCATGATTAACTTGGTGTCCACCAGGACTCCCAGGTCCCTCTCCACAGAGTTGCTTTCCAGTAGATCAACCCCCAGCCTGTCCTGGTGCATGGGGTTATTCCTCCCTAGGTGCAGGACCCTGCATGTGCCTTTGTCGAACTTCCTGAGGTTCCCCTCTGCCCATATCTCCAGCCTGCCAAGGTCCCTCTGAATGGCAGCACAGCCCTCTGGTGTCTCAGCCACTCCTCCCAGTTTTGCATCGTCAGCAAACTTGCTGAGGGTGCACTCTGTCCCTTCATCCAGGTCACTGAGGAGTAAGTTGAACAGGACTGGACTCAGTACGGACCTCTGGGGTGCACCACTAGTTACTGGTCTCCAACTAGACGTTGTGCCACTGATCACAACCCTCTGAGCTCTGCCATTCATCTCCACCTAAGCATTCCAGGGGGCCTTCTGGAAAGAAGACAGTCAGAAGCAGACTAAATTCACTATTCCCAGGCCAGCATGCTATTGCCAACCATCCTTGTTTCTAGAGGTCACTTTGGAACTGGAAGGAACTTAACTGCGTTCATGCGCTGTTTGAGTGTATGCCCATTAAAGCCTTTCTGGGTAAACGCAACAAGTCTAGCATGACCCAGGTCAATTATGGCATGCAAGCAGAAAGGATGCTGTTAAATGGTAGGAAAAAAGTCCATGGTACACTCTTCTGGAGAAAGCTTAACCTACCTGGCCCAGCCATGCAAAATAATAAACAACAACAAAAACAAAACAGTAATAAACAACAACAAAAACACCAAAAAGCTAGGCAACACTGACGTAAAGAGAAGAATCGCTTTTTCTTAATCACACAAGACAAGCATATAAGAAATTTCAGTTTTAAAAACATGCATCGGACTCTTCTCTGCTAAGGACATCAACAATAAAGAACTCCTTAGTCACTTATGAAATATTTCTCATTCCAGACACCACAATGTATTTTAAAAACATACTTTTGGAATAAATGCAAGCCAGGTTGACGCAGGAAACAATTTCATCTAAAGATTATTCAGCAGTAGCACAGAGCAGTGTCTTGCAGAAAGAGGGCTTCCAGTCAAGGATATAGCCCCTTACACAGTGACAAAGAAAACATGTTAGAGCATGTTGAAGAAGTAGACCAGATCTCGTTTTGACATGAGAAGCAACTGAGATGGGCATTCAATTATTCAGTTAATTAAGAGACAAGCAAATTTTCATCTCACCACAATCATCTCTTTATGAAGGAAGGGAATTCAGCTCCAAGGAAGTAAAGCAACGATAGTACCAGGCCCCATTGTATTCTCTCAAGACCCAAAGAGTTTGAAAACATTGGGAAAACTAAAGGAAAAAAATGAGTGCAGACGTACCCTAACAGAAACTCCTATGAGTTATCCTGCACAGAAGTATGCAGAGAGCACTCACAAAAAAGACTTACTGTGTTCTTATCAATTACGAAAAGTTCAAACAGAAGCCTCATAATGCTGACTGAAAGATGCACAATTTTGATGCACCACATCCTAGACTATGGCTATGGTAATGTGATTCATTTAGCGACACTGTCACAAATCACAGCAGTATCTCAGAAAACCAAGACCATATGCATGAACTGCATTATTATTCTAGCCAACTGCATTTGAAAGAAACCATCTATGTCTCCAAATATTACCGTATGACTCCAAACATTATGGTGATGACACTAAATTTAGATATATATACTATTTTGTTTATTACTTACCAGCTCAGTGTGAACTTTAAGGTGTGCCTGGAGCTTGTATTTGTCTGGAGTAGAGTAGTCACAGTGTTCTGTGGGACATTTCAGCAAAATATTACTGTGTTTCTGAATGACATGACGCTTAAGGCAGTTTTTGGTGATTGATGAATAATTGCACTGGGAGCAGTAATACAAATGTTCTCGAGTGTGTGTACGAACATGCATGTCATAATGCACTTGGTACCAAAACAACTTGCCTAAAAATAAAATCAGAAATGAAAACAAGTAAATTCTAAAGATCTGTTTGAAAACGGACACAATGAAAATTACAATACATATCCAGTTTTCTTTTAGGGCAAATCACAGTCTTTGAGTCCTGTCCCTTTTGTGTTTAATGAAAACTTGTCCTAAAGACCCTTCACTAATGAAAATATGTTTAGGGGAAAAGAAAACAAAAAACAAAAAAACACTTTTGTCTAAAAAGACACTTTTTGTCTAAAAAGACTGTGTCATGTGTCCTGAAACAGCCTGATAGCACCTTTAATACTGGATGTATCACAAATTTGTTCCTAATAAAGAAGTCCTTTAAAGCTGTTCTCCTATACAAAGCATATGAATGCAACTGTACACTAAAAGAGATTACCAGAAATCTTTTTTTTTGTCACTTCCTTTCTTGTCATTTCCTCCTAAAAGCTGTTCTGACATAAGAGCACCAAAAAGAAAAAGTGAATAGAAATTAATCTAACATATAAATATAATGCTATGATGTTTTAAAAATTAACATTTTTTTCAAACTTTGATTCTGGTCTCTTTTCAAGAATGAAGACTGGAAGATAAATCCAAAATTGTTCCTCTTCAAGTTATGCATGCACAAAAAGTTTCAGTTAGAACAAATGGAAAAGGTGTATTCTTTCTTTTTTTCTAAATTAAAAAAAAATAAAATCAGAACAGTTTTGATCTGACACTATACAGTGAAGTTTTCCATCTCTCAGAAACTGGCTCAAAATAAGTCACAAAACCATGCCAGTATACATACGTAATGCACAGAATGTATATTATTTATACATCCTTATATGCTATATAAAAAAGTCAGACTCTTAATTTCATACGTAGCTGATATGAAGCTTAAACACTGAAAGCATGGACTGGCAAATGCTGAACATGGATGCTTATGTCTGTTCTGCTTGGTCTCAGTGAAAATTATGAGCTGGCAGGGGGAGGCAGGCTGACAGAAAGAAGCTGATTTTCTCTGTTTATCAGAACATTTAATCAAATTTCACATCAACAGAGAATTCACTCTCACAAAGCTTTGCTTTGTTATATTCTCCTAGTACTTTCTTCAGGGGATTTGAATTCATTTCATACTGTTTATACAGCCCAAAGTAAATCTAGTTGGACCCCAGAATCCATCCTGAGCTACAAGTTTACTACTACAAGTATATATAACTGTATCAAAAACTATAAACCAGAATATGAAAAAGATAGGCCACTATATAGCTTTTTTTTTTTTTAAATAATTCTATTGCTCCTTACCACAATATTCACATTCCAAGTCTCCATAAACCTTTCTTATCCTCTCACATAACTCTGTGTTCATTTGTCTCTTCTGCAAGCTGTCCAAGATCTGCATAAAGGCAACAGCTCCACTCCGATTATCTGTTGTAACTGCATTAGAAGAGTCTGCTTGTGAACTGCTGGCTGCATTAGAATCTGGTGCTGGCAAAGGATTAGGGACTTCTGTTGAATTTTGATTTGATGGTTTATTTGTTTCTGATTCATTAGAAGAAACAGAATGATTTTTCTCTTCAGATGGGTTCTCAGTCATTGTGTTGTTCTGATTTTGATTTAAACTTTTGTCTTCTGACAACAAAATTTGGATTTCCTCACCCTGAATATTTACAGAACTGCAATGATTAACAACTTCTTCATTTCCAGGAGAAACTTTTAACTCATCAGGAGCAGAGGTACCATTTTTCATCATAAAGCAATCTGATGCTACACAGGATTGAATATTTGGGGCTGCTATGTCTGTTGATGCCTGACACAGTGGCTCTGCTACATTCTCCACCAAAGGATTTTCAAATTCTAAGGAAGGGGCTGTATTGACTTTTAAGTCACCATTATGCTGACCATTATAGTTTACCTCTGCAGCCTTTGATTCACCTTTACAAGCAGATGGTTTGGGTATGTTAATAGCATCAGTAGTCATGATATTCAATTCATCTGCACTTTGTGCTAGCTGTTCACCAAGTGCTTCTGGCTGGATATCACCTCCTGGCTCAAGCAGGCAGAAACTCTGATTGATAGAGCTGTTAAAAACAGAAGTTTCCGGCAAATCCGTGTGCACATCTTTGATGTGAGCACGGAGTCTTACAGAACTAACAAATTTCTTCAGGCAGACAGAACACACATATACAAAAGGGTGTTTTCGAACATGAAGCTCAAGAGCTTGATATTTAGTGGCTCCATGACCACAGAGCTCACATGCAAAGGGCCTTTCATCACCATGAACCAGCATATGACGGTCTCGATCCAGTTCATTTTTGAATTTGCGTTCACAAATATGGCAGTCATAAAGAAGCTGTCTTTTGCCCTCTCGTGTCATCAAGCGAAGCTCGTCAAAAACATCTTTCACTTTTTTGTCTTGAAGGTCATGTGTTTCCTTGATATGCTTGATTAAATTTTTAACATCTGAGTACTTTTTTTTGCAGAAGCGACAATGCTGCTTAATTTTCTTGTGAACTCTTTCAATGTGGACTTTGAGATGGCCTTTGCTGAGACAAGTGAATGTACAATCATCACAGCTGAACTTCTCCCCTGTATGTTTCCGCATGTGAACATTTAGGTTGGCTTTAATTGCACTGGCATAATTACAGTATGAACACTTGTAAGGCTTTTCATTTGTATGAATCCTCAAGTGTGCTTGGAGGGAGTGTTTAAATTTGAATACCTTGTTACAGTATTCACATGTAAAAATCTTCAGCTGAGTTGGACCTAACCTAAAAAGAAACCAAACCAGTTATATTTACAATATTGATACCAAGTATAGCAGAAGTCACCTAGATGCTTATAATGGACATAAATGTTTATCTTTATTTATTTTAAAAAGATGTTCATCAGAGGCTTTTTAAACTCAACAACTGATGCATGGATTATTTTGGGCTGTTTCTTTAATTAAAAAAATAGGAGAGTATTTCACTTCCATGAAAATGGATAGGGAAACATTTCATTCATATTCTGTATTACCATGAATATAAGTATTTCAAAATTACCTGCTTGATTTCATTGCCTGTTCATATGGGGTTTGCTGAATGGCATATTCTTGATACCCTCTTCGTTGTGATGGGTCTTGAACTGTTGTCTCTGGAGTTGTGGGTTCACTTTCTTGGGGAGTAGCCTCAACTGGGACAATTTTTGTGGCTCCTAGAAGAAAGACCGAAAAAAGTTCATTAAAAGTGACATATTAAAATGTATGTTGTCTATAATATATAAGCATAAACAAAATATTAACTCTGCAATCATTAGCCCAGCTATTTTATTTTCTGTTGTTAAATTCACCTGCACAAAATGACAGATACACTTCTGTCAGACATACAGTACCTACACTGCAGATCTGCTTAAATAACATAAGACTGCTAGCTTTGTGGATTACTAAAGCTGCTTGATGCCTACTGTTATAAGATCCCATTTTCAATTACTTGTATCTTAAAAAAAAAATTAACATTTCAAAATGAAATTTTAATTTTTCTGTTTCTGCCTCAAACAGCACCTTCTGAAAAACCTCAGCCAAGCTGTTGAGTAAGTTCCACAAATAAGGCTGGGAAAAAAAATACTCTGCTTAGTCTACATTTAGAAGTCTGGAAATCTTTTCCTTGAACAAATGTTTTACTTCCTATACTTTAGAGCATGCTGCCATCATCTCCTCAGAACAAACACGAAGAAGCATGGAGTAAAGGCACTCTACTGAATGCAGAAAGATCATATTCTATCCCACGGAAATCTCATGTTAATTGAGGCAAAAAAAAAGCACATTTGGAGATGTGATAACCAGATGGGTGTTCTTTATCTTCTGAACACTTGGCAAGCAACATTCAAGTCTGATCTGCAGAAATGCCAGGCATCCACAGTTACCACTGAAGCTAATGAAAATTCATATAAATGTTAATTTAAACTGAAAAACCTTGAAAATCTTAAGTATTTCAAAGCAAGCATCTAACATTGATTCATCTCCCTCCTTTTTAATTTCTTAGTCCATCTGTAACTCATCTAGCCATGTGCTAAATGGAAATGCCATTATCTTCATAAGTTAAATATATATATTTATTATTTATATATATATTTATAATTATTTATTTATAATTATTATTTATAAATATATATTCATGAATATATATATTATTTAAATATTATATATATATATAACTTGTGAAATCTTCATATCCTATTAAGAAATAGTATGGAAAAACTCTGAAGGCAACAGAAATTTTGCTTTCAGAGCTGATACTGAGCAAAGGGTAGTAAATGAGGGACCATATACTGTGTAACAAACAGAAAACAAGATATTGAACATGTGGTAACAGATGAGCATTCATCCATCCTAGAGAGAAATATTACAAGACCTGTAATTAAAGACTGTTCTACAACATACCGGGTACTAACCAGCAAGTAACATTGCACATGAAAACATCTTTGAGTTAAACAATGAAGTTAACAACTTCAGATAAAACTGAGTTCAGTAAGTTTCTCCTTATTTTCTTTTTCTTGGGGATTAGTATTTGATCCCTTTTCAATTCATCTGATTAAAAGCTCAGAAAAAAAAAAGTGGTAGAACATACTTTCTTGACAGAAGGATTTTACAATAAGAATCAAAGAAACATGAGAAAAAGACATAAATGAGAGTCTAGAAAGCACAAGACAGTCAAAGTATTTTGTTTTTCAATAGATTCTCACCATTTTATTCATATATAGTTATTTATAAAATGAAACGATGCATGAACCTTTCCTTTTACAAAAGGATGAACTTAAGATCATTATTGTTCCATTCAAACAGCAGGTTTTTGAAGATATTTACAAAATATAAGCACTATTAGCATGAAGCCTGTGAAAGAACAATTTGTAATGGCCACAACACTACACCACAGAGAGCACACAGTCCAAAGAAAACTGGTTGGCCAGCACATCATCAAATCCATTGGAAAAGCATCCCTAAAAGTTTTTAGCCTACAGAAACTAGCAAGAGAAACAGGACAAAAAGGTAGGTAGAGTATGTGGGAAAATCAGCAGATGAAATGGAGAGTAACCAACAACGTATGTGAAGTACTTAGGGGCATCAAGTCGAGGAGGAGAGTGGCACAGAGATGACATGGGAGAAAGATGGAAATCCTGTGGGTCCTTCAGAGTGATTTAAAGTGACAAATGGAATATTTTGAGAAGATGTGCATTGGGTATAAAGGTATTTGATGTTTTTTGTATCACATGGGACATCAGACAACTCTGTAACAAAACAGACTATGTTAGTTCTGTTGCTCACGGAACTGGCTGGGCGTAAAAATGACCTTTTCAATAACTGCTTTTTAATAATGCTATCATTACCATATTAAATATTTTGAGAGTTAATCAGAACTGCACTTCCAAATTTTCAGATGAAATGTTACCAGGGCATTTTAACTTCTGGTCTTCTTACTACTACCCCTCTCCTCTGCCCCAGAAGGCCAGGTTGTTCAGTGGAACTCTTATCTCCCAAATTGCACTGTAGTTGCCCAGTGAGATGGGGCCTCATCATTACAGTACAGAAGATGTGGTTCAATCAGTGGGCTGAGCACAAAGAAGAGAACGTTATCAGCATCATTACTGAGAATCATTACTAGATACCAGAGCAGTGTTTCCACACTTAAACATTTTAAAAAATAGAAGCAAAGCCTTCCTTATTTATAACCACTCAGCTAAAAGCAAACAGATCTTGAACTGATATACAGGCATGGCTACCTCTCTCAAGCTTCCCATTTCCTGAATACAAGACAAAGATCCTCATTAAATGCTCTGAACCTCCTCCATGCCTTTCTGCCTTTCAGGATGTTTGAGGACTTCCCAAACAGTCCACTGAATTCCTTAACAGTCTTCTGTACCTGTGTAAAATCTGTCCCATCTAATTTAGGTGCTTAACATAAGTATTGCCTTACCGGTATTTTAGATGCCTGGAGTGGAAGGAACACTAGAGGTTACCCTAGTACTGCTACAACCTAAATTCCCTATGCAATCAATAGAGAGACAAACATGTCTAAAAACCTAAAGAGAAAGGTCCTGTTCTTCTAACATACAGATCATGTATTTGCCTGCAGTAGGCAATCCAGTCCACCCATGTTAGATGGTTACTTCCTACCCTGGGAAGATAGGGAAGCATTAAGAAACACTGCCTCCCTCCACTGTCTGAGAACGGGCTCCTAATTGACTGGCAGACACAGTAATCACTGCTGTATCACAATCTAATGACTAAAACATTTGCCCAGGAAATAAAAAAAAATAATAATTAAAAAAAAAAAAAAGGTTTTTATGCTCTACACAACCTAATAGGTAGTAAATCCACCTGCCCCACATCCCAGGAGAATGTCCTCAATATATCTGTCTCTAAAAGCAGACAGTAGCAGATGCCTACGGAAAAGTGTAAGAACAAGATAAACAGATATTAAGTCTCATTTTCCATTAAAACCATCATAGCCCAATAAGACAGACAAAAGTTTGCCTGACTGTCTCCCTAGAAAATCACTGCAAGAAGTTAGAGTATACACATACTAAGGGGAAAAATAAAAAACACTCCCCACAAAACTCCCTTCTCTAGCTGAGTTACCTCTTTATTTTAAACTCAGAATGGACTTTATTTTATTAGACTTTGTCTTTTGCTTTCTTCTCTTCAGTCAAAATTATCAGCTCCAAGGAAATCTGATTTAAGGGTAACAAGATTTGAGCTCCTCTTGATATTCTGGGAGAGCAGCTTCTGCAGGTATGTATCACCCAATGTGCTTCATCTCTGTCTCAAACTCAGCAAAGGCCTCTAATCTCTTATTACCTATCCCTCAGAAAAGTCATTTGGCCACCACTACAGAACTCTCCAAAAACAAAACTCATCAACAGTCAGAAAACTAAATAGAATGGAAGGAATTATTAGGAAAAGATCAGAAACGAGGAGACATCATTAGTCCAGCATCCAAATTTCATGAACCGCCTGCAACTTAGACAGTACAGATGAAAGGTTATACAAAAAGAACTAAAAAAGGGTAACAAAAATAAAAACAGAAGTATTTCCCTTGGAAAAGGGACAAACAAGCTCAGGGACCTTCAGCTTGGAAAAGAGATGACTGAAAGAAGAATATGACGAAGACAAGCGTGAATGACAGAAGAGTGTGAATAATCATTCCCTATCTCATAAACCATGAACAAGGAACAGTTCAAAGAAACAAGCAGGCAGAAGGCTTAGAAAGAAACAGAAAAATGTACATTTTCACCCAGTGTATAATTAAATTATGGAACAATTACTGCAGGATGTTACAGAGACTGAAAATATAAATGCATTCAGGAAGGGATTAGACAAATTAATAGATAGGTACTAAATAAAGTGATCCAGATGCAACTACCAGCTCAATAGTTGTCAGAAGCTGGGAAGCTTTATGTAATAAGTTTCCATTTCTTCCACACAGAGATGCTGCTAGCTACCTTTGGGGACAATTGATCTGGCTAAATTGACCTATAAGTTACAGCTGTGTTACTCACTTTAAGATTTAAAAAACCTTCTTGATTTAGGGCTTGGTCTGTGTAGATGCAATAATTTAAGGGTATGAACTGAGTATCTATTTCTTATCATCTCTTTTTGAATGCATTTATTTTTTCAGCTTCTACAATATCTTGTGTGATGTGCTCCAAACGTATGTGACCCTTGCCAAGACAATTCTGAAATTGAAACCAACAGAAACTAAGCCTACCATAACCCCTTCCTGTGCAAACCTGATCTTCTCGTCTCCAAAAATCTTACACAGCAACAGCAATAAAAACTTTAAATTTTCTTTCAGCTTACTTCACTATGAGGTAAAACATATTTAAAATAAAGAAAAAGAGAAGCACAGATCTGGATATGGTGGGATGAAGATCACGGCCTCTTTCAACATAACTGGTCATTAGATTGGCTTAGCTAAACCAAACCACGTCCTACTAGAGAGACCATGGTAATACAAATACTGGCTCACATTCTGAGGTGAGAGCTTAAATTCTCTTAACCTTGCTTACAGTGCAGTACCACAGCTGCTTTAAATCAACAAGTTAGCTTCTATTCTGTAGCCCTCCTCCCAGATACATGTTCTTGATACCTTGGTACCAGCACAAGGGTTTATGCAGATGCAGATCAGAGAAGGGATTGGGCTAAGGTCTAAACCATTTCTCTTCTTTCTCTTCTAAGGTCTAAATCATTTTCTGATGTGATTTACCCCACAAATGCACAAATATGTATGATGGTCCAAGGGACTGGAATCTGTGGCCAGAGACTGCAGAGAGAGGACAGTACTGCCCCGTGACAGCAGTCTGTAGTTCAGTGGGCTTAGAGACCTAAGTCACTGACTCAGCTGCTTTAAAAGGGGGCAGCCACAATCCTCCTGCTCTCCCCAGCAAGACCCGTGCTGTCACCACTTTCCCTCTTCCCACCACTGTCTGTGGCCCCAGTGTGAAATAGTTCATTAAACAAAACTTGTAGAAAGAAAAAAAATCATTTCCCTGATAGAGAAAATGAATATATGTATGTATGCGTTTATTTTAACAGTTTTTGCCTTTCAATCAGCTTATCTCTAGGTGAGACAAGTACCAGTGCTGGTGCTAGGAAGGGGAAAGGGAACTGGGAAGTAGAAGAGACAAACATGAAAGCTCCTTCGGAAACAGCCTGGTATTAAATACCTTTGGATATCACAAACCATAACAACAGGTCTGTGAGATACAGAAAGAGTCACCTTGTACAGAAGGGACAGTTATCAGTTTAATAAGAAGAGTTTTGTCGTCACTTAGGTTCAAAATATTAAGCAATACAACATTCTTCTGCTCCTTTCCTGCTTCCCAAAATCTGCATGGGAGGAGGATGCAAGCGTTTGTAAGCTTACCGCACAACGTGGAGGAGGAGGAGAAGGCAGTTGCCTTTTACGGATCTCCTCAGCAGAAACTGAGCAGAGCAAAACCTGCACAGCCTTATGTTAAGAATTCACAGGAGAAACGAATACAAATACTTTAGAAAACAAGTTTCTAATAAGCCAAAGATTTGTAGACTTGGTAAAGAGAAAAAATAATTAGCATCATGTTATTAGGTACTTTAAGCTATTTTTGTATTTTTTGAGCTCCACCAAAAGCCAACCATTTCCCATCTTCTCAAGAGCACAGGACAAATCTCCTAGCAAATACACACAAGATGAATTTTTAAAATATTACAGGACAAGACAACAAATTAAATGTTAAAAGTAGAATCTCTCCTAAATCATACTGATTGGGTGTGAATAAGAAAAGTCATTTTTAGAAGCCTTCATAACACCAGAGATTTTAAATATAGAAAATAAAATATATTAAAAAAAAAAAAGAAGATTGAGTATCTGGCACTGAGTTTACCTATTAGTCCTTAAAAGCAGGTTACGAACAAAAGTGTCTGTCATTCAAAGACAAGTATTTTTAGATGCAGACATAATTGTACTTATTCACTTCCACTCTTAACTGAGATGTTAACAACAAATTGTACTCCCTTTAAGCAGATACAAGGAATAGGTATTCATGAGGACAACACTCTCTCTTTTTAAGGGCTTATGGTCTCTCCAGCTATGTCTAAAGGTACTTCAATGACTGCAGAAAAAAGCTGCTACCACTTTTATTTAAACTGTACTTTTTCTGTGGGCTGAAGCAAGCTTTCAAATTTCTAAAGCTGTAAATATATTACTTTTCATGTGCCCCCACCAAAACTTTCTAGGAAAGGAAGGTGGGGTGAAACCAATCTTGTCCGACTCTGCTTTCTGAGAAGCAAGAAACTACCTGATCTGTTTGTTCAAAAGGATTTTGAAGAAATCGATTTAGTCATCATCTGCGGCACACACGATGTAAAGCAGTCTCCCAAACCTAAGTAATGCATGGTGAAATTACAGCAAAGAGTTAGTATAATACTCTTGAAAGCACCTTGCATAAAAGAAAGGAAGCACTGTCTGAGTATGATTAGTTCCTTATACTGCAGATAAAATCCAACAAATTCTAAAGGCTTCTCTATTTTTCTAATTGATAGAATGCTTATATGCCACCTTCAGCAATATTTTATTGCATTATATACTAAAAGTGATATTTATACACATGTTTAAGTCTAGATAACAGGTGGCTATGGAATGCTAAAGCTTGCAGAAAGATAATAAATTGAAGGAGGTTACAGTAAAATACGAATCTGCAGCTACGTTTGAAGGCCATCTCATTTACTTGATTGAGGATTACTATTCTTAACTTGAAATTACCAACTAGAATACATATAAAAAGTCATTGCTGTTAAAGACAGCTAAAATTATTATTAATAATAACTAATAAGAATTACTTATTTATTTTATGAAAGCCTTTTGGTATGTAACACATATTTTCCACAAATATTTTTGAAGTTGGAGCAGGTTGTTTTAACGTTTCAAGTCACTTAAAAAGCATATATATATAAAGAAATTGTTGTTGTCTGAAGAAAAGCATTTACTAGATAGTAATTAAGGCAGCAGTTATCTCTTCTTTTCTTCGTTTCCTCTCCCTCATTACACACTTACTATATTTTCTTCACTATCTGTATTTAGTATTATTTTGCTCATCTCTAGGCTGGTTTCTTAAGAAAATAAGACTGTCTGCTGTATCTTTCCCTCTTGAAAACCATTCTGCTCTTTGACAGAAAGGTAGAGATCTGAAAGAAAAAAAAAAAATAAATCTTACAGCTTTCCTAAGATTTCTAAGATTAAGATGCACCTGGAGGGAGAAGACCTAAATTACAGCCCTACTGAAATCCCTGAGGAAGGGCAAACGTACAAGCCTGTCAATTAGTATCCATATAAGCCCCTTAACCAGCCACCATATTTTGTCTTTTGCCCAAAGAAGTGGAGGCTACTGGAGGGCTGCTCAGGTATGGTAGCGCAATGGGAGCAGAATGGGAGGAGAAGCTGAATGTAGTGGGAAAGGGGCAAAAGAGTCGGGAGACACAGCAGGGAAAACGAGTGTTTTGCAACAGCTAGGAAAGAGTCCGGAGTCACAGTCATACAAGAGAAATGAGCATGCAGTTAGCAAGATGAAGCACCACAGGACACAAATCGCTTTGATGTCAAATTTCAGTAGTTCCAATACAGCTCACAAGTAACAGTAAAAATTTTCTTTTCCACTTCTTCCCTCTCCCACCTTCCCCCATATTTACACTACCGCAAGGGCAACTTTTTAACAGCTCAGGATTTAAAGTTCAAAATCTTACATTGTTTCTCAAACAATGAATTTGAGATTGTCTTTTACTTCCCTTCTAAGCACGCAGGATATATGTAGTTCAGTTCATCCAGCTTCCTCCACTACCTTCACAAGTAGGAATGCATTATAAAAAATGAAGTCCAAGTATACCACAGATCTCAATATCAAAAGATATCGAAGAACAACACAGTAAACCCAGGCAGCTTCCAACCCACAACAATAAAACTATAAATACAGTCTAGTCAGTCTGCAATTTGCAAAGAAAACAACTATTCAGAAATGCTAGCAATAACGAAGAAGAGAATGGTAAAGGCTATAAAGCTGAAAAAGATACAAGATACCATTAAAAAGGGATTTTTGTCAGCCAGGTACGAGACTATTTCATATAAACAGGCCAGTACAGGCCTAGTTTTAAAAAAAATAGCTTGAAATTATCCCAAAGTCCTTTGACGAAAAGGCACAAGAGAATTAATAAAAGAAGAATTTTTTGATTATTACACAGAAACTTTATTTGATTTCCAAAAATATATTTTATACATTAGCTTGTATGGCCAAGAATTCTCCATCAAACTACCATCTTAGGAGTTTGATAGAGAATTGCAATACTACTATACTACTCTACAAACTGTACTAAGCTGTTTGTGTTTTCATAACCAGATTTATAGTTATGCTAATGATAAACATAAATCAAGATCTGAAATAAACAATGGTATTAGGGTGGAAAAATACTTTCCTATTCCTTGGTCACTGATATTTTCAGTTTCTTCTTTAAAACCACTCACAGACTAAATATAACTGATGTTAATGCAGATAAATACACCCAGGTCCACAGTCCTTTCCAAGCCTTTGTCACACCTATGAAGAAATGTAATGGTAGCTCTAAAATGATGCATAGTTGCCAGCTGCAGAGATTATATATAAAGATGATCAAATTAGACTAAGTATTTTATTTTTCAGATAATAAATGTCCTAAGCAGTTGTCAGTCTCAGAATAGTGACACTTTCAATAGTGTCAACATAAACAAAACCCAATTTCCTTATATAATGGATGATTCTGATTACCTGGAATAGCTTCATGGGCTGTCAAAACCACACTTATAATAGGATTTTTAGCTCCTGAAACCTGTTCAGCCTCCTTAGTTGATAGAGTTTTCTCTGCTTTCTGAACTCTGGGCCTCTTTGGAGGTTTTTCTCGCTCATCTTCCTTCCTGTCAAGGTCAACGTCAGAATCATTACCTAAAGAGCAAACATCAGAAAGAATATAACTATGTACAAAATAAATGCAGGTAACACAGCTGCTAATAGTATAGAAAGAATTAGGAGACAATTAATACTCTATAGAAAGAACTACCTGTTGTCAAAAAAAATAGTGCTGCATGAGTCCCTAAAGGAAACTATTTTTTTTCCTCTCATTCACAGGACCAGTATGACACTCATACAAATACAGAAAATACATGAAATACAGAAATTTAAAAAATAAAATATTGGCTTCTCAGAAACGCTTATGTTCCTAAATTATTCTTAAAAACCCATGGAAGCTTTGTACAATTTCTCATGATTTCATCATTCATGAACAAATTATTTTTCTCCTTTCCATAAGTAACTGTTCTAATGACCTTAGGATTATTTCTCCAAGTAGCTGATTCATTATCCATCTTATTTAATAGAACGTCCTCACACAGCCTCTCTGGATTACTGTTTTTTCCCCACTGTTTTTGTGAATCAATAGCCAAAAATGTTTTTTTTTTTTAGTGTTGATTCAAGAAAAATTAAAATTCAAAAGAGTTTTGTGTTTCAGTCCAACTCTTTACATATAATACTGCCTTTTGAAGCCCTGAGCTTCTAAATCACCCCCTATCTTTGCTTCTCATAATATCTTCATCCTCTTAAAGGAGACATCTTGTGGTATCACAGACACAGGACCTGGTAACTAGAAAGCAACAACATTCATCTGAAACAAGAAATGAATAATCAGTAATCAGCTAAGTTGTTCCTTGAAGCTATTTTTTCCTTAAAGCAAATGAGGAATTCATTACTGATATTCTAAAAATAACTTAATAGAAAAAGAGCAGAAGGAGAATAAAAACTCAGAGGGTTGCAAGCTTATACCAAAGAATTTCTTTAGATTAGATTAAGGGGTAGAAAATGCAGGCTAGAAAAAACTCTTTAAGCAAATAAAGGCATTATGCAAATGTTCCAGAGGTAATGAGTAAAGAAAGGAAAAATTGATTTAAAGAAGAAATTTATAAATGAACCAAATTAATTTTAGAATTGTTCTGAATCTGAAGCAGCTGACAGTCTCCACAGTAAGTCATTTAATGTATATTCATGAAGTGCTGTAGCTGTTTTACTGAGATAGGGAAACAATATATAAATATAAAATAGCAATAGCAAAGCTTCAGTGTGTCAGGAGTTGTTTATGAAATGAAAATAGCAAAAGTAGTGGCAAGATATGCTACACGTAAAAGGCTGTATTTTAATTTCAGTAATATTTTGTTAATATTTAGCTGAGAGTCAAACAAGTCTGTCTTGCATGATCTTACCTTAATGCAATGACAGTTTAAAGAGAGCTGATAGTCCCTTAAAAAAAAAAAAAATGATGGGCACAAGCACAAACTAGTAGCATAGTTTGGCCAGCACATGTAACAAGCACTTAGCTAGATCACAAGCCAAGATTCACAACACTAGACTCAAAAACAAAAAGGAAATTAAGTGTGTAGGAGCTACGTCAGATTTCTTAGGACTGGAATACATAAGAAGAGAGCAAACATATAGTGGTAAGCTCAGAGGGACCAAGGTACAAAGTAAGGGACGCAAGGGACAACAAAAACCATTCTCTAATACAGTTACATTAGTAGTAAAAGAAAGACGAAGGAAAGTGTTAGGTCTCTATTCATTAGAGAATAAAAGCTATCAAAGCAGAAAAGAGTAAAGTGCTCAAATACTTTTAGCGGAGATTGATGCAAAAAAGACACCTTGTGCAATCAGACAGTCAACACGTTTACAACTACCCAAAAAAGGATAATGTAGCAAAAGCAAAAGAAATGACAGGCCAGACAACAAGCATGTTAGATATTTTCAAATTGGCCAAGTGTAAGTTTATTCTAAGATAGTCAGAACTGCTTTACATGATCCCAGGGAAACAGAAGTGTGCTTTTTTTACTGAGGGTGGGATTTGAAAGCTACAAACCAATCAGCTCACTATGAATTCCTGAAAATAGTAAAATTATATTAAGTTTATCTTTCCTCTATGCCAGATCTGTCAATGGGAAATAGGATTTCACCACATTCTGTACTAGAGATTCAGACACCCTTTATCACATAAGTATATCCAGTACAATTTTTCCTTTTATTGGACATCTAATCTCTTTTAAGGTGCATCTTCAATCTGGGACAGCCAAACCTGTACCTGTACAATGAGATGGAGAAACATAAAGTTCAGGTGGAGATGTAATCCATAAGGGCAGTACAAATAGATACCGGGGGAAGAATTACATCAACCAAATTGCTGCCTGTCCTTGCTGAGTACTCTCAGAAAGAGGAAAGAAATGTATGTAATTGGCATCTTACTCATGAGTAATATGTAGTCAACAAGAAACCCAGGACCATGCCAGACTTGGGACAAAAAGTACATCATTTGCTGACAGAGTCCAAGGTGAAGGAACCATCCAGAGATCAACTCCCAATCAAATAAAAAGGCTCTGAAAAGCTTGAATATCACAAGTGACCTTTTCACCTGATGTCAGAATCTGCTGAGGTTTTCAAGTCTTCAGGGATTTCCCTTGATCAGATGGCAAATGTAGTAGTTTCAAAGGCTGACTGCTTCCTGACAGAGAAGAGCACCTGTGTACTTTTCCTGTTATTTAATAGATTCTGATGGTGCGATTTATTAGCATGCTAACGTTATGTGACTATCTAATACATGGGTGAATGCTCAGCATGCATTCCTTAAAGCCTGTATCTCCAAGATCCTGACATGCAAATGAGTCTTCTCTGAGAAGCATCTAAACTGTGTCCCGTCATATTCCAAATGACTTTTCTGTAGGCAAGAAAGGAGATGTCTTCAACAGCAGATCTTGAATGAAGATTAAAAAAAAATTAACTCACTTTCACTCAGATGCAGATCTAACCAGGCTCAAGCCATACCTTCTGGAATCATACGTGGTGTATGGCATAACCTGACGTAATTAGACATGTCTTCAACAAAAAAGAACAGGACAAATTTCTAGATTCACCAGGAAGTCTTGAGTGCTTCAAATGATTTTTAGGAAGGCAGATCTTAACAGCCACTGAATCCAGAGCGGCTTCAACAAACTTCAGTGGCATGCAGCAGTGTGGGGGAGAATCTATCCAGGTGACGTTGAAGTGAACCTATCCTTAGAATAACATTTCTGAATGAGTAAGGTGAAGGAAATTTCTAGTAAGCTTTTGGCAGAAGAAGCACATCTTACAGCATAGCTTGTCAACTCTTGCATAGCTTACCATGCAATGGGTAGTCTTTACACAACCCTCCAGCTGCCACAGACTGCATTCAAGAAAGCACCAAGGTCACTGCCTGAGCACATTCTGGTACTGCACTACAAAGCCCAGCCAGGCTCAATGCTGAAAGCCTCCAAACCGCTGCCTTTGAGTTTTTTATTTCATTCAGCTTTCTTGGAATTGCCGGCGCTGAACACCACAAGATGTGGGGCATTTATAAACTTAATCAAGATTCAACAATTTCTTCTGTCAAGGTAGCTTCACAGAACATCCATTTTGAGGCAGATGGGATTTCTCTGAGATCTCTCAATGTCGATGCTCCTCTACAATGAGTACTGGATTCATGATCTATTCAGCTGTCTGTCTTTTCTTAACAGAGTATTTCAAGAAGAAGGACTCCTTATGATGCTGGATCTACCAGGGATTCAAGATTTCAGGATTTATTAAGAAATCAAAGCTTTTCCCTGACATCCTTTTCAGATCTTCCAAGTCTGAAAACCAAGACTATTTATGATTAGAGTATCATCTTTTGAGTAGCACCTGGGGAAAGCCAGATTAGATGATGTTATTAGAAATGAGGTGTAGATTTGATGTCTGATGATTTAGCCAGAAAAGACATGAGAAGGAAATAAAAAAGGGGGAAGGCTAAAGTGGACAGGAAACATAATGGAGTGGGGAACCCAAACAAACAAGAACCAAATCTGAGGGCTGAGGCTATCAAGAGTGTTTCTCAAATCACTAAAAAAGGAAAAGAAGCTTCAACTCATCCAGATAGTTGAGAAGAACTGACAATATGCTCTAACCCCTGCATGACATATTTTGGCATAATAATGGATTTAAATGTGTGCATGCCCCAAGGATATTTACAGCTGGAGAAGGTTTGGGGCTAAAATGCTTCATACTGTGGTGTCCACCTTCAGTAAACATATAAACACACAGTGCAACTCAACTCTTTCCAAAATTTACATTTTGCATCAGAAAAAATATTTTCAATGTACAAGTCAGCTTGTCTACTGCTTTTCCTTTAACTTAAGGCATCATGATACAGAAATACATTTACAAATGACTGTTAATGACTTAATACTAATCCACTTGCAACACTGTTGACAACAGCTTTGTTACTTAAAATGCCTAGAATGAGGAATGACCACCTAGTGAACTGAATTTAAACACAGTAAGCAAACCTTCTTCCTCTGGAATTACATTAGCAATGACTTTGCCCCCAGCTTTCAGTTTTTAGTTTATAGTAAATTTTGCTCTGCTTTGAAAGTTTCATTACAGCTTCTCCTTGCTTTTCAATGCCTATTAAAATTTTCTTCAGTTTCATTACTTCTATTCTTTGATATATTCCTCTCCTCAGTTGCCTTTTACTCTGTAGACTTCTATGATTTTGGAAAATATTACTGCTTTATAGGTATATAGAGTCTCATTATCTCCCCATTAAGCTCCATAATACTGTTGTAATTTACTGATTGATATTGAGATCAAATATTTCTAACATCAACATTTCACTGGAATATTTCAAAGGGATATGCCAATTTAAACAAATATCCCCTTCTACCAGAAACTGCTGTGTGGCATTATTTTTTGGCAGGAAGAACAGGCATTAGGGGAAATAAACAATATAATTTTCTGCATTTCTCATATGAAATAATATCTACTAGTTTACTATCAACAACAAATGCACCTGCACAAATTTCACAGCAGGATTTGACCACTAACGTAAGAAAGCCTTCTGATAAAGAATCAGAATACATAAAGAAAGTAAGCTGCCTGTTAAAGTGTGTTCCCCTGAGGCTGCTTTACTTAGTGTTAAACAACAAGGAATTATTTGGGCTGCTCATACTACTTCCGTTCAGTTGACAGTGAGATAGCCACAGTTTTAGAAAGAAAATTCCACAGATTTGAAATATCTGTGAACAGAAATATTTTAACTAAGTTGTCTTTTGCATGTTTAGGTAACAGAAATCCAGAACTATATGATGAAAGGAAAGGCATCATTACGACAACAGAATTACTTAGTTTGCTTGCGAGCACAGACTGAATTTACAGGAATATGAACAAAATCCAGGCACCACCCTGCTCCTAAATTGTCTTTTTTAACCATCAGAAAAGGTAGTTCAATGAGAGAATAAGTGGTTAAACTTGAAAGGCACAATTATTGTATAGCCTTTTCTTTCTTAGCTTGTAACTCTATTAAGATTTGAATATTGTAATTTATTAAAAAATAGAAAAGGAATAAAAGGGCCAATGATGGAGCTGAGTTTGTTACTGACCTACACTAATGAATAACTACTATTACCAGAGTAATAGGCTAACAAATGTTTCATGCTTTTTCTTTCCTGACGCACCTCTATCAAATTGGTTTGCTAGTTCCTTCAATTCAACCACGGGGAAAAGCACTGGAAAAGAAAAAGCCTGTTATTATTAATGTTATCTATGACTTCCTGTCTTAACAACAGAATTTCAAAAATGTTACTAAAAAAGTCATTTTAAGATAACATACGCAATTGCAGTATTGAAGTATTTATTAAAATGTCACTCTATTTCATACATGCAGAAACCTAGTATCCAGACACTAAACACTAAATATAAAGATCATGGCTATGTGAGAATAATTTTTGCTCTACACAACAAACACAAAGTTTATGTGCTCCAGAAAAAGACTGAATCTCAACTTCCACCTTCTCAGGATGAGCTGAGAATGCTCAGTAACTAACAGAACTAGACCCGGTATTTGCAAAGGTGCTAGGAAGTCGCCGAGTGCTATGCAAATTCCATTACCCGAAGAAAAGATCACATACTGGCCAAGAACACAGCGGTCAAGCCAAATTCTATTGAGTCTCTCTGCTCCTGTGCTCCTTACTCCTAATTGCAATTCCTAATTATTTAAATGGACTTACTGTCTTTAATAAACTTTGCAGTTGCTTAGTATCCTATGATATCAGGAACTATAAGGTGGAAAATGATCTTAAGATTCGTAAAATGGATTTCACTGGATTTTTCAGATACTGCCAGTTTTGAGGCTGCAAAGAAACTTCCTGTATTCTTCCAAGTCCAGCTCTGCTCATAAAAAAGATCAACCTTCAATTGAAGAAGCTAGAATCAGTTCTGTCCCTTTCAATATACCAGCAGTATTGCATATTTGCACCTCAACCAAAAGAAAGAATCTCCTGATACTTAAACTTTAAAAAGTTATTTACTAATCCAATGCATTTTGATGGGACTAGCCCCATCCCTCCCCTTTTTGAGAGGAACAGGCATCCTCCAATAGAGATTTGTTGATAAGGAGCTGGGGCTGCACTCATGGCCAGTATATTTTGCTACAGCCTGTGGGTAAGCCAAAAAGGACTTGTAGAAAACAACAAACCAGTATAAACCCCACTGAATCACAGGGGAAACAAAAACTTAACTCTCAATGACAACTGTTTTCTTTCCAAACTCTCTCTAGACATTAAAAAAAACCAAAACTTTGAACAAGAAGGTGTGTTTTAGGAAAGGGTGAAGGGGGATACAAAAGTACATTTTAAGGAGAAACAAGAGTTTCAACTTCAATCACGGGGAGCAAACCGCCTCTTCATAACATAGGGCTGCCTGAGCAGTAATTTAGTCTTCTTCCTGGAAAAAACTACTTGGCTGTCACCATTGTGGTTTACAAAGTCAAAAATGTGGTTTTGTCTTTCCCAGCTAGGACAATTAACCTGAAACTGTTCTTATCGTATTACAAAGGAATCTCCACCAACGGCTGAAGTTGATTTAGGAGCACATGGAACACACGCACCCTAGACCAGCTAAGCAAAGTTTCTCTAAATGATAAGAGTCTTTGCTGGCTCATAAACAGCTTGCTTTAGATATCTCACCTCCCTCCCCTCCCTTGCTAAGCAGTCAGTTTGAACAGCTGGCTCTTCAAACCAAGAGACTAATAAACCGACCTTCTTTATCTAGCAATAGGCATTTTAAATCCAAGTTGTGCTCGTGCAAGTAACACAATGCAGCGCCTAATGCATTTAAGAAATGTTCCTGTTGGTGTCAATGACGAAAGCTGCCGTCAACTCTGAATGAATCAGTACTGCCAGTGTCCTGTCAAGCTAAAATCTTCACCTGTCCCATGGCTCTGAGGCCCTAACTGAGCATACTGCCTTCTGCATTCATAACTGGAAGTACTCCCCAGCACATTTTACAGACCCAGCTATACCTCCCTAATGTTTTTCAATGACTCTTAATTCGAATTATTATTATTATATTTCTATAAGATGCTGGCATTCCATAGCAGCAAGAGAGTAGTTTGAAATGAAATTTAAACTGGCCAAAATGAACATATGCAATTCTTTTCTCCTGCAAAGACACTGACTTGTAAAAAGAGCCCATTTAAATAAGAATTGAGTTGATGACAAAAATATTTTAAATTAAGGATGAAAGTGCTATCTTTAAAAGTAATGCAGGCTTCTAAATCACTCTGAACCTCTTGAAAAGGTCTAAAATACATATCTGGAATGTCTGCATTAAAATCTGAATAGCACAACAACCATTAGAAGTTAATTTTTACAGGTCAGAAGCACTCTCAAAGTCTGTTATGCTGTTCCAGTGGAGAGGCAGTAACATTCAGAGGAAGGATAGTGACTTCTTAAACTGCTTGAATATAATTGCTTATTTTCTCATTAAGAAAGTTGTGCTGTTTCATTTAAACGTCTTTTAAATCATGAATTTGCACTGGTGAAAGCTCTTCTATATTGACACAAAGCTGATGTGAAATATGGTGTCGTAAATTCAAAGTTAAAGAGATTTTTGATATTTTTTAGGTCAGCGTTGTTCAATCCACAGAACCGAATACGGCCTGTGTTCTGCTGCAATCTGTCTTCCACCCAAACCCCCATTTCCCAGCTACCAAATATCCTCTCTTGCATCTGCCAGAGATTCAGGTATGCTGCAGCATGGGAAAGAGATATGAGTTAAAATAGTTATCTGCTGTCTATCCCTCAAAACAAGCCAGCGCAGAGGCAGCGACCAGGGAACCGATTCAAGCCAGGAACAGCCCAAATCCCCCATCCCACTCCAGTGGCATGGGCACTAGCAGCTCCATTTCTGGCTGGGAGCAGGCACAGTGGAGCCGCATGGCTGTGCACACTGCTGCTCAACCAGGCTCCTCTCAGGACACAAAGGCAGGGTGGCAGCACCAGCCAGACCCAACCCATTAGCCAAAAAATTCAATGTGGTTTAACCAAATAAAAACACAAATAAGTATACACACAGCTCTGCTTAAAATCACAGCAACTTTCTTAGGCAGATAAGCCCTCTATTAAAAAACAGTAGCGTCTACTGAGTGTGTATATGTGGGATTTGTAAGCACAGTGGACATACTTTTTTAATTCCGTGCAAGAAAGACACCTTTGTTCTGTTGTTGTCATAGCAAATAAGCCCATAAGGTGAAGGCAGTCAATATGCATCGAAGGACTAAATTAGCTGCACAGAGGTTGTCAATAACTAGTAAGGCTTCATGACTCCTGACATCGAGGGAGAACCATCAGTGAGAACCTGTGATCCCCAAGAGCTCAATGCGGATCACGGATTACAGAAGCAAAGAATGGTAGAGGCGGATTACATCCATCAACGATTTCTCTGACCAATACATACTGCTGTTTCAATAGTGTATTTTATCTGTGTATTTATTAGTGTATTTACAGTATTTTATCTATTGTAATTTTAAACCTCCAATATGATAAGGATTTCAACACTTCCCTTCGGGTTGAATAAAAAAGAGCAATACATTTTATTATCTGGAAACTTTCTGCTGATATTTAACTTCCATTTTCAGCTCATTACACTTATTATGTTTTTCTTAATAAAGAATATCAGATTGAAATGTACATCTCAATATTTTTAAGTTTAGCATAAAATCTCTGAATCTTATTATAACTCTAAATCATATTATAGCAAGTGTTTATTGATACAAAAATATTTTGATTATATATTTCAATGCACCATTCACATTTTCAGTTATACCCTACACTCATCCTTCTTTTGACTGAAAATTGTCCTTATTTTCATGTGAAATGACTGTCATTTCATAGTACAATAGTTTTGTAACACTTAAAAAAGCAGTAAAGCAATTGAAAAAAACAGCAATAATAATCTGGAACATTTGAGTGCATGTAGATTTTTTTTTTTTAGTTTTCATTTTTATTATTGAAGATGCTTTCTAATTTAAGTCTCAATTAAAGGTGAGACAATTTAGTGAAGATATAGTTGTGGAAACAATACCTTTGAATTTCTCATTCTCTGTGTACGTACAAATGTTCTCAGACAGCACTATTACCTGGGGAAGGGGTTATTTAGGGTTTTTCTTTTTGTTTGGGTTTATATAAAGCCACTACCTTTTAAAAAGGCACACTTTATAATTAATCTTGCTCAAAAATAAATCATACTCAACTCTCATTAAGCTAATACATGCACATTATTATTGCCAAATCTATGCAGGATTTTGTTTTGTTTTTGTATAGAGACATGTGTCGTATATGCACAAATGAAAACATACTTCATTTAATAATCAGATGTCCATATAATGCTAAACTCTGGACGACATGAGAAACACGAGAAAACAGTCAAAAACTAATGAAAAGCAATTTCAAGTTGGAAAGGCAAAAGCTTAAACAATGCATGAAGGTGGGAAAACCTAGCTAGTATATATTAAGTTGGAGGTCAAAGACTACGGGAGAAGAATTTAGCCAAAGTGCTTTATGATTTTTAGCTATCTACTCTGAACCACTGTGTCAGAAATTCTAAAGGTTATATCACAACTCTGAAAGGTTCAAAGAGCCTTACCAAAATTCTGTATCTAATTCTAAAAACTTCAGCAACAGAGAGATCTGATCAAATTAAAAGTTTCAGTACTCTTATTTCACATAAACCAAAATATGTATAATTTCAAAAAGTCTGCATCTCATGGCTAGTTCACTGTAGAAAAATGTTGGCATTAAGTCTACTCATGCAGGTGAAATATTTGTTAAGCGCACACATACACGCATGCAAAATGGCTGGTGAAATACGCTATGTGCGGAGACAGCTACACCACTAGCTTTGTATGGTACATTTAGATGTTAGATCTCAATATCAATCAGTAAATTCTAAATCATGAACCTTATGCAAGAGTTTAATACAGAATTATTGTTCCCCATTCAGAGTTCATATTCCTAATATGAATTCCGCATTCATATTCAGAGTTACAGAATAAGGAGGCACTCAATGAAATAAGCAGAAAGCAGGTTTAAGAAACAAGTGTAATAACACTCTGGAATTCATTAACAAAAAACAGAGTGAAAATCAGAAATACAGACAGCTTTGTAACCTACTTAATTAGTCTAACAGCCTCCAGTTGCCAACAATCTGGGTGCAACCTCTAGTTCAGGGACTTTGTCAGCACTGCTGTGCCAGCTAAGAATCTGGACAATACTCTCACAGATTTTTTTTTTTAATTATGATCAGGCCCACAATTAAACTGCAAGAAGAGGTTTTTTTGGTTGGTTGGTTTTTAATAGCGACATTTACAACTTCATCATTTGTTTGTCCATTATCACTTTAGACTTTTTTGTTCGCTTTTTTTAAGGGTCACATATCATCCTCTTCATGAAATTTATGCCTGATAATAGCATAACTCCAAGAGTTCAAACTCTAAAGAACATTTTTTTGAGCTGCTAATGCAACACAAGTATGACAAACAATGTTGGACATAGCCTCATACTGTTCTTGTCCACTCATCAGAATGTTCTGAGCTACCAACTGCAATCACGTTTTCTGTAAGGATAATAAGAATAGGCACTCTTCTTTTATATATGAATTAATAAATTGAAAAGTTATACCAAAGTATATGGTGCTTCGTATGCTGAAGCCAGAAGTGAAGAAGTTTTCTAGTGATGAGACAGTAATCAGTAGATGACTGAAGACAGAATTTTCTAGATATACTGCAAGGAAGAATTATTCCTTCAAAATAAAAAACAGTCCCCAATATCTTTACAGTTCGAAGCCAAAATAGGAAGCTTTGGGCTGGAGACATTCAAGGTGCATTAGTCACCAATAACATGAAGCCCTCATCATTCGCTGCTTAGAAATGCCTTTGATTGAGTGATTGGTTTGCTTTCCCCAGAAAATAAATGAAAATTGCTCCATTCATCTAAAAATTGGGGATTTATTTTTTCTCTTTTTAAAGAAGAAAAAGACTAGGCAGTTTAACTTGGAAAGTCTGCCAATGTGTCATGTAGGAAAATAGCTCTAGATAAGATTTAGCAGCTCTAACGAGCTAACAGGTCAAGAATAGCTAATTTGAACTTATACTCTAACCTCTGAGATTTTACTTTAAAAGGCCACTTAGAAAAGTTGTTTAGCTCTGCATCTCACAGAGTACAACAGACTCATACTAGTTGTGTACCATAAGGGTAGAGTGGACACAGAAGAGTAATAAAAAACCAGAGAGAAAAGTCAATGGCAAATTTTGATCAATAAACAGAACCAACAGGATATCACACAAAGCAATTATGGCGAAAGCAAAAAACTAAATTTAACAAAAACACAAAACTCAGATCAAGTTAGATAACTCAGATAAATGTACTGCTTTCTATGTGACATTCACCACCCTGGGGCAAAGTTATATGCATGTTCACTACATTCTTTTTAAGCTTTTGAGAGGCTGAAAGCAAAATTTAAACAGAAAACTCTTGACACTCCAAAAACAATCTTGCATATGAACCTTTGTAAAATAGAAGAGGCACATTTGGCATTGTTTTTTAATGTAGTAAAACAAGCCACCCAGAGAAGCAATCTTTAAATTTAAAAGCAAATGAACAGCAACAAAAAATCCTCTGATTATATGAAAAACATGGAGATACTTTGAAGTTGCTTCTTAAGAAAAGGATACTGCCTGTTGTAGTGGTAGACCTTAGAGCAGTTTTCAATATCCAGCTGCCTGCTTGTTTCTATATCCAACCCTACCGCTGTGACAGATGAAAAAAAAGTCTGTATCCCAGTCCTCAAAAATACAAAAGAGGATCCCCATTTTTATTCCAATTAAAAAATAAACTAAATATTTTGAATCATACTGGAGTCTGGAGTCTAGCAAAAGAATGAGACAGAATTCAAATTTCCTAAGTCACCTGCTAGAAACGAAACAGGATCATCCTTCCTCCCCTACATAAGATACTCATCTATGCGGCCAAATCGTTTCTCACTCAAAAAATATAATCCTCTTTTTGAGGAAAAAAACAGTTTCTTGTGCAAAGGAATCATTTCAGTGAGTTTAACATGCCTATTAGTATGATAAATATTTTGACCTTTCTGAAAGAAAAATTTCAATACCTAGCTTTCTTCTCAGTTTTGCTCTCCACCTGTTCCATTAGTCCCTGATGATTCTAGACTTCACTGACACAATAAATAGCCACTCTGGCTTGACAAAATACCTAGCTGTCCTTTTACATAGATTCATCAAAATGAATGTCAAAAGAAACATAAAATTCCATTTAAAATTAACATTAGGTATTACAAGCTGTCACCAATCAGAAAACAATCAGAATGGAAACAAACTGGTCTGCAACATACTTCATACATTTTCATTCGCTATTTTCTTACCTCCATCTCCTTCTTCCTCTCCTTCATTTAAAACAATAATGCAGATGTGCTTCCTCAGCTGACGCGTGTTAGAGAACTTGCGACTGCATTTCCTGCATTCCAAACTGCCCGGTGAAACTTCAGCCGGTTCCGGTCCTTCCTCCGACCCAGGCTGAGCTTCCTCGCTTGGAGCAGAATTACAGTTCTCTGCCACTTCTTCATCCACACAAAACTTCTTAGTAGATCCTTTTGGTCTGCCCCTTTTTCTCTTCACTACAAGAAGCTCTAGGAAAGAAAGTTGAAAACAAGCTATATAATGAAATTTCACAGGATTATTGTGATAATCAGCTAGTATCCATACAGCTCTTTGAAAAGCAGAGATATTAAATGAAGTTTGAAAGCCTCTATACTTGAAGCCAAAAAAAAAAGGTTAGCTTCACACAAACTTATTTTTAAGTGATGACATTTGGCATTTCTCCTAGCTGCAAAGCAAAGCAATCACATTTGTGTTATTGAGATCAGTAGATGTCAAAGTACTACAAACTTACAGAAATTAAAATGAAAGCATTCTTTCAGATTACCATATGATTTTATCAGCGTATGCAGTCTGGAAAGGTGCTTGGCTGTGTTCTCTGACGCTCCACAAAAATATTATTTTAATTTAAATCACTCAGAGGAGTGGTTTAAGCATTTGAGATGTGTTCAGAAAGAGAAAAGCAGTTTATTTTCTAAAACAAAAAAGTTTGTTGTCTTTTTAATTAATCGAACAATTACTCTCATATAATACTCAAGATTCTTTATTTGTAGCACTTTCTAACCAGAAGTGGCTAAGGTAAAAAACTGTTGGAAACAAAGAAATTTCCTAAAGTCACACAAATAAAAATTCCCTAATGATTATTCCAAAGAATTAAAATCAGAAGTCATCCATAGTACTTAGTAAATACCATATAAGTTCAGTTTCTATAGAGGAAACATGGATAACCCAGTGAGATGTAGCAGATCATAATGGAAACACAGAAAACAGAAAAAACTTCAGACGTCTGCTCCTCAAATTTCTCTCGTCACTACTCCAGCTATTTCAAAAGCCATTTTGCTATTATCCTGTCACAGATTTAACTGTCTAAGATTGACTAAATCAATTAAATCCATGGGATACTTTTAGTCAAGAACACTAGATACTCAGAGGGAAGGGGGCAGTTTTCCAGATGGTGATCAGGTACTTTTAGCAGATTTCTTCTTAGCTACCAGTTACTCCTATTTTCTAGTTTTATAAAAATGCAAAAAATCAGTCTGTATCTTTCTTCTTAGATCTGGGGGGGAGGCGTGTGTGTGTGTGCATCCATGTGTGTGTGCATGTGTTTTAATACTTTATACTGTACTTCGTGAGGAATTTTCAGATTGTTAATGTATATATTTTTCATTTCAAAAGTTAAAATTACTGTGAAGCTGTTCGTCCGCAAGAAGAAACTGACAGCTCCCCAAAAGCAAAGCATGCTTGCTTTTGAAGGACCTTTTTGAGTCAGAACATCTGGTGAAATATTAGATCTACTCTGTCCATCAGCAGAAAGATACAGTGCTCTTCACAGAGAGAAAAATTAGCATGCACCCAAATGCACTTGCCTGATGCTATACAGAAAAACAGGACAGAGTCAGGCTTCTTCAACTTTTACGCCTGGATTAATTCCATGTAATGTTAGACATCTAAACTGTGAAATTAGTCACTATTTGTCCTCTATGTTCAGTGGACAGCAAAAATACTCTCCAGCAGGCAATTCAGACCACATAAGATCTGAATCATCTCTGGATCCTAGAGTGGCTAAGCTCCCAGATTAAGGCCTTTAGTCATGCACAGTGAATTCCAGCTTTGAGAATTAAAAGAAAAAAAATAAAAGAATTTGATACAGTCACTGCAATTGCAAGAACCATAGTTTAATGTACATCAAGCTGTGCTAAATGAAACAGAACAGGTATGAAACACAGCCTATGGTCTTTGTAGTATCATGGAGGAAAAATAAAGGACTAGCTCTTAGCAAATATTAAAATTTTTCTAAGAACTATGCTTTTAATGCCCAGGAGTAAAACCAGTGTAAATGACACTCATGTTTCAGCTTGTGATAGTCATAGCAAAGAGCTCCCTTAAAGTTTTCTTACCCCAAAAGATTTCTAAATCTTGAGACTTGTGCACAGAAAAATAAAACTTTCTGCTCAGAATTTCACACTTTTACTGGTTCCCCAGCACCACCACACACACACACACCACAGATGGGAGAGTTATGAACTACATCTTCTGGACTAAAAGAAAGAGAAAGGCCCAGTAGTTAAGCAATTGTTGCAGGTCCAAATGCGTGAAGATATCCTGAGCCTTATTCAAGCTGAAATGGACTTGCAGTATTACACCTAAATTGTCCCTTCTAATGAGAAACTTGTATTTTTATTGCTCTTATTGTAGAAACTTTCACCAAAACCAAAGCATATTAAGAACTAAGGTGACTGCCTAAAGCTGTTTATCAAGTATTCATTAAGCCAACAGCCTACGTTCTGTCTGATAGACTGAGACTGACAACATAAAGCTCCCAAATTACATTAAAGGAGAGAATATTAAAAATAATTCAGAATGATTTTCAAATACATGTGCCAAAAAACCTAACTAAATTGGTTGACTTAGAGCATATGGAAAAATAAATGACCTCAAACAATCTTAAGGGAAGAGGATGCAAAAGAACAGGAGGTGGTGGCAGCATCATATTCAAAATCTGTTCAACACTTCCCTTAAGCATTCCAAACAAACAAAAACCCACATACACAGACCACAGCTTTGTGATAATCATCTCATTCATACCACAGGAAAGAGAAACTATTCTATCTTGTTATAGTCCTGACTGAGCACCTGTCTACTTAAATATAAGGTAGTAAGGAAAACACTAAAAGCCACCTTATAATTAAAAAAAAACAAACAAACAAAAAAAAAGCAACCTTTTCAAATTACTGTTTGCAACCCTTCACCAACACTGTTCTGAATTTCTATGCTGCTGCATTCAGGTAAAAATATTTTTGCTACTAAATAATCAGCCAAAAAGAGACAGATGATTTCAGTGCCCTCAAAAACTCTTTTTGCTACCTTTATTTTGATACACATCAGTTGCAGCAATCAGTATTTAGTGCCTTGACTGAAAAAAGTAACATCATTAAAAACAAACAAACAAAAAAAAATTATCTTCATGTCAGCCTACAAAAAAATCCTAGGTGACTACTGTGTCAAACATATTATGAGGAATACAAATGTGAATACTGCTCAAGCTACTATAGAATAATTAAATCCCAAGAGTTGAAGTGTGAATATAAACACGCTATGCACTGTGTATGAGATTCTTTTGCAATGCAATCATCATCAGATTGCCCAACATATTCTCCAAAAAGAAGTGAAACAGAATCAGGTGAAAAAGGTGTCTCTCTTCTTGATCATTTTAATGTAAACTTAACAAAAGACAAAACAGTACTTTAAAACAGAAATGCAGACAAAATCCCATATGCAAGTGAAATGTGGGAACTGCTCCTTTTGCAGGTTCCTTCTGTGGCCTACAGAATTGCAGCTGTTATCACTCCGACTTCTTTTGGGGTGGCAAAAAATACAAAGACTGTGTAAATTTAAACCTTCTTGTAAATGAGCCTAGAAGCAGAACAATTTGCAACAGTTCTCAGACATTTAACAGGGCTTCCTGGCAAGTGCTAGGTAGCAACATACACTGGGGAGGAGGACTCATATGGGCAACTATCACCAGAACTTCTGAGGCTTATGGCAGTCATTTTATTTCCTTCCTCCTTTTTTTAATTTTTTAACTCCTCCTCCTCTTTCCAGAACTAAACTATATCCCAGGACTATTTCCAGGACTAAACATATCCCACGGCCATAAGTGCCAGCTGGCTCTGTCCAGCAGCCAGCCACTCACACCACACTGTGCTAACCACAGTTCCACACACCACCTAAGATTAACAGGACACACTAATTGAACAGCACGCTCTCTTTTGTTCATCTTTTAGCACATAACCAAGCCAATCAGAAACATTACCCCTTGCTAGAAAAACATCTGCTTAACTGTTAATGATAAAGTAGTATAACAGGAAAAACAAACACACATAAACCCAAGCACCTATTTCAAGCATGCTTAGTCAGAAATTCAAGTTTTAAATTGGTCATTAAAAAGATTTAAAAAGTAAGATCCTGGCATTTCTTAATATTCCCGCAAGAACATCTCAGTTGTCCCTGGAGATTTTTATGCTTATTGCAGATTCATTGAAATCAATCTTTATGTTGACTTTACTGGGTGCACAATGGGAATATTCAGGGAAGAAAATCTGTGCTATACTATATAATTAGGTCATCAAAGACATCTAAAAAAAATAAAAGACACTTCAAAAAGAATAATGAAATAAATTATGTAAGACTATTTTTGTGCTGCTTCTTCTTAGGAATTGCTCATGTAAATTTCTCAAAATCAGTCCATTTAATAATCAATTATCTGAAAAATGTTCAGAACGTGTGTAGCACAGAACATCTCCATTTATGAGGCCTTCATGTTATTATACGGAAGAATTGTATTTAATTATTCACTTGAACCTTATCTATCAAAAAAAAAAATCTATTGAGGTGTGTTTGGGTGAGGTACTTGTTTGGGATCATGCCACATAAAAACAGAGGTCCACAACCCAAGCTCCAGAGTACTAAGCCTGATTAGCATTTTTTAAAGTTTATTTTATTCAACTTTGTTTTAAACAGTAAATGTGAATTTAAGTAACAATGACTTTATTGTTGAGTGTTTTAACACTTCACAGATTCAACTGATGCATATGCTGGCATTTCAGCACTGTGGATTTCACTGGACTTCATGATCCTCAGTACAACGTTTGTGTGGTTTGCCTCAAACTTAACCGAAATTGGTTCACCAAAGATCAGCCTTAGGAGACCAGGGCTTTGCAAAGCTACTTTGTTTTGTACAGGGAAACCCAACAAATGGATGAAGACTATGCGTTTTTAAATGTATCTGAGATTGTTCTCTCTTTACTTTTTCCTACTCCTCAAACTTAACTCCATTACGTGTATAATTCAGGTTACATATTTACAAAAAAGCCTTTCAGTGAACCATGTTAATGTAGTCATAGGGTAAATAGCTCTGATTTAGGAAGAGTAGGTGATATAAGAGATTCCTATCATTCAGTTGTCTCTTTTTCCCCAAACCTGTATAAACAAATAGCTCTGCAAAGTCATTACACTGTTAGCTATAGCATCACTCAAACAAAAATAGTTTGTTGGAAGTCACAAAGCACTTGAGCAAGTATTAATTGAAGCACCCTAACTAAATTTCAATAGCTAGATGCATTATGCAATATAAATCCCTCCTCAAATATCAGCATAAAAGCTCTTCTTTTATTTAATCATATCAATTACAGCACTTCATGGCTGTATTCAGAATTTGCTGTGCAAGCTGTCATACAAAAATATGCAAATAAATCTCATCCACAGCCTTATACCATTACTGTTATTTGTGTATCATGGGAAGTGGAAACACCTCTTAGCCCCAGATCAAAATGCATGCCCTAGTTGCATCTCAAGTCAAGACGAAGCCAAGGCATACATCACCTTTTTATGTGACCTTAAGGAGTCAACCTTCCAGGAGAAAATTCCAGTACTTAAACTGTAACTTTCTTCCAGGTCTCAATCAATAGATCAGGCCTGAAGATTGTGCTGCAGAGAGCACATATTCCATAATGCAGATATAGCCTATGATAACAAATAACACAGTAGTTGGTGAAAAAACACCTAATGAAACATATACAATTTTTATTTGGTTAACTCTATAATCCATCTGGGAATATTATGAATAAATAAAGTTTGGGCCATCCATGCTGTCCCTCAAAACATTAACAATATGATTAAGTGGAAGCAAAATAGCAAAAAGTTTGGAGAAGCACTTTGAAAGAGATGGAGCTCAGTAAGAAAAGTTACAAAAAGAAATCCTATGTAAAAGTAGAGTATGAGTGGCTACTCTAAACCAGTAAATACCTGTCATTTTCCTAGTCAAAGAAGCTGCACTCCAGCTCTGGACAAAACGTGATCTATACGACAGCAACATGTATGACAGTAATACCTGTCCAGTACCCTTGGGTCTACTTGATTAAAAAATTCTAGTGTCATCCGATCAAAATGGTTAGGACAAATTAAGCCTAAACATATCATGACATAACTATTGAAAAGTGGCATAATGAAATAAAATTCAGCAAAGAGCACTGACAATAAAATAACATTACAGTAATAAATACATATTACCTGCTTAGCATTTTACAACTTCACAGTACTTTTAAAATTATTAATTTATCACTCAGGCAGAACGCACAACTCCACTAAGCACTCAACATTCATTCATCTAAAACAGCTTTGGAATAACTGTAGTGCTACACTTGGAATAGAAACTATGCTTTCAAAGGACACAAAACACATTAATTTACCAGCCAACAAGTACTGAAAAGAAGTTGTAATTTCTAGACTGTCATTCATCAATCACTTCTGCATTTGGTGACCATACTGAATCACTACAAAAAAGCACAGAAGGGTCCACTGAGAAAAAAATTGTTTAATAAAAACTAGATAAGTTTTATCTGCAGATTCCAAAACAGGAGGGGAATGTAATGCCTTGAAAGAGGATCTCTTCAAATCCCTATATTCAACTATGAAATATCCTAATTTTTAAATACAATATGGGAAAGAATTCAATAGGACCTCAGAACAAATTACTCTCTTCTCAAATCAGTCTGTATGACAGAAAAAGAGAAATATCATAGTTACATACTGTAAGTTGAACTCTATGTTGAAAGTAATTTACCTAAATATTCTTAGCCACAGCAGACGGCAGAGTTGGATTACATAATCTGAAACAGGTGATGCAATATGATCAGGTCAGATGACGCAAAATATTCATCAAGAATAAAGAAGAAGAAAACTAAAAATATGATGTTATATTTTACATAATTAGATTTGAAAATTTATTTTCTTAAAGCTACATAGGTCTAGTTTCTGCTGCCTCAGATAGTTACAGGAATTACATACTATTCTGATAAATGTAAAATGTAATTTTGTAAATGTAAGCTTGGCAACATACAATACAGAAAGGGCAGATAGTCCCTGCCACAAATGCAAAAGCAGTTTACAAAACTGCCTCATCACTAAAAGGAGCAAGAATATGTTACAAAGTACCAGCTTTACTATGCTCAGAAATACAGCTGAGTGAAGGGCTACCTGGAAACAAAGATTTAAGAAAGGAAGATGGATTCTGCATGAGGTACTCATACTGTACAATTAAAGTAAAATTGGATAGACAAGCATTTTGAAAATTGATGACATTCTGATATTTATTCACTCTCTTCTGATACACTGTTAATTATAGGCATTGTGTGAAATATTAATTATCTGGTAAAATTTTCTCCTCACCAATCATCTGAGGAAATAGCAGATATAGTTTAATACTGCATGACCATTATTACAGTATCTTCCTGTATTGATGAAAATTACCGAATTACTGTCAGTAAGTAAATGAAAGTAGTAAGTAAATGAATGAATACACCATATGCATATGTTAACAGTAAGAAAAGTATTCTTTCAAGTATGACATTAGTTGTTGTTGTTGTTGTTTTAATTATAAACACACACTTGGGGAAATCCAGTAATCATAACAATTGGGTACTTGCAAAATCATGGTAGTTGTGTTAAATAAGAGGTTTGCCAACAATATAAAACCATTGCTCAATAAGAGTCTAAAGGAAGATGTAATTATGAAGTCTGAATTATTCTGAACCCCTCCCTAATATTACAAGAAGTTTCAATCAGAATCAGTTAAAAATGGTAATCAATGTAACTTCTTCCACTGCTGAGTGAAATTGTTCTGTATAACTAATTCAATCTTTGACTGTCAGACTGCTTTACTTATTAGCACCAATAAAAAAGCAAAATTATAAACTATGAATCATGCCATCTCTTTTTCAAAATAGAATTATTAATATTATCTAAAACATAACAAGCAAAGAGTTAGACAACTCAAAGCATGCCACTATCCTAAGCTTCAAGACCCACATCCCCTCTCCACCCCCAGCCCTGGTGCACCAGCTGTTTGTCATGGAAAATTTAATTGTTCAGCACTTGTTCCATTTTGTGTTCCGAAATTGTTCCATTTTTAATCACAGACCTTCAAATTAAAGCATTATTAAGCAGATTTTGCTATACCTGACATTTAAAAATCAATGAACCAATGTAGTCATCCCCTGCCACATGCTGAGTTTATCCAAGTCCATCCTCCAATCTACTTTGCACTAAATGAAATTCAAGTGGGCAGTGTACAGTGACCATTATACGAAAAAGCTATGTAAATCATTCTGTATACAGTGTAGAATCATCATATCACAGATTTCATTAAAAAACAAATGACTGATGGAAAATTACATTCTTCCCAATTTATGAAAGTACCTTCTCCGTTTTTGTTTAAATCTGTGGGTGCTGTTAGTGGTTGGAGTGGAATAATGATGTCATCCACATTAGTCCCTTCTTCTTTATGCTTCTCAGAGACGTGAGACAATAATTCTGATTGATTTGGTGAAAATAAGTTACAAAGCTTACACATGAAGATGGAACTGACCCCTGAAAAATAAATTTAAAGACAGGAGTTAATACTTTCAAATTTTAGTGGCTTATTTAAAATAACACTAGTTATTGAGATCTTATTTCTGTTAACACAAATCAGACAATAACTAGCTTAAACAAAGAATGTTACACCATTAAATGAATGCATTCATAGTAAATCACAGAATTAAATTGTTTAAGAAACGATCTACCCAGATCTTCACAGGGCAAGAAATTCCTCCTTACTCAAATCTTCCTAGAAATAATAAGACTTAAAAGGAAGCAGGATAAACAAAAACCTATGGACCTCACTGCTCTTTCTTACACATATTTACCCTTCTTGCCTACGTTACCAAAACAAGTATAATTCTGTAAGAACTTAACAAATTTTTCGACCTGTGAAAGTTCTGTCAAAAAAAAAAAGTTAGGAAGAATTAAATACCATAATAAGTAAAAAGGAATTTTCTCCTTTACTATCTTAACGTTTTTTAGGAAAAAAAAAAATATATATATATATATAAAACCCACATCTTTTGATAGGTCATTTTTACCTTAACACATTACCAATAGCATACAGTGCAGTAAAAAAGCTAAAATATTAACTGAATGCTTTCAGGAGTAATTATCTACAGATGTGGCTCTACAATAATGAAAGAGCAGGGAGGAAGGCTGCAATGTTGTAAGCCACAAAATGTGGTATCATATGACAGTCACACATACGCAATCATGTCATCTCACTTTCTCCTGCCCACTCACTTCGAAGCTGTATCAACACAATTTTTTTTTCTTCTTTTAACCAAGTTTTTTTTTTTTTTTTTTTGGCAGGGGGGAGGAGAGAGGTGTCAGGCCTTACCTTGTGCCATCTACATGGAAAAAACAGGCAGGAATAGGACGAAAATTTAAGGAAGGAGGGAGGAGAAGATTTGCTCTCAAAACATGTCCAATTGGCCCTAGAGGTATACTTAACATTTGACATAAAGAGAAACACCAAGTATTTCATACTTTCTTTGACTTAAAGCTCCTATGAAAAATTTGTGTTGATTCCCAAAACAAAACCTCAAAAAAATCCAAAAGACAAAAAATTTGAAGCAATAGCAAATGAAGGATTACATTAAAATCATTAAAATTCTTCTTGTCCAGTGTTTTAAACTGGAATTTAACAGATTTTTTTTTTTGATAAAATTTTGTCTCCTTTATTCACAGAAAGTAGACAAGTACTACGAAAGCAAAAGCAAAGCCACAAAAGAGTAAAGGACAAAAGAGAAGGGTTAATGCACATTGCAAGTTAATAACTGAGAAAAATCAAGCTAAAAAAAAATACTCCTAAACTTTTGGAAAAGAGTTAATTCAGGGGACTTTTTTTGTGCTTTATAATGTGTGTACTTTGTTTCAATGTTTTGATTTTTCAATAGTCCTTGCTCCCTGCTGTGTCCAGTGAAATCTAACAACCAGGAGCCAATTTTAACAGTATGCTAGTTCCTCAACTACACACATAACCTATGGCCCAGAGATCTGCTTCAGGTCTTCCTTTCCCTCAGGCCCCCTAAGGAAAATCAGGGGCATACACTAACGGACATCAGCATGGAACAACCGATACTATTTGGAGCACACATCAAAGCACCTCTTAGTCAGGTAAATACAGAAATGAAGCAATATTCTATGAGATTTGGGGTGACTTATAGGAAGAGGGAAGCTGTATTTTCAGACACCCTTTTTTCAAAACAATCACTACCCCTGTTCAACATTCTTCCCTTCCTTTCATGAAACACTAATGATACGGTTTATCCCACGCTAGAAAAATGAATCCTTATGGAGTTCTGGATATTAAAACAGTAAAGCTGGCTCTCTTTTACAGTTATGTGCACCTGAAACTGTAACAAAAATCCTCATTTCTAATAAAACTACCTCAAAACTAAAAAGCATAGTATGTCTTAAAATATCTCTGAAAAACACCTCGAATATTGTTTCTGTTTCTACAGTACATCTCAAATGTGCTGTGTATTATGTATACAAGCAGTTATGTAAAATGTATAATGCACTCAATGTATTCTTCTAAGATCAGTGGGGTTCCTTCTCAGGCATTCATCTGCCTTGAGCACACAAACGTTTTCATTCTAATGGCAGTATGTATATAATGGAAAAGTCCCTTTGAATCAGTTCTGCTACAGCTCCTTAGTATTATTCTTTCATTTTTAAAAAAGTTATAAGACCCATTACTGAAAGAGTGAGAACTGTTCTGTCTAAATATATACGCATATTTAAGATTCACAACACAAAAGTAAAGAAGAAAAAAATTATGAACATTTATCAAAAAGTTTAACAATAAACACACAAATTCTGCTGTTTGAGTGACCCTTCTATTTTGAGGTTTTATTATCTGCCATCATCACCACTTCCTAACTTGCTACTTTTTTTCCCCTAAAAGTTCAGGCTCACTGCCTTGTGTCTCCTATCTCCTCCTCCAACAGTTTTAATCTGTACTCACACAGCACCTTATTTCCCACTGCTCCCAGTTAGGGCTTGGTGAGGGGTGGAAGAGCAGGAAGAATGCCCAAAAGACTGGTGGTTTAAAGTACCTGATAATACAAACACATGCTTAAGGTTTTTACACAAAGTTAAAAAAAAAAAAAAAGAGAGAGACAGAGAGAGAGAGAGAAAAAAAAGAAAAACCACCATGGGAAACACTCAAACAGAAGTAAAGCTGGAACAAAATCGGAAGTGAATAAAACCGGTGGCAGAGAACAGTATGAGTGAAGGCACAAAAACCATCAGGAGAAGCAAGCAGAAGACACATATGCTTTACTTAGAAGTGAGATGGAAAACCAAGTAGAGGTAAACTCAAAGAAATGAGTTTAGGAAGAATGACTGGAAGACAAAGTCAGAAGCCAAAGAGCAGAGGATAACCTGTGCTGACCATGGGCCTAAACAACCAGATCAGGAGTAAGCAAATGATAACTGATTAACAGTTGCTAAATAGGTGGTGTAGCAATAGAGCAATGAATTATAGTCAATTAAGTGTAAAAATCAAATAAGCAATAAGTCAATTAACTACACAGGGAATCAATGATTAAGTGGTGGATAATTAATTATGTAGGAAATCAACAGAGCAATTAATTAGACAGCAATTAAATATGCAGAGAATGAAAGGAATAGTAATCAAGTATGCAGGTAAACAAACAACATGAATTTCAGCCAAAAACAACCTGGAACTCACTACTTTCTAAATATTCTTTGTGTCCGTTCATTACCTCCAGTTTGCCCATATAAATTATGCTAAGCGTATGCTTAGATATATATTGCTAGTTTCTTTTTTTAAACAAAAAATTGGCAGATCAGGCTATAACATAAATGAAGTCATTTCAATGCTTTTTTCTCACTTCTTCCAAAGAGTTCAAAGTACTTCTTAATTAGTCAAAAATATTTTCTTTTTACTGATCAAGAATTCAGCAAAGGGAAACAAAAAACTGGCTTACTCAAGGTCAAGTAGCTAGTTACAGACTAGGAAGCGGGCTCCCTTATTAAGAATCCCCCCCACAAAATACGAGATATCGTCTGCCTTGTTTCCACTCAGAGCTGCGGGGGGGGGGGGGGGGGGGCGGGGGAGAGGAGAAGCACTCAAATTAGAAAAATCTATGAAACAAAATTATTAAGGGAAACAATTAATGTAATATTGTCATACATTCCAAAGTTAACTTTAACAAGTCATAAGTTTTCATTTAGCATAAAAGACAGCCTGTGTTTTTTGGTTTTGTTTTGTTTTTTGAAAGTAAGTATTTCCATGAGAAACACAGAACCAGGGGAAAAAAAAAAGGGAGCTGATCCATCTGCATTTATGTGTCATATACACTCTTCTAAACTACTATTTCAGCACACTTTTTAACATAGGCAGTATTTTAAAACTTCTATAGTAGCCTTTGCAGTTCTGTAACAGTTAAAAACAACTAGAACTCCATAATGAAATGCAGAAAGTTAACCTGACATCTATCGGCCTGAGGAATAATGCAGTTGATAGTACAGATACTTATTCACCTGCTCAATGTTCCTAACATGCACAGTAATAAATTCCAGAACATGAATAACAACTTACTACAGTCTAAACTTACTAGACAGGTTTGGGAAGCGGAAAAACAAGCAAACCAACCAACTCTGCTGGCTCATCACCAACAAATCCTTACTACAAAGAACTTTCTGCAATTAAAAACCTTATACTTCATTCTCGGGATAGGGAACATTTTTTTTTTCTCGAGTTTGATTTTTTGGTGACAATTAGGTATTTGTGACCATATAACAGACAATTAGACATTTTTCATTTTTTCTCCTTCACCATTAGCATTATGTTTTACAGATTTCCTCCCACCTGCAGCACCCTTTTAATATATTTTTATTCACAGTTTTGTAGCTCTTTTGTCTCTCGAGTTATACAAGCCTTTGCTTCCAATTCTTTTGTTTGATTCCTATCATGCATTTTTTTAATCATTTCCTTTCTTTCTCCAGTGTCTTTCATACTCTGTATCAGACACTCTCTTCCTTCTCCCTGTTCCTCACTACGCGTTTCCAAGCTTTCAACACAACTACTCATATTAACTTACACTTCCATTTCCAGGCCACATTTTTCCTGCAACTAAAATAACTTTGCTTCTCTCTGTTGAGGCCTCATTTGAGCCCAACAGTATTCATTCTTAACTTAAAATCTTAACAAAGGTGGCTTCTAGTGTTCACAGAATTTAGACAGGTCAGATCTAAAGCTACCATGCTGTCTTCATCTGAGGAAAGGAATGCCTGAATCTCGCTTACAATAGAATTCCATAGGACAGTGTTTGGTAGTCAGTCAGTATATGCATAATGAAGAAATAAAATGTATCTTTATTTCCAGGGTTAATACCTAGTTACACCACAAAAAAAAACTAACCATCTCTTCTCTAGTAATGTTTATAGCTAGGTAATTTTCCTCCTATAAAGATACAACTTTAGCCACTGATCATCATTTTTTACTCCAGCTAGATCTCCATATATTCAGCCACACATCTGGTTCCTCATACCCTTGACCCTGGTTTCCCTTTTCTTCTCTCTTCCTAGCTTCCTGTGCATGAGAAAAGCAAGGTTTATAAAGAAAGGTCTTATTTTGTTACTCTTAGTTTCTTTACTGAACCTGCGAGAAATACTAGAAAAAACGCATACATGTCTTCAGCTCAGAATCACTTCCCCAGGTCTATTCTTCTTCTCCCAGTTCCACAGCACTGGCTCCTCCCAGTGCCTGGCTGCATTTCCAGTTTGTCACAGGTCACTTAACTCCCCGCTCTAGTTCAGCCAGCAGCTCAGCGAGAGCTGATAGAGCCCTGCAGCTGGGAGAACCTGCAGCCCAGGCTCTCCATTGCTTGGGCTGGCGCACAGGTCCACAGGACCCCTCTCACTTACTCCTTGCCACTCAGGTTTTCAAACTCTGGAGTAAGTCACGTCCTAGCACACAGCACTCGTTGCATAATTCAGATAGGTGAAATGAAGTGCCTTTTTTTCTTTTTTTTCTTTTTTTTTCTTTTTTAGGTTCTCTATATGAAAACTCTTAAACACAACTGTAGGAAGGTTCCTCTCTCCTTCTGATGGGCATCCAAGAGTACATCCAGGAAATAAAACAGAATATAATGAGCCAAGAATGAGATGAAAAACATCATTCTTTTAAATAAGATTTTAGTCAGTAATACTCTTTATCAATATTTTTATCACTATATTGTTTCTGATCTTTCTCCAACAAGTATTACTGCCTCAGTCTGTGCTATTCTCGAATCTCCAAGACCATACCTATAAAAACGGTTAAGCTTGTGGACCAAGCGAAAACACATCCTACAGCCCAACCTAAATATATCTCAGCAGTGGACGATACTCAAGAGATAACTGACTGCCTAAAATCCAGCACTCATTTCAAAATATTCCTGAAACAATTGCTTTTTATCATAAAAAATAACCTCCCAATATCTCCAGTGTAACAGTATCTACAACCAGTTAACACAAATGTTACAATAAAACAATCAGAAACAAATTGTAGCTTCAACTACCAGCAAAGCACAGCACTATATGGCTGGCCAACAAGCTTACTTGTCAAAGAAGGAAGTATATTGCTTCTGTACTCCCAGGGCTCTTCACTATCTTGCCACTACTCTCCCTCATTCTTTATGTTCCATCTTGAAATCTGCATTTATCTGATCACAGCACTGTTAACCACAAGCTGTCTTTATTCATAGTTAAGCTCTCCATTAAAAGAGGAAACATGACACTAATACATCAACAAGAGAATTACTGAGAAAATAAAAGCATTCTTGTTCAAAGTCTCAAATGCAGTAACAAACAATGCTTTCTGTTATATAAGGAGGTGGGCACAATTCTTCTAATAAAGGTATGTTTTTTATTAAAGAACTCTTCTTGCACAAATGCTGAGG
Organism: Dromaius novaehollandiae; assembly: GCF_036370855.1. Taxonomy (NCBI): domain Eukaryota; kingdom Metazoa; phylum Chordata; class Aves; order Casuariiformes; family Dromaiidae; genus Dromaius; species Dromaius novaehollandiae. The sequence goes on from NC_088099.1 coordinate 162,093,761, forward strand.
AGGTAAGAAGTAAAATTGTCCAAGAACAACAAACAGCACATGACTGCACAAGACTTGTTTCTTTGGGAGCTTCTTTAGACAGAGGAAGAATTACTCAGCTTTGGGGACAAAAAATAATATGAGAACAGCATGCAACAAGACAACAATTTTGGTTAAATACAGGCAGAATTATTTCTGAGTAAAAAAAAAAAAATGTGTTTGAACTGCACATGAGAATAAGCACATACAATACAATGAATTAGGATATCCTATCATAATGTCACATACATTAACAATATTGTTCTTAAACATCAGATCTTATTCTTCTGTGCATGTTAGAGACTATTTTTTCATATTCAATGCTATTTCAAATAAACTAAATTTTCAAAGATATGTTATCACATATCTCTGATTTTTCTTGTTTCATTGAAGGGACACTGTTGCCAGAATGGTCATTTTTTTTCATTAAATCTACTTTAATCTGTTTCTTAAAGAAGTCATTTTATGTAGATACAGATACAGTGAAATGCATGACTACACATTCTTAATATTTTCAGGCAATCAGTACTATTTCATAATCTCAGTAAAATATAAATAACTATCAATGGCATTTTTATATCTTCCAAACAAGGAATTTCAAATAAATCTAAGTTTCGATTACATACTCTTTAATCTCAAAAGAATACATTTAGCTAAAGATTTATTTGCCAGACCTCCTCTTCTACCTCATAACATTTCAGTTATCATTTTAATAAACCTGTTGGTATAAACTAATTTTATTTTTCTTAATTTGATAAAGAAAAAAATACATATATTTGTTTCCTAACAACTGTTTTCTCCATTTTGCTTCATCAAGAAATTACTGTGCAGGATTATGGCATATCTGCACTACACAATCAAAAGTACTATCCTAAGAATTTAAAAACACATATACAAAAGTCTCATTACTTGATACCATTAGAGCAGCAGAATGCCAAGAACTCCTTCTGTTAACAGCTCACTGCAACTAGGTTCATCAGTGTTTCGCAACCCTGACAAGCAACTCCACTAAAAGCAGCAGGCCAGAGACCTTTCTATTTTGGGGCTTCCCTCACTGCTAGGAGAATGAATCTGAACTAGTGTTAACAATTATTATTTTTTGTTTAATTCATCAGCATAGGATGATGGCTGCTGAGACAGAAAACAGCAACACAGAGTGCATTCAAACTAAGGAAAAAAAAACCACTCAATCCATGTCTGCTTTCACTTCTTGCTGCTAACTAATGTCCAGACAATTTAGTTAGCCATTAGCTTTATCTCACAGACTTTTTTTTCATTTTAACAGAAGAGATAAAGTCACAGAAATGTTGATATAGGATGCATTCCTGTAAAAATTAAATGATATTAAAATCAGTATGGGTTTATGGAAAACAGACCTCATCATATATATTCAATATTTTCTAACAAGACCAAAAGTTTAGTTTACAAGGTAAACTACATCTGTGGAGATTCTTAGGTTTTATGGGGAGGTGTATGATTTAAGACTAAAATACACTGAAGCTTGTGAATATTTCTGAATAAGAAATAAATAGCATTAAAAAAAAATATGTAATACAATTATTCTGTGACAGAAAACAAAACTGGGGCAAAAAAAGTACTGTTTCAGCTACTACTAACCACTTGGGGCATGAACTCACAACAGGGCTGTGGTGAGCAGAACTAAACTGATAGTTTGATATATACCTAAAGGAACACTGTAAGTTGAGAAAAAACATAGAGGATAAATGGACTTCATCTAAATGAAAATATAAAAAAAGATCATGGAAAAGATTTTTAAGTTAAAGACTGAAGGGTAGCTGATGAGAACAAAAGACCACAAAGATCAAAGTGCCTCACCTTGCAGTGGTAAAATCGTGAAGACTATTTTCAAACAAACACTAAGAACAGAACTTTAACAGGAAACAGAGGACAGTTGGAATAAATTGTTGGTTTTGTTTTCCATTTCTTTGCAGTTGCTTTAAATGAAGCAACTACATGCTTCTACGCTAATGCAGGAAGCTAATTCTAGAGCAGAACCAGAACGCCCAGCTGTGGACATGGATATGGATATAAGGTATTTTTCAGAAACTAGGTTGAAGGCCTAACACCGGCAGCACACTACAACATCAGAATATAAAGTACACGAGAAAGAAAGGCTGCACTGCTTGTGAAGTGGTGCTGTCTGTTAAAGGAAGCTGAGAATCAAATCTGATTGTCAGGCTACTTCAACAAGTAACAACAACTCTAAGGACTAAAATTCTAGCATTATATAGAAAAGTGCATTGTTAGGACTGCATTATCAACTGCTTGACCACTACGGTAAGAGTGACTGTGATACATGGAAGGAGATAAAAGAGGTTAGAAAGACAGAAGCAATAATATTAGTAGGCTTCAGTTACCCTTACGCAGATTGGTTAAATGTCAGGTCAGGACAGGAGGCTAAGATTAAATGTTTAGACACCATTAATGACTGCTTCACTGAGCAACTCATCAGGGAAACCACATGAGGAGAAACAGTTCCTGACTTTATCTAGAGTAAAATACAGGACCTCATTCAAAATGATACTACTAGAGAATTACTCTGTAACCATGATTAAAGAAGTACTCAGAAATCATTCACCAGAGCAATAAAAAGTCAAATGTTTGTGTTTAACTTCAGCAATGTGAGCTGAATAAATATTAAAAGCATCTTAAAAAGAGAGGTGGGGTGGGGGCTAAAAACATTCCAAAAAGAGCTGAATCTTTGAAAGCAGCAGGAAGACAAAAAGCATATTTGATGCTAATCAATAAAGAAGATTTTAGAAAGGCTGGGGGGGGGGGGGGAGGCAGAGCTAAATAGCTAAGAAAGAAAGCTTTGTAGAAGAAAACATCTTCCTAAAAGTTAAAGTTCTTCCAAATAAGAAAAATAGAAAAGATTGTAAATTGTGACAAATTAAGTGCCAAAACACCAAAACACAGTGAGGCCAGTCAACACAGATATTTTTAGGAATTTGGGGGGGGGAAAAAAAACAAACAAAAAAAGAAAGAAATCTAGGGTGTTTTTTTAAACCACCTCAACAGTACAAGGCCTGCCTGTGTACTCAAAAGTGATCTAGGTATGAAAGGAAAGAGAAGAAGAATCAAAGAATCTGTTAGGCAAATTCTCGAAACTCTTAAGTAGGAAGACACTACCCAGGGCTCAACAAGCCCATAAGCCGCAACTCATCCAAGGCCCAGCAGAGTATTCCAGTCAAACACCACTACACGCTTGCCCCGTTCTTACGCTTTTCCATAGACATCCATTACGACTCAGTGAGAGACAGGATGCATCAAACTGTCTCCTTCATAAGGGATGATTAGCTGATCACAGTAGTATGTTTAGCCTTAAAAATTCATTAAATCATATTTTATCCTGTGACATTCTAGTACTTACACTGTACACTAATAGCAGAAACGCTCCATCTTCCAACCTTGTAAACGCGTCACAAAATTACCATCCAGAACACGGAATTCTCAACATTTAGATGTTCTTCAAGTCACAACTACAGAACCATACCTCACAGATTTGAACACAGCTCAGCTGCTATAGCATTCAAATACTGTATTTCACCAACGTAACACAGTACCTCTGAAAAATCTCCAAATACTTGATGTAAAGACATCATTATCTCCAATGCAATGGGAGAAAAAATGAGTAGTAAAGGTCTAGAGTTGCTACTTCTGGTAGTTGTATCAGTTTTAGCAGATTAATTTGAGTTACTGAAAGAGTGAGTAGTCCGAGTTGCACTGACTTCCTTTAGAGCTGTCTAAGACACTATTGGCAGCCAGACCTGCCTCAAACCACACGATGAACCAGCAGTCCCAGCAGGAAAAGGGCAAAAGCCTCTTACCTCTCTGTTTTTAGGCTGAAACATGTCCCCATACTCACAGCATCACCATATGCGTTCTTTTTAACTAGTACGCCTGTTACTAGATTTGTCAAAAAACAATGAATCTTACTAGAATTAGAAATTACTGAAGTTTAACTAATGAAGGCAGATGAAATATATATATACACACACAAAAATATATTTTTACACATACTAGCTGTAAAACTACTCCTTGCAGTAGTTACATAGAGTTCCGCAAAAGAAGACACCGCCTACATGCATTTACATTGCCCAGAATATAAAAAAAAAGTCAGAATCGGTTTAAAAAGGATGTGCTAGTAACTAGTTTAGACAATCACAAAGCTTTCTCCCTAAATGATTTCAAATGAAACACATGACAAAATAAGGAAATTAAGTAATCTGTGGCAGTTCAGAATAATCAATTCACCTCAACGAACTATAACAGGGTCACTTTTTAGCATAAGATGGTTAATTACTATTACTGCAGTATTGTTTCATGAACTTCCATTACTACAACTATATACTACTACATCAAAAAACACATTAGCATATAAATATCAACAATATAAACAAGATGGCCTTTTCAACGTCAGAAAACAATGTGTTAATATATACTCTGTAGCAATACGGTATGTTTACAAGACACTAAGTCTTTTATATGTTGCAAGAGAGTCCTCTTGTGGCTAAACACAGCACTGCAGAAGTCAGCAAAAATGCAATACTGTAGTATCACGTCCTAAATTATACTGCAGGAGGCACTGAAAACATTTGGACCCTCGCAAAGAATAAGGAAAAACTATGTAATGGGTTATCAGCTCCAGGATGCACTGGTTAAAATGCTCTGAATCTCATTTTTCAGAAGAGCATGTAACAGAAACGCTTCTCAAGTCAGACACAGTGCTCAACAGTTGCGACATCCAACGCATTGACCACACAGGAAACTTCTGCGTTCAACTACTCTTAGCACATTATTTTTATTAAAACCAACGTGCTTATGTAAACTAGGATTTTTTTCTTTGATTCTTAGAAAGGGAACTTTACATTCTCTGATTCCATTTTAGACGAGAAATTAAGTAGCTGTGGTATTTTACAACAGTACTTACATAACACCTGCTAGATATGCTACTATTGAGATAAAAGCCATTTTCCCGATAAGGCTGCTCTCTCGTGGGTATGAAACCCTGCTGGAGCAGTAAATTATAAAGTAAACACGCCACAGTATAGCTGGGCACAACTCGGGACCCCCGATTCCGATTAAAAATTCACCGAAGAATTCAATTCCGCGCTGCCGACGACGGCGAGAGCGTTTTAAGCACAACGACCGCGTTGGATCAACACCAGCCCCCCCGCAACGGCCCGCCCGCGGGGAACTACTTCGCACGCGGAAGGAGCGTGACGACACGCGCCCGCCGGAACTACTTCCCCCTCCCTCCCCTCCCGTCGCCCCTTGTCCTCCCGCGAGCGGATCCCTGCGCGCGCTCCCCCCCTCCCCCCACCGCCCGCCGTTTCCAGCCGGCCCCGCGCCACCCCGCTCACCTGCAGCCGCAGCCTCCATAGCCGCGGCGGCGGAAGCGGCGCGGGGGGAAGACTGAGACAAAGCCAAACGTTGAGGCTTTTTTTTTTTCCGAAAAAAAAAGAGCAAAATCACTTTCGCGCCAGCGGGCCGGGTCTCACGCGTGCCGCACCGAGGCCCCGCGGCCTTCCCCCTTTTAAAAAAAAAAATATATATATAATTTTAATAATTAGGGTGACGGGGGTAAGGCTAGCCGGTCGACGGATTATGGCGAATCTGCCGCGTCCGACACGGCGGCTTCTTCCTCAGCGACGTCGCGCAGAGAGCGCGAGGGCAGGGGAGGGGGGGAGAGGGCGGGGCGCGAGGGCAGGGAGGGGGCGCACAGCACCGCCCAACGGCTGATCCGCGGCCGTTGGGCGGCGCCTGCGCACCACGTCCTCTTCCCCCCCTTCCCACCCCCCACGCTTCCAACCGCCGCCGCGCCGCAGCATCCCGCGCGGTGCTCGGCCCCGGCGAGGTAGAGCGGGGAGGGCAGATGCTCCTTCCCGCCGAGCGGGAAGGAAGGCGGCAGGAAGGAGCTCACTGAGGCCCTAGGGGGGAAAGGACTGAGCTCCCATGGATAGAGATAGCCCTTTGGTACCTAAGCCGTTTTAATTCACCGTGAACGGCTTCAGAAGTGTGTATCTTGACCGAATCAGGCGCGTCTGCACTAAGAGGACGGCTTTGCCGTAGCGATAGCCATACAGACCCCGGAGGTGCCAAGCGGCAAAACACATCACGGTCATCATAGCAAGTCATTATATCTTCTGAGATATGTTTTAAATCCTTCAGGAAACAGAGAGGAAGGGGAAGGCAACGGCACAGTGAGTGACCTGTCTCCCCCCAGCCTAGAAGATCACATGCTTAAGAGTTACCAATTTACTTCCAAAGCAGTGAAAGAACAGTAATATAAAAAACATGTTTGACAGAACTGGAAACTCATTGATTGCTAATACATGTCTCAAAATACTACAAGATATTTAGGTAAAGTTTAGAGAAAATAATTTCCACGATATTAACAAGGCTAAAAATAAACATGGAAGATGCGGATTTCACACAGTTATTCAGCCCGGTGTCTATGACCATCCCCGTTTTAGAAGTTTCTTTTCCTAGCCACTGAGTGCAGTTCAGAGGTTTTATATTTGCCTTGGAGAGCCATATTTATGAATGGTTTGGTGAATCACATACCGTAATTTTTGGATTCAACTCCAAGCTAGGAATTCAAGCATTAAATTATTTTTAGCTTGTTATTCTTAATACGAGCCTGAACACAGATACTTTTCATGACACAATTCAACTAGTTATATTACAATATTCATAAACACCCACTTCTGCCTCATGTCCTTCTGTTTTCTTGCTTTTTCATTTTGTTTCCACACTAACAATTACTGAATATCAGTTTTATCACTTTCACTCTTAGTCATCATAAGTGTTATACGCATTTAATATTAATGAATTTAGTACAGAATTCTACAGTTTCTGTCACCATAGTTAATTTCAGAACAAATGACTGCATGGAAATTGTATTATCTTTCCTACACAGTAATGGTATTAAATTATCTATTTGAATTGTTTGTCATACTGCAAGTGAATATATTCAATTAAGTATAAAGAGCAAAACTCGTGAAAACAAGAATTCATTTCAGTATTAACTACAGTAATATACCTAAATAATTTCTTGTCATAAGAGCAATGATGGGTACATATTTCATTTACTAAGAAGTCACTTTAAAAATATTTTTTAAACATCACAGCTTATATTCTATCATGGAGAACAGAATTCAGTTGCAGGCAAATGCCACAAAATCTATATACTTCTTAGTTCAACAAAGTAGCTTTTGATGAGCATTTTGACACACAAAATGGTAGACCATTCCTCCTCCCAGCATCTAGAAAACAACTATCTGATGCAAAATGCACAGCTCCTAAAAAGCGCCCCCAGAGCCTCAAATCGGATTCACAGTTCTGGGATTGAGTCATCTCTGCCATCCACTTGAGCATTTCGTGATCACTTCTACTATATTCCACCGTAATATTAACAAGTCTTGGTTGTAAGGGCAATGTTAGTGCTCTTTGTGCTTGGTAGCACCCTCCCTACAACCACATCTCAAATGTGCTAGGGACAGGGTTTGCAATTTTACTGTCCCTCTTGTATTCTCTTTTTCTAACCTTCTCTGCTGGATATTTGAAGAATTAAGAACTTTATCCAAATACACAGCTTTAAAATTTTACCCCCTTCTTCATTATGTAACAGTTTGTCCTGGCAGCAATATCCCTCACATATAAGGGGTCATTTAAGCAAATGCCCTTAGACTGGGTGCAAAATATGGCAGAGGACAAACTACAACTCTGAGCCAGAAGGAAGAAGAGTTCCAATTATATAAGTCACCGGGACCTATGGGAACCATGACAGGCCAGCAACAGTCAAAGATGCAGCAGGGGTGGAGGTGCAGAGATTTGTAACAGAACATTAAGATTGGTATGAATGGAAGCGTAAGAGTGTGTGTGTGTGTGTCAGCAGCAGAAGGAACCAAAGAATGGCATGTGATGCTGGCATCTATATCAGCAGGTCATTAATCCCACAGCACAACTACATGTTGTTTCTGAAGACACCCAGATGAAGAAAACCAATGGAAACAACACCCAAAAGAGACAAAAGGGAGTAAATCAGTGTTGCCAAATGACTCACAGGGGTAAGACAAGATGAACAGGTAAAAAATCAAGATCACCATCAACTCCTAAAACAGTACAAAAAGCGCATCCAAACAACAGCAAGTTTGCCAATCAAGGAAAACCCAGGAGGCATGATGATGACTCAGTGGCCTGTGTCCCTCGCCCTCCATGTCACCACAGGTAATTCAGGTCAGACTACCTCAATAAACATCTAGGTGCTAATGAGTATGAAAGGACAAGCACGAGGAACGCGAGGAAGTAAATCAGTTTTATGCAAAACAAAGTCACTTCTCCTGTTCAGCCTCACATTGTCCTTTGTTGCATTGCTTGCAACATTAAACAGTCTTACACTGAGCTTTGCTACATTAGTTGCTACAGGTGCAGATATGAAAGGACAGAGTAGGGAACATTCTTACCTGATGAGAAGCAATAATAATGATTCTGCCTTTGTTCTTTAGCTTGCTGCCTTGATTAACCATCCTCACCTTCTGGACTCCCAGTTTATCTTTTTTTTACTTCTGCAGTAATCTTCATCCTTATTTTGGCACTGAAAGAACATCTCTGGTTCTTGAGTCATTGAGCCTCACTACAGCAACTATGGTGGATTTTTCCACCAAGAAAAGTTCTTGTCCTAAATCCTTCACATATTTAGAGCCACTGGTTGGGCATCAACACTATAAAAGGTTTGTCACTTAAGTTCTTTGTACAATCACAACCCCATGTAAAAGGCAACATTAACAGAAGCTTTAAAAAAAAAAAAAAACTAAAGATGAAAGGGAAGGGAAAAATCAGAGCTAGAATCTCTGAGTTTTGGTGTCAGGCCTAGTCAAAGTGGTCTGGAAGCTATGACTGTCGGAGGTCGGGGGAAAAGAAAAAAGATATCAGTGCTGGGGTCTCTGAATAATGGTGCTTGGCCAGATTAAAGCATACAAAATCTTTGCAACTCCCAACCACAATTTCCTTAGCTTTAACAAAAATACCCCCAAGTTCTTCCAGAAATTCCAATATCTACCATCTTATTAAAAAAACACAATTTGTCACTAGAATGAGTTCAGATCCACCACACACGACAGCTGATCCCAACAGTATAATAAGCATCGATTGTAGATGCCCCCTCCAAACAGACAACAGAAGATGCCAAGAGGCAAATGAGTTTCAGCGGCATCTTCTGAAAACAGAAGAGTAATGGTATTTACGAATCCTGAATCAAGCTCCTCAAGGCACTGTCATCTCTACACACTCACTCCTTCTCTCACCTTGTGAAGGAAGCCAATCCTGTTCTGTTTATTCAACTCATCTCATTCTGTCCTAGTTTCCTTATTTACTAAACTCTGTGCACTCCTTCCTAGTCTCCCCTGCCTAACTCCTTGTCTGAGCTCTTCTGCCCACCCTCCAGTGCTCAGTTCCTGCTCACATCAATGCCTGTCAAATACAGCTACCAATCCCTCCCTTCAGTCCACTCAGTGATTCCTTGCTATAGCCTCCATATCTAGCCAGTACCAGTTGATTTCCCCTTCTGTTTCCCTTAAACAACTCTCCCAAAAATCAAAAAAAAAAAATTAAAAATCAAAAATCAAAAAATAATTTAAAAAAACAAAAAAATAAAACAATGAAGTGCTACAGAATGTGAAGTTCACGTACACAGCAAGTTAAGTACTGCACAGGGCTTCAGCCTGCTTCTGGACCTGCAATTTATGGAGTGCAGATGCCTTCACTGAGAGCACAGCAGATATCGACTCCTCCCTCTCCCAGGTACATGGCTTGGCTTTATTCACAGGATACAGGAAAAGCATTTTACTGGAAAAGTGTTCCCACATATGTAAAACCATAATGCAGCTTGCTTTGGTGTTCAGCAGAGCAGACCCACAGAACTAAAGATTTGACTTCAATAAAAAGTTAGAATTAATATTGCCTTGCACAGGTTTTGCTTCCATTCCTTTCTGCAAGTAAGCTATTTCTGGGAATCATTTACACCACAATCATATATTGCCTTCATGCAGTATTTCTGACTCATTTAGCATTATTGATGGACCTGACCTGGATATGAATTAGGGCTACATAGAAAGGTGGGTTGTTTGTAAAGCAAGACTTCTGCCTCACTTGTTGCAAAAGCTGCAAACTACTGAGAAGAAAGTGTGACATTTTTTGAAAGGGAGTGATAATTCTCCTGAAAAAAAAAATCTATCCACACTTTCCTCAGTTTCTTTATGATATAGAAACCTGTGTCATGATGAAATTATTAGAATCTGTACTTAAAAATATATAATTACTTTAAAAACCTCTCATCCTAGATGTCTTAAATTGAGAATTTGGGGAAGCTTTTCACCTTATACTTCAATGCTTCATTTTCCTTTCTTTCCCCAAGCACTTTGTGAAAATAAACACCCTTCCCCCACCCCCAAATCTTGTGCTTCTTTCGGAGCTTTCCTGCCTTAAGTGCAAATCATTAACCTTGCAGAAAGTGAGATCTTTTATATAATTGAACATTAGTCAGTTAATTATTCACAGCACATTTTATCTTCTCAATATAATACTGTTTAATCTTAAGAGTACTGATCAAAACATTTTTGGCTTACATCATTTTCTTATCTATTCATTAGTTTTTGCTCTGTTCAAAGAAAATCACTAGTTTCTGGTTCTAGCATATTTTGGGGTTACAAAATTATAGGACCACATACATCCCAAAGCGGCATTAAGTCGAAATTAACCAGTTCTTCCTGGGTTTGGTAAAGTCTTTCCATTAAGGGAAAATTCTAGCTAGAGTTAGTTACAGCTAGATGTATTTGACAGTGCCCCTTAATGTCCTCTCTGAGAGTTCATCTTGAAGAGGCACATTCTCAAACTATTTTATGTATGTAATTTAGGGTGTATAAGGTATATAATTTAATGTTAAAAAAAACTGTGAAAAAAGATGGATTCCTCCAAAGAAAAACTCAAACTGTATGGTAAGCAACAAAAATAAAAGTTAGTTGTTCACAGTGAATAACTTCTTTACCCTTCACCCTTTCGTGAACAGTACTGCCCTTTATCCCTGTGCCATCAGTTTGATCATCTGCTGTGTTGCTCAAGTGAGTCCACCACTACACAGGTTTAAAAGGAATTTTCAAAGAGGTTCAGCACTTGCTTGACTTTCACTTTTATTTTCCAACTAATCAGAAAGGGAAAACAACTCAAGCTGATGATGCATATTTTTGGAAGCCCCATCTGAAAATTTAAAGGAAATAGCACTGGGAAATTATAGGAGATTTTTTTTGCAACTAGTTCTATACTTAGAAAAAAGTTTTTATTGTTTTGTTGTAAATGCCTATTTTTCTCCATAGTATCTATTTAGAGTAACTGTACATAATTTCATTTTTATGGGCTATGTTTAATGTGGAGTTCTGTATTTAGTACTGTATAATTGCTGTTTTCTTGTTACAGAACATTAACTTTATGCTTCCAATAACATCTTTATAATGGAAATGCTAATAAAAATGTGGCACTGCAAGCTGCACATTTACAAAGCTCTCCAGAGCTTAATATAAGGCTTATCATAATTCTTGCCATCTCAGGATTGTATAGTCTAGTGACATCGGTTATGCTGAACTGTTAATTTAAAAATTATCTCCTGTAGGCCTGAAAGGCAACAATCATAAATAACTTCAGAAAAAAAAAATACATACTGCAAATGCTTCTAACAAACAGATTCTAGTTTTCTCAGCATAGCAATATAATCACTGCAGGCTTTAGAAATACTCCGTATTAATCACATTTCTGCTTCCAGGTTTGTACTATTTAATGCTATTACAAATGTACAGCCCGTTTTTCTTTTGGTAGGTGAAGTTAGACTATCTGGAGACAGCAGCAGAGCTGGAACACTGGGCAGATTTAAACATTATTTTCCTTGTTCTTCTATGCCTTTTTTTTTTGGGGGGGGGGGGGGGGGGAGGGGCATCTTACATAGGCTCCTATGGAACTAGCAGTGCTATGGAAAAAAAGGAGCTGGAAAGTGTTATTATGTGCTTGGGTATGTCTGCTCTTTCAGTTCAGTACAAAGCAAACACCACACAGCTGGACAGCAATATAAATGTATGTGAAAAAAAAAAGCTTTATCACAAGCTTTTTAAGCAATAGCATTATCAAAATGGAAGCTTATTTATATGTGTGATAATGTACACAAAACAAAGCAACATGCAAATAGCACCCTGATCTCATTCTCTTCACCATTAATGTAATTTTGGGAAAGAATAAATGTAAATGTGTATGTCAAATGGAGAAAATAAATTCATACTACAAAAGAGCATGTTCTGAACACCAGATGATGAGGATGAGATGGAAAAAGGCAGAAGGACAGGTGTAGAAGACAGACATCTTTGTTATCATATTCCCACTGGGTAAGTTGCCACAGTTCTGACTGAATGGTGACCTATTTATAGGATAACAGTGCAAACAGAAAAAACAGCACCAATCATGCTGCTTTTTTGATCTATTAACTCTGAAATAGGAGTTTGTGACCTTGACATACCCAAACTGCAAACTATACCAATCTGACAGCTCATACACAATTTGTAGTAGGATTTTGATTTGTCATTGCACTATACATTTGGCTTCAGGAGATCACGGTTCTAGTCTTGATCCTTGTCAATCTTCTGCAAGATGAACAGGTTAAGTGCTCCATACCTTAGTTTTCTCCTGGGAAAGCAAGAACCACCACCACTACCTACCTAAATGGTTTTTGTTCCTCCGAAGAAACAATACATACATATATTTATATATTACACAATTACCTACATTGCCTTCCACATACAGTTTATTTGTGCTAATAAAATGCATGCCTCAGACTTCATGTACCTGTGGGGTTTTGTTTGTTTTTATTTTAAATAAGCTTAAATAAGGAGTGGTATATTCTCATCTACCCATCAAGCTCAATGGTTAAGGCAACCAGGAGTTTGCTCAGAACTCTACTGCCTTACTGTTAAAAAAGTTTCAAAATTACAAGAAACAGTATGCATACATAACTATTTCCCTAGAACTCACACCCAGAAAGGAAGAAAGCAATATAATAGAGATCCCCTTATAAGCAAGGGAGAAGTAGTTTGTTTCCTGTTTGTTGAAAGCTATCCTTTTCTGGTAAAACAAAATACACAGTTATAAATGAGAGGCAATATTCTACAAATTATAAACATTGATGGATGTCTTTCAAGTGCATTCAACTGAATGTTTTTCGTCTAAGACGACTGTGTCTGATATAAAAATCACCATGGAATTCAGGCAGCCTGCAAGTGCAACATTAATTATCTCAGTCTTTTATTTCTAATTTTTGCATGAAATGATAATTAGATAAAGAATTTCCCATTCATGGAGATTGGAAATTGAGCTCTGGCACCTCTCAGGTGAGGACTGAGCTCACAGGCAAGCGTAAACCCATTTTCACCAGCAGTTTAAGCCAAGATGCTGGATTTAGCTGAAGCAACTCAGGCATTGGCACGCCTCCCTCTGCTGACTCTGTGTGGATAACTATGCTAATATATTGAAAAAAGTCTGCGGCTAGATTCTTCACAGCTGATCGGTCAACAGCTTCTACAGGTCTTCAGAAGCATCTAGACTTTCCACTGACTACAGAATGAAATTCGTGGGACTACTGTGACTATCTAAACAATATTTTGAAGATGTCTAATTATGAAAGAAGGTAAAAAAAACTGTTCATTTACCATTGCCCCCAAAATCACAAATATTGGTCATCTTTGTAATACTCCAGCTACTAAGATTTAATGATGACACCACAAGTAAGCATAAGAGAAGACCACTTCATTTCTCTAAACTCTGACTAGAGCTGACAGAAGCTCCAGTTAAACTCCTTAAATGGTGTAGGCCATTTGAGTTTCCTTCCTTCCTTATTACTCCATCAGTTGAAGCTGGAAATTTCAGGCTTCATTCTATGCTGTCTCAAAACCCAGCAATTATTATGTTCTACCTGAGATTTTTTTTTTTTTTTAAGCCAAGCTAGCAGTGTTTTCCTGGTCCAAAAATGATCCCCCTGCCCCCCCCCCCCCCAACACAAATTAAAAACTTTCAACAGGTTTTTAACTCCAGTGCTCCAATGAGATAATTTCTCAAATTGGAGAGTAAAAGAAATTAAGTTTTGTTGTTTGCATACGTGCATGTTTCTCTTATTTGTGGAGTGGTGTTCTTCAAATCATTTTCTATTTTATTTTGACAATGACTAAAAATGGATCTTTAAAGGTTTAGTTATATTTTTTCTGCCTCACTTCTTTCAGTGAAAGAGCAGTACAGTTGCATAATTTGTGAAGCACAGTCCCTAAAAACCATCTGCTCAGTCTACTTTCATTAGTCCATAACATCAAGGATTTTTTTCGCTTTGTTTGGTAACACCGACACTATTGCTTAAATATCTAATAAAAAATAAATGGGTTCAGCTTTCATGTTTTTACTGGGATGCTGTAAGTGGTAATAAACTAGTCATGCTGTCATATCTTAGCTATCGATTTTACAAAATTGTTTATAATTCAATCCACTTATGTACTGTATTATGTGTACATTTCAAATGTCTTGTAAGATTGTTTACATCTGCACATACTTAGTTTCACCAGTTATATTCTGAACTGTAACTAAAGCATGACTAACCTCATCTATATTAACGAAAGCTAGAAAAAAAAATTCCTTTGAAATCGGTGAAGTCCTCCAGGTGTAACGAAATTTAATGGAATCAGAATCTTCAGGCACAATAATTGCCGACTAAAGAGCATTAAATCAATCTGTAATAATATTCTGCAGTAAAAGCAACCATCAGCTCTAAATAATAGGTATGAGCTATCACTGAGAACTAGGTATGGGAAGCTATTATTTTAGACCTTACCTATATTTCTACCAGAAATGTTGCAGTTCAAACAAGAATTCAGGAAAGTTCAGTACTGTAGGATTTCCAAATCCTATCTAGATTTCTACCTACCATACTTTCCAATACTTTGAGGTTCTCTGCAGAAAGGCCATACCTGCAAAGCCTTCGATACTGAAACTGATTTATCAGCAAGAGGTCAGAGCTTGGCACAGTGCAAACCTCCACATAGTCACTGTTACACAGAAATATGCCCTTCAGTCCTCTGACTCCCGAGAGTCAAGAAAAGCTTTTCATGCCCATCTCTTGGACAGCTCAGTTAGTACTCTCTTATCCATGAGGCAGTGTCTGTCATCTGCCATCTTTGGGAAGGCTTGAAATCTAGTCAAATTCCACCCCCCCCCCCCCCATCCCCCTGAAAATGCTCACATCTAACAGCTATCAGAGTGGCAGTGAAGGCCTGCAGCCCTTCCTGTCCCGTCCTCTCCCCCTCACACACCCACATTCTTAGGCTCTCCAAACACACTTCCTTCCCCCAACAATCAATTTTGTGAGTCTGGAGATTCCCCTCTTTCCTCCATCTACAAACCCACATGGATCCCTGGACAACGTTTCTCACCTACCTCTCAAAACATATGTAACACCCTAGAGATTCTCCTTTTCCTCTGCTCCTGGAGCAGAGCAGCACCATTAGTAGTCCACAAGAGAGAGACATCACTATGGAGTCCGCAGGAGGTATTGTCCTCCTTCACCAAGGCCTGCATGGATGAAGACGAAGCTCCTGACTAAACTCAGACATAAAAAGGAGCATACAAGAAGTGGAAGCAGGAACAGCTGACCCAGGAAGAATACAGACTGTCTGAGCATGCAGGGATGGGTTCTGAAAGCTAAAGCCACCTGGAGTTGAAACTGGCCAGGGATGTGAAAGGCAACAAGAAAGGCTTCAACAAGCACACAAGCACCAAAAGGAAGGCTAGGGAAAATGTGGGCCTGCTGCTAAATGGGGTAGGGGCCTTGGTGATAAAGGACAAAACAGGCAGAGGTACCCAATGCCTTCTTTGCCTCAATCTTTACTGATAAGACCAGCCCTTAGGAATCCCAAACCCCTGAGACCAGAGCAGTGAAGACTTATTCTCAGTAGATTAGGATCAGAGAATACTTAAACTGGACAAAAATATTCATGGGCCCTGAGGGGATGCATCCGCAGCTGCTGAGGGAAGCTGGCTGACATCACCAAGAAGCCACTCGCAATTATCTTTGAAAGCTCATGACAATTGGGAGAGGCTCCTGAAGACTGGAAGAAAGCAAGTCTCCTCCTCCCCCTTCTTGAAGATCGGGAGTGATGAGGAGAATCTGAGGAACTACAGGCCAGTTAGCCTCACTTTGATCACTTGAGAGCAGTGGATTTTGTTTACCTTGACTTTGATAAGGCTTAAGACAGGGGAATCTTATCGATGTTTATAAATATCTGAAGGGAGGGTGTAAAGAGGATGGGGCCAGACTTCTCTCACTGGGAACCAGTGAGAGGATGAGAGTGCACACCAGTGAGAGGACAAGAGGCAATAGGCACAAACGGAAACACAGAAAATTTCATCAGAAGGGTTTTTTTTAAAAAAAAAAAAAGAAAAGAAAAAAAAAAAGAAACAAACAACTGTGAGGATGTCTGAACACTGGAACGGGTTGCCCAAAGAGGTTGTAGAGTCTCCATCCTTGGAGATACTCAAAACTCAGCTGGACATGGTCCTGAGCAATCTGCTTTAGCTGGCCCTGCTTCAGCAGAGAGGTTGGGTCACCTTGTCTCCAGAGGTCCCTTCCAACACCAAGTATTCTGTGATTCTGTATCAGAGAACAATAGCATTGATTTGGACATCTTCCTCACTCCCTCCACATCGAGGAATGCGGAAGACCAGGACCATGGACAAACACAGCTAAAGAGCACAACAAATGACACCCTGATGGTGGGACAGGGGGTCAGAAGGTGTCTGAATGGCACAGTTAGAAGGAGGGCAAGAAACAGACCACAGCAAAGTAGGAATTTAATAAGTCTGTGTCATTAAATAACTGAACATTTCAGATGTATTATAGCTGTCCCTGAGTTCTTTTTCAGAGCATGCAAAAACAGTCACCCCTGAGTTTTTGAGAACAGTTTGCTTCAGCAATACCTTCAAGTAGCCCAGCAGGTGGGCTCCTTCTGCCTTAGAGTCCTCTCATACTGCCCTAGCAAAACCACCCTTTCACCGCCAGGCACCAGAATACAGCTCTGCCACTTCCAGGCATGCAACACATACCCTCAGTTTCATGCCATAAGAACATTCCTCCAATGGACTACAGCACAGCCCTCACTATATCAGACACTTCCTTCAGAGAAAGGAGGGAACATGCACACAATTATTTGACTTATGACATGGGCACTACATGGCTAATGAGGGAGACCCAAAGTCGCATGTTTATGTACTGTGGATGCAGCTAGTCAGCCCTGGGAAGCATGGGTGCAACCACGTGGTGGTTGTGGGAAAAGAACCAGGGCAAGGAATCACACCCTGAAACAGATGCACTTATTAGTATAGATGTAGCCTGTATATTGGACAGGTTAAAGTCTTAAGCCACACCTCATTTATGGGAGGAAGTTTCCTATCCTATCCCCAAACCAAGAAGCAGAACTCCTAGCCTCATATAATAGTTCATAGATGCACAGAATATACTTGCCTGCTTTTAAAATTTATTTTACAAGTTAGTTATTTAAAAAAAAAGAGGTATGAAGTTTAATGAACTGAAATGCTTCTACATCAAAAGGGGCTATTTTATCAAGATATTACAGACTTCGTTGTACACCCCACAATACTTACTACTACTAAAGCTGAAGAAGCAATAGTAAGTTAGCCTTATCAGTAAAACCTTAAAATAAAAGTTAACTATAGCTTCACTTTTCTTACAATTACTAAATATACAGTCTTTATGATACAATATCTTAACTCTACACTAAGTGGCCAAAATGAATAGAAATAAAAAGCTTAAGATCCATATGGAAATTACTTCTTCTATTCTACACACAACAGATTTTCTATTCTTTAAAAGAAAGTAAAGCTGAAAGACTATACAAGAAACTTCAGTCTTATCATATAATGCCTTCTAAGATTATTTAAATACTTATTGCCTGCCACCAAGCATGTGAAATGGCTGTACAAAGCTTCTGTTCCCTGAAATCATTGATTAAAAT
This sequence comes from Dromaius novaehollandiae, assembly GCF_036370855.1. Lineage (NCBI taxonomy): Eukaryota > Metazoa > Chordata > Aves > Casuariiformes > Dromaiidae > Dromaius > Dromaius novaehollandiae. Next base: position 162,111,904 of record NC_088099.1, read on the forward strand.
AGCAACTTGTAAATGCAGTGGAGAAACGCAAAAGGGTTCAGAAAGAAGCAACAAATTTAGAATACTGAAAAGTTTGTGCTGCACTGAAAGCCTACAGAGGACAGGTCTAATTAGTTTATCTAGAAGCAGCACATAATCATAACTCAGAGCATATACATGGAAAAGAATCATCACAAACTTAACTTAGTGAAATCCAACGGGAGGAAGCTGGAGCTTAAGTAGATGTAAACATATTTACTAGTGAGAGATATCATCACAGCTGTTAGGAGAATTCCTGCATAATCAGAAAGAATATAAATAGACAAATAAAAAGGCCCTAAGCTCACCAAGTTTACAATAAAGCATTAAAAAGGCAACATCCTTATAAACACATGAGAGTAAAACGGTATACCACTCAGCATGATAGGCAGCTGTCTCAGCACAACAAGTATCTAACCCTGATGAGGCAAAAACAAAACAAAACAAAAAACTTAATCAGATCTGACAACAAGAAAGAGTTTTAATGAAGGTTTCCCAGGGTAATGGGTTCATTTTTAACAGATGTTCATAAGGAGTCACTCCAAACAGCAGCTGTGCTCAGGACAGTGGCAGTAAATACATGACACTATACAGATGGGCTGCTTGTGTATGTTATCATATCATGATTTACTAGGAAATAAATACGGGGCTCCAATTTGGGCATGAAGTTCATTTTTTGCATTTTTTCCAATAACTTTATTTAAAAGAAATGGGCAAACAGTTTACCACTTTCCTCTTTCATGTATATATTTTTATTAATCTACTTTTATTATCTTTCAGTAAAATTGGATCCCATTTTTTGTTCAGAAAATTTTCAGTTTATAGTACGGTCATAAATATGACTTCTTAGATATCTTGAAGAAATGAAGCGACTTATATTCCATTTTACTATAAAGAGACATATTTGTTCTCCCCAACCCTGTGTTTAAGTATTACTAACTAATGAAAGTTTAGCTGGCTAAACAAACTTCAAGATTAGAATTAGCAAGGCAGCAGTTTAAATTGTCACTACAAAGAACTTAAAATCCTGATAAAACATTGAAGTGTTCTTGTAACCTTAAGAATAAATTAAAGAGCAAGTTTCTCTGCATTCCAGTACTTACCAGTGAGGTGTTAACTAGGTCAGTGCCATAGTACACCTCATGCATTTAAAACCAAGAGTGGTAACATGGTATTCTGAATACTTCCTTTTGCTTAAAATTTTGTTCTTCTCTCTCTGATAAAAGTCACAAGAACACTACACACAGCCAAAGGGTCAAATTGTATCTTATGCTATTTTCATGTAGCACAGTGCCTTTGGGAAATACTATTTTAAAAACTACCTATGCACCTAATTCCCATATAATTCTTAGGAATTCTCAGGAATCTTTTAGACCTTCACAGAAGCATTCTCTGAATTAGAGAATTTGGTGGATCAGATGCCTTCCTCATGGACACTATCATTTTTAAGACTTGTCAACCTGACATCATTTCATACCTAAGAAAATGCCTTCTCATGAATGCACTAAAAGATACAAAACATTCCTAGTTGCAAGTAAACCTGATATGCAAATTCCTTAAAATGCAAAACAATGAGATATTCCCTACTCCATGCAATTAAAGTTCAGAGCTAAAAACAGTCCCTATTCAAAACGGTGACAAATCACATACATGTTCCTGGTACTAGATTAAAGCAAAGGGAGCCTGAACTTACTCAACTCTTAGAGGCATTCCTACAACAACCCTTGTTAGGCCACAGCAAATCTTCAGAACTGCTGTTAGATGCACCTGTCAGACTGATTGCATTTAACTCTCAAGCAAAGTTACCTCCCATATAACAAACGAAAAGAAGAGAGAGATCCTCATGAACATTTCTGGACTTAGTCTTCATGTTAAAACATTCTTGTCCACTGAGAAGTTCCTTTTTCTGTTTACTGTCTATAAATAAGGGTTGTGTACTTTGGAAACTTTGGCAAAAAAAAGGTTCTTCATACCTCTGTCTTTTTTAAACTTCCAGGATTCCCTCCTCCTTTTCTGTTCCTGTATTTTCAAACTAAGACCAAACACGTTATGCCTGATTTTGCCTTACAAACACTTGCTTCCCCATTCCTTTTCCTTCAGAAGAATTCTTCCTTTATTTCTGAGAAGAGACTAGTAGGAGCAAAAAGCAATTAAAGGAACTCTACAATTCCTTTCTCTGAAAGGAACTAAGTAGACTGCTCTAGGATTTCTGAATTTGTACAAAGCCCTAAATTTAATTTTGTGAGTGGATTAAAAAAAAGACAAAAAAGCCTTAAGCATCAACACTACATCCCCAGAATAAAAAAGTTTGTCATAAACGTATTTTTTCCATTTGCTTTAAGTGCCTTTAAAAAACACCAGTCTAGGAATTCCCAAAACATTTGTCCCTAACAACAGAAATGTCAAATTGTTCTTAATCCTGGGGGCACTTGGTTGGAATGTAAAATTGTTCAGCAAGTGAAGTTACTTTCTTACCTAAATACGAAAATGGTTCTCAGAAGTGGAAGTTTCTCTTCCATACTGCAATTTGAATGCAAACATGTCTTTAAAATACAACATGGAAAATAAAAAAATCCACAAGCATACAGGTAAGCATTCTCCAAGTGAATGACATGCTGTTGCCTCTGCTGAAAAGGTAATAGTTATTGACAGGCTTTGTTACATGCAGAAGCTTCCCTCCAGGTAGGATGAGAGTTGTGAAGGTAGCGATAACCGGAACAAGTTAAACGGGTGCCAGGGACTAATGACACTATCATTCCACTGCAAGTCAAAAACTAAACAATTCACATCTCCATGAACTTAATGCCAAGCAGCAGAATATCACACAGACTTTGAAGAATTCCATGTATAGTAGCAAGCGAAAAACATATATTCTAGTTACCAAGTAGTTCAGAAACCCTGCTTGCATATGTAGCTGTTCCTGATTAACTCCACATGGGAACAAAAATATCTTGTTTCCATTTAGCTTAGAACACTCTCACTTGTTCTAGCATAAATACATATGAAATTAATCTGGAGCCATTTTTGTACCTGAAATTTGATATAAAACAGGATGCAGAATAAGGGAAAATACTCTTATCGTAATGTCATCCACTTATTCTCTGGCAGCACATATTGCACATCCTGTGGTATTTACATAATGAGAATGGAAAAGAAAGTTCATCCAGCAAAATTCAGTAAAATCAAAGATGTCTCTGCATTTTAATGCAGAAAAATTAGAAGAAAACTGAAAGTTCAATCCTGGTCTCCCTGGAGTTTAAATTGGCTTCAACAGCACTGTTTAGATACATAATTTATTAGCAAGTATAAACTCTACTCAGGCACAAGTCCCTTTCTAGGCAACAGAAATTTTCTCCTGTTACTAAAGCTATGGAGCAAGTACATCAACCCAGCTAAAACATCTTCTGATTACTCCTTGATTTGAGTCATAAACAAATTATTTCATTCTTAAGTTAAAGCGTATTAACATGGGCCAAAATTAGTACAAAAACTTTGGCATCTTTTATGCAATTCTGACAGTTTAAGGATCAACCACTAACTCCTAAATTACAGTCTCACAATATAGCTGCAACGGCAAACAGTCCAGTATGAAACCAGAGCGACACTCAAGGCAGGGCTTTTGTAAGTAGTATAATTGCCACTGTTAAAAACTACTCAGTTAAGTAGTTGACTGAATCTCAAATCCAATTACACAAGTGTCCTCTGAACTGAAACCGGTGCTCTCTATGCAACCTCCTCTGAAAGCTCAGCTTTGAATTTTAGAGTTTCTCCTCCCCTTCGCTAGGTTTCTCATTTGGAAGTAATTTTTCCATTAAAAAAGTCTCCATACATTTGACGATGCCAGCGTTTTTGTTTTTTTGGTTAAATCAACAAACAGAAGAGGAAGTAGCAGTAAATTATACAAAGCAGAAAACTTCAATTCTCTCAAGAACAGGTTACTTCAGTTAAGATAGCCATTCCTTTTTTTTTTTTTTTTGAAGAAAGATTATGAAGTGACTTTTTGTGTTTGTACCTCAGCAATACCTGCAGCTTTCACTTCACTGTCTCGAAGCAGAACCCAACAGCTGTTCTCTCGGCCTCTAGCACTGACAACATACCACGCTCACTAGTACAGCCTCAAGACACCTGTATTACTTTTTTTCTTTCCTCCTCACTAAGATCCCTCCTTCTGATATGATCCAGTTTGTTTCTTGTTTTCCTGCCTATGATCTTCAACCCCAGCTCTTCTGAGAGATTATAGTTTATGCAAGAAAGAGGTGTCGGGGGAAATGCTTCTTTGTTTAATAGCAAAAGCTATTAAAGTGTTTCATAAACACTTTCGTCAGGACTACTCTAAATTCACATCTCCTAGTTGACAGAACTGGACCAGTAAGACCCTTGGTGGGTGATACAATTAAGAAGTGCCTAGTTAGAAAAACGGAGCAACTAATAAAGTGGAAATACTTGGCATATGCCATGTTTCCATTGCCGATAGCAGGAAGGAAGCAAGCAGCCCACAACAGTCATAGCAAAAGATTTAACAGTATAGACAAGGCATCGGATGTAGTCTGCACAAAAGATCTGATCACATTTCATGAATTCTCACTTAACTAACACACCTGTTGACTATCAATGCTGGCATTAAAGTTAGAGATACTTGCTGGTTTACAAGTTCCTTAGATTGTGCAGAACATCTCCAAAAAGATCAAGATACTAAAATTTCTACTAATTCATAGTTTGTCAGTTCAACTACCTTACTAAAATTTGGAGATATGTGTTTTTTAAGAAGTATTACTTAAGCTATACATTTTATCATACATATTTTCAGCATGTTTTTCATAACCTTAAATGAACAGAGTTCAGTTCACATAGCATCTTTCATCCCTGCCACCTCCCTTTTTTCCTGTTACAGAAAGATAAGGCTTGTGTAAAGTTTCAAAAAATAACTTTTCACTTTATTAAAATGGAAGATTTCTGAGACAGATAAAGCCGTATCACTTACAGGAAATTATTTCTCTACGAAGAAAGAGATATTATCAGACAACAAATGACCCGCACTGACATAAACCAAGCTTTCTTCATTCTGCATATAGACCATGCATCATGTCTTGGTTCAACTTTCTTCTTTTTAAAGGAACACACTTCAGTGCTCTCATTCTCTTAACAGAGAAAAAACAAACCTACAGAGAGTGTTACTGAACTGGCTGAACAGACTTTGAAGTTAAGACTTATTGCCCATACTCAACCACTACAGAAGCATGTGGATAGTCTGAGTGGTTTCAACAATGTCCTTACTTACCATACACACAGAACCGCTATAAGGTGTGAACTAAGCTGGTTAAAACTGGCATAACTTGTTAAGAGAGTATACTAAATTACCCAAAGAACAAGCTTAGTGAATACCACAACAGACAAGAAAAATGGAAGTCAAGGTACTTTTATTTAAGTAAGTGTCCAGGGTTTTAATCATAAAGAAAAGGTAAAACCAGGAGACATTAAACAAGAGCAAATGCATGTTTTCAGAACCACACTGAAAAACACATTAAATGTTCCTGTATATTTTCCAAAAATAATTCAGTTTTTGACTAATGTTGTGACTCACCTTTGTCGTAATAACTACGCAAAACTTCCAGACGATCTTATAAATCATACATTCTGTATCCTTCTCCCAGCTACTTATCCAACTTTGTTTTATGCTGTCACTGGCGCCACAGGATTATGACTTATCTGTTTAAAAAGCACCAACACAATGGAAGAGGAATGAACTACATGACGTAAAACAGAGTTTCAAATTCGGCAGTGTTATTTTATGTTTAGAATCTTTAAGCACATCTCAAAGGCTAGAAGTTTGTCTTGCTTTGCTTTACTGAAAACTAGAAAAAACAAACATTAGCCAATAAATATGGCTGAGGAAAAAAGCAATAGCAGAATTAGTTTAGTTTATTTAATTCTCAACAAGAGATATTCAGAGGAAGTAAAACAAGTTAGCAGTGGACACTTTTAAAACAGCAGTATGTGCAGCCAAGCACATGCAAGGATACAGGCATGCACAATACCCATTCTCCTCAAATTCTCACCAAAAAACACCACACGCACACACAGCTTGGCTTACCTTTACAAATTTCATCTTAGGATAACAGATCCTGACACACCTCAGTGAGTAGGCTGTCTCCTTTAGGAGGAACCAAACTATCTGGAATTGTTTGACAAGAGCATTTTTATAACTTATTCTGATGTCTGCTTATGCAAGGAGTAGCTAAACAGAAACTTTCAACCCTGGAGCCTAATAATGGTACTTTTCTGGATCAGGACTTTGTAAATTGTTAAAACATTATCCAGGCTTGTTTACCTCAAGTCCAGTCCACAGTGATTAAAGTTTCTCTCAAGTGTGCAATAAAATATACACTATGCCAAGAATCTTTTTTCAGGCTTGAAGTCTTACCACTGTAAAATCCAAACTACTGCATGCCCCAAATAGTTACTTGAAATATATTTAAGTTTCAATAGGATCTTTCGTGTTACCATTTTTAACAGATTTTACTCCTCTGATTTTTAAACATCCTATCAAAAAGAGCCACATCTGTTCTTTGTATAATAAAAAGCCAACAAGTCTCCAGAGTTTTAGATACATATTTATGCTTCTGCAATACAAACTTTAGATGTCAAATGCATTTAAAACAAACCTGCTAGCATGCCAAAGTATACATCCACATCTGATTGGCTCCTGTTGTTTACCTGCTATTCACACTATCAACTACTTCCAGATAAAAAGTGTGCTCATTGAAAGGACGAGTCTTTTCAACTTTTTGTTAGCAGTAATCTTGACTTGAGGATTCCTTTTTTTTTTTAAATCACTGTGCTGCCCCTTGGCTGCACTAGCGTGACTCTTTGTGGTGCCACACAACACACCAAGCAAGGAAACTGATCCAGATTACTGAGAAAGAACAGCAAATGCATTTCACTGCATTCTCCAGGATGTAATGTAAAGATGTGCTGTTTACATCCACCTTTCTAGAACTTGAGGAAGAGTAGAAAAACGTTAGTGAAATAGTTCAAGAGCGTGCATCAACATTACCACGTAATGCAAGACAGCAAAGCTGCAACATGTTATGGCTACCACGTTCGCTATACTTCTGCTGTCCTGTTGTATTGTCCAGCACTTCCAAGAACATGGTAATCCTCACTGGGGTGATTCCTCAAAACAGGAAGAGGCACACTACCAACTTAAAGTTAAGTTCTCTTGGACATCACTAGGGATGTCACAGAGCATCTAACTATTGGAAATTGAATAACAACAACTAAAAAAAAAGCAGATACTGTTCTGGACATAAGCTTTTCTCTTATCACGTGATCTCTTCTATACAGGATTTGCACATCCCTAATGCTTCCGTAGTTTGCCATAAATGGAAAATTCATGGAGGTTTGCCCTGATTACACAGATACATTTAATAAAAATATGACAGTAGGAAAAAAAAATTTTTTTGTATATATACACACAGTAAATACCTGAGCATACTGTAGTGTTCTCACAGTGGAATTCTACGTGAATACAGGATTTCTGATCTATTTTCCTGCATGCAATTGCTTGCAGTAGCATATATTGCCTAAAATCTGACCACAAGAGCTTCTGTAGATTAAAAATACTTCTTCAGTTTGAAAGAAAGAAAAAGAACAGAAATTTTAACTATAGACGAAGGTGTTTACTTATGTCAAGTAAAATAAAAAGACTTCGTAAGAGTCATAATGTGTTTCCTGTTCTTACAAGCAGAAAGTGTTACGTCTTAGTGTCAAAACCTTTCCAATATCCAGAGATACAAAGTTTTCAAATGACAGTCCAAGAAAGCAGGCTATGCTTCACAATGATTCCCATATCCCTCATTCTTTAAGCTAAAGAAAAGTTATTTTTTAAGTTCTCTTTAAACAGTTAAACCCAGCACTTAATATTCTTCGAGTGTTGACGCTGCATTCATTTAATAACACATCCATCAGTACAAGGGATGGGATTCCAGGAGGTATGACATGATGTAAAGAATTACATAGAAAACTGAAGACATTTGTCTCCTTCTTCCGCTACCTAGATTTTCCCCAACAAAATAGGACATTTCTCATTCTGTTAGCTGTAAGGGCAAAAAAAATACTTAAATCTGAATAGTTTTATTAATTTTTTTTCCAATTTTTCTTCCTTTTGCATTACCCAACGTATCTATTTAGCAATGAAAAAATAGGTAACAAAGCAATAAATCACTGCTACACTGAGAACTGAACATTCACTATTAGATTCTAGATATTTCCCTATCATCAATGTATCCTGAATGAGATAAGGACACCAGGAGCTACTTTTCAAGACAAAGGTACATTATTACAATTTATTGGAAGATTATGAAAATACAGATTTCAGCAGTTAAAGACTGCTTTACAATAAACATGGATGTTTGTACATGGTCAATATAAATTGTAACTCAAGCATTAAGGCATTTATAAAAATACAAACTGCTTCCACAGAAAGAAGAATATTTACATTAAGTTTGTTTGAATACTATTGAAAAAAATATATATATAGTATTCCAGTCTTGCCAATAGGTCACTTGATCATTCAGGAAAGCTGCCTTTCCAAGTCAGTTGAAGTAAACATCCACCCCCCAGCCCTACCACTTGTTATAGCTGAGTGTAGGATGTTTACAGGAACTAAAAGTTAGCTTAACAATATAAATACAGCATTGGCTTTCAAGATATCCACAAATGAATCTGCACAAACATACTTCAATACACTGTGAGCTACAACATGCACAATTCATAAAGCACACATGACAGGATTATTAAGCCTTACTGACATTACGAAGGTGTTTAACATTTAAACTTATAATTATCAGAACGCATTAATATATACATACAGACCTAGATAGTGGCTGCAAGGTACAAGAAGGAAAAAAAGAAGAGTTTCTTGCAGCCCGTAGACATCAGCAATCTGTTGCACTTCCTACCAGGACTCTTTTAGAAGGTATGTACTCAGAGCATCAAAGTCTCAGATTCGAATCATTTTTAAAACTGAGACTGAAAATCAAGATATACATAGAACATCAATACGGTGGTACAAACTCAGTAATAATCTGCAAAGGTGTCCAGCTGTTTGTGCAAGAACACACACTTGTGGTATCAAACACTTAAATAAAAAGGTGTCTTCACATGCTAGAGTTTTACAGCTTTTGCTGCTACACCTAAATGAACTCCCATTTGTGTTGCATTTTCTTAGTTTAATTCCCTTACCTCTTTCCTCTAGAGCTCTTTGAGGTACTTTTCCTATTACTTCACAATTTTAAGAATATATCCAATTTAGCTCCTAGAGCCATGAACAGACAGGAACTCTCAGTAGTCTGGGGGAAAAGAAAGAATACCTGCACGAACTCAGGCAGGGAAGAGGCAGACCCTCTCCTTCTCAAGGTCTTGCCAGAACAGGTGTTTGCAGATTGACTGGGGAGAGGGGAGCCACAGACACAGCTTAATTCATGCTTGGGGACAAGCCCTCCAGATGTATAACAGTTGCTCACTATACAAAGAAAAACATCAGCTCAAGTACTTCTGCTGAATGCAGCTGCAAGTTCACAGCAAGGGGAGACAGTGTAGGCCAGTCTAAAGCCACTAAGGATTTCAAGGTATTGCTTTCCAGCTGTCATAAAAACCACACCGAGGAAAACCACATGCAACTAAACCAGATCTCCAAGTACTAGGTTTCACAGACAGTCCACTTAGCAACTACAGACTACAACTACATCCCACACTACCTTCCACCTCCTGTAACTGTATACTGCACCTCCATATATAGTACACAGAAGTCATCCGGAGTTACTAGTTACATGTCCCAGTTTCACTGCTGGCCACCAACCTGCCTTTCACTCTGACTCTCCCCCCACTTTGAATTCAATGCACTGTGAAACATTAGAAATGGATCTATGGCTCCTTAGAGAATAAGCAAGTCACACAACCCTGTGTTAATAATACAGGGTAGCCTGCTTCGTTGATCACCTGGCTGATGTGTGAGATCTGCCTCTTCCATACCTAAACCTTGCTGCTATGGCTGTGGTCCTGCGCTGCCTCCTTCTGCAACAGTCACTTCAGCCCTTCCTCCCCACTGACAGAATTGTACAGCTAGCACATCAAATGCCAGCAGTCCCTTCCCGGTACTGCAGCTTACCTTTAATCATTACATAAATATGCATTTGGTCGATAAAAGACTCCACTTCCTTCAATTGCAAACAGCAGTGTTTCAGACATGCTAAGATCTTCAATATGTTGTGTGTACAGAAAGCAGATCTTTTTATTTCAAAACACTTTGCAAAAATAAAACAAAACACAAACAAAAATGCAGGGTAGGTTTTTATTTATTTTTGGTAGTTACAAGCCACTTAAATTTGTTTTCAAACATTGCATAGCTGGGTTTGAGTACATATATTAGATGCTAGTACAATAAAATGTACACATACAAATAAAACTCCATAAGCCTGGACTGATAAACTGCCCATGAACTAAGCTTAGAGAAAACAGCAAAGTAACCTGACATGTCGAGAGGCTAAGATGACACTGACCAAAAAGACTGTTAGATTAATTCTGAGATAACATACTTACTTTGATCATTCAAACAAGAATGTTAACAGAGAACACATCCTTTCTTGTAAGTCCAAATACTGTATAGAACTATGAAATGATAAACATTTACATCAAAGAAAATCTGGAAAGTGATTACCAGCACTACTTGTTCTTTTCAAAAATATCAATGTATACATGCTACTTCAAAGCTTTATTTTAACATACCTACATAAAATTATAAAGCTGAACAGATCATATTTTAAAAAATGATTTTAACTGAGATAATGCATTAAATTTGCAAGTTGTTTCAGAGACAAGTCTCTGTAGAGGTGTTGTAAGTAAACTGGATCAATATGCAAGTTCAGTACCTCCTATTACCACACACATTTGTATTTCACACCAGACAGAACACCCAAGTAACAGAAACAGAATAATGAATGTCACAGGACTGGTTCACATTAGGTCATTCATTGCCCGTTTGAATATTATTGCCTTTCCAATGCTTGTTAGTCTACATTTCCCAGGACTTAGAAATCCCAGCAGCTTTCATTCTGATGAATCAGAAAGAAAAATCTTTCACTTTTCCAGGTATCTATATCTTTGAGAATCTTTTTCTTTCACAAAATCACTACAGCTAAGTAGATCAAGTAATAACCAGGCTTACTATAATGTCAAAGAAATTGAACATGAAGCTTTTCTTTTAAGTGTCAGGGAATAAAAAAGAATTAATGTTCTGGGAGGGGGAGGAATGGAGAGCTAAAATATTTCAAGAATACCTTCTGCCCAAAGAACAGCAGAAGTTACTCACCTAGCCCATTCCCTCCCTCCCTCCCTCCCGCCCCCCCCCCCCCCCCCCCCCCCGTGCCCTGTCCCCTCTAAAAATAAAGGGCTGCAGACAGAGAGAAGAAAAAAATCCCAGACAAAACTCTAGGAAATAGTATTCCCAGACCTTACTTCCTAGATCCTATTCCCAGAGTAGGGGAAAGTGTTGAAGCTGTTTTGCAGATAGCTATTCTTGCTGAAATGATTCCTCTAGGTTATTTTGCAATTTAATTAGTGAGTATGAATGCCACAAAGAAGTACTTTCAAAAGCTGTTGTTTACACAAAAAAACCCAAACGTTTTTAGTGCCATGGTGGGTGTAACACAAACAAAAAGACCATACCACAAACAAATGTACAGGTTATGTATTGTCACTACAAAATAAAACAAAAAAAACCCCACATCTCTGATTTTTTTTCCTTTAGCCTTTGTTTTGGCCTTGGGTTATATCCAGCTTACAAACAATTAGGAGCACCACCCACTCATAAGAGATCCAGAACATGGAATTTCAGAAAGAACACCACAAAGCTAAACACATCAGATAAGGTGTCTGCTAAGTATCGGAGAGCATTTATCATCACTTTTCCTAAATGTCAGAAACAGAAGTTGTTAAAAAAGAACTCATAAAGCAACTCTGGTTTCTGGATAACTATACAATAAATTAAACACTACTTGCCATTACACTGCAACAAACCATAATTCTGTAGCTCATACCACAGAGCAGCAGAGAACTTAATCTTGAGTGATACATATGCAATAGCTGTGTATCTCTCATAACAGACTAGATTTCAAGAAATCACACTCACACTATTAACAATACTCAGGTTCACTCATTTTAAGTCAATTCAGTTGTGTCTATATAAACTGCATTAGATATATGTATGTGACAGCTTTTCCTTCCCATGTTGTCCAAGAATAGCCAGGTGCAGCAAACATCTGACTGAAAGCTAGAACTGCTCTTACAGCTTCCAGTCGGGGATGTTTACAGCAACAGACTACTACACATCGTTGCCTCTGTGTAACAGTACAAAGCGGTCAGTTACCTTCAGCAGGGGGAAATGAGAGAAGGGGAAAGAAAGAAAAAAAAAAAGAGGAGATTTAAGACATGCTCCCATAACATCCCAACCAGCTACTGTTCAGTTTATTCTGAAGAAAATCTTATTCACACATTCACAAATAAGTAGTTTCAGACCAAGTATCTAAATGCAGCACATCCACATACAAGTACCCAACTTTTAATACACATTTTCAGACCTCTATGGGTGCAAATATGCATGCTTTTAAAAGAGCTCCCTAAAGTTTTTTTCTGTATACCCTCATTCCCAGAGCTCTAAAAATAAATGGACTTCCACTTTGAATATCCATTCTACTTATCCTTTTAAAAGTATTTATATGTCTAAATAAAGCTATATTCAAAATTAAAAAAAAGAGAAAAGCAAAACAAGCCATGAAAATGTTAGAAAAATAAATTTTATAGGAGTCTGAAGACATTTGTTTTCAATGTCAGAATTATACTTGGTCAGTTCAGGCTCTACTACAGTCAAACAAATAAAAACCTTACCTATGGGAAAAGCATTAAGGGGGAGGGATGGGATGGGGAGGAAAAGCACTATTGGCCTCAGGAGGAACCATTTACTGAACATCTTCAACAATAAATTAGTACTGAAACTCCCACAAGACTGTATTCTGTTCTGCAATAATTTCCTTTCAGTTGAGAGCCTTTAAAAAGAGTATTTAAAATTAGTATTTACAAGACAATACAAAAAGTAGAGAAGAATTTAATTTAAACCAAAGTCATTCATTAAATACATCACACAATTAGGTGTTGCTTATTCTCTAAAGCTTTGATTCTGCAGTGGCCTGCACAGAAATAATCCAAATATCTAATCAAAATCCAAAAGGACTTAAGTGGTGCTCTTGTTGACACAAAAAGGGCCCCCCTTCACTGTGATGGACATGGAAGATAGTTACAGAACTGAAAACAGATTCATATATTCTCATTTAGCATCTATTCTTTCAGAATACAAAAAGTTTTATAAGTATTCTACTGCCAGATTATATGTAGACTATATCAATCTAACATCGTTTGTTTGGGGGTTTCTGTTTAAGCTTCCGCACCAACTGATAAAAATGTGAATTACCACACAGTTTAAGACTAAAAAAACATTACATATTCAGGATTTCTCAGTTACAGAAACCCAGTCACATCTTGTTTGCAAATAGAGGTTCCTTCTGAAACAGGAAAACTCGTTAGTAGTAAGTGACTAATTGTTACAAGAGTACACCAAGATTAACGAGGAAGCTGCATGCAGTCACTATGGATACCATGCTGACCTTCGTTATTTTTGAGAATAAACAGTTAAAAAGCAAGTGGTCATTTGCAACTAAGGCCTCCTCAGACTGTTCCAAAAATGAAAATTCCTATTTTAAATTGGATCGAAATGGGTTATTTCATGCAGAGGTAGGCACATGGTATTTGACTAATTAGGCTGCTGAGCATTAAGTTGCAATGAACCATTATACTGCTGTCCTTTAACACTTACTTCTTAAGGAATAATGAAGGTTACTACAATGTCATCTACCGGAGGAGAACAAACTCCCCCCAGACGCCTTTTGTTTTCCACACACAAATCATCACTAAATAGCCAATATACATGACAATGAAGTCTCTCCCTACTTATCAAACTCGATGTCAACTATTAATACTTGCACAACATGTTACAAAGCGATCTTAGCCCTAATAAGGGGTTGGAATTCTCAGTCATCCAAACATGGTGTTAAAAAGAAAGTGGATATAGTACAGATTATTTTGTACAGTGGCATGCTTGAAAGTTACAACTTCTATAAAGACAATCAAAAAAAATTGAAACTGAATACTTGGATATCTTCTTCAGCTATCCTCCTGAACACGTGGTTTATGTTTGTTTTAAAATGAGTAGATGGCATACTCCAGCTTTCATTAAAGGCACTGTTATCACTTTGGTAATGCTCATTTGGCAACATGCTAAAAATAAGTAGAAATTATTCCAACATCATCACAAACTGAAGAATACTAACTGCTACCTTCTTAACTCCATGAACTGTTTTTGTTAAGAACAGCAATAAAGGTAGCATTCTTTGAAGTCTGAAATCCTCTAACTCTGTAACTATGCAAAAACAAACAAAACAGCTTACCAAGTCTTTCAAGACAACATACAGACTGATGCAAATCTGCAGGACTACATTAAGTCCCTCCGATATCGGAAATATACTCATTTGTCACATTCCAACAAGCAATGTTGGATCGCTTGCCTAGGAACTGTTCCTGAATTGTCAGTACTCTGGAAGAATTAAAAGGTTTTAAAAAATAATAAAAATAAAAGGGGATACCACTATGATATCTGAAGTTTACGCTCTTTAACAATTTCCAAACTAGAGCCATGTAGACCAAAATGGAACTGTACTACAAATTTTGCAAACAAATGAGAATTTTATCACTCACACTGAACTCTGACTGTACCTTGTATTACCACTTTAAGTGAAGAGAGTTCAACAAGACAGGGGAAGGAGGAGATGGAAGAGGGTGAGGAGGCAGAAGCAGAGGGCAGCCAGAGAAAGATTCTTCATTTTCTTCTCCACACATTTTAACACAAAATCTTCATTTCATCACCAGCATGACAGAAATAATTAACTGTAAAAGAAGTCTATTTGTGTGTGCGTGCTCATACATTGCGTTTTGCAGTCAAGGTCTTGTCAATCAAAGCAGTTTAACAGATGCTTGATGCAAGCAAAAAATCAAGTGACTAGTAGTGTTGCTAAGACAGAAGACAGATGTTCATTATTGCTCCGATTATTACGTTATGCTTATTGGCCAGAACAGAACTGAGAATTAAATATTAAATTCAAGAAATAAAAAAAGATTCCTAAACTGCATATGGGTTAAAAAAATATTAGGAAGATTTTCGCAATGGAAACCAACAGCTAGTATTTACCAATTCTTTAATAGTAAAGAATTGAATTTTAAAACTCTGTAGTACAGTATGGTTAAAGACTAATGCTAAGGCTACATCAGTTGACATGTTTTTATTTTCTTCTCCCTTCCCATCAGAAGCTCTTCCCTCATCCAAAGTATGAGATTAAGTCAAAAAAAAAAAAAGCCAAGCATTTATGCTTTTAATAAATTCTTTCCATTTTTACCTTGCGGTAATGTAATTCCATCAAAGTATTGAAACAGAAACCCATTCCTCTGATATTACAGATTTTAATCGGAAGCCCCCCTCTTTCCGCCTTCTTTGTGTGCACACACACATGCGCGTATGGGGGAGGGAGGACAACAACTTTCTGCCAAACAGTTTTTTTCTAGAATAAGTACTTAATGAAATTAATCTAGCTTTCTGAAGTACCAAGTCAGGAAACTAGCTATTTTTATACATTTTAACTGGTCTTATGGTTCATGAATATTTTTATTCCATCTTTGTAGGGATCACAAGGAAGAAATAATCTATTTGCCCTGGGTCAAACAATGTGTCCAAATCAGCATCATGTTTTTAGACCTCCAGCCTGGGATGTCCACCAGCTTCACATCATCTGCAATGGTACTTAGGTCATACAGGTATGTGTGTTACCACACTGAATATTGATTTTATGTTCTAGTATAGATAAGGCTCTGATCTTGTCACCAGCCAAGAAGTTTACTGCAGCACTAAAAATTAGCACTGCATGATTAACTGTGGTGGAGAAGTGGTAAGAGTACATCAGTAGTTTTAAAACTGCATCTCCTGTTTATTCTCAGGGAACCATACGCTCTGTTTCTTATGATCACTTATATATACACTAGTATAGAGTACAATTACCAATTGTACAAGAGGTGGAAAAATTGGTTTAGAATTCAAGGCCCAATTGAAAAAAGACTGAAACTAAATATTACCAGTTGTAAAGAAAAAAAGTAGAAGAGTCTGATATTTTAAGAACACACGGGAAAGTATGAATAATAGGATGTTATCTATATAGTGGAGACAGAATTTAAGGACAGTTAAGTGAGGGCAGAAGCCAAACACCATATATAGATCACTTCAGAAAAACAAACATAACTAAGAATTTTTTTGTAAAGTAATATTCTCATCTGACAAAAGGAGAAACTAAAGATGAACTGCAGAAAACAAGGATGATGGTGTGAGCAAAAAGAAATTTCAGATCCTGGTTCAAAAGAGCCTCCACCCAACTGCCCTGCATCTCAGACTCCACACAAGCTTAGAATAAGTCTATAAATTTAGTCTCCTGTGACTAAAAGCAGATGAGGAAGGAAAAAAGAGAAATAGTCTTAAACACTCCCTCCTTGATTCAGTCTGTTTCAGATAAAGGGGTAACAGGAAAAAGTAATCAACCCATAACTGTAGCAGAGAGAGTTCTTACACAACAACAAGCTGAACTACAGACACACATACGCAGCATCCGAGACAGAAAATTGGCTTCATCCATTATACTCATTTCTTACAGTCAACCCAAAAATGCACAAAAGAGCAGCAAATATACAGATTTTTCCTTTCATTCTCCATAGCCCATGTAAACTCACATGGGCATTCACCTGCAATTCACATAATCTCAAAAATATAACAGGAGGATCTTGAATACATAGAAAGCTAGGAACAGGCAGGGAGAGTGGAAAGGGGGCATGTGAAGGCAGGAAAGAGACATGAAGTTTTGATTAAATAAGCACTTTAGACCACAGGGACTATATGCAGAAATTGTATATAGAACCAAGTTGCACATCTGCAACAGAGCTTGTGCTCTGAAAAAAATTTTCTACAGAACAGAAAAATAGCATTTGCATTTCGAGTTCTTACCTCCCTACTATTCCAATATACTTTCCTGCTAAAGTTTTAGTGCTGTGAACTGTAAATAAAACAAATAAGAAAAAACAGGAACAAAAACAGCATTACGAGTACCTTTCAAGTTGGTTTCCACTTTTGTACAGCTTGACTTGAAACGAACAGATCCAATAAAGCAGAAATGCAGCCAGAGCTCCTGTGTATTGACAGCAGTCAGTCAGTACATGCTTCAGAAAAGTAGAGTCTGAAGATTTCATTTCTGACTTGAGTGAGCACAGATTTAACAGCGAGACATGAAAAATCACAGCAGTAGCAGATCAGAATCATAGCTTAGAACAATAGCGCTAAGCCTATACTTAAGAGAAACTAAATAATTCCAACTAATTATGAAACACAGAATCCAGGAGTAACTAAGAGTGAAAGGGACCTCTGAAGGTCATCTAATATAACCTTCCAGCTCAAAATAAGAGCTAAATTTGTAACAAAATGGGGTTGCTCAGGTTCTTGTCCACTCAAGTTCTGAGCATCTCTAAGAATGGAGGTTTCACAACTTCTCTGAGCAACCTGATCCAGTGTCTGACCACCCATACTGTGAAGAACTTTCTTCTTGCATCTAACTGGAATTTCCCTTGTAGCAAGTTGTGTCTGTTCCCTCTCAACTTTTTGCTGCACATCTCCAAAAGTTAGCTGGCTTCATCTTCTCTATGGCTACCTAACAGGCAACTGAAGACAGCAACTAGACACCCCCACACACACACCTTAGTCTTCTCAGGTTGAACAACACAGCTCAGCCTGAAGAAACCATGTATTTATTTATGGAATACTATTTTGACTCTCCAGTAGGTAGTCTAACATATCCAAGAAGTTACCCGACCAAATTAAGTCTTTACTTCAGGTAACCTGGGAGGTTCTGCAGTACCCAATGATCAAAACAGTCACATCAGGGGGTGGGAAGTGGCTGATTCAAGATCATTTTGCTTTAAACATGGACTAAAACATCCATCTATCACACTAAGAAATCATCATAATGATTTACCCTCAAAAAAACCTTAACTAATAGGTTAACCTGCAATGCAAGCAGGCATATTAGCATTCTTATCTATTTGTCATTCCCCCCCCCCGCCCAAACAGAGGACAAACCTTCACTTATGTGAATACTTTTGCTGGTTTGGACACACCCAGTTTATAGCACTATACTATATATAGCATCGCACACTGCAGTTTTTGCTTTTTCATTTTTTTTCCCCAAAAACTTTTCTAAAAGGATACCTATGTCACACTGCACCAACCGTAAGAGAAAGGTGAAGAGCTGGGAATATAAATTTAGAAAAACCATGAATCATAAGAACTTGTTAGGCCATATTTCACAAAGATTCAGTCCCTTCCTGGTTTTATCAAGAAACTTTGATTATATAACCTCACTGAGTTTAAAATATAACTCAAAAATATTGTTGATTCTTCTAAAGTTTATAGTTTCAGCTATTCACCTCTCTCATGGTCCCTTTTACAGTAAAGGAATGTTGCCTCATTCCTGGTGAAGAGCTACAATGAAGGAAGATTGTTTAATCTGGGGTGGATTCCTGGAGAGACTTAAATAAGAACCACTAAAACAAGTCACTTTAAATACAATACAGCTACCTCTCCACATGACATATCTCCATTTCATCCTGAAGAGTCTTTCATTTCTCGACTTGTACCCACAGTTTGCCTCTTCTTCTTTGGTAACCAACATTTCTGGTCCAGGACAAACATATACATAGAAAATGAGCTCTTTCTTTTAAAGTCATCTTTGAGTGACCATCTGCATCTTATACTCAATCTGCAAATTAAAAAGAAAGTTCACACTACTAAATATGCAACAGTTCATCTGATCACCTCTTTTAAAGAATGTAGAACATAGGGTTGTTTTCTGCCCTCCTGCTTCTAAAACTTGACAACAAATAAAAACATAAAGGATATACTTAATGGACGCATTTTGCAGTAGGATCAAGAGCTCCATCAGTAAAAAGCTAACCTGCATATGAATCTTTCAAACCTTAATATTTCCAGTAGAAAAAGTTTCCTAAACTGTTTAAGGGGTCTGTCTCTACCAACTCAAATATGACTAAGTGTAAATGGACAAACTTCCCCTGAAAGATCAAGACTAGGAAAGCTACATAAATACATTATTTGTTAGTGTTTTTTTGTTTTTCCTTTTTTTGAATGGGCATCCACAGAGCTGGCTGCAGCAAACTCAAAAACAATGACACCTTTAGGACATGCCTCCTTCTTCAGTTAATGGCATTTCACTAACATTTGTTATTATAATTCTCTAGTGATACCAACTGCCAAAAATTGTTCCATGTAACACTGATGAATACCACCAGTATTACAATCAACAGGTGTAGAGTTGAAGTATAAAGTTGAGAACTGCACAGAGCATGTTTATACTACAAAATCCCTTAGCTTACCTTTCCCGAATGAGGACACATTTGGATGGTCTGTTAATGTTAGCAGTCTGAGTTAGGTCTAGACCATTCTACTACACTGCTGGAAGAAGCTGGTGAGGAAACATGCAACGAGTTGGGCCAGGCCACCAAGAGATCTAGAAGGAACACAACACAAATATTCTTGTTCAGAGGACTACCCTTAAAACATATTCCAATTCTTGAAAATTAGTTACAGATGTGACAAGTTCTGGCATTCCGACATTCAAACTCAGAAACTACAACCCGAGATTGTTATTGTAGCCTGTAGACTGCAGTCAAACTGCAGCGTTGCAACATATAGCAGGGGAAGTACATGAAGTACAGTTCAACTCCTCCATTGCAATTAAATCCTGAAGGTTATCAGACCAAGAAACCATCTGTATAACAGTAGCAGTCCTAACCTTGCTCCAAGCAAAGTATACATGGTTTTCAAATTACTTCAAAGAAAATAGGTTTAACCCAGTAGGTACGTAAGTCATGAACATCAGATAAGCACGCGGCATTCGGTTTTACAAAGCAACTTTGTCCTTATGCATAAGTTCATAAAAATGTTAATTATTTGCTTTGCAACAATACCCAAGAGGCCAATTCTTTTAAGTACACACATACAGCCTCCTTCCCCAAAGAAAACAGTCCACACAAGAACAGCATGAAATCACGGCCTCTGTCTGAGCATCAACCAATTCACAAACAAAACAAAAACACACATAAAACAAAACTTTAACCACTCACAGAGCTATTGACTCCACTTAAAATGTAGATGTGAACGAGTCCTTTCCAGGAAGTGAGCTTTCAGAGTTTAGTGACAGTAGCCGGAAAGACACATAATATGCTGGCATACAAAGTGGATTTTCCAAACACTTCTCCATATTCTCAAATCAATCTTACATAAGATCTGACATACTTAGAAAATTATTACTTTCACAGGCTTTCTCACTTACACATTTACTCTAGAATCAAGCCACCACCTCCCTAAATAATGTCAACTATAAAAAGAAATTTAAAAAAATACTTCTGACATACTAACAGTCTACTTGATGCATTTCCAGTCATACTTCCCTTACTTGCAACAAAGTAACATTTGCCATTTAGCCACTGGACTACAATAGGAAGGAATGGCAATTATATAGCCACAGCTTATTTTGGAAAAGAGAGAAGTGAGCTTTTTCTAAATAAATAATTTTTTTCTTAAATAATGAAAAGACAATCTTTGATTTTTTTTTTTTAAAGACTTTTGTCTACCAGCTACCTAAAACATTACTCTTTTACTGTACTGTTGACAGAATTATCAGTGTCATCTACACAAAAATGTCATGACATTTAGGGAAGGTTCCTGACAAGCGGAAGGCAAAAAAGGGATGTTCAGCTTAACGTCGGTATCTGAAAGAAGTACAAAACACCCTAATTGGAATTAATTTCCAAATATATGGACGGGAAGATAATCACAAACAGTTAACACAAGATTTATCAATGACAGACAAAGTTCATGTGATGCAAGCTATTTTGAAGCTTAAATGGTGCATGTGACACACTTTGACTTTAGTACTGCTTTCGATAGTCTCTCACCACAGTCTCACCTGGAAGCTGAGAAAGCAGGAGCTCGACTAACAGAAGGAAAGGTGAGCTGAGAACTTGGCTGGATTGCTAGCTCTCAGGGTCGTAAGCAAAGGCTTTATGTCCACCTGCCAGCTGGCAAGGGTGGGGGGGACTCCAGGGCCAACAATGAGGTCCAAACACACTCATCAGCACCCAGGATGATGACCTGGAGTGCACACTCAGCAGAATGCCAAATGATAATGCAGTGGAGGGAGGAGGGAAGAAGAGGGAGGTTGACACAGTGAATGACAGCAAGAAAGACCCTGAGAAACCTGAGCACGGGGCCAAAAGAAACCTCCCTGGGTTTAATAAGGACAAGCACAAAGTTCTGCAACCAGGGTGGAATAACCCCGCGCATCAGCACAGGCGGGGAATCGCTGCAAAAGCCCTACTGCAAAGGACCCAGACACAGGAAGAAACCTGCTTAAACAGGAGCCAACGCCTCACTGCGGGCAAGGCAGACCGCATGCGGCACTGCGGCAGGAGCAGGGCAGCCGGCAGGTCACAGCAACTTATCCCCTCACGCTCACAAACACAGCCCCACACCCAGCACCAGCAAGGCCACTCTGCAAATACTGCACCCACTGCCGAGACCCCCACGGCAAGCAGGATGCAGAGGAACTAGGCAGGGTCCAGCACAGCACTGCCATGCTGACCATGGGCCTAAAGGACAGCACCCATGGGTAGAGCTGAAGGCACACTGGCCTGTTTCGCCTGGCAAAGAGAAGGCTAACGACCACCCTCACAGCTCTCTACATCTACCAGGAGGGGAGCAACAAGGACAGCAGAGCCAGACACCTTCTCAACAGGGGCAGAAGGAGGAACTGAGAAGGAGCAACAGCCGCAGAACACAGCCTGGAAGGTTCACGCTGGACATGATGAAGAACGTTTTCACTAGGAACGTGGTGGGGCACAGAAACAGGCTTCCCTTCCCACAGAGGGGCTGTAGATTCTCTGTCCTTGGGGGTTTTCAAGACTTGGTCAGACAAAGCTACAGCTGAGCCCATCAAGTGCTAGTTACAGCCCTGCTTTGAACAAGCGGTTGGACCAGAGACCTCCAGTGGTCCCTTCCAACCAGCATTCTTGCAATTGTATGACCTAACCGCTGTGATATGCTTCACGTAACTGGGACCTTCACCCTCAGACACGATGCTGAATTGAATCATCTTTGGAAAAAGAATTATCCGTGGATGACATCAGCACAGCCTTTCCTATAAATAGCCAAGTGTTATCATCAATCTACACTACTTTTTAAGCATCTCAAATAGTCACAGTATATAGTCCCAAAAGTTCTGAATATTTAATATATCTATATTATGTATATAATACATTTAATGGCAAGACTATTTTAATCTACAAGTTTCAAATACATTAAAAAATAAAGAGTAAATACAAGTTGCATACCTAAGCCTACTAAATTGAATAAGCTGCCAAACACTATCCCAAGATCATCTTTGATGATTACTCAAAACTCCTCCACAAAAGCTTCAGGATAATTATTTTATGCCAGTATTTTTTAATATAAATGTTGTATTACGCCAAGCAACAAATATCGAAGATATTTTCAGTTAGCTTGAGGAAGCTACCCTAAACTTAAAAAAAATGCAATACTGTCTCCCACAAGACAATTTTGAACAAGAAATTTAAAGGAAATTAAACAATAGTACTTTCTCAAACAATATACACAGAAGTTCTATATTTAAGGACAGACTACAAAGTTCAGGTCTGTTTTCCCTAGTAAATCTCAATTTTGTTTCCTCCTGGTATTAAATATCACTTTTCAAGCTATAAAAAACCTAAGTATAGAAACTAAATACAGAACTAAATATAATATAGTATGACCTACCAAACTGTTCATGTATTACCACACGAGTGCAGAACTTAGCTGATAACGAGAATTAAGCCATTTACAATAAGCAAGTAGTTTGGCCTTAGGAGTAGGAAAACTGGTTCCTACTACTTACTCACAGGACCACAATCATTAAGGAACAACTCAATGCAATACAGAAAAACAGCTTGCTGAAGGGGGTACCTAGTTCTCCACATTCATATGACATTACAGTTCCATTCTTCGGAGGCATTTGGTACAGTACACTGAATTTTCCTATGCTGTCACCGAGTTTCAAAATTAGGATGAAATGTACTCAGTCTAATCAACAGGCTAGGGCCTAAGAAGAACTCTCATAGAAATACAAGTTTTGGCAACGGCAGAAACAGATCCCGGCCTTCCAGCTCTGAGGCAAACATGAAACAGTAGAAAGTTATTAACAGAAAGGGGAGGCTGACAGCTTGTATTACAGTTTCAAATATCATAAGCAACTACATTTTAGGAAAGGCTCAGCCTTATTTAGTCAATCTATATTCAGTGCCTTCTGAAACTGACTGCAGACTGGGACCCCTCAAAGTTTAAAATAGATATGCCAAATTCCTGGATCCCAAGCCAGTATCAACATGGTATCAGTGCTGGGCTTCTCAGTTCTACACATGCACAGAAGCTAAGACGCTTCGGCATGAGCTGAACTGGTTTCTTTAGACGACTGTCTGACATCAGTCAGAGGAGACAGAGACAATCTAATAGCTTCTTCTTGCACCTTCCTACTCTTTTCCTTGCACTGATTCTGGTGTTTGTCACACGTTTTGGTGAGCCAACGTACGCACCTGAAAAAAGGCTATGCCCACGTTACTGGGCGGTACAGTGCAACGGGAGTAGATCTGCAGAACAAAACAATTAGTGCTAAAGATACAATATGCAAACTACATGAACTCCAGAAGGTCTTAATCCAGAACTAGCTCTAGGCCTATCTATGGTCTAAATGCCCCTAGTCTGAATGCATGAGGCAAAAGCAGAAGCACATTTACCAATTGTTTAATCCAAAAGGAATCCACTTTGTATACTCCACAAGACAAACTGCAGAACAATAATTGAAGAGCATAAGAATACTTGTGTCGAAACTGCATTCCTGATCCAAATTAAAACGTGGATGTAGTTCCCTAAATGACCTTTCAACTGTTGGGCAAGTTGAATCACTTCAGTGATATGTCCAATGAGCTCCGAAAGTAAAGGAAATTGAAGAGAAGGATTTAAGGTAGGAACTCCTTTCTTTCATTAGATCAGCAATACAAATTGAAATAATACCCCAGTGCAGGGTTTCATTATGCAGGAAACTATTAATATGGTTTAAGGCATTATGGAAACAGGAGATCTGCAAAACCCTCCTCCATCTATTTCCCCCCCCCCCCCATACACTGATAGCATTCACCTTAAGCCAACTCATGTATTTATATAACTACATAAGCTGACTGAACTCATGAAAACAGCAGAAGAGTAACCCAAGGAAATAATTTTCCCGCAAGATGCACTTTGTTTTCAAACAGAAGGTAATCTGCTAGCTTTGGGGGTTAGCAGTATGAGAGAAGTACAGTACATAAAAATCTTCAAAATAGTATTTATGCAGCTGGTTTTCTGAAGCAGCTGGAAAAGTTACAGGTCCCTTCTGGGGCTCATATAAACGCTGACAACATCAAGGGAGGGGAAAAAACAGAACAACAACAACAAAAAGAAAACAAACAAAAAGCCACCACAAATGAAACCTGGCTCTCCAGACACTATCCAATCAGAGCCACTTTTATGATTTGGAGAGCCCTTCTCCAAGCAGGATTTCCAAAAATTTCACAGTATTTACTACAAGTTATTTCAAAGTATTGTCTCAAACAGTGAAAACTAGTTAAGATTAATCTTTTTACCCCCTTTGCTCTTCATATGAAAACCACACACAAAATGTCCATTTCTTAGGAAAAAACTAAGGTAGGCAGCAAACAATGTTGCTATTCAGCCTATTGAGACAGGCATTCTGGAGATGATAATGCAAAGTTATTCCAGAGTTAATCCTCAAGTAGTTTTTATTAGCTGAACTTGAAGTCACAGAACCTGAACATCTCAAATATACACATGTCCACAAAAAAAAAGAGTAACATATGAATACAAAAATTGCACTTGAGTTCCTGGTCACACTTCTAATACAAATTGACCGTGTAATAGGAACATTACTTAGCGTAACTTAAGGTGGTCATGGTGCAACAGTTGGAGATATGAAAAGAATACTAAAAGAATACTCACAGCCACATGCACTACAGAGATTACTGGTGCAATTTCAGGATGGTCGAAGTTGATCACAGTAAGAGCATGGTAGCAGAGGAGCAGTTTCAGTCCCTCTCTTCCCCCCTCTGTTGTATTAGTTTTATAATTTCATGATGCAAGTTGGTTAGACCAATCACCATATCTAGCTGCAAACTACTCCTGGAAAAGAAAAAAAAGGAAAAAAACAATTAATTTTCTGCTGTAGCAGAAAACTAAATATTGGATCTGACAGAACAGCAGGACCATCTTTAGCGCTGACAGTAAGAAGGAAATGTATAGGGCAGGACTGCCCAATTTGGTGACAGTACAGTGTTCGATCAGCATAGGCAAATTGTGAAACCACAATACAAACCCCTCCCTCCACACCCTAGAAAGATAATGATACTTAAGACCTCTTGTACCAATATTTTGAGTGGAGAACTAGTGATATAAGTGTACCATATATCTTACTTACGGAGACACAATAACTACCACAGTGGAAGAGAAATAAAATATAGGAAAGGTGCTAAACACTTTAAAAAAAAGGTTAAAGGTAATAATTTTAAAAGCTATTTAGATGTAGCTTCAATGCTTCCAATGCTTTGCAACACAAAACTGACATTTAAAAGAACCAATAGAAAAACACTAAGTTGCCTTTCACTCTCTGTATGAAAGCCCACCCCAATTACAAGTCTCTGAAAACTCTTTTGATAGTTGTTTGTGAACATGGAACTGCCTCCACAGAACTCTATGCCAAACACAGTGAGCAGACTCCAACTTCATGGAAATCAACTGAGCAGAACTTATACAGCAATTGCTTTTTCAAATTGCTAGAGGGGCTATTTTCCTGCCAAACACCTTTAACAAAAAGTTGGAAATCTGTCTTATGCTACCAATGCTCCACCTGCTGGTATGCACACAGTACAGATGAGTCAGGAAAGCATCTTTACCATAACAGAGACACACAAATAAAAAAAGGCAAAAATAAAGTTTCTGAATATAGAGCACCATCTAAAACACTTAAGGCAAAAAACTCTTCAAGAACTTGGGAATGTAATCTATTTCTGAATACCAATATTCTTGAAAAATATTTGTGAAACCCACTAACGAAGGATGTGGCTTACTCCTCTTTTAGTAGCTGGCCAACTATTAACACATTAACATTAGTTATGGTCAAGGGTAGAGGTTTGTGGAAGAGTTTGAGAGATGCAAACCAAGTCCAGAAGTGGAGCCTAAAAGTCCCACACAAGAATATTATTAAGTTTGGAGTTTCTACATAATAAATTTGATTTTTAAAAGATTTTAAAGTGAACTTTCCTAGAGCACAAAATAAAATTTCATTAAAAAGCAAGTATCTACCCAACACAAGTGAACCACAAAAACAAAAAAGAGAGAAACAATGCTGCCATACCACCTCATTTCAGCACCTTTATAGATGAAAATAATAATGTAATTACAAAACAAACAAAAAATAAGAAAAAAACTTTGGTTCCTCATAGGAATCCTGCCTTACTCTGTTCAGGCTAGATGATGTTGACTGAAAAAGGTTTGAAGAGCAAGAATGCTGCAGTACATAAGTCTTATTTCACCTGTTGAAAAATCTGAAGGGTGTATTTATTCAGCTTTCTACAAGGAATCTGTTAATCATCTGCTTCAAGCACTTTTTTTTTTTTTTAATATACCAAAGAAACCAATATAGGTAACTGAAATAAAATCTTTCAAGGTGTTTGGAGACTGACTCAACTTGTCAATTAGCTACTTCCCCCAACTTCTTCTACAGTGTGTTTATATGCAAGTGCAGGACAAGTTACTGAAAGCACTTACTATAGATATCTGCTACTTTTATTCTTCTGAATGTTTAACTGCAACTTCTCAGCTGGTTTTGCAAGAAGGCTGTACCTCAAGCAGAAGCTAGTGGAAATCATATTAGCTAAACAGAAATGTAATCAGAACATCAAGGACATCCCCCAAGAAGTCATTCATTTTTCAAAATCATTTCAGGTGGAGCTTGTGATCTTCCTTTCAATATGAAATATAAAAATGTAATTGGTACCAAAATAACAAGCATCAGCCATAGAAGTTATTGAGCAGAAATGAGGTGTTTTGGTTAAAAAGTTAATTAGAAGTTAACCTGCACAATAGGGGTAGACTTCAGGAAATTTCACAAATACAGACTTCCAGTCAATGTAAAGAAATAAACTTAAGCACACAGACAAGCTGCCTGTCTTTCCACAGACTCAGAAATTAATTGCATTAGGCTCCACTTAAATGCAAGGAGAAGGTCACACAAAGAAGGGGAAAGGAAAAGAAAAAAGTTGGAAGAATGAAGTTAAACTACTGCTGTCCCATCACTGTTATTGTAAAGAGGGGTTTTGCTCATCTTAAAGTCAGCATGTTAATGCCTGATGAATAAACTAGGAATATCATGTTAATGAATGCACGATCACAGTAACTTAGCAAGAGCATGTGATGAGTTGGCAATATTTGCCATGAAACAAGCTTTCCACATGCAAAAAAATTTCACATTTTCTTAAATTCCAACTTAATAATTTGAGTACTATTTAAAAGTAGAATTCTTCAAACTAATTATACTCTCCAACTTAAAACAATAGTTTAAAAGATAGAAAATGTCACAGAATTACCAATAACCTGTACAACACAGTGCTTCAGTCTCTAATGATCTGAAACTCCTATCTGTGCAAATATTAACAAGACAGCTAAAACACCTTTTTGCTTCTACAGGGAGAAGGAAAGGCTGAAGCAGGCCACCACACAGTTCAAATTAACAGCATATTATAAACTAAACAAAAAAGGTGAATACAATTTTTATTTCAAAGTATTTGACTTATAAAAACATTCTCCTTTTCCACTTAAAAGCTATATAAAAAAACACAGACCTTGTTATGAATTAATGATTAACAGTCTTCAAAAACTGTAGCAAAGACCTGGTTTTATTTGGATGCCTGGTACCGTTACGTGAAATGTAAAAGTAAGACTATGCATAACAGCTCAAGCTGTGTAAATAATGGTCTTATTTTTAATATAGAGATAAGCAAGAATTAAAGTCAGATATTATTAACTATAATGATAAGGAACTTCACACTGAAATTAGTGGTGTGTAAAAAACAGCAAGAAACAGTCCAGCAGTGCTTCCTGATATTATAATAAGCAATTTCATATTAACATACAAAAACACAACTTCAATCAGTTTGTTAGAAACAAGGAATGTTTAAGTACATGTATTCATCTTTCTTTCCTGAGATTTTACTGCTGCTGGTTAATATTTGGCATAAACTGCCTTTTAACTGAACAACCAGCTTTGCAGTTCCCAAGCCAAGTAGTACGTTTATCAAGACAAGTCAATTAGTCACCACATTCAAAATGAAAAAAATCATTGTAAAATTTTGATTACGCTTTTGAACTCAATGCATTGGTACAGAGTAGAATTAAATGAGAAATACAGGGTCAGATAACCATGACTAAGCACACAGTATCTGAGGATATCAACTATATTTGTTTCACAATTAGTCATATCAAAAAACATTGTATCAGATTTGACAACCCATTTTAGAAATTAGATATAAATTAAAAAATAGAGGAGAGGGAAAAGTGTTGAAATAAACAGGTGCATATTTTAAATAAAATATCACAAGTTTCCCTGTTAGAAGAATCTGTCTTTCCTCACAGCAGATTCGAGTTTTGAACATGACTAGCTCTATTGAGGGCTGCAGCTTTTTCTCCTGCTGTAAAGCCTACAGATAGAGTATACCGCTCTTCATAAAGCTCAAGGAGTCACCTTAAGTTTCCTTGATATTTCCCTAAAGTACTCTTGATATATTCAGAATGGATGAGGGACAGGTTGCAAAAGAATAAAGAAGAACTAGCTTCCCTGATACCAGATCATTCCCTATGTTCCAGTGACCTGAATCCACCTGAAAGTGCCTGATCCTGTCAGCAGACAGGTTAGTTTTCCCACGGTGCAGGGCTGTGTTAAAATGAAGGTGTCCTTGACCTAGAAAGGGTTCAGAGAGCTAGGCTCACAGAGCCACCATCAGGAAACACATTCCTGAAATAAACTGTATTCGTCTCACCTGCATAACACACATACCTGCCTGAAACGCTAATACTGAAACTGAGCTGGCTTTAATTTTTCTTGTCTTAACCTAATTTAACTGGAAAAAAAAAAAAGACCAAAAAACAACACAGTCATCCTTCCAGAAACTAATGCAACACTGAGGTAAAAAGTTTTACTGCTTCCATTTCCTGAACAATAATTTAAAATAAGTAGAATCCCAATCGAAGTAGACTAAGGGCAATGATGAGAGAGAACATTTACACACACAGTCACTATACATTCAGATCATTTAGTAACAAGGCTTATCAGCAGTGATGACACTACATCACACATGGTCTCTATAGAGAGCTAGAAACATGCTGGGAAAATTAGACGTTAACAAAACACATTATATGAAACATATGAGTATACAGTAAAAATATACATGTAAAAATAATGATGCATATCAGATATGGAGCAGTCAGCCAGCAGACTAATAGGGATAAAAAAAGCAGCCTTTAAACACAAAGGTGCCCAGCCTGGAAGAACCATGAACATCATGCAATTTCTGCACCCCAGCCACAACATTAGTAAGGATAAGAAAAGAAGAACACAGGAATGAAGTTGAGATGGAAACTCATAGCAACTCATCAACAGTCAAAGATATAAAGCATGCCACCATAACTTTAAATACCTAGCCAAAGCTAACATTGATGACAGACTATTACTATGAGCATTGACTCCCCAGGTCCAACAGCTGAGATGCATCTTAGAAATTCTAGGTAAGGGCAGCTAAACAGCTAGAGAGGTCATCATCTGCTTAAATTTAAACCAGAAGCAAGTTTTCAATATGTTCTACTTTCAACTTTTTGCTTCCAATTCATATCTCACTGAATAACTAACTATTTTACCATTATGTCTGGTTGGTGCTGAGGATATGAGAAAAGGAGACAGTCTGGTGAAGGTTTAAAAAGAAAAACAACACACCTCTGTGCCAGCAGCCCTGAGCAATCTGCACCCTGGGATATACGGTACAGGCTTAGGCTCACACGCTAAGGAGCATTTTCTGCCAAGCTGCAAAGGGTCAGCAGGGCATCTTCTGTTGCCAAGCATCAGCTTCAGGAAAGAGTAGTTTCCAGAAGGTATGAATTTGAGCCTTTTCTGTAAGGTTATCAACAGTACACGACATTCCTCACAGCTCTCCCACAACTGTGGACTCGCACATAAAAATATTCATCTAGTGCATTAAACAATCTGAATGATCAACTGAGTAGTTGTATTAAAAAAAAAGGGAAAGTGCTCGGTCTTCAGGAACACTTTAAACATCACAGCAATGATGACTCTGCATTGGATTGAACTGTGCTATATCTGCAGAGAGGAAAAAGAATGAAGTGAATGGATGAAGAAAGTCCTCAGAGGGTCATCTGGCATTTTGATTTATTATACCAACGTTAAGCCTCTAATGTTCAATTCTCTACATCGTTCTTACTCAGCAAAAGATCCATTTCAGGCTTATTTTACCTCTATATTCTGTATATAGAAATGCCAAAGTAAGGTCTTACGAATTCCACTAATACCACTTAGAATTCTAACACAGTGTTGATTCAGTGTGAAACACAAGAATTAAACAGTCCTTTAGTATTTTAGCTTCCTCATTCCCACAGGATTCAATATGCCCTAAGACATGAAACAATCTTCTCTAGGGCATTTCTTGTGAATATTTTAATCTTTTTTCCTTTATCTTCACTTCTGCAGAAATGTAGACCTAGTTCCCTCAACCTTTTCATACAGTAAAAACTCTTTACTGGTATTATTCAGGCTGAGGCATTTTGAGAAGACTGTATACAAAGAGCAAGCTGATACTACTAACATTTAACTTTGAGCACAGAAAACTCATCCGTATCAAATAAATTTTAAGCTGCCAGGTCGGTTGTGCTTCTCCTCATTAAGTGCCAGCTCAGACAAAGCAAGCCCTCTTTAGGAGCAGTAGGGCATTCTCCAATTAGACCAGTTCACTACTGCTGTAACTTATGGAACACCCTAAAAAAAGAAAAAAACCACAGAAACATTTTGAAACAGAAATACAAAAGAAAAGGCGGAGATTACTATTGTTTACAAAATCATCCATCATGCTGATCAATAGACTCTCAATACACTCTCCTCCATCTGCAGGCCTTTACTATTACTTAATTGAAATTGCAGCCTTTTTGAAGCAGGAACTAGAGGGGAAGGAGGAGGAGGTTTTTTGGTATAACACCTAGCACAACGCTAAGGATTAAGAGACCAATTATTCATCACTATAACTAGTCCTTTGTTCTTCTTTACCTCCACCATTCCAATAGTGCATGCAAAACAAACTGGAAAAGATCACGGATCTAGGCAATGAACAGTCAGGCTAGACAGCTACTCAAAAGTTTAAGATAGCTAAATAAAACAGAAATTATATATGCAAAATATCACAAATGCACGTCTTACTACCTCCACACAGTTTCAAAAACATCTTTTGTCACACAGCATAACTGTACTATCCAGGCACTAGGATTAAAGAACATTTCAATATTATTCCATGTTATGTATGCCAAAGGTAAATATGAATAAACTTGCATATGAAGTCTATAAACTGAACAGCTTTTAAAGGTTTTTCAGGCCAGACAGAACTCTAGGTCAAAGTTTCTGCAGCTATCCTGAAGCTCACTACCATCCCAGAAGCTCTCCCTGACAACGGCAGGCACATTTACACTCTTATGTGTGTTTCCAGATACAAGATTTTTTTTACCTTTCTGTTCTACAGATTACATTAAAAAAAAAGAGAGAGGGAGAGAAAATCCCTATCACACTGTCTGTCTAAAACAAAATGCAATCGGTGTGCAAGCAGCATACTCACAGTCTAGTCAGCTTGTTCTCAATCTGATTATTCACCTGTTTTGTACTGACTGCCATCTGCCCACTCCTCCTCCTTTCTGTCTCTGACAGAGACTCTGTGCCATCTCATAAGCATTTTTTTTTAGCACCTTACTGCACACTTCTTCCAGGTCACTGACATACACAGTGAATAAACTTAATTGCAAGATTGCTCCCTGGGGCTCCATAGTCCTGCCATTTCAAATTGACTCCACTTGGAGAGAATGGTTTTCTACATAATTTAAAATATATTTATATACACACACAACCAATTTCAAAACTATATATAAAAATGTATATGTGTATAATTTATAACAGTAGATTCAAGAACAAGTCTACCACCACTCACATTTAGTTTCTGCTATATTTCTATATTTACTAGTGATTAGTACTCTTATATAAGAGTAAGAATGCATGTATTATTTTAGGAAAACAATCTACTAATTAATAGAACTTTGACAGTTGTCTCCGTTAATGCTATGACAGTTGTAGCCAAATCTTACCACGTGTTGAAAAGGACACAGATATTAATTACGTATTTCCAATCTGGCCTCTTTATTAGTATCAGAAATGTTCATTTCCTAAGTTGTACATGACAGTTGCTTAAAGCTCCATCTGGCTTTTTTGATTTACACCAGGAACTTCCGCGCTAGGAGTACATGAATATATTAACTGCACTGATATTTTTGCTCCCCTCAAAAAAAAGAACATTAAAGCCTTTAACAGAAAATTTAAGTGGGAATAGAACTGTAAGTGTCTATAAGCATTTGGAACTTTAGGAAGTATCACTGTAAGATTCCATGCTTATTTACTTTTTTTAATGTAGAAAATCAAATCCAAAAGAGCCTTCACTTTACTTTATCTGCCACTGACCTTTAGACCTGACACCCACTGCATCCTGTGGGAAACTTTTTCCAAGAGTCAACTTTCTCATAAATATTTTAGCAGATTTAAGCATCCAGACAACATTTGATTTACCTAGGCCTACAAAACAAAAAGGCTATTGAACAAAAACAATGTATATGTAGACTTCTATATGCACATAAATATCTATTAAAAAATGAAATATAGTGCCATAGTATCTTGAGTTTACCATATGAAGGTGTTTTTGAAACAGTTTTTAAAAAGTTCACTGTTACAGGTGCTACAAGTCTATGCTAAAAAGCATATGTCTGCATCATTGTCCATCTTTCTGCATATAGTTTGAAAACACATTTGCATATTCTCCAAAAATAGTGAAGTACTGGGGGGGAAAAAAAAGGCCTGTGCATTTTATATGCTAAGAACAACAGTGACACTGAATCCTACTAATAAAAATTCAAGTCCCTCTTAGATGCTTTACCAGTAAATTTCCTTAAACTCCACAAGAACTGCTCACTTACAAGAATGTGTCTAGCTTTAAAGTGTTAAAGCACTGCACCTGTTCCTTTTCAGATAGCCAGTCTTCTTGTCAAGTCTTACATACTCCCCTTGCTTCTCCATCACAGAGAGAAATTGTTCCATGTAGTATGGAACAGATCACATACAGAAAATTATACCATTTTTTTTTTCCTAAGAATTTCCACAGGCCTTTCATATTTGCACTGCTATCCAGGTGTGCTTCTCCAAGTCAGCTCTTCCCTTTTGTATACAGTTCCCCTGTAGAGCTATACATCTTCTGGAGTTACATCAGCTGCGAGTACAAGTAAACTTTTCAGCTGTTCAACACAACTCCCCCATAGAAGCCATGGAGCCAGACAAGGACAACTGAGTTCACTAAGAGAGGTAAGCAGGAATCCGGCTCTGTAATACCACTAGAGCACTAACAGAAAATACAAGAGTACTAAAAAAAAGTGGTTTTGCTTAAGTGAACCATTAGACGCTGTTCAAGATGCCCGATTTACTTTGAATTGAACTATAAACATTACATTACTGCAGGATTTTACACCAGAAAGTTTTAGCTAGATTTAGGAAACAAGAAAAATAGAAGGAATGTTTGTTTTTAAAAGCTTATAATAGAGGGTTTGCCTCAATGTCACCCATCAAGTGACAGCACCTTCATTATGCATGACCAAATGCTAACCTCATGAACAAGGTTACAGCATCAGTCTATCTGAAGGCACAATTCCTTTCTGAGGCCTTGTAACAAGGGCGGCACAAGTAATAGAATATAAAAGCCTCTATTTTCCTATCCTAATTTTACTGGAGCTTCTACTGAAACCATAATCCTTTAGTTTATATGGCTGTTTTATCACTAGCTATCAAAACCACACTTGTGGTCCATCGATGTATGATACAGAACGAGACTTTCTCCCGGTAACTCCTCTCTCTCACACGATTATCTCTATCTGCAGTACTTCACAGTGGTTACAGTGCCCATTACCAAGCGGAGCAGGAGGACTAGCTGTGTTTCACTCCAAGTTATTCCTTGGATGTCACACAGGAGGACGGTATTATACTCCTGGCATAGATATCTTCAGAATGTTTGTGAGAAATTTGCATGTAGAAATTTGAGACAACAAGCAGCCAGTAGCACTCAAAAAAATCTACAGTAAGATAATGCCAATGAATTTTCATGCATGAGAACAGCAGGACAGGATGTACAGTGCAAGCTTACATAAGACACAAGGCACTGCTGGGAACCAACAGAAGTGAATAGCATAAATGGCTCAGAAAAATGCTGATGTCACTTGTATACATTTGGGTAAAACTGGCTTTCCATATGCCAAGTTTCTCTAATCCTAAACCTGGTCTTTCTAACAGCTGTTCATTGAACCTTACGATTTGTTCTGTTTTACTGAGACCTTGAAAAGAATAAAAAAAACCCTTCAAGTGTTCCCTATTAATATTAAGATGCTAGATAAAGAAATAAATCCAAAAAGCATCTGGATTTATTGTAACACTTACAAGCAAGAATCTAAACAACAACAAAAAAGTGTTATGGAGGAGTGAAAAAGCAAGTAATCAGGTACACACATACCTATCCCTAATTCCTACAGAAAAGAGGGGAAAAAAAAAAAAATATATATATATATATACACACATATATATGGAGAGAGAGAGTTCAAGCTCAACTTATCTGTGCTAAAATGTGACCTCTACAGCACTACTAAGGTCGATGAGACTTAGTAGTTACTCAGTAAGTCCTGCTTGCATAAATTAAAGATGCCTAAGGGTAGCTATGAAACTACTTGATTTTTTTTCCAGGGCACCTACATATTATGAATTAACACTGAATTACCATTTTTCCAGACAACTCCTTCCAGTTTTGCTGTTTATATAACAAAAAAAAAAAAACAGAACAGCAGTGTTGTAATTACCTTTCTCTCAACAAATAACAGCATTCCTGTTTAATTTTAAAACCGATAATGGAGGTTTCATACTGACTAGAACATACAAACTTGAAGATACTTTAGAAATGGCTAAGATATCAGTCAATTCTTTATCCTTCCACAACAGGAGCCAAAAAAAGAAGGAAAAGTAATCTAACTGGCCAAGCTAGTATAAAGCAAAATTGGAAAGAAGGAAAGCTTAGCTCACCTGGGTCAGTATTCATGGCAGCAGCAACCTCCAACTCTGTACTTGGTTGCACTCACCTGTTACAATAGTGACTGCACAAATATTTAGAGCAGTATGTGAACCACTTGCAGGTATTTCACAGTTCAGTGTATCTGTGTAGAAGTTTTTATCTATGGCCTACTTAGGGCATTTGACTTTCTGTAAAGAGCATCACAGAAGGTGAGAGGGTAAATACTGCTCCCAAAACTGAAGTTCATTTTTCATTACACATGTAATGAACTTATTGTCACTGCTGTTAGTATTTTCTTGCA
This sequence comes from Dromaius novaehollandiae, assembly GCF_036370855.1. Lineage (NCBI taxonomy): Eukaryota > Metazoa > Chordata > Aves > Casuariiformes > Dromaiidae > Dromaius > Dromaius novaehollandiae. Next base: position 162,148,055 of record NC_088099.1, read on the forward strand.
AATAACTGAATGCTATCTCCAAGCACTTCTGTAATGCAACTACTCAACCCTGGCAGGTACAACTAAATGGTATCAAAGTAAATTACATATCAACTCCAGAAGTAATTTCTTCAATCAAATATATCAAAATATTTCTCTTCCTGTTCTCTACCAAAGCACCAGATCTAACATCACAGAACTCAGAGATGCCAATTATCAGAGATACAGCTGCATTAGAAGTTCACTAGAAGTCCACTTTGCAGTGGAAGAGGACACCAGCTTTGCTATAGGTGAACAGAAGAAAGGAAAAAAAAAAGAAAGAAAAAAGAAAAGCACAAACTATTTTCACTGTGGAATTCCAGCTCTTTAAAAAAGCGTATTAGAGCACACTTTACATAAAAACACAAACTATAAGGATACAGTGTACATAATGCAATATCACAAGTTACAAAACACCTTTTTAAACAAGTGTCCTATTTCCGTCCAAGGTTAACTACTATAGGCAAATACTACCAGCAGAACAGAGTCCTGGCGGCAGCATCTACGCTATTATAGGGGGAATAACATAACTATCTACCTGCTGTTACTACAGCAAATAGGCATCTCAAAGTCTTCAGTGTATTTATTCACATGGTACGTTTTTTCGAAAGTACTACAGTCTCCGATCTACAGGCAAACGGAGAACTGATCCGGAAAGACCGATCCAAGGTCACACAGCGAGTCTGGGGCAAAGCGAGAACTTCACCTGGGCTTGCCTTGGCGCCGACTAGTCCTTTCCAGGAACGAGTCGTTCTGCCCCTCTAAATCACTCCCTGGGCGTGAACAGACAAGAGGCTGCCCCTGACACTGCACAGCAGCCTCCCTCCGGGGTTTAAACAAAAAAAAAAAGAAAGAAAATCACGCCCGAGGGCCCTGCTCTCCACGACCACCGCCCGGGCTGCCGCGGGAAGCGGGACATGCACGACCAGGCGGCCTGGCTCGGTGCTGACCCAGCTCCCGCACCGGAGCAAGCCCGGCCGCTGGAGAGCGGCGCCCCGCCGCGCCGCAGTCCGCGGGGCGAGACGGCGACACCGCTCCCGAGCCACGCGAGCCGAGGCGGCCGCGCCGGAGGAGCCCTCGGCGCCCGCGGCCACAGCGCGGCCCCCCGCGGGCGGCGGCCGCGCCGCAGGCCCCTGGGCCGCCCCGCAGCGCCGGGGGGCGCCGCTCCGCGGGCTCGGCGCCGCCGGGGCAACGGCGGCAACTTTCCCCGGGGCAGCGGCGCTGTGAGGGGGGGCGGGGAGCCGCCCGCCCGCCCGCCTCCCCCAACGGCCGCCGTGTGGGGGCCGCCGCTGCCTCCCTCCCCCCTCCCCAGCCCGCCGGGCCCCGCTGGAGGCCGCGGCCGCCGCTCAGTACCTGTGAGGGGGGCGGGCGGCTCCCCCCCTCCTGCCGCCGCCGCCGCTGCCTCCCTCCCCCCGACCCGGCCCGGCCCGGCCCGGCCCGGCGGCGGCGTCCCGGCTGCGCGTCGCTGCGGCCGCGTCTCCTCCTCGCCTTTAGTTTGACCTTTTCCGTGTCTCCGCTCCCTGTCCCCGACACACTTTGACGTCACTCCCATGGCAACCAATCCCCGCCCCCTTCCAGCTCGCGCGCGCCCTCCTCCTCCTCCTTCTCCCCCCCCACCCCCGCCCCTCACGGCTCCCGCCCCTCTCGCCGCACGCACGCACGCACGCACTGCCGCCAGGGCGGCCGGGGAGGGAGGGGCGGGACCGGCGCCCTGGCGGCCAATGAGCGCGCGCCTGGGCGCCTCCCCCCGCCCCTCACGCGGCGCGCGGCCCAGCGTGCAAGGTGCAAGGTGCGCGGGGGGCGCGCATGCAAGGTGTGCGTGGTGCACAGTGCGTGGTGCACAGCGTGCATGGGGTGCGCGGTATGCATGGGGTGCGCGGGGTGCAGGGTGTGCATGGTACAGAGCGTGCGTGGTGCACGGTGCATGGTGCCAGAGTATGCGTGGGGTGCACAGTGTGCGCTATATGCATGGGGTGCGCGGTATGCAGGGTGTGCATGGTACAGAGCGTGCGTGGTGCCCGGTGCATGGTGCCAGAGTATGCGTGGGGTGCACAGTGTGCGCTATATGCATGGGGTGCGCGGTATGCAGGGTGTGCATGGTACAGAGCGTGCGTGGTGCACGGTGCATGGTGCCAGAGTATGCGTGGGGTGCACAGTGTGCGCTATATGCATGGGGTGCACAGTATGCACTGTGTGCATGGTGTGCATGGTGCACAGTGCAGTGGTGTGCACAGTGCATGGAGCACAGTGTGCATGGTGCACAGTGTGCACTGTATGCATGGTGTGCGCGGGGTGCATGGTGTGCATGGTACAGAGCGTGCGTGGTGTGCACAGTGTATGGAGCACAGTGTGCATGGTGCACAGTGTGCGCTGTATGCATGGTGTGCACGGTGCATGGTGCACAGTGTGCATGGCATGCATGCTGTGTATGGTGCGCAGTTTGCGCTGTATGCATGGTGTGCAGAGTGCGTGGTGTGCACACTGCGTGTGGTATGTGTGGTGTGCATGGTGCACAGTGTGCACTGAATGCATAGTGTGCACGGTGCATGTTGTGCACAGCGTGTGTGGTATGCATGGAGTGCAAAGTATGCCTTGTGCTCCATGTGCACAGTGCTTAGTGCACAGCGTGTGCAGTGCGTATGGTGCACAATGTGCGTGGGGTGCATGTGTGTGTACATGCATGCTGTACACAGTGTGCGTAGTGCAGTGTGCATAGTGTGCCTGGTGCGCGGTGTGCAGAGTACACATGTACATGATGTGCATGGTGCATGAAGGGCATAGTGCATGCACTGTGGCTGCCACGAGCATGCAGCTCCCCCCTTCACCATGCAAGCCTTAAAAATATATATGTGGCATGTATGCCACAGATGTGGGAGGCGGAGGCCCAAAGTGTGCAGGAGAGCATGTGTCTGTCAGAGGGGGAGAGAGAAAGCTGCTGTGCTGGAGAGGTTGCAGTGGGAGCAGGGCAGGAGGGATGTGGAGCAGCAGAAGTTCTGCACATGGCTGCAGCAGAGCCGAGGGCAGAGCGGGGTAAAAGCCTCTAATCCCTCAGTGCAAAGATAAGGGAGAAAGAGGGGAGGACGTGCTCCTCCACACTCCTCAGGGGAGTGAACCCTTTCCCTCTGTCCAGAAGGACATCTCTACTATAGCTACAAAATGAGAGTTCCCAACATTTTCGAATTGGAAATACTCATATTCTCATCGAGAGGGGCAGAGAGGGGTTTTTAAAGGGTAGAGAGCTGTTTCTCGCAGGATCTCGGTATTAATGGCAGATTAAAAACCCTCCTTTCACTGACAATAAAGTATTTTGCGACAGCACCTCGTACCGAAGAGGAGATATTTATGTCATTGTGGCAAAGTTGTGTCTCGCTGTGCGCAAATTGCCGCTAGCCGAGCTCTTGGGAAACGTGAAGAGCAAAGCGCTTAGTGCTGGATTTTAACACAGCGTCCGCCCGGTTTGGGCACTTCTGAGCTGAACGGCTCAAAGCCTTTTAATCCCGAAGGCCAGAAAAGCAGCGATATGCGCGCGGCTGTGTAATTGGACCTGTCTGTTTTACATGTTCCCGAGGGTTTATTATAGGCAGCTTTCGAGTTAAGTGGGCCGGGACGTTTGCCGCTCTCGTCCCCGGTTTCCAAACCGGCGCGGAGCCCGTGCCGTGTGCCCGACGCATCTCAGGGATGCTACGGTTTTCTTAATGACGGACCCAACGGATCAGCGTTTTTCTTTCAGGTTATTCGTTGGTCGGAAAGGTAAGTGGTGCTGAAGCGGCGCTTGCTGGTTTTGCAGCTCTTTTGTAGGTCAGGAAACAGCGGATCTCCAAGTCACATCATCCCGCTCGCGATCCGGCGTGTTTCCATGTCACTGTCAGCTCTGCCTCGGCTTCATCTACCCAGATGGTATCTCACAAGATGCCAGACATGAATATTTCATGTAGTTTAGAAACTGTTTTTCCTCGCTCTTCGATGGTAAAATGTGTTGATTTAGGACTTTTCACATCTTGAGATGCTTTCTGGCGCGGCGCCATAATTCCGGCCAAAGAAAGCTGAACATTGTTGTCATCTCGTAGCGTGGGAAGCCTTGAATGCTTTGGACCACTGGAAAAATAGAGCCGAAATTTTCCGTTAAGAGAGGAAAAAAAAGGCAGATGGCAATCTTCCAGTTTGGCTGCAGTTAGGTTATATTTTCTGGACATAATATGCAAAGTCAGAGGCATTAGATCAATGCAATTTTTGATCCATTGAATCGGCAGCCAGCTAGTCTCTCTGTCAGTGAACACTTTGTTTTAATTCAAAGTTGGTCTTACTTCAGTTTAGGCCATTTCTAACAGTATTTCCTTCAGTCACTGTGTCCCGCAGTATAAATCCATTGAACAGCAACCTTCCTTTATCATTTTTCACTCAGACTTTGCTTTCGCTCTTGTTTGGAGACATCAGTGTTTTCTTTTATCAAAGTCTGCGTTGCTCTTGGTGGATAATCAATACGAAGTTGCAAGTGTTGCACTAAAAATCTGAAGCTGTTGTAAAACTGGCTTATTTGGTTTCTTCGGCCGCATGTGAAAATTCTCCTTTTAGGGGTAAGGCTTCTCACGGACGATCCAGCTCCGGACCTGGACACAGAGCTGCGTTCGGTTGCCCACACGGAGACCTTCAGGGCCACTTAGGATGTCCTAGAGAGCTCTGCCTGACCTCCGGATCCCGCTTCAGGGGGTCACTGGTCTGCTACAGAGCCTGTGTCCTTTCTGCCAGTCCCACAAATGCATCTCACATACCCTTCTGACCCATCTCCAGTGACACTTGGCACTTACAGATCATGTTCCTCTGAGCTAGATTCCCATCAGAGTCAATGGGGATCCAGTCTGGAGCCTGGCTGACCAGCTGACCAGACCCTAAGTGTCCATTTTATACTGACCCACCGTGCTTTTCTGAGCGACTTTTCAGAGCAGGACCTGCCTTGCCTGCAGCGAGCACGCGAGCACCGCCTGGACACGGCACAGCCGCACGCAGTCACGCACCGAAGGACTGGGGACCAGGGACTTTCCCTTCGGCTAGGAGGCTGTCACCACGAAGAGGAAGATAATCCCCAGGAAAAAAGGACCCTCCTTCCGAACCCAGTTTCGTTGCCTTTTTTGTCCCCCCACGCGTTTTGCAATCTCCTGAGGTCTTTGCCAGCCCATTCACAGAAACGAGCTGTTCCAGCCCCGCGGAGTCACACTTTATATCACTGTGCACATGCCCTTGTTTAATTTATGTTTCCATCATACGATACTCTTGTTAAGTACGCACTTCACGCAGAGTCTGTTGGGTATAGATCCCTGTGTAATATCAATTTTTGTGTAATTAATATCAAACCCTCTTCAGGAAGATGTGGGAGGCGAGTGGTGAATGGGAGAAGAGCCGGGAGTTGCAACCAGAGATCCGGGATGATCGGGAAGATCAAGCACGTGGCAGCACAGGGCAAGACAGGAAACCTGAGGGGGAAGAGTGGGATGGCTGGGAGAGCACCTGGATAAAGAGAAGGGCTAATAACAGATGGGCTGCTGAAGAGGCCATGTCAGAAGGTGCTGGAGAAAAATAGAGGATAAAGCACAGTAGAAAGCATTGGTCCCGACCCCGATGGCCTAGGGTATCTCCCCAGGTTACCAGGGAGAGCAAGAGGAGGCAAGAGAGGGGGCTGAGCGGGTCTGTGGGTGCAGAGGGATGGACAAGGTGGAAGAGGAGATTTAGGTTGGAAGTGGGCAGGGACAGCTGTGAGGGGGACGAAGGTGAGCCAGGAGAAGGAGGAGCGGTGGGGAGACTAACGAGAAGGTCGTGAACGCAAATGAAGCCATTTGGGCCGTGGTTCCTAAAGCAACGTAAGTAACAGCAAAAGTCCATCCCAGTGGTAAAAACAGCACGGGTGGGATCGGGCATCTCTGCTCTCCAGTACAGCAGTGCTGTAGGGCCACAGGAACCGCCTTGCGTGACTGAGCCCCATCGCCTGCCCTTACAAGCAGCCACATGGTCTGGTTCATAACCTGACAAGCTCTGTCAGAAAAAAAAATGCCCCCCCCAAACACACACAATGCCACCGCTGCTTTTAGGAAGCCTCAGGACATCTCCAGTTGGATGGCAAGAAACCCTCCAGACTGATTGTTTTCTGAGCAGATTTCTACAACTTATTATTATACCAGAACTGTCTTTTTGCTTAAATAGTTCTCCCTGCCCCGTGCTTCCCTCCTTGATGTATTTATAGAAAGCAGTTGTGTTCCCTTGCCGCCACTCTTCTGCCAGGCTAAGGAAGAGTCATTATGAAACAGGACATTATCAGATGGGCTCTCCAGTCCCATGCTCCTTCAGAAAGCTCTTCCTTTCACCTGCTCTGCACTGAATTCATCTTCTGAACCCGGTCAGTTGGCTCCTGCGTAGTTTGGACCTGCTGCCCGTGTCTGAGAGCAGCCCCCAAAAGCTGGAGATGCTGCCAGTGAGCTGCTCGGCACCACCTGGCCTCTGCGGGGGCTCCCGAGGCGGCTCCAGCGTTTGCGGGGACGTTGCTTAGCTATAACCTTGCAGTAAGGAGCGTCCCCTGCCATGTGCCTCTGGTCTCCCCCATTTCCCTGCAGCTGCTTTTCTGAAAATCAGAGGAAAAAAAAGTTCAAAATAAAGACGATGTGATTCCTCCAGGTCATCGTTCCTCCCGATTTCACAAACTTCCTTTTTACTGATGATGGCAGGAAGGCTTTGTGGATGAGAAAGTTTAATCTGGTACCTGCCTGTTTTTCTAGATCACTATTTTTGCCACTCTAAAATAAGGATGTTTTTGCCGTTCTCTCATCACGCAGTATGCCCCCGTTTACTTAATAAATTTACTGAAATCATCTTGTAAACACAATGTGAAGTACCTGCTCTATTCCAGAATAGAGAGGTTCTTTGGTCCTTTAGACTTGAGTTCATCACATGCTCCATTTTGGCTCTGCTTCAGAGACAGCGATTTTCATGTTCATCTGATCGTGCCCACTAGTCTTCCTGCTTTTGCTTGGTTATTCAGTCAACCTTCTTCTTAGCCTGGGAAAGGTGGGCATTTAGTTTTGGGCCAAATCTAGATTATCTTTTACCTCCATCTCACTCTTACTGCATAGGTAACCTGCTTCTTGTTTTCTCATTCCCTTTTAATGTGTGATTCTTATGGTCCGATTTCCTTTTCAAGTTGCAATTCTTCTTGTCCACCACTTTTTTCTAGTGCTAGCACATTCTCTGCTTATTCTAAGTATCCCTTTTGAAGTAACTGTTCCTTCGAGTATATCTGAAGCTTTGCTCTGCAATTTCTCCCCTTGCTTTATGGAAAATTCCATATAGAATTTTTTTTAAAATCTCTTCCTTGCGTTTTGGAGCTCTGCAGTTCAGCTGAGTTTCTGCTCCACTTCCTTTAATGTCTCAGTCTTTTTTATTTTTAGTTTTCAAACTGAGATTCCAACCAGCCAGCTTTCTCTTATTTATCCTATTATTGAATTTAAATCAAAACAGTTATTGTTATAGTCCAAGATTATCTCTACTTCTTACATAATGTTCTCACGTTTACATATCCTGCTTAATAAAATGTCATTATTCTTCTTAGTTCAGCTTCTGTCTGATGATAAAATCTGTTAGCTAGGAATACCTATGCACTATAATTATTAGTAAACGTTGTTCCCTGAGTTACATTTGGGAAATCAGGTCTTCTGTAATGACCTACTAGTATCTTTAAAGAAGTACAAAGCATGTTTTCCAAATCTGGCCTTAGAGATTTACAACCAGAACCCTAATGGTATCTCAACAGAACTTTTTTCATAATCCTTCTCTAAAGAGATTTTGAATCAAAATGATTCTATTTTACACATTATCATTATTTTTTTATGATCTGATGTACACAATACTACCACCTCTATCTTTATTGCTGTTTTTCCTCAAAAAGACTTAACCATCAAGCTCTTTATTCCAAACATGGATGTTATTTCACAGTGATTGCTTTTGTCCATAGAAAGCCCATTTCAGTTTCTGCACTGTGCATTCGCTCTTTTGTTCCTTGTTCCTGTAGTGTACAAACATTTCGGTTGTTTCTCTCTACCTTCATGCAGTGTCCTACCTGAATTATATGGAGTCCTTCCTGAACAACCTTCCTGACTTATTTTCTTGGTATTTTCTTTTTTTGGTCCAGTTCCCTGTCTATTTCTCCTCTTTTTCATGTTGTATTCCCAGTTTATCTTTCCTTACCTATTAAAACTAGGCCACCAAATTTTTTTTTCTACAGCTCTTATAACGACAGACTCATGGAGGTGCTGGTTGGAAAGGACCACTGGAGGTCTCTGGTCCAACCGCTTGTTCAAAGCAGGGCTGTAACTAGCACTTGATGGGCTCAGCTGTAGCTTTGTCTGACCAAGTCTTGAAAACCCGCAAGGACAGAGAATCTACAGCCCCTTTGCGGGAAGGGAAGCCTGTTTCTGTGCCCCACCACGTTCCTAGTGAAAACGTTCTTCATCGCATCCAGCGTGAACCCTCCAGGCTGTGTTCTGTGGCTGTTGCTCCTTCTCAGTTCCTCCTTCTGCCCCCGCTGAGAAGGTGTCTGGCTCTGCTGTCCTTGTTACTCCCCTCCTGGTAGATGTAGAGAGCTGTGAGGGTGGTCGCTAGCCTTCTCTTTGCCAGGCGAAACAGGCCAGTGTGCCTTCAGCTCTACCCATGGGTGCTGTCCTTTAGGCCCATGGTCAGCATGGCAGTGCTGTGCTGGACCCTGCCTGGTTCCTCTGCTTCCAGGTGAGACTGCAGTGGGAAACTGTCAAAAGCAGTATTAAAGTCCAAATATGTCACATGTGCTGTTCTCACCTCATCCATGTCCCCTGTCATTTTACTGAAGAGGCGAAGAAGTTGATCTGACATGATCTGCCCTTGATGAGTCTCTGTTGACTGTTCTGCAAGTGGAGAGAATACAGAAGCAAATTTACTTAGAAAATCTGTAATATTAATGTCTTTCACCCAGAACATCCAATTTTCTGTATTTTAAAAATTGATTGTTCTAATTTGTCTTATAATAAAAAGAAACTCTTCATATTCCACTGTATTTTTGTGGTTTAATGTGCTTACTTTGAAGAGAATTTGCAGATGGACGCACGTTAAGGTTTTTCCGCCACTCTAGTCTCATCACAGCGTATCAAACCTGTAATCAGATTTTGCCCTTGTATTAACTTCTCCCTCCTGCTACACATGCTGAAAAAAGTTTTCTAGGGATTGTTTAAGTCTCTACTACTTCTGACTCTCCTTCACAATGTAGTCATTTGTTTCACTGAAAACTGGAAAAAAGTATTCTTTTTGGATTTAGTCTGTAATTAGATTATCTTCAGTTACTGCTCCATTCTCTCTGCTGAATAGACTTGCTTTTTCCCTACCCTCCTTTTAATTATAAGGCTAAAAATCTTTACTGTGATATACCTTTTGTCTTTGCTGTGCTAACCTTTCCCTCTAATCTTGCCTTAGATTAGAACAACATCTGTGTACACAACGGTAGCCATGGTGCCCATCATTCTTTTTAATGAATGAACCACTACCAACCTTCAGTATTCCTCAACAGATCACCATGCACCACTATTACCTGAAAATTAACTGCAGACATTATGGGAAGCAGTGCTTAATGCAGCTCCAGAGACTGGCTGTGAACTACTACAGCCAGCTCTACCCCACCCCAGATTTCTTTTGCAAGAACCTCAGGTGCTGAGGACAACCCGGGTGGAGTGAGGAGGAGTGATCCAGCCCCAGCAGTCCTGAAGGGGTGTGCGTATGCTCCGTTTTACTGCGAGCGTCCTGTCAAAACCCCGCTGACGTCAGTGTAGCAATTATAGAAAGATTTTTGGCGTCAGCCATTTCCCCAAAGTCTCCTTCTTTGGTAGGAAGTGGATAATGTTCTTTCTTTTATATATTTGATTAGTTATTTTAGATCTCTGAAAGCGTTTTCTCTCTCTCTCTCTCGCTCTCTCTTTTTTTTTTTTTTACAGTGGTCAGTGAGGAAACATCTACAGAATAAACTAAACAACATCAGGAGCCGTTATCTGGCCCGGAGGCTGGCTGGCGTGGTTGGCTGCATCTGTATTTTTAAAGTTTTAGCATCCAAATCAGGATGGCCTCATCCATGCTGGGACTGGTTCGAGGCCTGTGCTAGTTCCTGAATTGTGTATGGGAATTGTCTGGGAAAATGCTATCTGGCCAAGATAAAACCGTAACTCTCCTAGCAGTGTACCAGTAGGGAGGATCAGTGCCAGTGCCCAGGAATATTCCCAGCTCTGTTTCATTCATCTGTGTGGGTGTAACCTGCATGACAGCTCAGATGATTTATGCCATGATAAATTAGGTCTTTAAAACACAGGGGAAGGGAGGACCCGGAGAACTATAAATCAAACAGCGCGGCTCTGATACTTGGAGAGATACTGAAACAAATTATGCGGTCATCAGCCTGTGAGTCCCGGGAGGATGAAAAGGCTGGAAGAAACAGCCAACGTGGATTTGTTAAGAACAAAGCGTATCACACCAATCCAGCTTAATTCTTTAACCAAGCGGATAAAGGCAAAACAGTTTTGTCTTGGCTGTAGTAAAACCCTTGGCATATCCCTGTGAGATGTCCTCACGGATGAACTAAGAAAACTGGTCTAGGTGAGCAGTTCTTAACCCAAACGATAGACCACATCAGCAAGGAGCCAGCGACAGCAGACAAAGTCCAAAGCGCTCCCGTCCCTGGGGATGGGGATGGGGATGGGGACGGGGTTCGCTGAGGAGGCCAGAGGAAACCTCCGCCAGCCGAAGGAAGGCATGAGCTGAAAAGCCTGGGAAGCCCTCCTTCCGAGCAAGTTGCTACGAGGTTCAGAGCACAGCCACCTGGAAAAGTCATGCTCAAAGAGTACTTTTTTATTAATTTTTTTTTCCACCACTAAGGACCCTTGGTGCTGACAGGTCTGTTCCTCTTCCAGAAATATTGGATGCTCTCGCTGCCAGCCTTGGTGGTGAGGTAGAGCACTTATACAATTTGCAGAAGATAGCGTTCTGGGAAGTGTTGCAAGTGTTTTGGAAGATAGGATCAGAATTCAAACAATTGTGATTACTTGGCGAAATAGCCTGTAATCGATAAAGTAAAATTCAATGTTGGCGAGTGCAGAGTACTCCACTTCTGAAGGAAAAATGAAATGCAAAAAACGAATATGCTGAATATCTGTCTATGCGGCAATATGCTAAAAAAATAATGCAGGGATGTACTAGACCAGAGATTGAGTATAAACCAGGAGATAAGATGCTGTTCAGCCATTCTTGTACATATGTCACATATAAGAGATAAATGGTTATTATTCCACTGTATTTAGCAGTGGCAAGACCTTTCAGAAATACATGTCCTGTTTTGGGCACGCATACTTTAAGAAGTAGCGTGTGTGTGTGTGTGTGTGTGTGTGTGTGTGTCTATGTATGTAGGAGAGAGCTCAGTGAGAGCGGCAGGAGCGATAAGAGATTTAGACAGCATGACCTACCAAGAAAGGGCAACGGAAGCAGACTTGTTTGGTTTAGAAAAGAGAACATCAAATGGGGACATGGAAACAGGCTTCAAATAGATAAAAGTGTCACAAAGAGGATGCTCACCAGTTGTCCTCCATGCTAGGGACATGACCAAGAGGAGTTTGTTGTACATTAAGAGCAACTTTGCTTAGACATTAGGAAAGACTTACCAGTTGAGGAGAAACACTTCCAATGGGTACAAATGAAAGGTGACTTTGGTTTTTTGATCTCTGTTCTCTACTCCTGTCCTTTAGGATGTTCTTAAACTCTCCACTGAATTCTCATTAATGACGTTTCTTAAGTGCAAATTGGTACTATTATAAATTAAATATAAATAAATTAAATTTGATATTATAAATTAAATTACAAATATTTTCCGTTTTTTTTTTCCTTTATGCTCAGTTTGGCCACTCCCACGAGGGGGGATAAATTGCTGCTGTGTGGTTGAGTTCAGCCTCTGTTTTGCCTCAGTATCACACACCAGCATCAGGGTAACAACCTTATCTTCCCACGGGCGTCCAGTGTATGCCGTACCCATGCCTCCCACATGCTTCCTGCCTTCCCTTATCGCCACATTCACACTCTGGAAACCGGCCAGATCCACCGTCGTGGGCCAAGGGGATCAGGCAGGGCTAAGGACAGAGAAAACAGCGTGATTTCTCTGCAGTCCCACAGTCTCAGGTAGGAAACACCAGGTCAGCAACAGTTTCGTGGACTAGGGCTCGCAGAGACAAGGCAACCTGGCCAGGTAGCACTGGTGGCTGGGCAAGAAACAGCAGAGCTCAAGGACAGATGTAGCCTATATCATTTCTCCAGCCTAAAGAAAAGCCAGTAAGAAATGAATGCACAATCTCTCCCTGATTTTACCCCCTGCTGGCAGATGCTTTATATTTTCAGGCTTTGCTTGCTATTACTTTTTTTTTTATCATCTGTCATCAAATGAGTACAAAGAACATACAACAACACAAAAGCAATCAAAACCATATCCAGAAGAAAGGGCTGCAATTTCTTCCTTCAAGATCTTCCTCTTCAAGATCTCCCAACTCCTCCACTCTCCTACTCTGATTAGCAGCTCTCCCCCACATCTGAAACTACATTAATTTGCTAGCGCAGTCATCTTGGGCATGATAAGTTCTGAAGCTGTGGTTTTAAAGCCAAGGAAAATCATACCAACACATGCCAAAGATGACAGGACTAGTCATAACAAACTTTGCTGTTTTCTGTACGGCCCCAGGCTGCACCTTCTCATGCTTGTTTCCTCGGTGTTTTGCTGGAGAGTAGAAATGTGGCTGTGGTCAACCAGCATGAGGCATCCTTGCCCCTTGCATCGTGCTTGCTCCTCGCACTGGCCAAGGGTTGCTTGAGGCACATGAGCCTCCCAACCTGAGCTTTCCCTAGGCCTGAAGAGCAGGGAATATGATTTTGCAAGTAATACGTGGCATCTTACAGTTGGTTTCAGGCTTTGCCTCGGCTGTCCGCATCCAAACCTGTTGCGGAGTCACAGTGTGTCATGCACTTTTTGGGAAGTGGTGTGCGCACCGCTGCCGATTCATGGATACTCAGGACAGATGCAGGCACGGATAGATGCGTCACACTTGCAGGTTTCACAGATACGCACTCATTACACCGCAGACTGAAAGCCCAACCAGCATGAGCTCAAGCTGTACAACTCTTGCTCACTACAACACACCCCAGACTTGTCTTGCTTAAAAAGCTTACAAAAATCATTTTACCTGTGTTTTTCCTGCTACCATTTACTGGATGTGGAATATTTGGATTGCACTGTACTCTTCTTTGTAGCCAAGTTGCTTTGTACATTTTACCTTCTTAACAAATGGAAGTTCTCTTTAGGAGCAGAAAGGAAGAAACTGTATTTGCACGTCTTTGCAGAAATTACTCAAAAGCTCTGTGAGTTGTCTTAAGCTTTGTCTAATTCAGAAACTAAGAGGAGGCCCTTATGCCTGCTCCGGAATTATGACATTTTGAGTTCTAGGATTTTTCTTTTTAATTTTAATTTTTTGAAATACAGCAGATGTGTGTCTTATTGAAAAATTCCCTTGTGGGAATGCCCACAATGGAGTAGCCAGTGCAAGAAGCTGTGCTGAAGCCTGGAGGTGCCAGGGATGCTCATGCCATGGGAGTAATGGCTTGGAGGATTCAGAAAAGGGTGGTTGCTGAGCTTGACCACCCAGCACACGAACTGGGATGAGGTGCCCGGCTTGGCGACAGGTAGTTTTCTCTCTGAGCATTTGTCAGCACAAGCTCATTAATCAGTTTTAAATAAATGCAATTAATTAAATTAAATTAAATTGAATTAAATATAGCATCTAGCCCGAATCCTGCAAAGTGCTAAGTACCTCCATCACTTCTTCAGTGAAGCTGGAGATGCAGGTGGTCTGTCCTTTTGAGGATTTGCTGCTACTCTGTGAAGAGACAGAAAGAAACCATAAAAGGCTGTAAAAAGCCGATGGCTTTTTTTGAAGAACATCTGACCTCATGAAAGGAAAGTTATGGTCTCTCTTCCCTTTGTTACCAGTGTTGTAAAACTGGTATTTAAATAATAGTTTCCCTCTGACAATTCAGGGAAATATAAAAATTAAAATCACCCAGATAAAAGCACCAACATTGTCTAGTAACCTCCTCCCCATCTTAGGGGGGAGGTCCCCATCCTCCCCAAACAAACCAAAACCAAAAACTAAGAAAAAAAAAAGAAAGGGTTGCTAGCTCATTGATGTAACACTAAAAAAGGCAGGCCTACGAAGAACTTTCTTGTTATTTTCAGTACCACTCGGTACGTCATTTTTGTGGAGCACTATGTTCTGATGGTGCCCTGCTGGTGCGGGAACAATAACCATCTATCAGCACTGCCATTATAAACCTCCCCTTTACAACCTGGATGTGCACATTTGCTCTTGCTGGGTGTTTTTGTTAATATAAAAATCCAACTTACTTTTATAACAACTTGACAATTTTTAAAATAGAAAAATATAAAAGGTTTCAGAAAGCAAAATAGAAAGCCAGTTTTTTTTAAAAAAAGAGAAGAATCCACAAATGACAGCATTATTAATTATTTTTAGCAGCAGTAGCAGTCGTTTTACTTGTACTGCAGTAGTGCCCATATATGCCATCCTGTTAGGTACTGCACAAACACTTGAATTTTTTTAATGGATTTAATGCTGTTGGGAAGTGTCGGGCTGAAAACCTTATGCTTATGCATCCTTATTGATTACTTATTTGTCTTTGGTAGTGCCCTAGTATCTGCCTGAGAATTGGCTTCTGTTGTGCTGGATATTATGCATGTACTTAATTGTCTCAGTTGTGAAAAGCACTTTAACACATGCTTATCTTTAAAAGGCAGCTGAAACACTTTGGAAAGGAACATATTTGCAGAGATCAGGGCTCATCGCACAAAGCATATAAAGCATATATGTCACGCAAAACAACACGGCAGAAGCACAGTGGAGATATCTGAGCAGATACGCTGCTGGGTTCACATGGCGCTGGAGACATGAGCTCTCGGCTCCGGTTCTGCAAGCAGCTTAGCCATGTCAGGCCAAAACTGCCCCCACTACTCTGCAGGTACTCCATGGAGATGGTTAACTCAGGTGGACCTCCAAGCTGGTAAGACCATGCAGCTGCTAGCCCCCAACTCGGACAGGACCAGAGCGTATTTTTTCCTAAGCTCTGTCTTGTGCAGGGAGGATATATCCCTTCAGCCTAAGGCTAAATTCCTATATAATGCAGCATTTGGGGTGGACTCTTATACCAGTGCAAAGTCCCCATGGAGATTACAGCCTGTGCACTGCTTGATGAAGGAGCAGATGTTATACAGGGGACTCCAAAAAGGCAGGGAGGAAAGGACGTTTTGTTCTCCATTTTATATTTATTACTTATATTATTTTATTGGGTGCTGGCACCCGACGGAGTAGGTGGCTTGCCCAGGGTCACAGAGGATCACAGGACACAAACACGACTGGATTGCAGGATCACACACACAGCTGTGTCTGTGGCACACACAGCTGATCCTGGGCACCTTCACCTGTAGCCTCACGCCTTGCACAGGATCCGACCTGAACAGAATCCCCCGTGAAGATGGACGGCTTAATACAGTCTAATTGCTGCTTTCTGCTCTCCACTAAACTTGTCAGCAGAGTGAACCTATGATGTAGTCGAGAATAAAAGCAAACAAAGCAGTTTAGACACTTCTAATTTTAGTAATATAGAGTTTCTCCCCTTCCAACTACTCAGCCTTGAGCAGAAAGCTCACAAACTTACTTTATGTTTTACATAAGTTTTCTTAGATTCACCATGACGTCTCAGGCTGTATCAGCCCACACGTGTACTAACTCTTCAGGGGGATGCAGCATGTCCAGATGTAGGATATTGCACTTTTTTTTTCCTGAGGGGCTTTTATAGATTCAGATTTAAACCTCCCTGTCTCACGATGCATTGTGCTGCCTCCAAAGACCAAGTGAGCAGTAACTTTCATTAAAAAAAAATCATAAATATATTTTACTACTTGGACTTAGTGCAAATGCACAACTTACTCGTTGACTCGATAGATGTAATTGCTCTCAAGGAGCCTTTATGCTCTATTGTTTCAATTATAAGTGAATTACGTAGTCCCCAAGTACTTACTCTGCTTTCAAGGAGAGTGAAAAGATCAGATCAAAGAAGGAAATTGGAGAAAAAGGACATCATTTCACTGCAACTCTTCACCTTCTGAGTGGGGAAGGGAAACACATCAAGAACAGTCCAAGACATTTGTGAATGACATATTTTATCCGTCTGAAACCGTTATGAGCCTTAAAGTGTATACATTCAGATGCTGAGAGTAGGAGGCAAAAATCAAATGCACGATACACATGGAAAAAACAAAGCTCGTAAAGGATGAGGCAAGAAATAGAATTAAATTATCTTCCTTCCTGTGATAAGAGACTGGACAAAGAGAAAAGTTTAAAAAAAAAAACAACAAGGATTAGGGCTGGGTCTCGGAAAAATTGAATCTGTTTTGAAGGACAGCCTACCTTTTTTCCTAAGTAGGCTTCTGTGAGCTGTAACTTCCAGTATATCGTGGCAGCCATCAGAAATCATGGCATTCTTCAAGAAAGTTTAGCAAATGCTAAAATCAGGCAGGAGAAGCACAGAAAGGCACACTCATGATATTACTTTGAAAAATAAGCCCTTCGGATAATAGCCTTCCCAAGACAAAGGCCAACATATGACAATGCTTTGGTGACAACTTTGGATGGGCATATTATAAATAAAAGAGACTGAAAATAGTATACAATGACAGAACAAAGCTCAGGAAATAACACAAATGATAAGCAAAGATATTCTGCATATTTCCTCTGTGAAGTATGTGAGGAGGAAGGATATTGTAAGAGTTCAAAACATACACATAAAAATTTCGGTGCTTTAACAATCAAGAATAATTAATTTATTAATTTATAAGCTGGAATGTGAAAGGTTAGAATTCACCACTGGGATTTTGGATCAAAAGACCGTCACCCGTTTAATTTTCTAGGAAAGGATTGACAGCTTTGTTCCAGTGCACCAGCTCCTCTGAAAAAGGATGCAGTGGGATTAAAAAGATAATGTCAGTGGAAATGCTGATCACGTGAAGCAGAATGGTGTGCAGTACTGTTCACCGCCCACGGCCACAGCCACCAAGCAGAGGACAATTTATACGGTAGTCTGGGGTGTTGAGGAAAGCAGATCCATAGCTCCTTGGAGGGGAGTGAACTGTTTGTTGTCCTGTCTGCTGGTGACTGGTTTGGAGGGTCATCTGTGTCTGGGTGCTTAAATTGTAGACATTGTTCCTGAGGAGATTCCTGGCGGAGGTTTTCTCTGCCCGGAGTGAGGACCAGGGAGGAGACGATGCAGAGGCAGCTGGAGAAAAAAATGGGGTCCAGAGGGGGTTTCAGGAACGAGGGAAGCAGAAGGGTCTGCACAGGCAACTCAGAGTTTGCAGAATCCTGCTGAACAAAAGAGCCGCTAGCTGTGTTGGACAAGCTACACACACATTTGGTCCAGTTGAAGAGACAAGCCAGAGAAATGGAATTGAAGAAGAGATTTGATGCCTGAGATGTTGAAGAAGGAATATTGAACAGCAAGGAAGTAAAGTTTGCCCTACTAGAAGAGAGGAAGAGACAACCTCAACCCAAACCAGGCACCAAGACCTAGAGAAAGAGGAGGTGATTCTTCCTGTTTTTGAGGGGATTAATATGCTCAGCCCTGGGTTCGCTTCCAGAAGGCTTCATGACCAGGTTTCTCGTTCCCAAGATGAGTGCTGTGAGTGCTGGTCTGTGCTGTAGTAGGGTGTCCTGTGAAGAACTTGCTCCCTAACCCTCCACTGATGCTGTAATACTGTACAGCAAGGACTCAGGAAGAGTTAGACCAGCAAGTGTGTTTGCCTCTGTGTTACTGCACAAAGGATATAGGCCAGCAGCATATCAGCACCTGCTTCTCAGGAAAGTTGAAGTAAAACATGTGCTATATGTCTTCTGAGAGCACCTACTGGGGTGGTTCTTGAGGAAAGCCAAGCAGAGGAGATCCTGCTTTTTGAAGCCTGTCCTCCTCAGCCATGCTGATACTAAGGAAGCTTTTTTGCGTGTTCAGAAGCATCCTGGGGGACTGAAAAGTCAGGAAGCAAGGCCCAGAGAGTTCAGGCATCTTCAACATTTGGTTGGCACTGAGCAGGACTATTCAGAACAAAACACTGGATTTTAGGCAAGGCCAAGTTTAGGCTCAAGATGGGTAGAAGGACGTGCATTGCACAGCTTCTTCCCATGGTCTGGAGCTGCTGCTGCCAAGGATGTGCGTGCAGTTAAAGCTCCTTCCCTCAAACTTTGCCCCTGATTTTTGGTGGCCATGTTCGGCTGAAGACCCGCTGTAGGCATGTGCATCCTCAGTTGCCTTCCAGCCCTGCGTGGCTGCTAACCAGCCCTTCCCCAAAGACTCCACTTCTGCCTCCCTTCGCCTCCGCTTAGAGGCAATGCATCAGCTTTGGGGCTTCAGCTACATTTAATAGCCAAATGGGCGAGGGACCACTCTGGCAAGTGGTGTTAAACACTCTCTCCCTCTCAAAGCAGGTCACTGCGTCCAGACCACCAGCTGGAAACCATCTGGGGATGGCCTGTACTATCACCCAAACTGTGCCTGCGAGTTTCCTGGGGAAGTGCTAGCTGGTGCAAGCCCAGGGTCTGCGAAGGGCTGTGCTAACACAGAACAACGTGCCTGTATTTTCTTACCCAAGTGAAGTAAAATGCAGAAGCCAAACTGCTGTTTGGCTCTGTCCCCCACAGAGGTAGTTTTCTTCAGTGATAAACCATCTCATGTGGAGACGTTGTTCTGCTTTTGGCCAGTAATCATTAGAAACAGCGTGCCTTCAGTAAACCCAAACATTAGCAACAAGAAGTCCTGAGATCTGCTCACTTTTGGTTTTTTGATAGAAGAGCTTTCAGTGTTTGAAATGGCATTCTGGTGCTGGCTATCTGTGGAAAAAGGCCTCATTTAAATACTCAGTAGCATCCCGGAATGATTGTTGTAGCTTCCACCAATGTGTGTACAAATAAGGGGTCACTTGACTAAATGAATAAACTGGTGTCGAAATCTGTCACAGTACTGTCAGCTAGGACTGATTGCATTGGGCTTATCTGTAAACACGTTTGAATGCTGCCCTTGTGTGATGTTGAGTGAAAGGTGTCATGCAAAATGCAAATGATTAAGCACAGTCAATTATTTCTTTTCGCTTTTCTGGCCCTCCTGCTAAAAACAGTAAATCTGATTAAAATGATGCAGAAGTAAAAGAAACCTTCTCTCTAAAAGGCAATAGGTATCTATCAAGATTCCACAAAAGAAGACTAGATGTGGTTGACTGAAGATGAATGTCGTACGAATGCTTGAACACATCTATTTTTAGATATAACATATTTGATATTTTTTGTTAGACTGCTAGCCTAGGTAAACATATTATGTTTCCAGCACTAGCTATTGTTTCAAAGGAAAGGGATGCCCTATAAAAAGTTTATCAAGGCTACATTTGCAGGATCCAAGGGAGAATATTTCCTCTTTGTTCATGCCGATGGCCTATGTATAATCAAATGCTAATCTCTTAAGAGCCATTTTCTGGCACCCCGACTCACACCGATTAAGCCCTGATTTCATGAATGAGTCCCCTGCAAGCGGTTGTGGAGGCAAAATGTGTACACATGTGCAATTCAGCAGTCACTCGGAGCCAGTAAACCTGAACGGAGAGACCTTCACTCAGAGCCAGAGCTCCAACTGGTCGTCCCCAGGTAATACAAGTTTCTGCACAGCACAACAGCTGGGAGGAAACAACCCATTTCAGAGCCTTTTAGTAGTACAGTTCCCTACATCTTATTTTGTTGGCTAAATAAAATCATCATGATTAACAGACACTCTTAAAACACCAGACAGGACTTTCGGTGGTTGTAATCAGTTCAATGAAATGAATGAGTAATGTCCAGCTGACCTCAGAGGTGCCCCTCCTAGGGGAAGCTCTCTGTGGATCAAGTCACCTCGCTGCCAGAGGTTTTATTATTTCTGACTTTATTCATTTCCGAGGTTGTTGGGTCACTGTCTGTCTGGGACTTTCTCATGCATAATGGCTAACTTGGAGCATCTTTGCACCATGCTGCGATTTAAAGATGGTATTACTCCTTCAGAGTTACAAGGTCATATAGCCCTGAGGTTACATTTGGTGAAACCAATGCTGCTTGCTGCCATCAGCACCTAGAACTCTGAGATTTTCCTTTGACCATGTCTGGCTCTTTATATACCCATAAATCCCCAGGGACTTTGTGATTAGTGCAGTATACCTTTTTTGTTGTTGTTGTTGTTGAACAAAATGCCAGCAGATGACACTTATTTTTCTCTGGGTCTGTGCAGGAATTTAGCAGCACTACATAGAGATCAGAGTTTGATTCTTTTCTTTTTTTGGTTTTGCTGTTAAGTATTATTTTAATTCCATTCTTTATTATCCATGGGACCAGAAACGATGGAGAATGGAGGTGATGTATCTAAACCACACAAAGTGCTAAAATTCAGATTCAGTGAGTAATGGAGTACAGGACTTTGCTATATCAGCTATACCCTGTCTAACAAACTCACTCAATGTGCATGGCCATCATCTTATTTGTAGCATTTTATGGTAAAACTAACTTTGGGAGTTATCTGGGACAGGTACACCATTTTCTCTAATCTATGTAAGGAAATCTATGCCTGCCTGTCTTCTGCGGGCCAGTGTTTGCTATACACGATCAAGACAGGGCCTTTGGCTTGACTTCTGATTCATGTGACATGCCTCAACAGTGTTTTTTCATAGTTTTTCATTTGCCACATCTCTGGGTCGTTTCTTACATTGCTTAGGCTTTCTTCATGATTCATGATCTTTCGTAAACTTTCATTCGTCCATGATCTTTCTTTATCCTTTCAAAAATCATCAAAAACAATTTTGGAAACTCTGTTCTGTTTCCTTTACAGATAACCTCATTTAAAACCGCAGAGTCCCTGCTGATATCGAAAATGGGCTGGGAACTTGTTGTCCTCCTATAGCCTTAACTGCATGCATAGGATCTTCAGCGGTTACTCTAGTAATTAAAGTCCATATCTCGTGTGTGTCTGGAGCGTGCCCGTATGCTCCCATCCCCTTCCTCCCCGTTGGCATAGCCATACTCTAGTTCTGGACTCTCTTCCATGCAGGTTTTGCCACAATCTGAACACCCAGTCTGCGATGCCCGTGAAGAGACACGGGAGACACTCGTGCCAAGAGAAAGAGCAGTGCTTCCTAAATTAAGATATTCCTGTTTTCTTAAGGGTAGCAGACTTCAGGCATAGCCCTTCCCAGCACATTTCCTGGTGACTTGGCTAGGTATTTCTCTTCTCCATCTGCCACATATGGATTCTGTTTCAGGTGTTCAATAGCTCCGAATAGAGCGTTCTCCATGAGCTTGCCAGGCCAGTCGCTTTTCGAGCCCGTGTCAACTTCCATTTGAGCACTGCGGACTGCGTTCGGTGGCGAGGTGACTAGGTGTCAGGTGCTGCCGCGTGGCACCTGGCCCGTACGCAGAACAGGAGAGCCCTTCCCAGGCCCCTGCGCCAGCACACCCCCAAATGTGTCCCGTCTCTGTGATGGGATGAGACTTGGGCGCAGAACATCCTCCCACCCCTCTGTCCCTCCTGCGTTCAGGAGGAAACCTGGACGTGTGGGCCAGAGGGACACTAAGAAGACCCACAATTGCACAGCTGAGGGCTGGAGCTGCAGCTTGTGCTACAAATTGCCTCCCCGCCACACAGCCAGCATCAGTTTGTGGACCTTTCGGAAACTCCTGGCACGCAGGCTGATTCCTGTGCAGCAGTGACAAGCCATTCCTTCCCTCTGAGGTGTTGCTGTAAGCCTGTAACACACTGCAAGACAGGTAAGAGGTGATACAGGAGTTACAGAAACTCCCATCTGAGTCTGAACAGCTCCAGCCACCTTCCCTTAAATAAGTAGCCCATAACACCCAGGACTAATTCGCGGTGTGTGTGCGTGTGTGTGTGGGGGGGTTATTCTCAGACACCCAAATACTTCCTGGAATAAGTATGTAGACACAAAACAGTATAGATGAATTTCAGATAACTACTGGGGTATGTGCAAGCTATGCAAGCGAATAAAAGCAGATCCAAGCCAGCATGTAAAGGAATAATCAGATACAGAATAATAGAATTTGAAATAATTCTATATAAAATGGCATGAGAGTGACAGTTGGGCTTTACAGTCAGCATACCTTGAAACAGTTGTTCAGAGTGATTTTGGACAAAGAAAAGGGATTTGAATAAAGATCACTTCTATCCAACACTGTAGTAATTTCCCTTTCTATCATTTTCTAGAGTTTTCAATAAAATATAACATTAAATTGTCTGGATCACTAGATCTCTTAATGGTGGTTTGTTCTTTGATAAGCCACTGGGCTGTGCTATTACTCTACATTTTAGGCTTTCATTTCTCATGTACCAGCTTCCAACACATTATTCAGAATGACTGTTGCTAGTGGCAGACCTAAATTATACAGTATCATAAGAAGCTGGTCAATAATTAATGTTACAATAGCAAATAATGAGCTGAATTTTAGCTCAGCTGTAATTTTTGTTTTCTTTGTGTACCTGTAAAAACATATGGTAAACCAATTTCTCCTGGATCAAAATAGTTTTCAGGCTCATTACAAGTACCTAGTGATGCAGATTGCTTATAATTGAATGCTGCAGTCCGGCTACTAGCTTCTTTGCAACCAGATGCTCTGTTCTTCATAGGTAAATGGAATATTCAATCCAAACTAAAAAAAAAAAAAAAAAAAAGGAGGCTTAGCTTCAGTGCATATTTTTGTCCATTTTTTTACAAAGTTGTCTCTTGCAAGTGATCTCAATCAGAGAGCATCTGGGTTCATCTTTTTATTGCGTGGGCCTGGTTTTTAACGGTGTTACTCCAGACAAGTATGCAGCAGTCAATGTACTAAAATATTAATAATATCTTATCCAGAGCAAAAAGATCAAGCAAGTAGAAGTAACCCACTCCTCTCCGACAGCCCACTTAGTGCTTTGATGTTCAAGGCTGCACTGTGTATTGTCTTCTTCCTTTTTTCCCTTGGTGATCAGCCTACAGTGCAAGGTGATGAAGATCCTTGCTATGTTCACTGGGCTTTAACTTCTGTCAGCGACTCAGTCCCAGGCTTTGTTCCATGAGGAAATATGGGCAAATCTATGCATCAGTAAGTATGATTTACTTACCAACAAACCTCCTTCTCCCCTTCCTCAACTAATACACAATTTAAAAATGCTTATGATGTCTTCTTATTATGCCCATGTAATGCACCAAATCTGCTTGACTGGCAGCATTAAATCATGAAATAAACATCATGTTCTTAAAACACAACCTGGAGGAACATAACGCCTCTGGTATTATTTTTCAGTGCAGTTTATTTTGTGGCAAGACTACTAATTGTGGACCGAGATCCCATCACTCAACCTACCGTAAAATACAAAACCAGATAGTAATGGCCAAGTTCTTACAATCTAAGTAGTTTACTTGGGCAATTTGTGTTGTGATTAGTTTATTTACTATAGGGTCTTCAAATCAAGAAATTCAACAGGTTAGGCATTATCTTAGATGAGGTCCTGGATAGGACAGGCTCTGGTGGTCTCTGCAGTATGTGGTGTGGCCTCAGTCCAGACCAGGCTGGACAGGAGTTCACCCCAGTTGACAGCCTCTTAAGAGATGGAGGAGTCCTTGGCCAAGGAACGCACTATCCTAGGTGATAGGATACCTATTCTCTACCGAGTCTGATTTGAGGGATGACTGAGGAATGGTCACGAAAACTTGTTTTTTTTTGCAAACTTGGGGTTTTTGCTGGCCAAGCTGCAGAGGCACTTTACGTTCCAACACTGACAATCTATTATCTCTTAAGAACATTACACTTGCTGTAATACCTTGCAAATTGCATTAATTTTAATGCACAGCTTGATCTCTAATTAGTTAACAAGTCTCTCCTGAGCCAGCTATGACAATGATTACTAATTTTTAGCAGCATATTTATAGATCTGGTCACTAAGATAAATGTAGTTTCTCATCTTTTCACTGCTGTCTAGAGCATGTAATTATTTCAGAGGTTCTAGGGACATGGCTGGAAATAACTTTGTAACTGTATTATTAATAATAAAATAACTATTAAAATAATTTTTAAAGAATAATGAATTTACCTTTTTTTCATTAGCAGTATTTATTTACTGTTTACATTATACAGGGTTTAGACAGTGTAATATGATATTCAGAGCTTTATTTATAGTCATTTTCACATCCTGGTTTCCTAGGACTGTAATAATTGGACTGCAAATATATCTTTTAGAGGCAAATAAACAGCTGTTTTCACTGTGCTTTTGACTCTTTCTTGAATCATATATTTCTACTGATTTTTATATAAGCTTGATTTTAATGTTTGGTGCCAAAAGTGGCTGGGAAAAACAGGGGTTTGATGTCTTTTGAAAATACTTGTTTCAATATGCCTTTGGAGCAGCCTGGTTCAGGTCAGTTTATAGAGCTGCTCTGCAGAGTCACATCTCCCCGTCTGAAATAGGCTTTAGTGTCCTCTGCACGCAGACATTAGCTTTCACACTCTAACAACATTTCTACAGGGTCGCTTGCACTTGCTGAGGATGTTGTCCCCAGGGCGGTGGCCCTGGGAAGCATTTCACCTCAGCGAGCGAGGGTAAAGCTGCTTATTCTCAGCCTCCGTCTTTCTTCCAGAAGACGAAAGAGCTTGATTTCCTGCTTTTAATCCTTTCTTCACGCTTTCCTGAAAATAAATTAGACATTTCCATGCCACAAGTCCTCCCACCCCGCCGTCCTCTCGCCTGCCCTGTCACCACGGCTCTTCCTCGCCGTCCCGGTGCACTGTGGGCACACTGCTGTTGCAGGTCCAGATGTGGCCTGGCCTTGCAGAACAGCTGTTCCCTCTGCCTGTGCCATTCAGTGGCATCTCAAATATCTAGGCAAATCGACAGATTCCAGCTGATATACTGATTTCCTCACTACGAGCACCCCGGACAGTGGTGTAGCAGAAGGTGATGAAACATACTTCTCCCTCTTTGAAACAGATGTCATGGAGACCCGGAGAGGTATGGCAGCGACGGGCAAGAAAAGTTTCCAAGCCCTTTATCAAGCCACCCGGTCAGGTGCGCGCTACTTAGCTTGCAGCTTTTATTCCCAGCGAGTGCTTTTCGATGTCCTTGCCCAACAACTGCAAACTTCTCATCTCTCAACCTAGCCCCCTCCTCATGAAACTGTAATTCTGACTCGGAAACAAACTTGAATAACTCTCATCAACGGAGACCACGTTAGCGCATTCTGTGAAGAATACACTGCGTGAGTCAGGCAGAACCACAAAAGCCAGGGGTTTGCAGGAGGACCGAGTACGGGCATAGATGTTGGATGCTTAAAGGAGGATGTCACTGTCAGAGATTCTCCACTTTAAAGTGCAGTTATCATCTGGAAAGTGTAAAAGTGACATCCTGGTATGCCACATTTATTCCTCCTCCACAATTTCTATTCCATATTCACTCAGTCTTCAAGTCAATACCATGTTTTTTCCCTCTAACTGCCAGCACAGCTAGCTCAGCCTGTTACCTGAGATTCAAGCTGTGTTCTTTCTGCTTATTAAAACATTGCCAACTGCAAAGCTTCTGGAATCAGACAGTAACTGGCAATACTGTGGGAGATGCAGGAGAGCTGAATACGACATGGCTAGCACATCTCTAGCTACAGAAAGGAGACAAAAAAAGTGGTCATTAAACTCAGCACATATGCCTCAGGAAGCCCGCAGAGAACACATATTTACGGCACATAGGTGCCATTTTTATGCATTTACTATTCTGACTACCCCCACGTTTCACGATGGAGCAGCTAAATAGGGAGCCAGAGAGCCCCTTACTCAGGTCCCAGCTGTGCCAGATTTCCAAAAGATTCATTATAGAGGAAACAGGTGAAAAAACTTGTAGCCAGGATTTATTTACTATTGACTCACTCTGTCATTCCCAGACTGCAGCACCTTCTGCAGCATGTAAACCTGGCCAAGGTGCTCTTGCTCCTTCCTGTTTTATGTATGTTTTTTTTGCTGTGATAGTTTAAACAATATCTTTATGAAAGGATTAAGATTCCTGAGTACAAAGAGGAAATGAATAATGATGGCTGAAGCAAAGCTCCAAGTAGTTCAGAATTTGTGCAGGGTTCAGGGCAGCATCCGGAGGTCCACATGCTTATCTGGCGCTTACCCAAAGTATATGCACTTCTAGAGCCTGAAAATGCACGCAGGAGAGCTCACAGGAGCAGGCTGTGAGATGCCTGTGCTGCCAGTCCTGTCTGGAAACACAGAAGGCTTGACTCTGCACTGCTTTACACCTCGTGTAACCGCTTACCCCTGCAAGGCTGGAAAGCAAAGAGGGTGCAAAATGCTAGAGGATTACAGCATTTCAGACCCCCCCTTCACACGAATGCACGGAAATGGATAACAAACAGTTCAGAGCTGCTCAGTTTGGTTCTGTTCCCAGCAGCTTTGCTGCTGCCTAAAAGCACTTGCTTTCCTCAAGGGCAATATGGCTCCTGATGTCAGCATATGAGTTGCCTTAGACACTTTCTTGATTTAAATAAAAAGTATATAGTAGTGGAGATCCTACTGTGACCTTAATTTCTCCCAGCTGAAGGCTGCACAGCTAACAGGCCCACTGCCTGGAAAAATGATCATCTGGTGGTGGTAAATAATCAGGTGCTAACATTTTGGGAATCGCCAGCAGTAAGGTCAGAATTTACATTTAGGAAATTCTGGGCCTGACCATCCTCCTCGCTAGCTCGCTGACTCTCAGCTCTCTAGTCGTGGCAACATGCAAGCTGACGGTACCAGCCACTTGTTGGGGTGGCCGTATTTGGTCCAAATTCAAAAGAAAGTTGACATGGCTTAACCAGTTGCCACACATCCGCTGATTTGCAGTAACCCTCCACGTGCCTGCTCTGCGCCTATGCAATGGAAAGGCAATGCAGCCCATCCTAGGTCTCCTTAAGTGATGTTTTAATTAGCTTGCATTTGCATTTTTTACAAGTGGAGAGTACAAATACAGATGGCTACTGCGGCTCAGGCCGTCTGTGGTAACCTCAGCTCTGCACCCCCTGCTTGTTCACGGTGAAATTAGTGTAGCTGCTCACGGGCCACCTGCTTTGCTGACCCTGGGAGCCACAGCTCAAGCGCTTCGTGTGGCCCAGCAGCTCAGAGGAGGCATGTGCCTTCGGAGAGCTGGGGAGCGGTGGGGGAGCTTCCTCGGGGTCCCACCATTCCCACAGGGAAGGGGAGCAGGCAGGACGTGAAGCTTCAAACTGGTCACAAAATTTTGTCTTGAGCTAGGTATAACTCCCAGGGTGCTGGGTACATATTCATCTGATTCTGGCATGGCTTTTGCTAACAAAGTCGGTACTAGATAAGATTTGCTGTCATTGCTGGAGTCAAACCTTCGCTGCTGGGTAGGGATCCCCTTCTCCTCGGACTTTTCTGGGGAGATGGGAGTTAAAGCTTGTGAGCTTTTGAAGAAAAAAGTGATTTTAAGTTGATTTATTGTTGTCAAACTCTGTAACGAGAACCGGCCCATTTCCCAGCCGCACCTGTTGCCAGCAGCAGGGCTCCTCCTGGGCATGAAGCTTCCTCTTCAGCTTCCTCGCAGCATGTCACCCCACCGGCTGCTAATGGCAAAACCTCAGGCCTCTTACTAAGTGGCTTCCAGTGGCACTTGCAAGGAGTAAGCCAAACAAACCCTATCTATTTTGGTGGATATTTATTTATGTTCCATATTTAGCAGTGATAAAGAGATGGTTTCAACCTTTCCACATACACACTTTTGATCCCAAACCTACCGAGGCAACAGGAGCCTTTTCACTGAGAGCGTTCAAAGAGCGCTGGATCAGACCCTTGCTGTATAATGATGCACCTTATTACCATAATTCCTCCTCCTTCTCTACTCCCTACTCACTGCATTTTTGCCTTTCTTGTTTTAAGAACATGCATACATTTAGACCATAAGCTCTTCAGGGCAAGGGATTGTATGCCACTTATCCATATTTTGACTTGGTTAGTATCTTCTAGGACGCAATAAAAATGCAATTTAATGAAACAGCCAGTGTCCCTTGCAAGGAAATCTTTCCAGACAGAGTCATGGTTATTGGTAAGAAAAGTGGAGAGGAAGAAGCCTTTAAATTACATCTGTATAGTACATAAACTTACACTCTTCAGGGCAGGAAAAATGAAGTAACTTCCTATTTTTAGTCCTCCCTTGCAGCAGTCTTCCTAGCCAGGATATGCACTTTAACTCTCTTGAGCATATCTTAAAATCTCTGCCCAGATGATAGCTGAGCTCTGTTGCATTTCTCTCACCTTGGAGGCTGTTGTGTCCCATCAGCAGACTCTTCCAGATCGACCAGCTCCTCAGGTGCAAGGGGTCACCTTTCAGTATCTCTTGGAAGCTCCCTGTGTCCATTTTTGGGAACATGCTCCAATCTTTCACTCTGATTCCCATTCTCCTTTTGGGTCACACCTTTGCAATTGGATGGAGCAACTTCGTTAACTGATCGCAAAGCTTTGTTAAGAGACAAAACTGCTTTTCCTCCCATAAGACCAGAGCACCTACCCTGCCTTTCCCACTAAGCAAAAAGCATTAAACAAAAGAAAATGGCAAAAGAGCATTACAGAAGCCCCATCACTGCCTCTCCCCCTACTCATTTCCCCCCAGCTACATGAAGGACAACAGAGCAGTATCATTCTATACTAGAAAAACTGAAAAACGTGGATTAGCTTCTCTGTGATCAAAATAGTCACCCTGGGATTACAAATGGCCAGTGGAGGTAAGATTTTGAGGACACCCTGGCACCTTAACTTGGAGGTTGATCCAGGACATTTGGTGCACGCAATAGGTGCCTTTTTGTACAGGTCTTTCCTTATTACATTACTTTTCTCGTATCTCAATAGAAAATATAGCTAAAGGGCAACACAGTGGTGAGACCCCGGGTTACACCCAGACACAACACAGTTTGGCCCAGGAGGGATGTCAGCTAGCAGGTGGGTTACAGCACTCAACAGCTTTGGCCTGCTTCTGGGCAGAGCACCCCCCTCATGATTACTTCGATCTGTGTGCTACACACCCGCTGTGCTCCAGCCTGGAAAGCCCCCAGGACTCCCAGAGACTCTCTTCGTATAAGATTTGGGAAGTCTGCATAAGGATAACAAATGGGCAGGCTGTTTTGTTCTTCCTGCTAGCATACAGGTCAAAAATTGCTTTCTTACATGAGTGAGCACTGGTGTAGAACTGGAACACAGTGTCCAGGGGACAACTGTTCCCTCCGATCGAGTTGCAGGGTTTCCAAAGGCGGCAGATTCAGGCTTCACACCACACTGAGTTGGGTGGTGTGATTCAGCACACAGGAGGTCAAGAAGTGTTTGTTTGCTAAATGAGTCGGGAAAGAAGATGGTGAATGGAAAAATAATTACAGGGCTCAATAATGCATCTCATAGGTCAAAAGCAAAAAGCGCAGAAGTAAAGAAGCAAATACAAGCAAACAGACGGACGAGGCTGGAGATTGCAGTAGCCTTCTGCTGTGGCCTGCAGCAGAATTAGCCTTCTGGGGATTGCTGTAAGTGCTGTGTGCAAGCTGAAGTCCTGATAGTGCTCAGTGAGCTCTTTGTGGGGTGTAATACGAGCACCGAAGCAGGCCAGGCACCAGAACCCAGGCCTCCTGTTGCTAAAGGCTTCACAATATAAAGACTCAAACAAAGGATCAAGTAGAATAAGACGACAATGGCAAGATGCTGACACCTCCCTTAGCTGCTAAGTCCATCATGTATGCCTTAGATGTCCATCCCACCTGACAGGACATGGTATCAGTGCCAGACATTCCTACTGAGGTCTTCTTACCTCTGTATAACTACACATTAAGAGAGCTAATCCACATCCAAGGGCTGCTGTTCTGAAACCGAGCCACTGGAAGGCAGCACGCCTTGCTGGGTACCGCCTTTGCAAAACGGTAAATTATACTAATACTGAGCATGTGGTTATGATAATGTTGAAGACTGAAGAGGAGTCTCCCTTTTCCATCCCTGCCATTTCAGGTGCTTTAGGAAGACAGAGAAATTCAGTTTGAATGCTTCAGCTTCACAGGATAGAAAAGCCCAACCTCCCTCCCCAACACCAGTTGCAGGATGATGACAGGATCAGTTATGCTGAAACTGCTTGAGTGAGTGCTGATTTTAGACCCAGATGTGGGCTATGCATGTCATTGCCTGCAAAATAGGACCAGTGAGATAGAAAGAGATGGAGCAGATCGACCACTAGTTTAACTAGTGTTGCTTCACTGCAGTCAAGGCTCTGGCCCTCTGATGAACAAAGTTACTTGAAAATCAGAAGTCTTTATTTATGTATTTTTTATTCTCTATGTTGTGCACTCCTATATAAAAGGTTTCTGTCTTGCTGTGAAGGGAATGAGAAGATTAATTTGTTAAGTCAAATATTCATGACTCCTAGTGAAGGGAGAGGAAATCACTTGAAGATCATTTATAACGGGCAAGCGGCCGAGGTTTCTCCGGAAAAAGGTGTAAGTGCAAATCTGTGACACAAAGGATTTCTGGCAAGAGACGAGTTATCTGCTGTCCTCCCTGTCACACACCTGGAATTAAGATTGCTGACAGGTAACAATCCTGTCCCACGATGGCTCATTTTCCATTGATTTCAGCGGCTGCCATTACAAATATGGGCTCAGATTATCCAAAGAAGATTCCAGCTCATCCTTATAATGGCTGTGATAAGGTATCGTGATATAATATGAGATTATAGGACCTCACTGCCCTCCTGGGGAAAACCAGCCAACTTTGCAAAGTCAAAAGTGCTGCACTGATCAGCACCAGTGCAACAGCTGGCTTAAGAATGCCTCACGGAGGGATTTTGCATTCGGTTTAAACTAGGAAGGTAAACTAATTACGTGAATGGATGTTTCCAGCTGCGGCAATATCAACTATTTGAATGCATTTAGCCAACGAACTATTAAGTACAGTATATCTCCAGCATCACAGGAGACAATAACTTCTCTTCGGTGACAGCTAATCATTGCTACCGCGGCTCTGCCCGTTCAGTCCCCTTAGGTGGAGTTACACCCACTCATAATCAAGCCATTCATACTCAGTCATGCATACAGCCATCTCCAAATACACACATTCCCACTAATTACCACTTCTGCTCTCTCAGGCTGCAGTTTGGAGGAAGCTTCAATGCTGTAGCAGATCTCGGCAGCCCAAGAAGCCTGCCTTGTGCTCCTTCTCCTTTAGCGTGGCGCTTCCTCGCTTTAACCTGTGCAGAAGCACAGTCATTCGTCTGGTGCAGAGAGCAACTGCGTCTTTGCAAACACTTCTCTCCATAACATCAGCTATCGTCTCCAGCATTTTTGCATAAGGTTGGTTTACAAGCTTTAAAAAGATGTTGCTGGTAGGGTGTGGATTTTCAGAGGCGTCGAAGCATCTTATGAAAGCAATTTGTATCTGGAGATAGACAGCTTTCCAAGATTCACCTTAAATTCATAGGCAGTACTTTGGGTTGGCCTGGCAGATCTGCTCTGGCTCGGGGCTGGCTCCGCTCAAAGCCACCTGGATGCTTCCATGTCCCAGCTCTCCGGGTTTCCAGATGGCTCTTAGCTCGTACCAGTGCCTGCACTGGCTCTTCCAGGGTGAAGATGCTGCCAGGGTGAAGAAGAGCAAGGCTGCTGTGACAGTATTTTACCAATACTATTTGTTCTATCTGGCTCAGGAGGCAGAAAAGATGAAGAACTATATGGGCAGCTCTCTTCATCCCCTTCCACAGTCCATGGCCCAAACCCTCTTTTTTTCCCTGAGGCATTTTCTTAACTTGCCATCTTTTATTTTAGGCCAGAGTGAAGTTTTTGTGCAGGAGCAGCCGTCCTGTCTCTGATGAGTAGCTGCAGGATCTGTTCTCAGTGTATCTCTCTTTAGGCCTTGAAGTTGTTACCTGTGATTCCCAAAGCTTGTTGGTGATGAAGGCAACAACGTCCCAGATGTGCCAGTAAAATGCTTTTTTTTTTTTTCAAAGTTACTCTTAGGTGTTTCTCTTCAAATCTGCAGTGATCCGGGCTTTTCCTTGGGCTTGTCTATAAAGGGACAATCAGGAAAGTTGATTTAAATTAACTAAAGGCAAGAGTTTAAAGTGAATTATCTAAATTGCATTAAAACGCCTGTTTCAGAATTAAAGTGGCCTTAATATGACTTAGCCTTACAAGAGAAGTAAACTAAATCAAATCAAAGCCACTTTAATTCTAACAGTTCC
This sequence comes from Dromaius novaehollandiae, assembly GCF_036370855.1. Lineage (NCBI taxonomy): Eukaryota > Metazoa > Chordata > Aves > Casuariiformes > Dromaiidae > Dromaius > Dromaius novaehollandiae. Next base: position 162,180,521 of record NC_088099.1, read on the forward strand.
CACAAAGGGGTTTAATTAATGCAGTTTAACTAATCCGTTTAAAAATTTGGATCAACTTTTCTGAATAGCTTCACATAAACAAGCTCTTACAACTGTTCTTCACTGAAATGGTTTAGCTTGGTTAGATTTTCTTCCCAAGCTTAATCTGTGCAAGACTTTGGTGGAAGTGTTACTCTAAATTCTCGCACTTGGGTAACGATGTCAGTTAGAAAAGTCATGCGTATGAGTCCAGACTGGCTTAGCTTTTCATAATCCCCACCAGTTGCTAGCTAATGTATTTTCCGAGGGTAAGATGAAAAAAGGACCATCTCATGAGCTGAAAGAAAGGAAAAAAAATATAATTGTGTGCAACCCCACTTCTCTCCTTTGGTTAGCTCAGAGGTTATGTGTTGGTAAGTAGCTGGTACAATTTGCGTTGTGCCCTAGCGGGTCCTTATACTGTAGGCAGGCAGGCTGTGATCAGGCTGTGATTTATTTCAGGTGGGATAAGAATTACATTAGCACAAAATTCATTTGCTTGAGTGAGGCTTAAAATGGGATAAATTAGGGCATATAGTGTTTTTTTATTTTATTTATTTATATATTTTCTTCCTTCTTCTCCCCCACAGGCCTTACACTTAGCAGTGTCAGTTCTGGTTGGGGTCACAGCAAAGGATGTGGCTTCCAAATGAAGATAATTCCAAAAAACATTGTCCAGAAAAAAAAAAAAAAACCCAGAGAAGACTATTTCAGCCAAAAGAGACATTTAGTCAAAATCAAGTAATCAAGTATATCTCATCAGTGTGCACATCAGTCCGGCCCATTAAATATTATATCCTTTAATTTCCTCTGCCTCTATGGACAATTCCCTTTGTTGCTGAAATGCTTGAAGAAGGCAGTACAGATTTTTTTTTTTTTTTTTTTTTTTGAATGAATGAGGTATTTGACTTTCTAAATTAGCTGAAAGTCCTTCAGCGCCCGTGCGGGGGCTCTCTGAGGCACCTTGCGCTCCTCTGGCTGCTCATCCTCCTCCCCTGTGCTGCCTTGCCCTGTCCGCTGAAGTGCAGACTTTCCCCAGGAATTGTCCCCTTTTCCCAACAACTTGCCATCCTGAAACAGCATTTCCTCACCCCCTTTTTTTTGTGTGTGGGGAATAACCTGGCTATCCTGAAAAACTCTTCTCACTGCACTGATCTCCAGGTCGCATGTCCTGCCCCTTCTCTCTTGGTCCTCCTAGGTGAAGGTCCCAGCCCTTGGCACCTTAGCTCATAGAGCATCGGGCAGTGGCAGTTAGCAGAGCTCTCATTTCTCACCTCGCTCATTAGCAAGCGATATCTTGCTGTATCTTTGTGCAAAAGCCCCACCAAAATAACTCAGGCAACCACTGCGCTCCAGCGGCACCGCACACGAATAAAATATTCCCCGTGAAAGAAGTGTCGGCATCACCTCCGCTGGATCAAAAGTCACGTTGGGGAGCATATCAAAGCCTGAAAATCCTCTTGCGTAAAAAATAATAAAAAAAAAAAGGCAAACGCCCGAAGCTGCTCTAACCATCTTCAAACGAGCCGGGACTTTGCACAGAGCGAGCTGCTGCGCAGCCGTCATGCATCAAGGGGTAACACAGTTTCTAGCCAAACTTCTTCAGCTGTCGCTACCTTCTCCCTCTGTTGTTTTCAAACTGTGCCAAGAGTAACTTTAGGGGGAAATAATGCCATTGCTCACCGTGCTGGAAATCTTGCTTGATTTAGGAATGCGGATCCTGTCAGGTACAGTTTCCTTCACGGCAGCAGAAACAGGAGTTGTCCTGTCCCAGTCAGAGATGAAATGCTGCTCTGGGAACTGCATGAGGGACATATTTTCGGAGCAGATTTTGCAGGTGTGGGGAACAGCTGGCTCCAGGGATGGGTAATGGGGTACGCCGGCCTCCAGCTCGACATCATTAGCTCGATTGCCACCCAGGCTGGAGGGACCTGCAAGTCTTTCGGACCAACAGAGCTTGTTATTTATTCACAGTAGCACCTGCCACACAGAAGATGCTTTCCAAGCTCTTAAGAAGCATTGCTTTTTTGTTTGTTTGTTTGTTTGCTGAAGAGTTTGCAGCCCAAGAGACAAGTTGCACTTCAGGCATCTTTGAAACAATTTTACCGTGGAACTGATTTGATTCGCTGTATGTGACAAAGCGCTGAAGGCTGTTAGGTCCCCGGTGGGGTTGCAGATGGCCTTGGCAAAGCTGGGTTACCTTCAGGAAGTCGCTTGGCGGAGGAGCCGTGGGACAGATTTAGGGGATGGAGAAGTGGCTGTGGGTTGCCCGTTGGGTTCCCCCCGGGTTGCCCAGCTGTGCCCCTGCCACCACCGCACCGTGACAGCGGGTATCTGCGCACGGAGGTGGCTGCACGTGAGCAGAGATGACCCCAGGGACCTGACAGCTCCCTTCCACCGAGCATCATGCAGGGGTTGGTACTTCTGGGCTCTGTCGCTCTTCGATCGAGTTGGCCTTGCTGTCTTCGTGCCGTGACAGGCACTGCATATTTCTGTTATATGCAATTGTCTCTTCTTCCTTTTCCTTAAGATCATGAGAGCTTGTCCTCCTGCAGCAGCCAGGTGGCCTCTCTGGGCACGTGAGACCCAGCCTTTCTCCTGGAGGCTCTGCCCTCGTGGAAGGAAACCTGGAGGGCTGTGGGTGAAGCGGGGTCAGCTTGTAACATGTAACGGCAGCTGGTGACCAGCTTGGGTAAAATAAATGAATTCTGCTGTTCTGTCATTTTCTCCTTCAATTTTTATGTAGGAGGATGATTTCTGGGAAAAGCTATTGGATCCTGACACACGCTTACTCCAGATGCTGTGCTTACAGAGCACAGTGCCTGTGCGGGACTGCTCTAGCGCTTGGACAAAAAGTGTCTTGTGCCACCCAATAAAAATAATAATAAAAAAACCCATAAGGTGTTTCCTTGCGCTACATATCACTGCACTCACAGAGACTGAGAAAGAGAAGCGCTAACGAACTCGTGCCAGTTACGGTGGAAGGTTGCATTCCCCAGTCCCGCACATCTGGCGTCCCCACTAAATCTTGTTCTTCAGCCACTGAGGCAGTTTGGAGCGTTCTGCGCTGAGGAAATCTCATTGTTTCCAGTTGTGGGACTGTGAAAAAGCTAAATATAATGTTTCGACAAATTTGATTTTTTTTTTTTTGTTGCTGTGGGGAGGGAGAAAAAGTGTTTGTCACTGACGCTGCATATGATTAACATCGGTGCATAATCTCCTTGGTCACGTAGGTGCCTCCATTACTATGCGATTTATTATTTCGGTCCACTCCTATAGTCCTCTGCACCTTCAAAAATCTGGCCGGCTGTTTCTCCCACCTTTGCAAGGACAAGTACACAGAGTCACTTATGCACTTTTGAAATGGGAATGCAGTGTGTTTTTTCACAGTCTATCTTCCATCCTGCAGGGCTCCATTTCTTTGCACCTGCTGGTTTCCCCCTCCTTTCTGTGCATGGCTAGTTTTGGTATCTATCCCCATTGACCCGTGCTGAAAGCTATGCTCTCTTTTGCATCATTTTATTTCCCTCCACGTAAACACATATGTTGTAGTCTGATTTCTTATTATCATTTTACATTTCTCATCCATTTGTATCATGTTTGCAACATCTTATGTCTGCAGTATCAAGCCACTTCTGTTGTTATAATACCTGAGACCCTCTGAAATACTTCTTGACCTTGAAATCTAGCTTTTTGCATGGATCTGCCTTTGTTTTGCAATAGTTTTCCTTTAAAAAGCAAACCAAGCTGATAGTGGTAACGTTCAGTTTGACAGATCTCATATGAAGAAATGTGGATTTTTACAACATGAGTGAATAATGGAAACAGCATGTCTGATAATCGAACTACAGATATCCTATCTCCTACACGACATTACTAGTCAGCAAGCAAAGCCAGACAGATGACGAGAGAGTCACAATATTGGAAAGCCTAATTTTAAATTTCAGCCTCTGAAGTCTAAATTCTATTTTGGATTATTTATGGGATCTTATTATGTGATTTGCAGATATACAAGCTATTGCCAGTTATTCATGAAAACCAGACTTCCACTTCATCCATTTTTGGCTGAATGGTGGTATCTGAATTTCGTTCTTTGTTATGTGTTATTTCTCTGTATAAAAAAAGAAATGTTCCAGCAGTTCAATCACAAACTAAGAACAGTGTCAAATAGTCCTGTCTTGAATAAAACAAATATGAGAATTTCCCAAACAGGCCAATATTTGTCCAGAAATATTTAGTAAGTTCTTTAAAAAGCGCTAAAAATTTGAGTGTGCACGCATGCATGTGGAAGTAATTTATGAACACAAGCACACTTATTAAAAATATTTTCGGTGAATAATCTTAGTGGATTCCTAAAAAACCCTCCTTAGGGATGCCTGTGGAGAGAAAAAAGTTCATTATTGAATACAAATGAGGGGGGCAAGCAAAGACTCATGTTTATATAATCAAAAATTGTTACTGCCTGGTTACAGGGCCTAGGTACTGTTGGAAAAATCTTGACAGTGTCTTTACATTGATCTCATTAGGGCTGTGCAATGTTTTTTTTTTTTTTGTCAGCCTAAAAGAAAATGTATTATTTTTTTCTATATGTTCAAAAACATTCATTGAGACTTAAATGGGATTTTTTTTTCAATCTGAAACAGATCATTTTATTTAGAGGCATCTTAAAAAAAAAGGGAAATCTGGGTCCATAAAAATGAGGTGATGGAAGAAGAGGAAAGTGGAAGTGATCCGAGACCTGCATTCAGATCTCTCCTCTACTTGATCACAGAAATGTAAAACGAGTCCAAAGTGTAGATTACAAAGTAAAAGATGGAAGTCAGCTCACTTTGGTAAGTGGCCTCGTTACCCGATGAGCATCATCCTCCGGCCTTTCTTCCAAAAAAAGGTGTTGTCAACAGCTGAGCTGCAGAAAGCTCCACTCAAGAAGATCCTGCAGTTCCTCGTGGGGGACTCCTCTGGGAGCAGAAAAAGCAGCTATGGAGCCCTGTTTTGAACAAGATAGAGATGCCAGGCAAAGGAAGGAGAGAGTGTAAATGCTCCCACAACAACTTCCATTAATTTTGCATGGAGTAGGGAGGTAAGAGTCAAAATACTTAGGAAATCTGAAATAAAATGTCACTGCTGCAGGTGAAACTAGCTCAGCTTTTGGCTCATTTTGAGTCACTGAATTCAACCCAAATTTCCAACTGCTTTTGCATCAAATTGAAACTGTCTTAAAATGCATGTCCAGATGCAAACCTAGCAGGTCTCTTCCATTCCTGATCTCTTTCGTTCCATTGTGTGGTTACATTTTGCTGTTCCATGCTCTATTCTTGCACAATCCCCATTAGCATTTTTTCCATTGACCTGTAAAGAAAGAGAGGATAAAGACGGAGGCCCATCCAGACACCCGCTGTAATCCACCACCAAGCCAGGGTTTTTTGTGTGTAGCCTAGCCAAGTAGCTGGTTGCCATTATCCTGTGAGCCTCGGCTGGATCCCATCCATTCCTAGCAGGCTGGACAGCGCAAAAGCAAAAGGGTTGGATGCTGGTTGGCTTGTGACTAATGCACAGACAGGTGGGAGAGGAGGGGTAGTATTTCCTTCCAGTGCTCTAAGCCACCATGGAACTGGGAAGCCAGTCCTTGCACTGCGCTGCGCGAGTGCCACAGGCACGCTGGAGCTCGGTGGCACAACAGCTGGCGGCCGGCAGCTGGTCTGCGGCAGCATCTGCTACGCTTCGGGAGAGGAGGTGTGGGAATCAGCACAAGCCACCTGGAAGGGCTGTGCTCATTTCTCCCTCCCGTGCTACCGTTCAAGCGTTGTCCCCATGCCCCTCGGTGGTGGCCCGTCACCCTCCCGGTAGGTGTTCAGCGGCCGTCTCTTCCCACATCTGTTTCCACAGTGCAAAAAATGCTGTGGGGGAGCAGCACGGCCTCTGAAGTTTGGCCTCTGCAGAGCAGCAGGGTGGGTGTTAAATCCCGTGAGGAACTCTGTTTTCGTTTCCCTTCACTTCCCTCAGATCTGGAGAACTCTGAATAATGAATGCGGCGTTTACAGGCTGGCTGAATTAAACAGCGTTTAGCTTAATTAGTGGGCTAGTTATTCAGGGAAGGAATCCACGTGTACATTAGGTATGCTGTTCAAAGTGTGGTTCGGGAGAACGTATGCAAAGACTTGGCCGCAGACAGCAAGCCAAGCGCAGGCATCCACATGCCCCTTTTGGACAACCTGACATGCCACAGTTAGACAGATCCTGTCCCTATTCTTACACAGATCACAAAGGTGGTTTTTTACAGCGCCTTTTGTTGGCAATCAATAGCTTCCTGCTTTGTCCCAAGTTAAGATTTATTATTTGAATTACAATATCACTTAAGCATCCTGCATTGGCCAAGCTGGGAGTTACCTAGAACACAAAGATGACCTCAAAGTCAACTTATAAGGTTAAGCTGAATTTTCCTCTTTTTGGTGTGTATTAAGAAAACAAGGCTAAGGCAGTTTCTTAATCTTACAGCTGAGCAGTTGTGACCTTTTAGGCATGGCAGATTGACAGGAACAGGACATTTCCATTTCCTGCATGAGCTTGAATGGGAAGCGAAACCCCAAATCCCTATTGCCAAACTTATATCTAGATTTTTCCTTGTATATGACAGGAGATTAAAAGGAGACCTGGATCTCATTTCCTATTATTTGAGTATGTGGCAAGGCCTGAAGTAAGTTATATTTCTTTTTCCTGCACCTTACTTTCCATGACAATAAATGGCACATGATTTTGGAAGCTGTAGGATTTTTAAATAGCTACAGATAAGGGAAGTCTTAAGCAGCTCACATGTAAGCTTTCAGGGAGGCAGGGGTGCTACTTCTCTCTGTGAAGCATCAGTGCACTGGGATCTTGAACCAGGACTAAACACCAGAGTGTTTGAAATAATAGTACGTGTTCACAGCTTTCAGCTCTCCTTTTTGCTCCAAGGATTTGGCTCTTTTTCTAAGCATTGTAAGTGCTCTTTTTTTTCTGCTGAAGCTCTTGTGCCTTTTGATTTTCAATAATGGCTTTGTACTAGGTTTCGGTGTTTTAGCCAATCTGCTGTTTTTTGCCTTGGAGGGCAGTTTTTGGTCCCTGGCATATGCTTAAATTTTCTAAGATACTGAAGAATCTAAAGCTCACGAGAGCAACCCTACTGACACTGGCGGGAACGCTCAAGTGCCCAAGTAATACATAGATTTAAGAGCCTTGTTGAACTGGGTTTAAATCTGGAGGAATGTTACGGAAATAGGCCAAGTTGTCTAGATTTATACTGGGTGTTTGGAAGTAGAATCGGGACTTAATCTTAATTTATTTTACTGGAAGCACCTCTAAGACCTTAATAGATAGGTGCCCTGTTGTGTAAGTGTAGTTAATGAGGATGATTTGAGACTTCCTATATACTGTACTTTTGATGGTTTACTGTAAGATATTGCAGTTGTAGCAGAAATCGCAGAAAGCACCATGTCCCCGTGGTACATTATGTGCAGCACTTCCCAGTGGCAGTAAATGTTCTGGCTTAATCAAAAAGATCACATTTCTTTCTATTACTACCTGCCTGGAGAAGCTAGAATAACTTTTGGCCAAGGAATACATTAGTTTAAATCTTAAATTTCAAAACTAAATTACACAAGGACTTGCAGATGTAATTCATATGTCCCCCATTACTTCCAATCTCTTTCCTTTTCTCCTGCTAACTTAAATTTGTGTGAGAATTGTTGTGCTGGCTGGAGGCTCAGCATGGGCAGGCCCGGCGCTCACGTGTCCCCCGTGCGCTGTGACTTTGCTCCTCAGCCTCAGCACACCTCGGCTGCCTCGCTGGTCACCCCCTCCCATTGGAAGTCATTTAGCTAAACTGCTCCTAGCGAATCATTTGCTCAACTGAAGTCACTCTTCTGCTTGCAAATTATCCTCCCACGGCCATAGCTCTCATTTTTAAATCACTGTGTTCCACTAGCAATGCTCATACAGCGATTTCTATGAGCGTATGTTGGCCTACGAGTGCTTCATACCCTGATCGCTGCAGGTGCTTCTTTCGGCAGTCTTCTGTCTACCCCCGTGGTCTGTGAGCTGCCCACTTTGGTGAAATGGGGATAATGCTAGTTACCATCCACCGCACAGAGCTGTCATGAAGATTCATTAAGTGATATTTGCAAAGTGTAAAACATTATTCATGCTAGGTGCTGTGCTCTATCAATAACAAATGGGATAAACATTAGGTAGGCAAAACAGTTTAATGTTTAAAGCACAGTCTTTGGAATTACAATGTTGGTGGCCTATTCCAGCTCCATTAATGGCTTGCTGCTTGTCCCTGGATGAGACACTTTCTCTTTCCTGCTACTCCTCTCCTTCCAACTTTTATATAATATATTTATTTAGCTGCGAACTCTTCTGGGAAGCAACGCTCTGATTAGGTGCTTGCTGAATGGCTGGTACAACAGGGTCCTGAGCATTCATGAGACCCTAAAGACTTTGGACAGAAGATTTCAGCCCAGTTTAAAGCCAGAGATGAAAAGTAGGAGCAGCTCTTCGACAAGCCACCTTTAGTTTTATTTCAGCTCTAAACTTTCCTGTTACTCTCGATTCCCAGTATTGCACCTGCTGTAATACAGATAGGCCAAGGGCTGTTCTAGGGTGTCACTGATGGCAGCTCAGTGGCTACATCACAGCTCTAGGGGACCTTTGGCTCAAAATAATGATAACTGTATGAAATCAAATGGCCTGAGACAGAGTAGGAAGGTGAGGACCAGCTATTTAAGCATCCCTTCCACCCTTAAACTCTATGAATTAGTGAATATAAAACCAAACGTGCATTTCTGTAGCTTTAACAATAAGCATTTTTACCCTTTAAGAGAAATCTTTTGTTCATTTTTCTTCCTGGTCGATGCATTTTTCCTAATCCTGGAGCTCAGGAATACAGATTTATAGTGGAGTTCCTGCTCCTTTTGTATCATATCAAAATGTTGATATGAAAAATTGCTACAGACATACCCTAGAACAATTTCTCAGCTAGAATAGCAGACATGGCTGCATTCAAATCAAGGGAGAAGCATCAATTCCAACTAAGAGATCAGCTGGCTCTTACAGTTTATGTGATGTACAGCTGTAAATCTTGGGAGCTGCCACATCTTTAGAGGAACCTCCTATTTCTCTGTAAAAATTTCTCTGTTCACTCATTTAATCATGCAAAAAACTTCTGTTGTCCTGGAAGTACATCTTAGTCTGGTGTTCATTTACTTGACTGTGATCCGGTGGAATACTCAACACAATTATCTTTTATAAATAACATCCAAAGCGCTTTTATGGCAATATTCCTTGAAGAATCACAACACAGAGTACACTTTGTCCCCATATTCTTGGTACTGGCTTCTGACTCAACTGTAATGTGCATATTTTGAGATGGAGGATTTTTTTTGCAGTACTTAATGTTCGGAGAGAGTTTAATCAAGAAACATGAGTAATTGGCATTAACATTCACTTCTGAGCAAGAGAACAGCTTTGATAGCATCTATCCTCATTAGACTTTTCACTCCAAACACTGTTCATTACAGTGAGCGCTCTTTGTATTGGCTTATGCTTTGTAAATACAGCACAGATTCTGCTCGGCACAGGAATATGTCTTGAACAAACGTTCTGTGGTTACACAAAAGTAAAAGGTTTTAACTGTTGAAATGAAACAAGTGGAGTACAGCAGGTGCTTTGAGAAAATTTCCAAGCACACTGCAACACAACAACAACCTGCAACGGCAGGGCACAAGATTTAGTTACTGGCTGCCTAATTGTAATGAGTAGGACTGATTTCGTTCATATACAGAAATGAATCCTGGGAGAGTCTGGTGGTAGCAGCTTCAATCAGTGAGGCTTGATGAAAGTTTATTGGGGTGCACTTACAGACCCCAGATTACTTAATGCGCAAGAGAGAGAGCTAGACAGGTCAAGGTATTTCTCACCTCTGCCTGCTTATGTAAAAGTCCTAAACAGCAAATGGATATCTATCCCCAAGGTGACTGTATCAGCGTGTCTGAAGTACGCTCCCTGCCCCTCTAATGCCAGAGTTAGCACGAGAGAGACATTTAAGCTCCTTACAATCTCTGTTTACTTTTTTTAATGCATCTTAACTGGAGATGTATGAATAAGCACTTCCTCCATTCACTGTGGAAAAGAATCACACAGAGTAATGTTGGTTTTCAGCTAGCTTATAAAATAACAATACGAATATTGTGTTACTGTAATATGTAAAACGGCCCTAGGGCAGAAGATAGGAAGTGTGTTCTCTGTCAATTCACCCCTTTACTCCCTGATTGAATTTGCACCCAAATCAAGTAGTTCGAAGTCTCAATTTGTTTAATGAGTTGACTTAACACATAGATCATTTTCTCTTTTAGCAATTACCCTGAAAATGTGAGGCGGCAGGAGCCCTGATTTTCATATCTACCAATACAAACAGACTGGGGATCTTGTTCTAGTGTATTAAAATACTTAATGATATCACAGTTTTAAAGCATTTCTCAGGTACTAAGTAATTGGGCCTCACATCAGTTGAGGTAATGCTATCCATGGTCGTGCTGAGTGAAGGAAAGAAATAGTCAATCGCTTATGCCACTGTTTGAGGATAATGTGCCAGGGCGAGAACTTCTGGATCCCAGCCACACATTGCGAGTGCCTGGCCTGAGTTTTACACATTGCCATGCTCTGTAGGGTGATCTGCAATAGCCAAATCATTTCAAAGAACTTAAGCTTCTTTGCCTTGTCCTTCGCTTCCTGGGGGTGGTCTAGCCTAGAACCAGAAAACCTTTGGGACCGCTGGTGGTTTAGGTACCATCAGCTGATAAAAGCTGTCCTAGGAGCACTTTACTGATGAATCTCATATGACTAGACCACATGAAATTTGCCTAGTTAGGCTCTTCATTCTGCAGACAGCAACGTACTCAAAGCAACAGTGCTTTGCTTGGCATTGGTCAAGGTGTTCTCTTACTAAACTGAATGTGAATTTTACCATGATCAAGAACACAGTAGCTGAGTGCCCTTGACCTGTCATCTCCCAGTCACCTCTCCCCAGACATAAAATCTCTGTTCTTTCCAGTCTTACGTTCTTCAGACCTGGAGACCAGGGAAAAGGGTCTCAGGTGGAATCAGACTACCAGTCTGTGTGGCTGGGCTCTAGGCTGCTCTGGGAGCCTGCCTCAGCATCGTGAGTGCTCAAAACAGCTCTGAGCCCTGCTACTTGCTTATTTATCTTCTGTCCCCAGCTCCTTCCCATCCCAGCAGTTGCCATGAGGCATTTGTGGGACAACACCTGTAGTAAGTCCATGCCTGAACAGACCATCCCATTTTCCTATTGCCAAGCAGCAGAAGCGGTGAAGGCGTGACAGCCCACATGAGACACATCTGACTTATGAGATGTCAGTGGCCACAATGTCCTTTCCCCCCATGCTGCAAACATTGCTTTCCTTCTTGGAGTTCTTCATAATAACAGCAACAAAACTTGTGTCTGCCCAGCCACATAACTTTCGTTTCCCATTGCCTTTTTCCTGCCTTTTTGCTCACTTCTAAGCTTTATTTTCTTCTTTATCACAGATCCAGCAGCTAGAGTTGCTGCTCCCCTTCAGAATTGTGCACCACCCCACAGCCGTTACGAGGGAGATTGTGTGCGATGTCTTGTGAATCCCCATCCAAATGCGACTCAGGGTAACTAGCCTGTGGGGCTATACCCCAAGACTGTAGCTGCGATTCTTGTAGAGGATGGAGGCGGAAATTTGTAGAGGGGATAGAAAGTGAGGGAGTCTGAGCACGAAGAGGAGGATGATACAGCCCTGGCAGACCAGAGTGAAGAATAAGCTCAAGGAAAGGAGAATGGAGGGAGAGGACGAAGACATACGAGTGTAAATTTGGGCAGGGAAGAGCTACACATCACCTTAAGGACAGAATTAAAGATGTGGATATGATAAAAGAGTTAGGGACTGTTAGTAAATAGATATGCAGTCTAAACAGTAATGGATAAGGGATTTTAGCTGCAGCACTTTGAATGTTATGGAGAGGAGTAAAGCAGGAGGCAGAGAGCTTGCAGTGATCCAGCTGGCCAGAAGTGGCTTTGCCCCAGCTGTTCAGACCTCATCGGAACAAGGTGGCACGTTCATGTGAACAGGTTTTCTTGGGAGGCTCGTAAGGACTTGCTGGCTGGAAATAGCACAAAGACAAGTTCACACACTGCCTTTTTGCCACTGCTGGCTTCACCCCTTGCTGGAAACTGGGAGCAAAACAAAAAAAAAAAGGTATTTTTCCTCCTCTAACAGTTATCAGCTGCTGAAAGACAGAGTGAGAATTCTGCCTGAGAGGAAAGGAGGCCAGAAAACATCAACACAGTTAATGACGATCTTCATGTTCAAAGTGGATTTTGTTTCTGTTAACCTCATGTATCTTACACGTCACAGGCTGAAGTTAGGCACCTTCATTCACAATAAGGAGCCTGAATAAATTATGTGATTCTTCAGAGGTTCAGAGTGATGGCTTTCCCACAGAAGCAGTGGAAATATCAGGTACTGAACATCTTCCAAAATAAGGCTTTAGCTAGCTGCTTAAACACTTGTGTCGCTTTTTATGATCCCAGCATCCTTGTCTGATGCCCCATCCTGAGAAGCCTTAGACCTTTCAGCTTGGTTTGCTAGCAGAGGAAAAAATCAGTGACCCAAGTCTGATAAATTCCAAGCATATTGTCACTATATGTGGAACAAATCTGGCTCAAAAACAGAGTGATGGTTTTTCCTATGCTGACAGGAATAGCCTTAAGAAAAAAAAAGCCTTAAGAAAAAAAAATCTCTGTTTATTCATAGAGCTCGTTGTTAACAGACAGAGCAGCTAAGTGTATCTGGTATAGCCAAAACTAACTATGATACAGCATGTCTTTCCAAGACTAAACAGTGGCTTATGCTAAGAAAACTAGTCTTGAAGATTATGTGAAGCTATACTGTCTGCTGATTCCTTCCCTGAGTGTATCATGGTAGATATCTAGCTCTAAGCAGCCAGCTCTAAAAACGTCAGCATAGTCTTTTTATGTTGATTATCTCCATTTTGGCTAAAAGAACCAAATGTACTGAGGGAGAGCTGGAGAAATATTGCATACCAGCGTGATAACCTTGTGTGACAGTATAGTCATGATAAATATGCCATACATCTAGAAGTTCAGTCTGATACATAGCCTGGACCAAAGGGTTCTCTCACAGCGTGATGATCTATTGTGTTGCCCAGCCAACTGGGGTGGCATTAAAATGAATTACACCAGTCTCTTGGTTGTGAAATTGTCTAGTCCATTATTTTTTAAGTACAGATTTCTTAAAGGGCAGAGGGAACCTTGGAGAGCGAGAATGAATTGGAAACAAACTGTAACCATGACATTCTGCCCTCTTTCCTCTCTTGCCATTTTTGGCAATTAAGTCATTATTTCCTCCTTTCCATCAAGGATCTCTGGGTTTGAAACAGGGTTTTCAGTCTTCTACTTTTGTTCTGACTTGCAAAAAGGGAAGAAACGGGTTGTTTATCCTTCCATTCCTGCATGGCTATCTCTGTGCTTACTTTTGCTTCTTATACATCCTCTTCTTATGTCTCCTCAGATAGTTCTTTTAAAGCAGATACATGAGAATGATCAATGGGTAGCCCTGGCTAAATTCTTAGTATTGCACAACCCCTCCAAGATGGCATAGACGACCAAGTGTTATATTGTTCAAAGAATCTCTCTGTCCACACCTTTCCGCTTGTGTGTAATAATCACATTTTTACATGTTCTTGTTCATTCAGCTGACTCCTGTGTAAAAAGTTCTCCAGGTTGTTCAATCCATTCTCAGGCTACTAGATAGGGTAATTTTGTTTTATTTCTTGGTAGGATACAATTTCATTTTAAATAGCCTACTGACTGAATTGCACATTTCCAATTGTATAGGTGCCAGAAGTTTTGTAAGTGTTTCTGTTGTGGCAAAAAAACTTTTCAGCATCATCTTAAACCTGTAGTATGTGTTCTCTGATCATTGCTAGCGCTTTTGTCATATCAAGTAGGAGGATCCCAAAACACACTTGCTGATATTGGGTTATCTAAGGCATCCAGTAAGCCAGTACAATTTTCATTCAGCATAGTATCTAACTTTGCAAACCATGATGTTTCCCACCCAGACCACACACGGTCAGGTGATGAGCAGTAGAGTGCGAGTTCAGTGATTTACAGCATTATTTGATTGCCATCTGCCTCCTCATTTTCCCGTTACTCCCATTTGGAAACTGAGCTCATCCAGGCACTAACTTTGCCTTTTGATTTCTCTGCCCTACAGAAAAGTGTGCAATGGTATGATAGCCAGGTAGACCAGATGCCAGCAGTGGGTTAATCACCCTCAATCTTAGACGTGCTGAACTGCTTAGTGACCTGTTGATTCTAAAGGTGGAGGAGACTTGCTTATATTTCACCTGGATTTGCACACAGTTGGTTTAGATGTGCTAATCATATATCCAGGAAAGTGGTCATGCTAACACGACTTTGATTTGTGTGAAGTCCTTGTGACTACAGTCCTAATTTTGGATTGTGCTATGTCACCTGCAGAAATAAAACTTTTTATATGATCATAGTTTGGTTGCTTATTTCAATACATGCTAAAACACTGATGTAAAGATCCTTTTTTGATAGCTGCCTCCACCACTTACTCTGTTTCTCACATGGTTTTATGAAAACTTTTCAGTGTACAATCCCTCTGGAGTGATGATCAGTTTGTGTAATTTAATAATTGCAGATAATTAGATACTTTATTTTTTTCCATTGTCATCAACAGCTGCCAATTTATCTCCAAGAACAGAGTCTCTGTCCATACTCTTCCAAAGCCCTCTTGGAACTGCTTAGTGATGTTAAGCGCTTAAACAGCAGGGACTTTCTGGGAACAGTCCCACCTGCTCTGGTATTAGAAGATACTTAGCAAACGGTAATAATTAATTTGATTAAGATCAGATGCTAATACTATTTGTAAAGATGATGCTGTATGGTCACTGGCTTACTGTTCTTTGGCTCTGAAGAATCCTTCCCGGATTTTTGGAGTCCCATGACATACATGTGCTAGCAGCAAAGCACAATAAATGGTTGGAGTATTCAGACCTTTGTCATTCGACCAAAATATTTTATCTGCTAAATTGTCAGATGTGCCAAGACCAGCAGTTTTATCATTCTTGAAAGAATTTATTCCCCAAATGACTGACTCAAAGCGATCAATCTTCTGAAATTCTTGTCATTACTGAGTAACTTGCACTGTTTTGATTACTTTCAAAAAATGGTCTATACTGATAGTATAAGTCAATATTTATTGAGTCACTAGTGGGATTCTGGGTAATTTGTGGTGCTTTTCTGCTATTGTGGATCATGCCTATACATTCTACTGAGCCGCTACTTACATCTTCTGTCAGTTCAAAAAAGATTGTCTTCACTAGATATATGACTTTGCTGGTCAAGAAAATCTAGTTTTTATTTCCTATATCCACCAATTTGTACAGTTTGCACCTGAACTGTGGAATTCGCCGCCACAGGATGACATGGATACTAAAGGTTTCTGAGGTTTAAGAAGTCATTAGACAGATTCATGGGATCTATTGCAACATCTTCTCTCTGTCCAGCAATGAAGTTGATGACAAATGCCTGATCAAGGCTATTGTCCTTATTTCTGTTGGCCATGGCTGAAGGCAATTTGGATCATGGACTAGATTCAAAGCATGCACGTGCCCATACTTCTACCATTTTCACCCATTGAGACTTCTGTTGACATTTCATCTGAAATAGTATCTGTCGAGATTGCTGGCAATGACTTATATTTTACTACAATCAAAACTTTTTGTAAAACTGACCTTTCTGACTGATGGTTTATAGACAGAAGCAACAGATCTGCCACTAACATGTCTAGCTAGACTCTTGATGTTCACTATCAGCAGTGGATGTTGCAGTGACAACGGGATCATGCTTAACTATTTTGCTCTATTTTGCTCATACGGTTTTTCTCTAGTCAGGTTCATTCTTGGTGTCCTGGCGATAGCTGTTGTTTATCCCCTTATGCTCTGCTTGTAGACAAAGCACCTGGCACTAACGCTTAGCACACAGTTGGCTGATGATTTCTTGTTTGACAGCTGAGGGCCCTTCGACATTTGCAGATATTATTGTCAGTGCTGGTTCTGATGAGGGGCCTTTTATAAATAACTGACAGCTTGCACATCTAGGCACATAGTTTTGATATTGGATGTTTGGCAGGATTTGTGGATTCATAGAATCTGACAGGGATGGCAATGTAAGCACTTCTGCTGGGGTCCTGTTATATGAAAATCTATGAAAAAATACTCAATTTTCATTTTCTGTTCTCTGCATGACTGCTTACAGGTAACTCCAGAGTGAGAAAAGGGGCACAGTTATCATTTTTTTCTTGTTTCTGCATCAGAAAGCTTTAAAATATTCTGGTTGATATTCTGTACATTTGAAATCCCAGAAAGTCTTGTGTTCTTTGTATGTAATGAAGGAAGAACTAGTATAGTCTAAAGATGCTACCGAAATAGATGCGAGACCCTGGAAATAGATTTTTAACCAAGTTTTAATTGTGTTTTATTTTGTTAACTGTCTGAGAATACAGCTCTTGTGTGATTAAGTCAATAGGCCATTATTTTGGATTTGTAAATACCCCACTCTAGTCCTCCCGGGAGTTCTCCAGCATGGTTATGAGTCGGATTCACAAGCTCTGTTTCCACAACAAATGTTTCTTATCTTTTCCTCATCAAGAAGCAAGAGAGTGAACAAAAACACATTTCATCTACCAGTTTCACAAACAACTCCCCACAGTTCTGGGAACACCAAAGGAAAGATCCTTCTAGAGATGCAGAGGTTGAAACCATGCATCGTGCTTACCTG
The DNA here is from genome assembly GCF_036370855.1 of Dromaius novaehollandiae. NCBI lineage: Eukaryota > Metazoa > Chordata > Aves > Casuariiformes > Dromaiidae > Dromaius > Dromaius novaehollandiae. Next base: position 162,197,451 of record NC_088099.1, read on the forward strand.
GATAGCTGCATGGTTTCTCGATTAATTACATACATACACAGAGACCAGCCAGAGTCTGTACCTCTCCGTCAGGAACTCCTCAGCACATTTTTGATGTTCCTCCTGCCTTTGGAGGAAGGAACAGCTTTCTGCAATGTGTCACTTGCTGCTGAAGATTGCTGGGTGCTGAAGGCCCCAATGAAGGTTGAGGGCCCTATTAGGTCACGTGGCTCCAGCTTCAGTGCTGATACTTTGAGAAATGAGTTTTACGCTAGAAGAGAAACCCTCTTCTCCTTCTCTCCACATTAATATATTTAGTTTAAAGAGGTTTGCTTTTATAAAAAGGGTCCGTTAGGAACTATGACCAAGATCCAAGCAACAGAGCAGCCTACATAACCAGCATAAATGAGCAGACATCCATTGGAATAGGACAGCATGTGCAAATGCAGCCAGACCATAATGTGGCTGAGAAGGATTGAAGAGAAACTGAGGCAATATAGAATGATATAAGAGTATAAGCCTCTACACAGGCTATCCTTTGAAATCCTCACATCCCCATTTCTAGAATTATTCACGCTTTTCTACTTCGAGTTTCCAGGCTCACCAATTGCCAGATTATCTGATTTAGCAGCAAAGCATAGTTTTTTTGTTTGTTTGTTTGTTTGTTTTTAATAAGCAGCCTTCAAGGATTAAAAGAAAAATAAATAAATAAAAAACAGTGCTTACCAGCCCCAATCAGAGAGCAATGCTCTTACCGTGTGGCAAGTTGTTCAAATCTATAACAAGAAAATGAGCCCCTGCCATAAGCAGCTGGGAGACAACAGGTAGATATTAAAGGAGAATGGCTGGTTGGAGGGCAGGAATACAAGATGCAAAAATAAAAATGGGATGCTTTCTTTTTTAAAATAAACCTGAGACAAAGTCTTTTCAGGAGAATAGCACTACCCCAGTAAAGCCAAACAAAGAATCGCAGTGCTTAGTCCTGGAAGAGGAGAGAAGAGATGCATAAAACAAATCCCTGACATTCACAGCAAACAGGAAATTGCAGTAAATTCCTGGCTATGAGCCTAAGACGATGCCATCAAAAACTCTGATGACATTTGATGCAGTAAATGAGACTGGAAGGTAGATCCAGAGTCAACATTTGCCCTGGGGCTCCTGACAGCTAGATGTAAACTGATGGCCGTCAGGATCCTATACCAGTGGAAGGACATGTCTCACGACATGCTGAAATCCAATTATCACCAGATAAATTGAGTTGTAAGAAATTAGCATTTGTGTGTGCAGTCCTTTGAACTGACAGAGCAGACGCCCTGTAAGGGAAGAGGAATGGGAGTTGGTGGGGGTGTTTCTGGGCAGGCAGGCGCTCAGTCTTTGGGAAATGAGACCTATCTGTTTCCTTACAGAGCTAAAGAGCTTGGCATCAAAAGCAAACAACGGTCTAGTGATTATGGAGAGACCTGAATATGAAAGGAGATGTTTGGTGTGATGTGAGCGAAAGCTATAGAAAGAAATTGCCATGCCTTGCCCATAGCCCATATTAGGGGTCGTTAGACTGATTAGAAGGGGAATGTGTATGTGTGTGTGCGTGCATATGTCCAAAATACACACAGTGATGATGAAATCATTGAGGAAACTACTACTGAAGGAGAGGTTTCTATTCCTCTAGAGCCAAAGTGATTTCCCAGTGATGACTAAATAGGAGATAACCAGGAGAGGATACAAAAGATAAGAACATCGAGCATGTGGTGGGTGCAGTAATGTCTGTATAAGAGAGATAAGCTTTTAAATTTGGTGATGAAAAAACAAAATGGTCCTGTTTCAAAACTGAGCTTCTGTAAGAGCTGTAAATTAGAATAACAGACAACTGTGCCATTTCTCTTGCAGAGCAGGTACTTACAGTTGTCTCCTCTCCCAAATATCTGGATTTCATTTCTGGTCCACAAAATACATACTTAATGTTTGCTTTTGCAAAACTTTCCAATATTGTTCCAAGGCTTTGTTAAACTGGGATTTATTGGTAGTGCAACATAAGGAAATTTTCAAAGCTCGCTTATTTTTTGGAGTAATTGTTTATGGGTAAGAGTTTCTGAAATGCCAAGTGTCATCGTTTTTGTGTCTGTGTCTGTACACGAGCCACAAATTCAGAGTCAGATTTTGATCCTGTATATATTTTATATATAAATATATATATATATATATATACTTATACATTTTTATGGTTTACATTTACATTTACACCATGTGAAGACCTGTTCCTATATCTGGTGACTGCTGTATTTAAACAAATGGTTTTGGAACCAAAGGAAACAAACACAACCTCTATTTTTCCTTTTGCTGTTCTCTTATAAATTCAGAGAAAAATATGCTGAGTTCAGAAGGAGCTGCCTCTTATTAAAACTAGTGAGTGTAACAGAGCAGCCTTTACCAGTAGGAATATAGAATAGCAAGCTAAAATTACCCAAACTCATTTACTGTTCAAGCTAGGATTTAAAAGTCCTGAAAATCTTATTTATGTAATTTTTATTTCCCTTTAACCCCTTGGCAATAGCTGGTAGGACTCCTGCCATAAGCACTAATGAATTTTGCATTGAATTCTGACTCTTGGCATTTAGGGCTTAATAAAATCTTCTTTTCCTTTATCTGGAAGATTCCTTTTCTGCTAATTGGTGTCAACATCAATCAAGATCAGAGGTGCAACAACACTAGTTTAAAGGCCTTTTGCTCATCTGCTTTATACCCCAAGTAATATGGAGCTGTAGGCAGCTTACACATAAAAGTGGCAATAAATGTCCTTTCACTCTAAAATGCACAAAAATCTCAGAAACTTTGAAAAATAGTGTTGTTGCAACAAATTAAAAGCTGCTTCCAGAGGCCTGTCAGTTACCTAAGTGACACTTTGAGAGCATGGAGCTGTGCTAAATCTTTTGTGCAGCTCTAGAAAAGCTTCCTCCAGACCTTCAATGCAGCGGACTACACTGGGGAGCATTTCTTTAGAGGAAGCTTCCCGGGAAGGTGAGGGATGGGTGACAGCTCCATGTGCTTGCACATCCAGTATCACTTGTGATAGGTATGTTCAGGGCAATTTATGTTGTGCAAACATGATAATCATTAAGACCTGTGCTTGCCCAGGGGCAAGGGCAAGAGCTTGATGTATGCTTCTAGCTGCAGCTGATGGTCACCTCTTGCTTCTGTGCAAGGTAAGTGCCTTTGCTTCTTTGTAAGGCTGGAGCTCCTGGGTCCTGCTGATTCTGGAGTTTGCCTAGGTCAGCAGCAATATTCAGGCAATCAGCAGCTCCTGCTGCGTCCCTGCAGAGGCTGTTTCTTGCTGCACTTGGCATCTTACATTTTGGTGAGGTCATGGCTCCTGAGCGAAGCAGCTCCCTTCGTTCCTGCAGGAATTCAGAGAGGGGAGCTGCAGCCTGCCAAAATCAGTTGTTGGGTTGCAGAATACAGCTTTTTGTCTAGACAAGCCATGAGAGAACAATGTTCAAGATAAAAACATGACACCATAGAGCTACCCACTGCCCCCCAGAGAGCTCTGATCACTACCCTCCTTCCTGTCCTGCAACAAGCAACACAGAACAAGGATCAACTGTAGCCCCTACAGCACCGAGGGGTAGATGTTTGTGTGCACAACAGCAAGCCAAGGACTGGAGGACTGGCCTGGGAGAGACGATTTGTAAGGAGTGGCTTTTAGTAATGACCAAACTTGCTACTGTGTGCCTGTCCAATGGCTCATGGGAAGGGAATGATGGCTTCAGACCGTCTGTGTGTGCCCAGATCACCTTTATCTTCAGCAGATGAACTGCAGAGCAATCTCAGCAAAGCAGCAAAGGGTAAAAAAATGATGCCTCTCACGTGCAGAAAGTGCTCCTCTTGGTCTTTGGGGTTGAACAGTGGAGGGATGTGTCTGCTGACTCTTCTCCTGTGTGCAGAGAAGACTTCATAACCTGGGCCCTCCAGAACCTGCACTGCGTGATGCACCTTCCTGACCAGGAAGGCTTTGTCACCACTGTGAGAGCAGGCAGCTCTCAGTGGACTGCGTTTCAAAGGATGTGGCAACCCCAGCTGGGGAATCCTCATCTCCACCAATCTCGGTGCAGAAACCTGCAGTGAAGAGTTGAGGTGGTCTGTTGAGATCCTGTGCCTCAGTAAGACCAACAGAAGGCATCATCTATGATGAGGCTTACTCTGTCCTCCATATGTGTGGCTTAGTAAAATGTAAATGGAGAAAATAATTTTCGTTTCACGCTCCAAACCAAGGCCAGAGGGAGGAAAAGCACACAGGGAAAAGCTGATCTATTTGGACCCAGTTACTTTCTTCAAAGCAGGGGTAAATGACATGCAGGATCTTCCCTTCCCCTCCTGTGGCTGAGATGGGGAAAAGGATTCTCATTCATGCAAGCACCGTGAGACTGAAGTCGATGCTGACAAAGGCACTAGGGATGGCAAACAGCAAATCGCCAGTCTCCCATGGTACAGTGAGTTCCCATTGCAGCTCACGCTGCTGCTTGCCTCACAGAGCTGCAGCGTTAGGGTAGCTCAAATCTTGCTACCCAATGAAGCTTAAAACTCAACACTGAGTTGAGTCCAACACTCAAGAGCTACATGATACTTCAGTGGCTTCCCTAGGTGCAACAGTCAATGGATGAAAACAGAAGGAAAAGACAAATATGTACATGACTACAGTCCCCTGGCTATCTGCTAAGAACTACATTTTTTCCTCCCACATTTAACTCAAAGAATAATTGTCAAATGAGTAAAAATCTTCTATCAAATGCACTGGAATCCACAGCCTGAGAAAACTGCTATGATCAGGTCACTCTGAGAGAGGATGGAGATTTCACTGAGGATCTAATTAATCATCTCAGGTTGATCACTTTTATCAAGCTAGACTTAATCTGAGTCTTTACTGGGCTGGGTTTTTGAGAAGCATTTCAGAATTTCAGGATTTGTAGTGACACCCCCCCAAGTGTCCAGTGACTCTTCCTCTCAGCTGGTGTAGAGGTGACCAGTTCTGCAATTTCTCCTGTGTTTTGAAGAGAGGTCTTAGCAGTCTGTTACATTATTCCTAGCGACAACCCTCTGACAAAATGGAGATCTGATGAAGTAGGCCTTCTTGCCTGCGATGAGGTGGTGATTCACTGCCCCAGTGCCTACGTTGTTGACAATACCCCATTTAGCTCCTTCATTATTAGGCTCAGTGGTGGGAGAAAGTGCAGCGTTGGATGCTGCCGAAACCAGTCTAACCTGTGAGTAAGCAGAGGATTTCATCCTCATGGGCTGCCAACCTGGTACCTTTCTCCAGAAAAATGTTTTTCTGGTGCTAGTTCATTACACGGAGCAAGACGACTGTACCTCTAGTCAATAGACCAAGGGCAAATCTTTTGGTGTCCCTTAGGCTATTGTGCATTTTGAGTAATAGCTGCCTGGGGAGCAAGTTAATGCCAAGAGCGGGCATTGTTTGCTGTAACTCACATGAATAGCTATGAACAGAAAGGCTGAATGTTGCGATGACAACACATCAATAAGCAAAGCCACTTTCTCCACCTTTTGACATGAATTACCTGTCTTGGATACTGCACTATAATCAGCACTTGCATCGCTAGGAGCAAAATAAAGGCCAGTTTGACCTTCTGGAGCAATAGGATCTGTTTTCCTGGACTGATGAGAGAGTCATTAGCCTGGAAAGTTACTCGGGCTGTCAGTAATCTGCTCAGTGTGTGATACACCGCCGTGGGGGAGCCACACCTTAGTGTTTAATCTATAGGTTATGTGGAATAAGTTCTTCAGGGATGGCTAGCATAAGCATGGCTGCAAGGACCATGACTGAGGAACGCACAGGACCAAGCTGCACAATGGGAACAGGAGACCTCTGTGCAGATTTAAAAGTGAACCCTTTGGGCTGCAGGGCTGGGGTAAACCAGTGGCTTAGGGAAGAATTGGAGTCACGGAGCCGGGATTGCAGACATCTGGAGCCCGGGTTGCAAACATGCCTCCTGACCATCCTGGCTGCATGCACGCCTGGTACTTGCTGGACCCGCTGCGAGGAAGTGGCTATGACAGTGGTGGGACTGCTTTTGTAGCAGAGGGCACTCGTATTGCTAGGCAAGCCAAAGCAGGCTGTTTTGCCTCCCCTCCAAATTCTAGACAGATCAGCACAGTCCTTAGTGCTGGCCATAGCTATTTCCCTCTTCATTTCACACATATTTCAAACAAACAGGGATGCCAAAAGTATGCAATTTATTACAACGCACAATGCCGGTAATTTTGCAGGATCTGAGGCCGGCTGAGCAATACGCTGCTGACCTTAAATTGCTCATTCCCCTTTGCTATTAAGTAAAAGAATAAATCAATAGAGTAATTCCTTTTTCTCCCCATACCTCCTCTCCCTCCCCTTTTTTTAAAGCCAGACATAAGTCCTTTTTATTTAGCCATGACAATGCAACTAACAAGAAGAAAATCTTAGTACCATACCAATATGTTTAGTTTCTTTTATAGTGTTAATTAGATGTCAAAGGTATGCTTAGTGCCTCTGACACAGGCATGATGGTAGCGCAGGAAGCTCACAAAATCCCATTGTCAAATGCATTTGTTTATTAAAAACAGGGGTTTTTTGCTGCAAAGAACTGAACCTCTCCTTTAAAAAGCACACTAACACAGGGGATTGCCTGATGCCGTGGCATGCTGTTGTCCGATAATCATGGAGTTACCTGCTGCTACCTCCTGTGTGAACAGCGTGTGCAGTCGGTGCACAGCCCTGCTGCTCGAGGAGCTGGGAGACATGTAAAACCATTTTAATCTTCTGTAGTTCTTGCATGAGGCTCTTGACTGGCAGGGTACTAGAACAAAATGGGGAAAGCTTTTCTTAATATGTGCAAAATATGAACGGGGCACTCCTGTTGCTTTTGAATGTGTTCTTCAGTAAGTGCAGCTTAATTTACATTAGGAGGTAGCTCAGAGGAACTAGTGCTTTCTTTCCTTTATACACAGGCAGCAGCTGAGTGGGCCAGGCTGAATTACAGTGCACCTCCAGTGCTGCAAAAAGGTGGACTGGCAGGCAGGGATAGCGGCAAAACACCATATCACGCACGCCTGGAGTCTCCTGTGACCTAATAAATATAATATCCTACATATACATGTATAGACGTGTATACATATATATCTACGCATATATTTTTTAACTACATCATCACCACGTTGTCTGCCAAGAGCGTACCGAGCAACATGTGCAACGTGGGACCCCTAAAGTGCGTTTCCCTCCCTCTCAGAGAGTTGTCTAAGGCTCGTGTGGTGGGAAGAGGCTGTCCCACTTGCTGTGCACAGCACCTAAGGTAAAGGGAAGCAGCAGGCAGCTTATCTGAGCTATCCATCTGGGAGCAGAAATAGGATTTTTTTTTCTACCAGCACAGAAAACTGTTATAATACTAAGAAATATCTCGCAAGGAATTAAATTATAAATGTATATGCTGGCCTGCGGGCACGTCAGTTTGTATCACAGAGCATCCAGAGCCATTCACATTTGTGCTGTTGGGCAGGGAAGACCAGTTAAAGTGCTCTGCGGCAGATGAACTGTTAATATCCGAGGCACCCTTTAATAGAAAGAGGGCACTATATCAGTTTATTGCAATGCAATGAAATATGAACTGGAGCAAGAAAAGAAAAGAAAAAGAAAAGAAAAGAATAGTTTCCTTTCAGTGAACAATCACATTTTGGAGTATTTTCTTCCTGGTAGTGGAAATTTAATAAGGCAACTGGAAGTCATCAGGAAATAATGAAGTATTTGTGGACTTGAGAAGAAGGTTTTTGGCTAATTTAGGAAATCTGAATATCATTCTCATCTCTGCCTCGGAGATCCCAAGTCACAGAGGGCAGCCCTGACTCGGTTGCTCGCTGTCAGTAATACAGGCCGATTTCCTTTCTCAGACTTCATCTTCCTCATGATTCGGGCTTCAGGGCTAGTTGGGCCTGTGATTTGACTCGATAAGGCAGTACCTCGGATTTTACAAGCCTGTTATTCTGAAAGATGGGCAATCAGCATTAAAAATGTCAGGATATATGCCAGCAGACCAGCCTTGTGAAGCACAGAGCCACATGGCCAGTTGTCCTTGATATATAGGAGAAGTATTTGGATAGTGAGTTATAACTGCTGATTATTATAAAGCATTACCAGGGAGAACATTTTCTGTCACATCATCGTTCTACATGGTCTTTTGCAGAAATTAATTTTACAGAACCAACTCCAGCATTTTACTTTTTTTAAATTTATCTGCCATTAATCCTCTGAAGTTCCCCCCCAACTCCTCTCTCCTGTATTTTTTCCCCCACTTCTACTATTAGAGTGAAAAACAAGAAGCCATTCATTTTTTCCCCTGGTTTAAGACTTGTCATCCTGTGCTTTATAATTTAGAATAGGTCTTGCGAGGAAAGGAAGCCACCAGGAAAACAGACTTGCTCTCTGTTGGGTTTGACAGCGGGATAGACAGGTGTCATCTCATGATGACATTCAAAGGTGGACGAGCCTCAAGAGTGAGGGAGTTCGGTCTGGAGCAATCAGTGTCAACCCTGATGAAGATTGTTTTTGTCAACTTTATTTATTCCTCTGAGGGATCATTTTATAATGGCAGGAAGGCAGTAATTTAAAAGGTTGCATGTGGCAGGGAATTGCTGAATTTTTCATTTTTTACGGAAAGCAAACTCTCCATATCAGGCCAAATGTGGCTGATGTACAACATCTCTCTCTTCACTCCCCTGCTCTGGGACCCTGAAACACAAAAGGAACGCTATGGCCTCTTCGGTTAATCTGCAGGGATGGACAATTAGCATCTTCCCCTTTCATTTAAGGGAGATGCTTCACCCCTGGGACTTTCCCAGACACTCTCTAATTGGCCATTTTTCAGAGCTTTGAGTTTAATAAGGAACAGCAAGCTGCATTTTGCAGCCAGCCTTAGCCAAAAGGCACTGGATTTTATTGTAGCATGGATCTCAAAAATGCTGAAATAAAGACTTGTGCTGGGGATTTGCAATGCCTGCTGCCATTTAAATGCAAATGCATGTACGCAGCTCTTTTCCAGCCACCAGTCATTTGATCTGCCCTGACTTTTGTCTCTGCTTTAAATACTTGAGTTTCCTTCTGAGCATTTCCTCCAAAAAAAGAAAAAAAGAAAAAAAGTATCTTGTACCTCTAAAGTCAAGATCTGCTGTGCAGCTCAGCATCTCTAAAACTGTGATTCATTCAGGCTGGTACCTTGCCACACGGCCCTGAGGTCGCCAGTGCTGCTAGGGCCAAGAGACAAGTGTAGGGGAAATGTACTGGCCAGGAGATATCAAATCGGGTTGCCACAGCAGGAGCCCTCCTTTTATTTATCTATTTTTTCCTCCTCTCTCTCTCTCGAAACTCTTCAATGTGTTTTAATGTTAAAACTGGACACATCTCAATGTATCCCTGTGGAGTTATTCTACCAAAATCATCCCGAATCCAATAAAATTAGCTGGCCCTTTTGATGTTTGACTGCTCACTCCTGCAGCAGGTCTGGGCGTGCAACCTCAGACTCCTGTAAAGACATCTGTGGAGCATTTCCAGTAGCGCTGATATCTATCATCTGCCTGCTGGGTTCCCCCTTCTGCTCGCTAACGTACCCTTTACTTTAAAAAGGGATATTTAACAGGGTTTGCTTGGTTTATTTCTACTTCAATGTCGCATTGATTTACCTTGTGTCTTAGAAAAACCCCTTAGCCAAAAATATTTTGAGCTTACGGAGATCTGTTCAGCAATGGACCTCACTTCCTAGGCAAAAAGATTGATACTATTTTCTGAAATAGGAAGCATTTCGAATTTACCAAAGAGGGAAACTGGTTTCTGTATCAACAGGAGGAAACCCCAGAAATTCTAATATTTAGTCTTCTGTTTTAACTACATTGCTCACCTCTGATCATCACTCCAAAAACAAATGGAGAAGGACAACATACTCTGGTTACTTTTTATGACTGCAGACCCAGGCACAGCTGGGAGGAACAGCAACCTCAGAGCTCCTTAGGATTAAGTTAACATGCAAAATGGGCTTATGTGCTTTGCTTTACAAACCACACACCATTTCTGCGCTCTGGAGTCAGGGCTGGTAGAATACCAGGACAAACCCTCAGCTCTTGCAGGAATATTTATACCTCCATTTAATTTCCACATCAGGCTTGAATGTTATTCATGAAGATTAAATACAGGAGTCAGAAGACAATAAAGTTTCTCAGCCAAATTAACATTGTCTATCAGAAAGAACAGACTCTAACAGCAGCCACAATAACCATAGGCCTATATCAGTTTTCCATTGAGTAGCAGGCACTTTTCCAATTTTCTAATACATACTATTGCCTTGGCAAAGAGTAAGTGGGATCTAGTGCCAGGACACTTGTATCTGGAGCATACTTTGACTCCTTGCTGTATTTGCAGAAATACCAGGTACACATCATTAATCACAAAGCCTATCCTATTCTTGAATTATTTAATACAATATTGGAGGAGTTCTGAATTATTTAAAGCAATATGCAAGAGGTTCTCTGCGATATACATGCAGAGATTATTAAGAACCTTGCTAAACAGATTTAAATTGCCAGAACCCAATATTAGTTCTCCATGTTCCACAGCCCTAATTCAAAGAAGAAAAGAAACAGCAAACTCCTGTCCAACAGCTTCTTGATTTCCCTTAAAATTTACTGCAACTGTTTTAAATAAGTGAATTAATTTTAATCTATCTCATTAGAAGCTGCTCAAAGCATGGTAAGCAAAAAGAAAAGTCCTCATGAGCTGTAATTTGGTACTTGAGGAGAATGGAAAAGACAGGGTGTCTATTGGATCCTCCTGAATCTGTCAACCGGGGATGAAAATAACATGGAAACAAGTTGCCTTCCAAAGTGCTTTACTCTTTCTTTTTTTCTGGGGAGACCAGGAACACAAGAAAAACTTTTGCAATAAATTTAGGGTCATTTTTCTTGTAGCTCCATTGACACTGGGGGAAAAAAAACACACAAAACAAAAAACCCACCTTCTTTGGGTCTATATGAGAATTTCATTCATCTGCTCAGTGGTGCCCAGGATGTCCAGTCCACTGCCAAACTGCTCTGCCATGGGCAGTATGCTCTTCGGCTTTAATGATCAGTCTCGTGAGCATTTTCCATGGAGCTTTACTTTAGGGAGCCTACTGTATCCCTATAAAGTTACTACTTTTGCTCTACATGCAGATTCTTTCAGATTCTTTCTCAAACATTCTCTCTGTTGTGCTCTTGCAGTGCACAACACCGTTCAGACTACTAAATTACAGACATGAGGGATGATAGACCCTCATCAGCACCCTCTTCCCATAACCAGGCCTGAGATTCAGCTGCCCGTGAGTCTTTAAACTAGATGAAGTTGGAGAGGGAACTCAGACTACCCTGACTGCATGTCAGTGACCAGGGTAATGGCAGGGAAGATAGGTGAGTGTACTTAGGGTGATGGGATCCAGCCACGCAGGTTTCTTCAAACTTGTCTTCCTGACCAAGCACAAGGGCTAAAACTCTCTACTGAATCTTTCCCTCCCACTCACCAGGGAGAAGCTGAGGTTTTCCTCCAGTCACAGGATTGCAGGTACTGAAGCTTTACATGCAAGTGTGTGTACTCATGCTTTAAGCGGGCCTGAAAGGGGAGACCCAGATCAAGGAGTCATTTTCAATACATTTTTTCTTCTCCCTCTGTTTTAAAGTAATTGAAGTAATTTTTAAAGTAATTAATCTCTGGAATTCTCTGGTCTGTTGTCCCTGAAAAGTACATAACGTTTTCTCAATGGTTAACCCTAAAATATTGCAGTTAAGTGGTGAGGAAGAGTAGAAGAAGGATTACCAGCATGTATTTTTTAGCTAAGTAATCACGATGGAAGCATTCACCTTTCCACTCACTTCAATATGGCCGTGAACTTATTAGACAGCCAACTGTAGCGTACCAGGATAATATATGATGGTGAATCATCTTAGTTTATCCTTTCAGCTGGCTCTGTAAGTTTGCAAAGGTTTAAAATGCATTTGATTTTCACCTCATTTAGCCTTGATTTAGAGGTATGGGAGAAAATAAGTGGATGCTACATTTCTCTGTCTCCGCGTATGGAATAAAGCACATCATATGCTGTTGCTGATGTTTCTGTGCTAGTATATGCAATGGAGGTATGACTTCATGTGTGTGTAAGGGACAAAGAGGCAAAGACACAGATCTATGCCTGAGCAGAAGGCAGGCACAAAGCAGTTTAGATTTTTGCTGCTCTGTGTCTAGCCGTTTAGGTGCTGGGACTGTGCGCTGCATCCAGAGGTCCTGCCAAAGCCAGCTCTGAACTCCTCTCTCTGCTCATTCCAGCACCACACCAGTACATGCAGAGCACGAAGAGGCTGGAGAGGATCGCAGATGAGAAAACATCATATTGAAGTCTCTTGGGAACTTGAATTTCTACACCTGGAAAACTGAACAAATTACTCAGGAATAGAGGGATGAGTGTTTGGTGCTTCCACTGGTTTCAAACATTCCCATTTTTGGTCCTTTCTCTGACAATATCCTACAGAATTGGTTGCTTTCCTTCCCTATTCCTGTCCTCCAAGTTTTGCTGGCACTGGCCCTGTACACTCTCCAGCTACTCATTCAACTCCACCCTCTGCTTACTTCATACATATCCAAAATTACATCATGAAAGTCAACCAACCAGTGCCTTATCTGTAGTGAAGCCAATAGAGTCATACCAAAGATATGGTCAGCCTGTGTTTCTGTTATCCACTGGACTTTCTTTCCTTTTGTCAGTTTTCCCCTTCTATCTTTAATTTAAACAATTTTTACACAATTTTAAAAACAGATGTCAGGTTCAACAGTCATCACTTTATGCCTTGACTGTTGAAAAAGAGTTTTATGAATTTTTATGAATATATTATTTTTATTTCATGGACACCGATTCTCATCACTTTATTCCTTTGAAACCAGTTTTGCATTTGTAGAACTTAAGAGCTGTGCCCTTAATATTAACATCCTTATAAAGATTTTCAATCAGTCACTTATGTTAATCCAGAGACCACAATATCCACCATAAAATTGTTTTAAGGCCTGCATGGACTTTCAAAGAGAAACATAGTGCAAAATATTTTTAACTCATGTTTTTTCTCAAACACTGGTTAATTTAAATTGCCTGCTCCTTTGAAATACATGTTTTTGTTTTCTTATATAACATTAGTTTTCCTGCTGTGCATTCTTTGAGGTACACAAAAATAATAATATGAGATAGAGATATCCATCTTCTTGAGCCATTATCATGCTTCTTCAAGGTTTCTTGGAATTGCTTTTGGTGCTGTAAGGATTAGAAGGCTCTCAGTTCCTCTAACAGTGGCTTTCATTTAATTTAGGCACAGCTACTACTGTTTATTAAATGCATACAGTAAGATGGCATCATCACAAAGAAGTAAATGGCCGCCCAGCTCTAATTGCCACTGCAAATTTCACATTCTACTTCCTGCCGCAGTCCTGGGTCTGTTATCTTTTACAGCATTTCTTTCTCTGCTAAGTGAAACATTTAGGGTAAAATTCTGACATCCTTAGTCACATCTTGCAATAACTTCTTCTTCCATGGAAATCAATAAGACTACTCAAAGGATGAAGAGTTACATACTATGTTTGAGGTAGGCAGAATCCGATCCTTCAAAATTTATCTGCATTTCTTTCCTTTTGGATCTGCTCAACGAAGCTGTATTAGAGCACCCATAAACCAGCACTCCTCTCCTGCCCACAAAAAAACACTGTTGTTACCAGGAGAGCAGAATTCAAAACAAAACTGTATCATCCCCTATAAAGTAAAAGATGGAGAAAGAGAACAGGAAACAATTACAAAGAGCCACTAATTTAGTTATCAACAATTTGCAAAATCCATATGAAGCAATTGCTTTGTTGAAAAGCAAGGAAGGAAATTGTATTACACTCATTTCCAGAGTGCCATTCAAAATGAGAAAATTGTTTGGGGTGGGAAGTCTGACAAAGTTATGATGACCTGCAGCTTTTATTTGATTCTTTATTAATAGAAAAAGCATCTTAGGATAAATATTGAAACAGATGCATTTACCTGTCTAAGCTCAGAAGCTGCTATTATGGTTTTGTTCAGAGCAAATGTGCTGAGAAACAAGACTGCACATTGTACCTATCCATATTGGTGCTGCTGATGTTCCTCAAGGACCTGTCTTTGACTTTTACAACTTCTTTCTCTGCTCTCATGCCTGAATGATTTTCTCCAGCAAATCACAGTACTTCCTCTACAAGATGTCGTATCCTGCATCCATCCAACTTCGCAGACCCTCAAGTCCCGGGAGACCAGAAATACATAGACAAACAGCAGATTTCCCATGTGGCACAGTATGTGTTAACAGGAGTTATAGGGATATTTCATCCTTCTGCTCTCTTCACAGCTGAGCTGTGAGAATGAAGAAAGTGATTCAGAGACCGGAGCAGACGCGAGATGAGACCGCCCATGTTGGGGAACCAGGCAATCCTGCTGGCTTGGAGACATGCTCAAACAGTTAATCCCTGGCTCTGATAGGTGCCACACGGGCAATGGTGCAGCCCATAGAAGAGGGGTTTACTCTGGGGTGCAACCCAAGAGTTTAGGAACCCCAGGTGCACCGCGGCTGGAGTCACCACGCTGTGGGTTATTGCAGCCCTCCAATGACCCCGTGAGTGCTGAGCGAAACTAGTCAGCAAAGGAGAAGTGACACCGCGGACTCACACTGTAAGCATCTGTGTACTGTGAAATTTTGCATTGGGTTATCTGTAGAACGTGTGTACTGTTATCTGTTGACCATCCTCTTGATCATCCTGTTGGTACGCATACTATTATTGACTGAGACCATCTATTCTATTGTGTAACCATGGTCTGGCATTGATTGATCGGATAATGAACTAAGTCCGGGAAGAATAAAAGCAAGTAAGCCACATACCTCTGGTGTGGACTCAGACTCACCATCAGCTGGCCTGACAACCCACCCATCAGCAGGGACGCCGCTGATGACAACTGCCAGGGAGAATCTGGATTGTCAGCACGCTCGAGGTGGTGAGAATAAAACCTGGGGAAAACTATGCCGGAGCGGTGGCCCGTAAGGACAAGGAAAGGGTGAGAGCAGTCATTGTACCTTGCATCTGTAGCTTAACCATAGAGCTCTGATATGTGTATTCTATTTTTAATTCTTTACTATACTTTTTAGCTTTGTTATATTTAACAAATGATGCTCTCTCGAGTTCAGTGCAGCTACCCCGGAATCTAAAAGAATTCCAGATGCCCCAGGTGCCCAGATCTAGTGGCACGTCACAGGCTCTCCTCAGGACTTTTTTTTACTGGGGACATGACACATTATTAATGCAGAGGAATAAAACTTCCAAGCCTGAGCAGATGACTTGGCACAGCATTGCATGCTGTGCTCAGTTTTGCAGTTTGGTCATGACAGATAGAAAACCTGCTGTGGGCCTTGTGTATACTCCTTTGACAGGATGGACAGGAATGTACTGAATACTCAGAAACACATCCCATTTAGCCATGTCTCCTAACCTTACTCAGGATAGGTCTGCAGAATAGAACTGGAGGAGCGCCGATCTCTTCTGGTCAAGCTGATTGACCTGATAAGCTCATACTCCCCACTTATCTGTCTGCTCTGCTCAGTGGTCTCATCTTAGCACTTGGATTTAGAAGGTTTTGGTTTGTGCTTATAAAGCCTCTGATGTCTAATGTGGGTTTGGTCAATGACTGTCTGCTAAGCCTGGTTATAATACAAATAAATAATAATGAGCAATGAGGAGGCTGCTGAAGCCAAGAGAGCTGATGAAGCTGGAGGGTTTTTTGTTTAGGCATTGACACCAGGAAGGTAAGGATTTGCATCCAGTTGCTGTCACAGACTTCCAGAAGTAGAGTTTGGCTTCTATGTGGCAGAATCCTGGGGATCAAATTAAGCCCAGTGACTAATTATGATAATGAATCTGCCCCCAAATCCCATGGGAAAATTTTACTCATTTGCTGTCCCTGTGCCTCAGTTTCTCATAGGGAAAGCAAGAACAGTGAAACTTCCCTTTTCCAGTTCTTCTTCTTTTTTTTTTTTCGCCAGTAAGTAAGTGTGTTGGGGAAGGGCTTTGTTCAGCACTGAAGACAGTAGTGACCTGGGCTGGGATACAGTGTTTAGATGAGGTTGTAATGATAGTCACGAAAACAGATTTTATTTTGAGGTTCTTGATTTTGTCCTGCTATAAATTTAATATAGGCAAGCTAGATTATGATAGTGGTGCTTCTGGTTTCCTTTATTAGTTAGGTTCCAGAAATGCAGAATCATGATAAGGAGAAAGTTAAAAAATAACAGGCTAATTGAACTCTGAAATTGTGTTGACTAGGACTTGTTTCAAGTCTTGAGCAAAGGTTTTTCGGTACTTATTTTACTCGGACCAATTCATCCAACCCTTTCTGGAAAACTTATTACTTTGTGTCATTCAGCATAAGAGCACAGCAGTGTTTTTCATGATCTCTATAATAATCAGTGTTTTTGCTAGTTTATCTTGTCTTTCACATAGCAACGATGTGCATTCCCATGGTGCCAGATGTTTACACCCCCAAGTAGGTGACATGTAGTAGAAAAGGATGTCATTTTGATGACTGTGTTTATAGCACATTCCTACCAGTGCTCATTCGAGCATCTGGGATGACAGAAGTAAATAATGCTTAGTGCTCCTATAGCATAGTGCATGTTCAAAATGAAATTTAGTAGTAGTAGATTTAGAGATCTCTGAACCAGTGAACATGTGCTGAAGGGAGAAAGCTAACTGTTGACTGTGATAAAACCATGGCAAGTCAAGAAGTGCTCTCTGGGGAGTAACTCTTTTTCATTTAGTATGAGGAGCGTTACAAAAATAATTAAAAATTGCTTCCATGAATAGGTAGAACAAAATGCACAAATGGACTCTAGGGAAATTATTGTTGGGTAAAAGTAGTTGTTCAGTTTTTCACTACAGACCAAACAATCTCTAGTTTTCGTAGTTATCTACATTAGATATCTTCAGTGAAAACTCATAGGGTTATTTTACTTACCAGTGAGAGCTAAGATATTTGCAATCTGTTCTGATATGACAGTGCAGTCAAGATACTACAGAGAGGTGGAGGACATCATTTTCTGCTCTTCTTTGTATTTCAGAGATATCCCTCAGTCTGGACATGCCTTGGTGTAAAGACTATACTTATAAGATGAGGTCTTATGTTGTAATTTTGAGTATTTGAATTTATAAGTATCCTCCACCACCTAAAATGAACAAAGAAAAAAATATACCATTGATACTATGATTGTTTAAAAGCTTTAGTACTCTGCAAAAATAAAGAACGAATCACATATTGCTTTCCCTAGCTCCGTTGTCCTGGCACGGGATGCCGGCTGCCAAACCCTCACTGCTAACACTACAAGATGTAAAACTCATAGAGAGGAGTGAGTTGTAAACCGGTGGAACCAAACATAAAACTCTGAATTTTGGAACAGAAGGGAAGAAAAGATAAATATTAAAAGTCATTCCAATAATAGCAATACAAAATGTATCTGATGATTTCCAGATTATTTTTAGAAAGAGATGCATTGCTGCAGCATGCGACTGAAATATCACCCAGTGAGACTCCAGCATAATTAAGGAATGCTTAATCAATACTTACCTAAAGAGATTAAGCTCAGGAGAAACAATTAATTGAAGTTAAGTGAACTTTGACAGCTCATATTAAACTAAGGTTCTAATTAACAAAACATTGTGCATCCTCTAAATGGAGGGACGTGGGGGCTTCAGGTGCTAAGGATGGGGTGGGCTCTTCTTATTCTACAGACTTCTACATGATGAAGAGTCACTGGTAGGAATTTCATTTTGAAGTTTTGAAAGGAGAAACTGATTTTTCTTCTGCATGTCCAATACATTATTGGGCAACTTAATCTAAGATCTGGTACTGAAAATGCTTGTCTGGAGAAACAAATACTGGAGACATTCTGTGTGAAATGAGGGTTATGTAATTTGGCATTAAATAAGAGAAATCAGCTGTGCACGGGTCTGTGGGACTTCATCATAAGCAGATAAATGAGCCAATCTAGGTTTATAAAATACACATTTTTCTACAAGTTTGTTTTTTGCCTGGATTACTCTCCCAGTCAGTTTTGCAGCCTGGCCCCATGTGCTCTGGGCTCATATAATGTAGGACCAAGCAGCCAGATGAGGTGTGGTGGAAGTGCCTTAAGATCATATCATCCCCAAACCCCTGTTGGACAGTGCCTTAGCCTTTTGTATCACTAAGGACTTTGGCTCTGCAGCTCTGGAGCCTGCTCTCCACTGACAGCTCTCTACCCTTTCCCCAGGCTGCTGGGGCAGTGTTTCCCAGAGTCTATGGGGCAGTATTTTTTCCATCCTTGTTCTCATGCTGCTGTTCTCGTGCTGTTGTTCTCACGACCTCGCCCTTGAAAACCCTGACAATACTGTTATGGCAGGTTGTCATGCTAAATGATTGCTAGCAGTGTAAGAATCACTCCTTCTTCCCACCCTTTTCCTACCTTGTGGTTGCAGCTTTTGAGGTGGTTTTGTGGTTGTAGCTTTGTGGTTGTAGCACTGGAGGACTCAATAATACACCTGAGCAACCAAGCAGCTGGCAGCACCTATCCCAATCCAAGCATGCTCCAGTCAGCACCAACAATTTCGTAAGCAAGAATAACCAAAGGGGAGTCTGAGCAGGTCCTGATGAAAACCGTACAGTTACCATGGGAAAAGCGTTACAGGGGGACAGCCTCACTAGAGAGGAGACCAGGGGAGGACACTTTTCTGGGACCCCCAGTCACTTCTCTTCCCAGCTAGTCACTGTGGAGAGCTTTCCTTTTCCATTTTTTCTCTCTCTCTTGCTCACTCTCCTCTTTTATTTTTATATTGCCCCAAAAGTAACTTTCACTCTTAGGCTTGATGCAGACATCAGCTACGGACTCTGCTGATAAATCTTTGTGCACATCAACTTGTCTCAACATCTTTCATGCCCA
The DNA here is from genome assembly GCF_036370855.1 of Dromaius novaehollandiae. NCBI lineage: Eukaryota > Metazoa > Chordata > Aves > Casuariiformes > Dromaiidae > Dromaius > Dromaius novaehollandiae. Next base: position 162,216,495 of record NC_088099.1, read on the forward strand.
CCTTACTCATGAAACCACAGACTCAGGGAACTGGTCTGGTCTGCATGAAAGATTTGAGCTGGGAGGCAAAGCTGGTGGAGGGGAGGAGGGGAGTGTAGGGAACAAAGCAGCTTTAAATTGACACTGTTCTCTCTTGGCTCTTAGATACTTCCGAAACTGAAAGAGCAGTAGTGCTATTTAAAGTAGCCAAGCTATGTCTCCTCAGACCAGGCTGATGGTGAGTTTTGGGCCCTGGACCCGTCTCCTTCATCAGTCCAAACTGCACGCCTTTTGCTAACCCATTTCTTTGCTACCGAAACGCATCAGGGAGCAGTCACACGAGCAGCTGATCAGGCAGAGGAGATGTGTGGAGGCTGGCACCTCTCCGTTGGGCCTGAGTTGCAGATAGTCGTCTCTTATACCTGCCTAGCCCCCAAAAGATGTGTGTCTAGGGCCTTGAAGGATACCCTGACACCAAGGACCACCATCTCCTGCAAGTGGAGCAGCACAACAGCATTATACAGCAGCACTGCACCAGGGTAACATAACACAGGGCTGTCCCCTAGCAGCATAAAGGGATGTGAGTGGGGTTATAGCCTGGCCTCTGCCCCAACTCACCTAAGGGGATTTTCCCTTTAAAAAGCAGGACCTTTCTTTGCTGTTTTTAAAGGCGCAGGATAATGGCATAAGTCTGAGAAGATTAAAAAAGAAGAAAAAAAGAGAGAAGATTGGCTAACGGGTTAATTGCTCTGTTAATTGCTCTGCCTCTGGTGCTGCAGTCCCTGAGGAGAAAGGGCCTAAGGGTTATCCCAGCCCATGCTCGTTCCCCTAAATGATGAGCAATTATCTCAGGAGCAGCGGCAGCCAAGTGTGGATGTCACAAACTAGCTCTACCTGAAATGATGGATGGGCCCAAAGTCCAACTTCATCCCTGGAATTAACACTCAAATTAGGAGCTGACAAACCCTGATTTGCATGGATTGGGCCTGACTTTGCCATGGCCCGAGCTGCAAGGCCTACCACACCGAAGACTGAGCTCCTGAGCCCAACTGCTGCTGGGGCCCATCTGAAAACCCTTGTCAAATATTCACTGGTCTGGGCATCTTCTTGATGAGGTTGTGCTGGTCTGTTTGCCCATAGGAACTTTCATATTGAAATTATATCTAAGAAAAAAAAAATAAAAACACATGTGCAAGGGATGAAGTGACTTGTCCATGGTCACACAGTCAGGTGATAGCAGGGCGAGGAAGCACACGATGGGCATGCTGCCTCTCTGTTAAGTGTGCCCAGCCAGGCGTATGATGTGTAAAGTGACTGTCGGTGAGTTTTCCTGAGCAACTATATAAATGTGCATTATTGCTATGCTCCTACCTGCCATATTTCCTCTTCTTTATTCACCAACTGGTGGGAGCTGTCCCTGGCTCATCAATTAAACCCAGGAGTGATGATTTCCAAAGGTACTGCTTCTTAGTGAAAGAAATTCATCCTTAGGCTAAAGGACAAAGAACAAGGCCTAAGTGTTATTTAAATGGCTCATAAAGCATGTGCTGGCTCTTTAGCCAGAGTGAAAATCACCCTTTGCTAACACAGGAAATATCCTGCTATTTCCCTGCCTTCCCCATTCTTTTCATGATGATGAATCTCTTTCTTTCTTCCTCCCCATTATTTCTGTAAATGAGAATATGCTGTAACATTGCTGAGGTTGGGCTAATTAAATCAGCTCTTTCTTATCTCATTGATCTGCATTTTAAAGCTGAGCTGATTAAGGAGGGGAGACTATATTTGATTAGAAATATGTTTTTGCTGGTTAGTTACATCAAAGTGTAGATTACAGGAGCATAGAGGAGCTGAACTCACATGGCTGCTGTTCCTTCTGGTTGTTAAAAGGAAGGAAAAATAATGTTAAATAAAAAACAAACCTTAGGATGCACGTTTAATCCATATTTTTTCGCAGCAAATGGAAACACCTTTTGTTTCTCTTCTGGAAAAAATGTCATGAAAGATATGTGAAACTATGATATAGAGAAAACATTTCCATAGGCTGCACAAGGCTGCTCTGGACAGTGCCTTATCTGACATCAGGCAGAAAGCACACTAAAATAGCAATTGCTTCCTGCTTTATGGGCAGTGTCGACACTGCCATTCATCACGGGGGCTGAGCCCTTACCTGGGCTGGCAGCCAGAGCAAAGGCTCGGAACAGGGCACCCGGCTGGCCCAGCTCGCTCAACCGCTGCACAGCTCTTGTGGCATTTCTAACTAGCCTAGATGTATGTATTATTAAAGAAAACATTAGGACTGGTGTAATTCACAGCTGGCAAAAGCCCAGAGCTTGACTCCTTGACGAAATCCTTTGTTAAGGTGCAAGGCGAACTTTTTTGATAGCTTCAAGGACGCCTTATCCTCAGCTCAGAGAGGGCTTCTCAGAGTAGGGAAAAGGACAGAGAGAAAGCGTCCAGCTTCATTTCTCTTCCTCTTTGAATTTGCCAGGAAGACTCAGTGCTCTTTGTACCATGAATTGCAAGATGTCAAGGAAACTACGTCTCATGTCATGTCTTGCAGCCACCACATGACTACAGAAGTAGCCCTTAATTGGCTTTCAGTAGGGTTGAGATTGAACCAGTGACTTTGGGAACAACCAGCACTATTCTCTTTGACAGTGTCTTGAGTCACCTGGACCCGCTTTTATGTGGAATAAAAGAGACAGCCTCTTATTGCCTAATCCAAACTCAGAAAGTTACCTTCCCATGTGCAGAAGGACTATGCCTGTTCTTGCATCACACTGTTGGACAGTCCTAGAAGATGAGGAAGAGCCTCTTAGGCTCTCTTTCTCCTCCAGAAGATCATCCAGGTGAGCCTTTAGTTTTAGTTCTCTGGGTGACAGTGATGAGATTCCTCCTCCTTGCCATCCTTGTATCCATACATTATCATACACACTGCTTAGTTATTCTTCTTCACCATTTGATCTCAGACTCCCCTCACAGTCCTGACCTGAACTAAAGCAGTAACCGCCAGAAGCCATCTCTGCAGCCAGCATCCTGATGATGGTGTTGTGACTCATTTTGTCAATGGCTTAAACAGCTTCTTTGGAAGACCTTGCTGAAAGCTGGAATTGGGATAGGTGCTTTCATCTCCTGGCTCTGAGGTCAAGCAATCAGCATAGCAGTTACAGACAGCAGAGAGAATCCCATAGATCTGGTGTGTTCATTTGGAAAGGCTGAGTAGCTGTGATAAGAGTGGAAGAAGACAGAACAGAGTTTTACCCCTGGAGTGATGCTATGCAATACAAATCTTTATTAATAAATTAAAGAAGTAGGTAGGAAGGTAGAAATAAGGCACAGACCACACTGTTATATGCTGTCCATAGAAGACCAACTCTGTGCACTTTTCTGAAGGCCAAAATCATTTGCAGGAATGAGTTTCTCTCTCTCTCTATCCCCCTGTAGTGCTATTTCACTTGAAATGTTGATGTGAGGGGATTGCAGATATGCAAAGGTGTAGGAAGTCTGGCAATTTTTTAGCTTTCTACTCAAGGGCAGCAATAGTGAGGATGGCAGGCCAATTGCAGAAAGACGTTTATTAGAAATGACACCCTAGATATCGAGAACTGAGTGTGCAGAAACTGAGGTATCCTCAGATTCAGATCTAGCCCTGCAAATATGATCAAAAGACACTGAAAAACAATCTGTGCCTAAGCTTTAACCACCAAACAAAATATACAGTGAGAAGGGTCAGCTCATCTGGCACAGGATTTCTGAGAGATCTGCTCTGGAAAGCAACAAACCTAAATGTTACCCATTCATACCTTAACATCTTTTGTTTGCGTTGCAAGTGAACTGTTGTAAGGGCTCATTTATTTACCATGAAAAAATACAGAAATTTATCCTTAAATGAGAATTAGAGGGACTGCCTGCAAGAGATTAATCACAGTATGCCAAGATCAGATTTGATGAGCACGAGATGCATGTAGGAATTATTTTCCTATTGCAGTGGATGAATTTCTCTGTATTACTGCTCAGAGAGATAATAGCAGCTCTAGTGGCATTATTACTGAAATGTATGAAATTTCCCTTGAACCAGAAGAGTCCTTCAAGGAATGGGGAACATGATGAAGGTGATTCCAAAACTAATGAATGTCCTTCCAGAAGATTGTAATTGCTGTCAGCAGTAGCTGAAGTTAGAAGGGATTGAGTGTGTCCCTCAGAGAGGTGGATTTCATGTACCTTGCTTTGTTTTTCATATATCAGGCAACGGGTGTTGCAAAGAAAGTAGTCAGAATGCTGACTTCAGAATTTACCCTCAAATGTGCCTTTCCTTTCTCAGTGTAGAATGAGCAAGACTTTGCATTTCTGGCTGACTAGATAGGCACCCCCTCACTGGAGAGGCATCAATTAAAATATTTATTAACATGTCAATTAATCTTTGAAGCCAATATCTAATCACTTTGCTGAGCTTTCCTTGTTGGATGTCAATTCCACAAGGCTCACATGTTTAATTTATAAGTAAACAATTATTCACTTTTATTAACTATATGACAGCAGAATTGATCCCATTTCATATCCCCGGAAGTTTCTCTTTAATAGATGAATGCATCAGCCTACAATGACTGCCTTCATTAAACCAAAATTAAATACTTATTTATGATACCTAATTCGTATGTCTTACCGACCGGGAGGAGGTTAACGTCTAGCCCAAAGCAGTCCAACAGTGTCCTGGCAGGCTTGTAGCTAATGTTTCATTTTAAAGACCTGTTTCAAGAGCATTCCTACTTTCTTACATTCGTTTCTTTTGGGAGAGGTAGGAGATACCTTTTTAAGAGACACTGCAAATGGTGAAAATAATAGTGTCTGAGTAATACTGGGGGTGGGGTTGACAGTATTTATTGAGGAGGCATTTGAGTGAAACTGTGCTGCCAAGTTTGCATTTTTTTATTACAGTGATTAATGGAAATAGTTGTCTCCTGAATTCAATGTTGTTATTTTACCTAGGTTTCTAAAAGTCAGCTCAACAGGAACTACATATACACGTTCATGTAGAAGCGGGGAGGCTGCTAGCTGATTCCTCCCCTTAAATGTGTCTGGCTGTGTGAATGTGTGACATTTCTAAGGATCTCATTCTCTGAAGAGGATTTTGGCTGGGATTTCTTCGGGAAAAAGGCCTACTTAGGATTACTGTCCGTGATTTCTGGGCCTGTGGCTATGCTTTGCTGAGGGTTCAGGCACTAGACCCAATCCAGAGGTCATGAAGTCAAAGTTTCTTGACTAATGAGTGATGGATGACCCACTCACTCAGATTTCAAGAGAAGCAAAGAACATGAGAAAAAAGGAGTTCTGTTACTGTTTTCATTAGTTGGGGATGACCAGAAAATAAGTATTTTAATCTGAGGAATGGAGCTTTGAGCAGGAGATTGGACTAGGTAATCTCCAAAGCTCCCTTCCAACCTGTACTTTACTATGATTCTTTAATCTAGTTTGAGAAAGATTTTTTTTCTTTTCATAAGAAGGTGAATAAGTAAAACCGGATAGCCTGTCATAATCTGGTAAGGGCTATTTTGGATAGAAGACGCGAAGGCAGAACTGAAGATTTGAACCTGAGTTTTCCATGTCCCAGGTTAACTTCTGAACCAGGTCATTGTTTTTCTTATCCCCAAATCCCCAAAGCCATCTTTCCACAAAAATATCTAGAATTGACAAAAGAACAGTTTCAAGTAATAATAAGATAATTGAAAAAAAAATCCTACAAAGGTGTTATAGTCATGTTCCATAGAATATTTTTTCTCTGCTGCATCTAGAGGAGAGTTCAAAGGGATATTCCTTCCAAGAATTTTACTATTCATCAAATTATGAATTTCTTTAAAAATGTCCAGCAAGTTGTAACAAAGTGGCCAAACCTATGTCTCTTTGTCTATGCAATGTGGAATATATGCCCCAAGTCTCCTCTGCATCTAGCTGCTACCCAGACACAGTCTGGGAAACCCTCTACTTATTGACTCTATTGAGCCCAAAACTGTATACAGAATAGAGCTCATCAGCAGTAATTTCTGTATTTGAAGGCAGGTAACTTGCAGAAGTGCAGGACTGAACATTGCAGATTTCTGCCCTCTCAGATCCCTTTCTCAGAGTCTCAGTTCAATCATCCTTGTGCAATGAAATAGGATAATTGTGTCTTTGACAAGCACGATGCATTGAGAAGTCCCCTGGAGAGTAGCAATTGCCACCCAAAATCTGAGGTGAGTTTTTAAGATCATATTACGCATCATGAGCACTTCAGAGTGACCTTGGAGACAAAGACTTCAGGCCACGCATGCTTGGATAGACATATCCATGTGCCTACCCATCTATGTCTCCAGCAAATTTCTTCTAGGCGAATGAATTGATCTTTATGAACGAGATGTCAGTCAGAAACTTAGGAAATGGAGGCAATACTTCACTGGTTTGAAAAGACTCACTGATAGGGCTGAACCACCTTGAAAGTGTTTGTAATCAATAGGGCATTATCACACACACTAGGGCTATGTTAAATCTTTTTGATCATAGCAAAGTGCGAGTACCATTGGCTGTCACACTGTGAATGGCAAGAACCTGAGCACTCAGCAACTGCCCGCATCATCCTAATTACCTCCCAGATGTCCAAGAGGGAAGGGCTCACACCCCACAGGAAAATGAAGCATTGTAATGCATGCTGCTGCCCTGTTTCTGAGGCCATTTTCCGTTGAAGGCCAACACAAGTTTGCTTCCACTTACTTCCCATGCCTGTGCATGCGCTGGCTTCTACCTTTGCCTTTAATAAACCACTTTTTGGGAGAGCTTTTCATGTCTGAGTGAACTGATTGAGATGCAGAAAGCAAACAGTGGTTAGATCAGAAAAAAGCTCAGAAGCTTTTTGAGGGCAAGTAAAGAACAAACTCCATGGCAGTAGGCATAGAAGAAAATGTTGTACATGATCCTCTAATCTGAAGTCCCTCAAGACTGTTCATCTCAAGGACGATATCTGTAAGGAATAGCTAATAATGGCTAATGGTTATGAGACTGTGTAGCTTCCAATTTGGTTGTGTAACATATTGGATTGTCAAAACAATTCCAGATGAGACTGAATACCTAAGATCTCTCATTGCAACAGGAGATGATGCCTTTCTATTTAGCCAATCTTCCTCAAAGGGCTGTGTGAGGATAAACGATCGCTACTATTATTTTTAAAGCATATAGTCTCATTATTATCAATCCTTCCTTAATTGAAATATCACACGTTTGACATTTTCTGAGATAATCTACAGCACAACAATTTGTGACTGTTTTAACAATTTAAAAAACTCAAATTGCAAAAATCAGCGGCTACTGCATAGCCAGATAAAATAAGCAATAAAGACAGAATGAAAACATTTAAATGGCAAGCATAGCACACTGGAAAAACATTGTGGGAATAAGACAAAAGCCTTCTGGCTCCTGCGAGTGATATCAGATCTTTAAATCCTAATGCTGATACTCAGACTAAAAGGGCAAAGACCCTTGAAAGCGTAGATCATGCCTTGCACCCGTGTGTCCAGCAAGTTCTTGTCCTGCATTTTCCAAATGTAGTAAAGCCAATAAGGGACAGAAGCTGACAAGACTGGAGCACCCGGTTTTCAAAGACCAAATATTTAATGTGCAGTTGGAAACCTGTGTGTGGATTTAAGCCTGGGCTGGTAGTCTAGTAATTGCTCTGGTTGTTGTGTTTGCCCAGAAAGAGGTCAGTCCAAGGTTTGTATTAGGCTCTGAAGTCAATTAGAGTAGCATCAGAGCAGATTTTTGTTTATCTTTGTGGTGATAAAAGAGTATTTTTTGTTTTTCCAGCCTGTAGGGCTATCTAGAGTGTGACAAGGGATGTTACTTAAAAACAGCCTGAGGCCTTTGAGAGAACAAAGGCTGACTGATTAGGCTTAGCTTGTCATTTTCTGATGAATTCTTTGGAACAAAATGTAATCCAGGCATGTGGTTAATGCTAGTTTTGAAGGACACAATGGGAGAGCGTGTGGAAAGTTAGCATTTTATTAGGGTCACAGATTCAAAAACAGGAGACTGGAAATCAGCTGGAAAAGTGGGTAGAGTTTAGAAATAATACAAATAACATAAAATACAGCCACAGTTACTTTGGTTTCGGGAAGTCATCTCTCTATGTACAGTAAAGAAAAATCCTGCTTCACCTGCTTTAGCAAGTAGTAAATGGGGTGGGAAACACCTTTTGTGTTCTATGAAAATCTGAGATTCCAGCAATCGATCTTCAGTAAGACCAACCTGATAATTTGCAAAATTTCACACAAAAATTACAGAGGAAAACCCTGTCAAAATACCACTTCCCTCCTATAGGAAGCCTAGGTTCAAATACCAGCTTTATCTTCAGGAAAGGGACTGGGCTTCCCTGGAAAATCATCCCTGGGTCAGAGCAATTTCTCCTACCATACCTTCTCAAATGCTTCAGTGAAACCTGCTTGTTGCCATCACAGTCTTCTGTTTCTGACTCATTACTGTTTTCCAATGGAATACAGTTTTGGTTCTTGCCTGTGTTAAGTCTGAGGAGGCTAAAAGAGGGTAATGGTGATGCCTCAGCAGCCCTCATGAGGGTACTGCCAGAGAGACTTACGAATCAGGGATTAACTGATGTCCACTGATCGCACAGAAGTGGCAGATATGATCAGTTCAGAGGAGGATCAAAATATCATACAGGGACACTGAGATGATCGTAAGCTCTGGAGAAGCAGCTGTGGTATGAAATTCAGCAGTTCAAAATGCAAAGTCACACGTGTAGGGGCGAGAAGTTCAATAATGGCTGGGGACACGACTTGGCAGTGATGAAGAATGAGAAAGAGGTAGATGTAGCAACTGATTGCAGGAAAATTAGGGGTCAAAATGTAAGTCTGTGATATATCAGGGAAGATATTTTCATGGAGGAGGGTGAACAGTTTAACACCCTTGTACTACACACTGTGAAAACTCATCTGGAATACTGACTACCAAGCTACTTATGCTTTTGCAAAAATTATAAACTGGGCCAGATTCAGTGAAAGACTCTTACCTTAGAAAATAAGGGTAGCCATAAAGAATCAGACTAAAGTCATCTGCAGTGCAGTGTCCTATTTCTGATAATGACCAACAATAAAAGCTTAAGGAAGAGTGTAAGATGGGATAAGCATGTATAATAGCTCCCCAAAATGCTGTGTCTTCAGCACATTTCAATTTAAAGACTTCCCACACAAGGAGTGGTATCTTTGTATTTAATATCTTTGGATGACTTTTTCCTCTACTGGATTCCCCCCCCCCCCCCATTTTTTTGCCCACTTTGATTGCAATTTGCTTTCTGAACTGATGTGAATTTTCAGCACCCCAGCTATGACAGGGAGTTCCGTGGTTACGGGGTGCGGGAAGAGCCATCGCTTTGTGCTTGTGTAGGAATTGAGCCTTGTTATTTCCTTTAATGTCCCTAGTTCTTGTTCTTAAGGAGACAAGGAATCCTTTCTCCCTAACAGCGATCTGGGAAACAGAAGAGCCTCTCTCCACAGACCAAGAGCTTGGCTTTTTTTTTGAAAGTACATTTAAGGATGAGAGAACATGATTGCTGTCTGTAATATGGTGGGGCACACACATCAGTGAAGAGGAAGAGTGGTTTTAGCTGAAGAAAAAAATTGGCCAAAGAACAACAACAACAAAATTAGAAGAAAGCTTTTAGCCATGAGAGTAGTGAGACTCCAGGATAGTCTTCCAATTGGAGTCACAGGTCCTTGTAGCCTGGGAGGCCAATTGCTTTAGGTATCTTAAACTTGCAGAGATGGAAATGGCTTGGCCAACATCATTTCAGCTCGCCTTTGAGTCCCTGGTCTGAACAACTGTGACTGATTTCTAACAGGGTCAGGTGTGGCCTCCTACTCAAGTCTGCAGAGGTGCTTGAATGAATGATCCAGATGCTTTCATCATTCAGACACTTCTGCCTTTTGGGAGGTTGGGGGAAGCCTGACTGGTATAAAGACTGAGCATACGATTAACTCATGAACAAATCATACTACATGATGGTAGAAGACCCCACTTGATGAGGCAGGAAGACTGTCCCCATTCCCTGCTCTATTTTGGGGAATGAAAAAGTACTTTCAAGTACCCACTCAATTCTTGTCACTGCAGGACTGTAACTTAACATGGTATTTCTCCCCACAATGCTTTATTCCCTCTAGCTTTAAAACCTCTTCTGATGGAGCTCTGTTTCAACACTTCCCCCAGAAGACTCTGCTCTCCTGTCTAATAAATTTCAGTTAGGAAGCTCTCTCTGATGCTGTGTCACTCACAGCTACTTAAGGACGGATAAGCAGCTGGCTTCAGACGTCAGAGATGGAGGGTACTTAGGTACATAGGAATAGTCCAGAAAGTAGTGAGATGAAGGACTACTGCAAATATCAACATCACAGTTACCTTTGCTCACCTTATATAGCAGGGATCTAGCAAGAAATAAGAAGGTGTGAATTTCAGCACTTATGAAAATGCCAGATTAACAGCCTTAAATAGTAAAGTCTTCTGCCTCTCCACAAAACAAATAAAGCATGACACCCACTGTGAAAGTTAGCTCAGAAATATGTGTCAAACACAGGGCTGAAGATGATGAATAAGGAGTTGAAATGGGGAAGTGGTCTTTTGTCCTCTGACCTACAGAAATTCAATTAGAATTACCAATTTATTGCACAATCACCATTTGAGGAGCATCACATGAAAACATTTCCTTGTTATTGATGTAGGCTCATTTTAAAATAGCAATGCAAGATTTCCTTTCCCATTACCAGTTAGCAAAATCATGCTGTCCCCTGTCAGTGGCTTTAAAAACAATGTCATAGAAGATGATTTGGGCTGAGACGTGGTCTATAAAATATTTATTATAATGAGATATATGGGTTTCAGCCACTTAGTGCATCTTGCAGTAGCTGCTAGATGGGTTAAAGACCAAATTACTCAATCCTAATGGCATACACAGTTCTTGCACAATATTTTTATTGCTAATTACTTGGTGGCATTATGTTCTCATTAAATAAGACCAATATGGACATGTTTTTTTGGGCTGGTGGCTTGGACCTCTCCAGTGTAGCCTTTTACCTTGTCAGTGGAGGTGAATCGCTGGTAAAAGTAAGCTCCAAACTGCAGCTGGTGTGTTTAATTACCCTTGAAAAATGGAAAGGTCAAAGTAGGACAGGACTGACAAAGTCAGTTGAGTCTCTGGACTGAGTCCAAATTTCAGTCCTAATTGTCATCCTCTTTTTTTTTCTTCTTCTTCTTTTGGAAGAGTCTACCCTTAAGTGTAATTGTAAAAGACAAAGACATTCATACTGCATATTTATTTACTCCTTCCTTCCTCTTTCTTTCTTTCTCTCCTTCCTTCCTTCTCTCTTTCTCTGTCTCTCTTTCTTTCTTTCTCTCCTTCTCTTTCTTTCCTTCTTTCTCTTTCTTTCTTTCCTTTTTTCTCTTTCTTTCCTTCTTTCTTTCTTTCTCTTTCTTTCTCTCTTTCTCTTTCTCTCTTTCTTTCATTCTTAGTTTTTCTCTTCCTTCTTTCTTCCCTCCCTTCCTCTCTCCCTCCCTCCCTTCCTTCATTTATTTCTCTCCCTTCCTTCCCTTTTTTGCTCTCTTTGCTCTCTTTCTTTTCCTCTTTCTCACTTTTTATTTCTCTCTCTCTTTCTTTCTGCCTTGTGAGAGCTCAGAACATTTCTATCTTCCAACAACCAGTCTCACTGTCCTGGTGCCACAGGGGCTGGGGGCTCCCGGGGCCAGTGTCGGGTGGCTTTCGGTGGGGCAGGGCTGGACCTCACCACCAGGGCCCATCCCACTGTCCCAAGGGAGCAGGATGCTGGGGCAGCCCCAGCCCCGGCATCGGGCATCACCATGGGGATGGGGATGGGGATGGGGATGGGATGGGGCCCAGCTCACCAGCACCCACGGCCCGGCACAGGCAGGGCTGCCGTCCCTGCGGGGACATGTATTCACGGCACAGAAATTGTACATAAACATGCATATGTGCGCTTTTTACATCATAACACTGTGCCTGGGCACAGCTTATGCATGAGTATACACACACGGATAGACATACTGGTTAAATCAATTAAAAGTTCTCCGTACAAAGCTCAGGTTTTGCTGATCGTTAATCACAGAAGTCTGATATCTTCTTATCTCAAGTCAAAGATCCTCAGTCTCCTTTAAAGCAATCAATACACTGGGATCATTTCACCAAGTCCGTGGGTTTTTATTCCAAGGGTCTGACGGGATGACAGTTATATCATTCTGACCCATGTAAGAGGTTTGCAGTAACGTGTGCGTGTGTGTAAGACTGCTTGTATTATATCTATAATTCATTCGGAGCTCCATCTCTTGGGGGAGCAGAGGGATTCACGGCAGCTGTTTGACAACCCACAGTAACAATAGAGAGTAAAGGGACCTACAATTCAACCAAAACATCATGTAAAGATTGAGCTCGCTGAGCCAGGGAGTCTGGACTAACATTCATACAACTGTGGGAAGCACTGGGATATTTTTAATGACTATAAGATGCTTGACTTTATGGCTCAGCCCAAAATACAATAGCCTTAATAACATGTTGTGGTGATAGTATTTTTACAGCTACAAAGTTTTAAGGATATACAAAAGGTGGAGCTGGTGTAGAGAAGTAATACCATTTATAAGACCAACAGAGATAAAAAAGCAGACAAGCTTTCAGGCACAAAGACCTTTCTCCAGCTCTCAGAAAGAAATAGATGTGCAGCTAAGTAGGGGAAGGTGTAATTGCTCTGAGTTAAACATTATCACGCTAATTGTAAAAAAAAAAGATGGCTAATCAAGGTGAGCTCCTATGGGACAGAGACGGATGGATTATGACCGCCCATGAAACCATGTGGGGCAGCAGGATGGGGTTTGTGTGGAAAATTGCAGTGTTGAGCCATGTTCAGTGAGCAAATGCAAAGGTGCAGTTCTAGCTAAGCCATCCCTGACATGCTGCCCCAATTGCTCTTTCCTAAGTCTGCATCCCCTCATTGCCACAAATGCAGCCCTTTGTGAGAAGATGTTATTTCTTTTTTTTTCCTTTTTTTTTTTTAATACAGATTATTTCAGCATTTCAGTTTACGAGCAGAGGGCAGAAAATACCATCCTTAAGTTGCAAGGTATTGTGAAATTTCTACATGGAGTGGGGATTGCTGCAGCTATGGATACAGTCAACAAATCATTCAATTTTTTTCTGTTGTCAGCAGCATTGGAACTCACTCAAGGGAGCTAGGAAATCAATTGTTCTGAGGCTTGACTCTTCCAAATGAAATGAATAATAATAAAAAAAAAGATTGCAAGGATAAACTTAGAAGGACCATTTCAAGACTATCTGCCCTCTCCCCTTAATCAAGACTGGCAAACATTCCTTAAAAATGACACAGGTTTTTGAGTGATAAATATTTAGAATAGACAGAAAAAGCTTCAGGGAAATTTTCTTAGTATTCTGTCATGAAAAAAAAAAAGAAATTTCATTGGAAAGTGGTGACAAAGGCCAGAGATGATTTAATAAAATGGAAAGGTCTGAGAAGCCAACTTCCCAGTGAAATTTTTTAAAAATATAACTAAGATAGTCAATCTTATTGAGCCTTTGTGGAGCTATAAACAGAGAAAACTGCTGTTACTATCCATATGCCCCTTTTTGCTTGTAAAATTGTCACTACTAAAACAAAACAAAACAAAACCCTACAAAGTGTCAGACCATGAAGATGACAGGGAACCCAAACTAGCAAAGTTTTATGTACCAGACTTCATATGAAGTATATATGGTCCACTGAGTGTAATTAAATGGTGGATTCTTTTCTCCAATATCCAATAAATCAGGGCTGGCTCTCTTCCTGAAAGACACACTGATGCAACGATGCCCAGTTCCCTGCTGTGTGGGCCAGTATCCTCTCTGCTTCATGGCTGGGTGTATGCACACAGTATAGTGTGCCTGTGATATACACTGATCCAGCACAGCCTGAACATGTGAGCGGTAGGTGCACCATTTTTTGGGGACACGTGGGCCCACACCAGCCAGGCACCTCTCTCCATGCTCCCTGCCTCGATCTCAGGAAATTACAGAACAGAGGGGGTTCAGGAAGATGCTGCTCCCTTCCAGAGCTGTCTATACAGAAAAGGACATGCAGAAAAGGACCGGTGGTCCTGGTGGATGGTGAGTCGAATGCGGCTCAGCTGTGTGCCTTTGCAGCCAAGACCAGCTGCATAGTGGGCTGTATAAGCAAGAGTGTAGCCAGTAGGCCCAGGGGAAGAATCGTGCTCTTCTATTTGGCACTTATGAAACGGCATTGGGAGTCCAGTTTGGGCCTTCCCAGGTACAAGGAAGGCACTGACACACTAGTGAGTCTAGGGGAGGGGCACCGTGCTGGTCAGAGGGCTGGAGCACAGGGCATAGAAGGAGATGCTGAGAGAACTGGGTTTGTTCAGCCTGAGGAAGAGAAGGCTGAAGGGAGATCTTACTGCTGCCTGTAAGTGCCTAATGGGAAGGTGTATAGAGGAGACACGGTCAGACTCTTCTCAGAGGTGCACAGCAACAGGACAAAAGGAAACAAACACTATTTGTAAAACAGAAAATTCTGACTCAACATAAAGAAAAAAATTATCATGAGGGTGGTCAAGCATTTGAAAATGGGCTTAGGGATAATGTGGGTTCTCCATCCTTGGAGATATTCAAAACTCAGCTGAACAAGGCCATGAGTAATGTCATCTAACTAGACCTGCTTCGAGCAGGAGGTTGGACTGAAGACCTCCAGGGGAGCCTTCCAACCTGAATTACGCTGTGAGTCTGCGATACAGCCCTCTCCCAGGTGCCCTTTGACCCTAGCAAGGGCTAAGCTAGTGTCTTCCTAACTGCAGTTTTTCCTGGATGTCTGTGTTTTTGCTGTATAATAGGAGAGGAGACAATGGAGGACACAGAACAAGGTACAGCTCCAGAGCAAGTCCTCTTATCTGCAACTTGCTTCCTATACATGCCTAAGGAGATGCTGAAACCTTGTGTCTGGGAGGAAGTTGCAAGATAGATGCAGATGAACTGTGAGTTGTTCAGTTCAGAGCTGGAATCCTGGTGTGAATTTCCATATATCTGAAACTGAAATGAATCAGAGGCTTCCCGTAGTGGGCATTAAGCCAACCCCACAATACTTGCCCCAGACAAAACCAGACCTTCCGTTTTTTTAAATGGACCACATCAAATGTGTTTGAGTTGCAATGGCTCAGTGAGTTACTGCAAGTCAGCTGAAAAGCCATAACTGACCCTGCTGTGACTGCAAGGTAAAATGCTTTGACATTTATGATGGTTTAGACTTATGTGTTTCACCTTTCTGTTGATCTGGGTCTGCACATGGTCAATTACGGAAGTTTAGCTGACACATGGTAATCCATTAAAGTACTGTTAAGTAGATCATGTGCTTATATCCAAAGGGAGAGAAAATGAAACCTATGAGCTCAGTGCTTTGCAGCCATCAAAAAGATAGGAGAAAGAATAGGGATCAGCACAGAGCATGTTTCTAAGCTACTCCATAAACACCACAAACTCCCAGATCTTGGATGCTGTATATGTTTCTCACTTTCACAGAGGAAGCAGTACAAATAGAAAAGATATCAAGTATGAGCGAAGTTGGGAAATAGCTTCCACAGGAGAACAGATGACCTAGACTACCAGTCATCACATTGAAGAGAGCTGGTTGCACGGGTGGAAAGACAGAGAAGGCAAATAGGGAATGAACAAGGGGCTAGGTGGACCTATGGCCTTAGGCAGCAGGGCTTCCTTTATGGTCACACAGTGTGTTACCGGCCACACTGAATACTACTCATGATGTCTTCTGGTCCACAGCCATGTAACTGAGAGCAGAATCAAGTGACTTCTGCTCTTTGGGGCTTGTCTAAGCCCTACTTTGAGTCTTTTACAAGTTCTCCACTTCCCTCTGCCTGACCCGGGGGAAATGGATGGCTCCCTGTCAACCTTTGTCAGCAGCACATGCGAAGGCAGCATTTGGAAGACGAAATGCCCAGAGTAAGATTTCCCCGTAGAGGAGAAGAGGGTCTTTTAATAGAAGCCTCTATCCTGCATCTAAAAGGTTAATAAATATTCACTAAGAATCATCAATGTCAAGACTAAACCAAACAGGAAAATGGCAATCTCTTTCTCTTTTGTAAAGGAACTTGTTGAAATAACTGCCTAAGTCTGCCCTCTGTTTACTAAAACTGCTTTGGAAATCTCTAAATCCATTTATCCTGAGGATTATCATCATCTGGTTTCCAGACAACATTCTCATTTCCTCCAGTGAGGTTTTTTGATACCTTAGGCCATTAGCTGTGGTATTGATCTTTCCTTATTACGTGAGATTTCCTACAACAAAGACAGCTCTGCATCTAAAAAAACCCCAGCCAAGCCTGTTTTATCTGAATAGCCAGAATAGCATTTTGTTAGAGACAAAATTTAGCATTCTTTGGCTTTTGTTTATAGTAAATGTATCAGGGCAGGCTGTGAATATATCCTCTGCGGAATAGACTCAGCCTGTTATCAGCCACTTGGGGAGATGCTGTTCCAGGGAGGAAAGCTCTGACATGCCAGTCCTTCAGCTGCTAGTGCCATGGCTCGACCCAGGGGAAAGAGATAATGGGCCATACTCAGGAGTGCAGCCTTGGAGATTTTACCTGGCCCTTCCTACCCCGAAATCCACCCTCCTGGACAAATCATGTATATTGTTTCACAGAGAATTAGCCACTGAATCCTGTATTATTTATCCTACACCACCTGAAGGGGCTAGTTGGGAGGGTGCCTCTGTAGTAGAAATGAAGCAAAGGACTAGGGTCTATCTGCAGAGGTCTGATAGAAAAAAAAATCACCTTTTTACTCATTGTTTTCTTCTTTGCAGCCCTGTTTTCCTCTTCTGTCTTTCACTTACTAGACAATGTTGAAAGTCCACAGTTACTCCTACATATAAGGAGAAGAGCCCAATCCGGTACCTTAGGGAGCAGGGAGAAGGAGGGATCTGGGGAAATAAGGAGACAAGAGCATTTGGACCATTAGTATCTAGGGCAGGTGGGAGAATATTTTCTCTTCTCCTGAGCTAATCAGAGCTTGTCGAAAAGCTTAGATTTCTGAGACATTTTCCCTGCAGCTGTAATCCCAGGGCAGAGAACAAAGGGTTAAACTCATTAGACTTAACGGTCTGCTTACACTTGTTTTCCTTTTCACTCAACCGGAATTTGTATGAAAACAAGACTGGTGTCCCCCAAAGTACAGCAGCTTTCAGCAAATGTATCTGTATGATAAACACAAGCTTCGTCCAGCCTCCTGTGAAGTTACTGGGAGGTGGGAGATTCTTTCAAACATTGCAAAAAAAAAAAAAAAAAAAAAAAAAAAGGAACAAAAATACCTATCATAGAATGGGAAAACATTTGACAGAATTTGCTTCTGGGAGCCATGTACTTTTGGGCACTTGAAGCATGACGTTTAGCAGTCATACAGAAATACATGATTTCAGATCTCTTTACAAACATTAGAAGAATCCTTTAATGTATGAAAGTCTCATTAACACCAAGAAGAAGTCATTATGGTCAAAAAAATTCAAATTCAGGTGTCTTAAGTACGAATAATTATATACTTTATCAATTTTTCAGAATGTCTGAGCACCTTCAGATAGCATTTAAGACTAGTTCATTATAGTGGCCTAAATATGGATTAAAGGATTAGTTTTAGACATTGAATTGTGAAAAGTTTAGCTTATGTGACTTACCAGACCAAAAAGCAAGTCTCTGGGCTTATATTTACATGTAGAATCACAAATCCTCCTAAACAGAAGGCAAATGCACCAAATGTTCCAGATTTGTGTTCCATGTTTACCAAGAACTGCCTCCTTCCAGAAACCCAATAAAGAATGAAAAAACCCTCGGACTTAATTTTCTTTCTTAAATTTATTTCTCAATGGTATTAACAAAAATGAGTGATCCTGCAGTATAACCCCCCACCCCCCCAACAGTCATTTTAGGCCATAGCCATTTTAGGCGATAGTCTGCTCGCTATGCAGACACCTCCACCAGCTGATGACATTACCTCGTTCAGCTATTATTTCACCCTCTGCAATTTGTAACTGTCCTCTCCTCCTGCCTTTCCACAAGCCTTTCAGCCCTGCCAGCAAAATGACTTGTGTGAACACTCCTTAACTTAATCAGTTAAAATAGGTGATTAGAGCTATTTTAGCTAGTGAAGGGGATATAGCAGTACTGAAATGGGGGTGGAGAAGAAGGCATTTTTGGCTAGGAACAGTAACAAACTCAATACACAGACAAGAAAATCTGGAAGAGGACACTAGTCTTATGAGATAAACTCCATGAGGTCAGTCTCACATCTCTTAAGCTAATTACCCTGAGATAAAGCAAGTCTTTTTTGACTTCTTTTTTAAACAGGGAAGACAATCCAGTAGTGATTTAATAGCAAATATTATAGCAAGCAGATTCAGGTCTAGAGCTCTACCAAACAGGCAGTACTGTTTCGCAGTTGGTTTCAGGTGAAACATTACATAGACAAATACCTACGTTTTTCTTAATTAAGTATTTCTGGCTTTCCTCTACCTTCTCCCACACTGTGCCAGCAAAAACTTTGTATTTTTTAGAGAAATATCTAGTTATATGCAAGAGCAGTTAGGACCAAAGGTCCTTCTTTGCTGTTATTTTGAGCACACTTGCAAAACAGGAGCTGCGCAAAACGTCAGCTCACTTGTGGCCAGCGAGTGCTGACCTGGAGCCACACTTCAAAGCGGCGGCGTGGGGGAGATGTGCCCCCCGCTCGCGGCGGGGGCTCGTGTGAGTCACAAAGCCCTGCTGGAGCTGGCGACAGCTCTGCGGCCGGAGCCCGCGGCGGGTTTGTACGCGGAGCGAGGCTCTCGGATCTCGCACAGATGAAGACTTTCTACTTTGGGCAAGGTTTGGATGGATAGCTGTTGCAAAATCAAAGCAGCTCTTACTCCCTTTCTTATGCAAAAAAAATCTAATAAGGAGGCTGAAACGGTAAATGCAGTCAGTGAGACCTTCCCTGTCACGCTCACCTGCTCCTGGCATTTAGTGGTCCATGAAAACATTGCAGCAAAACCTCCACAAAGTTTCCATAATAAAGGAATAAACACTTTCATGATTAGTATTGCAGACAGTCAGAATACATTGGCACTGGATAGAATCATATTCTTTTGGAATATGTGATTTCATAAAGATAAAATAAAATATTTATATAAATTATATCTGTTAATGACAATTTTGTTTTAGAGAAAACTGGAATAAGTGCCAATGATGTCCGGGCAGAATACGCTCTCGCCTTTGGAATCAAACCTTCCAAAAGGATTCTTTTTTTTAAGTCAATTAAAATAATTTATAATATAAAATAAAGATGTTGAAATCAAAATATTTTGACTTTGTGGTTAAACGGGAATTTTTGAATTGCCCAAAAGCAATATATTTTGTGAGGAAGAGGGAAATTTGCCTTTCAGAATTTCTACTGTTTATTTTGCATCATTTCAGAATAAATGTTATCAAAAATCTTCACAGATCAGAAGCTCCCCCTTCACACAGCGCTGCGTTACCTGAACACGGATGGTAGCTCTGTGATTGCTACGAAGGATGGGTTACGGCTGATGGAGAAACGCTGCAGCTCCTTCCGCACTCCTCTGTGATTAGGGGCTCTGAGAGGTGATCGGAGATGATTTATCTTGGAACAGCTGACGAGGTTATCACTGCCAGCTCTTTGCCCCTTTCCTCTCGCCCCTACTTTGCCCCCATCCCACTCTCTGATACATAAACTACTTTTCAAGCAGCCCCAGGGGTACAGCAATTTACAGTGTAGGTTTTTTTAAGGAGAACTAAAGTTGGCGATGAGTTTCCTTAAAATGCCATGCTGCTGGCTGCAGTGATGGGGGCCCCTGGTCGATGAGCAGCTCGGATGTGGAAGGCAGAGTGGGCTGCCAGAGGCAGGACTGCGCCTGTTGGCATCTTAGTTGCCAGATTTCAGAACTGTGCATTAAAATGCAGACCTTGGCAGCTTCTTGGAGATGGTCTTATTAACGTCGGCCTACGACACACTGAAGTAAAGCTTTGAGGAGTAGGGAATGATGGACCTGCAGGATCAAAACAGATGGGATTCAGGAACAAGATCTGTCAGAAACAAGTGTAATTTCAATAGCTTGGGCAGCAAAGGTAAGATAATAAATAACAAATGGAGATAACTGTGGATCCCATGTGACATACGTCCACTCAGTTAGGAGCAGACTAGGACTGAAGTCTGCTTGGACTGCACAGAGAAAGAAAAAATGTAGATGGAGAACAACACTGAGAAAGATTGCAAACGAAAGAGAAACTAGATGGAGAACTGTCCGCTGTCCCTGAGGACAGCAGATGGAAATTCCCATTTGTTCTGGTGGATTACCACTGCCTATGTGCAAGCCACGACTCCTCTATGCATCTGTTTTCTTGTCTGTGAAATATGCAGAGCTGAGCCTAGTGTGGCCTCAACATTATGGCAGGACCTGTGTGACAGGACCTTGTGCACAGCATGGAGTGTGGGTTGACCAGGGTCTGTGGTAGCCCTGCTTTTGGAAACCCAGCGTTGGAAGACAACACCCAGCTGCAGAATGCTGCTTACTTATAGCCCTCAACCAGTTAGAAGTTATGTGAAAAATATGTGACATTTCCCTAGCTCCTGGGGGCTGCAAAGAAATCAGATTTTCATGTCCATGGGTAGGTTAGTTCTTTGGAAGCAAAGGTTGCCCAGAGAGTTTGTTTCATCTCTATCCTTGGAGTTTTTCAAGACCCAACTGGATAAAGCCCTGAGCAGCCTGGTCTGATCCATGGCCCTGCTTTGAGCAAGAGATTGGGCTAGAGACCCCCTGAGGTCCTCTCCCACCTGAATTATTTTATGATCCTATGATCCTACTTTTATTTTCCAGTACCAGTTAAGGCAAAATAATACCAAATTATGAGCAAGAACACATATGTAGATTACTAACTGGCCCCTTAGCACTGCTAATTAGCACAGAAACATAAAAGATTCCCACCCTCCCCCAGGCTTACTAGGAGGTGGATGTGAGGCGAGCATCCCTCCCACGAGGGGCATGAGCCTCTGGGGGCTACCAGGTGTCAGTCCCCACTTAGTGTTGGTAAATGCACTAATAAATAGAGACAAAGCTTTCTACTTTGCTCCTCAGGCCTCCCCAACACACTCCCTTCTGCCATTTGTAACTCTTGCTGTGAGACATGGCAAAGTCTTCATTTCACCTCCCTGTCAATATTTATTGTGCATGTGTAATTTGAAGGTTTTAAGATAATGAAATAAAATTCTTGCCTGCATTCATCAAGCCCGATATGTCTGCAGCATACAAATTGAATACAGAACGACGTAAAACTACCATAGGAGACAGGGAAATAGATCAACCTTTGTGTAATTGAATGAATGAATTTTCAGTCATAGCAGTGATGCCAGTGGGCAAAAGGGACTGTGACCTTCCAGGTCCCTGAGCCAGAACCCTTTACTTGGCAATTACATGGCTTCAAAGTGGGCAGATGCCAAGGACACATCAGCAAACAATTACTGTTTTCACACTGCTACATAAAATGCATAAGACTCTTGCGGTAGATGTCATTTAAAGGAATGTGCCTGTTTAAAGGAGCAGCTCTTCTAAGTAGAGATAATTTTAGGCTTTAGGATTAGAAATGGCCTGCTATGCTTGAACTGTAAGTGGTGACTTACGGTTACTGCCTGGAAAATGGAGTTCACCTGAAAATTATTTTCTTAAGAGCACTTAAGTATAACTGGCTAATGTGAACAGAGTCTTGATTAAGGCTGTTTTAAAGAGGTGCATTGAAGGGTATGGAGATTTAAAAAAGACATTTTTTTCCTAGAACTGTACACATATTTTTCATAATCAGTCAGTCCCTCCTTCTCCACCCCTTCCCCTGTTATTTTGATGCTGTTGAATTCATTTCCATAAATTATTAGCTATAGAGTGGGGAGACAGAGTGAGAGAAAGAAAGGAAGGCGAAATCTTGGGCAATTCCTCTGGGGCTGGTGGGGGAGGGTACCAGAAGGGAGTTGAAAATTGGGACAATTTAAATTAGTCATTGGTAACTGAGAAAGTAGAACAATACCCTAGACACGTAGTGAAATGTGGAGGGAAAGGGAAAGAAATCTCTTGATAGCGGTACAATTGCTGCAGGAATTGATACAGAAATATTCCAGGGCCTGCATTAGCAGAGTCCATAACAGCTCAGAGCATGTAGCAGATTCGAGGGGAAAGAGAGAAAGAAAAGTAAAAACTTTATTATTATTTCTGTATATTACTTAAAACAGAAAAAGGTGTCTTTTGTACCACAGATTAGAAGAAGTGAAATTATACAGGGATGAGGGGAATTATTTTGAACAATTCAGTTTGATTGCAGAAGTCCATGTCCCAGGCTAATTTGCAGTATTGGGGCTGAAGACTCATTCATGCTCTACAGCAGTGGGAGTGAAGCCAAACAGATCAGTGCCACATTGAAACCAAAGCCCTGGGGAAGCAGTCCCTTCCGAGAAACTCCCCCTGGATGCTGGTCCCTCATATCACATGTGATTTATACTTTTACTCTGATTACAGCTAGTTGGGAGTTATTTTTAGCACTCCATTCAGAAATCAGAGTTCATCAAAACTGCTTTTTTGTTGTTGTTTTCTTCCCAGAGTTTAGACATTTCAGCGGAGTGGATCCTCAGGTGGCATTTCTGATCGAAACCAGAGACACAGAGAACCGTCGAGAACAGCCGATAGATTAACGACACCCAGCTGGAAACTAAGTTTAAAGATCACTCACAGTCCAGTGCTGTAATTAGTCAAGTGGAAAACTGAACTGAAATACCTTCTACCCCAGCTTGGCCCATTGGTTATTCTGGTTATTCTGGTATTGCATTGTGAGTGTCGCCGTGGGTAGCTGAGCACTGCTGTTCAGATGGGGAGAAGGACTCTGAAAGACTCACAGTGTTGCAGCTCATCCCTTTTTGAGAGAATCTTTTGATTTGCTTATATCCCTTTTTAGGCAGGGTTTGACTTCAAGCAAAAAAACAACCAACCACCCCCCCTGCCCACCTCCTCCCTCCTCACCCCCCCCCCCCCCAAAAGAAGGACTCTCTAGGTCAACACACAGATTCAGTAATTCATAGATTTATACTTCCTCCCTCCAGCAATCCCTTCCCAAACACAAAAGAGGACATGAAAACTGCTCAGTGTCTGTAGTGTCTTCTTTGTATTTTGGATCCCTCTAGCTAAGCTCTAAATTGTAATCGGGATATTTTGCATTTTGTATCCTCTTCTGTCTGTTGCCTGGCTGTGGTTGTAAAAAGAGGACTGAGGGCTTGTGTTTGACTTCTAACTTCACCTCTGCTGTGTGTAATCAGCGGTGTTTCTCAGGCAGAAAGAACACGGGTAAAGTCTCATGTTTGCCTTTTGTTCCACATGAAAGGACATCACACATCCTGTTGTTCATCAGTCAAGGTTATTCCTGTTGGCTGCCTGCCTGCTTCTCCCATTACTGGTGCCTTAAACTCTGCCTTATTCACTCTCCTGCAGTTCAGTTCATCCCTGGTTTCCTTGCCTAACCCAGACTTGCCAAAGTGGTAAAGGGCAGTTAATAGGAGGCAGGGTGCTTTCCAGTCATCCATACTCTTGACCTCCTCTGTCTTATCTAATTTCTGCATGACAGAAGGCAGGATGTCACATCTGCATGTATGCATCCTTAGTTTAGACCATGAAATGTTTTTGGGTCATTCATGTGCTAAGATCAACATTCTGACCTAGAAATCAAGACCAAGGCATAAATGTGGAAGCAGCAGCTGTGTTCCTGGCAGTGCCATCCTCCTAAATCCACTGCGGTTTGACCTTGCAGGTGGGGAACAAGAGAGATCTGTTTCAGGAAGGATTACAATTTTGAAGTCTGGCTTTATTCCGCATTGGAATGAAACCCAACAAAAACATTGATAATCTCCATGAATTAGAAGTTCAGGGAGAGAAGTTCAGCCTTTCCTTTTTAAATACACTTTCTTTTTTTTTTTTCTGTCAGAACTAAACTCAAATGGAGAAATGAAAATCCCCTTTTTTCTGCAAATGTCAGAAATCAGAAATGGGCAGGCTGACACTGCTGTCACACTTCTCCCCTTCTACTCCTCCTCACCTCTTCCCAGTTCTTCCACTTGAAATTTTCTCAAAAATAGATAAGATTTTCCATATGTTAAGTAGGTGATGAAAGCACCCACGCCAGCTTCTGATGCAATCTACTGTCATCCCTATCTGACATGACATTGCTAAGCAAGGTGATTGATCTGTAAGGCCTATCTTATGGTGACAAGCACAAAGTTGTGAGGTTTGGCTATCAACCAGAAGATGTGCTGGTAGACCTAATGCAATGTTTCAGCGGGTCCCCAAGTTCTGCATACACCTGGGGGTTTGATATCGACTGCATCTTCATAACACTGCTGCTTTGCTTCACAGGGATGGTGCTGACCCACAGATGAGTCTAAGGAGTGTTCCTATCTCAGGGTATGTTTGTGCTGAAGTTTAATGCTTGAGAAGATGCATGGGAAGAACTGTCTGAGTAGCAATTGCTCTGGTGGACTTGCCATTCCACAGTCAAGAGTCACTTGAGAAAACCGACATTGTTCTCCACTTCAGAGATCCCAGCCTGAATCCTTGAAGTCTTGAAGCCTTTATTTTCTATTATATCGTATGTCCCCAAGCATATTTTGATGCAAAGAATTTACAAATACTGCAGCAGCTCGTTGTGTGTTTGAAGCTGGTCTAAACACAGGGCTGCCATTTTTCCCACCAGGGTTTCTCAGAGAGGAAGGAGTGCACACAGGCTGTGTAGTGCCTGTGCAACCAGCCCCTCTGTTGCATCCTGGAGGGTCAGCCTCATCGTGCAAGTGCCCAAGCAGAGTGCAGGCTGCCAGATTTCCTCTTGGGTTTTCTTGGATGGAAATCTGTGCAGAAAAACTAGATAGCATATGTGGAGTGAATGCTAGCACCTCTAGGAAGCGTTGACAATGCTGGGCGCATACTGTAGGGATGTTCAGTACCTACACCGTCGTCATACTCAGGGTCTCCTCTGTGACTACACAGACAGCTGCACTCAACCTGAGACAGTGACTAGATCTCCAGCAGCCCAGATGTCTTAGTTAGCTCCTAGTTAGCTGGGCTGCTGGGATGGCTTCCAACAGTGATGGAAAGACACTGCTGAAAAGGGATGCCTTGTGAGAGGCTGCACAGAGACACAGGGGTGTAGGAGCGCTCTAGGAGGGCTCACGAGATATAGTGTGAAAAAAGCCACTGGGTTCTCTCCATGATTATTCTAAAAATCCAGTTCACTCAGGATTCTCCTCTGGGACCTCCAGTACTGCATCTTTGCTTTTATCTCTTGACCCTGTGACTACCGCCCCCTCCTCTTCTGTCTTATCAATCTTATCTTCTTCCCCCAGACCACTGCTACTGCCTCACACCTTACATTCTCTGTGTGTCTTTGCTTTTGCCTTGCTACATCTCCTCTCCTCCCTCGCTCTTTCTGTCCCAGGGAGGAGACCCAACAGTGTTTTGAATTTCCCCTGGTTAACTCCATCCAGAACAGCTTCAGGGCCTCTAAGTCTTGGGATGTGATGCAAAGCCACTGGAGCTTCCCAAAGCCTATGCGGACCCCTTAGAGCTTGTTTCCTTGAGCTCTGTGTCTCGCTGAACTTTGTCTCACTAAGGAGACATGCCTTGCTGGTTAGGAAATGGTGACCTGTAATGATATGTTTTAGTCAGATTGTCTGTGAGGAGTTAAAGGAATCACTTTGGGAATGGACTTGCTTCCCCGGCTGATGGAAACACATCTGGCTGTCCCAGACTCCTTGGTGAGGTTGTCAGCCTTTTGTCAGCCTGAGCTGTAAAAAGCAACAGCTCCTGGATGGACCTTTTGAAAGGCTGTGGCTGAGAAACCGGGTCTGCTGATCTGTTCCACTAGATGTTTGTGGAGCTCCTGGGAGACAGACTTATCTCTCAGTGTAAGATGTAACTTCATCTTATGTAAAGTTGTTCTCAAAGACTTTCAGAATTAGGTTTTCCTACTAAACAGTGGCAGGAACCAGGGACAGATCTGCCACTGTCACTGCTGTTCAGAACTGGTGTTGTCACCCGGCCCAACATTGTACCAGTCCATGGAGTTTCTTTGCATTTGTGGCAACGTAACAACACTTGTTTTTCTCCCTTGCTTTCATGGCTTCCATAGCAGAGATACAGGCAGTCCTTCAAATCACCTGTTTCAAGAGGTATAGCTTGACAATTACAAGGGCATCTGTCTTTTTTGGGGGAATAACAGAACTGCCCAAAGCATTTACTCTGCTGTGACCTTTTGGCTTCTGACAAGTCAATCAGTCATCTGGCTAGAGAGAAATTGGTTCATCACCTTTTTCATCTTTTGGTAAAAAGTGATTGTAGTACTTAAATGATTACCACAATGTCTGTTTATGACCATTTAAATCCTCAGTGCCAGATGATGGAGTTTCTAGAACATGTTCCATTGATTCTTTAGTGTTAACACAAAATTTCTCAGAGAGAAAATGTGACTTTTTAAGCTTTGTGAAAAATGCTGGTCTTGCCCAGGGAATCTGTGGTAATTTCTCTGTTGCCAGAAGGAGAAGCCCAGTTTCCATATCTGCAATCAGTAAAAAGAGGAGAAATCAGCTAATCAAAAGGCAGTGTATGGCCATTGCGTATGGATTACACGTGACAGAGCCAAGACTGCTTGAATGGGATACATTCACCAGAGGTCTGCCATCTCTTGGAGCACAGGAACAGAGAACCAGGATGTGGGGACTCTGCTACAGACTTTGCCTGGAAGTCACAGTGAGGTGCCAGGAAAATCACTCCAACCCAGTTGCAAAAAAGCTGTCTCCCATAAAACTTCTTACTTTTTTTTTTTTTTTTTCAGAGCAACTGTTCCTGTAATATGCCAACATGATTGCTGCATTCAGTGTGACTACAGGTTCAGAGCTTCTCGTGTGAGTAAGCATGAGTAGGAGCAGTGCTTAATTTCCCTGTTACTGTACAATCTCTAACTACCTCCTTGCAGAGCGAACAATAAGAGTTAACTTTGCCCCGTGCCCTGAGACCTTTACGTACAGGCTGCTGGGCTACAGAGGGTAGGATTACAGCATGTACCATTTCTAAGGAAAGTGCTATCATTTACTTACTGGGTTTAAAAAGGCACCCATTACAAGTGACGTGCAGGCGCTGTAATATCAGACTTTCACCAGTTCTAGTACCTGTCATTTGTTAATCAAATGGTATAAGGTATTTTGAGAGTCCTAACAGCTACTGGAGTCTATCCCTCCTTCCCTGTCCCCACCTCACCCCTTGCTTCTTCACATCATTTGAAATGCAAACAAGAAAGTGTTTGGTGACATTAGAAGAAGTATGCAGGTAGGGTGGAACTGGCAGCTCTCAGTAGTGAAGTACCTCCATCAGTGGGGATTACGGCAGAGTGGGGACAGTAGGAAAAGGAGAGATGAAATGATTCTATTTATAAATATATTCCCCCACTCCTCCTCTGTGCCATGCAGATATCTCAGCAGCGCAGATGGGTCTGCATGCTGATGAAGACATGGGGCATCTACGAAAAATGCTGGATCTGGCTGAGCTCCCTGCAGGCACAAGGTCTGCTTGCTCTTCTATTAGAGCCCAGTGCACTCACATTTTACAAAGCTGGGACATGAATGCCAGGTTTTGGTACTGCTGTTGTGGCTTTGCTTCTGCCTAAGAGCAAAGCCCAGTTTCCACTTCAGCAATCAGATAAAAGAATGCAAAGAGACTCAAGTGAGACGCTAAAGCTACAAGCAAGAGGTAACTTTTTCAAATCAGCTCATCAGTAGGCAATGTGAATAGGGGAAAATCAGTATCACTACAAAAAGGCCATGCAGAATCACCAGCCAGAATGCCTGCAGAAAGCCAACTCTGTAGAATATAAGATATCAGCTTACTGAGGTGCCTGGAGGATTGTAGGGCAAAATCTGGGCAATTCCTCAAAGCCAAGACATTGTGCTACACCAGCGCTACAAGAAAAATAGGGGAGTTGCTGTTGTTTCTTTTACAATATGTACATCTTTCAGTGCCATAAGAATATCAGCTATTGAACGCATTACCCAGTGGATGTGGGTATACGAAATCACATCTTTTTATTATAGTTAGCAAAGAATCAAGAAGGTTGAGATTATTTGGTTCCAATGCACTGATCATATGATGCTTCCTCTGGAGTCAATGGGAGATGTGGGTGTCTCTTGTGTTTCGGTGCCAGACCCTCGGTAACTGGTCTGAGATCACACAGCAAGCTAGCGACAGGTCTGTTCAGAGCTCTGGACTTCTGATTCTCAGGCCTATATTCTTCTTCTAAGATAATCATACCCTACAACTCTTATACCAAAGAGTTTAGAGGAGGAAAATGACAGGAAGGGTAAGGTCTGTGTTCATATTCTATGAATTTCCTTTGTTAAAGGATTAAAGATCATATGAAGCCCCTTGAAGTTTTAAGGGGAGCTATGTTGGGATGGAAAGTATCAATGCTAATGTCCAAACAGGCCTCTTTAATATGCTAGCACAGATGGAGTGATCTCCAGGAGGCAAAGGGAAGTGTAGTCCTTGATGAGCCCCTGGTAGGAGTAAGCTCCCCCTAATTCTCTTTCTCACCCATGGCAGTCTTTGTGCCCTTTGCAAAATGGTCTATTGCCAGTTCCTGGTGAACAGATGTCTGTGCTACAAGAAACATCGTCACAACTGACTGCAGTGAGCCAGGCAGAAGCCAAAGACCTGGAGACTCAGTAATCTCCTAGGAAATCTCCCTGGAAAGGAGAAAAAGTCGCACTGCAGTAACCCGAAGAAGAAAGGTTGTGTCTTCCTGACTCATCTATTGACCCCAGCTGTCAAAGCTGCAAGCTGCTTTCAACTCCACACGCTGGGAAGTACGCCTGCCAGACCAGGGGCACATCACACGCCTGAGTTTCCTCCTTTCCATCCGTGATGCTGGCTTGCTTTGAGCCATCCTCTCAGGCCAGATATGTGGCTAATGTGGCAACTTTCCCCGTCTTGACTGGCTCCCAGAAACCACAGGAGTAAAACCACTTCTGTTTATAAAATGAGCCACTTGAAAGTACCATCCAAAGAGACACCCAAGTAAGGTTTTGATCTTTTCTTCCAAGCATGGACCAGACGTTGCTGCCAGAACAGACTGTTCAGCCTGATCAGCATGATAGATACTCCTGCAAGGAGTACAATTTTAGCTGTTTTAGTACATATCTGCAGTCACCATCTGGTATTTGTTGGCATGAATGTGTGCTATAAGAAAACTAGGTTCAAGGGAAAAAAGGAGACCTCACCAACCTTTTAGACTCTCAAGTTCAGTCTGGAGTTCAGTATCTGCTTTTGTTTTAAACATCAGGTACTCTCACAAAAAGCACAGTACGTCCCAAAGCTGGTTGATCTTATTTCTTTTTTTGTGAGCACGGCCGTTGCCAGAGATCTCACAATAAGCACTAGAAACTCAGCTTAACTTGGGAGGATAGGCTGCACAAGGTGGAGAAGACCTTCTCAAGTGGAATAGGAGACTTTCTAGATGATGTGCTTGAAAGAGGCTCCCTGGGTTCTTGACCGACACCTTGGTCCTTCTCCTCCTCTCACATTGCTCCTTCTAAAAACCTAAGGAAGCAAAATTAAGCAGACTTACCAGTGATTTACTGTCCCAGTTAATATGAGAAAACTAAAGAGGGGCTTGAATGGAAAACCATTGAGGAGAATGTGAGTGAGATCAGATAGCTTCATCCCTCCCTGAAAGTAATAACACAGAATTTTGGTGTGCAGTATTAGTGGGAAATATTTGTACAGTGCTTTGAAGTTGGGAGGCACTATATAAATGCGAAGTATTATTAACTACGTGAATCAGTCATCTTCAGAGAAATCTAATGCTGTTCAAGATGGGAGAGCAGTCTCTCTCTTTCTTAACGATAACCAACCCCCAAAGTTATTCATAAAAAAAAAATACTTTTAAAAATAGATCAAATGATTTCCCCATCCCATGATAATCCCTCTGATTGCCCCCATGTTTCAGTTCACTGTATCATCTGAGAGATCAAAGGATGTGTCTGAATCTGGCAAACCAATCCCACAAAGAAGAAAACCTTCTTCTGCTGTAGATAAACAAAATACAATTTCCAGATAACATCATGGTGCTGATCAAAATAGCTGCTTTTCCAATTAGATTTCAAAGAATTCTTAATTGTTATTGATTTAATCTGAAGATGTGCAGATTTTTCCAGTAAGGAACCTGTTTTACAGGGAGCTTATTACCCCAGGGATTTCAGTTACAGACAGGTTTTAGTAAGCAGCAACAGCCTGACTGTCAGGCAGGTGACAATAAAAAGGGAATCTGTCCAGATAGAGGAGACGTTGTTATTTGTGTTTCTGTTTCCTGCAATAATTTAGAGCACATAGCTTTAGCTATTCTGAAATGGCAGCAGACCCACATCTGCATAAAGGCACTTGACTTTAAATTATAATAGGCAGGATACTTAAAAAGAAAGTTTCTATCTGTCTATCTGGATATCACCTAAGTCTTTCCTTGTGTTTTTATACTTATTAATTCAAACCAAAGGGTCTGCCCTGAAACTTCTCTTTTCCATTCCCAGTTTGGATGCCTGTGTTTAGCAGGTGTTTTTTTTTTCTTTTTGGTAGTTTGCACTGCATAAGTAAAATAAAATAGAAGATTCAATAACATCTACTGAGCTGCCATTTCAAAGTCAGGTAAAACAGCACCGGGGGGAGGAAGAGGGGGGAAATAGGGACTTCTACTTCACCGACAGGTGACATTTAGGAGCAGAACAATGTGAGATGGCTTCCTGTCAAGCAGCAAAAATAGGAGGAAGAACAAAAAATAACCCCCAAAGAAAATTGCTCAGTCCCAGGCGAATGATGGTGGAAGGATTTCTAATCCTTTGGTAAGTGACAGTGGGGGATTTAATGCTGTCAGGCAGGTATGACAGCGTCAGGACGAGTGACTCAGAAAAGGTGACTCAGAGGCAGATGCCATCAGGAAAATAACTGCCCGACCCCGGAGCAAGATCCATCTCTTGGAGCCAGCTTGTGAAGCAGCCGTGCCGCAGCCTGGTGCTGAGCGTGGGCAGCTGGGCACATGGTCCTGCGTGGGCACGGCCACCGGCCCACACGGGCCAGGGCAGCACGGCTGTGGCAGATGGGGAGGCTCCTATGGAGAAGAACTGGGAGACCCTGGGTGGGAGTCATTAATAGCACCAGGAAAAAAAATTAGGCTGGTTCCATCCTGGGGGAGAGATGAAGAAGGGCTTGAAGGAGCCTAAACATTAATCGATGATATGGAAAGGGATGAGAAATGCACCTCCCTGTGTGTTTTAAAGCACAGCGCTAGCATCAGGATACCTGGGTTCCTCTCCTGCAGAATTTACCGCCACCTAACTCTATATGAAAGACTCTGAAAGGGATATAAATCTTCTCCAACAGGACAAAGGCTGACTTTTATGAGTTATTTCCGTTTGTTTCCCCGTGACACTGCATTTCTAGGATCTCTGCAGCAATGCATTAATCTGGGTGGTTCTATGAGCCATCTACACACTAAGTTAGCTTGAAAGGGGAATTTTATGTATGCAGGGCTGATATGAACATCCTTGGAAGAAGGAGATGTGGAGATTCCCATTGCCAAAAGATTGAAAGCACCTGAAACCTATGGGAGATCCTTTCCACTTTGGATTTCCATGTCCAGTTTCCCAGAGTGTCCAGCTAACTCTGAGAGCACCAGAATGTGTGCACTCTTGTGAGCAGCACCTACTTCATCTAGACATTGCCCATTTTTCAGAGAAAAAGACATGAACTAATTCTCAGCTGTGTTTTCCAAGCAACCCCATCTAACCACGAAAGGCTACCTTTTTTTCCCCCCAAGCCAAGGTTTCTAAACAGCTTTATTAAACACTAGCTGTCTGTTTGATGATGTACAAAACATAATTGACTCTATAGGCAGCACAGCCAAAATCACCTCTGCTAAAGTCAAGGTTACATTTAGGATAAGTTTATCTTAATCTCAAGAGTGATCATTTTTGTTCCATTGCCCTACAGGGAGATGGTATTTCATTAATAAAAGACATTGAAAAGGACATTTAAATTAGATGATAACATTAGGGGGCAGTACTCAGCCAGCAACCAGTCCTATCAGTTCATTGAACAGCTGTGTTTATATAGAGTTGTTTGTGAAATTTACGTTTGAGTTTGTTTTAATCTTTCTTTATTGCCATTGGAGAAACAATAGATCTTTTTCTATCAAGTGCCACATTAAAATTCAGCAAGAGAGGTAAAACTTCCTATGATTCTTCTGCCTACAAATCTCTGATTATGTATATATGTATTTTTTGTAAGATAGAAAAAAACCCGTGTGATCTGAGATGTCTTCTCCTGAACCATATTCCATCCATGCAGGTTCTTATGCTTTTTTTTTCCCCTGTGACTGCCTGATCTTTTCACAGGAGGGTTGATGCTCAATCTCTCAGTCCCCTGGCAAGGTCAGATACAGCCCCACTGAGTGTGAGCAGGCAAACAAAATCTCACACAACTCTGTAGGATGTGGATTTTAGATCTTTCCTCACGGGAAGGTAGATCCCCTCTGTGGATAGGTAGATCAAACACATTATTTCAGGCATCTCCTGACTTTTCTGGGATTTGTCTTGCCCCAAGCTATCCTGCTGCTTATGACTCCTCCCTTCAGGCCTGCTGCAAGAAAATATCACCTCCTCCACTCACTGCTGGTTTTCTGCCATATGACAGTCCACTCCAGGAACTGGCCTCATTTCCACATCTGCAGTTCCGGTCCAGGTCTCCTACACACTGTGGGACACAGAGGGGATCCTTGTGTGACCTTTCCCCAGTCTACTCGGGGGGACCAACCCTATTCCCTCCTGAGACTGCTCTGGGCTCTGGCTCGTCCGAATCCTTCCGATAATCCAACTGTTTCCTTTCTCTTCCTTGGTCTTCTCACTCCTGACAGTGTCATGCCAGGTGGCTGGGTCTGGTATTCAGGGAGGGTTGCCCTGTCCTCCATGATCAGATCAAGGCTCTGACTGAGCTCCTCTTAGCTCTGGGTCACTAATAACAGCTATCACTGTCACTGTCATCAGGGCTGTATCTCAGCATCCCCAACATTGCCTTCTGAGGTATAATTCATATTCATTCTGTGGCTTTCCACATCCATCCTACCCTAAGAATCAGGAGTCCTACCACAACTCAGATCCCCTGGCCTGCTGTCAGCTGCTTCACTGTTGCTACACATCATCTCTTGGATCAATGCCCTCCTGTATGTTCTAAGATATACAGTCACTGCTGGCATCCGCTCTTAGGCTTAACGCCAGGTTATAATGCCATCAGTCCTGCGTCTGTGTCATCCTTGCTTCTCCCTGGCCCTGCCCAATATCTCTGGAAAATGGCCATCCTCGGGGATGTGCTCTGCATCATGACCTCTTTTTGGATCCTGCTCATTTCCGTCTGTTTACTACCACCCTAAATTGAGATTCCTCGGTCTCGCCTGCTACATTGTTCTCCTCTCTGCTGCTCCTTGAACCTCTTCCAAAACACTGAGGGGGAGGTGGGCATGGAAAACCAGCTAAAGCTTGAACGGGATAATCTCCCCATTCCTTGTCCAGGTAAGCGGTGCTCCCTGGTTAGTACCTACCAGCCTCTTGTCTGCTTTGCCTCTTGCTGCCAGCCTTGACACCTCAACATCAGCTCCTTTGACAGGCATAGGAGCTTTATTTTGTACTTCACTTACATTCTTGCATACTGATATCTATCTCATCTGTGTCACTGGGCTAAGCGTAGGCTGTTACATTGGTTACTAAGTCAAGCCACACTTAGAGGACCTTGCAGCCCTTGATGCGTTATCTCCATCATCTCTGTCGTCTGGCAGCCCTGTCTTG
This sequence comes from Dromaius novaehollandiae, assembly GCF_036370855.1. Classification (NCBI taxonomy): domain Eukaryota; kingdom Metazoa; phylum Chordata; class Aves; order Casuariiformes; family Dromaiidae; genus Dromaius; species Dromaius novaehollandiae. Next base: position 162,250,522 of record NC_088099.1, read on the forward strand.
AGCTGCTCTTATTTGCACATGAGGAAGTAGAGAGTGGAGTGCCGAGGCCAAAGGCACCTCAGAGGCTGGTGGCAGAGCAGCTTCAATTCTCCAAATACCCCATCTCGTCCATACACACTCCATCCTGGAGCTGGCCACTTTAATTAATAGCTGTGCAGATTTACAGCTGCTAATGAGAACTATTTCCTCGCACAGTGTGTAACCAGCCTACATCTGCCACAAGAGGTCAAAGAGCCGGACACCAGAGCTGGATTTTAAATACAGTTCTTAATAAAGCTAGCAGACGACAAAAGCTGTGGTTTTGCTAAAGTTGCCTCAAGCCTCCGGATGTGAGCACAGCAGCACCAGGCTGAGGAAGAGCCATCCTCACGCTGCCCAGCGCTACCTTCTGCAGCAGCTAGTTAGTGCTGCAGGCAGGACACCAGGCGTGATGGACAGACGCTGGAAGCCTTTACAGCAAATTCGGTGTCCCGAATGCTTCCTCAGCTCGCTGAGTCTCAGAGATCATGGCAGGTACATTGATCTAGCTGACAGACTAAGGCTCTGTAGCTCAATTTTATATAGATGAACTTTAATTTTAGTAATAGGATGTTTAAATAATATTGTGTCACTTTTACATCTCACCTCCCTTTCCTTTGAATGAAAGTGCCTGTCCGCTTTTGACAGGGAGATTTTTTTTTTCCCCCCCACAAAGACTTTGCCTGAAGGACATCAGGAGTCATAATAATGGTTGATGCTTTCATGAGATTCTTACAGATTACAGCTAAATGGAATGGTGCTGTAATGTGATTACCTCCCCACTTTTACTCCTGCCCTGCCATGTAATGGCATGGCAGGGCTCTCCGCTGGGATTAAAGCCAGTCAGACTGAAAATTTACTTGCCTTGGGGGCCATCAAGCAAACTTAAATGGCTACTTCAAGATTCTGCCTGCCAGTGAGCAATTTCTTCAGAGGATTAGCAAAATGAATGAAATATGAAGACGGGTAGGCAGTAAAAATTGTTCCATTAGCTGCACATTCGCTCTCTCTCCTGCTCTCTAATTTTGCTCTGAACACTAATTCTAGTTCCTTGTGATTTCTCTCTGTGTTTTGCTTTGTGCTAGAGATGTGGAAGGAGATCAGCACACAAAAAAGCCAGCGCCCCTGCCTTCACTGTCAAGGAATTGCAAGTGGGCTGCAGGGAAGGGAGGAGGGGAAGGGGTCTTTCCCTTCTGTTTCACACATTTCCCCTGGGACAGAGGCTTCTCCAGAGAGAATACACAATATAAAAGCTTGGTTTCTGCTCAGAATCACCCTCAGAAGTAATTCCTTTTGCAAAGCTAAAGCTGAGTTGAGGGAAGGAGTGAATGTCCCCATCACTCTCGTGATTAGGCTCTTCTCTCACTGCACATAGATGGGGGCTCATTTCCCACGCACCATAACCTCCTGGTTGTCCTGAGACTATAGAAAATTTGAACTATATGATAGCAGTATGGGTAGAAATAGGTTTCTGGCTCTATAAACATGTTCATTTGAGGTGAAGACCCATTACAGCAAATCCTCACCGTTGCACTGGGAATGTCTTAGGCATCTGAGGAGGATTCACACCTACTCCTTTGCCATCTAGTGCCCATTTGGTGGCCTCCGATCTTATATTCCTTTACTTTCTTGAATAAGTGAATGGGATTTAGGCATGTTTATGTACTGTCATGAATACAAATGTTTTCCGATCTCAGGTCCATTGTTTGAAACAAACTTCTAAACTGATTCCTTCTCTGAAGAATGCTGAGACTGGACTGGTGAATTCTTAACCCATTTACAAACAGACATTCATGAGATGGGACTTTGAATATCGCAGTTACAGCACAGCTTTCCTTGGCAGCTCAGCCTATTATTTTTTTTAGTTATTTTCTTAATATTCAGTTGAAAAATTTCCCCGATGCAGCTGAAGTTTAATTACTTCTTTCTCTGTCATTGCTGACTAATGATAATAATTGCTTCCTGTCCTCTGGTGCAACACTCTTTTCTTTATCTGCAGACAGTTATTGTGTCTCTCTTTGGTATTATTTCCTCTAGCTTGAAATTGCTGAGAAGCACAGTCCTATTTCTTGTCTAGCTGCTTAATAAACCCCAGAAATATAGTAATGAGAGTGAAAGCTGGGTGGTGGTCGGGTGGGGGAACAGACAGGTGGGATGACCCAGGAGACTTGAATTGGTAGAGTGTTTTGCTCTGCAGTAGGTTGCTCTGACAGCTCTTTGACAGCTTACACAAAAGGACCTGATGGTCTCAGCCCAGGTATTAATGGATTAAATTCTACATTACAGGTACTGGTAGTTTCTGTCTTTATTACAGGTAGTTCCATAACAGAAGTTCAGGCTTGAGTGGCTATGGAGATTAATACACCATGTTTCTCCAGAAAGGCTCCTTCCAGAGAAGGATGGGAAGGAAGCAGCCAGTACCTCCATTTTAGAGATACAAAGTCAGAGAGCTGAATCGAGTTGACAGGGTCCCAGAGTCAGGAAGAAGAAATGGGTCCAACTCCCACGTCCAAGGCAGCATCCTCAAATCACATTGTTTAAATGTTTGCAGTTTCCTTCAGCATAATAAAACTCTAATTATCATCAGAAGTGCAGGATGAGGTCTTGAAGTCTTAGACAAGACCATTCACATCCTTAACGCTTCAAATGTGTTTTTAAGTATGTTGCTGGCATGGGGTCTTCTCTGTTCAGGTATATCTCCAGTCAAAATCAGCATCCACAGAGAGATTCAGTCAGGGTGTTACACTCTGTCACTGATTTCAATATACAATGCATTTTTATGAACAAACTTTTTTTTTTTTTAATGCAAAGTCTATTTTCTACTTCTTCAGGGGAAAAAACATTATAACTCTATGGGAAGAAAAAGACAGATTTTGGTGTCTGCTAATAGCATAGACTTCCTGAAAATATCTGTAAATAGTTCTTCCTTCAGCTAACAAAACTGGCTACAAATAAAACACTTCAAAGGTTCTTCAAAGATTTTTTTTTTTTAACTGAAGGAACACATTTTTTATTTAAACAAAACTCAAGCAGAGTTCTCCCTTCTGGTAACCCACAAGGTAATAGCTTCAGAATGCCATTGCCAGACAGCAAAGACCTTTGGGAAGAAAGCATGAAAAGGGGCATCTTTTGGGAAAGGTGAAGGTTACCTCATTGCTGAAAGTAGAGGTAGTATGGTTCATTGGTAAAGCATTGAATTGAGATTATAAAGTTTTTGCTGGCTAACTTGCTGTGTTCACCTTTCTCTTGTTGTGTACTTAGATTAAAACTGCATTGAGGCAGGGACTTTTTCTTAGTAAGCATTTCTATTTCTGATTACACCAGGGCTGTCTTAACTATTTCTTTGTCATTTTCCCTCCATTGTTAGCTCTTTGTATTCTGTACCTTGTCTGTAGGTAAACATCTGATAAAGAAAGTCCTTGCCCAAACCAGCTAAGATACGAATTTAAGATGAGAACTGGCAGACAGTAAAAATGGAGAGAAGGAACCAGTTATAAACATGGTAATAAACATCTGAAACAAGCAACCGATGAACAACAGTCAAATGTTTTAAAGACCTCACAGCAACTGATTTCCACCATCACTCAATGACCAGCTAGGTCTCCTGTATTTTGGCTGCAGATGATGCAGCCCCTCTGGTTGTTCACCAAGAAAAATGCATAAGGCAGGAACAACAGAACTAACCCAGAGATCTGACAAACCAACAGTGAAGGGCAATCCATTGGTGAACCAGAGAGAGGAGTTTTCTCTGCATAGGACAGGGAAGGGGAACGGAACAGACAAAAGAAAAGCAGTTTCTGCTAAATCTACAAATTCAAGGTGCTTTCCCACCTACCAGCGAGCAAGTTGCAGCTTGTTATTGTTACGAGGCTAGAGGTGGTGGCACAAAGGAATGGATGAAACAGCAGTAGCTTACTCAGGCTGAAATTCTGAAGCCACTACCTTTGGGAGGAGAAAGTCTCTCTAGCAGGTGTCCTTGCCTGTGCTGCAGATAAAAGATGTGGGAGGGAAAATCCTATCACCAACAAACAAAAGCTTTTCTGTTTGAACAATGACAGTACATCTGAGCCAAGGTTAAACCACCTCCATCTTTTGTATTATGTGAAAACTGCATATATTCTGATTTTTCAGTTTTGTCCACCATGACCATGTTGAGAGTTTATCATCTCCCCTGTTTCTCTAAAGGCAAACCAAAGGATCAACAACCTCAGGAGACCGGAGATGGTGACCTTGAAAATACTGAGATGGCTTGGCTAAGCACATAAATGCAATGAGGCAGCACTAATTCTTGTCCAGGTGTCTGGGAGGCAAAGAACAATATAACTCAATATAACTAAACAGCAGGAGGTGGGGTGGAGGGAGGAAGGAAAACATTATCACGACCACTCTGTGTTTAGTTGAGTAATGGTGGCTCCATCACTCCCACGGCACCCTGCCATCCCTCTGTCTGTCAGTGCTGTCTGTCACCCAGATCTTATCCAGGAGGTGTGGACAGCAGCTGTTTCACTTTACTGAGGTTTTGGCTCATAACAATTTTTTATAAAAGATGTAATTAAAGAAAAAATACATTGACAAACTTCCTACAAGGAAATGAGAACCACTGCTTTAAGCAGCCTTTACCAAGCAAGATGCCTCTATGTCTTTCAGGCTGTATCACTTTATGCTGCTCTCATTAAAATATGTTCAAACATGGATGACTGGACCACCAGTAAGTGGCACAAGCAAGATCAAATACTAGGCAAAATTATTCACAAGGAAGAACCTTCCAGCCCCCAGGTTGTCTTTTCCTTCACTCCTAAGGGTGAAGTATGGAAAGCTCTGAGTATGTCTATGTCTTGAAAAATACTTGAGCTGGGCATTGAGGGATGTGTGTCCCTGCTTTGCCTTTAGTTTGATAAGTAGCCTGTAGTCAAATGGTGGTTGTGCAATGAGCTGCACTGAGAGTCATTGACATATGGGCCCTTTAACCTCCTAAGCGTGGGAGTCCTCTTTTTTTTTGGTATTGCTGCATTCAGAATTAAAAAAAAAAAAAGTTTTTTCTGTAGAGACTGATCTTTCCTTGGAGGTCTTCTTGGCAAACATTTCCCTAATGTAGATCACATCCAAGAGTAAGCTGCAAGACAGAAGGGACAAGTTGCTAATGGTGCCACTGGAGCAGAATTAATAAAGTGAAGCTTGATCACCACAAGTTAAAGAGATGGACTATCCTGAAGTGTTTTCAAATGAGCCGTTGGGACAGTGAGTTGCAATTAGGACCTATTAAAAGAAGATGCTTCCTATTCCTTGCATACTTCTTTAACATGCTTCTGGGTACTGAATCCCTCCACCACCATCAGTGTGTACCACATCCTCCCTTAAGAGAAACTTGAATAACTTTCCAAATGTTTTTTTCCAATTTCAGATGAAAACTGTGTTTCAGACAATAGCACAGCAGTGTCTCCAGGATGAGAGTTGTTCTCCTCTATGAAGAAAATTAACGGCTTGTTTTGTTCAAACACTTTCTATCTTCTCCACATGCTGATAATCTATTCTGAGTTATATTTAATGGTAAAAAAGCGGCAGCAGCTGAAGTCACATTCAAGGTGAACTATCTTCCCATTTAGAAAGTAGAACAGCTGTCTTTCAACTGAGATACAAGATGAGAGGCCCTGACCAGTTATGGTTGCTGAAGAGAGACTTGTAGCGCTACCTGAGAAAACAACTGACTGTTTGCTTTCCTTTGGCCTGAAAATCCTGTTGCAGTTTCAAACCGGGGAAGTTCTTTGCTTCTTTCCCAGAGCTTTTGTTTAGTGTTTGTAGCTGCCTTAAAACAGCTGCTGTCCACTTCAAAGGTGACTGAATTTCGATGGTGGATCGAGGTGAGGCTAAAATGAAGAAATGTAGAAAGACAGTGCTATGCCAGAAAGGATTAAAACATCTTTGCTTTACCATATGTTAGAAAGATTAAGCTTGGTAAGAAAAATCTTCCAGTTGGAGAAATGAATGAGAGAACATGGGAATGGGTCAAGGAAAAAAGATGGTTCTCCAGGAGCGGATATTTCTTCTAGTTTTAGTGGAAAACTAGATTTACTAGCTTTGGTGATGTCATACATCCTATTACCTAAGCCATCTGGAAAGCTGAGGAAGGCAAATCTCATTATATGGACTTCAGAGTTATGATATCTTTGAGACTAGCTTTCCGTATCAAAGCTAGATTTTTAGAAGAGTTATTTTTCAACTATTTTGGGTAGATTTCCAGAGGGATTCAGTTTCCCAGGAGATGAACAATATTGAACGCTCATGTAAAACTGATTCCAAATACAAACTGCATAGTTTTAAGATACTCTATTATTGGGAGAGACAGGTAACTCAGACAATGAATAGCTCAGGGGGTTTGGATTCTCCATGAGTAGGAGGCTAAGCATCCCTCCCTGAGGAAAGGGAAGGACCAGCTATGCACTCATCTGTCTTTGAGGTACTTAATATAATTGTCATACAACTAGTTTGATTCAGAAATGGAAATAGAGTGTTCTTTTTACTCTTCCAATTATTCAGGGATGAATGCCTACTTTTGCAGCACCGTCAATTAATTCACTACGGATCGGCCTCCACCCTATTGACTAAATTCTGGGAACTGTGTTGGGAGTCAAAGCGTTCCACAGCTACAAAGTTCTCAGCTAAATTACTTCTTTCAAAAGTTACATTTCGGGAGCTGAGAAAAACAAGACACAAAACTCGCCATAGTTCGATAATTGCACTCCAGCTGTTCCCTGCCTCCCTTCGAGCCGAACCATGCAAGGAGTCAAACAAGCCATACACTGTCTGCAGTTTCTGTTTGATGTTCAAGTTCTTTTCTTTTCCCCCTCGGCAACAAGCAAGACCAAAGGGAGTCTATAGCAGAGTTTTAAATAGCCAAAGCCTAATGAGTGTAAAATTAAAAAAAAAAAAGAAAAAAGAAAGAAAAAACCCTTATCCCAACTGCTCAAGTATTAAAATATGCAATTCTGAGACAGTGTAAACTAAAGTTCAAGCCGAATCCAGAAGAGTTCAAAAAATTTGGGTGGAAAAAAGGAGCAAGAAGAGCAGAGACACTGGAGACAGATGCCTTTAAGGTGCTGGGGACTTAAACACGCTCAGTCCAGGCCACAGCAATGGAAGCATGGCTGCATGCAAGGCTGTGAGATAACCTGCCTGCCCCCATATAGCAACAATTTCCACTCATTTTTCTTCTAGTTTTGAAGGGCAGTTTCCCCACAGACAGCTCACTCACTGCAGCAGCTTGACTCACATGCTTTTTAGCAGCAATATTGTTCTCAGATTCTACCCTTTCTCACCTCTTCTCTCTTTAGGTCAAATTTTTGCATCATTTAAGGGAAGAATTTGAAACTGATTATATATCTGACAAATCAATCTCCCTAGCTACAAAGCCTGAGCTGGGAAGACAGGAACAGGTTAGTCAGTTGTTAAAGCTGTTATTGTTCATTTTGACCATTTTTTCTGGTGCAGGACTATTGTCTAAAGTACTTAGGTGCATTTATCCTTTTATGTAGATACTTACTACAGTCAGTAGAGGAAGATATTTATAGGAGTGGACAAGTTCTTTCAGTCTCAAGGCAATATTTCATAGAGAAGACTTTGGAACAAAAGTTTGCAAGCTTTTTGACTCACAGCCCTCACTTTCGGGCTCAGGAGCCCACTTTCACTTGCATTTTGAAACTCATGACTCATGTTTCGAAGTTGTTCCATCAGGAGATCATTTTCTCATGTTTTCTGAAAAGTCTTTGCTAAGTTGGAGGGATTTGAAGACAAAAGGACTCCTTGTTTGTAAAACCTCAGAGTTAAAAGAGAATGGATTTTCACTAGGCAGAGGGTGCTGGAAACTCCATTTTTTAAATAGAATTTGCTTGCCAAAGTTCATGTTCCCTAGATGTCCCAGTGCTGTTTTTTTCCCGAAAACATCATGACATTGAATGGCTTTCTACCACTGGCACCTTGGACAAATTGCAAGGTTTGTGTGGGAGTGAAGAAATATCCATGCTTGCCACTGCACAGAGCATAACGCTCCCCATTCAGTGCTATGCAAAGTGAGTGCACTCAGATGAAGGTATATTGCATCTTCTCCTGCTGCCTGAGCAGAAAAGTTCATCAAACCCCCACCTGGGCAAACCTGCTTGTTCTAGGAAGCGCCCCCGCTTTGAGGAACCCAGTGCTGGCCCTGTTTGGAGCTGGAAAGTTGGAATATGGAGTATTGTGAGGCATGAGAGGGGAAGAGAGGAAGGAGAAGGGAAACCTTTTTTTCTTGCTGTCCTAGGAAACTGTTCTGCAACAGGAAAATGCAAAAATTACCCCAAACAAATGGTTAACATCTTAATGGAGGCACTTTGCAGTCATCATTCACTTGAGCCTTCTGAGGTAGATTTTGTTGTTTCTAAGTTCAGCTACCATGGAAGAGTCTAGAAACAGGGGAGCAGGCTTGACAGCCTCCTGCGATTTTTATTTTAGTGTGTTTATTTTTTGAGGAGGTGTTCTTGGTTATCAGCAGGAAATAGAATGCACAAACAGTTTTTCATTAAGGGTGCTTGACCGTAGCCCTGAGCCACAATGGCTGTTCGAAGAATTGAATGAATTTCCTGGAGCATCTGTGAGCTGCAAGGGAGGCTTGTGTAGGCTTTCACGCTGAAGCCTCTGATTAAAGCCAGCTCTACGCAAAGGGAAAATGCAGCCTCCCTTTGTGAAGAGCAATTCCATGCACTGTTAGGTAAATTGCTAGGTGCGCACTTACCGCAGGAGCAGAGAAGGCAAGGGAAGGGGCACATAAGCACCGCAGCAGATGCGAAGAAGCTTCTTGAAGGTTAGCGGTAAATAAAAAATGTTACAAATGTCAGATATATTTGTGAAGTTCCTGTTGGTCATCGGGGTCTTTGATCAAGGTGTTGAAATCTCAGTTGTGTTCCTGCCCCTCTTTCCCAGGTTTAGAGACTAGAAGTGACATGAAGGGAATTGGCATGCCACAATTAAGATTAAGGGAAAATTTACTGGTAAAGACCCAGCAGGACATAATCACAAGACTGAGTCTTCTGAGGATCCTGGGTTTTTTGTCCTGGTCAAGTAGATGTGCTGGGAATTCAAAGGGCTTTTGCTCTCACATCCGATCTATCTGGCAGGTCTTGATAAGCCATAGAAACAGCTTAAATACTCTTCCCTGCTGCTACAAGAGCTGCAATGCCCTTCTTATACAGGGGAAAAGCATTTAGTGGATGCCTGGAAGTTCTTCCTAGGAGAAACCCCCATATTTTGCAACTTCAAATCAGAGAAAAAAGACAGAAAACATAGGCCTACCTATGACAAAACAGAAGGAGGAAAAAAAGAAGAAAAATCAGCCTTTGGATAATTTCCCTATTTTATACCAGAACAGCTACTAATTGCATGATCCTTATTCCACCCTCCTGCCACAGAAGAGCAATGAATTACTGCTGGGATACTGGTGCAGAGGGGACCAGGATGAGGTGACTGGGGAGGCACCGCTCTTTGGGAAGTACCAGGCTATCAGGGGCATTAAGCCTCACCAAGGACTATGCAGAAGGCATAAGCCTCACCAAGGCCTTTCCATCTAAGTCCCAAAGGAATTGGCACTGAAGGCAGTGTCTGAGCTTCTCACTGCACATGTAGGTCACTACTCTGTGTCCTAGAAAGTTGTAGCGTCAGTGCTACTTTGCTAATTGTCTGTAGGCCAGGGGAAGAAAAGCTGAAACTAAATGACTTTCAAGATTTGCATGAGTAAAAAAGGGGTTCTACAAATGACAGTTTTACATCAGTTTCACTAGTAGAGTCTTAACAACATTTTGTTTGCTTTATGCAGGCCTTGTATATGTGCACCCCTCTCCTGAGATGCACCAGTGCACTGAGATGTACACTCGGAAACAGCATCTGCGATGAGGGATTGTCAAGTGCATTTTCCTTTGCAGAATCCATAAGAAACAGGACTAGTACTAGTGCCCAGGAAAATACGTTTTGCTGCCCAGTTTCTGCATTTTCACACACTTAAGCAATTACCTTTATAAACAAGATCTTTCTGATTCTGTTGCTCTGGGCAGCTGTGCAGGAGGGATTTTCCCCTAAAAAATACACCACTGGTTTCTCAACCTTTCTGATTACTGGGTGGAATGGTTTTCACTTGAGGTTGCTGCAGTGAACATAGAACAGGCATATGATCATCGAACAAAAGCAGAAGCTACAGTGAAGGAATGGAAGCGAGAAGAAAAGAATTTTTTCAATTATTCTCTTAGGAATTACCTGAAAATGGCCTCCAAGACTTTAACAACCATGGGCCCAATTCTTGCTTCAGTCGCTTCTCTCAAGAAGTATAGTGACAGCACAAGGACCTATGGTCCTTGACACATGAGAAAATTCCTGTCCCGCAGAGCTAGCTGTATGTACACGTGAGTGAAAGATTTGGTTTGTCAGGTTTGGTGTGCCTTCCCCACTCTTTCCCCGAGGAGCATTCTCATGCTGACATTATAAACAAGCAGACACTACTTGCGTGCAAAGCAGAGGAGAAATGAAAACAGGATTTTGAAGAGAGTCATGTTATAATGAGGCTTTGCTGCATTAGAAAGGTATTAACAGTGTGTTCTCAGCTCTGACTTTTAAGTAGAGCTGAAGTGTTTTACTTTGGATTGGAGAATATTGTTTAGAATGGCTTTTTGAAATTTTTGTTCTTTGAAATTCCTGAGCTTGCCAGATGTGAGACTAGAGCGTGTGGATAGGATGAATAACTCTCTTTCTGAAAATTTTTTAGTGATGGTTTGCTGCGTTATCCATTCTGACCACTGATCACCTGAACAGGTAAAAGACAGTTGTTTTCTCCATTCCCTCTACCTCCTCTCTACAAAAAACACTCAGAAAATTAAGTCACTGGAAAGAAGCCAGCTAATCCCTAATGTGATTAAATAAAAAGTAGGCAATTGCTGTTATGGTTTATGCTTAGTTCATAAAATTCTTTCAAACAAGAAATGTCATTGTTTTATCTACAGCATCTTTTTAGACTTTGCTTCATCATAAATGATATCAAATATAGGAAAAAATACTCCAGGCAAAAGTCTTTGTTTCCCCAGACTTTGGGGGGATCCTGCACAGAATGTTTTCACTGTGCATTACACACATACAGGCAGACGGGAGCTAGTTTGTGCAGTTTCCAACAGCATGGGCTAAGGCTCACTGGGTTGGAAGCTGTAGCTGGTCTGTAGTCTGGTCTGTGGCTGTGTTGGAGGTAAAAATCTCAACAAAATCTATTACCTTGGCTATGATACGGTGGTGACACAGTTTGCAGATGTCACTGAAGCTCACAACTCACGCATAAGCTGCTTAGACTTGTCACATCGATGGTGTTATCCGAAAGACAACTCTTTCCAAGCTCTCTCTGGTGCAGAGCAACTAGGCTTCATCCTTGTTTTGCAATGGCAATTCACAAAGGCCACAGCTTGCAACGTAGCGTTTCATTTTGGTAGGAAGAGGGGTTTTGCTGGATGTTTCCTACTCCATAACACTAACAAGACCTTTGGGGCAAGCTAAGACAAGATCTATTGCAACTTTCACAGCGAGGCCAGAGCCGGTCATGTCAGCTCTGGAGGGCTACTGAGTGGCAGGCTGTGAAGAAGTCATCAGGTATTGCTGTAACTGCTTCCCTGCTGGTATTGGTCCCCTGGCTTGCTGGAGAATTTTACCAGATAAATACACTGATCAGAGATAATCCATAAATTGCAGAGGCGTTTTTTTCTTCCTGGGTGATACAGCCTTTCATTTCTGTCGCTATTATTTCTTGCATCTCTGAGCTATCCTTACCTTTTCCTTGGAGGTAGGGGAGTAAAGAAAATATTCTCCCACACTTCCTAGGCCACCACCCTTATGAAGAGCAGTATTTCCATGCCAGGACTCACATCTTATGCTGGTATTTATTGCCCTAAGTCATCTGCTAAGTCATGCCCTAAGACATTGCCAAAGTCATGTGCACGCTCCCGCACAGGGGCCATTAGCATTTCCAGGCTTTGGCCTATTTCTCATCAAGACTCTCCCCACTGTAACTCTTATATAAGCCTGTCACTCCAGAGCCCACATCACACAGTAGCAATGGTTTCCTTCTTTTTTGTAGGTCTTGCCATGCTCAGAGGCTCATCAAACACATTTTGAAACTTCCACCCACTTAAGAGCTGCAGGGCAGCAATTCTGCATCTTGTTTCTCTTCCCTGCTTGGCTTTGCTATTCCCTGAAATCAGCAGTGTTCTCTAGAAAAACAGGGGAAAATAGGACCAGGCTGGGGCCTGGAGAAAAGCCCTGCCTGCTCTTGCTGTTTGAGGCATTTGGCAGCACCTTTTCGCTAATGCAAGCCCTGGCAGCAAGGGCAGAACACCTGTGTGCAGGTACCTGCTTTGCCTGTGCCTTGAGTCAAACCTGCTTTCCTACCATTCTGCGGAGATTATGGACTTTGATTTAAGAAGTAACTGTAAGTGCTTGCTGACTATGCCATATACCATGAGACATATCTATCAACTTCTTTTTACTACTAGGATCAATCCAACAGTACAAAGATCACTGCTGCCTTCCACTGGAACTCAAGTAACATCACCACTGTGCAGAAGAAACAGGTCTTCATCTTTCCTAGAGCCAGAAGCTGTAGGCACGCAATCACAGGCACTAGTGTATTGAATCTACATGTTAAACAGGAATCCACGGCCCCTGGGATCTGTACCATCATATCAGATATTGAAGCTGGAGATCAAGGCCTGAAATTTATACTGTAACACCGTGGACTGCATTTGCTCTCCAGGCCATACCTTGGACACTACTGATAAAGGCCAGCTTACCATGAACGAGGACATAGTCAGGTACTCTGGAGCGACTGGCACTGTAATAGCTAGATGCTAGATCTCATTCTTATGCAATCTGTGTACAGCAGTCTCTTTCATCCTCGCCCTTAACTTCTGTTTGCTCAGTGAAAACAGCACGTAGGCAAATAACATTTTGCATTTTAAAAGAGTTTTAATTTGTAGCTGTTTTCAAAGTACACACCAAGGCTAATGAATAGTCACTCTATTCTCTAGGATACATGGGAACAACTGAGTAAAATTAGCATTAATTAACTGAATTACAGTAGCGCCAAGAGGCTTCAACTGAGCTTGGGGTCTTGTTGCACTAGGTTTGGGATGAGCATGCTGTGTGAAGCAGGTACAGGTTGGTGTAGTTGTCATTATAACATTAGGAAGAGGTAACCATGGAATGACTTCAATCTTGAGATATCTTGAGATGCAGCAGCTGGTGTTGCAGATGCTGCAGAGAACTGTAGTGAGCAGCAGGTCCTCGCTGCTCCTGGGTCATTTGCTTTTGTCACTTCAATGTTACCTCAAACCCATCTCTCATTTATTCATTTATTTCTACTCATCTCACTGATCTGGCCTAGAGAATGGTCTCACGAAGGGTTGCACTAGCCCTTCTGAGGAGCTGGAATACCATGGTGGAGAAAGGCAGGAAGGGAGGGAAGCAAGAGCTGTTGGAACATCCTCATCTGTTTTTCCTGAAAGAGAAATATTTAAATACTATCCCTTCCTTCATAGGAGCTACATGCTTTGTCCCCACAGGCAGGAGCTGCTTGGTTCAGCTAAACAAGGCAAGGAGTAGGAGAGAGAAGAAGGGATGAAGCACCTTGCTCCAAGCCACCCCCATTTCTGAAAGCAGAAGGTGGTTCAAATCCCTTGTATGGTGCAGGGCTTACACGGTTACCCTCCAACGTTACTGCAGTGAATTGAGCTCTCCCCTGAAGGGCAGTTTAAGAACAGAGTGCATTTTTGCTACTGCTCTGCTTGACTAACTTCACTAGACAACAGCAGGAAGGTTTTGGAGAAAGGGTCCTTGCAACCCTACCTCCATTCCATGGGATTTCATCTTTAACACCCTCCTGTAAAGAGCAATTATTGTGAGATTTTTGCAATAAGCAGCACAGAAAATTTGGTAATAGCTTTGCTCTGTGCATAAGGTTTCCCTGCTGTTTCTTTTGTCTTCACATAAATGTTGATAAACATTTGATGAGATCTGAGCATGAATACTGGATTTGCAGTTCTGAAGTTAGGCACTCTGGTATCCCAGAGCTGAGACCATCCTCCTTGCAGGATTGTGACTCAAACCTGTTACATGAGAGAGGGGACAAAGACCCATTCAATTTGTCACAGTTTTTCTTCTGACCTATCAGCTATGCCTTTCACCCAGGGAAACTTTTTGCTGGATCTGCTGGCTGTTTCCATGCTTCAGCACTGGTCTACTTAAAATCTGACAGAGAGAGCCAATTGATTTCACTCAGACCCTCTGACTACTGATGGATGATAATTAAAATGAAGGCAATGTCAGGCTGAGATTATGCTGCAGAAAGTGGATTTTATGTTGGCTTGGTCTAACAATACAGGAATATTGAATATTACTTCTTTCCAACTTCCTTCTGCTTATTGTGCTTCCCAGAATGAGGCAATGACCTCTTTGACCAGCAACAGCTCCACTGGTGACTTTGCAAAATCAAACAAAAGAGTAGGAGAACTAGAGTTAAAAGGGCAGGTGCAAAGCTAGAGTCAGAGAAGGCAAAGAAAACCACAAATATCAAAACGTAAAGAAATGAGTGATTCATGGAACTCAGAAGTCTAGGCCAGCTCAAATAAACATTCCAAACTTTTTTTCAAATGACCCCACTCTTCACCAGCTTCCAATGCTACCTTCAGCAAGTTAATTGCTACCGATGGGGACCTCCCTGGAAGCCAATCCATTAGCTGGGTGCATCTGCACAGTCCATTGCAGGCTCATTCTGCCTGTGCTGGGACATTCATTAGTCAACTCCCGTCCAAAAACCGTGTGCTCCCAATAGCAGGGCATTGACCCAGAGCTAATACATTGAGCGTTCCCAAAGCTTTTAGCCTCTCTGTAAAGCTAATTAACTCATTTTGCTGCTACGCAGCTTTTGCCCGGGAGCTGACTCATCTCTTTGATGCATCTTCCCACAATGTACCATGTAGACAAGTTCAGAAATCTGAGGGGCATCTTGGTGTCCCACACCTTCACAGCAACCACACAGTAAATTTCATCTCTCCTGCACTCTGTCTGGAAGAAGGAGGAGGGAGGAGGAGTACCAGCCTACTCCATGTCTCCCAGGCCGTGAGGGGTTTCTCAAGGTTTCCTTTCCAAAAAAAAAAGGGCTCCCAGAATCTCCAGCCTGCTTCCTTGCAGAGAATGGAGGGTTTCAAACATATCCTTCCCTCAGTGGAAAGAGGCTTATTTTTCCTCATACCGCCTAGGAAAGCGGATAGCAAGGGACAACTTCTTTTCCTCCCTAGCTTTCTGTATCTTTTGACCAAGGCTTTTGGGAAAGATCTGGCAGACTGGTCTTTGATGTGATATATCTGGCATCTAGTTCAGCCTGCTCAAGCCCTGCTCGCAGCCTTAGCAATCCGTCCCACTCGTGCCACAGAACTGTACCAGTTGCTGCAGGGCGATCTGCCAGACACAGAAACACATAGACTAAGCTAGATTAAATAAAATAATATATGAATAGATGTGGAGGGGTTAGATTTTCACCCTTTAAGTGGGTCAAACCCACAGGACTGCTTCAGACTGTGTTTGGTCTCTTCCAAACTCTGAAAGGAGGATTTTCTATGGAAAAAGTTACTTTTGACACATTAAAGGTGGAAGGAGGAGAAAGGAGGGGGGATACATTGCTTCTGCTTTGGAGATGTTGTTGCTGCATCCTTGCAGTCCCTGAATGGAGTCAGGGAAATGTTGGCTGTGCCTCAGTTGTTTTCTGGAAACAGACAGAAGTTTATCTGGGGCAGCACTCAGAATTTGATTTAGCCTGTGCTCCATTATACTTGAAATGGGCTTTCTTAATGTTTCTTGCATTAGAAAGTATTTTTATAGCAGTCAGCAGAAGAGAATAAAGCTCTGATTGCACTGATAGCCTGTAGCAAATAGTATTGCTTTGCTAAGTGTAGGGAGAGGCCTTCTCTTTTTTCCTTAGGTGAACATTTCTTTTTTGGAAAGACAAAACACCTGACTACTAAGCCAGCAGAAATGTCTAGCTGCAGCTCAAAACATTGTGATATGTCTGTTGACTAAAACACCTTACGGTCTGCCAGACAGTGCTACTTTTCGCTGTGGCCTGAGGTCAGCTAATTCATAATCATCAAATAGTAATGACTTGCTCAGGGCTTGCCATTTCCCATTATATAAAAATAAACCTAAACAAGTGTCTGGTATTCAAAAAGTCAGTGACTAACATTAATTTTATAACTACATAAAAACATACCTTTGTGGATGCATACTCCTTTGAGATTAAAATGTTGGAGTGGCAATTAAGAGAGTAGGAGACCTGTTAGCTTTCTGGTCAACCTTTTTGCAAGGCAAGATAGTACGATCCTGTGTGCTTTGTCTGTTTTTAAATATTTCTATACAAGCGGGAGGAAAAGGTTCATCTCTTCTCTTGGGAGAGTCTTCAGCTTTCATCTCAGCAGAAGATTTAAAATCTGTAAGAATGTCACCCTTGGGTTATAAAGTTAATTTATTTGCACTCCCTAATTGCATATGAGATGTGCTCAGTTTACAAGTTAAAACCTGTTTTTTTTTGTTTTTTTTGTTTTTTTTTTAAGATGCTAGCTTTGTAGAGTCTTTCCAGAATTGGAAAATAAACAGAATTTTCTGTTTCCAATGCCACTTCTAGCTGTATTAATTTTTCAGGATAGAAGATTATTATTTCATTGAAAAAGTGGGAAGCAGTATAGACTCCTGCTTACCTTCTGTTTACTGACATTGGGTTTGCAAAGCTAGCTAGAGAAAAAGCTGCATCAAGAGACAGATCATCTGAAGGTCTAAACTACTGCAATTTATGCCAGCTGCCCAGAGACACATGCTGTTATCACGTTATTCTAACAAACGTTAAAGTCCTAAAATACTTTGGTCCAAAATAGTGTGACTCTGCAGATTTTATTAAAAGGTACCTTATTTTGCTGCAGCTGAGCATCTGACCCAACAAGCAGATTTTCTGCTTCCAGTTGGAGTCATTATTTGTTTGTCTGTGGGAAGAGTCAGCCCATGTTTATGCTCAAATCAAGAATGTTGGACTCAGCAATAAGATACATAAACCCTGAGCATTAGCGAACACCTTTGTGCTACATAAACGTTCTGAGGGAAATGGCCCAACTTCCAAAGTCCTAGCCTAATATTCAGTGTGATTTCATTTATGAGGTGTATCTCCCCCAGTGTTTTCAGCATCTTAGCTGAGGGATCTGGAGAAAACTCTTCCAGGAGATTTGAATTTTCAGAAATAGGAATTCACATCTGGGAATGGACATCCTAGGTTAACACTAGTAAATGGGGTGGAATATTGGCTGGCTGGTGAGTTGGGGCAAAACCAACCATTTTCCTCACCTTCTAAAAGCTGGCTTCAGTCAGCATCCTCAATCTGCCAAGTGTAACGAGAAGAGAGAAAAAAAGAAAGAAATCTAATGGCCATTAAGTCCTGATTCCTACATCTGAAAACATGCAAAGTAGCTGTTTCTTAGTCA
Organism: Dromaius novaehollandiae; assembly: GCF_036370855.1. Taxonomy (NCBI): domain Eukaryota; kingdom Metazoa; phylum Chordata; class Aves; order Casuariiformes; family Dromaiidae; genus Dromaius; species Dromaius novaehollandiae. The sequence continues at coordinate 162,268,107 of NC_088099.1, forward strand.
GTGCTGATTGTATCACCAAACATGGGCCATGAATAAAGGAGTAATAGGGTCCCTTCCAGGAGCTCAGGTTGCCTCTATTGTTTGCCTGAAAGTAAAGAAAGCTAATGTGTCCCTTGTTAAGAACAAGCTGTGATTCCTGACATATTTTTTGCCCAGGATGCAGTTCATAGACCAGCCAGACTTGGGGAGATCCAGATGGTCCATTTGAAGTTTAGATCTTGAGGAGGAGCAGGGGGGTATCAAGCACATCGTAACATTATCACAGGGTTTCTCCTTTCATATCTGATAGGAGAGAAAAACTGGTTTCCCTGCACTTACGGCTGGCTGCTTGATGGCAGTTTTACAAACCGCATAGATAGCCCTGCTGGAAACTTGACACAGAGGGACCAACACAGGGCTTCTGCATTGCTACTGTTATTCCATCCCAGGTACGTTGCTTCTTTTTTGCACATCTTTAAACTAATGACTTACTTACAAGCAAACATAGCTACGTTTCTTGTATAGGCATATGTAGATCTGTTTACAAGCAATAGGCTAGAGCAGCAGCTTCCTGAGACCAAACATCCTTTATTTTCCCCATGACTCATTTGCTTTGGCAGCATCTGGAAGCAGTAAACTAGCACTATGGACACTTCAGGTGATTGATTTGAGTTACTGAAAAGGCATGGTAGAGGGGTAGAAAGTGGAAAGTACTGCACCTTGGCTGATTTACTGCCACAGAGCCAGTGCCCTCTGCAGTAGAAAGTGGAAAGATGAAGATCTACAGCCACCTGTGCTATCAACCAAGGAGTGGAGCAAGATGGCTCACATTTTATTCCAGTTGACAGCGACACGGAAAAGGCCTCCTCTCTCCCCTCCTCCTTTGCCTTTTGATGCTAGAATGAATCTAGTGACAGACAGGAGAACCCCTGGTGATGCAACCAGAAAGCCCACCTCCCCCAAGTTAGCAATTTCTGCACTATGCAGGTGAAACATTTTTAAAACAATTTTAATGCATGACATTAAAAGAAATAATAACCTACATAAAGACAAAAACCTGCATGTTGTGAATATTGTCACAACAGCCATGAGCTCCGTGAGTGATCTGCCTTACACCTGGGGAAGCAGTCTCTGAACTCCCTTGGCTTCCATGACAACAAAGTGGGTCAGTTCTACCCTAGGGTAATATTTTGCAACAAAATTTGAGATGTTAGAATTTTTGTTCTTGTTACACCATTCCAGCTGATGGCATTTAGGGCTTTGAGGACCAAAGAAAGCCTTTCGTGAGGAAAGGAATGGGCCTCCTTTCATCTGCAGATAAATGGTTTTATTGTTAGAGGAGAAAACTTATAAATTGTGAATTTCCATTTTTATTCCTGCAGCTGTCAATATTTGCATGAAATCTGTAGAACCTCCTAAATGCTGAGACTTTAACCCCAGTTAAAACACGATGGCTAGTTACAAATTAGATTGCAACTGTTCTGCTGGGGTCATGGCTTATTGTACTTAGAGCTTCACAAACAGCTCAGAAGGGACCAGCCAGAGCTGGAGGAGGGAACTCATCTGCTCAGATAAAATCTTAATTACACAGTGACTAAAGAGGTGGGCTGTTGAAATGAGGAAGCTCAGTAGGGGACACCATAAAAGTGAAAAAAAAGACTTTGCAGACCTCTGAACTTCTTTCCAAATCTGTGAAACCGTGCATGGAGCCATGAGAAAGATGCACGTCTGCATGCAAGGTGAAATGATAGGGACAACACTGCATGCACATGTTGGAGGGTCAGATGGTGATGAAGGGTCCTGGTGGCAGCTGCTTTCAGGAAGAGACCTCCTCGCTCTTCGAATCAGTCCACTCGCCAAGTGCCGGCGGCACCACCTCTCCTCTCCCACCCCATGGCCAAGGTGCTGGGGCAGCTGATGGGTCCCTCCCAGCGCAGGGTGCCCGGCCACGTGCGGGACTGGTGGGGAGAGGTGCTGCCCTCTAAATGAGTGAGACACAGTCCTCATGCTGGGGACTGTGAAAAAGGAGCCATTTTGACAAATTTGCTATTAATGGCAGTAGTGGCAGGGTCTGGCCCAACGAGCTTTATAAAATCCAGGCACTTAATTCTTCTCCCACAAGACTGAAACCAGTCACCGTCTTTTTCGGGGGAGAGCGTGAAGCCGGGGGAAATCATTTGGTGGGTTTTAATGCAGTAGTTTTTCAATCACTTATATCTCAGCAGGCCATAAAAGAGAAAAACAACAGTATTAAGGCACTACATGGATCTGCTGTATTACACTGACCCAAATTCTATATCTTTATAAAGCTGCAACAAATGGGAGCTCCAACAAGGAATACATTCCCCAATGTCTGTAATATTTCTTTTCTTTTCTTTTTTTGTTGTTGTTGTCTCTGTAAGTGTGGCTCATAGAACAGCCAGTGAGGTAGTTATTATTAACGTAGAAGAGAGCTGAAGTAGTTTACTGGAAAACCTGTCTTATAGCAAATGCAAAGCAAAGGTTTAGGTGAATCAATTTGCTGTTATTATTGTGTCCTTATGTGGTCTCCAGCAGAAAGCTCTGTCGATTTTACAGCCACGGTTTGTATCACTTTGAAATATTAGCTACTTAATTCTACTGGTTCTGCTGCCGATGATAAACCAGATGTTTTATCATGGACTGTGGTGCAGATTCCTACAGGTACTTACGTGCCAGCTCCTACTTCCGTAGGGGTCGGGCTTATCTGCTCAGCACTAACCTGAAAATGTTTATGGAGCGCTTGGAGCACAGACTGTAGCCATGTTTTATCATTTTATCCTGTATCTTGTATTAGGTCTGTTTTTCCTTATAAATTTAGACTCTGGAGTCTTGAGACTATTAAAAAAGATCTTTCATTTCTCTCTCAATCTTTCTTTTTTCTTTTTAAAAAATAAGAGGCAGAGTTAGAATTGCCCTTAGGTAATCATCACTGTTGCTTTGTTCTACTGACTCTATGGAACGATTGCCACTTAAACTGGCTGAGGATCTGGAATATATATTAAAAAAAAAAAAAACCACAAGTATAAAAAAATACCCATTATTAGCCAAACCCCAAACAAAGTAAGAAGTACATTTTAGACAAACCCATTTGGCCAAGACTCCTGGGTCTTGATTACTTTTATGAATCTTTTTAATAGAAACTATTAATTTATTAGAAACTAAAGTTTTGTTTAACATGAAATGTTGATCTTGAACTTTTTTCAATGTTAAAGTGAAGAATTTTCATTAAAAAATCAAAAAAAAGGTGAAAATTTAGCTTCCTTTTTTTTTCCTTTTTGAATGCATTTGATACATAAAGCATTACTGCTGTATTAAAAACAGTCTTTTAAGATGACAAAGAACTGTGGGAATTTATTGGGTTTGGCCTGGGAGACGGAGGTTTTTTGGGTTTTTTTTTTTTTTTGATATGTCTTTCTTTGAATGTATCTGAAGACTGGGCTGGGGCATGCAATAAATGGTGATGCTCCTTCCTGCTTGCTTTTCCCAGAATGAATGCTCCCATATGCTCTGCACAGACAGGGGGTCAAAAAGAAGTAAGGAAAAGGAGCAGAAACCATAAAATATAGAAGATTTCTAAGCGGACAATACTCACGTGAACAACGACCCTTCTGATTCAAGAAGGTGCTGGACTTGTGCTATTCTGGACCTTTTTCCATGAACGTGAACAAGAACAATCAGATCTGTCTCTGACCTTTCAGCAAGGGGTTGTTCTACATGACTTCTAGAGGTCCCTTCAGGCCTAAATTATTCTGATATTTCTATGATTTTGCACCAAGACTGTGAGGAAGTCCTCTTCCAAGAGGAAGGCTAAGTTCAACTTGCTATGCAGTTGTTAGACTGAGAAAGTTGGAGGAAAAAAATACTGTTTTAAAATCAACTTTTTCCCCATCTCTTGGGTTCAGAACTGCTGACAGTTTTGATTTTGGGGCTTAAATTATATCGCAGTGGCTGTTGAAAACTGCAGACTGAAATGTCAGTGTTGCTGGAATACAATAGCAGTGTGCCAGTAAATATCTCAAGATTTAGCACTTGTGTATTCTTTTCTTTTTTCTTTTAGTATTCCATCAATAACTTTGTTGTACATTCTTTCACACAGATAGTTCCTTTCTTTCAAGGTGGCTTAACTGCCTAGCAACCTTATAAAAATAAACTCCAGTGTTCTGTAGTAACCGCTGAAAACAGTGCAGCTTACATTAATGTGCCTGCAGTATTTTGAGAGGTAGTGCCTGAAAATGCCCTATCCATATTTTTGGTCAGAATTAATACTGAAAGGAGACAATGCTTTTAAGGACTTAATGAAGCTGATTCACAAAAAATTAAGTAAAAATATGGCTATTAAGTAAATCGTCCTACCTAAATGGTGACTTGCAAAGACATCAATAAGAGCTGGGTGTCTACACATTCTTCGTGCCTTTGAAAATCCTGTTTTCTTCCCAGGAGAAGTAGAAAATTGAAGCTTTCTGGAAAAAAAAAACAAAAAAATATAAACTGCTATGCATTTACCTCACACAGCCTCTGAAGGAGAAGAGGACTGTTCGAATGTGAATGACATATCCAGTCTTATGAAAGTTTAAGTCTGAAACCACAAACACTTTTTACCAATTTCAGAGCTTACTACTCTGAGCGGCTCCACCTAGTAGTATTGTACTCACTATTTCCAAGCAGAAAAGGTATGGCAGGTAGTTTCTAGAAGATCATGCTTGGGTGAAAATGTGTTCTCACAGAGGTGACTATGGACAATATAGGGAGATAACTCCTGAATCAGAGAATTACTGAAGTATCTGGTCAATTGTAAGCATGTAAACAGTTCAGCTGAAGTTAAAGCTAAATATAATATTCAGGATTTTATGTTGAATCTTGTGGTACCAAAGGCTATAGGAGGACAATGATCACTTGAAAATAGCAACTGTTGTTTGTGGAATTTTATTCTCTTTCTTATACTTGCAGAAACAAACCTCACAAGTGACCTGAAAAAGTGACCAGGTGGCCAAGATACAGAAGGGAAATAAAACAAAGTCAGTGACCTGAGCCATCATTGTCGGGTGAGGGGCAGGACATTCAACCCAGGGCTCAGAGACTGGGTCTCTGAAATATGCACATCTTCCTTGCACTGGCTGTGTATTTTTATAGTAATATAATACAGATAGGGGAAGCCATCAGCCTTTTTGGCAGCTGCTTCTGTCCACCAGGGCTGCAGCTTCTCATCTGTGACCATTGCCAGGCAGGCAATGAGCTGGATCTTGGAAGAGAACAACTCCATCCATAGACTCCCGAGATGCTCTCATGGACCCAGCTGCATGCCAAAATCCAGTGCTGATTTACAGAGGAAGTGGCAATAAGGGGTCTGTAAGTCCCCATTAACGCTGTCTGGTCTGCTGTGCATTCGCAGTCAGAAAATCAGAAAGCAGTTATGCAGTTGTTCTTCATCGACGCTGAGACTTCTTCCAACCGTCCCATGCCTCAGAGCACTGTAATCAACCTCATCAGCATCGGGCAGGGGGGTATTGCTTTTGTTTGTATATAGTATTATAATAAATAATTACTATTCAACAGGTTGGGTGAGCCCTACTATCTCTGGGAAATTCGAAAAGAACTCCCGCAAGAACTGAAAAATACTCTTCAAAGAAGCTGTTTTTACACTATCAAGAGAAAGGATCAACAGCTTGCATTAATAATTAGGTATCAATAATCAAACACAGAAAAGGAGAGATCAAAGATGCACTACTCTACAAGTATACCAGTTACATATATATTTTGTACTGTGTATGATGAATCAGGCTTATACATTTTCTATTCTTAACAGTGTTTTAAAAGAAAAAAAATACACCAAGAACTAAGGAAAACAAAGAGAACTTGATCATAGCTTGGAAATAAGAGCACCTGAAGTTAGGCACTTAAATTCAGGAACTGACCGTGTTTAATTGGGCCAGAGTGTCTATGGATGTCTCTACAATAGCTCTTTAATTTGCATCTGAAATGCCCTGTTGAAGCAAATTGTTCCAGTTGTCTTCCTTTACTGCCCTGTTTTTGTATCCTCAGGCAGTCCTCAAGTGTGCAAACCCAGATTCATTTCAGATGAAACTAAAACAGAAGATGGTCTCTGGAAGATTCCCTTAAACACTCCTACAGTTACTGGGCCTTCAGTCCACGGGACCAGACCAGAGCTAGTCCAGAGCTTTGCAAGCTATCCCCTTTCCCCCTGCAGAAGCCATGTACCTCTGTACATCAAAAGTGGATGCTCAGTCTTCAGCATCAGCTGAGCACTGCATTTTACGTGAGTCTGGGTTTGCACACTTGAGGACTGCTCCAGGACTCAAGACACAGGGCAGTAAATTCCCAGCTGTGTTTACATAGCCAGGAGATGTCTGCTGGCATTGGAACTCAATTGCCTACCTTTTTAAATCATTGGAACAATTCCTGACACATTTTTACCTATGCAGCACCGTCCCAAACCGTTCCTCGTTACAGCTCATTAATTAGTAAAAGCAAGCAACCATTCCCAGTAGGCAGTTTGCATGCAGCTACACTTTTCTGGAGGTAAGCAAGTGTGGTAGTTTGGACATGGGCCGTTCAATGCCCAGGTGTCTCAGGATGCCAGGTAGGTCCTAAGTACATTTGATTTCATAGTATAAATCTAGCTTATGTATCTCAATTCCCATACCTCCACCTTAAGCAAAAAGTCATCTGGATATTCAGTTGCAAGCTTAGGTATTGATATCCAACAAACATCTAAGGAGAAATAGAAACATCTAAGACTGGAGAGAGTGAAATGATGAGACAGATCTTGATTCTGGAGCAGGAGCTCTACCTGCACAGATCCAATTGCAGGCTCATGACTGGAGAGTCCATATCACTGGCCTATTGACTGTTGTTTCAGCAATGCAGCTTTATTTCCTCTATCTTTAAATGCCTTTTCTCATTGCTTTGAAAGGAAGGCCCTGCTTATGCTAGAGGTTTGCCCTGGTGTTAGCAGCTGGACACCAACCACTCATTAAACTGCTCCACTCCAAAATGCTAGTAAAATGCCAGTGGTTTGATTCACTCCAGCTGAGACAACGGGAGCTCTGCTACTAACTGCAATCAGAGAAGTACAAGCAAGGGGTTTGCCTATCTGTGTTCATGGTTTGTATTGGGGTAGCTGTACCAGTGATTGCAATGTGGGAAAACCCTCAGTATAATGAAGACCCAAATGTGTCATTCTCGTTTGGTTGGAGAGACTGTGGAGAAATGTTATTTCTTATATCCTGATGCACCGACTCAGTCTTAATATTTATGTCTCTTTCTCTTGATGATATCAGTGCAATATGCAGATTTGCTGCAGGTAAGGAAGAACTAGGAAAGTGAACTGTCGTGATCATACTAGTCCAGGCATCAATAGGATCCTTTGGAATCCTTTATATTTCTGAGGGCATTTTCACGGGGTCATTCTTGAAATGATGTTTCCAGTGCAAAAGAATCAGAATCTCTTTTTTCTTCAACTATTCACAAATCATGAAGTACTGTTTCTAAGCTGAAAAACATCCAGTTGGGCTGAAAGCCTCTCTGTTCGTTTCATCTCTTCTTCAGTGTTCTGAATTTCATCCTTCATAGAGCTTATCTGTTGTCCCAGCACTTCTGTCTCCTAGTGAGGTCTTTCCTTAGATCGATGATATCCATAGAAGTATTTGTAACCATCAGTCTCTGAGACTGGATTTCCTTTATGTGGGGAGTAATCAGAAGCTGCAGATCTCCTGCTTGAATTAGCTTAGCTGGTGACAGATTTCACTGTTTCCTTCCTCCACCTGCTCTCTGTAAGTGCAGTAAGTCTAAGCTCACAGACTTGCTTGGAATCAGTTCTGCTTAAATGCCACCGATCTTAACATAATAAATCAAAATAAAAATGTTACATAAATAGGCCAGAATAAAGCTTGCTTTGCAAGCTGCCAGCCTACCTGAGGGAGGCCTGGAAGATATTCTTAACAATAACATTCATTTTATCTTATAATAATTTAACAAGCTCATGTATTAAGAAGAGATATATACAAGTAGGCAAATAGCAGGGCAGATCAGAAAAAGCTTGATGAAAACTTTTTCTGTCAGAATACACTGTGATTTTGAAATGCTTTACAAATCGCGTTGACTTTTCAGGAATTCTCTCTCAGAAGAAAACCCAGGAGGAAAACTCTGACCTTTTGACATTTGCAGAGTCAAATATTTCAATTTTTCATTTTGCTACAAAGCGTCCTTTCAATGTTTTCATTTGGTGTGCAAAGTTATTAGACAGTGCATGCTGTGGTAGAAATCCACATTAAAAAAGGTTGAAATCTAATCAAAACTTTTCAACATAACCTAGAACGCTTTGTTTTTTAATTATCTTCACATCGTTCTGATATATGTTCTCCACAGAGATGGTGCCATGACGCTAACCTTAAGCAGAGCATTAATCTCTTCCCATGTGCAGCTCCTGACCCTGGTGTCTCTTTGAAGGTCAGTCCACAACAGACTTGGTGTTTCCTGCAGCAGGTGAAGGGCGAATCACTCACTTCTGTGAGGATTAGCTAAGTCTAATATAGAGGAGTTTTCCTCTTATTACTGTGCAGATCTGGTGTCAGGTCACCTCATGTCCAGCCACAAAACCCATAGAAATGTCAGCTAAATACCTCCCCACTTCTCCACATTTCCTGCACCTTGCCATGCCTTCTGCACTCCAAAGATGTAACCTCATTAGCTCCTTTACCTCCCATTTCTGGTGGATCAGTGTAGATGTACCTTAATCTCTTCTGATGAACTCAGAGAGCTTTCAATCTGTAGCATTAGCTCTGGGAATTTGCAGTTGCCTTTTGAGATCAAATTAAACCAAGTACAATAATAGAAGTTCTGCTAAAACTGAGTTAGGAATAATCTGGGCATCTATATTATAACAGGCAAACTGTTTTCTGTTTCCCACATTTTCCATCATATAACCTGTGATATGGAGATTCAGCACAGTTTCCCACAAAGTTAAACACAATACTTGTAGATAACATTGAGATGCCTTCATGCTGTAGGCACCATATCATCAGAAGACTCTGAAATGGAACAGAACTTTACTGAGGTTAACGTTTGTTTAAGATGTAAAATTATCAAGGTTTATCAAGGAACTATTAATAAAGACTGGAGGTCTGACAAAAAAAAATTAACAAAAAAGAGAAGAATTCCATCTTGAATACAAAAGACGTTGGGAAGTTATCAGTAATGTTCCAAAGTAAGGAAAATCCATTACACTTGGTGTATGCTTTGGACATGGCCTCTACATGTTACTGAAATCAGCATATTGAAAATTCTTCAAGACATGCTTATGTCAGGGCTTAAAAGAGTGCAGTAAAGGTACTGGTTGTATTGTATGTGTCATATTTCTCCTTTCTGATTAGCTTAAAAGAAACATCTGCAATGCCCCTCCTGGCACTGCAGATTTAATGCCAACACAGAACAATTTCATCATATGTTATAGCAGGTGTTTAGCAGACTATTCAGGACATTAGCAGAGAATAGGACCAGGGCTATTGTCTTGGGGAATGAACAATTTGATGTGAGAAACAGTGCAGCAGTTCCCTGTAATGATATGAATATCTTGATACCCTCCACACACACCCCTAATGTTTTGAGACTATAATGAGGTATTCTGTGCTGTGAGGACACATTTGGGAATTCCTGAAGAAATCTGGGAATATTTCTTTTGCCTTTGAAATGTTCTGTCTTCCCATACTGACCTAGAAATAGACTTCTAGGATGCATGAATCTCCATTTGCATTGCTGCCTCACCTTTCTTTCTTTTTCCTCTTTTGGAATATCTTGCACATAAAAATATTCCAGAAAGGCTGTATGATAAATTTACCCTAATTACAGATTTCATCTTCTTTCAGGGAATAATCCATGACCCTGAAAGACTTGTCAGTATACAGCTGTAAATGAACCACTCTAGACCATACACATGTGATCCACATACTATGTATAACTACTACTGTTCAATTAAATAGTCCTGCTTTAAAGACAGGAGGACTAAAGGTGGTTTTTTTTGTTGTTTTGTTTTTTTTGTTTTTTTTACCCATGAGAAGGAGTGCCTAAAGAAAGGAGAATGCTACCAAGGTGGGGAAAAAGTATGTCCACATATCTGCCAGGATACTTCCAACACAGTGATCAGCATGGGCAAACAGCATTCTGAAAGCATAGTTATTCCTTGCTTATAACTGAAGGAGGTTGAGCATTTGAATCTCTTTCTTATTTTATTTTTTATCCTTGGAAATAAGTCTGCAGATTTTGCTTCCTGTGTTTTATGGTGGGTGTTCTACCTAGGTGGAACCATCTGTGGAGCGATTGTCTGTCCATGGAGACAGACAAAACTCCTTTTTTTTTCTTTCTTTCTTTTTTTTTTATTTAGACTTCTCTTAGAGTGAATTTCAGATGCCTAAAAGCCTCAATTAGGTGGTTACAGTTAGGTGAACTGAAACCTATTCCCAGTTCTTCGCTAGTGAATAATCAGCATGAATTTCTACAGCATAGGGCATTCATTACTCTTTATGTAATGTATGGGAATGAAAGTGCTCCACTAAAAGGAGCAAAGAGAGATTCTCTCTCTGGTTAGTCTAAAGCCAGCTGACCAGAGAGGGAGACCTGGGTTCAAATCCTTACTTGAAAGGTATCAGAGAGTGGATTTGAATTAGGGTTTAGTTTCAGTATAGCCCAAAGGGGAATGACATAGTTGCCCAAATGTAAATAAATTCTGGATTCCCCAGGAACGCCTCGTGTTAAACCGCTTCAAGAAACTTGCACTAGGAAATGAAGATTACCCTTAAAACATGAGCAAAACTGCCTTCTGCAGCAACATACACATAACGAAGGGGTGCTGGAGTTGTGTCTCCTGAGGCTGCTGTCCTGGAAGATAAGGGACTGCTGTGCAGCTGCTGGATGTTGTCCCCAAGGATCATACACTAGCTAAGATTTACCAAATAGGCGCTTCACCTTCCTAGAATTTCTCCCAACACATTTACCTTTCCCATTCCTATGAAGAGTGTTTCCAGAAGTGATGATCAGTTTTATTTCAGTAAAACATTTGCCTTGCTATCTGCAACTAGACCCCATTCCTTTAAAGCTAAGAATCCTTGATGATTTTGTTGGGTCTGCGCCTTGCAAGATGGGCTTTTTCCCTTATCAAAAACAAAGCAGTATTTTTTTGCTGTTGTTCATCTGAAAGTTTCGAGAACTGCCTTTTTACATTAAAGAAATAATGTTATGAAATAAAAAGTGGTGAATTTCTCTCCGTTCTGCCTGGAAGCTAGTTTGGAGGTGCAACGGCAGAGCTGTGAAGGAAAAGCTTACACAGCTCCTGTCCAGCCTTTGTGTGACAGATGACTGTACCTGTGTTGTGATTTATAGACTTAGTAAGGATGTTCTAAGCAGTCTCAGGATTAGGATGAGACAGATTGCTGCATCTGAAAATATGATGTATGATGTTGCACTAAACCTGTGAGGCAACTGAATCTTAAGCTTGGTGTGATTTCTATAGACATGTGTAGCTGGTTACTGAAGGCAAATGAGTCATTAACATGCAAAAACATTTCTTTAGAGAATGCTTGCTCCTGAACACAATATGGAGCGTGGACCCTTTGGATGAACTCCAAGTTGTCAGTTGAAGAGTTGAGCGGATGATTCAGAGCAAGTAATGTGCCTGATGAATTTTTCTTTCTGCTTATAAAGTGTCTTCAAACACATCAACATTTCCTGAGACTGATTTGTCTCAAACAAATTGTGGGAGAGGAAAAAACACCCAAACAAACCTTAACTCTGCAGACTGTTCATGAGAAATTTCCTTGAGAGTACTCACTGCTGACCCGCCATGGTTTAATGCAAAGCACTTTTTTTTTTTTTTTTTTTTTTTTTAATTTGAGGGGTCCAGAGGGTAGATGTCTCCTGTTTGAAGGAATTTGCCATGAGGAATAGGAAATTTGTGGTGTTTAGAAGGGTCTGTGGGAGACAAAATTCTTTTGTGTCTGGCTTTGTCACAAGGTGCTGAGTTAAAATCTGGAGAGGAAGATGATGTGAGTACCACAGCTGCAAAATGACCTTTGTAGATTTATTTTGGAGGTGGTCTTTGTTTATTTGCATCAAGGGGGCAGTTATAATTCTGAAATGGTTCTTTGAGACTGATGGAAGAGCTAGATTTTATGGACATCCATGGCAAAGGGCCTGTAAGGTTTGGGATCCATTGATTCTTATAATACCTAGTCATGAAGACAAAACCATATTGTTTTGCAAAACATGCTCTGAGGTGGTTGAGTCTGGTCCTTCTCTTTTGCATGTAACTCTTCTGAAAATCAGAGGTGTTTAGCTGAAGACCCCAAGCTTCAGTTCACGTTTCTTAATGTGGGTTTTGGTCTGGGAGGTTTCACACCATTTATAACTAGCTGTGGTAAGCACAGAACCAGTCCCCACGTATAGGTCGCCCCACTGCACTGAGCTGTGAGGCCTGTCCTGTAAAAGGATGTCTGGAACAAGGGGTGATAAGGCTCCCTGACGATGCAAAGTGGTGCAGTCAGTGGGACGTACTGTTAGGACCCTTCCTTTCCATTCTTTCTCCTCTCATACCTTGCCTGTTCAGAGTGGAAGCCGTCTGGAGCAGGGTTTAGCTCTCCACATGCAAAATTCCTATTACAATGAATACTCTGGGCTCAGAGAAGGCCTCCAAGTGCCTGTGTCCTAAAAGTAACAGCTGGAAAGTCTTCCGAGTTATCTCCATGCTGTCATATGTGGAATTCTTGCAGAAGATTTAAGACTTACCATTCAATGTTCTCATCTGACAACTCTAAAATAGAAGAAATATTTTGGAGTACATAAGGTGATGCTTGTTTGGTTTAAGAAAACCCTTTAAGATCCTAAAAAGAAAACTGCTATGGAACTACAAAACAGGTTTTTCATTAATGGTAAAGGCACCTCTGTTAGCATAATGAAGGAAGATCTTGCCTCTTACCGAGTTGAATTTTTTCCCATCAATTACTGTTTAGTTAGTAGTGTTTAGACTGCATCATTATAATCTTTTCCTCTAATAAATGCTTCAACCTTTGTACTAAAGCAAGGTGGTTTATGTGTGTATACACTGTAGAGCCAATCTGCAATGCCTTGTGGCAGTGTTTGCAAAGGATGTAATAAGAGTTTAGTGCCATCTCTGGGGAATTGGACAACGATTATTTACAGTCATGTGTATGTAGCTCCTTGCATATCATTTCTGAAATGTCACCCTGATACAGTATATATATAAGTGTGAAATTCTGTTCATGTTTGTGCCATCAAATTCTGGCACGGATTTGGAATTAGAAAAGCAGAAACTGGTCCCACTAAATAAAATGAACTTCATGGAATCATGCCAGCTGCTTTCTGCTAATGTGACCTTTTCCTCCATGTTTCTCTTTCCTTGTCTTGCTGATGGATAGGATGATTTTAAGAGGCGTTAGTACATGATAGGGCTGCCAGGTTTGGATCCACATCCAATTATTTCCAAAGGTCAGAAGCACTTGCACTGGGCATTCTGATTTGTGTTCCTTCTCTTAATTCCCAGGAACGCTGGAGACAGAAATGAACTGGGGGATAACTCTGCTGAATACACAGCCCCTTGGCTAGCTATCACTGATATCCTTCTTATTATAACATGCATTAAAAAGGAGGGCAAGTTATTCCATAGCTGCCTGCCGAATGGGCTTTGTGTACCTCTCTCTTCCAGCACTGGGCTTCCTTGGAGACAGAAGGATATCCGTATAACCTTTTCCAGACCCATGCTCATGAAAAGCTTCTGATAAAATTAATCCAAATGAGTAAATCATAGACTAAAGTCATATTTTGGACACTTGAAAAAGCAAAAAATTCAGGTTTATGTTCCATCGGCCACACTTTTGTTTGGAGCCCTATATGCTGGCTACAAAATTAAGAGATTCTGTAGCTCCTCTGAATTATTTTTGTATTTTATCCTTCTGTGGATCCAGATCCTTGCTAGAGAGAATGAATTTCCTGAGGACTGTGGTATGTCAGACTTTGTGCAAGCTGTAAAGTTCCCCTGAAACCATTTTCATTAGTTTTGCAAAAATTGCAGCCTTAAGGCTTTAAAAAGTGCTAAGCAATCAGCACTCACTCATTTGGGAGCCTAATTATGGAGTTAGGAAACAAATACATCTTGGTCTATCACTTTCCTTGTATAATGCGTATAATGGGTTTTAACCACACACCTGCCTGTACAAATGTGTAGATAGCTATGACTACTGGGTACCGATGCAGAGATATCTCTGAGGGTGCCACTAAGCAGTGTGGGAAAGCTTCCATCAGGACCCGCCAACCAGGTAAGTCTCCTAGTAGCTGAAATAAGGATTTCATGATTCCAAATTGCACTATGGAAATAGGTCTTTGTTCTCTTGAACTGGTGTCTATATATTTAGGAAGCTACTTCTTGGATATTATCTCATTAGTCGTTTTTACCTGAGGAGACAGTGATGACCTCTGGGTCATAATTTGGTATGAATTCCTACATGGCCTATTCAGCATTGTGCAAGCAAAGTCCAAACATCACCTTTTCAGATGTGAAATAAATAGAATTAAGTGATGATATGTTGTTATCTGAACTGTTGTCTTTTTAGGGACATTTCTCTTGTTTGACCAACAAATTCACCTTACTTCCAGGAAACATTTTTATTTTTTTCCTCACACCTTTCATTACATTCAATTGGCAAGATTACTCTGAACAAGTTGGTACTGGCAGTCTGACAGAGGGCTTGGAAGAGTGACCAAGCCTTCTTGGGTGAGCTACGTGAGCCAAGACCTTGGCTCGTTTTTCCTTCCCTCCACCTGCAAATCTAAGCTGATTTTTTTCCCCTAGAATCCCTCATTTTCCAGTTTTTCATAGCCTGGGGTTATGCTTGTCACCTAGCTTGAGAATAAGTGGCTTTTAGAGGAAGGCACATGGGCTCCTAGAAATGAGATGGATATCTCTCAAACAAAGCTGAAGAATTTCCATGAACCTACTACAGTGAAAGTTTATTTTTGCTGTCCAAGTCAGCATTTTGTCATTTTTTGCAGAGACAATAGCTTGGCTTTTGTCAGTCATTCTCCTCTACCGATGAGGTATTCTGACCGGTGGCCATGACATGCCATCATTCCCAGGGCATGCTCGACTGAGGTGTGCCTGCCTCCAAGCCTCCTGCCTCCACACTGACACGTATCTACTCCTCTCCCAGACTTGAGACAGTCACCAATGTTCCAGAATGAGCTCTACCTCCATTTTTCTTTCAGAAAGTGGATTTCTTTTTGCTTTCATGTCCCACAACTCCTTACAGTGTGTGTGGGAAAAAAAAAAACCTCCTGCCACAGTCTCTCTTTTTACACATATCTGTGTTGCCAACTGTGTCTTTTCAGTGGGACTAAACAGCAGGCTGTGAATGACACATTTCATGAAAATGATGTAATGTTTTCTGAAAGATTCAAGCAGAGAGGTTCCTCTGAGACTGTTGAACTCATCTGCCTCTGAACACTTGCTAAAAATTGGTAAAGAATGAAAAAGGCCAAAGGTTTGAGTTTAGGTAAACTCTTCTCTACAGTGATGGAACAAATGGTGTTGGTCCCCATTGTATTTAATGATAATGAACAGGGAAATAAAGTCATCCTAATAAAATTTTCAGGTGATATTAAAGTTGGAGGAGTTTTGAATGCCAGAGTGGGCTGGAAAATAAGGCAAGGAGCTCAAGGGGTTGGAAAAATGGGAAGGGGAAAAAAACAAAACGATATTGAGGAAAATGAAAGCTCTGTTCTGGCTGTGCTGGGCAAAACTCATCTCAAACACCCACCCTTTAATGGAAAGGAGAAACCTCAGAAAGAACAAGGATGAGAGAAACCTTGATGTGACAGTGGGCAGGGCACAGCTATCAGACAGATGGATGTGAATATGAGCTGCAAACCTCTTATCACAAATATATATATTTTTCCTGCTCGGCATCTTGAGGAGGGCATGTCAGTCAGTTTTGGGCACCGCATTACCAAAATGCACCCGAGAATGTTTATCACAAAGCTGCTGATGCTTAAATCCCACAAAACTCTGTAAAAAGGGATATTTTTCTGGTACTCCCAAGCACGCTAATCCTTGGAATTTTGCGAGACTGGGTGTGGGTTTGCTAGGGAGGTGGCGAGGAAGGACGGGGCTAGTGTGCAAGGTCCGTCCCCTCTCCCTGGTGAGGGCAACTCCTGGTGGTGTGCGTACACCCCTCTATCACTGAGTGCAACTGTTTCCTCTACTCTGTCGTGAGGTCCCTCCTCCTGGTCAGGCAGGAGAGGGGTTTCCTCCTCTCAGGTGACTCGCTGCTAAATTCGCTGTACTGTGAGGGCCAGGGAAACATAACAGAGAGCTATGTCAGGAGAGGCCCAGCTTTAAGGAGACAGAAAGGAACAGGAGATGTGAAGATTATTCTGGCAATGAACTCATGAAGAATAGCTCAGAAATGAAGAAGAAGAAGAAGAAAAAAAAAGATACCCAAACAGGAAACTCAAGCTGAAGATTTCAAGGAGAGGAGTCAGAAGTGCTAAAGCTGTTTTTAGAAGAAAACAAGCTATGGAACAGCTTCTGCTCTGAGCACAACTGAGAAGTGTAATTAGAGTTGATCAGAAGATAAGGCAGCTTAGTTTTTTTAAAATAAAAGTCCTGCAAAGAATTGATCTGAAATATCATTCGGGGTTAGACCTTCCCTCCCGCTTCTCTGCTGTTTTATATCTGGAACTGCCAGCCCTCAGGAATTCAAGGGAAGACATCTCCACCTTAGCCAGAATTTGATCATGTAGTAGGCTTCCTCCTGATATCTGATATGAACTAACATCCCCTATTCTCAATTGCCAGTATAAATCACCTGTTGCTGGTGATTACATTAGCCTAGGCCTAGTTAGCTATCTAGATGTTCAACCCCTTTTGGAATTACATTTATAACCTGTCAGACTAGGGAAATGTAGGAAAACACCCTACATCATCCTGGGAAGAAAAACTAAAACTAAACAGTTTGCAAAGAGATTAAGAACAGAAGTCTGTATTGGAGAGAGGACTCTTAGGGGTCTGATTTTATTTTTATTTGGGGGAGCATGGTGAAATAAAGCCCAAACACATCAAAACACCAAAAGGGCAGGAATATTTTGAAAGAACCAGACAGGTCTTTTTGTCTTTTCTTTTTTTTTATTGACAAAGTAACGTGAATGAAAAATGTCAACTAGTTCTATTTATAACTGGGGATGGGCAAGGAAGATGCATTTAAATGTGAATGTGGGAAGCATTCTTGTTTCTTCAGTTTGTGAAGGATCTGTCTGATTTTCTGAGATGAAAAACCGGGCGAGCTGGCAGAGTCTAATTCTTTACTGACATAATCATTTAAGTATAGCTGAACTCATTGGAGCTATGACAATTTATGCCAAATGAGTTTTGGTTCCTGATACTGTAAGGTTCCTATCCTTTGCTGCATAGCAGGAATCACATATTTTAGCTAGCTTATTAAAAACAGCCTGGCTACTGTGTTGGCTGGTGCGAGTGCTTTCATTGCATCCGTTCCCCAGCATTATTCAGTATATTTAAGTCAATTATTATTAAGTCCCCTCTCATTGCCTGTAGCACAGCTCCATTCAGTCTACATCCAGCAAAGCAGTTTCTCATATTCTTAGCTTTCAGTTTATGCAGTCTTTTTAATGCCAAAGCTTATAGATAAAAATATATTCAGATGTTTGGCTGAATCAAGCATTAATCTGGTACTAAATGCAAGGCATTACGTTAATTTACAGGATTTGAGCCTGCCTTGGCTTGTATTATTTTGTCTCAGGGGTCAGTCCACTGCTCCACAGATGCAAGGGAAAGGAGATCTAGACAGACAGAGTTTGGCTGCAGAAAAAATGTTGAAATAAAGCTTTCAGCTGAATTACTATTTGTAACCAGATTGCAGTGACCTTTTACCACCCATGAAATATTCTGGATACTTCAGCTGTTGGGATTTCAAGCTTCAAAAGGGAATCCATCCCCAAACAGAAGACTGTACGTCTCCAGTGGCAAACTGCAGATGACATTCCCAAAAGACACAGTAGGGCATGCCACTTATTATGGCCTTATTTCCCGGTGTGACACCATGTGACATTTCTCAATCTCCTCTCTTAGAGACCCTGTGTCAGGTGCTAAGATGTTTCATTTATAATCAATCATTCGCTAAACAGGTTGAAAGGCAGAGCTTTTACGGACAAGTCATTCATTACTCCATTGGAACAGTCACTAATCCACCTGTCAATATTTGGGGCAGAAACGTATCTTGAAGTGAAAGACTACATCCAACTTGGTCTTGGCTTAACTTTTCACCTTGCTGTGTCTAACCTCTCCAGCTGCCCAATTTTCGGAGTACCCACAGCTTCAACCAAAGTGAGCAGAAGAAATCCTGGCTTCCAGCTGCACAGCCCTCAGTTAGAAAGGATTTTACCCAATGGCAGTCATTCAGCACCTCTGAAAATCAAGGATTTAATGACTCACCAAAGGTCATTGCAGAAATCAGTGGCAGAAAAAGGACTAGACCCCTGGAGTGGTCTAACTCCCAGAGTCGTCTCGAAAGCCCAAGGCACCTTCCTCCCAGGCACCACGTCCCAGATTTTCCTGCCATTTCTGAGCCTGTTTTCCTCATACACTTTGGGCCTGGGGAAGAAGCATGACAGCACGCTGATAAAGTTATAAGCATGCACCAGCTCCTTTATCCTGCAGCGTGAGGGAATTTAAACATTCTGGGAAGAGAAATGTCTCCAGGCAGGAGAATAAAAAGAAAAAAAAAAGAAGGAAGTTTTCAAAATCTCAAGCTGTAAGAGGAAAGTGAAAAACACAAGCTGTTAGAGCATGAGAGGTTCAAGAGGGTAGGAGCACTGATGCCTTGAGATTTTACGAAGGCCCGTGTTCGCTTAATAGGAACTTACCCCAGCTTTTTTCCTACTTTGAGAAAGGGGAGCATTGCCTAGGAAAAGAAAAAAAGAAAGAAGCCTGTCAGCTTTGAAGGTTGTTAAGTGTGCTCACCTACTGAGGAAAGAGCGAAAAGGGAGAAGCAGCTGGTGAGAGCTGCCAGTGCATCAGAAGAGAGCTGCTGTTAGCTCTGCAAGGCCGGCAGGATCACCTTGATCTAGTTTAACAAGTCACTCTGCTAATCCAAAGGTTATACCCTTGTATTTTGGACAAATGTCAAGCTGCAGAAAATGTTCCTTGGGTTTGGGGGGAAGGTTGTTAATACAGCTGCCAAAAAAGAACAAATCTTTGATTAGCAGGACAGAAAGGTAGGAAGCTGTAGAGAAAAAGCAAGCCTAATTGAAATCCCATTTGCAGCAGGGTAAACACGGGTTTGTTCCAGATTAACATTAGCGTGAAGGAGACTAGATTCAGTCCTGATACTTGTCACTGTAACGTCTCTGTCTTCTGCCCATCAAGTGCTTGTGTTCTTGCTCTCCCTCCTGGGCATCCAAACATAAATGCAGTTCATACTTGCATTTGTGCACCGATGCCTGTGTTTTAAACGCTAGGGACTTCGGATGCTTGTTTCTTTCTTGTTGCTTTAATTAAGAAAGCTTTTTCTGGAATTGCCTGCAACATATCTTCTAAAAATTGCCCCCTTTCAAAACTCTCTGTTTGGGTACACAGAGTATGTAGTGTCCAAAACTAGTCTGATGCATTGAGGGTGCTTTATGGGGTCATTACACACAAGCTGGGGAACTGCCAATCAGGTAGCTAATGAAGTTCCCTATTACTTCTTGGGGACAGAGGATATAGTTAGAGCACAGCAGGCTGGAATCCAGAATAATGCTATGTAAGGACTGCTGGAAGGATTGCAACAAGATTTGGTTTACTACATCCCTACCGCTTGTCCCTCACCACTTCCAACCCTCCAGCATTGAAGCATGATGAAAACTGAGCTCTTGCAGTCAAAGGACAGAGTTTACAGGAGCTCAGTTTTCATCATGCTTTATCTGCAGATAAACTTTGTGTCTCCATCTGTAACACAACTTGTGCTGTGCGGTTCCCCCTGTGGTGTGCACACTCTGGGTAATGCAACGGTACCAAAGACATCTGAGCTAGTTGCAGAATCCCAACAAAGTGGCTGTGGTTAGGACTTGAGTGAGCAGCACTATATGGCACTGCACTGAGCCATCGAAGAGCCGGAGGGGTGCCTGGGCTGTTTGCACGACCCTGGAGACTGGTGCTGCCTTAATACAAACAGAAAATAATTACTTCCACAAAATTCATTTATTATTCTGTAGCTCTGACAACAGAAAGCAGGTTTTGTTCTCCCCTGAGAAGCTGGATAGGTGCAGGTTGTCTACATTTTGTGCCTACAGTTAATCATTTAAGGGAATAGCACATTGTGAGAAGGAATTTTCAGCATTTGCTCTGTGGACTGGCACTCTGTCAAGGAACCATAGGATTCACTGAGCCTGGAAGAGGCTCTGTGCTGACCTGCCACAAGTAAATGATGTTGTTTTCCTTATTCAGTTCACCAGAGCTGTTTTTTTGAGTGTCCTTCATCTAATTTTCTTGCATGCTGGAATCTGACAAATATAATAATGGTATTTTTCACTCATTTGCAGTAGCACTTTTTTTTCAATCGTACTGAAAAACTCCTCAAATGCCACAGTTCTTTGGGAAAATATTCACGTATCAGGTTTAGTAATATAAAACTATTATTACTGCCTATCTCCCAGGGGTTTTGTGAGGCTTGTTTAATTGAGGTTTGAACTGTCATTATTTGTGAGATGAGATTATCTATCATTCATGAGCTTTCAAATGAATATCAGTTTGTCTGGCAGAAAAAATGCTGGCAAATCCTAAAAGTTTCATGATTTTCAGCACAAATAATTATTCCTACAAATATTCATACTTTATAGTTTGATATTTGTTACTCGCTCTTCATTATCCACAGTTTGTCATTTGTATATTCCTGACTAGAAAATTCAGTCACTTAGTCAGGTACCAGAAGTAATAGTATGTGACTTTTATGACCATTCACCCACCAAAAGTAACAGATACAGGAACTTGCACAATCAAAGCAAACAGCGCATGAATAACACGTAGACAAAATTTGTTTACATTGACTATTCCATGAATATTTATGAACCAGAAATATGTTTGTACAAATTAGGAGCAGAGGGCAAAGAGGAAAGCAGGGCCAAATTTGCAGTCACTCAAGTGCTACCCATAATTTATTATTATGTCTGAGTTACAGATGGGTGAACTCCAACTCAAAGTTAAGATGAGTGGCACAAAGTCGTATAGCGGCTTGGTGGTACCAGAAGGGAAATGGGAAGGTGGCGGTGCTTCGACCCCTGTGGCGATGCCTTCACCACCTCCCTGCCTGTGCTGTTACCTCATCTTCCCTGTAAGATGATGTTGTGGAAACCCAGCCATTGCCAAGCACGGCAGTTCCTCAGAATCTCCCATCAGCAGCATGGGAGGTGGTCCTCGCTCACCAGTGGCACTGTGGGAGGAAACCGTCCTATAGACTGGAGGTGTCTCCAGTATGCCTCAAGGTCAAGGAGGCATTGCAGCTCCAATGCCCCCTGAGCTTCCAACCAGTGGAGGCCTATTCTGCTCTTAGATGCCCACCATTTAACCAAGCACAGCTGTAATAATTGTCCAGAGCATCCAGGTAGATGTTTTCTTTGCATGAAACCTTTTCTTTGACATGTATGCAAAATCAGAGCATTCATACTTATGGTTTTCCTACGTGTTTTTACACAGCCAGAGGATCACAGGGGACAATGCTGCTATGCATTATTTCCTAGTAGAAAAGGCTTCTTCTTACCCATAAAATTGAGCAGGGACTAAGATTAAAAGCAGACAAGAGCCTGAGAGCATAAGCAATGAATTCAAATCCCCTTTTGTTTTTCATCTGACAAAAAAACAAAAAAAAACCCTACCTCATGTTTAAAAATACAAATGTTGCATATTTAAAAACAAAACTTGTGTGGGTTATACCAGGCATCCGCATTAATCCTAGTGGCCTTGGAAAATTAATGTTTTGTTTTAAGTAAAGCCGAAGTTACTCATGTTATTTCACTCTATCAATAGCAAGTACATTAACATTATCTAGTGTCTGCAAGCACACTATTAATTTGACTCGTACTGTCCCAATAGAGGGAAAAGAATTGTTCAAGGCAATGAGGCGTATCCACTTCCACTCCTTGGGATTCCTTACTTCCAAATAATCAATATTAATGTGGGGAAGGGAGGACAGAGAGAAAAAGGATCCTCTGCCTGATTTATCAGCCCAAGTCACATCATGGTGCAGTGAGAGTCTGAAGACTCTTTACCAGACTGAGCAGGGACTAAATGGTCTGTCAAGGATGGAGGCTCTGTCACAGTATCCACCTGAAGTCAGGATTAATATGACACTTGGCAGTCAGGAAGCCGACAGATGTAACTTTCCTCTTCTCAAATGATACATTCTTGGTAGCAGAAAAAAATCCAGCGAGTTCTCAAAAATACCTGCTTACTTTGGCATTAGATTTATTTTTTCCATTGGGGGAAAAACATTTTTCATAGCAAAGCGGGTTTCTTTCTCTGATGAGAACTACTTGCTGCCTACAGGTCAGATGAACGGTGCAGCCCAGTGCTTGGTATCGGAGGCAACAGAGGCAAAGCACGATTGGCAGGAAGTGGGAAACCAAAAAATTAGGATTACAAAATATATATTTTTTAGTAACATGAGTTGAATTTTCTTTTTTAAGCCATGGAAAAAGTAACTGCCATGGAATGGCCTTTTGTCCTTTCGACCTTCAGCAAGCCAAATGTTACTTTTAAAACTGCATTATAATAGCGAGCGCAGTAATCTTTACATAGGCTGAAGGCAGAGAGGGAAGACAAGCACGCTGCAGCAATACTAAAACATTTGCTTCTGGCTGTCCACAATAACACATGCTTCTGCTTGAAAATATAGATAACATTCACAAAAAAGACTCAGCTGGGGGAAAAAAGATGACTCAGGGAGAGTCAGGAAAGCCAGTTTATTTTCTACATATGACTAACAGGAGTTACAGTTCTGCCTACTTAACTCGCTATAATAAGATATGAAACACAGGTGCTTAACTTTCGCCCTTCCATTACAAATTATTATGTCAAATTAAGCTGTAGGATTAAAGAATGCTTAAACTAATGCTGTTACACATAGACTTACTGCATGTGAAAACACTACTTCGTGCTTGTCAAACCTGCACTTGGAGTTTCCAAAGAAGGATGTCCCAAAGTTAAAACCTGCAAGTTGTTCAAATTCTCCACCAAAATGCTTACCTGACTGCCTATCCGTGAACCTGGGGTGCTCCAATGCCTCAGGGCCATGGGTGGGCACCATGCAGGCTGGAAGCCGAGGACCTGGAGAAGACCTGTCCCCTGAGACATCTGCCATTTTTTGGCACGGTTGTCACAGTGACCTCAGAGGGAATTTATCTCACCTAGCTTTAGATATCTGCAGGGTCGACTTTTACATGTGAACCTGCCGGAAAAGACCCCCTTTATACATACCCAGAGAGAAATGTGCACTTCGAGGACGCAACAGACTTCTTCAGGTATGTATGTTGGGATGAGAGGAATTGCACCCTGGGCTCTGTTCATCACATTTAGCCAGATGCAATCTGTTGAGCTTTATTCTTTACTTCTTTCTGCAAACTGAAGCGAGGGCACTGTCCGCTGCAGACGGTGTGCTGCACTTCTTGTGTATCGGATAACACAGCTTGCATCTGCCTGTAAATATATGGCAGGTTTACGCAGCCAAACTGTGAAGATTTAAAAAAGTGAATCAAGAGACCGTAGCTAAGAGTAATGGGATGATATTAAGTGAGGCAAGTGATGCAGAGAGTATCGGGAAATGTTCTTGGGTGTTGCAGTGGTTTGGACCATGGATGACGCTCTTGGGGGACTGGCACGACATAATGTGCACTTCACCGTAGCTAAAAGGCACAACACTGTCCTGACTGGTGTCCAGACTAGATGATATCTCAGGTCTTTACTGTCCTTAATTCTAGGTACTGGGCTCTAAATCACTACTTAAAACCTATATGACCTAATTCTTTTCAGGGGTAACTTATCCGAAGTTCTCAAGGGTAAAATTCAGCCCTCACAAGTCAGAGAGAGGACTGCAAAACCTAGAGGCAACACTAAGAAACAATTGAGATTTTAGTAAGTGATAAATTCAGTTTAGCTTGAGGTAAGAAATAATTCCATTTCTCCCTCATATCATGGAAATTACACCCTAGAAAAACTCCCCTAAAGGATATTTAGTTACAAATAGTATGTTAACAGAAAAAGATGCCATTAGCTGATGGCATGTTTCAAACTTTTCTCACCTGAGTCTAAACATAACACAGGAAAGACAAAAATCTCAGTGAGTATATCATAGATTAAGTACATGTTTAGGGAAATGTGGTTTTAAAACGTTGTTTGAGGAAGAATAGCTGCTTACAACAGCGCCTGGAAGCACATTTCTTTCCATAGTTCCATCACTATTTTCTTCAATCATTATGAAGTTAGATTTTCAAATCCTGCTTTCCTGACATTCATTGCACTTTTGGAGAGGATGACTTTACCCTTTTATCTTCATCCTTATTTGCCAAAGGCTTTCTTGGACTCTGAAGGGTACACTGGTTTGGGAATTCAGCTCTTCGGCATCACTCAGTGACCACGGCATCTGCACAATGTCCAGGTCAATCAGGGTTTGTGAGTGGAGGAGGCAGGGCAGTGCTCCTCGCAAACAAGCAGGAAAAGGCTTTGGGATTGGGTAGATAGAGGTAACTCACTAAAGAGTTGGTTAGATTTTTTTTCCCCAAAAAAATTATCCTGTTCTTGAACCTGGCCTTCTGGAAAGTCCTGAAGAAATCTACCAATATGGATTTCCTTTTAGCTTCCATTTTCATATTCCTGTTTAGAAACACCAAAACAAAAGAAGAACAGCAATTTATCTGTTACCTTTCCATTCTGAGAAGTTCAAAGCTTCAGAAATCTTTTGAGAAAATCCCACTAGATTTCCAGACAGTTTTGTATCTTCAGGACATTCAGGAATTCCAAAGATATTCCTAAAATATGTGTGATACCTACTGAACTGCACTGAGATGAAGATGGAAGAAGGCAGCTCTAGACACAGGTTCTTCAGTTCTTCAGAAGTCAGTAGCAGCAGGATCAAGTCCTAGCCTTGAATGACAAGAAATAATTTCTAGTTCGTTATTGTTAGACTTAACTGGATAGTGCTAAGAAGAATAATCTTCTCTTACTCTCACGCGAACAGTAATTCCAGTACCCAGTGCAGGCACGGTTCGGAAAAGAGGATGAGAGAGAGGTAGGTTGTGGCTGCCCTGCTTGAAGGAAACTTTCAAATGGCTTCTTCTGGTTAACGTAATCCGTGTGTTTTAAGCCTAGTCTTCTGGAAACACAGCAGTATGTTTGCAGGGCTTCATACTCCATGGCCAGCGCGGGGAGGCATGTTGGGGACCACACTGCACTCTTTGTCTGAATAACACGAGGAGATGCGCTCCCCTGCAGAGCTGGTGCTGTGACCACGTCGCCAGCTCTACACCTCAACTCCGCTCTTCCAGCTCCCACACTTGCACATTTCAGCATTGCTTTTTCTCTAAAATAGGTGATGGCTCATTGAGTAACTTGGCTTCAGTACCACACAGAGAAGAAGGGGAGATTTCTCAGGCAGAAGTGCTGGAAAGGGAAGATTCAGTAATCTTTCCACTTCCTCTCTGCATATGCAAAGCCAAAAGAGAAGTCCAAATAGCCTCCTGCCCTTAGTGAGCAGCTGCTGTCTCATTAGCCCAAACGTGCTCCATGACCCTCTTCTCTAGGGGCAAACCTGTGCTCACATCCTCCTTGCGGCTTCTTGCCCCCTTTCACGTTTATTATTGATATCACCTATCAATAATGCTTTCCACTGCTCTGAGAGTTTGGCCTCTCTGCCAGATCATGACTTTCAAAAGCACCCTTTCCTTCACCTCATTATATTTTTAATGATATATGTTTTGTTTCTTTCATTTCCCTCCTCTGCCTGTCCCCTGCTCAAGAAGGAAGCGAGAGAAAGGAGATGGTTGAGAGACTGGCAAGGAAAACAATGTCATTGTTTTAAGCAGTTGCTCCCACACTGCCCCACAGCCTGTTATCCTGCTTACCAGCATTTGGTCTGTTTGTAGCCTGGAGGGGCAGAAATGGCATTGCCTGATGTCTTACTTAACCATGGACACTTTCTTGGAGTCACCACACAAGAGGGGAAGACCTTCTTGTTTCCCATGGCTTTGCTAGAAATAGTTGTATTTGTTCTCTGAAAGATAGTCCTCTTCATCAGTATTCCCAGTTTTATCATTCGCAACCTTCAGCCCCTCCCATTTTTTCTCCTGTTTGTTTTCTAAATCCATTCACATCTTTTCCTTTCATATTGGCTAAAGTCACATTGTGCTACTCAGAAGACACAACATCATTAGTATAGTCATACCTGAGAACAAGATTACAGCATCTATCTGGAGACAGCCTGAGTGCTGAACAGATGCAGGATTAGTAAATTATTCTAATATTTGATTTGACAATTTTGTATAATTGCCGAATGAGGAACCTGAACTCAAAGGATTTGCCAGTGATACCAGCATAATTCAGGCATATGTATTTTCAGGCCATGGAGGAAGTTCCTTATCCCATACCTTCTAAACAACTCTGTCCTGACTCCAGTCTAATACAGGATTCTGTCTCTTGCTGCTATTTCCTCTGTCTGCTTGCTCTGTGAGTCTGTTTGGGTAAAAAGACACATGTCTTATGCTTCCAGAAACCCAATCAACCAATTATGTCATTTCCCATTAATACAGTTATTTAATTGGATAAGAACAACAAGAAGAGGAAAAAAAATAAATAAAACCACCAACAGCCATGCAAGCTCCAAATTTCATGGTAAGCAGAGAGGTCCTGATATACTGATTCTGCCCCCAGCTGCCTGTCCAGGGATTTAGATTTTATGTGTGACTGCCAAAGCTTTGGGATTTGGCCAGCTGGGAGCACACAGACGTGAAGATATTCCAGCCACGTGCTGTCACTGGTCCACCAAGTCCTCATGACTCCAGGGGGAAGCAAATATGAATTTCAGAGTATGTATGGAAGGGACGAAGCTTGACCTTATTAAGGCGCAAGAATTATAAGAAGCAGGAGTGAGAAGAAACAGGAGAGTATTGGGAAGACATTGAGAGTATCTGAACTGAGAAGACAGTACATCAAGTGCTCTTATGCTGTCTGAGAGACATGAACATGCATTACAACCAAGCAGACATCCTCCAGCTAGGAGACAGTGCAGTTACTCTGTTGACTGTGTATCACCAATATGCACATCTTCCCCTAGTTCATCATGGAGTAGTGTTAGCCACAACCAGAGATGCACAGGGATATCAGGTACAGGTGTCTTGTAGACAGTCGCTCCAGCACAGGCAACACCTGAATCCAGGAAGGAAAATAGTGCACACAATTTTTTGTTCATTGTAGAGCAAAAGGATGGCCTCGAATGCTGTCTCCATCCTGTCCTACCACTGGAGGAATCCCTAGGACTCTCAGGCAGGACAAGTTTTCCATTTTGCTGTGGTGAAGCTGCAGTATGCATCTAAACAGAGGGGCAGGTAATTTATTTTCTGGTCTTATGTATCATAATTCCAGGGTTTCAGGACACCAAGTAATCCTGATCTCTTGTATGAGTAAGGCACTGCATGAGTGTGACTCGATTTTGTGCCTCTGGGTGTATTAAAGAATTTATAGATATGAGAACACAAATACAAGGATTTTTGTATTATCAGATTGATGTCCTCTATGCTCATACCTTTGGAAGAGCTGTGATAATTGAGATAATCCCCATCCCTTAAAGCAGCTTTTTAAGCTGCGATTATTTTGGCAGCACAGCTCAAGTTTTATCACTCACAGAAATGCAGAGGAGGGAAAGGACAGAACATTTCTTCTTTTTGTTCAGCTTTAACCCAGATCAGTCCAGGCCACTGAAAACAAGAAACATCTCCTTCTCACAGCCCTCCCCTGAATACTGTCCAGGCAGTCACACTTGTTAGAAAGTGCATCTACGATTGTTTCAACACTTTTAAATACCCTTAACATGCTCATGAACTGAAGGATTTCTAAAATGCAGTCTTGTGCTTTGCAGAGGCAATGATCGTGCCTTGAACATGGGAACTTCAGAGCAAAATTCATGAGTCTCAGGAGGTCTTCAGGGCAAGAAATTTGTCCCTAGCTCTCTCTTAGGTGAGCCTTAAAAACTGAGGTGCATTAAGACTGTATCGAGACAGTCATTTTGCTAAGTTAAATGGACACAAGGTCAAAGACTTGCTACTTGCTATCTGCTACTTTAAAATCCTTCCTGCCTCTGTTTACTGGTTTTTGAAATGTCTTATCTGCCCTGACAATGTGTGGGAAGTCTGAGGGTCTAGTCAAGGCTGCAAATTTTCTTAGGCACAGACATGACCGGTCTTTTTGACTCCAGGCTCAAACTCTACCCATGTCATCATTAAAATAAATGCTTGTATCACCTTCAGTTCAGCCTAGTATGTGTGTGTCATTGAAGTGCGCAGTGTATTATCAATGTGGCATGCAGAAGAGATTAAAATTAAGGGTTAAAGTGACAAATTCAGGCACTACAACACACAGACATGTTAAAGGAATCACAGCCATAAAGTCAGTTCCAGTGCACAGTAAGTTCAGTCTCTAAAACCAGCATTCACAGAAACCATTCACAGAAAACCTTGTAGCTGTAATGAGGATATACTTACGGGACAGGCATGCTGTAGAGTGGGTATAATATCGCTTGGAATGTCAAAGGTTGTGGTCAACTGCTCAAAGCCTAACCAGCAGCAAGTTAATGACTGGTTTTCCTTGGTCATTGATATTGGGGATTGATAAGATAGTACCTTCAAATGACCTGGGCTATAGGAACACATCCTTGGTGAGTCTGCAGGTAACACTGAATTGGGGAATAATTTGACACAATGGATTAGCTACCTGTAGAGCAGATTTGTCTTGGGAAGATCTAGCCTGAGCAGTCTGAAGATCTAGCCTGAAGATCAAATCTGAGCAAAATAGAGTCGGAGATAAGCTAAGAAACAATGTAAACAAGCAGAGATCCATGAAGTTGGAGGACTGGTCTAACAGGAACTTCAGGAAGCTCAACACAGACAAATTGCAGATTCTTGCAGCTGGGACGGAATAACCCCATACAACAGTAAAGGCCAGGACCTGTTTGGCTGCAGAGCCGCTTGGCACAAAATGACCTGGGGGTGCTTCTGGACAACAGGCTGAACCGCATGGTGGGCTCCATCAGAAAGAGCGTAGACAGTAGATCAAGGGAAATGATTATTCCCCTCTATTGGCAATTGTGAGACTGCATCTGGAGAACTGTGTCAAGTCTTGGGTCTGCCAGTACAGGAGAAACAGTGATGATGTGGAGCAAATCCTGTGGAGGGCCACCGATGTGGTTATAAGGCTGGAGCACAAGGACTAGCTTAGCTAACTGGGTTTCATTGGCCTGGAGGAGAGAAGGCAAAAGACCTAACTGCTGTCTTCAGCAACCTGTAGGATAGTTATAGAGAAGATAGAAACAGACTTTTCTCAGAGGCGCGCAACACAGAACAAGAGGTCAAAGTCACAAGTTGCAACAAGGGAAATTTCCATCAGATAAATGGAAAAATTCTTCACAACAAAAAACACTCTTCACAGATTACCACAGAGGTTGTGAAACCATTATCCTCTCTCTCGCAACTCAGCTGGACAAGGCCCTGATCTAACAACCTGAGTGAACTTCAAAGCTAGTCCTGCTTTGTACATGAGGTCCAACTACATGTTCTCCAGAGGTCCCTTCTGCTTTAAATTTTTCTGTTATTTTTAATATTTTGTGAAGCAGGAATGCAAACCAAGGACTCTTCTGTCTTGGTAGGATTCCCTGACCACAAATTACAGGTTCCAATCCCTCTTCTCAGCTGAAAGACGAAGGCAGCAGGCTGAGAGGCCCTTAATAAAACAGCAATGACTCAGGTGGTCTCAGTAATGTGGTGCCCCTGGAACACACACTGCAGGGAGTCCTTGCTGTTGTCAGAGAAACATGAAGGAAGGTAAATGAGGGCCAGAAAATCATGTCTTTGGGGCTGATTCCCACCTCTGGTTTCCCCACATCACTGCCCTATCCAAGTAAGTGAGAAAGGATATTGATCTTTAAGCTCAAGGAGCAGAAAAGGGAGTTCATCTCAAGCCCATCTTCCTCAGTGAGTGCTCTATTTGACCAGCCTCCCTCCCACCACTTCCGCATTTGACATGGGCTGCTTTGAGGCAATGTCCTGTAACTGCGCACATATAAGTGTCAGGAAATGTCAACCAGAAGAAACTGTGAGGACTCTGGTATCAGGAATATGAGGAGTGTTCCCAATGCTTTTTAGGGGCCATAAACAGAAAAAAGCCTAGTTTCTGGATCCCAGACAATCTTAGCATGAGACAGAAGCCAGCTTGCTCAGCCCTCTCAAGACTACTGCATTTTGTGGGCGACTTCAGGCTCTCCAGAAGCTTTAACGCGTCTGGAGTTTAAGGCCAGCCTAGCAAAATCCTTCTTTTTTAGACCTGGAGGAGCTTCTCCCTTCTCCTAAAATAGTACTACTGTATTTACATCTCCAGATAGCTTTGTTTCTCTTTACTGTTCTGCAGTGAGGATAAACATTATGTAGTTGGCTGGTGAAATATAATGTGAGGTTCTGCACTGAGTCACTTTGGCTTGAGATAACCAGCAAACAAAAAACTGAAACCAGAATCACTAAGCCCTGTCATATTGTAAGCCTGTGTGGCTGTGTGGGCACTTCATAAGGAAAGGCTTAATTGGTATTTTCACCTCCATCCTGTTGTCTTTTGTTTTCTGTGAGCTTTTTCTTCCATCATCTCTGCCTAATGTTTTTTTTTTTTTTTTCCCATCACTATAATCTTATCATTCCACTACCCTGCTTGCCCAATGAATTATTAATATTGTTTTTATGCTAAATGTCCCTGCCTCACACATAATTTGACCTTACTTACTGAACGAGTAACTGTGCTAACCCCCCAGGACATATTACCCACACTCTGTCTATGAAACTTATTTCTTGCTTCTGTTTGACTTGACTTAACAGAAATTCAAAACACTTTGAACACGGTCACATGTCTATTTTTCGATTAGCTCTTTTTCATTAGGGAATAGGAAACAAAAAATAAAACATTAACCTTTCTGGAAGCTAATTACATTTTTGGTTGCCAGTGATTGTCTCTGTATTTTCATATTGCCATCTATTCTTGAACACACTGAGAAAGTGAAGAAATGAAAACTTGCCTTTTACTACATTTAAGAACTGACTTCACCATCCAGAAATATCTGGTGCAGCCTTCAAATACTGTTAAGGAAGGAGCTGTAGTTTGCATTCACTTCAGGATAACTGGAGAATATCTCACTTTCTCATATCGGATCTCTATTCAGCAAAATGTGTGCTTATACCTAGCCCAACCTAGTAAAATTTTAATCTTGCACTGTGCTCAGCAGGAACAATTTAAAAAACCTGCTGTCCCTAGCATAAGGACTACCATTTTTCCAGTAGGCACCTTGGCTTCATTTCCATGGAAAACTCGAAAAGTAATCCCAAAAGACTTTTCTCAGAAGATGTAGCTTAACTGACCACCCCCTTCGCTTCCAGTGAGAATAATAGAGGATGTCAGACATTTTGAAAGGAAAATGTTTGCTCATGACAATCCTTCACTGAAGAAATAGTTAACACTCAACACAAAATGTTTATTGAGTTAGTTATTATCAGGGTGGTTAATCTTATGTCCACCAAAATATCCTTTTTCTTTTTGAACCCTGATACATTCTTGCTTCCATAGCACTCTATGGCAATGAGTTTCACAGCCCAATTAGGTATGCATTTTCCGATTTGAGCGGTCTTATTTCTTCCAGTTTCAACTCTCCTGCCTGCACATTGCTCCTTAACTATTTGTATCAAGTCTGCCTTGTCTCCTCACCGTGGTAAGCAATTCCAAGCTCTTACGGTACTCGTTACTTGAGATATTCCTTCGTTACTGCACTCTTTTCCATTGATATCTGGATCCCTACCGAATCCTTTCCATGAAACAGCGAACAGCACTTCAAATAGGATGTGTCCATTACTCCAGGTGATTTTACAGCGACTAGCTCATATTTCTTCTTCTTCTTTCAACCATTTTTGATTTAAGGGTGTGCTCATAGCTCACTTTCAGTAACTTCCATTCCTTTTGATTTCGGAAGAGAAACAGTGACAGACTGTATCGCAGTCCTTTCTGCCTGAACGCAAGCGCGGAGATCCCTCTCCAAGAAATTCATCCTGTCATGGCTAGGGGAACTCTGTCAATCTGACTTGTCATCAGTATTTGTTTAAATACAGCTAACAGCACGTTCTTTCCTGTGCTCTCATTCACTCCCATTGCAATAGGATCTGCATCTGCAAACCAGAGAATATACTCCTGTGTATGCACTTATGTATGTTGTAAGGGCACGTGAGGCTTAAAAGGGAATCGTTCTATTCTCCATATGGCTTACCTTTTGCCATCGAGAAAACATGCTTTATTTATATGTAACAAAGTAGTCACATCCTCACGGTAACATCCTTAGGTGAAAACCTTAGGGCTAACTGCAAAACTGCAAACAGCAATAAGGATTTGCTATTATTTATACTTGTTAGATTATTTGCATTATAAACATTGGGTAATTATCATTAGGACAAATTGTTAAAATTAAAGATGTTGTTGTTTATAGCCGGTCTGAATGTCTTTTATGTACTAGCATTTTGAAGAAATTAACTTTCCCTCTCTACTCATTATTCATTTGAAAAATCTGCTGGTTAGAATTTAATTGTACCCTTACCAATTTTTACATTTCCACTGGCAATCAAAGTTTGTTTAGACTCTGCTATCTGGCTCTGACACTCACTTTACTTTGCTCTCACATGAGTGCTGCATATTGCAATCTTATCAGAATACATTCATTGGAGGAAATATAATAGATTTTTCCTAATAGACACCTTCAGTGTATAAATTACTTCTGAATGCCTTAAAACCTGGCAAATTATATCTTCCAATTCTGTCTTTGCACATGTAAAATCAGAAGGAAAGAGCCAGTACCACAGAAATGATTACTATCACAACTTTTACAGTAGATGCTTAAAAAAAAAGAAATAAAGTCAATTAATTTAAATGTCAGTGTCAACTCATTGTCAAATCATGTCCTTAAGAATTTTATTTTGTTTTTCCCCCTCAAAATGTCAGCCTTGAAATAACATTGGTGTAAAATATTAAATTGCATATCTGGATCTTCATTACAAGATAAACCACTCATGAGGACTGCATTGAGACAGCTCTCTGAAATAAATGTGCATTTGAGAGCATTTCTGTCCTCTGATATTGGCACGTGATGTGTACAGGTGGGCACTGTGAGTCTGGCCAGGTGGGCATCCACGTGGGCACAAGTATTTGCATGGCTGGATCGGCACTATGTGCTGGAGAGCAGCCAAACATCTTCAGTTCCTTTTCCTTCCTTTCTCTTAAGACAAAGAGAAAAGAACAGGATGCAAAATACCTAGACAGCCAAGAAAATATCAGTGCTTCTTTTATCATCTTCTTTTCTATTGGTTTTCCTAAGGATGAATGTGTTTCCACCCAAGACACAGTCCCTTTCAGCATGTGGAGGTGAAACGGGCAAATCCACTCCAGCCACAACCCGTTGACGTTGGTAAAAATTCATCTGCTGACACGAAGGCTGAATGTGAGATGTCAGGACGACACGCCACAATTATCTGGAGCAGCAGTGGTAGTACAATTGCTCCTGTAATTATATTGGATTTATATCCACATATCAGTGATATTTGAGTCCCACTTCTCCATGGATGTAGAGTTCTTTGACCACCTGTGATTAATGCACATGAGACAGAAAAGACCTGCGCTATAATGTTCCTCTTGGATTCTGTTTACAGGATTCTGTTTACAGGAATTTTTTTGGCTTGCTTTTTACCAAGCTATTACATTCCTGTTGTTCCTATACATTCATGTCAAAATTAATAAACTTTAGTGTTACCATTCCTACATTTTTATGGAGTTTTTGCAGTAAATTATGCTACTAAAATTAATCAGTTCAGAGTCCAAATTCTGCTGTGAACTTTAATGAGCTGTATAACTTAGTGGGCAGGATCCTACAGCAGAAGGTGGCTGTAGTATCTATTTGACTCTGGCAAGGCACCTCTCCATCTCTAACCCATCTCATATACCTAGCGAGCAAATTCACAGCCTGTGTCAGAAGTACAGTGTTGTAGCAGGTGATTATCGGAAGATTGAATTAGGACAGTGCTAACTCTTTAACATAAAAATCTGAAACAATAGAGGAAAGAGCATGTGGAGGAAGGAGGCAATGGGAGATGTTACATCTCTTATCAGACATACGGCAGCCAGGCAGGCTCTGTGAACCATTTTTCTTTCATCTTCTTGCTCCACTGAAGTGCGAGTCGCTGATGTTGCTGTTGTTTTTGCTTTTAAATGATGCAGTTTCAGTGCATGCATCTGTATTCCAGACAGGCAGGGCGGCTGAAAAACAGCCAGGACACTTTGCTCTGTGTACATAAATGCTCTAAACACCTCAGTACAGTGTCAATGCTGCTGAACGATATGTTATTTAAGCTATGTTTTGATAGCGATCACTGTCAGTTCCCCAAATTCGAGATAAACCCATTTGCTGTCTTTTTTCCTTTTTTTTTGCTTTCGTCTCTTTTTACCACCTCTGACACAGAAGACATATTAGAAGTGAAATATTAACAAGGCTCTTGTGCCAGAAAAGCTCAGCTCAAGAGGGTGAGCTGGGTAATTCAGTTTTAATTTCCCCAGTTTCTAACGTGTCATATGATTGTAGGTCAATCAGCAACATACAACCCAATGGTCTGCTTTGCATTAAAAAGGCAATTTAAACTCGCCTTATAATTAAAAAAAAGAATTGCCTGATTTAACTGACTAGTGGAAAGTTCGTCAGTATGCATTGGACAACGACAGTTATGATTTGCAAATCCCCAGTGAAATGTGCTTGTATGGCAGCACACATCTTTCACTGTAACACTGGCTAAATGGAGGCTGGGTACATCCAGGAAGGAAGAGAACTGATGCTGCTACAAACAGCTGGGAGACATTGAGGGAACAGTGGCAGAAGAATCATCGTCTTCATTTGTGACTGGGAAGAATGAAGAAGTTGTGAGCTTCATTTTTATCTAGATAAACAATGAAAAGTTCACCTGATCACCTGGCTGCTTTGTTTCCAGATTTTTCTGGTCTAAAATCTGACGGGAGCTCTAGTTCCCTCGCCATTATCATTTGTTTTCTTTTGATATTTCTAACGTCTTATGGTTCCATCTGAGGTGTAAATCCCAGGAGATGGGCTTCTCAGATGGTCACGCCATATTTCTCTTTCCTATCTTTGCTGGCAGTAGGAAATGTGGAGGTGACAGTGAGAACAAGCTCACCCTTCAAGACAATCCAGCAAACAAACCAATAACTGTTTCCCACCAGCTTTAGGGAAGTTGTTGACCTGGTACAAACACCACTGCTTGATCTCATTCATAACTGTTCACTGTTCATTCACAATTCGTAAGTTCATTCTTATTTCAAGTATGCCCGAATTTATTGTGATTTTGTCACTCATTCTTTCTGTTCACTGATACAGGTCTGCCACTTCAGAATGCCATTATATTATCCAGTAGCAAATTGGCATTGGTGGTATAAGACTGAGGTCTAATTCATTGCAAAAATTATGTTATACTAAACTATAGTTGGCTAAACTAAACTTGGAGACTAAATTGGATCTACAAAAATAATACTGATGTTCTGCAGCTCATCGACACTGTCCATTTAGGTCACGCAAGCTGGAAATGACATACACCAGAGGTGTATCATAGTTAGTAATGGCTGATATGCAGTTAATACAATTTAAGCACATTATCAGCTTTGGTGAAGGTGGATCAGGAAGTATTGGGCACTGGAAACCAGATAACCATGGAGCTCTGTCATCTCAGTCTTGTGACCCCCCATTCCTTCTCCCCAGTTTTCCTAGCTGAAGCATTTGTATCTTTTCTCCAGTTTGTCTGTAGGCCAACTCTGTTCCAGAAAATAGCATAGTCTACTATAATGTTTCCCAGAAGTAAGAGGAACTTTCAGACATGATCACAACAACAATACAGGAAAGAATTGCACTGAAGTATTGCACTTACTGTGGTGTTGCACATATGTCACCCAGAAAGCAATCTGCACATCTCTTTACTAATTAGTTGGAAGAACGGAAGAGAAAAGGTATGGCCACTATTGCTCTAGAGGAAGAATACATTAGATAAGACCAGAGAACCTTACACATTATCTCTTACCCAATCCAACTTAAATCCTGTTTCCAAAATTAATCTTTTTAAACATAGCAGATGGAGTTGGGACCTAAATCAAGACAAATGGGTTTAGGTGTCCACTTTTTAATGTCTGGGTTCTCAGGATAATTAATGGTGATTGATATTCAGTCTGCGTTCAGTCATCTAACCATGGGCATCTATTGCCACCTGAGATGTAGTGAGATATCTTGCCTCGTCTCCTGCTGCTGGTCCAGAATACCACGAGTCTTTCATAGGTCCTGTGTTGTATCTGCCAGCCTCATTTGCCTATGCTGCCTCAAATGCCATTTCAGATGCAATCCTGTTTGATTTCCAGCTGCTGCTAGAGGTAGGCATAGCCATCCCACAGGCTCTGTGTAATGCCTGCCATCCCCATGAAGATGTCTCAGATACCTGTGGGTGTTTCAAATAACACTTAACACCTCTGAATAGGCAACTGACTCAAACTCCAAGATTCATTCAAACAGCCTATTCAAAGAAAGGAACTTCCAACACACTGTTACGTTATGAAATGCTGTGTGCTAGATTCTGCATAACATAATTGCAAATAATAGAGATAAAATGTCATTTGCTTATACTTGCTATAAAGTCATCATATAATCAACAATAACTCAAGACAGAATACTGATTGCCCAAAAACCAAGAGCTATAAGTAATGCTCTAAGAGCTTTGAGATAAATTAATAAGAACTAGGATCGGCTGTATTAAAAGACAAAAGCAACAAAAAATAGGCTGAACTTCTTAAACAAAACAAACAAAACAAACAGATTCCAAAGTGTGTATGCCATGAGGGGGTGTTAGTCTGATGATATAAGAAAGAAGGAATAGATTGCCAGGCTGAACCCCTGAACTCTTCAATTTAGAAGACTTTAGACTTGAAGTTTTGCTTTTAAGAAGTTGCCAAACTTTCATTACAAAGTGTAGTGCTGGTAGTACAAACTGGCTTCCACTGAAAATGTTTTTTTTAGCAAAGTTTCCTGCATAGAAAGTTCCATTGTGATTCATTAGGGAATTAATTCAGTGCAAATGGATAAAAAGTTCTTTTTTCAAGAGCAGGGCATACCGATCAGCTGCACTTCCTCAGATGCATTTCCCCCTTATACTATCTAAAAATCAGATATGACTTCACATTTGCGTTTACATGACACATAGGTGTCCTTTTTATGTGTTTGCTTACTTAGTAAACATCATCATTATGACTTTCCTAAATGCACTGTGACCACTTTTTTTTTTTTTCTTTGAACAACTCTTTTGGCTTCTGAAATTGGTGAACCTCAGATGCTTGTTATATCCTCTCAGCTAATACGTGGAAGTGCCCATGTGAACTCTCCTAATTCATTTTGGTGCAAACAGGAAGAGGTTCATGGAAACCAGCCTCAGCCATGCTGGTTTAAGCCATCTTTTGCAAAGGAGTGAATGGATCTATTTTACTTTGCTCTAATGAAGAGTAGGAACCACACATACCTGGCTGTCATGTCTTGGAGGGCGCAGTAATGAAGAGCTGAACAGTGGTAATAAACTGTTGCAGTTGCTGTAGTTATCTCTAAGTATGTGACTACACCTTAGTTTTTCGTAGTAGTTTCCTGAAATAAATTGATATGTTTTTACTTCTTGTATGTGATGAATGTATTAGGAAAAGATAAAAATCACAGACTTTGGCAAGATGTAATATCACAAAATCCTGATGAAAATATAGGTGCAGATTCTTAGAAGGTATAAGTTGTTAAATTTCATCAATATCTGTGGAATTACACTAATTTACATCAGTTGATGATCTGCCTGATGAAGTCTATAATTTTTCATCAAAGGTAAAAGAAAATCACTGCTAAGTATAAGAAAAATACAGTTTTGTTGCCTTATATTTAAAGAGGCTTTGAAAAGACTGTCTCAACAGTAGCTGTAATAGCTGCCTTGTGTTCTTCTCCTTTGCGAATCCATCTGCTGTTTCTTACCTTATAACCGAACTGGAAATCTTGCTGGGCAGGGAGCATATTTCTACCCAAGAACTTATTTCTAGCCATATTTCAAGACAAAGTACAATGATGTAGTGATCCATCACTGAAGCTTGTAGTTTGTATTAACACCACTATTATAGATTATTCCTATTTAAGTGGGAAGACTAATCATCTGAATAAGTAACAAAATCAAAAAAGAGGGGAGCATAGAGGAAAATCTGGTTAAAGTTTGAATCTATTTGTGATTTTAAAACAAAAGGAGAAAACAGCTAGAAAAACTGAGACCAATAGTGACTGAAGATGAAAAGTTTCACTTCTACCTTGCAACTGAGATGTCAGGTCTCTGTCCAAAGTTCTTTAAAAATAGCTGTGATGACAAGCTACTAAAGTTTGCTTCTATAAAGGAAAGCCTGACAGAAGCTTAAGAAGCTGGTATCAATGAATAGATTCTCAAAATGCCAATTCTTTAGGAAATACTGGGAAAGCTCTCTGTTTAAAAGGCAACTATGGCAAGAATGCACATTTGCACAAAGCAGCTTGGCCTGAGAAAGATGCATCTAATCAAGCTGAAGGCAAGAATAAAGCACCAGGGGCAAGGCGTTCCTCACATGAGCGTGCTGAAAGGGAGGCTGATAACACACGTGATAATCATGTTCATTTATCATTTGTTCTCTTAACCTTGGAAACTGAACAAAGAATCAAAGGCATGATGTACGAAACCTACAGTCTGACACTATGCTGCCTGAAGAGCAGCTACTCATTCCAAATTTTTCCTGTGTTGTTTTCCAGGCAGAAAGGCAAGTTCATCACCATGACACTGAATACCTTTAATTATTCAAATACTGTGTACCATGCAGTGAAAGTTAGCGTCTTCGGTGGGTGACCATGTGTACATTGATGCTATCACCTCTATAAGGAGATCCATATCTCATAACATGCTCCATGTCTGACTTTTCTGTTGATACTCTTCAGCTGTTTGGGGAAAAAAAAATCTCTCACTCAAGAAAAAAGTAATGAATATATTAAAAAACATAGTTTTTCCCATGCTAGATTTTGAGCTTCTAATGAAAACTTGAAAATATTTGGATTCTGAAATGCCCCTGTGGTGCTTTGGTGCACTTCAGTTTCATCCGGGAAACCCAGCCTGTAATGAAGAAAGGGGACCTAAGACTCAGAAAGCATAAATCTATGTCATAGCCAAACAGCTATGTTACATCTGAGCCTGAAAACCCAAAACAGCTTGGGTCTGAGTTATTTATTTTTCTGAGTTGAAACTTCCACAAGAGACACTTACATGAACATTTCATTGAACATTCAATTTTTCCTTTAAAACAGCCTCAGGAGAATTTTTTTGGGACTTACTTTAGTTGAATTGCCAGCCAGAGAGACTACAGATGTAAACACCCATCCGTTTGCTCTAGCTTTAAGATCAGTTTGTAATTTCACAGTGAAACTGGTCACTGAGATGTGAAATGTATTCCCTGCCACTAATCCTCTAAATTGTTCAGTTCATTAGTTTAAAATACAACATAATTTTTCCTTTCTTTTGCTGTGCCGTATTTGAAGCTATACATTTAAAAGCTCAGTATTTTTCTCACCTTCCTCTTTTTTAGTTTTAATAGATCTCAAATCCCACGGAGATGCCAGTTCAGCTCTGAGAATAGCATAGATTAGGGTATGATTCTGTTGACATCTGTTAGGCAGTAAATTACCTTAAGAACTTCTTATCCCACATTGTCTCAGAACCAAGAGGCTCTGGGTTATGGCCAACTGAAAGATTTCCGACCAAAGGGTTGCTTCTGACTTTGGCTTCCAAGGCGCATTTTCCAGAAGGTGCTGCTGAATGGTGTTTCTTGGAAAGTGATGGCAGATGGAAGGGTGTAATTTGGGTGCTGTGGTATAAAGAAGTGAGGCTACAGAGTAGGTGGGAGCCTTGCAATGCAGTCTTATTCTGAAAAATAATGGCAAAAGCAACATCTACTTGCTGAAATTGCTTGCTGTGAGATTTGAGCCTTTAGGCAAAGGGACTTGCTTCCATGAGGATGTCTCATCTCCCCAGGGCAGTGTAGCCCTCATGTTTGTTTAGATCAGCACTTTGGGACATAACAAACAATAAAATAATGCACCATCTCTCCCCTTTTTAATACACAGCATAGAGTTGCAGAGCTTTGAGAAAGGGAAGGCTGGATAGTGCACAAATAATTAGAGCAGCAACTGAACGCCTGTATACATGTCCCAAACCCTTCGATATCACATCGTAGTGCCCAGGTAGTTTGCTGTGCAGAATCATTCTTTGGCCAGCAGCATATGAAATGTAGAGCCCAACTGCATCAGAAGAGATCATTTCCCCCTGTCTGGAGATGCAACCCTTCACTTTGGAGAGTGGATGAGTGGTTTAGGCTAGGTGCGTAACTTGTAGATGGCTGGAGCTGAATGAAATGACTCCGACCCCAAGTGACTGGAAGTAAGGAGATCAGATAAGTTTGAATCCATAAAACCCCACCACAGAGAATCTCGCCAAGCCATTTTTATGGACACTTTCAGAATGGTGTCACTTCTTAGTTTTGCTCCTTCTATGTGGTTTTGTGGGGGACTATCTTTCTAAGCTATCAGGATTTACAAGATGCTACAGTTTTAAGTCCTGAAAAACTTAATTTTCTACAGAATAGCCAAACTACAGGATAGATTTCTCTTTTCATATAAAAAACACACACAGGCATTATCATGTTATCAGAAAGAGCTCATAGAAATTAGCAAGACTGAGTTTTGAAAGCAAGGTAAGGAACATCATATAGCTCACAAACACTTAGGGACTGAAGAGAGTCTTTCTTAATTGCTTGGAAATAAATTTCCAATTAATTTAGAAAGAAAAAGATGAGCCAGATAAGGAGTCTCAATTTATAATCCTGAAAACTGAACTTAAATCTCAGTCATTAAACTCATGTAATGTCTCTGCACCTAATTATGATTTCCCCAGAATTCCTTTTAAATTTATGTCTCACATTATCTGAACTTAACGACCCTCTTATAATTGGAGAAGATGTAAACTTAGCCTTAGCACCATGCATTGGACAAATCCTCAGTGAGACAACCTACCACTCCACGTGCAATATGGGTAATAAAGCAAAACTGTGCTGAATGAGGAGTGGGGAGGCTGTCAACATCTGGAAGACCATTAAAATGAAGAGTGGATATTCTTTTTTACTTCTTTTCATATAACTGTTGTTCGTGGTATCTGCTAATATCTTAAGAAGTTAAAAAAAAAAAGAATAAAGAAAGACCTTTTGCCTAAAATAACTTTATTACTAAAAGGATATTGATGTTTTCCTGGAAAAAGAGTCTTGTCTTCATATTTGTCTCTAATCTTCCCTTCACAGATAATGTAAGTAAATATATTATCAT
The DNA here is from genome assembly GCF_036370855.1 of Dromaius novaehollandiae. Taxonomy (NCBI): domain Eukaryota; kingdom Metazoa; phylum Chordata; class Aves; order Casuariiformes; family Dromaiidae; genus Dromaius; species Dromaius novaehollandiae. The sequence goes on from NC_088099.1 coordinate 162,309,950, forward strand.
TGAAAACTGACCTGGAAGGAACCTTACATGGGCAGCTAGACTGCAGACTTTCCCCTGTCCTGAAGCTGGATAGCACAATAGGTATTTTATGGATCTCAGCCCCACTAAGATTTTGCTTTGTGCCTTGTATGGACAGGAAAAGTGACCGGTCTTGAGCTGTTCTGTCCTACTGATTCTTAAACTCATTCTTGTAAGTTATTTGTCTAACATTTCCTTGTGGACATATTTCGATAACAATGGAGATTCCACAGCGAACCTGGAAAACTTGTCTTAGTGTTGTAGTATCCTGTTAAAAAGTACCCCTATAAACTGGATAACTTGACTAGATAACATGTTTATGCTTTGTGTGCATATACTGGTGGGTGTTAAGGCTCCATGAAAAAAAGGAAGTTTGAGAAGAAAACCTGTAATATCTGACACCAACAAAAACGCACAAGCCCCAAAGGTTTTTATTTGGCTGCTGAGAGATTCTAGTAAGGCATGTAATTCCAGCAAGAGAGACTGCTGTTAGGATAAATGACTCTAGAGAGATTGCCTGACTAAAGAGAGAAGAAAAATGGCAGCCAGGTATCCGTTTTGTGGAAACCACAAGAAAACATCACATCACAAATATTACAGGAAAGTAGAACCCAGGCTAAGATTTTCAAAGGATCAAAGGAAAGGGAGAGCCCAGTCCTACGTTTGTTCTGATGGGAGTTTAGTGTCTTTGTGACAGGACGTGAAGGTCTTTAAGAAATAGGTGAAGTGAGAGGTAAAGGATTTCCTCCGTTATATGACCTTCACAAGGGCAATGAAAACATAATCCACATGCCATAGGAACAACCGCAGGAAGACCTCAAGCAGGATGAGGACATGAACCAGTGTCTCTAAGGCATTCTGCTGCTGGTGGAGGCATTGCTGCTGCTGGAGGCACCAGGCTTCAAATTCCAACGCTATTTGTTTCGAGGTCTGCTGTTTGTAACATGGTTGAACGAGTAGTCTAATCTATTTGAGATAGATCCCACCGCAGATCTCACATCCTTTCTTTTCCAGCAGCAAGAGTGTTTAATTTGCCTTGCTATATCTGACATCAACCTAGAGCAAGAAAACTAGAAAAGTCAGAAGAAAGCACTTCACTACTCCCTTGTCTTCCTGGAAAAGTAATGAAATAAGAGACAGATGACATATGTCCATCATGTAAAATACCCTCTTGGAATAAACTGCAGAGGACCATTTTGGTGATGGCTATAAGATCATACGGAGCTAGAAACAAGAACAGCTTGTCCTTTGCATATTGCTGAGTCTAAAGGCCTTGATACCTGACCATCTCACCTGTCTGCTGAGCACCAAGGAAAGTATTGCTCTTCATGGTATGCCTACCACAGGTAGGATAGAAATGAAAATACAGTTCCTGTCTCAACTCACCAGATGCACTATCTGAGGAAGATATCAAGTCCTTTTAATACATTATTGTGGATCCTGACCGTACTTCTCACATGAGGAGCAGTATTCTACATTTGACAATATCAGATGCTACAGAAGGATCTGGGGGGTTTCTAACAAGGCCCTTTCTCTGTTGATAGAAGAATTTCTTTAGTTAGTATCATTAACATAGTTTACTCAATTCCGTGTCCTGGCCTACATCTGGACAATGCTGTATCTACATTATTGCTGTCATTAAAAGAGTTTGAAGATAGCCTTTCTATGAGTTCTCTGTGAGCTTTCTCAGGAACAGCAGGTTTGACACTGGATTTTTTTTTTCAACCAGAACCAATAAATCCAGGATAAGCTTCTTTAGTGTCCAGTGCATTGTAAAGTGTTTGAAGGAAGAAGGAAATTATTACCCTCTAACTGAGACATGGGTTTAGGGTGTCACTAGCTGCTCATGATTTTCTTTCACAAGCCCGGAAGGAGATAGGTCAGATTCACAAGTTTGGGATGGAGTACCTCTCAACATGTCAAGAGCTTCTCAGTAAATCAGTATATGGAGCTTAAGGAAACAGTGATGAATGAGTTCAGGTCATCTGAGAAGCCTTTGCTGGAATCACAGCTCCTTCCACAATGCTTAATTCAATAAGCTGAAGAGGTAGTTTGGGTTGGAATTTACACATCTTCACGGTCAATGGAAGAGTTTCATTTTCATGGGACGGAAGAGTTTTGTCAGACATCTGGTCTGTGTCTATCACTTTCTGTGGATTATGCAGCAAGCACAGAGTGACCGCAGTAAAGGTGCTGTAGCTGAACTCTCAACGTTAGACAAGGTGAATTAGGGTCACAGTGAACTGGGTAGATCTCACAGCAAGAATTTCTTTTGACTCAGCCAGAAAGGGCTGCTGATGAAAACATAGGTCAGAGCTTCACAGACTGATACCAGTAAGAATCAATCCTTTTTTTCTGTATAACACATATCTTTAAACACAAACAAATCTTTTGAGTGTCTTAAGATCAGATTAGCTACTGTCTATGTAACCACAGGTACCAGGAACTATAGCTCTCATTCTTTCTTCGCTGTGGTCTTTTTTTTTTTTCCTCCTCCTGCAACATGAAAGGTTATTTATTCTAAAGCAGAGGTAAGCTGTTTACTTCTGCATGTGGATTTCTGTAGTTTCTGGCTGCATTTTGATTTGGAACCCATTTTGTTTGGAACCCACTTCTAATTATATGCTTGCTGAGGAATTTCTTGTGAGTAATTTCTTTCTGGTTTGTTCAATATAACACTGCATATTTACATATTGTGAAGCAGAAGACAGTTATCTGTGGTTTTCTCTAACTACACTCCAGGAGAAACTGTCCTTAACAAAAAACAGTTACCATTGTCTGTGTATTTTTCAGCTGGTGAGGCCCAAAGATCTTCATTTTGTAACAGGGAAACCAAGAGTGGTTTTGTGGTATTGTGATCTAATTGGATGGGCAGAAGAGAAAAGAAAAGGATAGATTAGTTCAGGTGGGGCTGAACATGTGAGAGTTGGACACAATACACCAAATTCTCTCTCTATTTCACAGTGCAACTCTCTCAACCATGTTCACTGATTGAGTGTTTGTACTGCAAAGGGTATCCTTTGGCTTGAATTAGTTTTTTTATAAGCAGATATAGTAGCTCACAGTGATGGAGGGATTCTGCTGAATTTTCTGAAAAATCCACAAGTCCCACTTAAAAAACTTAAACCGCTCGTCCAGTTGGTTTCTTAAATATGGGTAGCTCCCACCCAGCACTGAAGGGCACATGATAGAGATCAACAGGGCAAAGGATGGAAAGCCTCATTTTTTCAACACCTGTGTGATTTTCAGGCTGACCTGATATCATCATCTCTTTTAAAAACAAAACCTGTTTTCTCCATGGCTTACTTCCTCCCTCCCCACCAAAGGATGCAGCAGTTTCAGCTAGGGCTGATGAAAACTACTTTCCCATATCCTTTCCAAAAAGTATCAAGGAGGCGATTTCAATTCCAAGCAACGTATGAGCAATGGCAGAGAAGTAGTTAAGTCAGTGGGTCCTGAAGTCTTCCTGCAATAACCAGTCAAATCTGTAAACCTATACCAATGTGCGCGTTACAAATCAGGGGTGGAGGAGGGGACGGACTGTGTTTTCTTTGGTCTGTCTTTTTTATTTTTTGTCTTTTTATTTATTTATTTGTTTGTTTTTTGCAGTGGCAGCATGTCTGAGACTCATGAATTTTGTTTGGAGGAATTGCTTTCATAATTTAACCTTGCCAAAAGTGGCTGTGCCTCTTAGTAGTTTTTCATTATAAAAAATCCTCTGTGTCACCCCTGGATATTCTCAAGCCAATAAAAAGAAAGTCATTATTACTTTTTTTTGTCAAATGGAAGAAAAAATACCCAGTGTGCTATAATAATAATAGCAATAATAAAAGATACTGATGATACTCAGAGATCGGCTGAATAAGCCCGTTGACTGCACTATTTTGTTTGGGGGATTTTCATACCCCTTCTTGATGAGGCTGTTGGAGTGTAATGTATTCTGCCTTCCAGATGACACATTACTTTTGACTTTCGTGTACAATATAGGCTAATAACATCTCGCGGCTTTTCAATTGCAAGCCGTTCTTTGATAAACTGACAGTGATATGAGCACCACTGCAAGATATTATTTTTGGAACAATGGAGTCAGGGCTGGAAATTCTACGATTAGTGACAAATTTTCAGTGACAATCATTGTATATTTCCAGTGCTGAAATCAATAGGAGAATTCAAGAAATAATGTTCTCCTCCATGCACAAAAGGAATGTGACCCATCGTTAACACCTTCAGGCAAATGAGTGATGATTTAGGGCACTTGACAAAAGTTCATTTGTCTCTTAGGCTTTTGAAAATGGGGACAAGAATTGTAATTACAAGAGTGGGGAATTTTCTGAGCAGATGGGGAATTTGAGATAGAAATTGCCTGTCGGAGTATTTTATACTGTACTGTTGCACTTAAGATGTACTTTGAAGTTACATCAAGGGCATCCAGAGTGCACAGATAAGCAGTATCTGTCATGTCTTAACATTAAGAAATGAATCATAGAAATAGTCTGTTAGTCAAAACAGGTGTTTTAATGTTACCATTATAAATGTAAAAAAATAGAGCCACCAAAGTTAATAAATGTCAACAAAGAATGCCACTGAGATCATGAACCACAGTGTAAAAAATGAAATGCAAAGAAACATTCTCATACTGTATTAACAGCGCTCTAGCCTTGTCATACACTGTTAATCGCAGTGTGGGTCACTTAATAATCTTCTTTTTCTTCTACAAATGAAGGCCAGTATGAAAAAAAGGAGGAATAACAGCTTCCGAAACATTCCTGCATAGCCTTTCTTTCCAGGTGGCTTTCTTGTTTCAAAATATTTTACTCAGGGTCTCAACAGGGTCTTAGCAACCAAAGGAGGTAAAAAGCTTGTCAGACGTGCATATATTGATTAAAAAGAGGACTGCGTTCTTTTTTTCTTTTTTTTTTTTGACTTCTTTTTTCTATGAACAGAACTATCAGACTTTTGGAGCACTGCAGGGAAAGTAACATCTTTAACCTGACAAGAAAGGATAAATTTGTGAGCAACCAATAAACTCAATTCAGGACATTTTGGTGTCATACATGTCAAGTATTTCACATCTTCTAACAAAAGACAAGGTTCCAGGTCAATGTTTTGACTAGATAAATCCCTGCATGTTCCTTCCACCAGTCCCTAAAGGGACATCCTCGTCAGCCAGGTGTCTCCATGTATTTGGGATCTCTTCCAATGGCACTTCATTTCATGCATGCTTTGAAATTCTTCTGTATGGATCTGAAGCACTTCAGATATTCTGTCAATACTTCTGAATGAGTTTCTCTATTCCAGCTCCTCCATTTTATACTTAGAAATTACCTCTCACATTATCCTGTTTTTCTCCTACAAGAGGAGAAAGTGTACAAGAAAGTGTATCAAGGTATGAGGTGATTTTCCAAGGTACATTAATCATCTCACTAGGATGTAAGAACAGGCTCACAAGTGAGCTGAGCGTTGTGCTCGGAGGTGTCCCAGAGCTCTTGAGGAAGGTCAAATCACATGCAATAACACAAATGAGAATCCTTTTGACTAACTAGTTGTTCCTCATAATGCTCCATAAAATGAACACTGATATAGATACATAGGGTCTAAAGATGACTTTTTTTTTAAACAGATCGTGGGACATACCAATCTCTCCAGCAAATACATGCGATACCCCTTTAGTTTTATCCTTAAATCACCAGCTTTCATAATAAACGGAATCTGAAGCAAACTCAGGCAGGAGATTAGGCTCTCTTCAGATTCAGCGAAAGGCAGCTTAATCAGTTTTCATTAAATTTACAGTATAAAACTTTTCTTGGTGATGACAGTGGTGAGATATTTCATCTTTGCAGACAAATTCTTAGATTCCCCCGGAAGCCATGTTCCCCACTTGGGATTTGAGACACCCCAACCTAGCCCCAACAGATGACGTCCCCTCCAAAGTGATATAGCAGATCATTTCTTTCCCTCTCCGTGTGCAAGCCCCCGTGATCATCCATCAGGCAAGCAGGCATGTGTCATGCTCTGGTGCATACACCACCAGCTATGTCAAAGCACTAGTCAGCATCTGGAGACTGCACTTCCTAGGGAAGCCTCTTGGAGTGGGATCCAGGCAGGAACCCAGAGCCACAGCTTTCCTGATTGCCTTTTTGAGTGGAAAAAGACTGCAGATTGTCTCTATCACTATGTACGCAAAAGGTGGAGGTCTCTCTGTGGGAAAAATGAGGTGGGAGTTAATTGTGAGTCTCTGTCTGAAGGCATGAGACCTGTCAGCTCTGTACATGGGAAGGCAAGTGCCTAAAACTCGTGTGTTTCTGTAAATGTTCTTTCTCCACTGACCAAAATTTGTCAAATATAGAATCAAATCTGGATTTCTGCATGCAGAAACTTCTTTGCCTTCAGGCATATTAGAAAACACTTTTTTTTTTTTTTTTTTAATAAGGGTTCATCCATCAAAACAACAGACAATGGTAAACGTGACTGTCTCAGCAAATTTATCTGATCATTGCAGAACGGGAGTGGGAGAGGATGACAGCTGTATATTTAGAGAGAGGGACAGGAATTATAGCTCCCATTTATTTGATTCTTTGCTTTCACTATTTTTACTATTGCAAATGGTGGGAAGATTGCTATGTCTTCATCCCCAGAACAATGTCAACTCTATAAGGCCTCAACCTTCACAGAATTACTTTTGAATCCAGATAGCATTCCCAGTCACTATACAAAGGAGATTAATGCTGGGATTAAACTACAGAATGACATGAGCCAAATTAATTTTCTCCCCTTCCATCTCCTGTATCTCGTCTGTAGTATGAATGGAAATTAATTTCCTAGAGAGGGGGAATGGCTGCGAGAAATATTGAAGCAATTAATTACTGTTGATTTTATTCTTCTTGTCCAAGACATTTTTATTTTCTCAACACTTAATTGAAGCACACTTTGTGTGTAGTGGGGAAGGGAGAAGCTGAAGTACAACTGTACTAGACTGCCCTTCTTCCTGCACATCATCCAGAGAGTTTGTTTATATTTTGCAAAGGAATTTCATAAAGCTAAAACTTCTGGACTATAGTATGTAAATCCTTGAGATATACATGTTAATAGTACTCAGTCACCATTCAAAGAAAGAGAACACTACAGACACTGAATGCACATAGACAGTGTAGCACACAATGCTTGAAATCTGTGGATGACTTTTAAGCAATAGTCAATAGACATTAGATCTCCTAAGGGTCTTGGTACACTTTCATTTGTTACCATTACATATTTAAATATAAATGCAATATTTTAATATATTATTTATGGAGCTGTCAGTACATCCATATCAACTCACCTTCTCTCAGTTTCTTTTACAGGTGATTTCTTTTATCGTGTGGCCATCAGAAGTTCAGTGTATAGACATGCACTTGTATTTGTCTATGTCTGGGTTCTTCACAGCTGGAAAGAACTGCACCATCTCAATTTTTATCCAAGCATTATAAAACCCTGTCACCAAGCAGCTATCCACAGCTAGCAGCATTGCAGCCCCTGGTTAATAGCTGACTGGTCCTTCATGCCCAGTGAAGCAGAAATCTGTAGACAAAGTTGTCCAAACATGAGGATCAGCATAAACTCTGAGCTGCTCACTTCAGAGGACAGCTCTGAATTCCCATAGAGGGAAGAGCCACAGAGAGAAATCGCAAAGCCTGATTTCAGTCACTTCTTCATTTCTTTTTTTTATGTAAGAGAGACTTCCAGTTTAAAGCAGTTAATTAATAGCTAACTGTAATCTCCATAGCTGTGTGTTTGAGGACCATAAACCTTAGCCCTAGGGAACCTCCATGGGAAGTATAACAAGACCAGCACTCACCTGTATCTAGTTATACAGGTTTGAAGTCCAGACCTGAAGGTATAAATGTCTAATGGTCCCACACTAATCACCTCTGAGTCCGCAGGACTGTTCAACTATTTATAAATTTTCATGTCCTTGCTGTGGTATGGTAAGGCAGGGTATGCACCTCCCATATATCTTCACATATGCCTTCTGGAATACCTCCTGAGCATGTCCAGTCGCTCTCTGCTGCTAAATCAGGATGTTTGGAGGCCCTTCTGGATGAGTTGCTGTGCCCAGCCTATTGCACCTGTACAGAGATAGCACTTCCAGCTAAAACATGTGTCCTAACTGCTTCAGTCTTTCACTGGTCAAAACAATGTGTGATGCTGCAGCGTTGGGGCTGGGGGACTTCTGTGTGTTGTTTGTAGTGATAGAAATGTTAAAGTTAAAACAGAGCTCAAATGAACAAAAAACATGTTCATAGCATGATATTTGCTCACTGCCGTCAAGAAAAAATTTTCTGGGTCATTCACTTTTTAGATGCTTTCCAATCATCATCATACTTCAGCTTGCTAAAAGCACTTAGCATTTCTGTTGCAGGGTACAGGTTATAGCAACACCCAGAATAATAGAAAATATCCTTTGCAGGTAAATCAGTATCAATAGCGCTGATTCACAGATAGAAAGCTTGATCTCAAGGGAGTAAAAGCACATTTTTCAAAGAAGTTTCTTGCTTTTCTGGGTGCCCTGCTTAATTTGCTGAAGTCCCATGACTGCATTTGTCCTAGCAGCAGATGTGGGTGATTGGCATATGTGGACAACGTGCATGCAATACTAGTTTCAAAACATCTCCTCCCTATCACCATCTTTAAGATCAGATAAGAAGTCCTTGGAAGAGCCAGAGTTAAAATGATGGGCTTGTGCTCACTCCTGTACATAATACAAGAGACAATGCTATCCGCAATGATGTTGTTTCCCTTTTCAACAAGAATATATGCCAGAGACAGTCCAATCTGACAGTCAACATGTAATTAAACCATGAAATTTACTGCTGTATGACGTTGCCGAGGCCAGGAACTCTGCTGAAGTCAGAGAGGGACTGGATATTTATACAGATAACAAATGTACTTAGTTAATTCTAACAACAACAAAATATTAGAAGGAAGTGAAAATACGTAATAAACGGTTAATGATGATTGAGATAAAACCCTGCTCATTGGCTTGTATACTATTTTTTTCTTATCTAAAACATTTAAAGAAATTGTCATTATTCATACAAATATCTAATCTTTTAACTACTTTCTATATAACCCTTGTGTTCAGTTTCTATCTACGTGGCTTCAAGGCCCAGGTTCCCTTTTTGAGTTAAAGTATAAAATTAAGCTCAGTCTACATTTTAAGGTTTCAGCTAATCCTATGTGAAATTCATCAATTTTGTTTTGAAGAGTTTTAAGATAGACATTTCTCAACAGTTTAGCACACCACCTTCCCGTCTCTTCACTGGCAGTATTGTCAAAATGTGTTTAGTCCTGGTCTTGACACACTTCAGATTTATCTCATTGCCTGAAGATAGGCATCTAGTGCTAGAGTATCTAAAACAGGTCTGACACAGGTCCCCTGGCAGACCTGAGCCCTTTTGGGGCATGAACTGGTGGCCTTTTCAAATGACAGTGGACTACTCTGTTTAGGCAGTCAAATTGCACTCTTATTTGTGTAAGCAGGGTTGAATAAATAACCTCCGACATGCATGAAAACTTTAATTCTGAGTGTTTAGTTTTGGCTGAACCATGAGGTTCAGTCTTACTTTTACAGCTTCTGCATGGGCACTGCTGGTGAGGCCAGTCAGTGAAAGCAAGTCACCGTCACCATCACTTGGTGATGATGGTCTGACTCACTAAAAATGAGTAATTCTAGCTGTTTTAGCCTCCTTTTCTCTGTGCCTGTACTGTGATTTACCAGGTTTGAAGTTCTTTAGGAGCCAAACCATTTACACCGGAACATATGAATGATGTTACTGATGCAGACACCTCATTAAACCATGCTTGCATTCTGATGAGCGATGACTCTTGCAAAATCACCTACACAAGCCACTCTGTCAAGAATTTGGATAATCCCAGAGATATGCAATACCACAGGCAAAAATCTACTTTATGATTTGCAAGCGTGTGTGAGATGAGGATTCTAGCTATGACACACGACGACTCCACTTTGAGGAGGGTCACAAGACATTGTGATACTGCACACTGTCCTTCTGACCTCTTTAAATTTAAAAAGGCAAAAGCTGAAAAATAAACCAGATTCAAAGATATATGAGATGCACATGAATTTTCCCTGAAACCTCTCTGTACTCTGTCTCCCATCAGAGCTTGCCTATTGTCATTTTTTTAGTATTGAAAAAATAGCAACGGCTTATCAAAGAAATAGATACTGAGGGTTCTGTTTGCCCAGGAGATGCCTGGAAACAGCCTGAATGTCTGGTCTCCAGAAGACGACCTGACCAGTTAAGCAAAAAAAAACCCCAGGAATCAGCAGCTGTCGATAGTTCAAGGCGATGTCACTGCCAGCACCCACTTGTTAGATTTGGCTGTTACAAACACGCATTCACCCTTTCTTATCCAAGATTTTTTTTTTTTTAATTTCATGGGAAGCTTTTTCTAATTTCCTTGCTTGGTACGTATGGAAGAGCTGCCTCAAGCACTGGGAAGAAACTTTTGAAATGCCTGTAAAAACCTAAGTGAAATCAACAGCTAGATATTGAGGTCAGAAAACTAGCTGCTGAGCAAGCTCAGTTAGTTACTGTAGTTTACAGAATGAAACCACTTTTCATTTAAATCCGCAGACTTATGATAGATGCTAGTGAAAGGCTATAGAGATGACATTATGCCAAAATGAAAATAAATTGTCAGTATAAATCCAGGGAGACATTGTCACAATATCAGCTTGAAACAAAATGACACCAATGCAAATTTTGTAAGAAACAACTTTAAGATGTCAAGACAGTGGCAAATTGATGTCAGTTCAGGTCTGCAGGGAGACTGTTATGATTAAAAAAGAAAAACCCAAACAAACTCAAAAATGTTCCCAAAGTGAAAGCTATAATAAGAGGGTCTCATTTTGGAAGCTGAAGCAGAGGTTAGTTGCAGTAGCACAAACAGAGAGATATCGTTATTCTGCTGTCAAAAACAAAACAAAAGGAAATACTGATGCAAATGTTATATACACTCGATAAACATTAGATTGTGTGTATGGATAGACACTGACATTCTCACAGTTTAATTTTTTTCTATATGTGTCTACATAATCTCTGATAGCTCAGTCAACTAATTAGAAATCTGGAAGCTTCTTCATACCATACAAACCTCCTATAGCTTTTTACTCGTATAAAATGCAAATGAATTTAAGGTGAGTTGGATACAATGACTAGATAGCAGGAACAGAGCCTGACTCTTCTGAACAAAGTCTCTCATTAGCAGGGCTTGCTGAATCTGCTTGCAGTCAGCTTCAATCCACACGTCTTGTAGCTCACTATCCTCAGAAACCTGAGTTTAGCCCCAGTAGTGACCAGGAAGGCTTAGAAACACAAACAGAGATATTTTGAAAGTCTTATGGGTTTTTCTAGGAGTGTTTTGAAGCGTCAGTTTTGAGTGGTGGGATGTTGTGAGCAGTTGTAAGAACACTTAATGCCTGGCATCTCTTGAAGTCATTTACATTCGGGCAAAAGTGGGTGGAAATTCTGCCATGTGAAAACGGCATTTGCAAATGTGTAAATGACTGCACAGCGTTTGCGGCAGTCAACAACCAGGGCCCTTGCTCTGTGTTGTGGTGCTGCCATGTGCAGCATTAACCTTTACCACGATCTGCTTTTCTTGCACACAATAACAGCAGATCTTTGTCAGAGGGTGGTTACACAAGACGGTACATATGCTTCCAGGCACCCAGTCCTGGATCAAAAACACATGGCATGAAGCGCTGAACTGATCTAGGCTCATTCTGTCATGCTAAATTGGTTTGAAATACTTCAGGGTGTATCTGAGTCTCTGAAGACTTTTTGACATAAATACCGTATTCTTTGCCTTGGCTTTTTCAAAAGAGAAAGAAGTATGTGATCAGGCCTGAAGCAGATAAGGTTCGTACTGCCTGGAGATCAGATACGCCACAGATCCTGTATTTATGACCAGTTTCAGCTTAGTTAGCTACTTTCTGTAACTCACCTCTGCACAGTTAGCTACTTTCTGTAACTCACCTTTGCATGTATGTTTAGTTACACAAACTCAAAGAAATAGCAACAACCACAATGACATTAACAATAATTATGTCTTCAAAATCTTTCGCCTTCCCTTTTGGACTGCAGTTCACTCTTGAGTTTGTCTTTAGAAGCTGACTTTAAATATCACAGGGCCAGATTTCAATACCTCCTATACCGGAGCCTATCTGAAGCAAAACCATTGACGTCAGTGGAACGGTTCCAGATTTATAGCTGCCAAGTTATGCACATCTCCGTATGTGTCATTTTTTTTTTTTTTGCTAGTTATTTAATTCATTGATTTGCATACCATAAGCAATTTGCATAGAACTAAAATTTGCATAGAACAGCACGTAGACACACCAACCTGCCCAAAGCAGTGAGGTGGGTAGGACATCTGGAAGACGGGGTGAGGGTGTTAATGTCTGTGTGCAGAAAGGAGATGAATCCTTGTAGCTGGTTTGGGCGCCGATGGCAGGAGTATGTCAATAAGCCTGAGAGGTGCTGTGCTTTTCACCTTCTGTCCCTGTGTACACAAGCTGTGCCTATCATTGCCCCAGCAGGAGCCACCTGCATTCCCTACCCAGGAACCTGTTGGTGGGAACGGTCAAACATAAGATGACGTGGTGGGGAGAGACAACTGAGGAAGGAGGAGGGATGTGGGATATGTTTTCTGGTGGCTATGAGAGTATCGCTTGATGGCTAACAGTTGCTGTGCCAAGATAAATTTGCAGCCAGATGAGAGCAGGCTGCTAAATCCATGTGTGAAAGATATCATGAAAAAAACATGGACTTGATGAGCCCACAGATGTACTCTAGGGTAAATGGAATGAAAACTTACTTAAGATTGACATGAATCATTGACACAAATAAGATTCTTGTTAGGAAAGCTAGGCATCATCAACAAAATCCTGACTACTCTCTGCCCACAGCACATAGATCGGGTGCTGGTCCCTTGTAACAGTGGACCGCATCATCAAAATCCACAAATCTAGTCTTACTGGCAGAAAAGAATTTTACTTGGAAAAATTACTCAGAAATTCAGATTGTGTCATTTACTTACCTTTTCTTGAAGGACAAAAGTAACATTTTCCTGCTCAGAAATTTCTCTGAGATGAGTTTGCCAATTGTTGCTTTCCATATGCACACATCTCCGCTGACACCCAGGAGAGCTTTTTCAGTCTTCCTGATGGTGGGCCTGAATGGGTATGCAGAGAAAACGAAGGCAGAGATTCCACCTACTTCAAGGGGATCGTAAGCAGATAGCTTCTCGTGGGAAAGGTGGGATGCCTGCAGGACAGCCTCCACCAGAAACAAATCCTCCCTCGCCCAGAAGTAGTTATCCTAGCGGTACAGTAGGATCCCTGCTTCCTTTTCTCCAAATCACAACTACATGAGTTAAAAGAAGGAACGTGCACTATTTGTCCTTAAATTGTATCTTCCCTAGGAGTAAATGTGTTTCTCACTCATATGAGCTGGCAGAAATCAGTTCCCTTGCAGTAAAACCAAGGCAGGACATAGATTTTCTTTTTTCCAGTTTTGACAAAAGCTGACTGTCAGTTTACCAAGAAGCCTAAGTGTTAGAGATGGAGGACAACATCACGGCTGCAAGTCCCCGACTCAGGTCAGCACTGTCTACAACTGGCTTTTAGTGGGTTGAGCTAAATTCTGTGGAGTCCAGATTTTACTTAGATTTGCTAATATTTATTAGCAACATCTGCTGCCTTTCTGCCATTTTTTTTTTCTTTTGGTCTCCTTTCAGGTAAGCTGTGCTTATTTAAAATCCCACTGTTTTTCAGGGTGAGGCACGGCCTTTTAGGGCAAGCCCATATTTTTGGGCAAACCCATCCCAGCAATGGTTAAAGAAGAAAATCCAGTTCTTATGAACTGCATCCTGGTTCCCTCGGCACCATGATTTTTTTTTATTTATTTATTATGAATTAACTGATGTCATCTAGCTTTATAAACAGAAGCGGAGCTCAGCTGTGGCTTTCAGTGATTGTCATTAGTAAATTACTGTGGTGAGTGACAGATTTCAAATGGTCAGCTCTGTTTCCCTCCCTGAAACCTAGATCAGATTGTCAGCTTGTTACTGACAATCATCCCTGAGCAAACAAACAAACCTCAAACAAAGCAGAAAGCCCACACACATTTTTTACATCAAATCCTATATTTAACTGTAAATGGGTGGTTGGCTGCAGTTCCTGCTGTGTCTCTATTGTTCTGCTTCTCTGTGTTTGTCTCCATCTATCGTGTGCTGTCACATTTATTCAAGTTCTTTTCTCACAAAAATATTTTCTAATCACAAAATATCTCCTTCTACTTTGGTGAGTTAAACAAAAGCCCCTCACAGTACTTCGGGTAGCATAATGGCAGTGCTTCTCATAAGCCTCTACCTTTTTGTTTTGGTCACAATTCTGCTCTAGGGCATATAAAATACCATTTCGATACTTCTAAAGGTAAATAGAGTTCTGTCAATAACCTGAAAATTGCTGACCTTGTCTTGTTCATCAACCTAGGCATGGAAAAAATTCTACCTCCAGGGATTAGCAGTGCTCTTTCATCTGAAGTGGAAAATGCTAAGCCTGCCATATTTAATGACAGGCCCAGGAGGGTTAATGAAAGAATATAAGTGACATTTCACCTTGACTTGCAGCTGCCCTATAACATTGCCTAAGGGTCTAGCTAAGCGTTAGCTCCATCTGAGAAGTACGAGGCAGGAGTAAAGACCTATGGAGGATTCTTACAGGATATCCTTGTTTGCCCTGATTGGCTTTTCTTTTTTTTTCTTCATTTTAAGAAATCTGTAACCAGTGAAGCCTTAGAGATTTCACTGCCATCATCGGTTACAAAAGCTCTGGAAAGAGTGAAAAACTGAATAAGAGAGAAATGGACAGTGAATGACTAAATGATCTTCCAGCTTATGCCTGGCCTCTACCAACATTTCAGATTTTGCTTTGTCTACTGACAGCTTCATTTTTATAAGCCAAACATTGATGATTAGTCTAGACTGCTAATTAGAAGTTATGCTTTTACACGGAGGCTTGGATTAAAAGCTTTTGCGGTTTCGTGGATTCTGGTTTGTGTGAATGTCAGTTTGATCCTTTTAGTGTGTTTATGCTAAGTATCAATAGGCTCCTGGGATTCGTGGAAGCTCAGTGCTGAACATCTCCGACATCGAGCAATAGCTGGGGTGCCGCTTCCATTCGAAAGGCTTTCTTCTCTCCCCACTAATGGAGGATCAAAAGTCATCCCTGCAATTAAAACATAAACTCCTGGCTGAAAAAAATCCCTTTCTTTGGCATTTTATGTCTAATTAAAGATTTTAGTAGGAAATGTACAGCAGCGCTCACTGATTAATTTATCAAACACAAAGTCTCTCTTTCCCCTACCACTCCAATTAGCCAAGCATTTTATATGACTGGGAGTTTGGAACAGTGCTACTACACGGAAACCAGAGGCTCTTTGCATTTGAAATTACACGGTAAAGAGACTAGAAAATTTCTCATTTAATATCGTGCATATTTAGGGCCTGATCCTGTGAATTATTGAAAATGCCTGCTAAAAAATGAATGGCCTATTGAAGGTCCATTCTGGTATGATATTCAATACCCTGAATACACAAGAGCATCAATGAAAAGCAGAAGATGCTGAATGTCTTGGATAATAGAGTGTTTACTGTATAAAATGCCCAAAGGGAAGCATAGCTGCTGCTTAGAAGATCTCAGGCACTGTTGGGTAATATTCACATGTAAGCTGCTGCCTTCTTACCTTGTGCTGAAATGTTCCCACATTTCACAAGCTAGAATTGATCTGTTCTTCCATAGGAGACCTGCCAGAAGCAGCATGGAAATATATTATGAAGCATTTGTCATTCCACTCTAACACAGTATCATGAACATTACTGGTTGGCAGCTCATGTGTCTTTCATATGTCTTTCATGTGTTCTTTATTTGCTTATCTTCCCTCTCAGGGTGGTGTTTAGTAGTGTGCTCTGTTTTGTGGTATATCCCTGATTTGTTTGTCAACAAAATTTGTTTGTTGATTTGTTTTTGATATTTGATCTTGTTGTTGTTGTTGCCGGCTTGTTTTATTCATTTTGAAGATATATGTTGTCTGCATGTTTGTTATGGAAGAAAAGTTTCAAATTTGGATTCGAACAGCTCTCAAACATGATGACGCTTGGTAGACCTAGCTATGAATAAAGAGGCAGCGGGAAATGACACAGCTCTGATCAGACCAGCTGGGAGATGCCGTGGCCATCCACAAACAGGAGGATGAGGATATCCAGACAACTTAGAGTACAAGCGTTAGCACGTTTAGATCAAAAGCGTCCGCACCCGTGGCGGTGCCCGATGCCTGGGGCTGCCCCAGTTGCCCTCTGCTCCCTCGTGGGCAGTGGGATCCATGGCATTACAAGAGGGTTAGTCTAAAGTAACCCCCCACATCCCCAAAAAGTGCACAGTGTGGACACTGGTACCTCAGCACCAAGTGCTTCTGTCTCCAGATCTCCTCCTATTAGGTCGTGCTTGCTAATGCAGATCTAATGTCGGCCTATCTTCTGAGCTGGCCAGACCTATGACCACTCCAGTCCAAAGGGTGCCCCACCACGTAGCATGGCACTGTGCCTCTCATCAAGGCCTATTAGTTTGGACTTGAGTAGTGATAACAGTTATGCAGCTTTCAGAAAGGATCTTGCCACAGCTCCTCAGGCTGGAGGAGAGGCAAGCTGAAGAAAATAAAGGTCTGTAAAAGCATGAGTGACAGGAGAAGATGAACAGGGACTGACTGGTCACTGTTTCTGCCAATGCATGGTATAGAAGGCATCAAACAAAACTAGCAGGTTAAAGAAACAAACCAAAGTGAGATGCTTCCTCCTGTAACATGCAGTTAAGCTTTGGAGGTCCCTGCCGTAGGGAGCTGTGCATGCTACAAGTTAACATTGCTTCAGCAAGTAGATGGAAAAATTAGCAGGAAATAATAAGTTCTTCAAGGAATAGGAAATACAAAGGTGCTAGTTCAGGCAGTCTGGGGCTGCAAAAAGCTATAGACAGTAAAAGTATCCTGGGGAACATCATGACACACTGTCCTCCTTGTCTCTTGGACACTGTTGAAAAGAAAATACTGGACCACGCAGAGCTTTGGTCTGGCTCAGTATAGCAGTGCTGACACTCTCATGTTATGTTCACTCTTAAAAGCAGGAAAGGGCAGAGGTAACCGCAGAACTCCCAGTGTCCAAGGCATGTATGCTCTTTAACTACACCTCCTTTCGGATATATTGTCATTGCCTCATCTCTTGCCGGTGGAAGGTCTGTACCTCCCAAAGTGCAGACTGGACTCTTGATGGAGAGCAGGATGCCCAGAGAAACATCATTTGTTCACTGCTTAATCTGGTCACCTACATACTGCAGAGGAAGGGTCTGTGTCAACATGATTAAGTAGGAAGGGGTTGGGTATTTTTATAAAGGCTCGTTGGTTGAAGAAGAAATAACAATAAATGAAAAGAGCAAACCTCAAACTTTGTCCCTGTACAAAGAGAACCAAAAAAAGAAAAAAAAAAAAAAAAAGGAAAAAGAAAGAGAGAGAGAGAAAGAGAGTAATTCAGACACTGAAGAAATTACTGGCAGGATCTGAGGAAGTACACAGAAGAGAATAACACATAAGGGAGAACTAAAAAAGGCAAAAATGTGTGTTTCCGGAGAAGAAGCTCATTGCAGTGCTTGGACAAGAAAGAAGAGACAGGCCTTGTGAAGATATCAAGAAACTGGTCTACATTTTTTTTGGTAATTTTGCGAACCCAGCTACTTGCCCAAGAACATATGGTGGCATAGCCCATGGCATGGTTAAAAAGCTGAAGATAACCTACATGTTGGGGGAAAACCGGAAGCCTTGTGGACACCCTGCTCCAGTAGTTTATATTCTATCATCTAGCATTCAGGACATCATTTATCTAGAACCACGTTTTTTTCTGGTTTATGTAGGTCATTCCTCTGACTTTCATCTGTCCTATATTTCCCATCCCCATGAATAAATAGTGGATAGCGTATAGCTCATCTCAAAGAGAAAACTGAGACTAGTAGAGTCAGGCACGTTTAGTTGAAATACATCCAAACATAGGACAACTTGAGGAAGACCTCTCTTCTCCATATCACTCTAGTACTAGGAAAGCAAACCCATGATTATTATATGGAGGCATTCAGGTTGAAATTTGGGTCTCATTTTGCTGTCATTCATCTCTGTCTGCCAGCTTTTTAACTTTAAAATTCTAGGGGTAATGGAATAGAGTAGCGCAAGGGTACCTCATATTTTAGTAGCATTTGGGAGACTAAGAGTACCTGTAGCCTGCTCCCACAGCAACAGGGAAGAATTATCAATAAATCTCACTGTCAAAAACAGGCACTTTACAAATATTCTGCCTGGACAGAAAGCAGATGAGAAAAGAGAATCTGTCATCCTGAGCATGGCAAATCTGTGCATTTTCTATTCTGGTCTACATCTTTTTTGTACTTCCCAAGGTTTTACAAGTTAGTTGCTTTCCTAATGCCTTCAGTGCAGAAATAACCTCGACCTGAGGAAGCCACTGAAGGCTACTCTCTGTTGTGTCTGTATGCATGGCAAACATACCTCACCGTCAATGAAAATCATAGCTCAACATAGAGGCAAGGGGCCATGTTAATAGTTCTCATAGACTAATTTCTTTCTATGGTTGTAAACTACTGATCTTGAAGGCTAGGAAAAAATGCTCTTCCATAAGAGAAGAAATTTTACACACAAGAAATACGCCACTTAGACAACTAAAGGAGCAAGACTGGTTCATTTAGATTATTTATGCAGACCAAGATCTTCAAAGTTGTCTGTAATTTTGGAGATCTTCGGTCTCAGTGAGCGTGCCTGAAACATTATCTGAATGTTTTCAGGCAATGTTGAGTGTCACAAAGCAGGAACAGTCAATCCTGACTTCAAAAGGTTAAATAAGCATGACTGAAAACCCCATCCGGCAAGTGAACAGGTAAACAGCCACATTGTAGGAGACATTAATTCATGATGGAAATTACTGTGAAATCTATGAGGCAGATTGGTCTTTTTGAGGTGTGAGTAAAAGATAAGTGTATTGACATTGCTTCTTTTGAAGTATCCATCCACCCTGCCATGGCCTCCTCCCTTCTGCTTTATTCTTATTGATTATCTCTGCAGTAAAGTTCAGCTCACCATTTATATTTCAAGTGAGAAGGGGAGAGTGCTAGAGATTTAAAACCATTAAAACACCTATTGCTAGAGTCGATGTCTGAATGTCATAGGCAGGCCTCGAGACCCATGCAATAGAATTCCCGAGGGTGGCTCATAATGATTTGATTTGTCAGCACTGCAAGCGGAAACATGCAGGTGTGATATTCCAGTCCAGGGGGTATAGGCACAGCTGGAAAGAGTGTGTCTGTATGCTGCTCACCAATAAAATACAAAGAAATGGTTTTAACTCAGAACCAGCTGTAGAGGTTTAACTGGCTGTATTGCATGATGAATTGGGGTTGGAGAGAGAGGCTAAAGGAGCACCTGCTTTCCTTGGGAAGTTTCTTTAGCAGCTCCTTCTGCACAAAATGCACTTTGGTATTTAGATGCTGTGCACTTGGATATAGGATCCTCTATGAATCGTATGTAAAGGTACACATGCATGTTCATATTTATATGTGAACTGTGTATATGACCTGTGCTGTATGCATGTGTGTGTGTGTGTGCAGGTGCATGTGCATGTGTATTTTAAGCTTTTAGATGTCTTTAAAAAATCTGCAGTCAAATTCTGTGGGTTTTCTGAATTTGCTTTTTTATTCTTTATAAATAGCTGGAAGATGCACACAGATGAGAGGGGAAATCAAATTACCAGCAGTGACTGTCCACCACTATTTAATTCTTCTATCTGTCCTATTGCCCACTATATCTTTTCAGACCAATGTACCTGCTGTACTTGGTGTTACACTGTGTTAAATCTGGGCTAGGTTTTATTTTTTTTCCTTTTTTTGTTCAATACACTAGGAGACAGATAGGTGACCCAAGATGCCCTCACAGTGCAAACACATGTTAAAAGCACAAAGAAAACAGGATAACAGAAAAGATATTTTACTTTCTTGTCTCCCTGTGTAAGGTCAAGTTTCAGACGTTGCAAATAATAACAGTAGGTTGAAAAATCCTAAAAACAAACAAAAAAAGACACTCAACTTTTTTGTAACTGTTGACGACTTACTTTCAGCTACTCATGAATTATTGTCTACGTCTGATGAGTTTTATCATGGGACTATGTTGGCAGTTTTCAGCCTCTGATTTAAGAAACCTAATGGTATCTGGAGTACTCCTAATACTTGTATGAAAAGTGACTAAGGGAAGCAAACCTATAGTTTACAAGCTGATAGTCACCCCTAAGGACCTGTATTTTCTCCAGGGAAAAACATAGATGTCTTCTGAAACTGTTGAAGTTTGAAAAACTAGTAATTAGGAAAACTAAAAGGCTAACCGAAAACTGAACATATAGATCATAACCTGTCAAAGCTTCCCTGTTGAACCTGGTTTGGAGTGCGTACTGAAATGAAGATAAGTAAACATGGACCGTACATATATGAAAAACAGTAACTCATCTCCACTGGATTTTAATATTTGTTTATCTATGAGAATCTTCTATGTCAATTAAAGTAATGTGATTCTCTGTGCTTTCTTTTTAATAAAAGATTCAATATGCTGCTTCCAATATATCTCATTCAAATAACTGATGAATCAAGACACACAAAAAGGCAGGAACAGATTATTTTTTACTGTGATAGGATGACTCTGTTAGTGTAGAACCCTTATGAAGCTTCCCCTTCCCTTTTCATACATTACTCTCTCTTTAATGATATCTTTAAAATGCTCAAATTAAAAATAAATTTAACCCAAAACACTCACAAAGCTTGAATCCTTCCACAGCTTTGGAATTTAACCTAACAGCATATTTCCAGAGCAATTTCACAGGGAAATTTCATTAAAGGGCACATTTATTAATTGCTTCTGGTTCATTCTTCAGGAGGTGTGAGACACTTTTTGAAAAAGCTTATTTTGAAATCCCACCAAACAGAGATCTAGAAAGTATGGTCCATGAGAAGGCACTGAGTGGACTGGTACTGTATTGTCTATAGAGGACTGAAGGGAAGCATAATAGTGATGTTAAAAGCTGGAAAGAGAAAGAAAGGGTAGGATTAGAAATACTGGGCTTAAAGCACAGCAAGAAAAAGATGTCAGACATAAGGAAAAAAATCCAGCAGTGTTCAAAGGACATATAAATATAAATACTTAGCCTATAAGTATAAAGAGAAGTTCATAAATATTAAGATTCTATGCTAATACAACACAGATTCAGTCACATAGTCTGCTATTGTCTTTAAGGGGAACAGGACATAATGTGCAGAAAGAGACAAAAAAAGAGTTCTGAGATGTGTAAAAGTAGATCTTCACTCTCCATGGAGCTACATGGGAGTAAATGGAGGAACCTACAAAAGTAGAGGTCAAGTCCAAGAGAAGAGATTTGTAGGGTTCTAGTGTCCAGTTCTGAGAAACTGTAAGAAATGATGATGTCTCTTATTGAATTCTCACAAACGGGATGCTTAAATAGGACTTTGTTTCTCCATTTATTTTTTTCTTTTAAGTTCACCGTTAAAAATTCCAGAATTGGATATTGCCAAGAGCCTCTGTCACAGAGATCAATAATCTTAAAAAATAGATATTCCCACATATTACTTCTAGTTATTTTTTACTTGCTGTCATGAGTGTTGTAACATCTTCTTCTTCTACTGTAATAATTAAGGTGGAGATGACACTTCCATTAAAAAGATCATATAACTCAGGTGGGGAAAAAATAAATATTCCATCTGGGCTGAAATTCATCTTTGGACCTATCTCATTAGAAGAGAATGCTGCCACCAAATTCAGATTTTAAACTGAGATGTGTCTAAATAAATGTGGTAGAAATATGCTTTTAGGGACCAAATTATCAGCTGCTATCAAGAAAAAAACATTCTAAGGCAGGATATATGTCCAGGATAACTCTTGCCAGGGAGATTGTTCAGTCCAGGCCATACTTTTTGGACTTGGCTAAAACTTCTTCATCTGAACTGAATGAACAATTCCACAGTAAAATCATTGGGAATAAAGCATTTTAATTGAGGTGGATGCCTCAGTTCTGAAGCCTTTAATGGCTATGTTAAAAGCTTAAATACATTTGGGCCTTTAATGGCTGACAAAATGTGAATGGTATTTGAAAAGAAGACCCTGCACGATCCTCCAGATCTGCCCTGATGTTCCCAAATTTCACTTCCTCCTTCTCTCTTCAGATTTGAGCTAAGCCATGTCTTCTTCTGGGAGGCTGCAGCATTTTTTTTCCTCTGGTATTGCTCATCCTATTTCCCTACCTTCCCGGCTCCTCTTCCCCCAGTATCTCATTGCTAGAAGGCTGAAGAACTGGGTGTATCAAGGGACTGCTTTTAAGGCTCTGAGTAATACTCAAACAGCTGAAGAGCAGAAACCTTGCTGCCCTCCCAGATCCCCACAGCTGAAGCGTCTAGCTTGTGTGAAGGGCAAAGAGCGTCTGAGCCCCAAATATCCATAAGATTTCTTCTACAGTCATGTCCTACTAATGGGATTAGTAGGAACAGAAAACCAAAACGCAATGAGAATGAATCCTGACATATTTGTCAAAGAAAATAAATGATATGGCACATGGGATAATAGGGCCAGGTCCCAGAGTCCCAGTCACTCCCTTCCTCATGAAGGGAATAATGCAATGTAATGTAATTTGGCTCCTACACTGCCCTGAGGATCAACCCAGGTAGAGCCATGTGCACATATGTGATTTATGACCTAAGAACTAAGACTGTAACCTACATGTATCTTGGTATGAGGCTAGAACAATGACTCATCTTGCTGACTGTCCTCAGAACAGATCAAGGTCTTCCATTATCCTGCATCTTCATACTTTCTGAAGACTGCTCGTTATACATTGTTTACTTGAAGACCAAAGCAATCAGAAAGTTTCTTTAATGAATTCAATTGATTCTGATCTCTGCTTGTTCCTCATTTATCTCAAATGCCTGTTCCAAAGACAGCAATGATTACAAGTGGGGAAAGAAATGGAGGAGGCATAAGAGTTAGCTAACAGGGACCAAAACACAAAGATACCAGAGGCCAATAATACACATGACAAATTTAGACAAAGGAAAACAAGATTAGAAATGATGTGAGAGGATATAACGTAGTCAAATTAAGGCAATCCAGAACAAAGGCTGGTGCTTTAGGACACGTTATATCTTCATTTGTGTACAGGTTGGACGGGATATCAGTCATGACAGTGTCTGGACTTTAAGCTGTCTGTGATATGCACTGAAATTGCTTTTGCATGTCCCAGTCCCTGTTCTGATGGCAAGTACATAGGCACATAACATGTAAATATAAAATACTTCCTAAATTCAAGCAGAAGTCCAAAATACCTTGTCCTGATTTTCCTGGGATTTTGTCCTGTGCTATTCCACAACATTTATATAGAAATATCCTCCTCACATCGTGAAGTTCAATTTAAAACACTATTATCAGTGTAACTGAGAAAAAACTTTTCTTCATGGTATAGAAAATCAGCTGTTCCTTTGTACCAGCCCTACAACAGTCTTAAATTTTCCTCCTCAGCTCAACATAAAAATACCCCTAATGGATATGTAGTTTAGATCACACTTTTTTATTTTGACTTCTTTCTTTGCACTTTGCCCCTTGGATAGTCCTCCCTGAACCACTGTCATTATCCAGCCAGGGTATATTGTCAAGTTTCTTGGTGGAAACCACAGAAGTAGAGGTTAAATGCCTCTGGTTCTGTTTGCATACTGATAAGTTTTTCTCTAAGCACGTCATGATAGGAACTAAGCTGTTTCTGCCTGAAATGCAAACAGACACACAGACTGAGATCACCAGAGGAAAACGGCAGATGGGTGTTTGTGGCATGTCTCTCAGGTTGTGCTGGTTTGTAGATCTGACTACAGAGGACATCTCTGCAGGCCCAGTACACAGCCCCATGTGGCCTCTTAGGGGGTCCGAGGTAGGAAAATGGGAAGTCCCACTTGCACTGTCACCACCAGAGGCAGAAACTTTTTCTGCTTCTCTTTTGTGGCACCTGAATGGATAGTAAGAAAATCCCTTCGCTCTCTGTAGCATTGATGCAATCAACCAAGCTGGGGAGATGCCAGCTCAACTCCTCTCTTTTTAATGTGATATGGGCATGGCTCTTTTCCTTGAAATGAGACCGAGGGACTCCGCGTTTTAAATCAGTCGCGATGAAATGGTAAATGTGTTGGCAGCCTGGGGAAGAGACATGGATTCTTTTCCCTCCCTTGCCCACAATAATGTTTATTATTATATCAACACTCATGACAGCTTTTATCTCCAGCTAGAGTTCTCATTAATCACCACCTGGGAACACCATACACGGAGCAGGCATACGTGAGCTTTTGTGAGAAAAAGCGGAGGGGAGGACGGCTGCATGTCGTGTGGGGGTGTGAGTGATGATTTTGGGGTGCCGAGTGAGAGACTGAAGTGAGGAAGAAGCGGAGCATGTAGGAAGGAGGAAAAGAACACCACAAGGGCTGTTCGGGGAGAAGGAAAGAACAAGAAAACACAGAGTTAAAAAAGACATCCTAATTTCAGGCAGATTGTGCAAAAGGAGAAAGAGAGCACCGCTAACAATAGCCCATTTTGACTGCTTTTGTGCCATAATTGTCAAATTCTTAAAGACAGAACTACGGTTAGACCAAGACCAGTCAGCTGTAGTAATGAGGAGGCCGAGAGGAGCCCTCCCCCCAGTTTCTGGTACAGGTCTCCTTCATATGTAGATCCCTTACTCTTTCCTCCCTGTGATCACTTTCATCTAGAGCTCATTATGAACAGCTTTCTTGTTGGTCTTAATTTGTGCTAAGAATGGCATCGAAAATATCCCTGGGCAGGCACCTCTCCCATTTCCTGCAAGGTTTCGCTCTGATCTCTGGTAATTGGTGGACTTCTAAAAGGATTATTATTATTAATTATGCTTATTACAGCCATGCCTGACAGCCAGTGAGCAATGGGGCTGCCTTGTGTTAAGCGCTCTATAAACACGGAGCACTAGAAGGTCCTTGCCCCAAAGAACTTATAGTCTAACCAGAGTCACGGGGTGAGTCTCAGGGTTTTTTAATGTATGAATAGTGAATAGAGTGCTGGCAGCATAGGGCATCTCAGATCCGTGTTTTTATTTCATTGGCATGGTTTTCTTATGAGAGGAGTAACTGGAGAAAAGGAAGCTTCAAGTACAGAAAGAAAAAAGCAAGATGTGTAATGTGATGTCAAGAGACTGTGAGACACACACAGATAGGTCTCTGGATGCTCAATAGTCCCTTGACTTGGAGGGTTCTGCATCCAGTTGCTTAGGCTCCCTGAATGGTACCTCTCTATCTTTTTTCCCCCCTAGGACATGTGTTAGGGCAAAAGTGAACAAAAGCTACTATTCCTTGGTAAACTGAGACACGGGAAACCCACAGACAGTTGCTCACGGAGTAGAAGCAAAACTGTCTCAGGCACAAGATAGTCAGCTTCGGTGCTGCAGAGGACAGCTGGTGTTCTAGCAAAGCCACTTTTCAGGTCTGAGCCACCTAGCCACTGTTTTCAGGGGTAGATGTAGTGATATCACTGGATCCGCGCACCAAGTGTGGAAAATCCTTTAGTTCTTCCCTGACTTGTAGACTGATAATATTTTCTCCTTGAGATATGAAGCATCTTTGTTTCTCCTAAGTTGAAAACTCCGGGAAAAAATTGTTTTCTTAGCTCAGAGATGCTGCCCTGCTACACATTACAGCTCCCATGGGTGCCGGGACATTCGCCTACAGGGCTCAGCGATGTGGGTCCCACTTAATCCTGTATAGTGCTGTGTGTATGCCTGCTCCCATTACACACACAAAATCTACACTTCTACGGACATAATAACCAGGGGCTGTTTTCTTGTTCAGAGGACAAGTAGCTTGGCACAGCTCGCAGCCGTCTGGATAAACTGTCTTTCCCGTCTCCTTTCAGAGTGACTGTAACTATACTGAGTAATAAGTCTGGGGGAAAAGTACTAGTTGCCACAGGAGTAGTAACTTCTTAAGCGGTATGTCTGACTGTAGACCAGCTTTGTTTCCGTGTCTTGGTCCTGTATAGCATATAGTATAGGCAAAACTGAAGGAACCAATTCTGTAAACTTGTCATAATAAAGCTAGGTGATTTCTTTTCATTGTAGTCCTTTTGTTTCAGATCCTCGCTGGTGATTTGCACCTTAACAGAATTGTACCTTTTTTCTTTTTTTGAAAGTGACTAATTTATCGGGTATTTTAGGTTCTCATCTAGAGACCTTTGTCTGAACAAAGCCATGCAAAATGAATGGGCTTTTCTGAGAATAGCAGCTCCGCAATCTGAGGCTGGAACACTTTGATCCTAGATCCTTTGCCATTCCTGCTATTTCAGTCCAGCCATCGAAGGCAGCCTGAACCATTTCTGTGCTTAAAGTTGCTCAGATGCTCGCTGGATCAGTATGCAAGTCATTTTTTTTGACAACAGGGAATGTCAGACTAGTGTGACATGTTGTGTTTCCTTTTAGGTAAAACTGGCAATATCTAGTGGTTTGGTGGTTGTGGCAGTTTCTGTCTGACTTGTTCAGCAGATGGCTCTGATATGCTAGAGCTCAGTCCTTTGCTTTGAAATACATAAGCCTTGGCTAATTTTATGATGCGGAGAGACACAGTGGGACACAAAATTACATACCTTTTATCACAAGTGGCATTCCACATTTGGTGGTATGGTGCCAATTATGTATTTCAGGATGTCTTCAAAAAATCCGGATGTGACAAAGTTTTAATTTGAAGGGAAAAACTTAAAGATAAATTAATACTCTCTCTTACTTTTGGATCTGTTTCTATGCTGAATGCTCAACACCACTAGAGTAGTGAGATTTCTGCATGTATATTATCATTTACATTTGAGCTTCAGAGTCTAATTTCATTCCTCATTAGGATCACTAACATGGAGCTGTGCTTCTTTATAATTGGGGATTATCTTTAGCTAGTCTTTGGGTCACACTTTTCAAAGCAACATTTTAAAAGTAGTACATTTTATTATGCTTTTCACCAGTCTAATATCTGAATGCCTTGTTTTTAAGTCCATTTGGCAGATTTTCACCATCTATTTTCAGGGATGAAATATTGCCATCCCACTGTCTTCTGAGATGGAAGAGCAGACACAAATTCTGATCTGAGATTTGGCTTTCTGTAGGTACAGTCACTTTTGCACATATTTTCCAGCATCTTTAATAGTGTGTTGGCAAAGAAAGTTATACAGTGAAGAGATATGGTTGGTCTGTGCTGCTGAATAATTCTGCAACTCTAGCTTAAAATGAAGATATAGATATGGAAATGCAAGAGAGAAGAAAACAAAGTAGGAGATACAGAATCTCAGTCGTGACTGGGAACTACAAGCCAATTATTGTGCTGTAATTTGGAAAACAGAGTAGGATTGTTCTATACAATGCTAATTTCTAGGCTGACAAGGAAAATGTAGAATTACCTTTATGACAAGCTTGTTAGGTACATGTGACTCACTGGTAATAGGACTGCCTAAGTAAGGAACCAATATTTGTTTTAATGCTTATGAACTTAACAAGATCCCATAATTAAAAGTGAGGAAGGGGAGTGACAATGAGATATTTATTAGGGAAATATTAGAAGTGAAAGAACTTTGCATTTTTCAAGTAGGATTACTATTTCTGTCTTTTGTTGTAGATGTCTGAAATAACTGCAGAACAGTACAAATCTAACTGATAATCCCTGGTCCCAGGACCTTCCCTTCTCAAAGGCTGAAAGGCAAAAAGAACTCGGAGGACTGGAGCAGAAGTGTTGCATTGTTCCCATTTTTAGAGGCCCACAGGGATTAAATAACATGCCAAATATCACATGAGGAGTGTGGGAAAGCATCTAGGAATTTAAGGTCACAGGAGTTCGAGTGCAGCTGTTGCAACCATGCAGTCATGAGCCCTCCCTCTACAGCGTTGGTGCCGCAAGTCTCCAGGTATTCTTGGGTTGCAAACGGAGAGGGCTCCTTCCAAAGCTCAGCTTCGAGATGTCTGATGGGCAGGGCATAGCACTCATTAGTTCAATAAGAATATATTTTTGGTTTCCTCCCCAGCAACTGCAAGGAGAAATTCACTTATAAGTTAGCTCGCTTGCAGACACCTATATAAGTACTTGCAAGTTAGTTAACTTAAAAATTAGTTAAGTATAACTATAAGCAAAAATTAAAAATAAGCATCTCCTGGTGTTTTTTGTAGCAGACCTCAAAGGAAAGGTATCAGTATAAAACATATTAAAAGAAAAAAACGAAAACAACAAAAAAAAGGTACGTGACTCTCATATACTGTCCTTGCCTCATATATTGCAAGTAGGACATCAAGGAACCCAGACACAACTGGAACTGGATTTCACTTGCAATGATAAATAAGGGAAAATACTGCTAAACACATTGGAGGAAAAATAATACTTGAAATAGAAGACACTTTCCTAATACTTGTGCCCCAAAGTGAGAATGTATAGGGAATGTATTTGCCATTTAGATGTAAGCATTTATCTTTCACAATATTTTATTTTAGGATCTCTTTGCAAGTAAATAATCTCACTGTGGCAGAATGAGAAATATTCATCCACTGCTAAATCCAATAAAATAATATTTGATTTTCTCCCAGCCCTTTACAGGCAAACATATTGAAATTTAGCACAAGTTTTATCTAAGTGAGGACTTCAAGATTTAGCTGATTTCAGAGAACAAACTCATTTAGTAACATGTTCATTTGGGCACTTTCATCCTCTAAGTAGACACTGTTCTCCTCCTGCATATGAAGTGTACCAAATTACCTGAAGTTTTCATTCATTAGGTGGAAGCAAGGTACAATCTATCTTCAATTTTGTTTTCTATTATTTGGAGCAACCCAGTTTTGATTTACAGCTGATTTAAGTATGTACATGGGTGTGACAGGACCTGAAGTGAGCCAGAGCCATGAGCTGGAATATGAGCATGCCGCAGACACCAGAAAGTCTTTTCATCCTCACAGATAGGCTTTATGAGGACACAAGCCCAAAGAAGCAGCTTTTAAAGTGGAATTTTTAAATGATCTTTCAAATCAAAGATCTTTTGGGTAAAATACAAAGGAAAGGGTTAGGAACCAGAACTTCTCCTTCCCCTTGGGTCCCTTCCTGCAGTTTTGGGTTCAGTCCAGTGATTTGCTGTGCCTTTCTGGGCTGTGACAAGTGCTGCACGAGTAGGATCTATTGGGTCCATGGAAAAGTCTCTTTTTTCTTGTTCTCTAGTTTACTGGTCCCTGCCTGTACTACAGGTTTGCTGCTGGCCTGCCCCTGCTGTGCCCACCAGCGACATCAGCCCGGTTGCTCACAGGACGGGCACGAGTTCCCCTCAGTGCAAAGTGTTCAGCCTCGTGCAGGGTCTAACTGGTCAGGATGAGGCAGACAGGCAGCTTTCCCTCCTGCCTCCCTTTCCGACAGGACACAACACGCGGTAAGACAGCGCAGGATGCAAGCAAAGAGGTTGCAGCGTTATACAGTCTTTCACAATATCCTTCCTTGGTCTTGTTTCCCTCATCGGCCCTCTTTGCATTCCTTGCTGGAGTTTCTTATATTCATTTGTTTGGTTTGCTGGAAACAAGATTTTGAGTTCTTCTGGGCTCAGACTTTGTTTTCTTGAGAGTTTGAACAACTCCTCACATAATGGAGCCCAATTTTCTTCCATGCCCTTGGCCACTATCAGAATATAGATTATAAATTATACCGATAATACTCCTGTGTGAAATACTTTTGTTCCTTTAATAGTGCTGCTTTCTCATCCCTGCTTCGCGTTTCAGAGAGGTCCTTGGTAACAGCTTAAAGCAGATTGTGTTGTATGCATGTTAACCGTACTAGCAGAGAGGAGATAAAAGTATTCTTGTTGAAAAAGTGGCCATTCTGCTCTTGGGTCAATGTGCAATATTAATTTGCTGTAGTTTCAATTTCCAGTAAGCTGTCCAATACATCTCTGTTTCAGTGCCTATTATATCTGTGTCATCTTCCCCTCAAACTAATAAGAGTAACTTCATTAGTCTGGACATTCGAAAAAACAAAACTTTTGCCTGAAATTAATAACTCCCACAGATTAATCAAAGGTAATTATATTAGGAGAAGTTATGTCTTCTTGTATCCTGAGTCATAAAATGAAATTCTCATTAAAATTGTATTACATTCATTACCCATGTATACCCAGATTCCCAGAGATATACATTATATAAGAATCTCCATTTCAATATTGCTTGCAAAACTCATTTTGATTCAGGCCCAGGTTTCAGCGCAGGAGTGCTCAGTCTGAGGAAACCGTGCAGTTCCTATGCACACAACTTGGATTGTTCTGCTTTGCATAAAAAATACTGCATTCAGCTTAGCAAAGGCCACAAAGTTCACTTAGTCCACTTCTAGACCTTCAGCTGATTTCTGATTATAACTCTCCACTGCTGTTTCAGAAGGATAACTAAGTTGCTGTTGCATCCCTTCACTTTAAAAGATAGCCTAAAATAACTAATTTTTGTGTTATATAGTGATTTTCTGCCATGAGGCAGCATGGCATATTGAGCAGAACCCTAGGTTAGGATTCACTGCGGAGTGCTATTTTCTGTGCTCGATTTCACTGCTCTCTCATTCTGCCCTCTAACTTTTTATCATTCTTCTCTGTTGAGCTTTGAGCAGCAACTCGCTCTTTCTATGAATCTACACAGTGCCTGGCACAATGCAGCCCTGACCTTGGTTGGGACACTGCAGTATTGTGAACAAGAAAAAATATTAATTAGCTGCCATGTCAGCCAGACCCTTCAATGGTGCCTGAGGATTTTGCTCTACCTATTGGTTGCAATAAGGACTGCCAACTATGTACTTTTGTGGTAAAAAGCGCTAGAGAAATGTAAAGTGTTAGCTTTTTCCAAGGCGAGATAACTATTAGCAAGGTTGCTATAAGTAAGAGACAAGGTTATCCAATCCTTTTTAAGATCAATAATATGTTAATTACTTGGACAAAGAAAGAAATCTCAGGGAGGGGTATTTCTCTTTTAGCTTTGTTCACCAGCAGCAAGTCATTTATTGATGTAATTTTCTATCTTATCTTGGAAAAATTCTATTGCTCCCACTTCCTTTTGACTCACTTTCAGTCCTGCAAATTGCCCCTGAAGTCCATTTTGCTATTCAAAACACCACTATTAAAGCCTGCAGTCCATTGAAGTTGCCTGAATGAGGATGATATGTAAATCTTTAGTAAAAATAAAGCTGGGTTTTGGAAACCTCTTCTGTTTCTTAAAATCATACTGTTCTCTACTTGAAGAGTCTCAGTTTCACACTGTACTGCCAGCAGCTCTGGTACGGAGTAAATAAAAGAAATGAATTGTGTGTGTAGCTAATCTGAAACTTTTCCCACATAAAAAAAAGTCAAAAACTCAAAATCCATTTCTGAAAACACCAGATCCTGGTACTCAGTGGGATTTATAGTGCTTTCTGCAATATGCAGTTATTCTTCACATCTCCACTTGTTCCTCATCGAGCAGATTTACTCCTTGGATCATAATTGGACACGCTCTCTAGCCTTCACTAGGGGCAGTCCTGGCTGTGTGGGTTACCAGGGCAAAAGAGCCACCAGAAAGGCACCTTACACCCTAAAGCTTCTGTGCTATGTAAAATAGAGTAGTCATTTTGTTGTAATAGTGTTTGTTGATTTTTCCCTGTAGATGCAGCAAGACCTGTAAGTGGAGCTACCTCAGTACTAGGAGGCAAGAGAAAGGGGGACGAGGCCACGTTGGGTATCCGAATGCAGCATGTCTGTGCCTGTGCTCCCAAGGTGAGGTAGCACAAGTATTATCATTGATGTAGTTAAAGGTAATTCCTTGCATGATCTTAATTTGGGCAAGACGTGACTCATTTCTTCAAAATGCCAATGAGGGAATATAACCAGGCTTTGAAGTTACCATCATAGCAGGGGGCTGTAGAGCAGGAACCTAGGCACAGGTGAAAGAAGACCTCAAGATCAAGCACATTTGCTGATTCCTTTCAAGGCTAGTTACCGTATACATTAACTTTTCCAGAGGACAGCTATGAAGGACAGCTGTGTTTTTACTCCCAGACTTAACATGGCCAATGTGATCCTGTTGTCACAGAGGACTTCAAATGCAATAGAAACAGTTCATTTATCTACTCAGCACAACACTCCGGGACACTTGTGAAAACCTTCCTGAAGAGCGCAAAGGATAGAAACAACCTTGTAAGGAGCTCCTAAGCAACAGAAGTGGCAGCACATCCATGACCAGCCTGTCAGCTACAACACACCAGCCAAGGGAACTTTCTGTGCTTCTCGTGACGACAGGCACAGACTGCACAATATATCCAAACTTGCAACCTGCTGCCACAAACAGCTATGGCTGCAAGGGCAGAAACTATGATGTGAAGACAACAGTCAGTCACGTGAACAAGTGTATGTCACCATACCAACTACTCAGGTTGTGGGTTATCCAACAGAGGAGATGCAGGGTTTTTGCTCCTCTGTTACAGCATGAAACATCCTGATAAGAGGTCTGGTTGCACCTCTCTCACTTAAACCCTCCTCCTTTGTGCTGACCTTGAGATGCCTTCTCTCAGCTCCTTGCATGTTGGAACAGGTCCCAAACAAATTCTCCAGTATTTGGCAAAATTAGCTTATGCAAATTGCAGCTTGATGTCAGCTGGGCTTATTTTTATTCATAGGGAAGCTTGGGGAAGGTGTTGCAAAAAAAGGTGTGGACAGAAGGATCATTTCAACAGATCTGAGAAAGGAAATGTGATGGAACTAGATTAAAAGGGAGATGACAAAACTGGGCAGAAGTCACCATTACTCCCAGCAGGCCCTTGTGAATCACTAGATGGCAATAGTGGCAAGTCAAGAGATAATGAAATGGACATGTTCCTCCTTTATAAAGCTGCTCCAGTGTATCAGGATCTAGTGGGAATCACCTCTGTTAAACTTCTGTTTTGTTCCTGAGAAGCTATAGAGCACCAAAAAGGGCTTTTTTAAATTTCATCATCTCACATTTACCAGTGGAAAACAGATTGACCCTATTAGCAGAGCTACTTTACCTATGTACAGAGAAACTAAAACTTGCCTAACGTCTGCTGTGAAAACTATAGGTGCTTTAGTATATTCTTGTCCCATTATGGCCTACTCTGAGTTTATCTAATATATGTATTTAAAACAGCAAGAAAGTATCTCACAAATTCCCTTTAAAGGATTGTAGCATTTATACTGAGAAAGGTCGAGATGTAATGACTTATCCCCAAACTGACCGATTTACTGTTATAGGATGTGGCCCTGATGTGGCCCAGTTCAGCTTTTAACCACAAGATCATCTTGGAAGCAAATAATATCAGAACTACGAAACTGGATGGCATTTACGAATCTGTCATCTTTCACTTCTCCCTAGCTTATGCCTAGAATGCATTTTCTGAAATCTGCTGTAACAATTTTTTAAAGCATATAAACCTGTAATTTTTTTTCTAATTTAGTTCAGCAATGCTTGTTCTTCTAAGGAAACATTTGCATGATAGCACCGAAGAACTGAGTAAAATTTGTAATTAAGAAAGGACTCTTCCAGCAATTTTATGTGCTAGATGAAATAATTTCCCAGTAATAAAAGCTTTGTTTGCTATCTGTAGCATGAGTTAATCATAAATTACTAAAAGGACGCTGTGATCCAGACAGCCTTATGTTCACTCTCAAGTATCTAGTCTGTAACAGTAAGAACTTTTCAGGCTTTGTAACCTTATAAATAAATGCATGTTATTACATATGAATTAGTTATTGTTGAGTCTTTTTATAGCCTAATCATCGGTTTGGCATATAAACTCCTTCCATTTCATTGTAACACGGGCAAATATAATTTTTTCTAAAACTCATTTCATTTCCAGAAACTTTGCCTTGTTGACAATTCCATGCCTCTGCCTAAATCAGAATAATTTTCACTGATAGAACATTATAATTATTAACAGTAGCAGTAATTATTAACTGCAACAATAATTATTATTTCCCAGCCTAATTGCTGGGAAACCAGAAATTTCTAGAATAAGCAATTTACCCAAACATAGCTTTGGATTAGTGGCAGAATGTGTTTAAGAATGAGGTCATTAAGAAAAAAAGATGCTTCTTCACTTTTTTCTGTACTGGATTAAAAGTATGGCTTTGCAAATTTCCCACATAAAATAACTTAAGGATTGCATAAATCAGGTAGAGTTATTATCCTAATTTTATCACCATTTTATTGTGTTAAAATAATTAGGTTAACCAAATATGTATTTGTCAGCTTTCTGAGATTTTGCCAAATTCTGGCAGGCAATCAATACATTTTAGGGTGGTACATAGCACTCCATGTCCTCAGCCCATCTTCTATTCCAGGTGATGCTGATTCCTCACCACAAGTGGCATGGTAGAGCTTGCGTGCTCTCCAGTAGCACATTAAGTGATGCGACCAGCTTCTGACATTCACAGTTTGCTCTTCCATCCTCTCCCCACAGTGAGTAAAATGCCTGGTTTGATGAGCACTCCTTCATTCATTTCAATATGCATGTGTTGCTGTGTATTTCTGTCAGTGCAAGCAAAGCAAAGCTATGGGCACTGCAGCTCTAGCAAAAGCTGGGGTGGTTTGTGATGGTCCTCCGTCAAGATAATTGACCCCAGGCAGTCATTTGGACTCAGATTAGCCCATGAAACTCTCTGAGTGCTGCTGAAGTGTCTTTGATATTGTGTCCAGTTGTACTCTTCCTGCTGGGTATGGCGGACTTTGAGCTTGGCCAAGTGCCCTCGGTTGTGTGCCCATCCTGACAAGCTGATCAGGTCCCTCCACAGCACTAGACAACACCCCAGAATGTGTCACCAACCATAGAATTTGGGTTTGAGCATGCGCCTGAGCCCTGTGTCATCATTACAGTACAGATGAAATCCAATCAAATCGGTGCTCAAAAGCCAAACCTGGGTTAACGTTTGGTGTAGTGTCAGTGTAGAGAGGGGAGAACAGTCTCAATGTTGTGTACAGGGGAAGGGGATAAACTGGTAAAGCTCCCACAGTATCAACCATCCAGGCCTCAGTGGTGCACGCTATACAGGGTATTTTGTCATTTTTGAGGCTATGGATGGTTTGTTGCCAACCCATCTCGTAGAGTTCGTCATCAGCTTCGATTCATGTTGGTTCGGACCATCTGTTTCTATCCTAAGCCTAGGTGGTGGCCCTGGGTATCATGTAAGTGTTAAATGTCTGTTACTGGGACCTGAGTTCCTCCCAGGTCATTTATTTTCTCCTGGAATTTTTGATAGTAGCTAATAGCTCTCTATCATGCTCTACAAGAGTCATGTTCTTGATAGATTTTCATTTGTTTAGTTATTGCTTTTATCTCAGTTCCAATAATTGGTCTAATTAAAATATTTTTTTCTTCTGTCTCAGTAATTTGTATAAGTGACATCTTTATGTTTAGTGGTACTAATTAGTCTATAACTGGACTGTAATTAACAGGACATCTGAGCTAAGAAATGACTAGAAAAAAATACTAGACTGAGATTCTGCTTTCTCACTGGTTCCAGGGGCTAAAGTATTCTGATGTAGCTGGAAGGTGAGGACATTTTGAAAACTTTGGAACAGCTTGCTATAACTAAGATCTCAAAGATCTTGCTAGAACTGAGATCCATAACTCATACCAAATTGCTGTAGTTGCACCAGGGCTGAATTTAGTCCTTTATGTTGAATTAAGAATGTTTGTGTCATGGGAAAAAATGCAGGAGTTTATGAAGAAATCACTTCCTGCAGTAACAAAGATGTGAAGTTCATAGTGATGATATGATTTTCCCTGATTACATAGTATGGGCTGTTTCTTGCAAATACCCAAGTGGTTGAATAACTTTACACAGTAGCTTCCTGTGTGTGTTTCAGCACATGCAGTCGGTGTAGTGGTGTAAGCTTCTGCAAACCCAGCCCTCAGCCCTGCTTACCAGGAGCAACTAAATACTTTCCCCCAGGGAGCTGAGTCTGAAGATTCTTCATTTAAATGGAGTCAGATCAGAACCCAAGATTTCTCAGCACTGTGTAAACCTGGCTGCTTCCGGGTCTATGACATTCACTCATTAAATAAGAGACAGATTATCTAGGATCTTTCATTCATTAGCAGCAGATAAATAAATAGATGAAATGGGGGAAAAAAAGTGTGTGACATTGTTTGCATACAACCAGCGCTGCAATCACTTGCTCCAGAAGGTGATCCTTATTCATATTTCCCAATTAGAAGAAGTCAATGGCACAGTTCATGTGAGTAAAGGCCAGTAAGGTAAAGACTATAGGAGCAAGACCTACATCAGAGGCCGTAATAATGGTCCCAGTTATCCTATTGAGGAAATCAGCTATTGAAATGGATTTGTTTTTATATTCCAGCCACATGGTTTTATGATTGAAACACCCGCAGTATAGAAAACTCTTGTGAAGACCATGTGTAGGCACAGCTGTTTTGGAATTGGCTGTAGATGCGAAGTTATCTTAATTCTTTTTATCTGTGATTTTGTGAAGAGGCCAGAACCGAAGATGAAGCAACAATTTATGGGACAAAAAGCAAAATGTTTGAGTTTTATAAGAGCGAGAGTCCATTTTCATAAACTGCAGAGGAAAAAGTCATAGAAATTTAGCAGGCTTAATATATTCTTTCACTGTGCTGAGTAAACAGTAAAAAGAAAATGCAATTTCCTCACAGGCTATTTTATTGGAGAAAAGAAGATCGTGGAATGGGTATATTTTTATTTAACTTCTAAATATATGTGCATATTTCGGACAATTTACAGACTGGATTTAAAATACAGATGAATGTGTACAGATGCCATGTATATATTACAAAGAAATGAATACACTCAGGAGAGGATGAAAAGTTAACTTACACATTTCCAAAAGTTATAGTCCCACTGTTAATATAATCAAGCACTGATTAGAAAAGACATTAAAAAATAAATTGTCGGTTCTGACAGTGACAAGGTGCAAGTGCTAGAGGTACCACCTTCAAGGAGAGAAGTGTCTTTCACCCAGACCCAGACCCATGCCCAGTGCTGACATTTCTGCAAAGTACTGGACATAAAGTGCCATTGGAAGTGCCAGTCTCCAGGTGCAGCAGGAAAGCAATGCCCTTTCAACCCACCTCCATTTTGCATGGCTCTTGTTGATCCATGGGAAGTTTTCAGAAGCCACCTTATTATCCTGGATCATCAGTATTCCTTGTGTCCTCAAAGTCATGTGCACTGCCTAAGGCCGTGATGTGCTAATGCTAAACCTGAAGCTGTTTTCAAAATGTGCCTGCATAGGCACTTCACTGTGGGGTATGGAGAAAAGTGTGGTCTAGCGTGCAGACTGAGCAAGAAAGACGAAGGGTTCTCCTTGAGCAAAATGAAGTCTATCAGTAAAGAAAGCAATTTTGACTTGTGTGGTGGAGCTGGCTGTTAAGACTGAAAGGGTCATCAGTCTCAGTGGGCAGTTCTTTGTTAGCGATGCTATGGTTGCCAGCTGCCTTCTTCAGCTGTATTATGGGTTGCTAAACTCTGCACCGCCACTAAGGGACTCCTGGGATGAAATCCCAGAGCTACTGAATTCTGAATTTTGGCTCTGAGTGCAAGACTGTGAAATGGGAGGGGTCAAGTCTTTTATTGCAGGCCCTGACTTTGCAGTGTCAGCCAGCCAGGAGGAGCCCCAGGTGAAGTGCACTAGAAGCCCCACACATTGTCTGAGTAGACACAGATCCCTTGCAGTGGCAGAGGGAGAAGGTCCAGTTTCCTCTCCCCATAACTCAATGAAGCATTCACCTGGCTTAAGGGAGACTTGACTCTGCCTGGGCTTTGAAGCCACGTTTTCCACCACTCGCAGGAGTCAGCTACAGTCAATGAACCTGTGTGTATGATACTGTGTGTACAGTACAGGGAGGCTTTAGTGCAGGGCTGGACAGGAGAGCAGAGATCAGAACTAGAGAGAAGAAATGGATTTCCTAGGGAGGGATAAATGCTATATTCTTCTTTGCCGACTGCTGCTGAAATGTCCTACCTTTCCTTACTTGAGGGCATGATCTGAGCATACTGAACCTAGACATCCCTTCTTGTTTCTGCTCTCTCCTTTTCAAAACCACTGTCCCAGTTTCCACTCTGCCCCCCATAAATATGAATAACCCGGTTAGGAAAGGTGGCAAGGATGAGGAGGGCAGCTTATTACCGTCTTTCCCACCAGCGATTCTTGATACCAGCTGCCACTGTGACATTGACACAGTGGGATCAAATATGATGAACCACCAGGTGCCACTTTAACTGTCACTTCAAATTCCTGGAGTCTTCATACATTTAATCATGTTTATTTATAAGATACATTTCCTGTTTCTATATTGGCACTGATTTTAAACTGCCTGCAACTAAGCATTGCCTGTCAGACTGCATCTCTCTTTTCCTAAGTATGTATCATGGTGAATAACATTTTCGTAACTCAGAAAATGATTCTTTCCAGGCTATGGAACCAAACACCTATTGTATTCTCATTTACTCTCCAACCCAATCAACAGCCCCATCTTTTTTTTCCTTCTCAATCTAGCAGATATTCCTTCATGTTCCTCTGAGCTAATTTCCAGATCTCCTTGACTGATTTTCAAATCACCTGACCATCTGTTTCAGATTTAAGTGTCCTGAGATGCAGTCAATCTAAATATATAAGGTATGTTGTAAATTATCTTCAGAGCTACCCTTTAAATTATCTTCTTCCCTTTGTTTATTTTTTTTTAACCACTCCATATGTAGGGCTAAAATTGACTAAAATGTGTAACCACTTTATTATCTGGAAGAAAAAAAAACAAAACAAAACTCAGTGTTGAAATAATGTAGATGTAGGTAACTAATGAAAGACTGCCTGAAGTGGACTGACAGATAGAGTAAGTTCAGTGGGGCCAACTAATAGTGCCTCCCATAGAGCTGGTGAGACTAGTAGCTGTGATATTCCAACTAGAGTTACATCACACAGTAGCTGATAACAAACAATTTCCATGTTCCACAAAGCAGTAGGTGAGTTTAAAAGAAAGAATAAACCTTAACCTCATGTTCGTAAGTAGACAAGTTTCTGTCAGGGGTGGTATATAGGAATTCAGATCTGTGCTAGGCTTGGGCCAGATGATCTTCTAATGGCCTTTTCAAGAACTTCCCGTCTCAGATGCTCAGATGCTGTAGACTCTTTTTTTTTTTTTTTTTTTTTTTCTTTCCCTTTTAGGGATCGTGGAGACAGGACGGTTTAGAGTTTTATTATTGCCCTTAACAAGTCTTTCAGCATGTATTTTACCTCTGCTGAGGTCTTCAGTAATCAAAAATTGTTACTTCTAATAAATATTGCATTTTTCACAGAAAATGAATGTGTAGGTTCAGCTTGGTTTTAAACGAACAAGTTTCACTGTACAAGTCACCAAGTTACAATAGGTATTTCTTCTACCTTGAAAGTGAAGTGCTTGGATTGATTAGGCCATTGAAACTAGGAGAAATGGATAGAAACTCTTCATTCCAGAAGAAGGTACCATGGGGAAACGTGCCCTGCTGTCTCAACAGAATACTGCAGAGAGAATGAAGATGCCAGTTTCCATAGCACTAAATCTGGGACCTTGCACAAAACCTAAAATTTGCTTTATATAGCCAAAAAACCCATTATACCTATGTGAGGCCATTGTAAGTGTCCCTTGGCTCTAGAGCAGACTCATCTAACGAGCATTCAGACTGAAGAAACACAATTTCAAAAGCATTTATTGTTTTTTGTGAAGGCTGAGCTGTGCTGCACACAACTGTTTGTGTGCAGGACTGATGAATAAGAACGGCTCTTATGGATCCAGGGGGATCCAACAAGCGCCATGTCAGCAGAGAAAGACCTGCTGAGTGTGTTTGCTCTGCAACCACCATTAAGAAAATACACCAGCATGAGGTGACAATTCAAACCAAAAATGGCTTCCTCTAATAGTATAGATGGTGTTTTTAAGATGAACCAAAGCAAAAGACTTTGTTTTGGATTTAATGAAATGTTTTTGATGAGTCCTGATGTTCAACTTTGCCTATTTCTGCTAGAAAACATTCTTGGCTTGATTTGACTCTCATCTAATTTTTCATCTCTACTTTTCCCGTTCTGATAACATGCCAAAACTGTACTGTTCATATTTCTTTCTTTTCTGTCTTTACTCTTCTTTGCCCTTTGCAGGCTATCTTTGTCACACTGTCTGTTAGGACCAGTCCTCTGCCTGTTACAAGTCTTGCTATGTGTACCGTATGCTTGCCTGTGTACCATATTCTCCTATGTGGTCATAGGTCCCCACATGGTCATAGGGTACATTCCCCTGTGACACTGAATATTTGGCTTCACAGCATCAGCACAGAGGAAAATGTTGCCATGGGCACAGACCCTGCAAGAGAAAACAGGAGCAGAGGGTCTCTGCCTGGGAATGGGATGAAAGCAACAGGTACTGCTGTCACGGCCTGAACGGCGAAGACATACTACGATCCTGATCCTGCTGCAGTCCACACAAAACTCCCATGTGTTTTAACAAGAACTTATGGTTCTGTATTAAGAAATTACCTGGAGGTCTTCTAAAGGATTAATCAGCCTGTGCCAATCACAAAGACATTTTTAAATCTTCTTCATATTATCTGCATCTCATGTGACTTGCTGTAAGAATATGAATTAGCACCTTTAATACATGACAAACCTCTTCACAAACCCAGAGAAAAGTCTGATTCAATTCATAAGGGTTTCGCAGATCAACAGTCTGCAGCATGCTGCCTACTGACGTCTGTGAGGCAAAAGTGTGGGATGTATGTATGTGCTGGGCATGATGCAACACGTGCCGTGCTTGATTCTTGACTATACTTGTGTGGATTGGCTGTCTTATACACAAGCGCTCGCTGGTCAAGACAGACCAAATAGGAAAGAGAGCTATTAGCTGTCCCTAAATCTTCTCCTCCGTGGAGTGCTAATTTGACCATCTCTAACCTACGGATCTGCTGAACTTCAAGAAATATGGTTGATCATGTGAGAATTGCAATATCATTGTAACCTTGACTCCTTTGGCAAGAGTGGTTGAAAATGGCTGAAAGATTCTGAAATTACTGCTGGTAGAAGACAGGGAGTTATTAGACAGACAGATAGACAGAGAGACAGATGGAGAAACTGTGTGATCCTTGGGTAACCAAGTTAAAATTATATATTGGCTTTACTTTAAAAAAATCATTTGGAAAGAATTGCACTTGCTGATGCTTTTCATGTGTTAATAATAACACCAGCCAGCAAGACATTTCAGTGTTTCATGGATGGATGGAGATCTCAATACTCTCTGCATGGGCTGAATTAAGCAGAACAAAAATTGGCAAAAACAGGGTTATTACCTTTGTTATTTAATATTCATAGTAGAGTGATACTCAGAGACTCTAACCAAGTTTGCACTGCAGTAGTTTTTCCAGCTTAGTCCTTGCTTCAGGAGGTTTAAGTTCTGCAGTCCAGATCCACTGTATAAACAAGCCTCTGGAAGGTCTGTAATTTAAAGAAAATTTAAGGTGAGAAAGGAAGATTAAGTGAAGTATTCAGCTTTTATCCAGTTTCAGTTTGAGGCGTCCCAGGTGTGAGGACACAGGCATATCACCATGTCAATGAACATGATTCTGACATTGGTAGGAGGAACTCTTTGGTAGTAAGGTATATTAATGCCAGTGACAGTATGTTTGAAACCACTCTTCAGAGGATCTTGGAAAGGAGATGAAGGAGAAAGAAATCTTTTGGGGTATTCTTCAGTTCTCCAAAGCATGAGAAGAAAGAAGGTAATAAATTCTGGGAGTTGGTTCTGCACTGGAAGAGAATGGATAGGTTATGTGAGACATCCAGTATCTGCTTTGGATGCCTCTCAGCCCGGGGTGCACCTATGTCTGGGATGCCGAGTTAACTACAGCAGCTAGAAGTGCTCTAAATAACCTGTGAAAGGGACAAATCCACACAAACCGGGCGTGTAAGGAATACATTTTCAGTTGTGGACTTGTTCAGGAACCTAAGTAAGGAGAAACAGAAGCTTGTGCATGAGACAGAATAGCAAGTCCAAGCCAGCAAACTTTCTTCCTTTTTTTCTGGTCCTGCTGCCTGAGAGTTTCTTCCAAGTCCATCAAACTCAAGATCTCTAGAGCATGGATATATAACATATTTCCTTATTAGGCGCCTTCCTAATTGCAGCTTCTTGATCATGTTGATGCTTCCTGAAAAAGTTGCGTGCAAAATTTTAGAAGTGAAGTTCTAGCATATTTCTGAAGACATTTTTGTTCTGAACACAGTTTTAGGTTTGAGTTGCAATTTGAGACAGAAACGTTCTTTGGTAAGAACAAGTTCAAAACAGTGTTTTGTTTGTATTCAGCCCTTTCTTTGTGAGATTCACGTGTGCTTGTATAAATTTCATTTCCTCCAAACTCAGTTTCAAAGAACAATGATAACTGCATGTCTAAAGAGGATTCAAAAGGGTGATGGAGGGGTGGGGAAAAGACCTGGGCTTTGGAAAAGAGAAGAGTTTGGCCTTAAATTTCTACCTTCCTGACTTTTAACCTGATAAGCTGAAAAACTTTAAATGTTTTTGTTACTGCAGCTTGTGAAACTAACTTCTGTAGCTTCATTTTGAATTTTGAAGATTTCATTTATTTAACTGTAATTGTCATCTTTCAAATGAAACTGGAGCTGCTGAGTTTATGTTTCATTAAAGGACTAAGCAATACTGCAATCACGCTTGAGAAAGGTTTTTTTACTGTACTTTAAAACACTTGTTGCTTTTTATTTTCTCTCAGGAGAGCAGATAAAACCTTGTACTGGGAATTTCTTGTGCGTATCCTCCCCTCTGTTTAGAAAGCTTAACATCCATTTTGATGTTTCATAACACTTTAAGCATATGCAGAGATTTCTTTCTAGACTGGGCTCCTTTTTAGACATTATACTCCACAGTCTCATTTTCTGAATGTCATGCCAGTTCATGAGATGCTTCATTTGAGAAGGTGTCTTGAGAAATGCTTAAGGACAGGCACAGCTATCAGTGAGGCGTTCTGGTCTTCATTCTATTGTTTTCTCGATATTTTCCATGAGTTTAGACATCTTTTTTTTCACTCTTATATTGTCCTTTTAAAATTTGACAGCCAGGATAGGCCAAAATATGGTTGCTGAGATTAATGTATCTACTGTCAATTTGTATTTGAACATGAATTGACTTATTCTCGGAGGTTTTGATCTTGTGCGAGTTTCATTAATTTTGCTCCTTCAGCTGAAATATGGCTTGAAGTGCGTGCACATAGCTGACTGCTCACCTAAATACATATGGTTATGGTAACACTGTCTCCTCTCCTCAGGTTGGAGTACACCTTTGGAGAGGATGAAAGAGATTACCTCAGGAAGAGTGGTAGAGCTGTTTCAGAATCTCATGCTATGAATATGTGATTATATCCTGCCACCAGGTCCTCCATCAGAACAAGGACAAATGAGCTGTAGTCTCCTTAGACATTAAAGGAGTAGTCTTTTTGACCACTGTGTTTTATAGGCAGTTCTAAAACCTTTAAAATTCTGGTTATTGGAAATTGAAACACCAGCAAAAATACTCAGAAATTAAAAACGGAAATTAGAATTTTTTATAACCTTCTTTAATGCCCAGTTTTCATATTATGAAAATAATATTCTCCATTTTTTATTATTTCATCTATGAAACTGTTTTTGATAATGTTTCAGCTTTTGGTACTTAAAATTATACTAAAATATTTTCATTTGCATTGATTTAAATGAGGATTTTTTTAAATAGCTAAAAACGTATTATGTTAGAATAAAAATAAAAGTTGACTTTCATCAAAAAGTCATATTTATCATTAGAAAGTGTGTAAATGAAAACTGAGCCATTAACTATTCTTAGACAATAGGGATTAACACACACACTCAAATGCAAATGTCTGAGGTTTTTATTTCTGTATATACCAGTTTGCAGTCGTAACTGTCCAATATTCATAGAAAGGCTAAGATGTCAGTATCAGTTGGACTGTGTATTTCAATATTGCAATATTTAGGACACAGACCTTAAAATATTCCCTGGAAGTGCAAGAGGTATTTAAAAAACAAGGAAAGGGGTGTGTATGGGTCAAATAACTTACCCTGAGGCATACAAGAAGTC
This sequence comes from Dromaius novaehollandiae, assembly GCF_036370855.1. Taxonomy (NCBI): domain Eukaryota; kingdom Metazoa; phylum Chordata; class Aves; order Casuariiformes; family Dromaiidae; genus Dromaius; species Dromaius novaehollandiae. The sequence goes on from NC_088099.1 coordinate 162,354,354, forward strand.
TCTGTCACAGCTCCCAGGTGAACCTGGTTCTGCATGCCAATCATGTCCTTCAGTCATAACACCTTGAGTCTGCGTTTATACCAGCCATTACACATTCAAATAAATGCAGTGTGAGGTCCATATATATATTCAGATCTCACATTGCATATTCAGAGAAATGCACGTTTATTATTAATGTTGATAAAGAGATATTAAGCTGTCACAGGATATTGTGATGAGCTGCATCAAGGCAGGTGTATGGTTAGCATCCGCAGTGGAATTTCTGTCAGGGAAATGTAATGAGGAAGACTGGGGAGAAGGAAAAGAAGCAACAGCACATGGTAGTGTGAGGAATGTGTGGGTTGGGAGGACTATCTTGGGAGATCACCAGTTCTGCTTCTAGAGAAGTGAAGTTTATCCTGTCATTTATTTTTTGGTAGAATTCCTTTTCAAATTAATATCATGCTCATTATAGGTGTCAAACTGACAGCCCTTAAGATTGAAGTTCCCTCTTAAAAAATCAGGTGTAGCAAGCAGCAGCGATAGGAGCTTTTTCACGCATTGCTGTCAATAAGCCTCAGCCCTGACCAGGCAAGGAGAAGAAAATAATTAAAATTCACATCCTTGCCATATGTACTTTGCCTAGCAGCAAGGGGACTTTTAGTGCCACTTGTGTGGTTTCTGCCTTGACTTATCTCCTCCTGGAAATGAATTGAAATCAACACATTTCTCTTGGGTCACTAGGCAAGCCCCAAATAGAAGAAACATTTGCTTGTCCTTACCTCATCTCCTTACTGATAATTGACCCTATATTAAACACCAACCAGGTACCACCATTGTCTACCAGAAACTCAGGTGGTAGCTAAGTTCCTAAGGGTCTAAAGTGCTTCATAAGGAAGCATCTTATAGAAAAAACTGAATAAAGCTTATCGTACCCCCAAATACACGACCCTGAGTATGCCACAGTTCATGCAGCTTTGTTTTTCCCACCTCCTATTGCTCTTTTTCCTCTTCCTTTTCTTCTCAAACTATTGGCTCACAGTCCCCAAATTCCAAGAAAACTGCTCAACTCCTGCTTATTTGCTTTTCTGTCATGTAGCTGAATTGTCTGGTTTTCGTGAAAGCGTAGGTTGTTCAATTCATAATAGAAAATAAGATAGGAGGGAACCTCAAGAACTCATCTAATTCATACTTCTGCTCCACAGAAGTATCGATTCTACCTAGGCCTGATGGGTGTTTGTCTAAAGCGTTCTCAAAAGCTTCTGAGCAGTGAAGAGTCATTTCTGCAGAAATGACCTTCCATAAAACACTATCATTTAATGTAGCCAGTGGACTAGACAAGGCCGACAACCTTGACCGTGCTAGTACTACCAAACATTTTCTGGATGAGCCTGTACGGGATTACTTAAAATCAATAGTTTACTGAAACTGGAATTGTCAATCCCCAAACAAAATTAAGTCCCAGCTTTCAGTGAGTTTCAGTGGAAAGTGGGCCTTTAGATGAGCATCTATGACCATGTTTAAATCTTTAGTTGTCCCACAGAGAGATGAAGACACAGCAGCAGATGGAGACAGAGGCCGAGACTAGCATTGGTTAGACTCAAGCAAGAAGCCAGAGTGAAGATACTGATGGCCTTTCTAACTCCCTAGTTAACACATTTAAAACAGGAAGATTATATTGATTCATTTGTCATCTCTGCCTTGTACATCATGTGTGCACTGCCCTATAAAGAAACTTAGATGGACTCAGCTTGGCATTAAAAGGGATTTTTGGTCATCAGCAACAACCATTAGCTATTCTCCTCAAGAAACCAACATGGGCAGAAATCGTGTCTTTAGCACAAACCCACAGATCACAAATCCAGCAAACAGGATCACTCCTAGTAAGGGTCCAGGACCACATAGCAATCCAACACCAAATATGGGAAATGGGTCCTCCATACAAAACTAATTTCTTCATATAGGTTTTACTGCAAGGTAGGATAACAGGTAAAGCCAGTGATAATCTTCTGACAGCCGCCTGAGTGAACCTGTTAGGAGGTAAGGTGAGAGGCGAAGATGAGAACACCAAGGGGCTCTGTGGGCAGCATTAAATATTCCTTCTGATTAAAACGTGGTAGATGTAGCCAGACTAGAAGTGATGGTGTGGGAACAGATACTTGTCAGTCACTCTGCTTGTCAGTTCTTTCCACTTTTTTGGTTGGAGAAAATGCTAAATTTATGTTTTGAAATGTATACACAGGTTTCTCTGGAATAAGGATCCTAGCTTTGCATGTCACATTTTCAAGTAAAAGAAAAAAAGAAATGCAAAATACAAAAAATTTCAACCCCCAAACTCTTCCTAAACTCTCATTGTGATGTATTGCCCTGTGGAAGACTGGCAGACTGTTTAACACCTTTATTGCTTGATCCTGGGAGCTCAATTTATTATTTACCAATCCTTTTGCTGTCACTGGCCATGACCACATTTCTGCTTATATTATTCCTAGCAGGTTCTCCAGCACACATTAGTTCAAAAATCAATCACTTCTTAGATCCATCATTTCTGTTCTGCTTTTGGGCTACATGTCTCAAGCACTAATGTGTCAACGAGTGCCTAACGCTGACTGCAGTAGTACCTGCTTTTACCTCAAGAGGAAAGAAAAGATTGCCTCATTTTTCTCGACGCAAAGTACACTAATAAATAGATGGTATAGGTGAATAAATACATGTACCTCTTCTTCAGTACATAAGTTCCTTGCTGTAAATTTATTCGTGTTCTGTAAATTTTCACATGGTTTCACCATTCCTCTGGGAAGGTGGTTCTTCAAAGCATCAATTCATTAGGATTTGTTTAAATTACACTTCTTTTACAGTTCCTTTGAGCTTAATTTCATCCCATTTCTTATACTCTTAAGTGATATTCTAAATCATTCTCTTGTTGTTTATTCCTATCTACAGTGCATATTTAGCCAATATGCAAATATTTAGTTTTATTCATCTTTTCTATTGTTCATTTATTTCTCAAGCTTTAATGTATATTTTTGATAACTCTTTTGATGACAATTTTTTTCACACTTAAATGTAAAGTCATATCCCTGCAATATGGAGAAAGATTTTTTCCTAAGTAATGCCCTGTTTTTCTGCCATATCTCCTTGCAAGCTCTTGTACAGTTTCTTGTCATCTGTCTTAGAATTATACTTTCCATGTTACTCTTCTTTCATATAATATTGAGTAATTATCTTCTTGATGTTGCTAATTTGCATTTCCTGTTTTGTTCTGTTTTCCTATCCATGTTTTCCAAGTCTCTTAATTCAGGTAATTTTATCAATTTTCCCATTTTCTCTAATGTTTGCAATTCATTTACTGCTTCCAATCAGGGTATCATTGTCCTAAGTTATGGGTACATAAATAGAAGAAAGGCCTTACCTTAAAGAAAACACATTCTGGGCTTGTAACAAAAAATAAAGATGAAGACTGAAAGACTCAAATGGGGAAAGACAACAAGTTAGCAGGGAAAACAGATCAGTATGGGCCATATATTCTTCTATTTAAGAATATTCCTGATTTCACACCCTCAGTTGTAACTGAGTATGCAGCTGAGACTTTTTACAGTTTACAGACTTTTAAAAGTTGATCAGTTTTGATTGTACGGTTGGCTGTGTACTATTTTAGACATTCCATGGGAATACTGTATTCTTAGCAGATGAAATATTCATTTCTTTGCCATATCCTTGAAGCACAGTGTCGGCAACAGCTATAAAGTCCTACAAGGACCTAACATAGGGAACGGGGCTAAGAGGGGCTCTTCAGGGAAGGGTAGGGATCTTTTAAGCAAATAGAAGAAGAACTTTCTTAATCTGAAGGAACCTTCTAGCATTGTCTAAATTAGACTGAAACATCTCTAGCATTTATACAACCCCAGATCAGAAAAATTAAGATGGAATAATAATCTTTTCTATTCACTCTCAGAGTTTTAGAAATTACTTAAAGCATTTGCTAAAATAATGGCTAATTTTGTGAGGATTTTTTTTTTTTAAGAAATGTATCTGTTTGAATGTCCCAAACACCACAAAATATCAGTATGTTTCCTTCAAAGATACATCTTATCCAAGAGCAAATCCTTCAACAATGTAAAAGTTTTCCTTAACTGACCTCTGCTGGAGCTGTTTTCTTTGTGTCTTAAAAGACACTCTAGCAAGGACATGTCAGGTTCCAGATGTACTCTCTGATTCCTGCTCATTCCATGGCTCTCAGCTGGCCATCCATTATTTATTACAACGCAACGTGTACCTAGATGACCCGGAACAACAGGTAGAGCCTACCAAACAACGCAGGATCTCTACTCAAAGGAGCTTACAGTCTCAGGGCACTACCTTGGGAAGTTATGGAAAATGGGAGAGATCTCTTGACCTTACCTGTACTGAGCACAGCAGCTCTTTTAGCTTCTCTGGGTAATAAAACACACTCTATAGGAAAACAATTGCTGTTGTCCTTGCCGCTCTCATATCACAGAGTAGCTGAGGTGGATATGGACCTCTGGAGATCGTCTAGTGCAACTGCTCTGCTCAGAGTAGGGTCAGCAAGAGCAGGTTGCTCAGGACTGTGTCCAGTTGGGTTTTGAATATCTCCAAGGATGGAGACTTGGCCCACTTGTTCCAGTGTTTGATCAGCCTTATGCTGAAAAAAGGTTTTTTTTCCTTATTCTTAAACGGAACATCCTGTAATTTCAATTTTTTGCCTACTGTCTCTTCTGTTTTCACTGGGCACCACTGTGAAGAGTCCAGCTCCATCTTTTATACACCCCTCCCCTCCATCAGGTATTTCTACATGCTGTTAAGATCCCCCTGAGCATTCTCTTCTCCAGGCTAAATAGTCCCAGCTCTCTCAGCCTCTTCTCATATAGGAGATGCTCCAGTCCCTTAATTATCTTTGTGGCCTGTCACTGGACTCACTCCAGCAGGTCCATGTCTCTCTTGTCCTGGGGAGCCCAGCACTGGACCCAGCACTCCAGATGTGTGTCACCAGTGCTCAGCAGAGGGGTGAGCTCCTGGAACGGTTAAAGGAGTGGTGTATAACTTTTGCTACTTTGCATCATGTGGTTGCTTTCAGAGCACACAAAAGAACATGCGTCAGTAAGAACGTCATGAGCTCCTTGCACGTTGTTTACTGCTGATCTTGATTAGTTTTGATGAAGTCTGCATATGATTGAAATTGAGTGCCCAAAGAAGCTTTTCTGCAGAGAGGTTTCCTAGAGTTTTTAAGTGCAGCATGGAGGTGTGTCCCAATATGAAATAAAGTAATGAAGACTATGTGATATGTTTCTTTTGAAACATGACTCTTATGAAAAATTCAAGAGGAAATGCTTTCCTTTTGTTCACTGCCAGTTCATCTAGTTTGCAGCTCGAGGAAAGAGAGATGATTATTTTGGGGTACTTTAATGTGTGGGAGCTTTTAAGTGGATATAGATTTGTTCTGTTTGTTGTCAAGGTGCCAAAAGTTCTTGAAGCCTGATAATGCTCTCCCCATGTTTTATTCAGGTTGTCATCAGTAATGAAATCTAATTTAATTTTACTTTCCTATTATACTTTTCTCATCTCACTATCAAAAAAAGTATGCAGAATTTTTTTTTTATTACTGCTCACAAACAAGGGAGCTTTAAAAACAAATGTATGCAAAGAATTAATGTTTTTGTAGAATGGCTTTAATTTATTATTTAGGTCTATTTCTCCAGTGATAGCAAGAATATGCTTTTTATGAACATCATGGTACACTTAATTCTCGAAGACAATTTACACATTAAAAATAAATTGTAAAATCCCAGTAGGATTCAGCATGTTGACACATTTTAGATTAAGGATGGTAATGTTGATGACTGCTAACTTTTAAATAAGTAAGTTAGATCGGAAAAAAAAAAGTGATTAGCAAGAGCTGTGTTAAAGAAAAACAAAAGAAAAGAACCCTCTGAGAAAGTTAGCCTTTTCTCTTTAGAACAGGATCTCATCACTTCTTCCTCTATGCTATTGCTAAGAGTCTTCACAAAAAGGCTTCTCAGAACGGCAGGCTTTGGACTGGATAGAGACTGCAAATATGTTTTCCTTGGGATCCAACAGGGTCCAGATGTTTGTTGCTTCCCCCATTCCCATGGGAACTATTTAGTCCCTAGTTGTCTAGTCTTTGATTGTTTGCACTGTTTGATATCTTATTGGTTTACAGGATGGGGGAAAGAAAAACTGTTGTGTACTAGCTCCGTATTTAGCGAGGAAGGAGCAGTCTCCAGCTGGCCTAGCAGAGGAGAAACTGCTGCCCTGCTTCCTGATGGGCAGACCAGGTAAAATTACCTCCTGGACATCCCTCAAAATGAATGGAGTAGCCCTGTCCTACTTGTGAGGAACATTCATCCCCCTCAAACATTTCATCTCTAACCCCACTGTGAAAGATCATGGGTTTCTAACCTCTCCCTAGCCCAGGGTGTCATCACATAAGCTCATTTGGTGCTCTCACTGCTCCAGCTTCATCCTCTTCTGCAACCCTGATGGCCTAACAAAAACCTTTGTCCTCAAGACCTCACCAGTCACCACATTCATTTCCCCTTAATCATCTTCATCATGCTCCTATAACTCCTCTTGCTGCTCCAGAAATCACACTTTCTTAAAACAGATCTTAAACAGAACCATGCCTTTGGCTATCAGACATCTTTTCTGGCCTCTTGCAGATTTTTCCTTAAATCCCATTTATTTGCCTTCCTTCCTTAGATTGTTGTCAAACCTTCCTGTATTTCTGCCTCAGGATAATAAACTACATATACATGATGCATAGTTTGGATGTCAATAGATTTTTTTACAGTTTAGGATAGTGTTTTTGATTAATTTCATGCTATCCACAAAAAAAAGACAGTAAATTTTTGGCTTTGAGAGGAAGGTTATATACAGGCTAAATGGTATCTCGAGTTACATTCAAGCAACTTTCTACCAGAGTCAGAATTTGGCCTATAATGCATTTGGAAGTAAAATAGAGAAGTTTTGGTCTCCTTATCAGACCTGACATACAATCCTGTTATATTACAGATGCACCTCCCTGATATAAAGTGAAAAAAAGAAAAAACAATTCATGGTGAATTTATATGGTTAATATTATCTGATAAAATACAACTGAATGAACAGGACCTTGAGGGAAAGTTTGATTGCTGAGGGAGACAAGGTATCCAGGGAATCATTGCTACAAGCCTAGCAGAAAGGCAAAAGCAAAAATAAATGTAGGTCAGCTGAAAAGCCAGGAGGAACAGTAAAATGATGAGAAAATTTGAGGAGGAACAAGACGAAAGTGCCCTGCAATAGGGCTCAGTCCTCATCACATCTCAGAACATAGTCTGTCAAAGCAGATGTAAAAATGACAATTCAGCTCAGCTATATCAATTTGTTTCACTTCTCCGTCCCACTACATTGGGAAATATAGTATCAGTTTTGAAAACTCATTGCTCCATTTCTATTTGGTCACAAATTGCTGAGAAAAAAACCTCAAAAACAAACAAACAAACAAAACCCCAAACCCAGCACATTTGTGAATAACACCAGCAGTTCCTTCATGTCCTCCTGAGAACAAAAACCGGCAAGACACCGACCTAATCTCTGTGTGCAAGTGGAACTGCCATCCACAACACACATGGATGGATGACATGTTTCTCACCTGACTTTGCAGTCTTGATTGTTGTCTCCAAGACTCCAAGCTTCAGCAATAACAGACCCTCCCATGTAATGTGAGGAGGGGGATAGCATAGCTTGTGTGGGCCCTGGTTCAAGCCCAGGCTCAGGTGCTTGTCCACCCCTTCCCTTCCCCATCTTTATAATCTGGTGCTTTCACATAAGGCGACTGTGCTTCTGGCACATCCAATGACTATTACATGGAACGAGGAGTGTGGGAAGGCATGCAAACATTAGGAGCATACTCAGAAATAGAAGATTTTGGGAAAAAAAAATTGGCTGGGTTTTTTCTCTCTCATTCTCTCCAAGATTGCTTCCGGTGCTTTAATTTATAATAGCCTGTTCAATACAAGTTAAAAGTTCTCAGACACAAGATCACTGGCACTCTTCCAGTATAGATTCATCCACAGATTAAGGGATCCCACCCACGGGAATGCAGTTTTTCTGTGCAGAGTAGACTTCCTGGTAGCAGATAACTGGAAGTAATTAATCACGACAAAGACAAACAAACCAGGACATAAATCATTAAACTAACAGGAACACGGTCTGCTGCTCTGCCCCATTCCATCTTCTCTTCTGCCTCCATGCTACTTTGAATGAAGAGGAGAAAATGCAATGCTATCAGCATATTCTATAGCTTATAATGATAGCAGGAAGGTATGTTTTGTTTTGTTTTGTTTTTCCATTTTAGTCTACCAAAGGGTTTTGTCCTTGTATGAGCATGACATGCGGATGTTTCTCTGTGGATCTTCCATGCTGAGGACTCCAAAGGTATATAAAAAGAGAACGCTCTATTCAACCATCATTAAGTATCATTTGCAATCTCGTACTCTGTCATCAGTGTATTGTCCATTCAGCAAGTTTTCATGCTTGAAATACCAGTGCTGACCCTCAAGATGTGTCAGCTAGTTTGTGTAACAAACTAGTTCTGATGACATGTTTTTATTACTACTACCTTCAGCGGCTCAGCTCTCATTGACATTCATTGTGCAATACAGAAGCCTTGCATCTCTGACCTTATTCCCTGTGACCTAGTTGTAATACTTTAGATTTAATGTTGTTATGGCTGAGCTGCCCTTGGATGGAGCCTTGCACTTCTCCTCCTACTGAGGTTTGCTTGAGATATGGTGTCTTACACCATTTGCATTTGCACATTGAAGTACTCTATTAGCGCCTAAATCACCAAATTTGGCTTCTAATTGTAAAAGTTGTTCAACTGTGTCCTTAAAGAAGGGCAGTTATTTGGGGAAATATGAACAAATTTGAGACAGACAGGCAACAGGCCCTGATCTCTGCTTTGCCAGTCTATTTTCTTTTAGAGGGTATCTCCAGAAATGTTTCTAACGTGACTGGCATGGGAAGCACACTCTAGTTAACTAACTGCAAAAGAGTGTACATTATCATTTCATGGGAATTCTTAAAATGGATAAGGGAAGTTACACAGCTGATTATATACATACTGCATGTAAAGCAAAATAGTGAGAATGTTGATGCAGATAAGACCGACAGGCACGATTAACTGGAAGAACAAGCTGGGCAGAACAGAAGTCTTGTAATTTGAATGGTGTAGATTTGCAAAAATGATCAGCAGAAGTGTGATTGTAACCCCATGTGTGATAACTGTACATTAAGTGAGCAAATGATGTAGTCAACTGTAAATCTCTGCTACAAAGAAATATCCACTACTGCTGAAGAGGTGAGAGAATTCGTTGTCTTTGGATTTTGGGCTACTGGATGCTTCTGTCTAATGGGAAACTGTTTAGTCAGAAACATGGCAATTCTGTCCCATTTGCTGTAAAGCGGGAATAAAAGGAAACCTGAGCTGTTGTTGTTCATGTTTAACAGGACAGGCAGACCCTAGAGAAAAAGCGAGAACATGCTTTCCTTAGCTTCTCCTAACTAGAAAAGATCCTGCTTATCGTTATCAAAAAAAAATGGATGACTCAAATGATATTACCCCATCCCCAGACACAGGAACCTTATCTAAAATATAGCTAATTAGCCAATGATAGAGCTAAGTCCATCCCTCCTTAAAATCCCTTTGGGCAGGACTCTCTCACCTGGCTTTGGATGTTTACAATGCAGATTCCTCTGTGTGAACTGGCTTTAATCAGGGTCAATGAAGGGAAATAAGCACCCTCAGGATGTGAATCATCTGATCTATTTTAGCTGTCTGAATCACCTCTTGCCTGCTTGCCTTCAACAACTACACGGGAAGTCTAGATACTTCTTCAGATGTAGAGATTACCTTGTAGACATTTATATTTGAACAGATGTATATCACCCTTTCTGACATATCCTCTGGAGCTTTTTGCTAATATGCATGGCCACACGGAGAACTGAACCTATGATTCTGTTTTTAAAAGCAAGAGGGATTAACTGAGTAATGGCAGAAGGCTACAGTGACATCTGGTGAAAGCAGAATAGATTAGTCCAACAGGAGGTAAAGACAGGGTCTCTTTTTGCAACCCTACGCTAGCAGAATTAATGCCATGTACTGAGTCACCCACCATCCCTGGGTGGGAAGGCAGAAGCAGCTTGAATGAGGCCAGAGCGAGCACAATACTCTGAATTTTAGCTTCTCCTTGTGCCAAAACTGTTCCTGCTCAGTGGGGCTGTTGAAGCAGCAGCAGGAACTTGCCAGTCCCTGTTCCAAGTATTTTACTACTCCTATATATGATCACCAGTGTACTTGCTATATGTGGTGGGGAAAGAGGGTCTATAGAAGGGGAGAGATTAGTGAATCAGGTGAAGATAACACTGAGTGATGGGAGGACAGGAGAAAAAGAGCCTGTGTTTTACTGGGAGAGCTGGCCAGAGGATTTATGACAGAAGGTAAACGTGCTAGTAAAATTAAGCAAATTGGGGAAAACAAAAGATATTTAACAGCTACATAAAAAAGGCACACTAGGCAGCGGTGAGGATCTGATTTTAACAGTCTCAAGAAAGAAATACAGAACTAAGTATAAAATAGAGGCTGATGGAATATTTACAGCATGCATTTACCCTCCTGAACCAGGCAAAGCTACTGGAAGCATGAGCAGACGCTGCCCTCCGGGTCCACTACCTGCTCCTTTATGGTTGTGGTTACATCAGGGCTGCCAGCTCTCTGGGAAAGCAAACATCGTCCATGTGTCTGTCTGAATCCTGTGGCATGTGTCATTGGCTATCGGGTACAATCATCATAACAGTGTTGAAAAGAGCGCCCAGACTCTAAGCCAGACTTGCCTTTCTCCTCTACTCTTTCTCATTTCTTTCCTAATTGAGAAGTCTGAAAAATCTGAAAAAAACATGTTTTTTAGAAGGAGCTCAGTACAGCCTCAGAATAATTGAGCTTTTCGCTCAGAGAGGCTGTTTTGCATACCCTGGCAAAAAAACATGAAGTGCTGCTAGTATTCTTGAAAACAAAAATCTGAAGTAATAAGTGAATCAAAGAGAAGGATTTTAGTCCAGTGTCTGCAAACCCTGTTCTGGCATTTAGACTGTCTGGGCCATTAAAGGCCCCCTTTGCTCTGCTCTGAAGAGGACATAAATGCAAAAAATAAGGGGGGAAATGACTAATATTAAAAATATCATGCATAAGCAAGGAAAACTGTTCTTCAGAAACAGTCATAGTGATAACTCACAAAGTTATAAAGAGATAACCATCAGTTTCAAGATGTTCTCCAAAAGCCTACCAACTACATGCATCACCATGGAAATGTAGCCAGTCTCCGAGGAATATCCCCAAATATGTTAGCAACTCTATGGAACAGTAAGAAAAATGCTAATTTGAACAATGGCACCTTGGAAAACTGCTATGCCAGAAGACCTTTAATGTCCATGGAGAACAGAGATGACGCTGGTTATCTGATCCACAGACCGTATTCCATAGATTTCACAGACTGTACTTACTTACCTCCAAGGGTGGGAAGGGTAAATCAGGACACAGGCACACCACACTCTGGCCTTAGGCACTGCGAAGTAACCAAGTGTGCACATGCTCTACTCTCCCAGTAAAAGCAAGATAAGAGAAACTTAACATAATTTACTTCAGCTGTGACCTCTGTGGCTTGGTCAAGAACCTAAGAATATGTCTTTGTTAATGAATTATTAAGCTTTTGCTTTCAGAAAAGTTCTTATCTCAAGCAGCAACCAAAGTGAAGTGATTAGGCTTTTGAGAGTGCTTAATATCCAAGCACACGTCTTCTGGTTTTTTCTTTGATTTAAAAAATACGGGAGTAGATATTCTCTATGATAGGTACTAATCCACAACCTGAGGTTTAAAGAGAAGTAAATCTTTTAGTTCAAGGAGAGAGAAGTCACTTTCACTGATAGATTTCATATATTTTATAAATACTTAACTGTATATATATGTAAACTTTATATATATAAACTTTATATAAATTTTATAAAACTGGCAAGAATGTTTAGCTCCTTCCTCCACCCCATCTCCTCTGTTACCCATCCCTGAAAGAACATGAAAAAGGAAATACCATTAAAAAGATCACTGACTTTTAAACATACTAATCTCTGAGAACAAAGTTGTTTTGTTTTGTTGTTAGTAAATTTAGTATTCTGTTGATGAAACATAATTTAGCCAACCTATTAAAATGCAACCATACATCTCATTAATGAAAAGCTGTTAATTTACCTTTTTTCCAATTATAGTGTAAGGTCTGGTGTGGAAAAAAAAAGATCTTGATTTCTTCTAGTCTTTCCACTGTCTGCAGTAGAAAAATAAATCAAAAGAGAGTTTTCTTCAGGCAGGAGATCATGAAAACAATTATCTTCCTCTCCCCTTTTCAAATTCCCTTCTCACTGTCTACCTCCCCATCTCCCTCATTCAGGGAGGGACTATTATCAGGAATAATAAAATGTATTCCCTAAGGATAAAGGGTGAGTAAACCTTATGGAAGGTGAGGCTTTGTGAGCCGTTCATTTTCAAAGTCATTTTGTGTTCCCAGCCCTTTCCTTCTAGTAATTTAAATCTGTATGGCTTGAGTCAGATCTCAGTTGGACCAGTTTTACACCTGAGCAACTCCACTGGGCTTATTTCTCCACTGTGTTGCATTTTGCACAGTGATTTATTCCTGAATAAAGCGAGTGCTAGGTGTTACAGCCCTGCACTGGGACAATTCTTCACACACCTTGCAGAGAGGCAGATGATCATCTGCAAGGCATAAAGCAGCAGAAATCTGGGCCCTTTGCCTTTTATGGGATTACTTCTGACTTACAGCTGCAGCAGACCAGCAGGATCGTTTGCAAGAAGCATTCAGACGTGAGCTAAACGAATAATAACCTACTGAAGAGGACAATATGCATATGAGCTCTACCTTACTCTACTCCACTTCTATTCTATTCTATTCTATTCTATTCTATTCTATTCTATTCTATTCTATTATCTACTAAGCTTATTTCTGCAGTATTAAAGCATCTTTTCAGCAGTACATGTGAAAAAAGAATCAGCATCTCCAACCTGTTTGCTTTCTCTTGTTATCCCATTAGGAGAAGCTTGTGGAGTGTTTTGGTATTTTTCTTTATGAATAATCTTATGGTGAATTGGCAGCTGCTTTAACCAAAATGCAACCTTCAGTGGGATTTGCTCAGTGTCTGATTATAATTCTTCTCATCCTTAGGGCTACCCTTTCCACATAGATGCCCTGCTCCTCCCTCACCCTATTTCCTTGGCCTACTTTGCACTAGGTGGTGAAAATCAGAAACGACGTTTTGGGCAAGATGTCTTTAAACAATGTGGAATTTCCCACTCACTCCAGTGGGCTGGACTTTTTTGGTCCAGCTCTAAAGGCAACATTTTGATGAGCCATTGCAGAATCCCTGGGGAGGCCTCTAGTTCTAATGCAATTAAGACATTTGACTTTGGAATCTAGTTGCTATGTAAGCACAAGCCAGGCTGCTTCAGGACCAGATTAAGAAAACCCTAAGTATTCCTAGTCCCTACTCAAGGAAAAAAAATCCATTATCAGAGTGAAATTTTCTTGTCTGGCATCTCCTAGGATGTTTAGTGCTGACAACATGAGATTTACATGACAACCTAAATCTTAGAACAGTTTTTTTTTTCCCTTATCATTTGAAATGCTCAGGCATCCTTATCTATGTAGTCCCCAGGTGGACTGTACTTAATGTAAATAAAAAAACGGAACAGAGAAAAGGTTGACCTTGTCTTCACTCCCATATCGACCACATGTTAGCTCATTACATTACAAATGCACCACAGGCAAGCTATAAAAGGTATAAAAATAGTAATGGTGTTTATGGACACTCGCTTCCTCCATAGTCCCCACTTGCCCTGTCCATCCCCATGCTAAGGTGATAGCACAGAAAAACTAAAACCTACAGTCAACAAGCAAAACAATTATAGGAGGTGCTGTGATAAACAGGCAACGCATTAATCAAACAAGGTGTCTGTAATTACCTAAGAATGGAAGTGGAAATGTTACCCACAAAGGAATGTTATCACAAGGAATACTCCTAGGACATGAAGCAGCACTTGAAAAGAAGCACTTTGACAATTGTTCTAAGGCTGAATAGAAGGAGAAAAGTTTAAGGTTGCCTTAAACTCAAGCTGCTGATGAACACCCTCACTTTTGGGGAGATTGTTCATACCAGCAGGGAACCCCAAAGCAGCTGAGATGCTGAGTTAAATTGGCACTTGATAACCTTGTAACTAGGGCTGGCTGGAAAGCAAGAATAGTATTTTATGAAAACTACCAAGTTTTTGACATTTATCTGTGTTCCGGGAAAGTAGGCTTTTCAGACTTTATTGGTGAATCATACAAGCAAGAGAATTACCCTAGCTCACCACAAGCTGGTGTCAGGGGCCTGAGGGCACTAATAGGCTTTAGTGATCCTGACAGCTGGTTTTAAAAATACATGGCAAGAATGATATTCAAATGCCTTCTCTGCGCAAGTTGGACTTGATCTCCCAGATCATAGCTCATCTCCAAGCTCCAGTGTCTGATTCAGTTAGTTTCCTGGTTAGAGTTAGCTCAGATTGCATAAATATGGAAATCTTAATGCAGGATCGCAAAGGGCTAATTATCTTTTCTGGAGAACGCAAAATCTTCTTCTAAATAGATGGTCTTGGTTTGAAACAGAAATATAAGACTATTTTCCCAGCTCTAAGGAGGAAACCTTTCACTGGCTGGCTTTGCTGGACTTGGTCACGATATCTGTGTGAGCTTCCTGATTGTCAGAGGCAATTACAGTTCTGGGAGCAAAGACTCAATTTGCACAGAGAGACTGACGGTTGAATCAGGTGACAACAAACACATGAAATATTTCTTGAGTTATACCATACGTTATTATATAAATCCATGTTCCAACTATTACTGCTAATCTTATTATTCAATCACACACAAACAACATCTCAGAATATACAAGAAAATGCACAGCTGTACAAACACAAACTCCGCCAGCTTCTTTGCACACAAGCCACTCCACGACTACAGAACATCTGCCTTTCCAACCATCACCTGCTCTGCATGGCATCCCCATTCCCATCCCCAAGACATGCTCCCAGTGCTCCCCGGTCCTCTTCTTTCTGACTGGTGGTCAGGTCTGATGGGTCTCCTTGAGGCCTTCAGAAAAACTTTCCCAGTCTTGACCTACCATGGCTCGTTTTTTGGTCATGTCTTGTCTAGGAGTCACATGGATCACCCCAGTCAGGTGTTTCCACATTCATCTTGCCATGATTTTATCCATTTGTCGTTTATCTCTGGCAGACCACGCCTTTCTATTGTTCATTTCAAATAAGCACCATAAAGCTTCAGTTAGTTTCCATTTTATATACCAGTCACTCTGCAACCACAGTGTACATGTCTTTGGCAGCTTTCTGACATCAGGAGAAGGTGAAGGTCACACATACTCCTCCACTCTGATGAACTAAGAGACATTTCAGCAAAAGGAAAGAAAAAAAAAATTCCAGCAAAAAATTGTTTTGTTGAAAAAAACCCAGTAAGCACAGTAACTTTGGGATACTTCTATCACCACCATAAACTGAGGAGTCTTCATAATTTCTAGCATAATTTTACTCCAATTATTCTGGAAACCAAATCAATCCCAGCTGATTTGGGGAGCAGGATAGATATTATGCTACCTAAATCTCATCTAGTGTTTTCCATCCTATAACCATGTCTGATGAGGTAGTCAGTATCATTATCCACACCATGGAGAAAGCCATAACACAGACTAGACAGAATAACTTTCCCAGTGCTACTGCCAATCAGCAGAGCTTGAAAGCTCAACCTCCAGCTGCTGGTATCCAGATTTCTTCCTGCCTCCTACTAAGGACTGAGTCAGAGTATGTTTTAGTTCAACGACTAAAGTGAAATCAAGACTGACAGTGAACTGCCATCAGTGCCAACAGTGGCAGGACTCTCAGGTCGTTGCAATGCGGCTCAGCTGGAGAGTTAGTTGGGCTTCACTGGCAAGAGCCAGTCTTGCAAGCCCAAAGCCCTGCTTAAATCTCTTAGGAACTGGACAAGGGCAGAAGTGGAACTGATCATCTGCCCTAGTTGGGTCAGAGTGAAAAATGATCCCACCACTCATCTTGCTCATCTTAATTCTCCTCCCTTGTCCTCTCTTCATCCCTGTTTCTTACATCCTAACACATCTCCTCACATACCTGCTGTTACATCATTTGAGCTAAGCTGTCTTGATAGCTTTCATTCATGTCTTCCCTGGCCAGTCCTTGGATATGAAACTTTTATAAAACTTATGAAATTATAACACAAATAAAATATGGGGAAATTTTTCCTCCTATGGCAGAAGAGAGCTATCTGGGGATGTCACAGATGAATTTTGGATGTTGCGTTACTTTTAAGCACAGCTGTTCTCCAGAAGACAATGATTAGTTCTGTCCTTAAAAAAGCCATGGTATTTCATAGGTACTTCCTATAAAAGTACTTTTATGGGAAAATTTCAGACTGTCTAGTTATTTCCGGTAGTATTCATCAAATACAAGATAGATACATCCATCTAAATTAGTCACATGCAACTTCTTTTATAATCAATATGAATAATTTCACATTAAAGTAAATACCTGTTTTATATAAAGAAACTTCAACAGGAGAATGACTAGCTCCAACTTAGGTATATGCACTGTAGACTGAACTTTAGTGGGATGAACCCCACTCTTTCTGCTTATCTAATTTTATTGCTTACCTATAACATGCTCTTTTTACCTATTGGTCACTGCCCTGCTTTCATCTGTGCTGATGTGGCACACAGATGTTTTGACTATTCAGTTTGGATGTGTTTTAGCAAAGGTTGAAAGCAAAAATTCAGCCAGGCGTCATCAGTCAGAATTTGGAAACTATTTGTTATCATATCTACTTTTCAAAATTAAATCAAATCAAATCAATTAGCCAAGACTAGTTAATTCTTGAGCTGGCTGTAAAATACCAATATGATCCTGTGCAGTAAGTGATATGGGATTTCATGCTCTTTCTCTTATTCTCTAGGTGAGTCTCATTTTACTTTGTCCTGTGGAGCTGCATTGTGCTTTCTGTTGGGTCTAATAGGAGCTTTTTAACAGAAGTACCTTTGGCACCTTCTTTTGCTCAGACTATTTGCTTTGTTAGGCAGCTTCCCCACCCCCACCTTCTTTTTAATTAATTCAAAGCCCACCTCAACAAGAAAAGAAAATTGATCTATTTTTCCTTTCCAGCTGACATAGACTTAGCAGATCTGTTCCTTCCCACCTCCTCCCCCCCAGAATGTTTTATTCACAATTTTACCAATACTCCCTCCTTAATAGGGCCAGCTCTGTGTGTTTCTGTTTCATCAAAGTCTGATGAAAACCACAAAATCCAGTACCCATTTTCTTTTGCATCATGATCACCATCCTTCATCAGCTACTATTTCACATATGCCAGTTCCTATACCACCATTCCTTTCTCTCCTTTCTGATTTTTCTTTATACCACTTAAGATGTTGATTTGGACCTGCTGAGCAGTAACAGTGCTAGGCTGCTGAATGACTCATAGCTATGGCTGACTGACTGAATTTTTCCCAGCTTGGTCCTACCTGGGCTTTCTGTACATGAAATGTAATTATTTTTTAATTACATCCAGTATTTCATGCCAGGTGGCATGAGCCACCCTTTCTCTCTGTTTGCAATAATCCTAACTCCAATAAGCCAGTGTCAAGGCACCAGGGAACAGAGCATACCATGGCAGACTTAAACCTAAGAGAAGTTATTGCAAGTGTCAATACACAGAACCAGTATGAAGTCATATTAAATTGTAACATTGCAGAATAGAGGAAGCTCTGAGACCACTTTCACTCTGCTGCTGTTGGGTTTTATTCATTTTCCTGTACAAGGAGCCATTTTGATTGCTCCTTTTTTGCTGCTGAATGACCTCTCTGAACTGATCACATTAAGACAATATATCCTTAACAGATCACATTTGTGTTTTGTTTTAAGCACCATGCATGGCATGTACTTGACATCTAGAGGCAGGAGGCTTCACTCCAAGTGAACCCAGAAAGCCAAAAATACCTAGATGAGCAGTCTTAGGGTTGGATACCATGGTGTGATGAGCAAGGTCAGAGAACTAGATTCAGAGCTGTTGTCATAGCATGGCAGCTCCTTCATCAGCATTTCTGAAGAACAGTTAAGCCAGCAGTCTGGGCCACAAGTGCCAAAGACAGAACCCAGGGAGATTTGGATATCTGGACTGACAACATGTTGAAAGAGGGCTTTCTGAAACTGCATGGCTCCTGTCTCCTGTCTCCTCTGCATTTTGCTTTCAGCAGGTGGTGCTGCCTTTGTTAAGGCCAGACACTGTTGACAAAGATACCAGCAGCAGCAGCAGCATCTTGCCTCTTTGAGACATCATCTCCCAGCTCCAGCTGAATGTCAGCCAGGATGTTTAACGTCTTGCCTGGGAAAGAAGAAAAAAACATTTGGCACACTATCTTTGTAAGGTGGATGGGTTATCCAAGCACCTGCTACAAATTAATGATCTAGCTCTAGACTAGTAAGGATTAAGAAGTCAAAGTCCACCTGGAGTTAAATATAGGGAGGAATATGATGTGCAACAAGAAAGTCTTCTGCAGGTGTATCAGCAGCAAAAGGAACACTAGGGAAAATGTGGGTCTGCTGCTGAATGGAGCAGGGCCCCTGGTGACAAAAGAGATGGAAAAGGCTGAGGTACTCAACACCTTTGCTTTGGTCTTTACTGGTAAGACCAGTCTTCTGGCCCCTTAGACCTGTGGGAAAGACTTACTCTTGGTGGAGGAGAATCAAGTCGGGGAACATTTAAACAAACTGAGCACAAGTCCATGGGTCCTGAGAGATGCACCCACAAATGCTGCAGGAGCTGGCTGATGTCACTGTAAGGCCACTCTTGATTATCCTGATTACCCAAAGGTTGTGGTGATGGGGGAGGTTTCTGCAGACTGTGAAAAAGCAAATGTCACTTCTCTCTTCAAGAAGGAGGAAAGAAGGAAGATCTAAGGAACTACTGGAAGGTCAGCCTCATCTCCATCCCTGGGAAAGTGATGGAGCAAATAACCATTCAATCCATTTCCAAACATGAAGGACAAGGTGACTGGGTGTAGTCATCATGGATTTATGAAGAGGAAATCATGCCTGGCAAACCTGATAGCCTTCTATGACAAAATGACTAGCTTGGTAGATGAGAGGAAAGCAGTGGATGTTGTTGATCTTGACTGTAACAGGCCTTTGACACTGTGTTCCATAACATCCTCAGGGACAAACGCATGGAATATGGACTAGATAAATGGAAAGTGAGGTGGACTGAGAACTGGCTGAACTACCAGGCTCAAAGGGCTGTGAAGAGCAGCACAAAATCCTGCTAGAGACCAGTCACTAGTCATTTACCCCAGAGGTCAATACTGGACCCAGTAGAGGGCCCAGAGTTTGAGAGATCTGGGATTGTTCAGTCTGCAGAAGGGAAGACTCAGGGGGATCTTATCAGTGTGTATGAATACCCGATGGGTGGACTAGAGAACACAGAGACAAACTCTTCTCAGTGGTATCCAGTGAAAGGACAAGAGACAATGGCACAAACAGAAATGAAATACAGAAAATTCCATTTAAACATAAGATTTTATTTATTTATTTATTTATTTATTTATTTATTTATTTTTACTGGTGGTCAAGTATGGAACAGGTTGCTCAGAGAGGTTGGATGTCTTCAACATCCTCCATCTTCCTTGGAAGTCTCCAACAGCTGACTGGACACAGACTTGAGCAACCTGTTTTAGTTGCCCTGCTCTGAGCAGAGAGGTTGGACTATATGGTCTCCAGAGGTTAGTCTGTGACAGACATATCTCAGACCCCTAGCTCAGGACAGAGTGTTTCTTCTGGTATGGAGTGAAGTTATGGGTTCCTTAAAAGCCTTGCAGAGCCCTTGGCTCTGTAATAAAAGAAAGTCCAAATCCAGCTGCTTTCTAGCAGCCTTAAAAAGTTATTCAACCTATCATGAGCAGTAAGTATTTAGATGCCTGCTGTTTCTTGGGCAAAGGGTCTGCTACCTTATGAAAAAAAGGGGAAAAAAATATTGACTAATATTCCTTAGTGGCGAAGGCCTTTTTTAGTCTGTTTTTTCTCACCTGCAAGACAATGAAGCTTTGGTGAGTTCTTTGTTCCTGGTCTTAGTTGCTATGCTTTTGTTTATGGGCAAAATAAAGCCTGGTTAAGAGGCTTTAAGTGGAATGGCTGTGACTTGCAGTATCCTAAGCCAGCAAGAGGTAAAAGAGTGCCTTCCTGCCAGTCTTCTTGTTGTTTTTTTAAAAAAAGCCATGTCTTGGGCTGCAGACTTGATTGTCTGCAAAAAGAACATGGCATGAGAAGTCCTCCAAGAACCCCAGAGCCTGTTCCTTTCTGAGCCTGATCTGTTCTCTTATGATCTATGGGGACACTTTTAAATTGTTTTCATATCTGATATATCTACCAGTCCTTACCACTCCACTCTTGAACTTGTTGGCTATTTTCACTTAAATTAGAAAGATGATAGTGCCACCCCTGGGGGAAAAGTTGAAAAAAGAGCTCAATAATTCAGAGAATCTAGTTTTGTGATCTTTGTTAAGCTTCAGGGAAATCTTTAGGCACAGCTTCTGGCTTATGAGACAGGGGAGAACCCATCTAAGGCATAAAGACGTAGGAAACCAACTAACATTAATTCTCCTTTACCTAGAATTTCTTGCTTTGATTTTCTTTTCTTTGTGAAATGCTTCTTACCTGGAAGGGGTTTTCTTTCTAAATCAGAGGGCTGGAGAGCTAAACCATGCAAAGAAGCTGCAGACCCCTGCTGCTCTGAAGTGACCGATGCTGTGAGAGGGGGACACCCTGCAGTGCCTGGTCTCACTATGACAAGATATAACTGGCTGAGGAAACACATGAAGGTGAGCTCTAGTTATGGGAATTCCAGGAGATGGAGAGAAGGAGGCATTAAAAAAATTATGAAACCTATGAAACTAAAATGTTTAGACTAACCATTTCCTATCCCAATTCATGTCATTCATGCATGTGCTGTCTACAGTCTGACTTTCAGATCAGGGGTCTTGTTTGAGGATACTTGCAAGCTTAAAAACTGTAAAGTCGACTGTAAATGTAAACCTGCTTCTGTAGAGAAAGATTTCAGGCTATTTCTGTACTAATGACCTCATATTCCTACAGTATCTAAAAGATCTCAAAGAATCTTGTTCATGCCTTTTCTACCAGGTAGGCATCATAAGTGCTGTCCCCATTTTACTGCCTAAAAAAAGCAGATGGAGTGAAATGCAACAATGCTTTCAAGGTGACAAAATGTGTTGGTAGCAGAATCAGTCTTCTGACTTTCCTGTTCACTGCATGAGGCTGTATGTATTCCCAGAAGTTGAATGATAACTAAAAAATTTCTCTGAGATTTATTGTATTGCACCTGACGATTGGTTCACCCAGCTCCATATATTGTCTTCTAATTTGATACATGAAACTAACAGCAGCAGAAAGGAGGTCATTTCAGATGGAAAAGGCTCATCTGTGCACAGAAAGGAATGCTACATCTGATCTAAAGAACAAAATCACTAGCAAGCAAGCTGGAGACTAAAGGCATGTGTATACAGGGAAGACACTATAATGGAAGGAGGGAGTAACAGTGATAAAAGGAAACAAAAAGTACAAACTACTTTTTTATACTTTCATCTGATTAATATAACAACCTGGAAGTGATCAGTATGAAACTGTTTGGGCCATTAACAAACTCATAATTGCAGTTCTGTGATGTTAAACAGTGCCAAGGAAGATGACTTAGTGCCAAACTCTCTACAACACCTGGTGCTAGGAAAAGATCCTTTTTTGCTATCCTTCTCTTTTATTAAAAGAAGGCATCCTGGGCTCTTTTTCCTGACAGTAGGCCACCTTTTCAGCTCTGTATCGCTATTCCCTCTCTTTATGAAGTAATATACAGAATATATAGTCAAATACTGTCACTAATCACACATTCACCATAATCCAGCAAGAAGCTGACCTCAAGATGACACTCATTTCACTGGCTATGCCACCACATGCCCATTTCATCATCACATAGTCCTTAAAAGGCAGAATGTATGACCCTGATCCCTACTGAGGTGTAATTACTCATGCACAATTAGTTTTGTTGGGTTTAGCTCATTTTAGAGGATTAGAGCACGGGACATTCAGATAAAACAGGCACTGATCTAACCCACATCCTGAATTCTGCACTCAGCAACCTGGCAGTTCAAACCAACACCTCTTCAATTAATTATTCATGTGACCACACTTTTCTGAGCTGAGCCAGATTCAAAGATGAAGCTGTAAAGATAACTGGTATCATTAATAACCTAAGTTTATATAGCTATTTTCAGAAGCAGATCTTCAAACACTATATAGAGCAGCTCAGATCTGCTGTGACCTCTTATGGATAGAGAAATGGATGTTTGTGGAAAGGAAGTGATATGTCCAAGATCACACAGGTACAATGATAACTCTGGGATGAGAATCCCATGCAAACCATTATTCTCTAGCCAGAGCTGGGTATTACAATACAAACCTACAGTGTAATTTATGTTGAATCTGTTTAATAATATCTATTAAGCTCATCTGTTTTTAAAAACTATATTTATTGCAAATGAGATTGTAGTGGAGCTGAGATGAATGTTTTGTATCTGCTCAGTCAGTCAGTCACCATGGTTTGACTGAGGTTTCAAAACACAGACTCCTGTCTGCTCCAAAACTATGGTGTTAAAATACAAGCTGTTGAAGTCCATGAGCAAATCACAAAGAATGGAGAACAAGGTCACACAGAAAATAGGAATAAGAAGACAAGACAGACTGTGGTGATCAGATGCAGGGTTTGGCCAGACGGAAGTGCTGGTCATATCATTTACACGACTGGCCCTTTTATACCCCCTCCTATCCATTCTGCATGCTTGTTCCATCCTGATTCTCCTTGATCACTCCCTTTCCCCATGTTTGGCCCTTCCATAAACCACCCCATAATAATTTTCACACATTCCCGCAGTCCCCTCAAAGCATCCCATAAGAAGCTTTACGTCAACCCACAAGCCCTCTTCAAACATCTCATAATAAGCCCGCTCTTTCCCATGGACACACATGAATCTTGCTTCCCCGCTTCTTATCACTTTCTAAGCTCTGGCTGAACCCCCTCCAGGCAAGGGTGGCTCCTCCAGTGTCCCCTCAACCAGTGACCTGAGAGCTCTGGTCTTTGTTGTTGTCTATTATCTCCTCTTCCTAAGGGTTTGTATATCTAGGTGTTTCATTTATTATTTTTGCTGTATCTTATCTTTGTCTCTTCTGTTGATTAGCTGTTAACCAGATATTCCACATATCCTTGCATCAGTCAGTTTTTGGATTAAAGAGTCTGAATTAAAAAAGAAAAAAACAGAAAAAGTGTAGAGGAGAACCAAAAGCATTCTAAAGGCTTCAGCTCCAGCTGCTCAGTCCAACACCTGAATCCTGAACTTCAGCTTACAAGTGATGCCAAACCTTCCTCTGTATGTTGATCATTTATTTATATATATCACAGGGAAGATCAAGGCTATGTGACCAAGGCTATGTGACAATGTATATGCTGTGTATTCAATGTATAACGGGATTTGTATAAAGGTTAGTAAGAGATAGTCCCCATTTCATGACACTTGCAATGAAATTACACAAGAAATGACAGGAATTATGATTCCTATTTTATTCCTCTATTCCTCTATTATTCCTGTTTAACGGCCAAGGGTCTGGGCCACAGAGATTAAACAACTAATCACAAATAACAGAGGAATTATATGACAAAATTGGACCTCACTCTCTCAAGTCTCAGCCTAGGGATTCAGCTACATCAAAAAATCCCCAAATACAAATTTGGAACCTTCCCAAAAAAGGGGATACCAAGTTAAAAGGTGAAATCAGCGCTCTCCCCTAGGACACTCCTCTCCTTCTGCAGCATCCCTAATGCTTGTCAACCCTTTCTTCAGAGTCCAAGATGATTTTCAAAGCTTCGACTCACAGACAAATCATTCGCCTTGTTCCCAGAGAAGAGCCGAGCTGACCTGGAGGCACTGCTGTACCAGTTTCTGCTCCAAGAGAAGGTCTCACCCAGCTCTAGTTAGAGAAGGCAGAGCATAAAATTTCAGGGAACAGAAATAGATATGTATTTTCACTCTGTTTTACCCATATGACCTAAATTAAGTCAGCACCGGCACGCTGGCACATTCCTCAGTCTCCGATGCTCTGACTTTGTTGTATTGCTGCAACTGTGCTGTTACACGCAACGAAGTCTACGCAATCCTTGGCAACCAGCTACTTGGCTGTTACGAGCATGGCATGATCTCCCCATCCTCACTTCACCGTCTGTGAAGTCAACAGTCTGTCTGAGGGTAGATTCCTGTCTGAACATGTGCTCGTGGAAATGGGGTTTGCTCCATTTCGGAAGGCACCATCCACTCCTAACTTTCAGGCTCACTGTCAAAAGGGACAGCAGACATAGTTCTGAGGACAGCTTCAAGGGCTAGCGAAGCTATACCAGTAAAAAAATGCTAAGTGCATGGCTTGTGGTGTCAATGACTCATACTGGTCCCTTGTCTACTGATTTTGATCTGTTCTGCACTTCACAGTAGCCAAATTCTCAGCAGCAGCTGCCACACTTTGCTCAGGGAGAAATCTAGATTTCAGCCCTTCCAATGATCTTCAAAATGTTGAAGAATTAATTCTCAGTATCCTACCTTCTCTGTCCCCTAAAGAGCACAGTTGGTTTCTTCATGTAAATTATTAGCATAACGATCTGTTACTTTGTCCTTACATTCAGCTTATGTCCACAGCAATACAAAAAATGTGGATAAAAGTTTGAACTGCCAGTGGTAAATCAGACAGTGGCTGAGAGGTCACCATCAGTAGCTGCAATGGAATCTACACAGTGTACCGGATGATGGTTTTTGGAGATTTCTATCCTGTCGATGCTTTCATAGGAGCTTTGTGTGAACGGCAAGTGTTGCTGTTAATCTGCATTTTGTTTTGTTGATATTGGCACATTAAAAAAGTGTGTGATAGAGCAATATTGCTTTGTTGTTAAGTGCTGATATTTGAATACACATTGACAAAGCCAATGCAAGCAGTGCTAACAGATTTGGCTAGCATTTGGAAAATCCTCATTTCCTCATAAAAATAATTTTCTTGCTGAAGAACTAGTGAAAGAGGAACAGAAATTTGTAATTTTGATGATTCCTGTACTGTAGGTTTTTCTAAATTGAAAGTTGATTTATCTGAAACTTTTCTTATTCTTACTCACACTCAAGTTTTGTTCAAACTTTTAAAATATGCAAGTATGTGTAAGTAGGAACAGCCATAACTAAGGTATCTAAACAAACTTATTGTCCAGGCAATGTTAAGTCTGTCTATCCAGTAGTGAAAAATAAAGTCTTTCATCCAATCTAGAAATAGAGATGCTATTATGCTCCTATTATGGCTATGCAGTCATTTTCATCTGTGTTTCTTACCTCTCTTAGTTTTCTTTTTAATTTTATCTTAGTTCTAAATTTTCCAGACTTGGCACACTTGCTTTAGTGATATTTGTAAAATCCTTGTAATATTATCTTTAAATGTGGTACAAATATCCTTAAAGATTGATGCATGCTCATATTTAAACTGCGCGTGTACGTGCGTGCGTGTGTGCATGCGTGCGTGCGTGTGTGTGTGTGTGTGTGTTCGGGGGTGGTTCCCTCTAAAATCCACAATAAAAATCTACAATTTAATTATGTTTTACCAGGAGACAAACTTTCAAATTGGGAATATACATTCCCTGCTGTTTCAAAAATAATGGAAACATCAGCTCTAAAACCAGTCAGCTGACGCAGCAGTGGACAGTATCATCCACCTCAAAGAACAAAATGAAAAAAAAAAAAAAACTGGCGGGTAACAGTGAAGGAATTGTCATCTTGCTGGAAAAAAATGAGGATTGCTTCATGCTCCGACCACTGCAGCATTTGCTTTGCAGTGCAAGTGCTCCCGTTATCAGGTATAGTTGGTTTACAGCCAAAATGCTTTAGTTGATCCCACGAGGCATGGATAGCAACTGTTATCCATTCATGGGCAGGCCTTAGCCCAAGTGTGAGGCATCTAACTGCAGTTATCTGCAGTGGGTGCCTAAGCTGCAAGCATAAAAAATGGAAATCTAATTAATACCTTCAGGATGAAACCAGACGGAAGATATTTTCACCTGGTTTGAGAGACGTGTATCCCCCACACCTACGGCAGCCCTCGTTTTAGTCAGTGGAAGGTTTCCTCTTAAGTTGAGAGGAAGCTGAATTGTGTCCCCGCTTTGTCTATAGATCGATGCACCGAGAGACCTTTCTGCCTCTTTGGACACGTCTTCTGCGTGTGCTGGCAGGCCTGTAATGTACAGAGAGGCTGTACAGGTCTGTAATGTATTCTAATGCTCTAGAATAGCTGTGGAGGAAGGCCTTGCCTGAGACATTGCTCCTGCAAAGTAATGGAGCCAGGACACCCATGCAATGCCCTGAGAAAAGAGAGTTGGACCCTTTCACGGCAGTTTTTTCATATGGGCTAATGCTGAGGAAGCAGGGCCAACCTAAGACGATTCAAACACCTGCTTTGGCAGAATATATGATATGCTTTTTCTTTTCTCTCCCTCTCTGATATGGTACAAAAAGAACATGAGCTGCTCCAGCTCTGGTCTAGTAATGCTTTTACTCATTAGCCCTGGGGTAAATAAATGGCTGCATGCTGACTAGGGCACGGAAAAAATGAGGTCCCTCTTGACGTTTAGTGTATTAAATCATTACTTTACAACTTGAAACTATTTTCTCTCCCTGCTGACCCTTCTTAATTTTCCAGTTACCCAAGGCAAAAGAATAAAAACAAAAATAAAAAATGTCATTTCTGTGATGCCCCAGGAACTTTAAAACCCAGCTTAATTCTGGAGCTGTGGTTCAAGACCAGAGTTCTTTGACAAAACAGAGTTGATGACCGAGGGAATTGTCTCATTCTATTCAGTTTGCTCATCCCCACTCATGCCCATAAAGAGTTCCTGCATAAATTAAACAAGAATTAATTGTGTAACATTTAGGACCATGTGCTGTGGATTTTAAAGACAAGATTTCCTGATGGAATCCAATCCACGTGTTTAGTTTTAGTAGTGTTAGATTACTATAACAGTTTCCCCAAGTTTTTGGGTTTTTTTTCCCCCCCACATTGAAGCACTTGCAATGTGATTTCATGCATAGTAGTCAGATCAGGGTAAGGTTACATAACATGCAAGAACTTTACTTTCATCCTCTCTAGGTAATAGATGAGCAAGTCAGACAGGAAATCAGTCTGCTTTCAAACAGGGTATATTTAAAAATTTATGATGCAAAGATATCTTATACTCCCTAGGTTTAGAGGAAAATGAGTGGTTTGATAAAGAGATATCCTATACCCAAAGCAAAATAGTAACACATTTGTCAGTATACAGCACGAAATAGAGCCATTGACGATATCAATTCTATAATTAATCATTCTGTTCATAATAGCTATTTATTAAGCAATGACTCTCCCTGCTCCTATGGCTGACATGACTTGAACTTGAAGGGTCCTTGAGGGACAAAGGAAATGTCTAAATATTAAATAAGTCACGTGAGTCCGTGTTCCTGGATCAAGGAGCAAAGTCTGGGACAACAATAAATGGCATCATGATTAGGTTTGTGTGAGTTGCAGCAAGTGCATGGAGAAGCAACAGGGGAAGGAAGGGGGAGAACAGCTGGCTGTAGACCTTGTAGCAGCGCTGTTCTTCACCTGCACTTAGACGGGGTCCTGGCAGAGCTATCATTAGAGAGCTCCCAGGCTGTTCCTCTCTTTTTGAGAGGGAGAGGAGATGGATTAGTAACTTGGAGTGTGACCTGTCTTCTCAGGACCTGCTCCAAATCTCCTGCAAGTCAAGAGAGCCAAAGGAGAAGGACTGAAGAGAGGTGCTGGCTGGGACACCCTTCCTGACAGGGGTGCTAGATGAAGGCAAACCGCAGTCCTGCAGATTGCTGGCTTCTCTACTGCTGATGCTGCAGTGGAGATGGCTCCCCATGGGGGACGAGGGAGCAGGCACAGGAGCCCCAGCAATTCCCAGTGAGCAGGTGGCAGTGGTGGGATGACCAAAGGACCCTGCGGGAAGGGTGTGGGGGAAATAGCTCCATTTCCAGCACATCCATTTTTGAGTGTGGTATCCAGGAGATTCTTTCCACTAGCTTTAATAAATGAAGATGAACAGTGCAGTGAGGGAAGTTTGCCCTGCTGGCGCTGTACCTCTCCATCTGTTCTGCCGGCAGAGTGAAAACTTCAGCGTCAAGAGCAGCGACATCAACATTAAATGTACTTTTTTCTCTCCTTTTTCAGGAAAAAAATAAATAAATGAAAAGAATCTGAAAGAAGTGGATAAAAGTGCATAACTTTCCACAGGCACTTCTCCTCTGAAGAGAGAAAACAGTCTGGGTGGATGCTGAGTTGAAAGAATTCAAGAGTGAATATGTCAGTTAACAGTGATTTGGTTTGAATGATATCTTCCCAGAGGAAAGAGGCAACTCATAAAACTTTCCTTCTGGAAGCTCTCAGATTCCAACTAATTAATTGCAGTGAGGTATCTTTTAAACTAGAGGTATGCCAAGGCAGATCCAATCACTCTTGAAACACTTGCAGTTGCCAAGTCTTGATATTATTACTTTAAGGACCAGCTCCAACGTATATCAATGCAAAAATCCTTGGCAGTATAACAGTAATAGAGAAATACACAAGATTTTTAATGAAAAATAATATCCCAACAAAGACAAGAGAAGGAGAGTGCATGGGAAAACAGGTCTTGCTATGATGCCTTCAGCTTAAATGATCTGGGACAAAGCTCTGTGCACTGGAGAAGCAAAGGCTGGTCAGCAATGCAGCTGGTGTGCTGGCTTAGCAGGCTAGCGTGACCACATCATGCCAACTTTAAACATCTCACTGTACACCTGCACAGTAGTCAGAGCCTTGCCTAGTAATGACAGTCCTTACCTGGCTCTGGGGCGCTTTGCTTCTTCCTCTGTCTTCTCCACTTGCCATAAGGCTCCATAGGCTGGGATTTGTTTTCTACTGAATCTGCAGCTCTGTTTCTGAGCTCGGTTCCTGCTTTTATTTTGTATATCTAGGCATTCTGTAATATATTTTGGGCATGTCGGACTACTGCCTGAGCAGGAGTCAGATTTTTAGGCTCCAAGAGTTGTGCTGAGGCTGCAGGATGCTACAAACAGGCCAATATCTGAGTCTCTTTCCAAGGAAAATACAAACTGTTGTGTTTGATTTTTTTTTCCCAGGGCAACTTCCCCAAATGCATGAGCTGACCTGTGCTTTTTACTTGCTTCTGTGAAATTAAGCAAATAAAGAAATTCTCATCAATAACCTTCAGCTTTGTCCCTTATGACAAAAGCTGTCCCTATGACAAAGCTGGCATAGGTGGGGTATGTCTATACTGTAATACATAAATAAATAAATAACGATGGACTTCTCATTCCAGTTGATTAACTCGAGTTAAAAAATCTCTACAGACCAAGGCACTTGCTTTTTAACCTGCGGTAGCAGCTTATCACAAAACCATTACAGAGTATCCTGCCAAACGAGACAACACCCTATTCTTTGTTTCTTTGTTTGTTTTTCACTGCTATTTCAACCTGAGATAAAACCACAGCTTTTCTTATGGTGGGTAGATTAACCCAGATTAACCTGTTCCAGGTTTTTGGATGATGTGGAAGATGTTCAAATGAAAGGATGATAGATAACCTTACAAAAACCTTGATACATAACTTGTAATTTGTGTGCAATACATCATAAAAGATTGAAACTTGTAATTTGTGTGCAATACATCATAAAAGATTGAAGTTACGGGCAAACTGGTTACTAATTTTGAATCTCTATCCCTCACAAGAAATATTAAAAAAAAAAAAGTCATGCAGTGACCTAAATAAGCTGTATTTTATCATGCTTAAAAATGAAAAGCAAAGTGGAACCTCCATGTTTATATCCCTGAGTCCCACAGAGCCACAGATGGAGGTCGCCACTTTGAATTTTTAAATGAACGTTGTTCCTTAAAAAGTGCAGAGAAATAATAGGTAGCAGAAAACTTGCTTAGCTATTAATGGTGCCATTCTGTTAGCAAGACGTAGGAAAAAGAGATAATAATGATTATCACAAAGTGGGAGAATAAGGTGGAAAAATAAACTATAATTTCAAAGCCATGAAAGCACTTGGGAAGCAGTTTTTCATCCATCTTTTTCAACATCTCACTTTTGCACATCAGAGCAAAGAGATCTCAATAGAAAGACAGTTTGAAAAGATTGATGAGAGCTAACAGGACCAGACTTTCCTTTCACAAGTGAGCGTGCATTTTGATTTAATATTCAGGCTTGTTAGTTCCAACAGTGTAAAACTGGCAGTTCTGATTCAAGACAGAGCCCAGGACAATGTTTCTGTAAGGGGTCTGAGGTGGGACAGTGCAACCTGAGGCGGCTCTGGTGAGCCCCTCCCTGCCTTCCATGCCCGCCTTTCTTCCCGAGATCCCTGCCTTCTCGGAGAGCAGCTTTATGGGAGGCCCCAGGTGCTCAACTGCCAAAATTCACAAACTAAAATTCGTGCTGATTTCCTTTAAAGCACCAGGTTATAAATTGCAGAGATTCAGCAGCGGCTATAAGAGCAGATGAACTTTGTCTGCAGATTTTCCCTAAGGGGGCAGATGGCAGCGGTGGCCAGGAAATATTGCTGCTGTCCTGAATCAAGCTGTCCCTCCACATGAAACAGAACCCCAAAGCTGCTGCCCCTGTTCAAGCAAGCACCTAAATGTGTGTTTACTTCAAACATGAGCTTAAACTCCATTCACTATAATAGAGTTTAAACATACACTTAAATATAAGCATATGTGCATAGGTTTTCACATAAGGCATGAGGTCTTGAATCAGGGTCCAAGCTAAGACATGCAGCTCATCCTGAATGCAGGTTCGCTAAAGTCAAGAAAACACTTTTATTCCTACTTACAAATAATACCAAATCTGTATGATATAAGTGTTGTTATCCTAATGGTTTATTCCTGCTATGGAATCCAGTTTCTGAGATGAGAGAAAGCAGGGTGAAATCTAATATACATCCCCTAGATACAATCCTGATTACACAGTCCTTTTGAAATCAGGCAGGCACTTCAAGATTTGACTTCATTAGAAAGTTCTGGGTGTGTTTCAATATGATCTCAATGAGTTACACCTTGACTGTGAATTTGTAGCAGATCTAAGCAAAGGGAATTTAAACCGTAACATGGGACCAAGACGTCAATCTAGGACCAAAGTCTATGGGGGTCCACACTAACACAATGTCATGGATCACAGACATGTTTGTACACAATGTCAGACCTGTCAAGGTCCTGTTTAAGTCACTGTAATCTCATGGCAAGGGAAAGTCTTAAAACTTCAGGCACCTAACGAAGTGCCTTATTTTTGCAAAACATTCAAATAAATGTCATGTCTTGCACAGCCAGTGTATCAGGGGAGATGCACGAATGCTTTCAACATGAAATCCCTAGAATGTTTTTATAACAGCAACTCAAACTGCCTTATTCTGTGAACCTGTTAGAGCTTCAGAAGTGAAACTGAAGAAGCACGGTTGGGTCCTTCTCTTACTTCCTCGCTGGGACACCCCCTGCTTTCCTAGCTGAGTGGAATTAGGTCCATTAGGTTCCTTTTCTGACAAGCCCATGGGACTATCTCCCGGGGATTTTGTGGAGCCTTCTGATATCAAAACTCTAGTGAGGATCCTTTCAAATTCCTGGCTGGCTCAGGAGTCCAAAGAAGTGGTCATCTATGGCATGACACTGGTGGTGTGGAAAGCTTTCTGAGACTCACAACTGCCTCTAAGTTGCTAACAGTGAGAACATTTAGTCCTGTTGTATCAAACGCTTGGTCTTGAGTCTTATTTCTCCACAAGGTCCCCGGGAAGTCCAGTCCCTGTCAGAGAGATGTGTGGTTTGAATGCTGAGGTAAGTGGGATGCCTCATTTAAGAGTCAGAACTAAGTATTCAAATTTGCATCAGGGATGGACTGAAAATTGTAATGAACTTCCTCTTGGAAACGGCTTGCTCAAGGCTACCTCCACCACAGGAAACAAGCCATGGCATTCTTATACCAGTGAGAAATAGTCCTCATATTCTGTTTCCAGTTAGTGAGGGCAACCTAGCTCAGTGATGACAAACACATGGATTATGGCAGCCAGCAGTTTCTTTGCCTCTTTCAGATCTGTGCCCTTGACCAGACAGTCTTGTCTCCATACAGAATAGTCATCCACATTATGTATAAAAGCATATGTGGATTTTGCAGTGCAAGTGTCTGAGCTCCACAGCTCATCTGCTAGAGTGGGAAAAAATGCACTGTAATGTCTCGGCCCCCAAGCAGCTTTGAGATGTGGCACGAAGTGTTTAACAAGCATTTTGTGTGCACACCACAGCAATTTTCTCACCTGAATTCCCAGCCTGTTGTAAGCGCTGGGTGACAGGAGGAATGAATTGGCCCTGAGGTCTCCTGTGACCACTCCTTCTTACATTGCACTTCTGCTCCCTCCTTTTGGGAAGGGAGTTACACTGGCTGCAGCTTTTATTTTCATTCCCATTCAGTCTTCAGCAGTTCCCCTTTGATGCCTCCTGCCATCTCTCTCTCTCTTGCTGTGCTTTGACGGCATGCTACTGCAGGCACTAGTAAGATCATGCTGTGATGAGCTTCCTCAAAGCCATGTCTTGCTGGTACCAGGTATCTCTGCAGTGGAAGTTGGCAGTATACTGCTGTAGGGACACAATATGCTCCTCTCTGTCTTTTTAGATTCCTCCCCTCTCAGGCCTCACAAGGGCACCCCTCTTGACCAGAAATGTCAAACCACGCGGTTTGAAGCTGGCAGCAGATACACTGTGACAGGGTTCAAATCTGCCAGCCCTGAGAGCAAAAGCTTGTATTGATGTGCATACTAAAAGTCTGTGTTTTCATTAGGAGTGCTGTTGATCTTTCCCCTTAAAGGTTAAGTATTTAGAAAGGTGCTAAGGTAAAACACAGAGAGGGGACATATTGTCCCATTTCTGGCTTGTGAAGCTCTGATAACAAGTCCTAAAAGGGATTATTTCTTCTCCTGATAGGTGGGACCCTTTTTTCTTTCTTTCTTTCTTTCTTTCTTTTTATTTTTTTAAGAGAGAGGTTTTAAATTTATATACAGAAACACAAAATGCTTGAGAGAAGAGTGCATATTACTTTCAAGAATGAATAATGAAGATGTGAAATGGTTTCAAGTTTGAAGTGTGACTAAGTTTCACAGTGGACAGAAAGAAGAACACTCAGAATAGGCTAGATCTGAGGAAAATTTCTCATGCATGTTGTTTACACAGAGAAGAAAGCAGTTCCAGGCTTAAACTCAACCTTGAGCTGAAAAAAGGTGATTGTTAGATTCTGAAACATTACATCTGAGATTTTTTTTTTCACTGAAATGTTTTAGTTTTTCCAGTAAACTACTGTGAAATGTAAGTTTATTAGCATTAAAGATATCTTTTAAGACACCCAGCAACACAAACTATTTTATTCAGTTTGAACAAACAGGTTTAGTTTGACCCAAAGTGCAAACTTCTTTTTGCTTTGTGTCATTTGGCCAGGAAAGACTGGAAAATCATTTCAGAGTTTCAAGTGCTCTTCTCTTCTGATGCCTTTTTGCTGTCCCTGCCTGCAAGTGCTCTTTGAGCTGAGCAGTGTCAGGATAGGAAGGTTACATAGCCCAAGAGTAGCCAGCAAGTATGTGGCTCCTCAGAGACAGAATAGCCAGTTAATGTACTCACTGCTACATCATTAGCCTGGAGATAAGGAGAAAATTTTAGTTACAACCTTCTTTTATTCTATACAAAATAAACCAAATACAGTCAAAGGCTGCCCTTCCTCCATGTCTCAGACTTGAGCTTTTCCAACAAAAAAGAGAGCAATCCAATAACCAAGCTGAATCCTAGTTATGAGCAAGAAGTGGAGCAAAGGGGGCAGGAGACCTGCATGGATGAACAAGGACCTCCTGACAAAACTCAAACAGAAGAAGGAAGTATATAGAAGGAGGAAGCAGGGATAGGCCACTTGGGATGAATACAGGAAAGCTGCCCAAGTATGCAGGGATAGGACTAGGAAGGATAGGACTAGGAAGGCCAAGGCCCATTTGGAATTAAATCTGGCAAGGGATGTCAAGGACAACAAGAAGGGCTTCTTCAAATACATCAGTAGCAAAAGGAAGACTAGGGAAAATGTGGGGCTGCTACTGAATGGGGCAGAGGTCCTAGTGATGAAGGACACAGAGAAGGCAGAGTTACTGAATGCCTTCTTTGCTTCAGTCTTTACTACAAAGGCCAGCTGTCAGGAATCCCAGACCCTGGAGACAAGGGAAAGTCTGGAGAAAGGAAGACTTTCCCTTGCTTGAGGAGGATCAGGTTAGAGATCATTTAGTCAAACCTGACATCCACAAATCCATGGGCCCTGATGGGATGCACCCCTGAGTGCTGAGGAAGCTGGCAGATGTCATTACTAGGCCACTCTCCATGAAAGGTCATGGAGAGCAGGAGAGGTTCCTGAGGACTGGAAGAAAGTCAGTGTCACTCCAGTCTTCAAAAAGGGAAAGAAGGAGGACCCAGGAAACTACAGGCCAGTCAGCCTCACCTGCATCCCTGGAAAGGTGTGGAGCGGCTCATCCTGGATGTCATCTCTAAGCATGTGGAGGAAAAGAAGGTGATTGGGAGTAGTCATCATGGATTCACCAAGGGAAAATCATGCTTAACCCATCTGATAGCCTTCTATGATGGAAGGATTGGCTGGGTAGAGGAGGGGAGAGCAGTGGATGTTGTCTACCTTGACTTCAGCATGGCTTTTAAGTGTCTCCCATAACATCCTCATAGGTAAGCTCAGGAAGTGTGGGTTAGATGAGTGGACAGCAAGGTGCATTAAGAACTAGCTGAATGGCAGAATTCAAAGGGCTGTGATCAGTGGTGCAAAGTCTAGTTGGAGGCCTGTAGCTAGCGATGTCCCCCAAAGGGTCAGTGCTGGGTCCAGTCTTGTTCAACTTGTTCATTGGTGACCTGGATGAAGGGATAGAGTGCCTCCTCAGCAAGTTTGCTGACGATACAAAACGGGGAGGAGTGGCTAAGACACCAGAGGGCTGTGCTGCCATTCAAAGGGACCTTAACAGGCTGGGGAGTTGGGCAGAGAGGAACCTCATGAGGTTCAACAAAAGCAAGTGCAGGGTCCTGCACCTTGGGAAGAATAACCCCATTCACCAATACAGGCTGGGGGTTGACCTGCTGGAAAGCAGCTCTGCATAGAAGGACCTGGGGGTCCTGGTGGACAACAAGATGCCCATGAGTCCTTGTGTGTGCACATGCGCCACCAACGTGCCCTTGTGGCCAAGAAGGCCAATGGTATCCTGGGTTGCATTAGGCAGAGCATTGCCAGCAGGTTGAGAAAGGTAATCCTCTCTTTCTGCCTACCCGTGGTGAAGCCACATGTGGAGTACTGTGTCCAGTTCTGGGCTCCCCAATACAAGGGAGATATGGAGCTACTGGAGTGAGTCCAGCAGAAGGCTACTAACATGATGAAGGGACTGGAGCACCTCTCTTTCGAGGAAAGGCTGAGAGACCTGGGACTGTTCAGCCTGGAGAAGAGAAGGCTGAGGGGGAATCTTATCAATGTATATACGTGTCCAAGGGAGGAGGTAGAGAGGATGGGGCCAGACTCTTTTCAGTGGTGCCCAGCGATAGGACAAGAGGCAACAGGCACAAATTGAAACACAGGAAGCTCCATCTGAACACGAGGAAAAACTTCTTTCCTGTGAGAGTGACTGAGCACTGGAACAGGTTGCCCAGAGAGGTTGTGGAGTCTCCATCCTTGGAGATGTTCAAAACCCGCCAGGATGCAATCCTGTGCAACGTGCTATGGGTGACCCTGCTTGAGCAGGGCGGGTTGGACTAGATGATCTCCAGAGATCCTTTCCAACCTCAACCATTCTGTGATTCTGTGATTCTGTGATATTCTGTGGCAGCCGGGCACTTGATAGTTTTTGTACATGTATATGTCGATAGTGACAACTGGTTATGATGCTGGACTTGAAACCCTGGTGAGTTTCTGAGCAGACTGAATCAAAGCAAGAGTCTTGGAGTTTGTATATTTGTTGTTGTTGTTTGTTTTGTTTTTGTGTTTTTTTAGCTAGACACCAGTATGATCTGCCAAATAAGATATAGAAGTTTCCTCCATTTTTTTGAAGGACAGAACAGAGAACATCCAGTCAAGAATGACACAGGTAGGGTTGATCCTGCTCTTAGGGAGGCTGCATAGTGTAGGTGACTTCTTGAAGGTCCCCTCCAGCTCAGTTTTTCTATGACTATTAAGAGAATGAGAAGCAGGAGGAAGACCCTCATTTCTGCTAGAACAGAATAAATTATTTTGAGAGAAAAGCGAATATTAGAGATAAGGACTGGAACAGGCTTAAGTCATGGGGAAGCTCAAATTCATTCACCTTTTATATTCTTAGAGGTTCTCTATGGGTATAGCTTATAGACTGGATTTATTTATTCATTTATTTTATTTATTTATTCTGTGAAGATCCCTACAAAGATAACCCATAAAAGACAGTTTCAAATCATTGGTGACTGTTAATGAGAAAGTCTTTGGAAAAACTAGAATTAACATAGAATTCTGCTTCCTTTTAGAAAGGCACAGGTATTATTAATGAAGCATTCATCTGGCATTAATGGAATTTGTACAAAAGGGCATTCAAGGGAAAGCAAACCTCAAAAATCCAAAAAAGATAAGTTTTAAACAACTAATATTTTTGAAATTGTTTTGGCTGCTCCTTGTTAAATTATGCCTACATGCAGATGATATGAGCTATAAAAATAAAATTGTTCTGCTCTGACACCTACCAACACTCCCACTGCTAGTAATCATTTCAAGTTATTGGCATCCGTACGCTTGCGGGGGGAATGGAGGGAGAGCACGTTACTTCAGGTCAGCCTATCACTGTGAGTTCCCTTTAAAACACTTCCCTAAAGTGCAAAATAAGTTGATACTTAAGACCAAAGCATTCTGCTGTTAAAATGAGACATTCATTGTAATTAGATATCCTTGGAGCTAATATTTGTTTTTTAACACGCAATTTTTTTAACATGGAAAATATTTGTTAGATGCCCTTGAACATTTCTGAAGAAGGTTCTTTGCAAGAGAGTGTTTTAATTGTAAGTGGAGAGATCCATGCAGAGATGGTAGCTCTTCACCCACCAACTAGGCATAGCCTATTGTTGCTGCAGATACAAACATTTTTCCCTGTGCACTCTGAACTACCACAATTCCACTGTAACTATTCAAGTCTCTTACAAAGGAATTAAATTTCATTTGAAAGCAGAGCAAATGCTAAAGGAGCTAGTGCAGCATCTTTCTGCTTCCTTTCAACATCTTCTTTTTCTTTTAGCTATCTTTTATTTCCAGTTTTTGAGTCTGGTTGAAAAGTAGGCATTTGGTGCAGTAAACGTGTTTATTTTCTTTCTACACAACATGGTAAGCTTGATGTATTGCTTTATATAAATGTTACGGATTAAACCTGCTCTTAATATTTATAGGGATTTTAAACCTGATGTTAATATAATACTGCTGTCCTTAAAGACATAACAAAGCACAATCCTCGAGGGAAAAGCTATGAAATAAATATTTTTTGAGATAACACATTTCTTCACTTTGCATAAATTTAACACTGTGCTCTCTGTACAATATGTGATCTTTTTCCTAACTCCCCATAGACATAAATAGCTCTGGTGAGATGTCATGAAAGCGACAGAAGCTTTGGAAAACACCACGCATTAGGGATGCTGAATTTAATTTTCAACTTTTGTTTTGGATGACCTACTTACTCTTCAAAAGCCTTGCCATGTCATGATGCAGAGTGGGTCTGTAGGAACTATCAGGCTATATTTAGCCACATATTAAACGTCAGCAGTAAACACCCAAGAAACAATATTCATGGAAGCCTTGAGCTATCTAAAGGAAAGTAAAGGGATAGTGTGGTCACCTTCATTCAGGAGATGAGTTTGTAGTGTATCTCATGGTCTACTGGTGTTTCTACGTTCAGGTAGCTCATCTCTTGGAGATCCTGTGATTTCTTACCTGAAACGGCAGAACTCTCCTTTAATTTTTAATCTGTTTCTAATGTTACGAATTGCCTTCATGGCTTGGTCATGTGCTAAATGGAAGTACAAAACGTACAGCAGGAAAAATACTAGGTAAAGTAACAAAAAATTACATGTCATTGGCCGACTTTATTGAAGTCCAGCCTCGCCACGTGCATTACCAATGACTATTGCATTCACCCTCTCTCCTCCCCGCTTTGCGCTTCTGAGTGCTCTTCTGCCAAAGATTCAGAGAGTCCTGGAAGGTTTACTTCTTGTAAATCATCTTCCTGCTTGTTCAGCAGCTTCCTGCACTTCCTTGGGTTGTCCCCTCAGTGAGCCAGCCTAAGCCTAGAGCAGCTGAAGTTGTGGACTCCTTCGGACTTGCTGGCTGAGCCTAGACATTGCAACAGTTCAAGCACATTCTGTTAACTTTTTTGAAAGTGAATTTACAAGGACTATTTCTTTGGCTCTCCAAGGACAGGGTCAACATAATATAAATTGAGGTTCATCTGGAAGATGGGAGCAGCTTCCCAGTATTGTTTTAAATCCATGATCTGTACCTGATTGCCTCATCTGTACCTTTTTTTCAGTACTTTCCCCAAATCCTCCCAATTTCCTGTCATCCTCTTTCTCCTCATGAGAAAGCATGATCCTGTGTCCAGAGCAGCAATCTCCATTGCTCCCACCAATAGCAGTCTTTCTCTTCTCTACTCCTAGCTAACCATGAATTGTCCATGGTTATCAATCTTTTAGCTAGGCTAGATAAGGATCGTTGAAGTCCTGCACTATTAGAAATTATATATTCCAAGTGCCTGAGGCTGTGACAATGAACAGAGAGCTACAGACTAATGGATTCTTCTCTCCATCATGTCTTGGGTCTATGTTACTAAAGGCCTGGAGTTTTAATTTAACTTTCCTTTAGACAAATTGATCAGGCAGCTAGAGAATGCTTGTATGCCAAATTATTGTTTCCTAGCCTCAGTGCATCAGCTCTGAAGGATGAAGTGTTTCTGTAGGTGCAGATTCAAAGCTTCAGGATAGTTAACAAGTATAAAAGAACAGAGACTGAACTCTTGACTTGTAGGCGAAAAAAGTTGTACCAAGTGTCACACGATGAAGCACTGTCCCTTGAATGGCAACTGGACCATAAAGCTGACGTCTAATGACGTAACTGTAGTTATAATTGGTGTCTATTTTGGTAAAACTAAAATGGAATGCATTATTATTCAGTATCATTAATAAACTTGTACTGATTTAGGAACTAATGACTGTCTTGGACAGTTTGTTTTCCTTCGCTTTACCAAGGGTTTGGCATTCAGCCAGACTTCAGTGCCTGACTTCAAACGTCAGCTCAATTTTCACGGTCAAGCAGGTCCAACAGTTTCATTTTCAGGTTGTGCCTAGGACATGATGATCCAGAAAAACATAAAGGCTTTCAGGAACGGAGATGGAAAAGTTAGAGTGAGAGAAAACTGTCATAACATATAAGCTTAATTTCAGTAGTATTGATAAATTTCTGAATTACTGAGTTTGTAACATTAAATAAACCCATTTTAGAGGGTATAATCAGCATGTACTTGAAGTATTTTATTATATGAATTAGCCTTGTCATCAAAGAATCTGCTCATATTCACAAAGTGGAGATGACTCAGGTTATGTCTATGGAAAGAAACAGTGAATTTGGGCTGCTGGAGTGGTAGTTCCTTGTCTGACTTCACTCAAAATTAGCAGGAGTGTAACAAAAAAGCTCAGAGAAAAATTTCAAAGGTAATGGTTCATTCAGGGTTACTATGTTTCACTAGCAAAAGTAGCTTAAGATATTTTCTAAAGTTTTACTTTGGTGAATGAAGAAAAAATCCAGTAATTCTGAAAGAGCTTCCTGAAAACATGACATGAAACCACACAAGAAATGCTCAGCAAGGAGTGGCATAGATCTGAAATAACTTTGTATCAGATAGTAATGAACCCTGCAGTGAATAAAGGATTTGTTTACTCATCTGGTTTGGAAAAATGGTTGTTGGGGAGAATTCCCACTTGCGGAAGAAATAGAATGTTTTATAACCTTACTTAATGAAATCTACAGATGAAATACATATTTTGGCTTATCCTGATGTGTCCCTTTTTATTTGGATAAAACTTAAAAAAAATGCACTGCAAATTTATAAATAAGTATTCTTCTTAAAATCCTTTTTTCAATGATTTATGAATTAATAACATGGAGCTTTAACAGTAGGTATGGAGCTAGGTGAAGTATGTTTATTTCTGTTTTGACACTGAATTTAATAATTGTGAAAAAGTAATTTGAGTCAAAATGAAAAAGAAATGTGATTGTCTAGGGTCTTGGCAAAAGAAAATGATATCTAAACTCATTTTCTTTCAATCTAAAACATTTAAAAAATATACTACCTCTTCTGTGCTCCAAAACTTGTTTGCAGGTGTACTAGTTAGTATAACAAAATAATTATTTCTTACAAAATTTTCAGACTACCTCATTAAATCGTTATTATGAAAAAATATACCTGGAAAACAACACTTTGCATTTTATGGTGTAAGATGTGTAATGTGTGCTTTTAGAAATACGCATACAGAAATTCAATAAGCATTTGTGATTAATTTGTCTCTCTTCTCACCAAAGCATCAGTGTTTCAGAATTTGTCAGCAAATTGCTGGTTGTATTGTGAGTGCACATCTGTATTAAAATCTGAATAGCTTCAAATCTTCAGGCTTAAGGGAGATACACTTCTAGCTGTGCTAAGGGAGAATTTCCCTTTTGTGCCACAGTACAGCACAGCTATGGGCATTATCAGAATATGAGCTTCCCTCCCACTCTCTCCTGTGCTAGCTGCTTTCCCAGATAGGGTGTGTGAATCCACACTGCAGCTGTTATCATTTTAGGCAGATTATAATTACATTCTAAGTAAATTGACTTTACAAGTG
This sequence comes from Dromaius novaehollandiae, assembly GCF_036370855.1. NCBI lineage: Eukaryota > Metazoa > Chordata > Aves > Casuariiformes > Dromaiidae > Dromaius > Dromaius novaehollandiae. The sequence continues at coordinate 162,395,642 of NC_088099.1, forward strand.
ATGACAACATTTAATTCGGTCCATTAATCCACCCCTGTTTTTCAGTCCTACAGAAAAAACTCTCATATGCCTCTAATATTTAAACCATGATCAGTTAGATGGTGACTACATCAGATTCCCAGGAGAAGCTCTTTCCAGAAATCCTTCATATTAGGGATGGGCAGAAAGGCTCTTGTTCTTACACGTTACTGCGAGCATCGAGTGCATCTGCAGCTCAATCCTTCACACATTAACAAGAATTCCAGAGTTAAAAAAAAGATTCTGAGAAAGTCTTGACAAAATCTCAAAGTAAAAATGGTCTGTTTACACTGAAAGTAAGAAGCCACCATAAGGTGAATAATTCCTCCATGACCTTCCTCTGTAGACCAATGATTTCCTTCAAATCAGTCCAATCAAATAAATATGTTTTATATCCATATTTTCATATTCAGAGATGTTGGTGGCAGAAAGGGTGACACTGAGATATCTAAAGGTTCCTGGTAAACTTCAGAAACCACTGCTTGGAGCCTTTACCCTGATGATGGCAAAAAAAGAAATATTCCCTGGTACCTAAAATTTTTTGTAAAGACTGAGGACAGAGAAGAGAGCAATTTGGAGATGAAGGATGTTGAACAGAAGACTATGTGCATATGGTAAGTCCAAGAAAAATATTTCTCCCTGCACTGTCCACAAGGCAGCTGCTTTCCCCATTTTCTCACCAATGTGTGAACGCTCGGTGGGCAAACATCCGTTTTACCTTCTGCTCTCTGCTTCTCCTCCTCACTGTGCTCCTCCCAGCATTTGCCGCTCCCCTTCCCCCTTTCTCTGGTGACTTCAGCGCTGTGGATGTCCCAGGAAGGGGGTTCCTTCTGCCCCGTGCATTAAGGCTACCCCACATCTTTCCTCTCACTGCACTGTTTTCAGCCAGGTGCCAGGGGCTGGGGCTAGCCCTGGGAGTCGCAGCAGTCCCAGGGCCCTGTGTAAGGGCACGTGTCCCTCTCTGTCACCCTGCAGGTGACCTCTGGACCCTGGGAGCTGCATTTCTCCCTGGACTGCAGTGCTTCCCGCAAGACCCTGTGCAGTGTCACCCAGCTTTCTGCAGCAGAGCCAAGCTCAGCTGACGAGATGAGGGCTACCAGCATGAGCAGGTGCCGTGAACCACCAGTTTGGTTCACCAGGGGATCTCGTGGAGTACGGGGATGGTGATGTTGTTCTGCCTTAGAAGAGGAGCAAGGCTACTGGAACCGCCATTTGCTTTAGCAAGATGCCGTGCAGCAGGGCTTCATGACAATGCAGACCCTCTTGCCCACGCACCATAATACCATCTCCTCGCACAGCAGAACAACCTCTTTCTCTTATAGCTGAGCTCCACTCCCTATCTTTGGCTGTGATCATGACTAACTTCCCTGTTTGAGCTTTGGTCATACAATAAGGATATCTACACTCTCTTATGCTCCGTCCACATAACCCAGACTCCAGAGAGTTACTCCACCACTTCAGCATCTCCTCAGTTCTTCCCTTTGGGTCACAATCAGTGTCCTGAAACCCAGACTCAAGGTAGATACCTATTGTGTAAGTAGTGCCATAAATGGCTGTATTCATTTGATAGGGGATAACAGGAGGGGAGAGGATGAAAGACAAGTTTCCCAATATACTTGCAGAAACTTTTCCCACGCCATTTTTATTTTTAGAAAATGTTTGTGCCAAAACCACCAGTGTCACTCAGGTAAATGAAGCCAACCATTCTGTCTTTCTTTTGGGTTTATTAATAAATGATGGAAGGAGTTCATCCTGTCTTTCTGTTGTGGTCCTTGCACTTAGTCTCCACTATGAAGTTCTGCTGGCATTGGTTAGGTATCAAAAAGCATGAAAGAATGACAGAGCCTTCCCATCCAACCCACTGGGTTAGCACAGCCATGAGGAAGAAGAGTGACTTGCGTTGGCCCAGTGTATGCCACAGGAGATGCAGCACAACTCGATTAGCAGAGGGCTCCTACCTATCAGTAGATGTTGCACCACCAAGAGAGGCTCTGCTGAGACCATAGTGCTGACAGAACATCTCTAGGAGGATATACCTACAAAACAAAACAATGCAAAACAAAACAAAACAAAACAAAAAAAACAAGACTGGGGCGTTCTTACAAGGAAGTGCAAAAATTTTAACGACTGGAAGAGATGAAAAGCATAATTGAAACACACATGAGGAGCACCAAGAAGGCCTTTCAAAGGGTCAGAAATGCAACTGATTTTATCAGAAACCCCAGTACTGGCTAGAAAATGCTTACTTTCCTATCTAGGTGATTTCACATAGCCTTGTAGTATTAGAGAATGGCAATTGTTATTTATTAACAGACTTAATGACCATTGGGCATTTATGTGCAAATCATTCAAAGCTCATTGTAGATCAGGAAGGACCAAGATATGAGAGAGAATGAGTTAAATAAAAGCATGAAATTAAGCAACAGACTGCTATAGGGCTGACTAGTGAAAGTTTGCCTTCATATTTCTATCAGGGCAAGACAGATAAAGTACATTTTTACTGGATCAACAATTACTGTAAAAGGCATTAAAGGTCAAAATGGATAAATATCAAGCCATACAAAGCCCATCTTTTCCTAAAGGCAATTTGGAAGACTGTGCTGTTTTTATAACAACCCATGGTGTAAGAGCTGCTACAAACACATCACAGAGCTGCTGTAGAAATCATATATTGAAGCACTGTCTTCCTAGCTATTAATAATACTTCAACAAGTATTCTCATGTATCATATCAGTGGCTTTTAACCATAAATATTTCATAAATATTTCTTGAGTTGGTTGAATTAGACTTCTAATGATTTCTCCATTAAATGTGGCCTGATCAATTTTTACAGCATCGCCTGAGGAATGAAATCAAACAAATGCCGTGCTGCACTTGCATTTCCTCTATGGATTTTTGAGATACCCCTTTAAAAACATATTTTTGTTTGACAGCAGAGATATCTATTTGACAACCTGCTTTACAAAATTAGAGTAGCTTTCAAGTAAGGTAGTTATGCTGGGTGATCTGTGTACTGCTTCACTCTTATTTGAGGTTTCAGCTCACATCCCAGTCACATGGGGCAATTTGTCATTATCTCTGCTAATGACTATGTGAAACTGGATCAAACTGAGTAGCTGATAAACAAACATGTTGATTTCTGGCAAGCTACTGACAAAGAACGTGATTTTAATATTTGTCATTAAAAAGTGACACAGAATCCTAAATATTACAAGCTTGAGGCAACATGGAACTGTGGATGGCAAGACATAGCACTTCTCAAAGGTATCATTTTACACTTTATTTGTGAGCACAAGACAAGTGAACTACCACAGTGAGCCAGGCTAAAGGCCCTCCAGTCCAGTATCGTGTCTCTTATCCTGCTAAGTAGTTGCTGCTTCGAGAAAGGCAACAGCCACTGTTGAAGTTAATTGGGATAGCTGAATATTAGATGTTCCTCTATTAAATGAGGTATTGAGAGTCATTTTAACTTGAAAAATGAAGGGATTTGTTAAGCTACACTGTAATAGAAATGCGGGAAATGTAGGACTGAGATAAAGAGAAAAATACATGGAGCCTATCTAAAAGCACCTCATTAAAGCCTCATTTCATTAGCACAGCTTGTTAAATCAGTAACTTAAGGCTTAACAAAGGTCTATGCGCTGCAGTGGCTGTGGTCCTGGAGGGTTCTAGGTAGAGCATCAATTGAATTATCCTGACAAGCAACAGAGACAGGTCTAACAGCTTTCTCATTGAGGTGACGGATACTTTCATTGATGCACACCAAAAAGAAAGCAGGTTGTGCAGGCAACCTTTTTCAAGTCTTCATAAAGCATTGAACATGGCCAGGTTTCAGCACACCTAAACAATAGCTTTGATTAATTGCCATCTATTTTAAAAAAATTAGTTAATTACATTGTAATGGGATCCTGCGGCGAGCTCGCGGAAGACTTCTCCCCTCTTTTGAAATGGCTCTCCTTGTGTTTAATAAAAATACTCAGTGGCCCTTTTGATTTTACATTCTTTTTGGGAGTGAGACTTTAACTTATCTCAAATTTCCATAGATCCAGAGAATAAGAATTCAGAGAAGGCCATTATAAACTTTTTGTTGTACCCAAGCAAAGCCCTTGCACCAGTCCCCAGCTTTCTGCCAACTGAAAGCATATTATTTAAGAAATAATTTATGCTTTATTTTAATGACATTGAGTAACCTGAAAGAGGAAAATCAGTGGTGTTGGGTAAGGCTGTATGTCTTGTATCATGTCTACATGATATCTGAGTGCTTTTAGCACCAAAGGGACAAGTTCATTGTCAGAAAAATAAGCGTGGCCCATTGACGTACATGGAGTTGTATCCATTTGCAAGACTGAAGAATGTAATGTTTTATGAGCACTGCCACTAGAGGAGACATTATCATCATAGCTTCAGTATATGTCTACCACTTCACAGAAAGGTAGAATCAATCCAAAACTTGTACAATGTCAGGCTTGAGAAAACATGTTCAAAGCGAAATAGCTTCAACACAGCCTTCGATGCTGAAATTCCCTTTACCATGCAAGGCAGAGAGACTCGTGTTTCAGTAGATCCCAGAACTCTGGATCTCCAGGAGAGATGGAGATTGTAAAAGCTCAGCCACAAATACAGTTTTTCTTGGTTGTGGTTCAGGCTCCTTCCTAAGAGATCTTACAGGCAGAATCCAGAAACGGTGCTGAATCTCCCAAACTGGTATATATTCCGGCCATTAGGTTATGGGGTAAAAGATTAGCATTCACTATCACCATTTCGTTCACTTCTATTGTGTATGGTAAGCCTGCTCACCTCTCAGGATGTCCTTGAAGATGGGTCTCACTGGTAATAGAGGTCGAGCTATAATAATGTCTTGACTGCAAATTTAAAGACAGAGAAAGAATTAGACAGACACTAGCTATTCAGAATGAGCAAATGGTGTCTGAGGCTAGGCAATGCTACTGCCAAAAAATGACGTGCTGAAGATTTTCAGATCCTTCAAAGTTTGGTAAGCAACAGAGGAGCTGCTTAGCATAAATTCTATGATGGCAAATAAGGAGCAGTTAGGCACCTTACTCCCTCCATGGGTCTAGCTCGAGATTAATAAAAATAAATAAAATCAGTATTTACAGCTAATCACTCATTAGATGCTTATAATATTTAACCCCTGAAAATCTGAATTGAGTGAGGCCTGATCTGAGGAGATCGCACACACACACACATCAAACATTTTGTATCCAGATTTTTTCCGTATTGCTAAAAGAATTCAGCATCAGCCTACACTTGTTCCATGGTCTGGCTGCTCCCATGGTTTCCATACAAATCCTGTTTCTCAGAAACATACACACCCTGGTCTCAATTTCACCTTGTTATGGAGCTAAACTGCAGTTAATTAAATGACTGGCATCTTAGGTTAAAAAAAAAAAAAATCCCCACAGGGCTGGGGGGGATGTTTAAAGTATTTAACACAAGATTCACCCAGCATAAAATGTCTGCACACCCAAACCTCTTCCATCCTGTTACATACTTCGTATCCAGATCGGATCTCTTTACATGCAGAAATAATCCAACCCTTTGTGAGAATAATTTCCTGAAAAAAAGCCATTAAATTAACCTCAGTGATTTTACTTTCCTGATCTGGGGAGCTCTCACGGAGGACTGGCAGGTCCTATAAGCTATAGTGCTGTGACATCCCCGACATTTTGCTGAGCCCTGTGCATAGCTTGAATTCCAGCAGTGAAGTGGGCAACATAATTTCTGATGTACTGGAGTCAGATAGCAACATGCACGCATCTGCCCTGTCAGGACAGCTTTTGCTGATGCCTATTGGCAGAGGATGCCTTTAGAAGGGAAAACCTTTGGCCAGGCTCCTATTTCCACGAGCTATCTTATTGTTAAAATATTCAGCAGTCAAATAGATCATCCCTCGAATGAGTGATTGCAACAGCAGTACCACACAGAAGTATTTGTAGGTTAGAAGGGATGTGGTATTGAACAGAAGCCAATACTGCAATGCTGTCACAAAAAATGCAAAACCTGCACTGGGCTGAATTCATGGCAGTGCAACCTGCTAAAATTGTTCGGTAAGTATTTCACTAGGGCTGGCTTCGGTTAGGTCTCAGTGGCAGTGACTGATTGCATTTGGTTCTGGGGCTGCTGACCAAATTCATCACTGGTGTCATGACACTGATATTTTATTATTATTTTTATTGCTTCAGAAATAGCGAATCGTCCTTGTGAGCCACAGTTGTCTTGGTCTAGGTGCTTTACCAGAAGTAGGATCTGTGCTCAGAGAGCTTAGATGTAGACAGAGGGGAGAGCAGAAGGAACCAGTGCACTGGTGCTGGTCTGCATGGTCAGTGCTGGTCTCGGCACGACAGAGATCCAGCAATGCCAGGTTTGTCATAGGCACCAGAGGACAGAGGGATTTTTAGGAGAGATTTGAAGGAGGGCAATGAGAAGCTTTAGGGACTACTGGGAGAGAGGCACTCTCAAGCATATGGGGAGGCCTGGACAGCTCACAGCTGACACAGCTGGTGGGGGAAGATGCCAGCTTGATAGTGCATGGGAAAAGCTTGGGCAGTGAAAGGTCTTGGAAATGCAATATGTTTGAAGTGATGGAGAGGGAGAAGTTCAAAAAGAGAAAAAAAGAAGAAAAATGACATAGTCAAAAATGCCACAACAGGAAAGCAATTTTTGCAACAATATTTTTAATGGATGTAGGCGAATATGAATAAGGTAAGAATATAGACACGAATAAAATGAATAAGAGAATGCAGTGTAAAGGAATGAAAGCATGGCTGAGCTTGTTCGGCAATAGAGAAAGGAAAAATGGTGTAGGTCCTGGACCAGGTACAAGACCTCTTCGGTTTAGTCTCCGGCTGTCACAAAGCAATCTGGTGAGATCTTGCACAGACCACTTAATTTGCCTGTGCCTGTGCCCCAGCTTCTTCCCTGGAAGAGAAAGATAATAACATTTCTTTCTTGTTGCTGTTGCTGTTGTTGTTGCTGTTGCTGTTGTTGTTGCTGTTGCTGTTGTTGTTGTTAGGAGATATTTCTTTATTGAAGAGAGTGTTTTGCTCATGGTTTATTCATCACTTAGTATGCATTTGACCTTATATCAAATTGGGACTTTAACTGCACCACTAAACATTAATATCTTTAAAGAGAGATTAACAAATCTAAAGCAGTTCATGGATGATCAAAAAAAAAAAAAAAGTTGCTAACCAGAGAAAACAGGAAAGAGCCACTCTGAGAACCGACCTGTATCCCCAAGTTTGCATGATCTCTGCAAGGAAGCCACTTGCACGAGTGCAGCACCAGGACCGCATCAGGCTAATACATCCCTTTTCAAAGTGGCTGTCCTGGCAGAAGAACAGAAGGTCAAGGAGCTTGTCTCTGCCATGAACTTTAGAAGTCTCTGAAAGGCTTCCAGACTGCTTTCTGTCTTTATCAGTTTGATTTTTAGTTTGTTACAGGGCATCTGGGAGGAGAGAGTTTGGTGACTTCCACCCTGTCTGGATAACGTAGAGAAATGTTGATACTAAATGCAAGACAAAAGTGCCTTTGTGGGAAAACTCAGAGAATTGGACATGTTTATATATAAGGAACAAATTACTCAGTTCCTTGACCTGTTTTTTCTCTCTGCCTTATTAACTTACATCATTTAGTTAAGAAAAAAACTGTTACTGTTTATCCAAACTTGAACACAAGGAGCCACTCTGTCGCCAGCATATCACAGAGTTTTTGCCACTTGATTCCCATTACAGATTGCATATGGGTTTGTTGAAAAGTTAGAGTAAAACATTCTCTTTGCAAAATACATAGCATCTAGGTAAATTAGGCTGGGATTGCCAGCTTGTACCCTTAAGCAGAATACAGCTCTGTCCCTGCTTTGCAAAGTCAAATACTGAGCTCAATCCATAAAAAAACACAAGTTGATGTAAAAAAAAAAAAAAGAAAAGAAAAAAAGAAAAAGAGCAGCAACAACAAAAAACCCTAAAAGATCTTTAATAGGGTCTTCATACATCAGAATTTTAAAAATCAAGAAACAAACAAACAAAAAAGCCCAGAAGGGGCATTCCCTCTCTTCCCCTTCCCTGAAACTGCCATTAGCAGGAGGGAAGAGAGGACAGGGTTATACCGTGAAAATTGACACTTTATATGACAAACAAATCAATACCTCTGCAAAAGTATTCCTAAAAACTGCATACAAGAAGACTCCGTAGTAAAAACAGAAAGGAAAAAAGAAATCAACCTGGAAGCAAAGCTTGTTTTTATTATTATGATGAGGACATGATTTGTGTTGGGAAATTAAATTCCAGTGAAGAGTCCAAATTACATCTTCTCACTCATGTGTAAACATTGAGAAAGAGGATGTATATCCAAGTCAGAAGAGAGTAACCTTCGAGTGAAAATGCTCAGGAAGAAATTAATCCTATAGCTGTTATAAAAGAATGCTGAATATTTGTATATGTTTCAGCTGTAAACGAATCCCAGTGCAGTCTCAGAGGAAATCATCACAAATGATATTATCATGGCAGAGTCTGTGGTTAAGGTTTGTATAATATAACCCCAATTTTTTTAAAGCAAGTGATTAGTTTACTTCATATTGTAAATCTGATCAGCTGGTAGGATGATTAATCAGACACACTGGCCCCCTTTCTCAGATCATTCCTTTTTTGTCAATTATTATGTGGCTTTTTCTTTCCTGCAGTTAATGCTCACTAGTTTTCACTTAAAATGATCAGATTAGACCTGAAATGTTTACTGTGTGCAAGCTAATTCTAGGCACTTGAAATTTCATGTAGCATATATTCTGCCTAAATCTGATTAAAATGGACAATTGACTTCTGATTTACGCTCACTTCAAAGGACAACGTAACGGCCCCTGATGTGTAATTAGACGAAGCATACAGAATTCCCCGCGCGGAGCGAGGAGGGAGCTCCTGGCCAGTCTGCCACTTACCATTACCCAAACCAACGGAGGATGTCAATGAAGCAAGAGCTGAAGTCAAAAGACAGAGACTTAAATTGCCTAGTTTCGGAGTGCTATAAATGACCTTGAGACATCTCCAATAAATGGCAGGGAGGCTGTATTCTCAGACTACAGCCCTCAGTCATGGAAGACTACTTTTGAAATACTGTTCTCTTGCTATAAGACTCCATGGGATAAATAAAATTTGAGATAGGCAGATCTATTTATATTTATAAGAGGTGCTGAGCTCCTTCTGGATTCTGGACTATTTTTGATTGTCTGTGACTCCTTCTTTAAACCGCTATTGAAGGTCTTCAGAGAGCTCTTAACCATAATAAAACTCGAGTGTCTAATTTCTTCTCATCTGCCTTGACATCTCAGATACTTCATGCAGTCAGCCACATTCTTCCCCCAAAATCATACTTCTTCTGGTTCCCTGTAAGTGGGTGACCTGTAACTTTCGGTTCCTCCTTCCTCTTTTCTGTTCATGCTTTTAATCTTTCCATTTTGTAGATTTTTGTTTTCCACCTTCTCAACCTCTGCACTGATCTTCTGATTGCACTCATCTGATTTTGATCAGTGCCCGCAGGCACATGTTTCCATCTTCAGCATGTCTCTCCAGCCAACCTTTTATCTGTGGTACTTCTTTCCTTGCTAGCAACTATTGATGAAGCAAATTGGGATGCTTTGGCCTCTTACCCAAGCCAGCCTTTCTGTGCTCATTGCAGAAGGAATGCCAGCCTAGGTGTCATCTCCAATCTCCTGATTGCTACCCCACTCTTAAGTCAGATCTCTAATACGCTATTAGTTTTTAGCTAGACTAGACTATACATTATCACTACACTCATTTTCTTGAGTGCCTTCATAAGCCCTCTGTGATTCACCAGCTTCAAATGCAGGTTGACTGTGCATCTCTACCTGCATGAACATAGTCCTACTCACCCGTCTACTTTCTCATGATCTCCTTCTTCCCATGTGCCTCCTGTTCATCCCACTCTCCTGCAGAATCCCTTGTATGACCTTTGATGAGATCCTTAATGTCTAATCCACAACTCTTAAGTAATCTGTAAAGTCCGAACCTCTTTCAAACTCCACTTCAAAGTCTCTTCAAGAATTCCCTTCTCCTGTGCTTCCCATAACAAATTGCCAGTCGATATTCGCTAAGGAGAATCTTTTGATATTTGTGTCTCTCTCATTCTTTATATCTAACATTAACTTACTAAATTCCGTGTAAAGCTGATCTTTCTGAACATACGCTTTTCCTCCTGATCTGCTGTTCTCTCTTCCTTGTTCTTTTCTATTGACTGTGACACCTAGTTGGTGCATTTTCCACAAATAAGACATTGTTAATATGGTAAATGCAACTTAGAACAGCACTTCGAACAGAGGAATGATCCTGTTTGAAAGGTCTCAGTACCCTTGTGATATAAACAGTAGAAAATAACATCATAAGCAGACTATGAATTGAGTTTCTTTTTTAAAAAACAGGTGGCTTTTTGATGCATGCATGTAGGCATGAATCCTGAGAAGCACTGATTTTCATATAATACATAGAGAACTTATGATCCTCTAGAAATATCTCATAATATGCCAGGATTAGGCCAAAAAATCTTTCTATAGGACCAAAAGATGGAGGAAATGACCACTTTGATCAATGTAAGGAAATAAACTGGCCTTGCAGTTTCCCTGATAAGAGATTATTTTTATTATTTATTTATATGACAGAGCTGAATTCCTTTTCTCTCATTAAATACTACCTATTTATCAGCCTGTGGGATTATAAAGTGCCCCTCCAGAAGTGTCCTGGAGTCTATTTTCTAGCCTCAGAATAACAAATATTGCAAGTGGTTTAAAATGGATCAGCACATAGAGGCAGGAATAGATGTAGATTTTAATTTAGAGAAGCATTTTGTTTTATGTAGTATTATTACACCGTTTCAGAGTAATTTTGGTGTTTTATGTAGTGTTTAAAGTTCTAGAGCTATAACTTCTAAAGAAAAAAAAAAACTAATAAAAAACACAGCAATTCATTGTCCTATCAACAACTGCATTTTTTAAAAAACTTGGAATTAGTTCTCCAAGAAAGAAATTCAGATCATGGAGGCAAATTTAATCAAAACAATTGCAAAAAAAGAAAAAAACCAAAGTGAAAAAAAAATAGATGAAACAATGAAAATAGAAAATTATTTCTTAACTGTAATATGAAACTGCCTATCAATATGTCCCTCTTCTACCTGGAAAAAGTAATAATCAGAGCATGTAAAATTAGTCCAGTAGTTTTTGTGTGATCATTTTTCTGTGTACTGGATGATTAACAGTGGGTTTGAAGAAAAATTTTGAAGACCAGCTATATGTCAGTGGGCGGGACATGTTAATGCCCCCTCACACTCATCCAGCTCACAAAGAGTGAAAACCTGAAGATCAGAGGCACAAAGATGACTCAACCATGCCCCAAACCAAGTGGGGCACCTGTAAGCCATGTTTTCCAGCACTGAGGACTATGCTAGGGAATATCTTTGTCTTAAGGTCTGGCCTGAGCTTAATGGCTGTATCAGACACATCTTTTATAGGTTAGCTATGCATGGTACAACTGAGTACATCATCTGACACTGAGCCCTGCAAAGCCCCATCACAACAGGATCTGTGCTGAGGACAATTCCCCAGTTAGACATTTTTCAGGAATATCCTAAAATAAAAGGACCAATTATCTCAAAACCATGTAGTCATGGAGTCCATCATTCAGAGAGAGGGTGGAGTTCACAGGACTGGACATATATATCTCCATCTGAGCATGTTATGTTGGGCTCAGTTTTAGTCAAAGACATTTAAGACATGGTTCATTTCCTCTTAAACCTGGCATTGACATTTGGTCTGATGAATCAGGCCTGAATGCTGTTGACTACCAACAGGATCTCCACTGAATAGGCAACAAGCTTAAATATGGATACCTACATCATTGCCACTTGAGGTTAGGTGAGATGGGTGCCACCTCTCCGTCAATTACACATCTTTGAGATATACTAGAGCATCCTATACATCTGTCTCCCTCAGGTAACCCATATGGCACAGGACCCATGTCCTCACGGGATTTAACCTAGAGATCAGACAAGGTATCCTAGGGCATTTTATCTGGAAACCCTTGCTAACTAGCACCCGACTCATGTATGGATCATATTTTGTAACCTGGCATTGCAATCTGAATAGAACTGGGAATGTGATGAGGAACATCACTTATAGGAACTGTACAAAGCAGAGATATAAAGTGGAAGAAGACTTCAGTTGTATTCATCTTTACATGAGCTAGAGAGCATAAAGTCTTCTAAGGTGGCAGGTAGCTCTGAGCACAAAGACAATAGACTGGAGATGCCCTATACATAAGCATTAGCACATGGTTGTAACAAGAGACAAGTCAGAAAGTAGAAGAAACAAGTTTAGAGGGAGGTGCTAGTAATTTGTGGCATTTCTCCCATTTCTTCAATGCTATTGAGCTCTGCTGATTTTCTTCTGCTTTGCCAATATGCTCCCTAGCTTAAAGTGTTCATTTTATGTCCAGTTACGCATTTCACCTTGTTTATCTGTTTATATGCCAAAGCCCCTGTTTTAAAAGCAATACTTTTGGTTTTGCTTACACACAAAATTCCTTTTCTCAGTGAAATTCCCCTGAAAGACAATGGGTTTTGTATCAGAGGTAAAATAACACCTCTAAAGTGTCCTAACCAAAATGGTATGGTATGCTGTGTAGGACATAGCAGAAAGAGAGATTATAAAACTTGCAATTAAGATGCATATGATTTGTCTTTTATAATGAATAGTTTGATGTCTTTCCTTTCTTCGTTTCCATGGTATTCCTTTGTGACTTTATTTATAACTTCCTTATGTAGAATTCATAGTCTGTAGATTTTTCTCAGGTTCTTGGTTTGAGATTTTTTTATACCTCTGCATATTGCCAAACTCTCCTCCTATACCCAGATTTCAACAAGTTCAAGCACTGAGAATATTCAGATCTGAGATTTTCTTGAAGAAGTATGGGATAGTTGGTACGTAAATTTTATCAGAAATCAGATTGTCTTTAGCACAGGTCTTCACGTTCTTCTCGTTATTACTCTGTCTTTTAAAGGTATGTAAACAATGAACCATTGGCTCCTCTAAACTCTCTGTAAAGATCAATAAAGGATCACAGATGTTTATTGGAAATCCTCAACATGAAGTTAGTGAAGTTCTCCAGGTAATATTCAAGCATTTTACTATTCCTTTTTTCACTTTCCAAAACCAATAAAACTTTCATGGCCCAGAAGATGAGAAAGCCCAAATCTATGTGCCAAAGATTAGGTCACCTAACTGCAATGCAAAAATACTCATGCCTAAAAGTGTGGAATAGCTCCAACACAGAAGACAAGAAATTAGCACTAAAGTATCCTGCAGCCTGGTGATGGGTTATACACTCAGCGTACGGATTCAAAGATCTCTGTAGAATAAAAGACTGAATCCACTCCTCCCTCATCATAAATCAGTGCCATGGCCACAGTATAAAGCTGACTCTGGCTGGGCTCCAGGTGTTTCTTCCGTAAGATCTCAGCTCTGCTCAGAAGAAAAAGCCTTTGAAAACCGTACTTCAGGGCTTCTGGTACAGCTAAGGACCTGAGCAGTATGTGAATGTCAACAGGCAGAAATTAGATGACTTCAGGATTATCCAACAGCTAAGTTTGATCCTGAATGCTTAAAAAGACAGACTGGAGTTTTAAGTCCACCCAGACTTCCGTGGCTTACTAGGCTAGCGTGGTTTAGGCAGACTGGTTTTGAAAGCCAACAGTTTACAAAGCAGTAATGAGATTATTGTCAGTTCCAGCCAAAACTGGTACCCTGGAGGAGGCACTCATTCACGGGCAAGGGCAGGTGGATCAGAAGAGAAGCTTCTGCTTTGCTTCTGTAGTCATCTCGGGACACCAGAGCTGTCTGCCATTGCGCTGGCTGCACAGGGGGCTCTGAGGACCTGCTCTTCCCCAGCTCCTCAAAGCGTAAAATCACAGGAACATGTAGGGGGTCTCCCCACCAAGGGCTGTCACCTCATCCCAGAATGGTTGAAAACTGAAAGTTTGGAGCTGCAGACTGTTCTGCCCGGCTGTTACAAAATCGCATGATGTAAATGAAGTCAGCACCTCTTGCAAGCAGTCGTTCCTATCAGCTGCCAGTCACTATAGTCCGCAGACAGTCTGTGAGCAAGATTCAAGTCAAAGTCTTCTTGCAGGTTTTTACAGGCTGCAATCATAACTATTTTTTTTTCATGATTTGAGGGTCATCATAGTGGTTTTGTATGGCAATTGTAACTATTACTCTGCTAGTTGTAGATACTGTCTCTGTCCTGTTGCACACTAATCCAGGGCCTTTTTATGCAGCCATTTCAAGGGCTGAATTGTGAGTCTCCTTTCCTTCTGCACAGCCCGTGATGCTAAATTTGTGATGTCTTTTTCTGGGATGCTGCAAGAACACGCTGCTTGTCTCTTACTGTTCCTGTTATACTTTGATTCTTTCCCTGTGTCCCAGAAATTCCACATAAGCAAAACATATATAATAAAGATGTTCTCTGGTTATACTGTTTTCTGCATAGCAAGGAAAGAAAATAAGACCACTTCGGAGTGATACTTTCAGATGTTCACAAGCAATATGGATTTTCACCAGCTGGCTTAACTGCTCCTGTGGTCTTGTCTGATTGTTGTCGTATCACTTGCTTTTCTCCGGAGTGCTTCACACTGATGCTACCATCCATCCTGACTTCTTGTATGCTGAGAACAACATCTGCTATAGGACCTCTTTTCACTTTGGTGTCTCTGTTGAGACAACCATTAATTTTTCTGTTTTACTTTATGATTGTTATTCAACTTTTTGTTAAACAGATGTGATAGTCATACTGACAGTGCAGTGACAGGATTACACAAGTTTGATTAGTACATAATGAAAACTGCCTGTAACATAAGTATTTTGCAATTATGTAGAAATCACAATGCCATCTGGGTCCTGCTCATCTTTCACTCTCTTTCTCTATCTTTTTTATTTTTTTCATAAATGACAACTAACAATAAAATTTCACTCTGTAGTAAAATGTGAAGTACAGCAACAAGAATTTATAAAAAAGAATGTGTCTTCTCTGAGCATTTTAAGACTTGGAAATCAGTTCAACAAATGTTTAGCCTGCTGAGTAGTCCTTATTCACAGGAGAAGCCATCGACTTTAATAGTGTGACCTATCTGATTAAAGATTATTTGCAAGAGCCAAATGTTTCTAGGTCTGGTAGATGGATTGATTCAGGCTCCTGCTGAGTAATCATTCCCTTATCTTTCCTTCATTCATCTGTTCTTTGAAAATATGGTAAACTGTACTGCTCCAGACAATAGTGCAACACATCCCTTCTATTACGGGTGCTATTTTGTGCATGTGTACACCAAGGGTTTCGGAATGGTTGTGTCCCACTATGGGCATGCGCCGGTGGCCTGATGTCTACTAGGCTCCTTCTCTTCAACCTCACGGCAGCAGGAACATGTTCCACTGAAATGAGATTCTTGGTTTCTCAGGGTAGACACTCAGAAGTAAAAACTGAAGCCAAATAGCCTCGGTGAAGGCACTTGAAAATGTTGATGTAATGACCTGACGAAAGCCAAGGTATGAACCAATGAAGGAACTGGGATTACAAGTCAGGGTTAACTGGATCTCAAGCATTTGCTACCTCCTCTGCAAGTGAAATAAGTTTATACAACTCCTTTTTAAAACATGGGGGGAGGGGTGAGAGGAGGAAGGTAATTATCCTTCTATAAATGTTGAAAATTAAATAAGAATTTCTGATACAAGGGTCTGCTGGATTTGGGCTTTTTTCTCTGCAGAATAGTATTCCTTAGGCACCAAAATACATGGTTAGAAAAGTTCTTGCAAGATTCATGTATCTGTGCATGTATAATGAATTCAAACGAGAATTATATAAACCTCAGCTAACTACTTTCATCTAAGCCTGGGAAGTCCTCTGTGCTTTCAGAGTCCAAATGCAGCTTGTGATTACTTTGGTTGGGTTCAAGAGCGGCCTGTTTACATAAAGAAAAACAGCACAATGTTTCTCCGTAGCTACAGAGCGAGCTGTAAAAAAAGATCCCTCTCAAAAAGAGCACGTGGTGAGGGCCAGATAGCGGCTTTCACTGAGCTCCCTGTAGGCATCCGGGAATACTTTGTTTTCCTTGGGAAGATGGCACTGAGCATAGGGCAAAGGGAAGATGAGAGATTATGGAAATGGAAAATGCCATCTCTTAGGTGGAAGCAAAAGTCAAAACTCTTGTTGTGGTCAGGCAGGTAGACCGGACTGTCACCTCTCCCGGACGCTGGAGATAGGCTAGACAACAAGCAAGGGATTATATCAATATACCCGGAAAATAATTTGTTTTCAACTGAGGGGAGAGGGAATGATTACAATAAATTCTGCTCCAGTGCTCTGGCTTCCATGTTAGGAAAGGTTAAAAAAAAAAGTTGAAGAAAAAAGTTACTGACATGAGGTAAACGGAAAATGAGATAAAATGCAAAATAGCATCCCAAGGGCTGACAATGCCAGAATACTCAGATATCTCCCTCTGATAGCATAACTGATTACCTGAACAAAGGAACTGCAGTAGATGTAATCTATCTGAATTTAACCAGAGCGTTAGACACCGTGCCATGCTGGGAAATATTAGTAAGGTAGAAAAAGAGAATCAATGTAACATGTGCAACAGGGGCAGAAGCTTAGCTAAGAGGAGCTGATAACAAGCTGTACTGCGGTAGGGTGGTGTCTGTCTCCAAGAAAGGTTATATATTCTCCAGAGCTCCTTCAGACTTGCCATTCTTCATATTTTAGCTAAGGAACATGGCATGAAAAGCCTGTTGGAATTTGCCGTTGACCCAAAGCTGGGAGACACGAGCACAGACCTGGACCACCTGGATCTGGAGGAGCAGATCTGAGCACTGCCACCCTAGGAATGGGAGGATGTTCACTTGCATTGAAGGCAGGGTCATGTACTCATGGCTAATAACAAACCTTCGTACTATACACTGGGAATAAAGCTGGAATCAGCTGGAAACCCTGGGAAGATGTACAAGGAAACTGTTTTCCAGCTGTTTCACCCTCGAGCCGTCGGTGCTCACCTCTGGTTTCACTCACCTAGCGTGGCTCAGCTTCATGACTCAGTTTCTCAGTACCAGCACAACATCTCGCTTAGCCTCTCTTTGCCACCCGCACAGATCTAAGAGGTATTTAAAAAGTGAAATAATTGTTCATATTGCAACTCTGTGCTTCAGAAGGGCTTTGTAAGACTTTCTTGCTTCTTTTTTTTTTCAAAAAGAAACAAAAGACATCTTTCTAATACTTCTCAGAAAGCAGTCTTGCTTACAAAATTTTCAGTCTAGTACAAACCAATGGTAAAAGCCGTACTGGCCATTTCCAGACAACATTGCAAAAGTTACAAAACCTCTATATTTGTCTCTTTCTAACTTCAAAGGAATTTTTAATAATAATATTTAAGATTTGTAGCCTGCTTTTCTGAATTAATCTGAATTGACTAAACAAATGATATGGCGTGGGGACAATTTCCTGACTGCAAATTGTTTAAGTCCGGTACTAGTTTGCGATAATTCTTGTGCATCAAATGTATTAATTCTGTGGAAAATGAAATACTTACTATCATTTGTTTAATGAAATCATTATCACTAAATGCTTATCATCTGTTTAATGAAAGTCAGCAATTCACACATGGTTGTTCTCTTGAACAGGAAATGTATGTTCAATAGAAAGAATGTTTAGAAATAAACATATTAGAAATTATCATAAATCTGACTTTTTTTGCAAAAAAAAATTGCAAAACAAATTTCTCTCAAACAGAGATATGCACTATCAGTGCAGAGCAAAATTTCCATCTGTTCTGAAGAGTCCCCTTTAAAACTAGAAAGGGAAATAACTGCTGTTTGAAATAAAGAATTTTAAAAAAAGTGGTATGTTATCCTGCTGCAGAGGCTAACAACTATCCAGACTTAACAAATCTCCAGGTAACATGTGCTTAATAAACTTTGTTGAGGCTGATAATTACACTGAGGAATTACCCAGCATTACAATAGCAATCATTGTTATCACCTAGCCAAAACTGGTATAAATTTAGCCAGCCTTCATCAGAAGCACATTTCTTTTGTTATGCAGAATATGTAGCTTTGCAATTTTCCTTCTGCTGCAGATTTGGGCTGCCCGGAGGCATGCACCCCTCGCTGCCTGATTTTGTTCTGCTCTACTTTAGTTGTTCTCCGTTATTTAACTGCTCACATATGAAATTCTGGGTCTGCCTGAAGTCATGTCGTGTCTTTCTGAAGCCGAGATGTTAAAGCATGTGACTGAGCCGTACAACATTGCCTCACTCCTCTCCCACATCTAGAGAAGTTCTGGAGATAGCGCCTGACAAAGTGTGTGCAAAATCAAATTGCTTCTCAGCGTTTTGTCCTTGGAGTCATTCTTCCCTTGCACAAGGACAGCGAGCAGCCGAATAGCTGATATAGGAAAGGAAGCTAGAAGGGAGCATTTACTTATGGGGATTAAAATGATACAGCATAGCGACTTTGCAATCTGCACATTAAAGTACCAGATGTCCCATTACAGTAATCCCCTTAATTTAAAGGAATACACGTACGATTTTTTTTTTCTCCTGTCTTGCTCTCATTAATAAATTCTATGTTGCAGTCCTGCTGGAAAGGCCAAACTTTTCTGTCGATTTTAAGATTGCTAACAATCTCAGCATGAAAACATAATGATCTCTGGGATGGCTTTATTGAAGAAATAAATGTCAGGTGATAGCTGCTGTTTTATTGTAAAACTTGGCTAGAGCTGGCTGCATTAGAAATGTAATTGCTTAGACTGGGGGAAATTTTAATTCATTAAATATAGATTTCATATTTTTCCACTTCAGCACTCTGTAAAACTGGGAGAATGTCATAATATTCTTCCAAACAAATTACAAGTCAATGTTTTCACAAATACGTTGCATACCGCCAGGTCCAAAAGTGGTCAACCGCCAGTGCAAACAGCCTGGAAGAGCTCACAGCTTTAGTGTCAGGCAGAGGAACAGATTTGCGGGTTTCTATTGCTGTTTTTTTTTTGTTTCACTGTGGTTCAGGTCTAGAGAAAAATCTTCTATATCAGGCTGGTTTGAGGTGAGGTTAGAAGCAGGTTGGGATGAAAAGGGAAATCTGGGCAGAGGGGAGGAGATGGGGTAAGTATTGTACAGAAGCCATCAGCCTTCAGCCTTTGGGAAAATCTGGAGTATTATTAATCCAGCTTGAATGTCTATAGTTTACCCATGGCTCTCTTCTATGGCTGGAAAAAGCCCTCTTGGAGGCAGCGTAATTCCAGCTGTAGGATGGCCGGAGAACAGGCAGGAGAAATAGGAAACCCCATAGCCCAGGGACAAATCCTTTCTGCAAATGGTTCTTCTCATGCAGAAGTGCCGAGGGAATCAGGGCAGGAGCACGGGTCGCTTCTCCTTCCACTCTACAAGGCAGAACGTGGTCCCACCAAAGAAAAACAAGAGTTGCAGAAGCGGTCAGAAACTGTAGGATCAGCAGAAAAATCACAATCCCTTTGAATCTCCTTTCCTGAGAAACATCTGCAGGATCAGTCCAAGCTAAGGTGGTTACCAAGGGTGTTTTCCCTCTCCGGTTATGGATAGCACATTTAGGGAATCAGAAATACAGCGACTGCCACTCTGGAATGCTAATATTTAGGGATAAATTCCACTTTCAATTACAGCAGCGAAATAGGAGAACTTGGCCCTGCAGAAAATCTCTGTGGAATCTCGAGGCCCGGGTAATTACTGCACATTTTCCTTACAAGTGCTTCTCAGTCATTTTGTGTTTCTCAGACTTGTATTATTAAAAAAAAAAAAAAAGAAAAGAAAAGAAAAGAAAAGAAAAGAAAAGAAAAGAAAAGAAAAGAAAAGAAAAGAAAAGAAAAGAAAAGAAAAAGTGAAGGGCATTTTCTCCCCTCTATTGCATGGTTAAATCTATTCTATTTCTATTTCTTTCTATTTTCATCTAGTGCAGATCCTCCTCAGCCTTATCCCTGCCCACCCTCCAAGCAACAGCAAATCCAGATTATGTGTTATAAATATGAAGAGTTTGTGGCATATACACATTATATTTAAAAGACCTCTCTTTTTCCCTGGAGTCTTTAAAGCTTCTGTTTTGCTTTTTTCCTTTTTTTTTTTTTTTTTTTCCTCAGCAACCAAGACCACGCTTTTTACCTTCTTTATGTTTTCTGGTGGCCCTCAACATAGCAGTGTGATGCATTTAATTTAGTTAAGCAAATTTAGTTTATATTAGTGGGTTTGCTGTTCCTGCCAATGCACTGAGCTTGCTTCACTGACTGTGGGAACAGCGCTGAAGATGCATAGACAACAGAGAAATTTACAGCGCTGGCAGACCCTAGTGTTTGTGCTGGGGTATGATCCATCAATCATTTCCAGAGGCTTTTGCCAAGGTGAAACAGCCAGATGTCTTATTTTGGTAAGTTTATAATTTTTTTTGAACAGGGGAATAATCTTTCTCCAGCAGACATGAATCTCCTCCCAGAGCATCACCTCTAATTATGAAGACCCGGGAAACAGAGTCCATTGGCTTCCAGCACCCCATCTAAGTTCACATGTCCCATCTCCACCAGATCACATGATGTGATTTAGTGACTGAGTGCATTTACATCACAAAGTTTACTTGATGATTTCTATTTGAGTCAAAAATGCAAATTTTTGCTTTGTGGAAATATCTACATTTTGGAGCAGGTTTACATCATGAGTCAAAATTAATTTTAACTCTCAAACTATCTGTTGGTTTCACAGTAACAAAACCCAGATGACACTTCTCCTCCTCTTCTACCTCACTGAGTCACAACACCGTTGAAGACTGTAAATTCTCCTCTGCCATATCCCCAGTAAAAAAAGTGTATCTGGCTATGGCAATGCATTCTGTCTTTTTTTCTCTCTCTCTCTCTTTCTCATTTCTCATGAAATAACATAAAAATAATGAGCTAGGAAGCACAAAATAAGAAAATTAAAAATTCTGAAGCCAGACTTCAAAGTAGGTTTTTCCCCAAAATCCAGATCCCCATTTTTATTCCATAATATTTTCCCTGTGAGATTTTTCTTTTTAATTGATACAGTTTCAGAAAAAATGTTTCAGCCTACTTTGCAACAACAATAAGGAAAATAAAATCACATCTTTTCCAACTGCCATACCTGCAACTGAGTAGTCACTGAGCTTCCTAGCTGCTCTTATCATGGCCTTGTGAGTGAACAGAGCCATTCAACTCAGACACATGTTCTAGCTGATGAAAAAGACATCTTCCCTGCCCCACAAATCTTGTAATCTTAATACCAATTTTATTCTTACATGCATTCACAAGCAGCTACCATTGTCAGCAAGCAGAGCAATTTGTTCAACGGAGAGCTGAACGGAGCCCTTAGCCTGACTCGACTCTGCTCTCACACAGCTTTGGTTCGGGGAGTGAATCAAACACATCTGCTCTAACTGGGAACAAGAAGCTGCAGCAAACAGAGTAAATATTTTTCTGTGCTTCGTGTGTGAAGTGCTGACATCACATAAAAAATGTTAGGAGGTAAAAATGGTAGTCAGGAGGGGAGACTAATATTAATAGCAGTGCCTCTGAAAATATCTCTTTATGGTTGTGCTCTGGATCCGAGGGATAAATTAACATTTCCCACTTATTCTTCTTGATATATAGAAAGCAAGTAATAACAAAGTATTAGATTATTACCCTCATCCTTTCATCATCTGATTATATCACTCATCTGATGAGTGATGCAATGACGACTGGAGCTCGTTGCTTGAGCTATTGTATGAATTTACTGAAAAACAGGGATCTAACAGCAATAAGCAGAACAGAAGAGGAGTGGAAAGGGTCGTTTATCACCCATTTCTAAGGTAGGGTTTAGGTGGGAAGAAACTAAAGAGCTTAAACGAGGTTATCTGAAAATTCTAGTGCTGAACCAAGAACTGCATCGAGAGCTTCCAAATTCCCATCTGTACAGGAAATACTGGCTAGTGCCATCTTTAATAATAAGTGGTGATCCTAAGTTAGAAAAAATGCTTTGCAGATTTCTGCCTACTCTAAAGAGTAGCTTGCAGGGAAGATGGATTATAAGCAATCAGTTCGTGGCTTTGTCTCCATATGTGCATACTTGTGCTTATTTGGAGAGAGAAAACATTTGTAATAAATATTATTCGGAAGAGCGATAGAATGAGTGTGGTCCTTTAATAACACAGAAACTGGAAACCATCTGTAGTGTGAAGTTTTGTCAAGGCATATTTTTGGGACAAATTCCAACAGTTCTGCGGTGTCAAACCCGAACGACCAACTGAGGTGACTGAGCAAGAATCGCTGGCTGGACACCAGTGAGCTGGCTGGGCACACAGTCCATTAAATTGACTTATTTTCTTGGTGTGCAAAAAAGTAATAACAATCTGAGAGTCATTTTCAAATACAAATAAACACCTATAGAATAACGTGATGGTTTCAGTGTTTGGTTCAACTGTTCCTTCCAACAATGTATGTGCGTGCCTGTTCTTACAAAGTCATGTTTTCCTTATGTTTAGTTGTACCTCTGTCCCTGTTTGCCCATCAAGGCTGCTTGGTCTGTTAGAGCGATCTTTCTCATAGTGTCGCCACGTTTAGTCACTCATTTTGTTGCCTGATCACACTGAAATCTCCCTGTGGTGCTCTTTAATCAGCAAGCCGGACTGTGCCACAAGCACTGTGCAAGAAGGAGAATATGCTGCTACCATAGCAAACCTTCCCCCATGTTCATTGTTTAAGCATTTCTAGTATATTTTTGCTCTTTATTTCCTCAGGCATATTAATCCAAATGTAATCTAAAATATGGCAGGATTTTTTCTTATGTTCAAATCACCTGATCTGATGAGTGTTTTTACCAGCGACAGGAATTAGATATCCTTTGTGTAGCGCGTAAGTCACAGGAAAGAAGGGCGGATTGTGAAAATCACAAAGAGCTTTTAACCGCAAGCTGAAAATAGAAACCACAGCACTTGACAACCTTTTGAGCAGAAGGGCTTTTCTAAAAAGAGCAGTTTGTAAAGGCAGAGACAGAGGAGGTCAAGCGACAAAGAACAGGTCTGCGTTACAGGGAAAGCAGCTGCAAAGCAAAGGTACAGCGCTGCAAAGCAAGTGCTAGAGGAATTTGCTGACTTTGCAAATCCTTTACCAGGAACCCTGCAGAGGAGTTATGCTCTTTTGTTTTTTTTAATTTGTTTTTGCAAAAAAAGGAGCATATGCATTTCAAAACATTCCAGTATGCTGTTAGGCAGATTCCAGTATTTGAAACTCTCCTTTTTATATCCCTCACTTGTTTTCCTTATCCTAAGGTCATGATTCAGCAGCCTACTTAAAGACAGGTTGAATCCTTTTATTATGAACAGAATGGCATACTTAAATTTTGGCAACTATTAAAATACCTTAGTGAAATGAGCCCTTAAATGAGATTTTGTAGGTGGCCACGTTCGGATTTGGCCTTACATGCACATGCAAAGATGGTATGTAATGGTCACATCAGTTTCTGACATACTAATACACCTACACTCACATTGATTTATGCTGCTAAGGACTTGTCTCGCTGTATATATTACACACATAAGCTGTATTTCTGGTCCGTTAAACAAATATCATTTTTCAGATGAATGGAACACTTCAGTGGACAGTATAAAAACAAGAGTCCTCCAGAAATAATC
This sequence comes from Dromaius novaehollandiae, assembly GCF_036370855.1. Lineage (NCBI taxonomy): Eukaryota > Metazoa > Chordata > Aves > Casuariiformes > Dromaiidae > Dromaius > Dromaius novaehollandiae. The sequence goes on from NC_088099.1 coordinate 162,419,424, forward strand.
TATGAAAAGCTCCATAGTAGGTTCTAAGTAGTTTATTTTCAATAAGAAAATTTAAACTTTTACTTATTTTTTAAAGGCATATATGCCATTCTTGTCCTGTGCTATTATGACAGGAACATTCCATAGCTGAGAAATATAATATTCCATCAAAGTGCAGGAGAAGCCAAGGTGAGGTCAAGCAATAAAGAAGGCAATCAAAGAGCAACTGTCTGTCACGCTGTGTTTGTGCTGGGCTCTGTTTAGTACCGACCCACTCTTGGTTGCTCCTAATACAAAAATGTATGATTAATAATAACTTGAAATGATGGACTCCTGGCATAACTCAGGTCGGAAGGGACCTCAGGAGGTTTCTAGCCCAGCCTCTTGCTCAAAGCAGGGTCAGCTATGAGGTCAGACCAGATTGCTCAGGTTTTTATCCATTTGACCCTTGAAAACCTCCAAGGATGGAGCTGGCACAACCTCCCTGGGCAACCTGCTCCACTGTCCCCATGGGAAAAAGTTTCTCCTTACATCCAGTCTGAACCTCTCTTGTTTCAGTTTATGCCAGTTGTCTCTTGCCCCCACCTTCACACACTGCTGTGAAGAGCTGGGCTCTGTCTTTTTGACCTCCAAGCTGGTACTGGGGGCTGCTGTTATTTCTCCCCCAACCCATCCCTCTTCCAGGATGAACAAGCCCCAGCTCCACCAGTCTCTCCTCACTGACCAAGTGATGTAGCCCAACCGTCCTGGCAGTCCCTGCCGAACTTGCTCCAGTTTGTCAATGTTTTTCTTGCACTGGGGTTCCGAAAACTGGATGCGCTATCCTAGACTTCTGCCAAATTTCTCTGTTTCCTTACTTACAAAAGCTCAACATTGTTGGGGTCTAGGTCAGAGGGGCCTCTGCCAAGGCACAGGTGAGACCGTAACATGGCAGGGTCCAAGTACAAGCATGTCAGTGTAAAGCAGCTCCCTCGGGCTGGGGACGGAGGCATCGGTTTTCTTTTATCTTCCATTGCGACAAGAAATCCTCAGACAAGAGGCAAGGTGCCATGGGAAGATGAAAGAGGCTTCTACTCAGACACTTCTCTAACCTGGTGCAGGGTTTCTGCACCCAGAAAACATAATCTCAGCTTTACGAAATCAGAAAAACAAATCCTGGGCATCCTGCTTTCTTCTAGAAGTGATATTGCTTACTCTTTGCAAAGTTTGGAGCATACATCATTGCCATTTTCTTTAGTTTTCTGGAAGAACCTGAACACACCCTTTTTTCATTCTGAAAGTGGAAGATTTGACAGTAATAACAATCTACTGTACATCTACAGTATTCTCTGCACCATGTATACGGTATAAGGATGTCACATAAAAGTTGACAGGACTTCACAAGGAACCTCTTAAGATTTCTTACCTCCATGCTCAAGATAGAGACATTGCGACCTGAGGAATTCAAGACACAATTATAGAAAAATGAGTGTGGAGGCAATAATTGGTCAGGCGTTCTGGGAGGTACAGACCAGTAAGTCTGGCTTCCATCACTGATAAGATGGTTGAAGCTGTAACAAAGAATTGTTCATGGATAAACACAGCATGTTGGAAAAAAGTCAGCAGGGATTCCATAAAGGGAACTCCTGCCTCACTAACCCGGCCACAGTGCCGTGAGGGTTCAGTAAGCATGTCAATAATGGAAATACAGCAGACACAATATATCTGGACTGTCAGAAAGTCTTTTGACAAGATCCTATGCCAAGCGTTGTTAGAGAAACAAAGTTATTGCCAAGGGATTGCTAATCCAAGTTTTCGGACTGAAGCTGGTGAATGGGTAGGAAGTAAAGGCCTGATCACTTTTCAAGGCAGAGAAGAGCCAGCTACAGGACCTAAAGGAGTGAGCCTCACAATTTAAAATAAAAAGAACTTTCTGGGGGAATAAGACAGTGAGTATAACCTCTAAATTTAGAAAGGTATATTAATACCCCATTAATTTAGAAGATATTTCCCTGCTTTATTACCAAGCATTCAGAATAATCATGACCCTCACTGTCTCTTACGCTGATGAGTTAACCAACCACTGCTCCCTCTTTTATACCCACTCATAGTTGTCTTTTCGACATATCTGCCTCTTTTAAGGAACTTGCAGTTCAAATGCTCTCCCATGTCTCTCAGCTCCGTCATAGATGGGCCCTACATTGAAGTCCTTCAAATTAGGTTGCCAGTCTCATAATCTGAGGTCCTTAGCACTGCACCAGTTAGTGTCCTCCTCATTGTCTCAGCTTCCCAGAGAAACATCAATGTTATAAAGAGCCACATCAGTGTCTTGTCTACAAATGAGACCTTTGAGAAGAAAAATAATCTTGTTTTCAGCTATTACAGAGAAGAGTCCTTTGCTCCAGCAGTGCAGGCTGTGGTTCAGTGTTACTCACCTCCTCCCCAGATCTCACGTGATTGTCCTGACATTTCCTTGGGAGACAGCAATAGCAGCTTCTTTATTATTATTTCACAAAAATCCCTCAAAAAGCCATATGTATGACAGGCAAGCAGTGTGCAGCTCAGTAAATCCCTCTTGCCCCATGAAGGCTCCTTCCTCAGTCTGCCTCATCCATCTGTCTGGATTTCACTAAGCTCTTCTCTTCATTCACCAGCCACCCCTCAAATCCATGAAGATGTCAGCACCACGCCTTACACCTGACATCTCTAGGTAAATTATGAGGGACTGTCTGGACCCAGAGGGAAAGAAGAGCCCTCCTTGTCCCTGCTCACACCACAGGGCTCCTCCACCCTTCCCAGCCATGGGCCCCTTGACTCTGACCTGCAGGCGACCGCCCAGCCTGGCCCCAGCCCAGGTCCGTCCCCGATGCAACATGCTTGTCAGAGATACAGATTCATATTCTTCCTCCCACTGACAATGCAAGCAAGGATTTTTTTTGTTGTCATTGTTCAGTGTCTTATTATACCTATTCTTTCTGTAGATAATTTTAGTCCCGTAAATTGTCTTTGATAGCTATTTACAGTGTGCTTCTACTCTTCAGAGTGACTATGGGGCTCCATAAGCATTGCATATCAGTAATTTTCATATCAAAAAAGCTCAGCTTAAAAGCTGACGTTTTTTTCTTCGCTGCTTCCAGCTCCACAAACGCTGATCCTTGCCTACACTGTGCTAACCAGAGCTGATGCTTTCCACAGCACAACGCCACATGGATGTGCCCACCTCGTTCCTGCCTCCTGGAGTCATCTCCTGGGGAGCTCCGGACCCGCTGAATACACACGGCTCAGGTGCTTTATTCTTCTTTAACATCACTAATGACCATAAAGGTGGTGTCACGGTTTTATACACACTGTCTTCAGATGGTGTCCCGCTGTCTCCACATGATGTTAATTTCTATCCCTAAAAAGACATTTCTGAAGCGTAGTTTTGTCTTGGCGCAGTGAAGGTGACAAGCAAATGGCAGTGGGGTTATAGAGGTATTACAGAATGGTTACTGCTGGCAATAAAGTGCAAGCAGAGAAAAGCACAGTTTGACTGCCATATTCCAAGCTGACAACTAACGAAAAGAAACGAGCACACATCTTTTCACTGTTAAAGTGATCACATTTGACTCAAAGCCCCTGAAATGCTGTGCATTTGGAATGATGTGTTACAGCTCTTGCAGTCACTGATCAGAAGAGAAACGTGATTTGCTATAACTTCTTCTTTTGTCATGTTTTTAATGCAGACATCTGGATGAAATAAGCTAACTGCAATCAGAAAACCTTACATAAAGTGAACTTCTGATCCAAAGTTTTTCAATAACTGTACATGCCTACAATAACAACCTGCACTCCCTAATCTTTATTGCATGTGTACTGCACCGCTGTGGTAGAAGAGTATACATTGCACTCATTTGTTTTTCAGCACTGGAAATTTAAATAACGTCAACCTCTCCTTAGATTTGATGTAAATTTAACCTGCTTATATAACAAACTCCAGTCTTTCCCTGGATAAATTCTGCATTCCTCTTCTCTCCTGACCTTTGAAAATATTCCCCCGACTACCAGTCAAAACACTCCATACATTAGAAATTCTTTCAGATCTTGCTGGAAAATTAATCATTCTGTGCTCCAAAATCTTCAGTTGAGGGTCTTTTATTTAGTTAATTCCCCCAAATCACATTCAAATAGTATGTGAGTAATAAAAATTGGCAGAAATGATTAGCTGCAGCATCCTACATTTGCCATTGAAAAAGACATGAATATTTCCTCACCAAAGATACTCGTTTCGCTCGGCGTACTTTTCCCTTCCTAAACTGGATCCAATAAGAGAGCTGTATGGCTGGAAGCTAATATATGATATTTAGAGGTCTGATTCCCCCTAGATAGTGTCCAAAACTTTGCTAGGTGCCTGGGCTCTGGCACGTGGAGAATAACACAGCACAAAATGAGACCTATGGCAGAGCAGAAAGCTTTCAAGAGTATTCATGCTCAGAGTGCGGCCACCTAAGCGTGGTCAGTAAAAAAACATTGACGGGATAACTCTGGACGTTGTTTAAAAACAGTTTTAAAACACCTCTGCTCCTGCTCCCTGTGCAATTTGCTTTCTTTTCAGGAATGCTCAGAATCCAAAGATAATCTAGATATAAGAGCAGACAGATTTGAGACAGGCTGTCAGGCTGCATCCACTGACTGTTCCAGACTACACTGGCAGCTATCACAGACATACGCCAAAGAACTTGCCAAATCCAAGCATTTTCATACTTAAGATTACTCGATGAAGACGCGTACATGTTTTTGCGGAGAGCGTTCATGCTGATTTCGAGTCAGCAAGGTTTAAAACAATAGGGAAACAAAGCAACCACGTCCCAAAGGAGGTGCTGCATCGTGATACGGGTTCTTTGTGTGCTGAAGCCACAGCTCTGAATTTAAGCCAAGGCAGCCAGGTCTTCAACAGCGGAGTCATGTAGCGGATCGAGCCCTTAATCGCTGCGCTTTTCCTCAGAAAGTTCTTTTATTTTTAATTCCACTGTATATCAGGGATTCATCACCTAATTATGTTTATAATAAGCCCTCCTTGGAAAGTGCCAGCAGGGTTGTTCAAGATGAAAGACACTTCAGAAACATATTAGTTATCATTTTGATAACAGGGTCTGTCACCACTTGCAAACTATACAAATAACATTGTCTTAGCAGCTTTTCTTAACTTTATGTTTGTGCTCCCATTAATTGGTATCTCCCTTGGGATCTTTCACCACCAGCTGGGTGACCATATGGACAGGGGTACTTGTTTATAAACCCTGTTATTTATGCACATACAGGGCTATGTAGGAGAAATAAAACTTTCCCTAGATTTTGTCAGGGAAACAGACATTAAAATATTGCCTTTCCAGATGGATAGGAATTGTGTTTTTTTCAGGTACCTTTTTAAAAGAAGTTGAAGGAAAGCAGAGATTCTTTTTTAATAACTTCTTAAAGAAAACGAGGGCTTAAATCAGTAGTAAGGTAAAAAGTTATTAACTGTACAACTGCATCACTTTTTCTTCTCCAAAGAAAGAACAAAGAAACGTAAAACAAAAAAACATGTCTGGCAACAAGAATGAATTTGATAAAGAATATTGTGTTTTACTATTGTAGAGTGTTCCAGAAATATCATGTGCAAAACTAGAAAAGGATACCTTCATTTTAAGTCATACCAAGAAGGGCAATTGGTCCAGATTTTGGTCTTCAATATTAGTAAAGGTACAGAAAAAGTTTAGTAGCTCTAAGTCAACAGTTACCTACATTCATACCAGAGTGACTGATATCAAAACCTGGCCTGGAAACTGTAGTAAAGCTAATAATTAGAATAAAACTTTAAAATAATGATAATTTACATTACTTAATTTGCCTTTTACCTAAAGCCATTTAATCCACCAGAAAAATGAATTCGCTGTTGAAAGACTTATTATATCCCATTGATTTGAATGGACTTTGGATAAACCTCTGTGAGTTCACGGCAATTTTCAGGAGGAAATGAAGATACGTAGTGCCTAGTTTTAATACTGCTCAGTTGAGACAATACAAGGACTACTATGAAACAATTTACACCAGTTCATTTTAACATACTTACTGTAACTCAGCTTTTCCAAAACAGTGCTTTCTGACATGAAATTAATAAGTATATTACTAACATATATCCACAAATGCCATTGCACAGGGTCTCGCATCTAAAGCAATTCCAAAATGTCTTGCACACTCTTACACCAATTCAGTATTGATATACCAGGATGCATAAAAACTGCAAAGCCATCATCCCCCTGCAACAAAAGGTCTATTAATATTTTTCCATAAAATTTGAATATAGTCTGAAGCTATCATCAGACCAGAGGATTCAGACATAGCCACTATAATACAAGTATTATAAGTAATGAAAGACGACGTTCTCTCTCTACCTACTCCGTATTATGGTACATCCCCAGGCATCATGGTCCAACATGTAAGGCTCCATCAAGAGTCTCCTCGTCCCTGACTGCCCAGGCTGGGAACCCTGAGGGGGCCATGCAGCAGGCTTGTTTGCCTTCCTGCTCATGGATGAGAGGGGGAAGAAGACCTTGGTTTTATGGGGACATGAAGGCAAATGCAGAGCAGGGCCTGAAACTGCATACAGGAGCTGGGAAGCACAGCTCCGTTTTGCCACCTTTTGTGTTTTAGATATAACTCAAGAAACGGCTTGAGTTGTGTTTAACCTCTACATCCACTTAAAAGATAGGCCATAAAAAGCCTAGTTCAAATTTCCAAACTGTTGGTTTCAGCAGCGCAGCACTGCAGGGAGCTTGCACAAAGCAGCTCACCTTCAAAGCCGGCGCACGGGAATGTCTTCCTTGCCTTTTGAAGCCCTGTAAGGAAGATAACAGAACTGTGTGAAACAGGGGAAGTATTCCTCTGTGCTGCGATTGTCGACTTAATTTGTCTGAAATTCTGCCGTACTTTGATAAGAATCGAGTTAACTCATCTGTGAGGTCAAATTTAGGTAGGGTGTTTGCATTAGCACTTCTGCCCCCTCCCCATAATCCCCCGTATTACCTGCAGAAAATGTAGAAGCAGCTTGGCTACCCCAGAAATGATTTCCCGCAACCACCACAGATCATAAAAACACAGTGCAGTAACCAGTAATACATGTTTTTAAGGCAATTTATGAAAATAGTGGCTGGAGGAGAAGAAGACAATCCCAGAAAAGATGGATCCAACAGGTACAATGAATAAAAGTAATTTTACTCTTCTGTTTCGATTGTGTCAAAGGCCACAAAAAATATGAAGGAAAATTTCCCCGCTTCGGGAGATTTTTTTTGACAAAAGTGGTTGTCTTGGTGGAGTTGCATAAGCTTAGGTAGCAGAGAGCTTGATCCAGTGAAGATATTTGGCCGCGAAAGGTGCTCCTACAGTATTGTGCACAGAAGAATGGAAATGGGACTGGTAGACCGGTGAGATAAAAGAGTTCTGAAAAGAAGAAAAAAAATCTTTTCCACCTTCCCCTTGTAGCGATAAAATGTCAAATACTGGTACCGACGAACGCTAGAAAATAACTTTTTCCTTTAAGCACAGAATATATTTCTCAGAGGTGATAAGTTGTCCAGAACAGGAAAAGCACAGGGAAGAACAAAGAAAATTTCTTTGTCATGGATTGACAAGCATGTTATTAAGGTTATTTATTCTGCATATATGCCTCTGGAGCAAGTAAGTTGTCATCTTGTCATCTGAAAGAACTGCAAAGGCCAACAATTAGGGTCGCTAAGTGGATATCAGGGCACTAGAAACAGGGCTGAGATCACTGCACTCATTTTTGACCACAGGCTGCAAGAAGTCGCCATATTCCATAATTCATCAAGCTCATCATGTCAGGAATGTGGCCACGTCTGTGGTCCTACTTACTGAATATACTTGTGTGTTAAAGCACCGGTAAATCAACTTTTGAGTAAAATCTGAAGGGGAAACATTTTACTTCACTCCTTAGTATTTCATAGCCTAAAGAGGATTATTGCCCCAACCTCTCAGAGTGCTGAGAGGTTGAAAGGCATGTCTTTAGCACCTCCCTCTCAGGTCAGCTGAACCACATGTTATTTATTCCCTCTAAATAACTCATGTTCTGGAGTTAAACTTTTCTGGAGTTAATGTTTGATTTTTTCTCGATAATTAAGTAGGGGGGGTTCAACCTATTAATATAGCTTCTATCATTCTTAAGGAATCCATATCCATGAGTTTTTTAAAAAGTGCCTTGGACACTGGAGCAAATGTTGATACTAGGAAGAACCATGATTCTTATCACTGAAAGTTGACCACAACTTCACTAAGATGCACTGCTCATTAATTTCTGGTGTAAGAGGAATTAAGGTAAGATCAAGGGTCGAGAGGAGAAAAGGAGGTCGGCAACCGAAACAAAACTGGAAGGAGTAAATCCAATGTTGAGCTCAGCTCAGTTGATGCCTAATATTGAAGCCCTTCAGCAAAAGTAGGTTTTTCCTCTTGGCCCTGAACTCATGGTGCACACCCAGAATTGCCCTATGAAAGCAGACAGGCCTCTAATGGTGTTTGAACAGACGGCAGCTGCAGTTTTGAAGTCATTCTGGCCGAGAAAGTCCTTGGACCAGGGTCCAACTCACTTTGGGGGTAAGAACTCAAACTGCTTGTCTTGAAAGCAAAAGGGTGACAGTACTACTGCTCCTCCTCCTTCTTTTCAAAGAGAAGAGTAAGTCACAATTACATGAGCTCTTTGGCAGAACAACCGTAGGGGCTTATCCCAAGGAGATGATTTTGGGCTCTAGCTTCCAGATAGCTCTGTATACCTGTCTAGAAGACCTTTGTTTAGACTTTTCATCTCTGGAAGAGGGTTAGGGTTGCAAATACACCCACACACTTAGCAAATCCAGTAGACTACATTGACACAGCTGTCCATGAAATGCTTGAGTTGATCTAATAGCTCACTATGGTCAGAGGAGTGGCCCTACTTACTCAGGGGCATAAGTGTCTCACTGTCTTGCACTTATGCTTGCCTTGCACCTCACTAATCCAACAGAAACTGATGGCTCTTTCTTCCTAGGGTAGTCTTCCTCTAGCATAGAGGAGAGAACGAAAACAGATGGCCAACAGAACTGCCTCTGGCTCAGTTTAGCCATTTTCATGACACTTCACCCTCAAAGTGCACTTTCTGAACTTACCTTTTCTGCCTAACTCCTGTACACCAGGTGGAAAGTCAAACCTCTGAGATCTGGACGTGACCCTGGGCATCAGGGTGCTCAGCCTACAGGTTGAGTCTTTTCTTGAATTAATCACATCTTTTCTTGAATTAATTCAATAACATTCGATAGGCTACTATTAAAAAAAAATAAATCTCAGGGCCCAGTAACTACAAGTCAAGCCCCCAGTCAACAGATCTGGGCTCTGTCACACTCTTCTAGTGACCCACTAGGTGAGTTAAATTCCCTTCTTCTGCATCATCCAAACACAGTCTGCATAATTGAGAGTACAAAACTTCTTGGCATATGTAAAACACTGCAGGAACCCCAGAAGAAATGTTTTGTGCTGTATAAGTGAAAACTATTAGCACTATCAATTTAAAAACAGGTTCTTGCATACATTTAGAATAAACAAAATGGTGCCTGACTGCATGAAAACAGATATTACAATGAATTATTTAACATTTTATGCTCAAATATTTACCATTCTTATTTTTGTTGTTAATAATGTTTGCACCATTATTAATCCAGGTTCTTACTTACTTTTGTATCATTACTGTTAAGCCAAGCTGGAATTTCCCTTTGCTACATAAATATAAATTAAATGGTAGTTGTTGCTTTTGAGAAGGTAATTCCTAATGGAATTACCACCATAAGACGTGAGTTAGTCTTTGTCCTCACAAATGCACTAGCTATGGCTGAAAAGCAGAGTGAAACAAAGAAGCAGAAAGAGAAAGCGGATGAGGAGGGGATTTTGAAAACAATTTATTATTTCAGTGTCGGTCATTGCTATGAATCATTCAGAATTAATCAATAGTGGTAATTACAACACCTCACTGCCCTAACCATTATCAGATGGCAGTATTATATAAATATTCATATTATTATATAGTGGTAAAAATACTCTTCATCCATGTGTGTGTGTTATATATGTATATGTGTATATAATATATATCTATAAAAATATAAAAATATATAACTATATATACTTATAGATAAATATAACATGATATATAACATATTTTTATATATATATTCATGTGTATAAAAATTTTAGTTTTGGCACAAAGAGATCAGCTCTATCCTTCTTAGCTCAGTTCAGCTGCTGATGAACTTTCTGATTATTTAACCCCGGAGAAATATCCCTGCTCAGCTGCCTTCTCCTCTCCTGCACATTTCAGAACCTACAGTCTACATTTCCGAATAGCAGGACAAACACGGGGAGGTGCCAAGCATTTATAATTCGACTTCCGTGGAAGTTGCAGACGCTTGGTACTTTTCAGGTCGTGAACCGACGTCTGCTTCTCTAGCTACTGAGGCACTGATGCCGTCCGCTGTAATTTCAGCTCAGTTTCAACGCACAGACTTGGCTGTCAGTTGCTGGTGTTAATGGGAGTCTCGCCTTTCATCCCATCGGGGCAAGAGAGAACTACATGCAAAGAATAACAGAAAGATTTATTTTTCATGATTGCATTGTGTATTCTGTTAGGGAACGAAGTGGTAATAAAACTGTATTTATAGAACAGATTTTATACACAAATTATAAAAGTACTTTACAAACAGGCGTATGCTTGTCCAGAGCTCCCAGTGATTCAGATAAATACTTGGGGGAAGGTCTGGTCAGCCCTCGCTCCAAGTTTGAGGCTCTAGGTACTGAAGTATTTGTTTATCATTAATCCCGGAGAAAACACTTCTGAAAATAAATATTTAGTTTATTTATCCATTAAGACTGGCCTTTGTAAACATCAAGCTTGGTTTTCATCTTTTATACTTAGATGATCAAATTTGAATAACTATTGACATGTAAATAGGATGAAAATCGGAAAGGAAATAACGACATTGTTCACATGTTGACATACGGCCATGTATTTCTTTCAGTACCTAGACGGTATAGAAGGTGCTTTTGGAGAGAGTCACATGCATTGCAACATTTAGCTTCCAGGGCTACAGTATTTTGGATCAATATTTTCCAGGCAGAAATGTAGAGAGAGAATGTGCTACACGGCACATACACAGTGAGTCAGAAGTTTCAGCAAGCATTGGACCGGCTGCACGGACGTTGGCCAGCTCAGCTACACTTGCACAACGATCCTGAAATTTCCCAAAGGGGCAGCTCATCCAAGCAGGGGGTGGTGTGAGTCCTCCTGCTTTTGAAGGGGTAGTGGGTACATTGCCATCCTAGAAGACTGTGCAAAATCCTCTAACTGTACCCAAACAAAACTTCCAGGTGGAAAAAAGATGTGACTGAGGAAATGTGGACATGTGGCAGCCATAAACCACCTGGCTCTGCAAAGGCGAGGTGTGAAGTGGAAGAAGAAAGGAAAATTGAATGACTGAGAAGAAATTGCCAATGGAAAGTAGAAATACCTATTGAGTTGAGTCTTGAAGAAATCTCGCTGGTGGGGTAGCATACACCAGTGACAACACACCTCTGTCCAGATCTCTACAAGTCCACAACCCTCCATTTATAGGTGATTTTGATACTTTTGATACTTTTTGAAGGATTTTGATCTGGAGATATCTTCATCACTTATAAATGAACCAGTCATTAGCAGTCTTTTATGCATCTGCATGGAGCTATCACAGTTCTCATTAACCAGTACGACAAAACAACTGAAGCAAACCTCCTTTTGCAAAGGAATGTATTTTAAAGTCTGAATCTTCACCCGTTATCATGTCTCGTTATCTTAAAGAATCAGAATGAAGCTTGAATAAATTAGGGTAAGCCATAAGACTTTCAGAATTGCTTCAATTACTGTTAGGACACATTTCAAATACATCAAACTTAATATTTTAGTCTCAAAAACTTTTTCAAGAAAATGAGAAGGTAAAGGACTTTATCGCAATAGATTTCTTCTGAATTGAAAGAACTTTCTTTTTTTTCCCAACAGTTGTTGGTGATCTAATCCATACCAGTCATTTGCTAGCTATGAATGTGATCATTTATGCCAGAAAGAAAACCTGTGATCAAAAGGTTTTTAGGCAAAAATTGTTTAGACTTTTATTTAATCTTATCTAAAAAAGTAGCTGTGATGCTTCTTCTTTTTTTGCCACAGCTTTCCAGAAGGCAAAAACAAAACAAAACCAAACCAAAAAACACCCAAAACACAGCAATGAGTTGTCACCTTATTCAAAGCTCCCACCCTGCCCTTTGCACGGTTCTTTGTCTAAGACTCTGTGTAAAAACCCCACATGTAGTGAATTAATAAAATTCTTCTGCTGCTCTTAATTTTACTACCAGCTTTTATTTTAGCTAAAAATGTGAAAATATCCCTACTGAGCTAGAGAAAAGATCCATCTTCCTGTGTCCCGTCTCCAACCGTGGCCAATAGCTGATGTTTATAGGAAAGAGATAAAATCAGACTAAGGATCCAATGACATTTTCCCTCATCCACCCTATCGGCTTCCAGCAAAATATTGTAGGTTGCTTTGTACTGGTCTTTTAACCCAATTTCTTCCCCTCCTAACTCGAAGGATTTTATGGAGGACTACAACTACACAATCATCATCTTCTTTTACGGGCATAGACAACATTTCCCCCCTCCCCTGTCTTTTATTACATTTATAGCCTTTGCCTGCCAAGATACTTTTATGGCTGTGGGAATGATTGCCTCACTCTTGATAAAGTCGGGAGTATCCCTCGGTGCTCCATATAACTTGTCACAATATTCTTAAAACCGGTTCTTGGTGCACTCCTGAGCGACGGACGCTGGCTGCCGACTCCCCCGATGTGCTTTCTGACACTGTTAAAAAACCCCTCTTTATAGCGTCTCCCACACAGCTCTGTGCACCAGCCCTTCCCAGCTTTTGCTCTCAGTAGCTTTACTAGTCTTAACTCCGCAGCTTTTGGCTTTGGAGATGATAAAATATTACACCTCTGCTTTTGCACAGTGAGCGAGCAAGCAATCTGAAGTAAAACATCTCCTCTGTTACGGGACGTTTCCATGAGGGCTATGGTGTGCGTCATTGTAAGGGGTATATCCCCAACATGTCTTTTCATGTGATGGGAAACCAACCGCATTTACCTCTAAGTCCTTCGTGCTCAAGAAAGGCTCAGAGAGCCACTTGCACCACCACGAGACCTGTTTTTTCCCATTCAGCTCAGCCGTGCTTTTCCCAGTTCATCTGCATTTTCAGCTCACAGGAGATGACATCCGTGCTTTCTGCACCGAAACGTGTGACCTACAGGGAGCGAAAGACCAAGCAATAGTATAGATTTGGTTCCTCTTCAGAGACCTACATGGAGAAGAGTTATTGGAGATGCTGTTGGCCCCCCTTGCTGAGTCATCAGGCTGTTTTGCAGCGGTAATTGAGACAGCATACAAATACTGCATAGGTATCTCTTCAGGCCCTCTTCATGGAGCAGTTATATCCCATTAAAGTGCTTTTCTGGTACAGGTTAATCTCTCAGAATAAAAGCGGAAAACACAGCAACAAAATAAGATGATATTTTCACTACTCAATAAACCTCTCCCCACTTGTCTGCAAAGAAACGATTCCCAGAGGCATCCCTTCCAGGGCTGCCGCAGCCGAAAAAGGGCAAGGAGAGGACTTCAGAGACATCACAGCCTGCTCCAATGCATTCATGATATTTATTAAAAGGCAAACAAACCAGCAAAACGGGTCAAAGGCTGCCCTGCTTTGTGCTTCCCGGAGCCTCGCTGATTTACACAATATGCAAGTTAAATCAGATTTGGACCCAATCTGGCTGTAAAAACACACGCTTTCTATTCCTGTTGATTGGGATAAAGGTGAAAACAGCTCCTCAATTGACATGAAGCAAAAAAAAGTTTATTTTATTTTATTTTTTAAGAGAATGGCAAATTGGGCTGGATCATCGAGACAAATACAAAGTACGAAAGAAGTAGAACAAGCTGTACTATCACGTCTTGTAATTTCTTGCACAAACATCCCTTTTTTTCTTGTCCTTTTACACCTTTTTCTTTTTAAGTATGAGGGCTATATCCACAGCAACAGAACGGCACCTGATATATTTTGGATACCACAATAGTGTTACTACCAGTAGTAAAAATACATTCTCCTTCCAGCTGCGCACATAAGGAAGTATTTCAGCGCTCTGTATGGGATTGATTTCACATTATAGGTTAAAAAAATACAAATGTCTCTCCTAAGGGAAGGGAAGTCTCTGCAGTATAGCGGCTAGGCTCCATTTCCAGGAGACTCTGCTAGATTCGATTTATTTATAATGCATTTCATTAAATTCCATCTGCCATTCTTTTCTGACACCTTTGTCCTTCACTTCCTGTCCCAAACTGCTGTATATCGTATAGCGTTGCATATTTTTCCAGACAATTGTTTTTTGCCTAAACAGCGATCAAGTCTTTTTTGACCGGCCTCACATCTCCTCTCACAGAGAGTGGTTAAAGGAGTTTGTAAAATGTTTTGGGTTCTCTGGGAGATGAAAGGCACTATATAAATCTTGGTTATTACTATTAAAAGAAGACGGAGTGAGTCGTCCCTGCCTAGAGGCAGCTCTGGCATGTGGCTTGGCTGTTGGTCGGTAAATCACAGCAACCTGCATTACTGGTTTGCTTTATTGTATAGGAAACAAGTGCTGGATGACACCTTGTGTATCACCAGCTGCTTTCCTGCAATTCCTCAAAGAAAGTGGTGCAATATACAGCCGAGTCGCTGTGAGAACATCTGAAATCCCACAGGTAGTAAAAAGCCTTTGAGGAAACCTCTTCCGCAGAGACTTTTGGTGATGAGGTCCATGTCATTTACTCTGTGTTTAGACCATATCTCCACATATTTTTATTTAGCCCATATCTCCATTGACTAGGACTGATCTTACCTCACTGACCACTTTTTGTGTACATGAGAATTTGATGAGAATATTAAAAAAAAGAAAAAAAGATCCTATTCCTTTGTTTTAGGCTTCTGGTTTTAAACCTTTCATTTAGGTCTGCACAGAGGATCAATCTGCCTGTTATTAGCTCTTTGCTAGCAGGTACAAATTTAGCTCCTGCGAGTCCTAACAGAGGACTAATCTTGTATCCTTTATTTATGTGTGTGAATTGCTAGATGTTAGTGGAACTAATTACAAGAGGAGAGCTTTCCGCTCGCATCAGGTCTTCAGGGCCTGATTGAATCGCGGTCAATATACACCACTAATGTCTTCATTACAATCTTGTATATTCAGAAAACTGTATGATGCTGCTAAAAAAGTAGCATCCTCTTTATAGAGTGCGAAAGAATTAATAAACATTAATTCTTGCAATGCCCGGAAAGAGGGTCGCAGCCATCCTGGAGAAAGGTAAATCGAGTCGCAGCAAGGTTCGATGGTTCATCCAACACAGAAGAGATCAACAGCTGTGACTGAGCCATATTCTCTATAACCCATACAAGTCGCATCATTATCTTCCACTCTTTTCCCAACAAGCATTAAAAAAGTAGCACCTCCTTTGATTTATGCTGAATTCCTCTAGACCCACAAAGCAGCAGTTAATTGCGCTGTATGTACACAGTGGAATGGCACCTTTAGGAATAGGTTTTTAGTAACTCAGATGACACCTTTCTAGTTAGTACAGTGTAGCACTATCCTATTTAGGACTGCTTTGTTTAATTATTTAGGAGCTATTATGGTAACTGGGTATACTCTAACTGTAATTTATTAACTCATACACTTGAATTATACAAGTCTCTACCTCTGCTTCACAGAATTACAGATGAACTGCAATAAGGTAATAGTATCAAAATGCTACAGACCCTTCACTGTGTGGAGAGGTGCAGAAACTGTCTTATCTTCCATAGGAAGGCTGGGCACCAGCTTTTTCAGACTATGTGCCAGGACTGTAAGAATCATTTCATACCCTGGCACCAACAGCCATATAGACAGCATTAAAAAAATAGGTGTATTTTATAAATAAATATATGGATATGCATGTGCATGTATACACATTCATAGGTAGGACTTTAATGAAATGCTAGCACTTGCTTCCCTGATTTGTGCAAGTGCTCCCGCATCCATCTGTTCATTTCTTCCCTCTTTCCCTGTTCCTCCAAATACACTTCTTCCCATCCCCGTCTCTTTTCCGTGCTCGCTTTTATGTTGCTTGGTGCTCTCGTCTTAGCTGTCACCATGCTGTGTGGTTGTCTTCTCCCTGGACACCCTGCCCGTTTGCCTGAATCCCTCCTCGCCTTTCTCTTCTGAACATGCAATGTCTCTTTTTTCTGGAAAATAACAGCTCTGGGAGCAGCATCTTCAGAGCCGTTCTCCTCTTGCTCCGACGCGGCGGCCGCTCTAGCCAGAGGCGGCCAGACTCCCTTCTCGCCATTCGGGCTCTTTTACACATCTCTGAGCTGTCGTTTGCAAAAAGAATAGAGACACATGGAGAAGCAGACGAAGAAGAAGAAAAAAAAAACTAGAGTAAATCATGTAAGCAGCCAGCTACTTGAAAGCCAGAGCAAGTACTCGCAGACCATCTCAGTGTCATAAATAAATTTGGAACTGCTTAAAAAGGAAGACTTTCAGTGCTCACGGTTCTTACTTACGGCAAGCCTCTTCAACAGGATATTGCTGTAGTTACTGCACGTATCTCTCTTACAAATGGTATCCCAATATGCTTGCAAGAAGCAGTATTTCAGACAATATGTCATAGACATTATGAATGCACAGAGCCATCCTCGGTCCTGAATCCCAGGCTGCAATGTACCTGCTGTTCAAATGGAGAAGCACAGAGCAGAAAACTGATAACAGCAATTCTGCAAAGGTATTTTGAGTCAGGAGAGGATTGCACCCCTACACTGCCTTGGAGGACCAGATGCTCTAAAGCAAAAGGGGAAAAACTCTTAATTTACCTGGGCTGACCGCTCTTGCCACGCAAGTCATCTGCTGTAAACTAAAAGCTTGCCAAAAACTAAAAGCTATATAAACACGCCTGAGAAAGATTATTAGGAGATGTACAATAGTTCCCTGCGCTGACAAACAGGATTGTGTCATCACTAATGCACAACATCCCTCTTATACTTAACCTTTATATGCGAGCAAAGTACAGTGTCAAGATCGTCCTTCAAGCACATGTCTGCAACTGAAAGCTTTTAATATTCTCCCTCCTCCTACCTCAAAGCTAAGTTATCAGGAACACAGCAAGATTCAACCACTTATTAAAGTGCCGTCTCGTCAGGCACTATGTTCTTTTCTGCAGGGCACTAGTGAATTGAATGTGCAAGAGAGACAGCGAAGAAAACGTTGCTACACAAAAGGGATGGCTGGTCCTCTCCCAAGGTGCTTCACCAGCAAAGAAACTTCCCTGCACAGGAGAAAGCAAAGAAATCCTATGACAAGAAATTTAGGAAATCACACAAATTTAACAAAGATGTAGAAAGAGACTGATGGACATGACAATTTGGAACTTTTTAAGTAAATGTTGATTCAACGGCAACCTGAAAATGTGGGACCTAATTGTTTGGATTGCCCAAACCAAGGTGAACCTCTCACTCCCTTTCTCTCTTTCTGCACAGTGAATTTGGAAATACTAACTCTCGCTGTCCTGTTTTACACTGACATTGTACTAACTGCACAGAGCAAGCGCTGAGTGTACGAAGCGGCTGAGAATCAGGCCTCGTGGGATGCACTCTTATGCCTAAGAGCATGAAATAAATATTATTATCAACTGTGTGAATTTAATAGTGTTTGAAAGCAGTAGAGGGATTTCTCCACTGAAAGGAAATGCAGCAGATAGTTGTCCTATGGTAATATTAACACATCCTTATTGCACAGTATCTATGTATGTACATGCACTGCGTATAAGCTAGTACAGGGTAACACAGCTCGGCTACCCCAGAGCTTCTGCACAGCTGCACCTGCTGTGGAGATGAGACAGCGCAACCAGAAGTTAGATGAGGTCTCCTGTATTTCTATAGCAGTAACTGCCACCTTCCACTGGGACTACAGCTGCTACATACTCCTACTAGCTCACATCTGTTTCCCGCCTTTAATACTACGTCTACATCCACAATTATTTGATATAGTCTCAGTTTACACCAAAGTCACTGGCGCTGTTGGGTTCTTCAGTTTCTGATGCCCAACTTGCGACATGCTGACCAACCTGAGATCTACACTTCTTGCTGGAAATCTCCGCTGCTTAGAGGAGTTAAAGACCTGGCAGTGCAGACACAGCAAGTTTCCAAGGAGCGTTGGCTCTCCCATGTCTGTGCTGCACACATGCATTTGCAGCGAGACTGGGTTGGGTTTGGTTGCAAGCAGCATCTGTACAGTGACCATGAGTCCAGCTAGGACCCACCATCTGAAAGTTCTGCATGAATGGTCACATTCCTCTTTTCCTTTTCTTTTTTTTTTTTTTTTGTTTTGGACAAAATTCTATCCAGAAAAATAAGATGCAGCCAAGAACGCAGATGCATGGCCGCCTTGACAGTCTAAGTTTTAGGATTTCATGCTTAAAATCATCGCTGGAAAATGGCTACCAAAAATTAGTGGTTTTTTTTTTTTTTTTTTAATGTAGGCCATAACTTTTACAGGGCTGGAGCATCCAGTGCAGCTTCTCTCACAGAGGCAGATGAGATTCTGAGCACAGCTCCTAAGGCAAGAGAGGGAGGGGAAAATCCCCAAAGCAAAAAACAAAGACAACATCCCCAAACTCACATGTATTGTGGTTTCAACAGAAAAATTAAAATATTAATAGAAAAAATCCAAAATTAACTTTAAAGCCATAATGTTAAATTAACACAGTTAATTTGGTTTTCTTATTTATTTTACTTTTCAGAAAAGGGGAATTGTTTCACATTCAGTAAAACTGACATTTAATTAGGCTTTGCAATTCACATATAATTGAATAAAACACGTGGAAAAGGGCATATGCATCTCCACTCCTTTTATTCCGCTGTTTGAACTAGCACAGCATGCCCTCACAAGCAGTGGCTATCGCTTGACAAAATAGAAGTGTATTGCTTTTAAGCGAAATACTAAAAACGAGGAAATTGTTGCGCGTTTAATTATTTAAGCTCCCTTCCTCCTCCCTCCTAAACCCAGTGTAAAGAGAAACGACCAGCAGAGACTCCAGCATCATTCGTCCTAAAGCATTAAGTTTCTCACCCAAAGTGTGCCAGGTAAAGCTGACAGCCTTGCTTGTGCATATCCATACTTTCACATCTTATCGCAATATACTTACATATATATGTAATTTAATATGCATATAACTTTATCACATTTTAAGGAAAAAGGCAGAAAAAGCATCTTGCCAGCGCACGTAGGGATATACTAATATATGATAGTGATATACAAATATATGATTACACACGCGGAAGGAGGGTGCTTACCTGTGTGCATTTGGCACTCACTGTACAAAAGCAACACCCTAATTTATTTCTGCTAAAAAGCAGTTTTAACATTTCGAGGCACCCAGAATGAATGACACAGGAAGCCACCGGGAGGCAGTGTTGTCACTTTGCAAGTCCCTGATCAAAGTGCTTTTCCTTCGGCTGCAGGCCCTCGGTCCTGTAACGGTGGGAAGCACAGTGTAACAACATTACGTGCAGGTCAACTTCCAAACAAGAACATCGACGTGCAGAAAATACATCATGTCTGGATACTTACAGGCTGATGCATTTGTTCCTACCTTGAATAGCATTGAAAATCTTTGCAATAAAAAACGATGAAACACTTTTGTTAGCTAATCAAGACCAAGGTTCCTCCTTTTTTTTTTTTTTTTTTTTTTTTTTTTTTTTTTTTTTAATAGCAAACCAAGACTTTAGGCGCTTAAGGAAGAGCTGCTTTGAACAGCAGAAATTATCGCATTTCTACAGAGTCAACATTCCTCTTTCAAAATCGCAAACTGCAATGCAAAGGAAGAAGCCGAAAGTGGTGATTGAATATGACTCTTCTCTGGGATAACAAAAGCCCTTAAATTTGTGTTTTATTAATTTTCCACTGTATCAACCCCTTTGATTATAACCTTGCAAGAAGTAACAAAGCTATGCGTGTGGCACATTTTTGAGATGAAAATCAGAAATAAGAGAAGCCTATGAGACATGCTATTCTTAAACTGTCTCATCGCAATATCAAGTTCAGAAAGTCCAACTTTTTGCTTCCAAATACACCTAAGTAAAATCAGTTTTGTCATATCATAAATAATCCTTCTGCAGCTTGAAGAGTGTTGTAGGTATTTTTCATTCCTACGTTCCATAATGATGAAGGAGCCTAATCAAAAAACTTGACCCTCGCTTGTATAGTGCCACAGCCAGAGCAGACTTTACTTATTGTTCTTGTCTTACGTAAGCATGTTATTTTAAAAGATGCTGTAAATTTGGAAAAATATGGTAATATTTAGCATTTTTATTACTTTATAATGAAAAACACATATGAAAATTATTTCAAACAATGCTTTATGATCTCTATTGGTCCACAGGTGTATGAGAGTTTAGTCCCTCAAGCTGGCCATGCCTATAACATTTTCCTTTTTGTCTTTTACTCACAATATTTCATATTGAGGATATTTGCTGTTTTTCACCTGAAGATGGAAACACACACCACTCTAATTAGTGTTGATAAATGTGCTGTCACCTTCCCTGACTGTCCAACAACAATTAACCCAGAAAGACTTGCTCAGAAAAATTCATAGTGTAAAGAGCCAAAAGTGAACGATTTTAAGGCACATTGCACTTTGAACTATTTAGCTCTCAACACAGAATAAATTGGGAGAAAGGTAACATACATCCCAGATAATATTCCTCTTTAGTGTAAAGAATTTAATGTTAAAGCAAGCCTCAAAGGTTAACCTGATCATTTAGTGTATTTATTTATTTTGTATTCCTGGACAAAGGGAACGAAGAGCAATCCATCACTTGTATTGCAGAGAGAGAAAAGCAAATGCAAAGTTCAACCAATATGATTTTTTCTTTTTGCTTCTACCTTTATTAAAAGGAGTTTGTGGCCTGGGTTTCGTGAACCAGTCGCTCCTGGCAGGTAGCTCAGCAGAGGGCACGCAGCAGACTAGCTTTCCAGGGCTGCCATGACAAATTAAAACATTCAGGGGAGACAAACTATGCCAATTCCAGAGCAATCCTGAGTGTGACCAAATGAAACACCTACTGTCATTGCTGGCACCATGAATTCGTACAGGACTGTGAGTATCCTCAGCTCTTTTTTCGCCCTGAAGAACAATATTGTTTCTCCTAAAGTCGGTGGGAGTGGAATACCATAAACTCCTGCTGGTTCATTGGAAATTATGGTCCTCAGGCAGCTGTACAGCATGATAATAGTAACTCATAACTTAGGAACACTTTGTAAAATGTTATGACCTTGTAGAAACTTGCATTTTTATGAATTTTATTTCATTATTATGAATTAATTATACCCCTCATTTTGGATATATATTTTTTTTTAATAAGCATGATGGTATTTGTCCTGATCTATTTAACTGACATCAATCTAAGTTCATTCACAGTGAAGTTTTGTTTCTGGTTTGCACCAATGAGTGAAGAAAATCAGATTTATAGTTCCTGATCAAAACTAACTAAAATTAAACTCAATTTACATCAAAACTAACTCAAGTGTCTTTTGCTTTTACCAATGTACAGAAATACAATTATTTCCATATAAGAGTAAGATGAGAAAATACACGCTTACTTACCCTTACTGTCTGGAATTTTTTGTCCATTTTTTTTCAGTTTTGCTAATGCGGGAACTGTGGAGCCAAATGGTAGGCTTGGAGCACATTTGTTATAAACTTCACTCTCTGGAGAGTTACTGGATCTATATGCTTTTTTACAGAAAAGAGCAACAGAAAAAACAAACAAAAAAAAAGATGAAGACCAGAATGCCTGACTAGACCTTCTGCGTGGTTTTGTGCTATAAATCATGCAGATGAGTATTTTTAAGTGGGGAAGGACAACACAAGAATGATGAAGAATTGGAGCTGATTCTAAACCCTGATACGATGATACCCCTTTGTCCCGTGGACACTCTTGCAATGCGCACACGCATGCCGACAGACTCATGGAGCTTTTGCTTGCTTCTCCCAGGAAACTGATAAATGGGGAAAGGCAACCCAGGGGGTTCCCAGTTTAGCAAAAACAGAAGGACTTTTCAGTACATGGCTTTTTACTCACGTATTCCTCCACACAAAATGAATTATGTGCAGAGATGTCAGTTTGCATGCCACAGACTTTCTGCTGCAATAACTCTGAGAACTTCTCTGAGTGCTTTGCCTATTTATTTGTGCTTTTTTAAAAATATGAATGCTTATCTAAACCCTATCATTTTACTTTCTCCCCTTGACCCCCCCAGAAGACACATTATTAACTTGAAAATATGGAGATAAATCGTGTGTAGCTGTCTTTCTACTCCACAGACTTATGCAATCACATCTGTAGAAATGGAAGATAATGACATTAGTGTAAGACTGATTGCAAGATTCGTCGCGTTCTTTATATACTTATAGAATGGATTCTTTGGGTAGTTAAGCTTTTTTATTATTAAATTGCTGTAGGATTTACAAATATTCATGCACAATTAAAAAATGTGTTTACTAAAAAACAAGCTGAGGATGTTCGTTATGGTAAACTCCTTTCTGTGCGTAAATATGGCAAAGTTTTTCAAGCAGATGCAGTTCTGCCTTCTTCCCCCAGCAGCACGAACCATGAACTCCATCAGGATGCAGGTAAGCAAGATCCAGGATCTAGGTAGAGCAATGCCTAACTCTGCCTAGGCACCCAATGGTGGCACATACTCAGCAGGAAAAATGCTGCCAACATGCACTTAAGGCCTCTTTCTTTATTAAAGAGAAGAAGAAGATAAAAAAAAGCCCAGTATCTGCCATTGTAACAGCCCCGTGGTTGCAATGCTTGCCTGGGAATTGCTGAGAACTAGCTTGTACGCTTTGGGAAGAGTTCCCTCTCGCAGAAAGCTGCTCTGGCCAGTCAGTGATTTACACTTTCCCATGCTCTCTCCTCCTGCCCGCATCAATCTTTCAACCCTTTCTGCACAGGGGAACACTCTGAACGTGCCTATAGGCACCACATTGTGCATTCAACGGCCAATGGATATAAAATAATAATAGCCTTAAGGGCACGGGGGAGACTCCAGGCCTCCTCGCTCTTCAGTCAGTGTATTAGGCACTAGGGTGCAAAAGCACTTCTGGTTAAGTGCTGCAACCAGCAGGTCATTTTGTAAGAGAAGGGCACTATATTCTTCTTAGCATGAGATTTTTTCATTCTTTCAGGTCAGGCATTCTCTGTCAGGAATGGGTTCTGGCTCCAGAGGCCGTGTAGCATCTTCCTTGCATGACTCACTGTTGTACCTAAGTTTCAGAGAAAGAACACAAAAAATGGATTTCCCCCGTGCTCACAGTTATCCACTGGTTATCGCTAAGGAGCTCCCTGCTGAGCCAGGGGGTCTCTGGATTGTTGCCCCAGGGGAACTACTTCTCCCCACTGCATTGCATAGAAAAGCGTGTGGTGTGGTTTGGTTTCCACTTTCGGGACCAACCTCCTAAAAATAACCATTTTGGGGGGGAAAAACAAAACAAAACACAACAAAGTTCTTTATTCATCTGTCCTTAAGGTGGATGTGAGACAATTTAAGTTGCTAGTACTGAATAAATTCTTCTTCACTGAAGTATTGACATAGAAAACAGCTAAGTAGAGACGCTGTTCTTGTAGGATATCTTTGCTCACAAAAGCGGACTCTAACAGTCTGTAGATTTACACAGACATGAAAACGTGACAAGATGCAGAAGGCTCATTTAGGCTATCATTTCTGCGACTCTCTGACTCCATTATAAATGTATTAATTAGAGGCCATAATAGCATGGCCTCTAAGTCTGTTTGAAGTTAAGCACCTGCATAAGCTTTGGCACAATGGGGTCATAGCAATTAGTAGCTATATCGGTAGTTGTTTTCATCTGCTCTCATGCAAGCTTGTTTTCCATACTTTAAAGAGGTTACCAAGGCACCCTAATGTCATTAAATATTATCAGGACATGAAAAACTTGATGAAGAACTTCAAGTTCCACTGGAAAAAGACTGGTAAAACCACAGAGGAGCAGGCATTTACTAATGTATTCCTACTTTAAAGTTTTTAGATTCACTAGCAGGGTCACCTGGAGCAGGTTGACCAGGACCATGTGCTCTGTGGAGCTGTATAGTCCACTCCTGTGAGCAGAGATATCCAACCACAACTCCGCTTAGCTGACTTTGGCTAAATATTCATTAACAGTTTCAGAACAACAGCAAAAAGAATTCAGTAAGAATTTCTAAAAGGGGTTATGCAGTTCTGATGGCTCATTTTATGGGAAGCGTTAGATGTCTTTCAGGTTCAAGGAATTAAAAAAACATCTCCAGCAGCACAGCAACACCCGCAGCAACACTCGCAGCACCTCCTGCAGGAACATTACAGCACGGGCACTGCAGGAAACGCTGACATCTCCCTTACAGCAAAACTATCGATTATGCCATAGAGGTAATGCAAGGGCACAAGCAAAAGCTTTACCATCCCTTGCCTGAATATTGCAATTGTGCAATAAAACTCAGGCTTTCAACTGCTACAAAAAAGAATCTTAATGGGTTTCAACAGGTGATTTATTGTTTGCTGCTCACAGATCCTTTTAGGAACCAAAAATGTAAAACCAAACCAAACTGTCCTACATTATATTCATAAAAAGCACCTGGCTTCTTTCCAGAAAGGACTCACCAAACAGGCTCTAAAATCACCTGAGAACCTAAAACAAACAGCATAAACAAGGTTACAGGTCCCCATCACCTCCTACCTTTTGGTTGTTAGTATCATGCTCTCTTCATCTGTAAGATACAGTTTGGTAAAACACTGCCAGCTCTTCATCCCCCTTTCTCAGCATGTTAATAAGTGTTAATTACCAAATGAGCCACTTGTAGAACTACATTTCCCAGACTGCTTTGCACAGCAGTAATTTTTCAATGGGTCTCAACCCTCCACTCAGTAGGAAACTTGCTTCTTCAACATTTACTGGGATTTTGAAACTCAAGACACCAAATTGTATTGCAGACTTGTTCTCAGCTCGAAGTTTTGCAGGTATTTGTAAATAAACACAAAAGGTTATTTTTATATGTATACCTTATCTTGTCTCAACTGGAGTCACTGTTCTACCTGTATGCCCTTGTCTAACTATCTTTCCTGAAAAAAAAAAAAAAAGCACAGAGAGGGAGAACAAAATGCGTTAAGAATTTGCCAAACACTGGAAATGTTAAATGACGTGTAGCATGGGAAGGGCCTCGGGCTATATTGAAAGCTTTAGTTTTTGGGCCTTAAAAAATCTTAAACTGCACATCAGGTTTGTTATCATGAACTGATAGTCTTTCACATTTTTAATGCATTTGAATGTCTATTTGTTTCTAATTTTGAATAATTACAGCTTTCTTGGTGCATTGGTTGTAAGATTATGAAGGATCAGAAAGGGATTCAGTATTCTAGAGCTTTTTTTTCCTCAATTAATTTGGGTAAAGAAGCATGTTACAAATATCACTAACTGTGTGAGTCTTCAAGGGTTTGTGTTTTTTGAGGGTGGAGGTTGATGGCTTTTTAAAAAAAAGTCAGGTTAGAAGTTACTCCAGTAAATACGCCTGCTGTATCAGCAGATATGGGTGAAAGTAGACTATATAAAATGATGCATGGGTTTTCTTTAATTAAAAAAAAAAGACTCTAACAAAAGCTGAGTGCTCAGTCTAAGGAAGAAAAAGATAGCTTCAATAAAGATTATATGAACGTTAAATTAGTTTATAATTTAGTTCTTTTTTTTCCTGTGTCTCATATGCTATTCTGGAAATACATGTTGAATGCAATTTTATGTCTTTGAAATGAAGATGTGGACAAAATTTTTTCAATTTTATTAACAAAAGCTTAAATGGTTGAAAATTTCCTTCTCCTTAAGGATACAAATACTGGTGCTTGCAGTCATGGAACAGCCATAGGGAGGAACTGCTGTGAGTCCAGACCTTGCAAGCTATTTGATAGGGATGAACCGTCTTTCAAGATTAGGGCCACAGATAGCAAACAGGCTTGGGTTTCCCTCATTAGAAGGAAGCAACCTATTTGTTTCTCAAATTACAGGAATTTGTTTTTCTCATCTGACATCAAGTTCCTTTAACTCTTTGTAAGTTTACATTAGAAAAGAAAAACTAGACAAGCGCCCTTCTCTTGATTTACTTCCATCTCTTCCATTCATTGGATTTAAGATCATCTGTCCTGCTGTCACTGTAGTAGTAGTGCTCTCCATGTCTGTTTTTAAATTGATTTTTCTGAGTCCTTTCCATCTGGAGCAATTTTAAGATCAACTATTGTTTCTGAATCTCAACCATCCCATAGCGCAGTGCTTAGCGATCTGACTAGAACCACTGAAACATTACAACTTTAGTTATGAAGAAATTAGTCAGAATGTATTCTTCAAAAGTCCGTAACTTTGCTATTAACCTCTCCCAAGTGCTGTCCTTTGGCCTTTACATTTACTGGGACAGGGAAGGTCATTAGTCTGCAGCAATTTTATTGCTGTAGGTTTTAAATAAGGGATAGATGAAGCGTTAATCTCTTAGGCTAAAAAGTGTTTAATTGGGAGTGTCACAAGTGTTATTTAGGTAACTTTGTGGAAGAGTGATGTCTGTTAGAAGAGCAATGTGGAAAGCATCTGGAATCTTTCTGTGTGCAATGTACTCATCCTATATATAAATAGATGTGGTCTTGTCAGTTAGGCATCTTCTATGAGCACTGACTTAACATGAAAAAGAATTTATACCATGGAAGATGGTATAGTGTGTGGGATGGCAAAGTTAGGCATTTATCTAATGTGCTTCTTATTAATAAGAATAATAATAAATCCTAGGCACTTGTACGGAGATGTGTTCTTAGAGCATAATGCAATTTTTCACATCCTTTAGGGATGGGTGAATATCAATGACCAGATTTGAGAGGAATAAACCACCTCTGCAGGCAGAACAAGTGGTATGAATATTATATACGTCGTCTTACAGCTTCAGGGCAAAAGGTGAGGTCCTGCGATAAGCCTTATTCTGGTGCACTCCATCCGATAACACTTCACTTTAATCAAAGGGGATGTTGGTAGGTACAAGGAAAGGCTCTTGCTTGGAGTATTGTGAATATGAGTATGTTCAGGCAAGGCAGTTTGGTTGTTATTAGTGCCCCCGGACTCTTTCTTTAGGCAAACTGCTGGATTAGATGACCTTGTGGGGTCTGTTAGACCCCATTTTTCTACAGTACTGTATCCTGCAGCTCACTGTAAGACTCTGTTGTCAAGAAAAGAACTCGATTTTTTTCATGCATGTGGAAGACAATAGCAACTGCCAACGTATTCTTCTGCAAAGCTGCATTTGATCATTGGCCTGTAGTATTAAGAAAACTTGAATATTCTTATTTGTCTCAGTATGGGGGGCGGGGAGGCAAAGAAAGACTTTAGCAATGCCATAGCTAAACACCATAAATCTTGAAATTAAAGTATGTTTCTTTCACACATTCCCACTTTCATGCTTCAATTTGTCCCAGCCTACCTGAAGTGTTTGTACTCAAATTAGATCCGTTAGTGGTATAAAAGTATAGCTGTTCGATTTATGTGCTGTGAAAAAATGAAACAGAAATGTATCTAGCTATATTTAGGATTTGGTATTTGTAGGATAGCTTCCTAATCTGCTGTGGAAATCTTAGTAGTTTATAATATGAGATCACGTTATTATCCTTATAGCTATAATGTAGATGACCATGAAGTAAAATAAGCATTTAACAATTAATATCACAAAAACTAATTACATGTGTCATTTAGAGCATTGTATTTGTTTTATAGCACAACCAAGAATAAGGCACATTTGTGTAACACAGTCTGTTTATTGAAAAACAGATATAAAATGAGATAATTTTAAATGCACATTATATCATGTAAAGAAAATATCTGTGGCAAAGCACCAGGAAAAAGAAAATCACAGTATGAATGAAGAAATAAGCAGTGGAGAAACTTACAGCTAGGGACCCGTTTGTTCTTTGGGATTGTTATGCTGATTTGGGGGACTTGCTGCAACAGCAAAATTGAGATTTAGGATGAATGCATCAATTACTAACTACTAACGCTACAAAGACATCCTTAGCTTCTCAAGGTAATTTAAAAGACCCATTTATATCCTGTTTTTTCAAGCGTTGCACTTTTATTTGAACTGTCTAGGAGGTAAACTCTTCCAAAGTCAATAAAACTTAACAGCTTCCTTAAGAAAACAGGTTGTTTCAGTGGAAAGCATTATGTTCTAATTAAAACAAACAAACAAAAAAACTACTTAGAGGTTTGTGGATAATACACAGGATTTAGGTATTAGCCCATTGATGTATAATTTTTAAGGAATCTTTGCTTGGATAGATTTTAAGCATTTTTAAGGAAATCTTTGCTTGGATAGATTTTAAGCATTTTTAAATGCTTTTTAAGCATTTCTTACTCAAGTTTACATTCTTGAATGTTCACTGCTAAAATAATAAGACACTGCCTCAATAAAATTCAAACTATTGATTTTTAGTAAGTTGCTTTTCATTTCACAGAAATAGATTTCCCACTTTAAATCACAGAATAGTGTTGTTATCCAAAATTATGAAGGGAAGTGATCGGGTGAGGGAGAGGTACTACACTCAAAATCTTTTTAGCAGGAAAGCAAAGGCCTATTTTTGTCTTAACATTTTACTTTATACACTGAAGTATGATGAAACAGTCCTGTTTCTTAGGTTCTCTCATTTTGCTAAAACTTAATATGTGGACAGAAGTGCTGTGATATTTGTGAACATATGGTCAGGACTATTGTTTCCCAATTGAGTTCTAAATTAAAATCTGAAATCAGGTCATTCTCACCCACTGAATTCTCAGCCATACTTTGCCTGTAGAGACAAGTGGTTATTATTATTATTTACACCGACTTCTCCTTCTCTTCTCATGGACCCATTTCCCTTTACTAGCCCCAAAGCAACAACTCTTTCAACTCTTCTTATGTTTTTATGTTCTGGGTGTTTTGTCTTGTTTTCCCGCCACGTTTAGGACTCTCAAAACTGGGACAACCTCTAGAATTGCTCTTTAAGTCCCAAAGGCCAATCTCCTAATATACAAGTGCCAGACTGTGCTCCAGGAGTGCTTTCCCATGAGATTTGTTAGTGCTCTGAGATTTTTTAAAATGTAACTAGATTTTAGACTTTTGCAGAATTTCTTTCTAGATTTTAGACTTTTGCAGAATTTCTTTCTTTGTTACACCATGAAAATCCCAATATACTCTTTGTAAGTATACCCTCTCCTTCTGGACTTTTTTTTTTTTTTTTTTTTTTAAACTAGGCAGTTAATACTGGTTTTCATCTCTTGAGATGTTGGGACCATTATTTAAACCCTTTAAACACTCTGAAGATTGCATGTAGTAAAGGACATGTAAGACAGCTGACAAGATAGCACATTATAATTGTAAAACTAAAAAAAGGTTTGTGGTAGCTGTAGTAATAACTCCTTCTTCCCCTCCCTCTTTTCTCCACGTAATGCTACCTGGTACTGTGACCACTCAATGCTTGAACAATGCATGATACAAGTAATTTTTTTTTCCTCTTACAGTCAGCCAGTTAAAGTGGAGCATGAATCCCAATAAAGAATTTAAATTCATACTTCCATTCAGACTAACTTATCTTAAATAGAGAAATAAGTATATAAAATTATATATTTTATATACTCATAAAATATAGAAATATTTCAAATAATTCAAGACTGACTATTCCTATGTAATATCCATGTTGCAGAGCACACAGTTTAAATTTCAGTTCACATCTAAGATAAAATTAAACCTACGAATGAAATCAAACTGTCCCTGAAATGGAAATTGGCTGGTCTATATAATGTCTACATCAAGAAGTGCTACAGGTAATGAGATAAGACTCGGTTTGTTTCATGCAAAAAAAAATAGAGACAATTAAATTTCAGTAGAGAAATGTTTTGTGAAGTTGCATTATAATTACAGAGCTTTAACATATGTAATGGATTTAAAGAGCATTCTTCTTGTGAGACAAACATCACAGTATCTGATATGCTCTGCCTTAACCACCATCCAGGTTCTTTCTTTTTCTATTACTAATAATTAACAAGATATGCAAAATTGAAACCTTTTCTAGGAAAAAAAAAGTTTTGTATTTATTGGCTGCTTACTTTGTGATACTACAAAATTATTCACAAGTAACACCCAAATCAACATTTCATTGTGGAGCTGGTATTAATAGGTGGCTTGAGAGCATTGTACCTTAGAGAGCTGAACTACTTTGTGTTAAAAGTGCAAATGCCATTATTTGGAACTAGACACAAAAACACGCTAACCTGCTCAGCAACTGCAAGTGAGCTGGGAAAATCTCTGATGACAACTGTTTGATGGTTCTGCTTCTGTCCTTCATCTCTCTGAAACAGAAAAGATACCAAGAACATAAGACACCAAGAACACTTTGCCCTGCTTGATCCTTCACTTGTAGGATACAAGCCTAGCAGAGCAGAAGCACTTATAAAATCAGAGTTTCGCTTGCTGATTTGCCTGTGTGCTTTGTGCAGGAGCTGAAGTCATGCTGCCTTTCATGGTGAGTTTGTCCTCTTTCATTTGCTGTCTGTAGGAGCAGGAGCACGCTCTTGGTCCAGAACAGCACTTTACTTTCTGGTGGTTCCTTTGGGGCTCTCTTCTACAACTGCTGTTTTGCTTCGTAGTCTCAATTCAGATATGCAGACTCTGGAAGGTCACTTACAAGCCTCGATCTTTTTATGTGTGTTTTGGTCTCGTCATACTCTGCAAAGTTTTTGTGAAGTGTGCCTTGTGTTAACAAAGCTTCATTCTAGTAGAAGTAAGACCAGCTGGTGCAGGTGAGCACCTGGACTAAAAAAGATTTTTTTCCTAAAGAAAAAATGCCATTTTACTGTTATCCCTCCTCTGCCTCATCAGAAGCTCAAGAACTGCCTTTTATATGGGTGTTTCATGATTACTGTGTCTGAATTAACCGTGTTTTAAAGCAAATGCAATAAACCACCATCACCAGACAGCCTCTGTTGTAAAATATCTCTAGTTTAACTCTTTGTGGATCTGAGCAGTCTTAGCAATGATTTATTCTGATGTACTGTCAGAGCAAAAGAAATTAACTATGATTTTCATGCAGAATAATGAAAGAAATGGATCTGAAAAGAAGTATTGCAGAAAACAGTGGTATATAGAAGATATTAATGAACAGATTCTTTCAGGGCTTAGAGTGGATATATTCTTCACCCTTTCCACGAGGTAACAAGAAAAAGGATAGGGCCGTTTTCAAACCTCAGGTCTCCAGTAAATCATAGAAGCAGACATGAAAACACAGGATCATCATTCTGAATTATCTGAGGCCTGTTTCTTTTTAAAAGAAAACATCACCATACAAATCAAAGTGTTTTGAGACATTTCAAGGTCTTAGAAAGACAGCTGATAAGTGTATAACCCAGTTTTGGCTGATAACATTTTGGTAGATGGGAAACACAGTCTGTGAGAGAGGCTTTTAATGGGATAAATAGAAGAGAAAAAATTAGTAACAAACAATTTCACATTGAGAAAAGCTCTCCTATGAACAAAAGAAAACATTCAGTAGTGCAAATCCTAATGTACTAAAAGAGTTACAACCAGGAAGAAGACATGTGTAACAGAGATAAGGGTGCAATGGATTTGGCACCACCCACATACAGAGTAATAAAAGAGGTATGTGGGAGGACCAGATGCATCAAGGTTTGTAGTACATGTTGATTGTCCAGCACTAGAGAAGACAGTCACAAAGTACACAAAGCAAACCATTTTATAAGCATGCTACACAAGAAAATAGAAAAGTTAAGTGCATACAATTTGGCATAAGCTCCTAGCAGAGGAATTTAGCAGTGATACAACATTGTTTTATAGTTACAGTACACGCTCAAGAAATGAGTAGTATGAAAGAAGAAATGAGGAAGTATTCGTATCCATTTTAGTAGATACAGAAGAAATGAATACAGAAGTCAAATATGACACAAGAGAAAAAGAACATGCAAAAAAGTCTTTTTCATCATGATGTTACTGGTATCTTTTCCATCAATAGAACTATATGAAGTGAGTATTAGTGAGTATATAAAAAAGTGCCAGAATCTAGATTTTTAATAAACACATGCAAAGCCAATACTGGGACAGAAAGCTGTAAAATCATTGCACCTGATTTAAAACAAATTCAGAAAAAAAATCTTTAACAAAATACCTCATACTAGAAAAAAAAAAGGAAGTTCTTTGATATCTATAGACACATCATGTAATCA
Source organism: Dromaius novaehollandiae (assembly GCF_036370855.1). NCBI lineage: Eukaryota > Metazoa > Chordata > Aves > Casuariiformes > Dromaiidae > Dromaius > Dromaius novaehollandiae. The sequence continues at coordinate 162,451,867 of NC_088099.1, forward strand.
AGCGATAAATGCATGAAGTTCCAGGACTACATGCACTGCTACGTCTGTCATTAGCAATAGTGCCTAAAGAAGAAAAAAAGCACTTTAGTTCACAGCGTATGAAAGTACAATGAAAAAGGTGGTGAACTCACTGCAATGTATTGACTCAATTACTGCTCTAGAAAATGGAGAGACTGGTGTGATGCAGTGCATTAGCTTTTAAGACCTAAACAGAACAATAAGAAGGAGTGCTAAAATTTACCTGCTAGAGATAATGTAATCTTTGAGCTCTCCAGTTCTCATACACTTCACATACTAGGTCTTCAACCTGGATACTAGGAGATCAGGGCAAGGAAAGAGTAAGAACTCACTCTTCAACTCTCTGGAAGATGTAGGTTCAAGGAAATGCTTTTTGTGATGGCTGTTGCACAAGAGATTTTTAAGGAAAGCTCAATGAAATACCAGGAGAACTCCTAGGAACTAGTCACCGTTAATGTTATTCTAGTATACTGAAACAACAAAAAGGGCTGTGGCAAAATCCTAATCACAACAGGCAAAAGATAAAAGAGAGATGAAATCTAAAACTCCGTCACAGTTAATGGAAAACTGGTGTGAATAAGTGAATCATGTTGGTTGTATCTAAGGAGAGAGAGGCAGCAAACTCTCTCCAGAGTTAGTGGTTAGAGCAAAATATTTTCTTCCTATAGAGCTGAAAATCATAATGAAGATGATGACTAAGACTGGCAGAAATCTAGAGTAATTGGGGAGGGAAGGAAGAACATGATATTGGGATCACAGCCTGGATGATATCACAGATGATGTTTTCCACAACATGAATGACTGTCATTTACTTATTCTACTGTAGTAGTTTAGATCATTCATAGAAACACACTGTAGGCTGATACTTAGAAGTTAGTGTAGCTCTTGAATAACGTGAAATTATGCTTATTAGAAAAGGAGTTGTGGATACCATACATACTTTTTTTTTTTTTTTTTTCATTACAGATAGGGCTGCCTAGGAACAGTTGAAACTCATGAGAAAGTATTGTGAAACAACCTTGGTAAACCTTTGGTTTATTCAGCGCTGACTCTATAATGTGATATACAAAATTACAACTTAAAAGAAGCATATGATCCTCAAAAAAACAAAACAACCAAACAGAAGCTTGCTTGGCATATCTTCTGTACAGCACCATGAAACAAGGTGCAAAAGAAGTGGAAGGCTTGGATGAACAGGTGCATGTGATACTATGCATGTTACAGTGGCTATGGATAAGGTGGCAATGAGCTTAGGTGTCTGAAAAAATGTTTTTTTCCTAGCTGTATCAGTCTAATACGTGATATTTTCTTCCTGCAAACCTTGTTTCTCTTAGAAATAAGTTTACAGAAAGAGTGAATGAAATATGAAAACAATGTCACAGATCTTTTAAAAGAACAGCATCAGCATGGCTGCTACTGGAACAATATTCATTTGGGATGAAAACAGCCTTAACTTTGAACTATGGAGCAAATGCTGGTAAAAGACAAAGCCATGATTTTTAGAAGAATGCATCCAGAGCTGCTGAAAAATGATGTCTTAATATGATAGAAAACTCTTGCTTGTTGTTTCATACTTTAACACACGTGCGAATAAAAAAGAAAAGAAAAGAAAAAGGTCATAGGAATATTGGAGAAGGGAGTGCAATGATAATTTCAATGTGCCTAATAGAAATTGGCAAGTGATATATTGGAATACTAAGGAAGCCAGCACCTACTTAGCAACATGCTAATCAGAACTGTGGTGAGTCACATCAAGGACATATTCACTAGATGTGGTATTTGTGACAAACTCCTTCCCAAAATAGACTCTGCTTCTATAGGTCTTCAGCTGTATGCATTTTAATGAGCTGAAGTCTCAAATAACTGTTCCGTAACAGTCTCTTATGGTCTGAGTTTTAAATTGGGACCATGAGGTAAAAACACATTATACCCCTGCAAAGTCTAAATGGTCAGTGGCAGCTCAGTATGATCAGTGAACAAAGGTCACATGAAATAAAAGTGTGAGCTGACAGTACAGTAGGAAAAATAATACTTAGGTGTAGTTACAGTATGAGGAGCAAAGACTTGATGCTGAAGTACTGTTTGTAATGCTGCCCCAGCAAATAAGGAAAACATCATGAGTCACAAGTTTTAAAAGTTTGGACTCATGGCTTTTAAAATTGTGGTAATAGTAAAGCTACTATTTACTGGGCAGTTCCTTGATCAAGCAACTTTTTCAAGCTTTGCATAGATTTCAGTAACAAGAAAGCAATCAATCCTTAAGGAGTTGGTGCTTCCTGCTTTTCCTAGCAAGCATGATGCTCAGCTGACTTTTCCCAGATCATTGCATCCTAGGCAGCTTTCTACAGCCTGTAGCTCATAATTTCCTATCTTTTCTGTTCATCTCTTGTTTTATTATATCCCAATGAATTTCATTGGAGAAAATGATGTACTTTACTAATTATGTGCAGGCATGGGTTTGAACAATAAGATATATTGTGGATAATTTTCTAATTGCTGCATTATTACTTATCTGGTGAGAAATGAGTCTTCAGACATTCAGGAAGCCTTTCTATATTGTAAGCCAGAGGGAACTGGTATACTTTGGGAAGAAATACTGTGGTTTCTTGAAAGAGCAAATGTTTATTCAATCCATTACTAGAGAGAATAAATCCTTTTTTTCCAAGAAAGGTACATTATGTTTTATACCTTTTATATAATATAGCTACCTTTCTGATTCAGTTCCTGTATGCTGCAGAGGGACTTAAAAATCTTTTTAGCTTTACTGGCAAAGGTAGGGATTATTTTCCTCCAGGTCACTCAATAAAGATTAGCCTCCTACACATTGTTCTGTGGTAAAGTTGTATGTGTCTGACTTTTTCACAACAGATGGCTGCATTTCAGTAGTTGTGTATAAGATGTATATGGAAGGCTGAAATAAAACCTTCATTGTAATCCAGCTTTTTCCAGTTGCTTGTTTTAGTCGTATCCTCAATTTTGATGTCACGCAGGAGAACCTAAATTTTTTTTTTTTAATGTAAACTTGTTTGTGGTTATTAGTGCTAGGTCAGATATATTTGAAGGGGTTGTAAATGGAATGTAAATCAATTATTTCATATTGTAACATAACATACATTGTTTTATGTTTTTTATCCTTCTGTTTTAAGGGTGAAAGAGGGCATGTAATTCTGGGAAAGGAGCCTTAAGTTTGTCTGTTAGGTTTTGGCAAGCGATTTCTTATGCTAGTCTTTTTTCAGAGCTTTCTTCCTGTCCATCTTGCATGGATGTAACTAAGATATATTGCGAACTTTTTGCACTAGGTACAATAGATGTGCGATTATTTGATTACCACCACAAGTTAAGAATCTTTTTAGTGGTCTTTTAACTGTAGCTCATCTCTGGAAATTCCCTATTGACTTTTCCAATAAATGTTGGTTAAAGATGTTACTTTAGCATTATGATTTTGGCTTTCGTGTTTTAGTAATTTTCTGTTTCTCCCTTGTGCCCTGTTACAGAGGAGAACAGTAGTTCTCTCTTCCTGTGGGTTTTTGTCACCAAGGATTCATTGATGAATCTCTTAAGGTCAAATAAGGTTCTGTAAAGCCTCAAACCTAAAGATCAAAGTGAATAATGACCCAATACACTAAGAGTATCCTCTGAAAAATAGCTAGGAACAAAATACGCTCGAGCACAATCTCAAACTTTGCTTCTCCTATGTGTGAAATGGGCTGTTTGCAGCCAGGATGGTGGTAGTGGGGAGTGTGCTGGCAGCGGGGTTCACACCAAGCCGGGCTCATGGGAGACCGCAGCTCCTCGGGCTGCCAAATCACAAACCCACCTGGAGTGGCCTGTTGGCAGAACTAAGCAGAAACAAGATTATTTGGCTCGTATTTATGAAGTGCTTTGTACTGCTAGAGAGGTAAATACAAAACGCTGGCTAAAACGTGACCTTTAGGGGAGGATGGAAGAATCAAAATAGGGTTTTGTTGCTCCTTTGAGAATAAATCTCACTCTGTGCCTTTCCCCCCCGCCTTTAGGAGTTACAAGGGGACAGTTAGGCCGTCGCCTCATCGGCCCAGGCCCAACTGCGGCTGCCTCCGCCGCTGCGCTGAGGGGAAAGCACCAGGGCTGCTCCCCGCCGCCTTGTCCCTCCGCCTTGGTTCAGTCCCGCACATCGAGGGGGATGAGCGGCCAAGGACCCCGAAATGCGTTTATTATTTAAATTTTTATTCATCCGTGACAAGTGGAAGAGTGAGTGTTGATGGGGCTCGCGGGTGCGTGTTTTAACGGACGCTGGGGGGCTCCCGCCGGGGAACAGCGCCAGCCCTTCTCTCGGCGGGGGAGGGAAGGAGATCAGCGGCTGAGAGGGTCGCTAAAGCTGCGTGCTGTACTGGCAGACCCCGACCGCCCCGTTCTCGCTGTGTCCCCTCACGGCTCGGCGCAGCGCTGAGCAACACCCGCCGTTACCCGTGAGGGGCCGCCACCGCCCCCTGAGCGCGAGCGCCACCCCCACACGCCAGCGGGGGGGTAGGGGGGGGTGGGCGTGCGGCGCGAAGCGCCCCCACCAATCCCAGGCTGCTATAGGCCGCTGACTGACACCCCAAATCACCCAATAGGATGCGTCGCCTGAGTAGGCGGGGCCACAGCGAAGGGGGCTGGGCCAGCACCGCCCGTTGGGAGGAGCCGGAGGGCGGGGACAGCGGGGCGTGGCTTAGGGGCGGTGATAGGGGCGGGGCTTGCCCGGAGGTATTTAAACCTGGAGCCGAGGGGTTCGCCCGTTCAGTCGGCGCAGCGCCGCGGCAGGTGCGGTGGGTCTGGCGGTAGCTGTTTTTTTCCCCTCTCTTTCTTTTCGGCGCGCGTGTGAGGCGGAGGCCGGGCGGGGGGCGTCCGGGCCGGGCCGAGCGGCTCTCGGAGCGCGCGGTTCCGCCTGTCCGTGGCCTCCGCGGAGGGATTTGCCCGCGCCCGGGGGGGGCGCCCCCGGCCTGCGCCCCTTCCCCTGCCCGCTCTGGGCCGGGGGCGCGCGGCGCTTCCCTCTGGCTGCGTCCCCGCCGCCGCGGGCGGGAGGCGGCCGGGGGGGAGCGCTGCCTCGGAGGATTTACCGCCGCCTGGGACCGGCGCCCCGGCGGGGCTCGCCGCCATGGACGAGAAGTACCTGCCCGAGCTGATGGCGGAGAAGGACTCGCTCGACCCGTCCTTCACACACGCGCTGCGCCTCGTCAGCCAAGGTGAGCGCGGGGGGCGGCCGCCCCTCCCCCACCCCTCAGCGGCCGCGCGCGGGGTCGTGTCCCCCCTCCCCCCCTCGCGCGGAGCCTCCGCGGGGCGCGCAGCAGCTCCGGCCGAGTAGCGGAGCGCGGGGTTCAGTCGCTCCGGTTCGTTTTGCACCCCCTGTCTCTCCTCTTCTTTCTATTCTTTCCTCTCATTTCATTTTATTTGTTTGTTTGTTTATTATTTTGGCGAGGGGCTGTCCCGCCGCGCTGCGCGGGAGCCCGCGGAGGGCAGCGCTTCTCGAGCGTCGCCTCTGTGCTAGGGAGGTTTCCGGGGCTGCGCCTCCCTGCTGCGCCTCCCCCCCGCCCCGAAAGAGCCGACAGCGCGGAGCCTCCGCCGTCCCCCGCCGCCGCTGCTGCGAAGGGCGCTTTTCCGCTAGCAAACGCGTGTTTTTTCCCCGAAACTGTCCCAAGTTGGGGTGCTGCATGCGGGGAATTGCTCCAGTCCTCTGCGCTTGGCTTGGGGCAGGCTGGGCTGTTAAACCTCCCCGAACGATGTTCAGGAGGCTTTTTACCTCTCCCAAGTGTTTCTGGATAGGTTGTTTATAAACAGTATATATTGATTATTGCTTCCATATGCCTTAATTTTTTTTTAAAAGGAGCTTGCAAACTAAGCCTTTTCCTAGAAACTTATGACTATTCAGGAATCAAAAACACATCTTGCTGAATCTTTGCACTACCTAAAGCATGTTGTTTTTGCAATCATATAACTTCAAATTAACATAAATTTTTTCCACGCATCCCCCTCTGACATGTTTCATTTTAAAACATTTGACATGTCATTTTATTTAAGTACAAGCTCTTTGTTTAAATGACACTATACTGAATGTAAAAGTAACTCCATGTGATTCACGCAATATGTCTTAATGTAAATTTGGAGCATTGCATAGTGGACTGCTTGCTACCAATGCCAGTCTGTAGAGATAAACACTTCAAACAGTGCTTGGAATGGTCAAATATAACAAGTTATGAACTGATTTTATAATATGGACTTAAAATGACAGCCCAAATGACTTTGGCTTCAATTACTTGCAGCGGTTACGAAGCTGTGCTAGTGTACTTTACCTCACAGTAATTTAGAGCTGTTTCAGTTATGTGATTTCTTGCAATGGCTTGACATAGCTTTTTGTGTAATGTACTACAAAATGTCAGTCTCTGAACCCGAAGGAGAGTCGGCGGTTTTCTGAAATACTCCGTCTTTATGTAGCTGTCGGTTCTAGCTGTGGAAGGCGTGTGCCCTGTGATCCGTAGCTGCATGTCCTCGGACTTGGTGTTTTTTGCATTTTTTTTTCTAACTTTCTAGCCTTGAGCATTGAATTGGTGAAAATGCCATTGTTCATACTAGCGTTTTTGATGAAGTAGCACTATCGATAGTGTTGAAGGAGAAATATTAGGAGATAGCTTTGTATTACGTGCTGTAAATAAAATTGTTTAGTGTTTTTAGCTTGGTGGCTGAGATGGTTATAAATTAGGGAAGTTTCGCTGAAAATATTGAAGGAAGAATTGTTTTTGATGGTTTTTGCGTGTGTGTAACTTATTTTAAGGAAGTTACAAAAGCACGTGAATTTTTATTTTACAGTTAATGCCTATGACAGAACGTGTATGATTGTGCATATTTAACATTTCTTGGGACTCTGATAGTTTTTTGGGCATCATCATTGAAACAAGTAGAACTGGAGAGCAGAAATATGGAACTTTCGCCTGTTTTTTAATCATGTAATACCTGATATCTGCATGTATACTTTCAGCACCAAGAATAAGCGATACATTCAGAGAACAAATTAATGTAGATGAACACGTGGATGTAACCTCATTCTAGTATGTTTATGGATTTTTTTTTGCTTTGAAAGTGGAATTCTTACGTTAAAAATCTGATTTGGGTATTTCACCTATTACAGACAAGTAACTGAAAGTAAAGCGCAGTGATCTGTTAACCATAGCATACAATATAGATTTGTGTAATTTCTATGTAAAATAACTTTTAAGCAGTTGTGTAGTGACCAAGGAGCCAAATGAGGTCAAATATCTGTATAATAAAGTGGGAAATGTACCACTTTTAAGAAAAGGTGCTGTATGAACCCATCCCATTCCATCATGGCACTAACTTTAGAAGTGACTAGCTCATTATTTTACTGTTCTAAATCATAACAATTATCTGTGGTTAAGTGTAAGTTACTATTATTGGGAAGGCTAAGTTCTCTGGCTTGCACTTTGTAAGTCGGATCTGCTAAGTTCCTTCCATTCTTTCTGTAGTAGTTCATATGGAATGGCTGGTACAATTTTTTTAAACTTAAAGTTGTGTTTTAGTTTTTCTATTTAGAGTGGAAGGGGCATTTCTTTCAGTTTGGCTTCACCCAGGTATTTGTGAGACTTTCTAAAGGACAAGTAATTGCTTTAAATGACCAGCTTAATTATGTAAGTGTTTTGATTTCTGGCTGTCCTAATACTGTTATACTTACTGTTTACACTTACTTAAACTGAAATAGTACAGGAAAGCCAACCAGAGACTTAGTATTGATTTGTAAGAAATACAGTTGAATTAGGAAATTGTTCTGAGAGTCTGAAGGGGCTGAAGTGCATGTACTGCTCAGACAAAAGAGCAAATTCACTAACATCTATGCTCATGTTGAAATTTGGTTTCTAGAGAGAAGTGGTCCTGTATCTAGACTTTCAAAATCTGCTAACCATAGTTCTAAAATGGAATTGGGCACATCTGCGTATTTTATGCTTATAATTGCAAAGTATAAATTGGATATACAAATTACATGATTGGAAATGATATTGGGGGGGGGGGGGTAAAAGCTCTGTGAGGGGGCTGGTTAGAGTTCCAGCATAGCCTTTCAGGGGGAAGAAAAAAAAATCCAATAGAGATGCCTAGGATGCTGGGAGAATACTTTGGACAGAATTGCTAATCTTTTTTTCAGAATTAGAGGGCAGCACCTCATGTCAGCCTGTAAAACCTTCTTTTCAGTATTTTGATAGCATTGCAGTCTGTATCTATATCCCTCATTGTTGCTGCATAGTACATGGAAGTACTGATTTTTTTTATGTTAAATTCTGTTGAAGTCACTAGAGCCTTTTTGGGAAACAAAGAAGAAAGATATTGTTATGATTGTGCTTTAAACAAGCATTGAAGTATTCAGCCACTGCTTAAATCTTAGAACATGAGAAATATTTTGCAGGAGAGTAGAGTATGTTCTCTTTGGATTTGAATTGGATGTTTTACTTGTATACTTGAGGGCAACTAAACCTTGAAGTTTCTGTAAACTCTTAAATATATAGATGCAAAACAAGCTGGTTTCTAATATGTAGCAAGATGGCCATGCTAATAGGATTAATCTGCATCTGGTAGCCAATAATGGGAACTGCAATGTTATGCCCAATTACTGTCTTAAATATTGCAGCTTTGTAGGTGAAAAACCTTGAAGGATAAGGTTCTGTGATTACCCTATGAAGCAGCAGAAGATTAGTATCTTTGCATTGTTCCTATATCAAGTTTTTTCAAATGACACAACTTTACATGCAAAAACTGAAAAATGTTTTTGTATACAAGTGGTGCTTTTTCTGAAATTGTACTAGTTCTGTGTGTTTATCATTGGGAGGTGATGTGGGTAGTTTTACTTCTCAGCTTTCTTTGAGAGAGCTTGCTGCTATGTCACAAGAAACCTTTAAAAATATCTGTAGCTTAATAAAGTGGCAGCTTGCTTTTTTGGACTTTGTAAATAGCTTTGATATTAAAATATTTGCTATATACATTATATATGAACAGTTCTATTTATCTGAAAACTGCAGCTATAGAGTACTGCTGGTTAAAAGTGATTTTTAATATGGGAGAAGAGCAATACAAATCATCTATGACAAGGTAAAACAGCTTCTCCTTCATAGATAAGTTTGCTGGACTTCTGGAAGTTAACTTTGTATCTGACAACAGAACCACTCTTTAAAACCTGAAGGATTTTAATCAAGTGCTGATAGATCGGAGAAACCAAGCCAAGCAGCTTGTCTAGCTTTAGGTATGCTGAACCTCTCATGGTTCACTATCAACTTCCCTGATGTATGATCGTGTCACCCTTTTCCGAGCAAGGTTTTGTCTGTAAGGTTGGCTGTTTGTTTGCCTTGTGGATTGGACATAAGATGTTTGTAAATATGTAAGTATACTATTCATTATTATAGCTTAGTTTACAAGTACTGTAAACAATGTAAGAAAGATCAGTAAGAAGAGTTTGCTACCTTAATTTTATTCTCTTCTTTCAGGCCTGTGTATAATACTGATTTATGGCAAGTATTTTGTGAATGTTGGATAAAGTATGTGAAATCACAGATTGAAGAAGCTAGCTATAAATAAAACATGTTGATACCAGACATGTTTTGCAACAAAGGGAGAAATTAAACCAGTGCCTGGTACTTGTTTATTTTGTATAATGTTAAGTGTGTAGGTGTGGAGAACTCTGTAATCAAAGTTAGGACAGCTAAAATCTTCACTCCAAAAGCTAATGAGTCTCGATGCTATTGCTGAAAGACAATTTTTTCTTTCTGTGTGTTATACCTGTGGAACTATTCCTTCCAAACTTGTTTTAGTTACTCTGGAATTTGAGGCTGTCTTAAAATTGGTGAGTCTACCCTTTACTGTGACAACAAGATATATGGGAATAACAAGCCTTCCCAACAGTAGATGGCTGTATGTGCTAGCTATGTATCACATCACTTGTGCAACTTGTAATGATTGTTAAAGGTTTGCTGGTTCCTGTGTGCTTTCAGGAGCAGTGAAGAAATAACTCAATGTCCTCAAACCAGTATTTCCCCTATCCCAGATTCCCATATCCAATTCTTCCCATATCAAGGAGGCCTGAGATGTAAAAGTGTACTAATTTACTGCATTGTGCAGGTTAAGTGATTTTTTTTTTCTGTTCAGTGAGTAGGGTTTGTTTGTTTTTTTACAAAAGTTGAAATAGGAGCTTAAGGTTCTCTAGACAGTATCGACTCCTGTGAAATGGAGGGGCTGCTGGACACAGCAAGGATTTTATTTAATTTTTCATATAATTTTAATTTTTACAGTTCTAAAATATACTTTGTAGTTAAGTGACATTCATATTTCCTATGATACAAATCAGTTTGCTAGTGCATTGTTGCCTCCTTTTCCATGAGGACGAGGGTATGTTCTGCAACATGGAGTAGACATGCATGTTGCTGTCTGTTCTCAGCCCCTAATGGTCTTACACATAATCGATTACCGTATAACCTCAAACTCTCCTTTATTTGTCATTGCAGCCTCTCATGTGAGCACAGAAGAAGCAACAGTAATTTCAAGTGTCCTGCTTCCTGAGGCTGTTAATGCTTTATGAAGGTCATGGGCATTTTGTAATAGAAGTGTAGATAAAGAAAACTGGGGTGCTAAATTAATAGGATGCTCCAGATAATCCTGAGTGAGGTACTTGAGTTTTGTGAGTTAGGTGTGTATGTTCTTCAGACCGCAAGACTTTTCAGACAGCAAATCACTTTAAGTTGAAAGTACCAGAAAGTAAAAACCCTTCTATTGCCTTCTACTAATCAAACTTTGGAGTAATGAAGCCTGTGAAAACTTGGGAGGCAGAGGGAAGCAAGTTATTTGGCAGGGTTTATGCAGAGGAGAAATTTAATAGTGATAGTAATATGCATGGCTATGGTTTGCTGGCAACCCCATGAAACCAAGGCAGGCTGAGTTGGATTTTCTGTCTTGTTAAAATACTATGTAAAAATACTGTTGTGAAGAAATAAGTCTGTGATCTGATTAGATCTGTGAGTGAAGAAGCAATATTCAGGTTGATTGTCCCTCATGTCTCAGCCTGTCCATGTTTTGTGTGTTCACTAACATGCTTGCTTCAGAAGCTGATGTTTTTTGTAATGGCTGGCTCTCTGCTTTTACTCCAACAAAGCTGTATTGGGGAAGTCATGGAAGCTCTGAATTGTAAAGGCTCGAATCTGTAACTGTTGAAAGGAGAGGGAAGTGATTTATCAAGTATTCTACTCATGTTAACAGGGACGCTGCAAAATGCAGCTTAAGATAAGCCTAGGGTGAAGTATGTATGATTATCTGCTCTGAAGCATGACTCTAGCCTGCAGCCACTCACCAATGATCACAGTTAGTCTAAAACTGACTTCTAATTTACTTGCACACTCACTTTGGCAGTCAATGAGAGAGATCGAATTTAAAGGCTTCAAATTTAAACTGACATGGTTTGTCACTTTCAATCCTTTTTGACACCAGCCATGCAAATTAAAACTGTAACCTTCTGAGTACATACTTACTGGAGAACTCATAAGGAAGGTCACAGTGCTGAAAGGCTGCACTCCTGATCCCTGGCTTGTTTGACTTGCATAAAGTTAAAATTTACAAATGTGACCTTTGTGCCCTCAGAGTTGTCTCCCCTCTGACTTCAAGTATAATTGAGAAACAAGAGTTTCATATGCCCTTTGATTTGAAAGAATTAAATATCAAAGTTCAGGATTCAGTAGCCTTTAGAAGATGTTTAATGTGCTACCACATGACTTTTTAATTAGTACTAAGCAATTTCAGTAAAAAGCGTGTTTAAATGGATCAGCTGGTAACTTACATACTTAATATTTTATGGTGAATTAGCTGACTGTTCTTAACTGAGCTCTACAGGAGCTTAATGTTTACATTATTTATACCATTTTTCAAGTAGAAAATGGTAAATAAGGGCACCGCAGTTACACTGGACAAGTTGGGTGTCTTGATAAAATGGGGTCATTTGCAAAGATAAGTACCTGAGGCCTAGGAAGGCAGGTCTAGCCCACAAAATGGGAGCTGGACTGTAGGGTCCTAGTGGTTTTGGGAATGACTTAGGGGCCTTTTACTGCTAGCTGAGTGCAACTTCCAGGTGTATCACTGTAGCAACAGAACTAATGCTGTCTTTATGGCCTTATAACTAAGGACATATGGAGTAGGAGTAGGGAATGTTATTTTCCTATGATATTCTGCATGCAGAGTTCTGTGTATGCCTGCAAAATACTTTACAAGCATGAGAAAACAGCTGTAAGCCTGTTGCTAGTCTGGCTTGAAAATAATGATCATTAACTTCTATTTTTGAATGCAGAAGAAACACAGAAGAACATGAAGGTACTAAGAGGCCCTCTAATCTAGCGGTGGAATGTGTAGCAAGAGGCAGTGACTAAGTATAAATGAAATGGATGGTTAACTGTTGAAACAAATATAGGAGGTGGTAGGTTCTCAGTTCCTTGACATCTTTGATTCAAAATGAGATGCATCTCTAGACATTTGATTTTGACCAATAGATTGTTAGGCTCTTTATGGGGAGCTGTCAGTGAATTGGGGTATACATTAGGTGCAGACTGGATTTTCAGTACAAGGAGCAAATTGAAGAGTAGCAACTGGAGAGGTGGAAGAAAGAAACATTTTTATGCCATAAGCTGAGAGAGCTGTATTTTTGAGTGTCTTGACAGCTAAACAATGACTTTTACTCTTCTTGTATTTATCATATCTTAAAATATTCCTTTGCTAGAACTCAACTTTATCATATTTATCACTTACTGTTCTTCTCTTGTTTAGTGTGTTCTGGTGTTATCTTTCATTGTATCATCTCACCTCACCTCTTTGTCAGGTAAAAATTAATAAGAAACAGGGAAGTTAAATGAATTTCCTTCCTTCCTATTTTCCATTTCCAGTTGCTGTTATGTTGCTGGCTGCCTTCCATTTCTTATTTGATGTGTTTATCAGGCTTTTGGCTTCAGCTAACAGCTCAACAGGAGCAAAGTTGCAAGGCAACGAACAAATGTCAATTTAATATTAGTTGCTGGTAGATAATTCTTTGGAGTGTAGAGGATTCTTTATAGGTCTTCATAACTTTTTTGGGGGAGGAATTTCATCTCAAAATACTGGATCTCAATGATTATAAATCATTTCAGTAAAACCTTGGTATTCTTCTTTCATTGAGTAACAAATTTTCTTTTGGATTATAACCTTTTCCTCCACTGTGTAGATCTAGGTACAGTGTAGTAACAGTGAATTTGAAGTTTCAGTTGCCTAGAAAATTTTGAGCTTTAGTCCATGTGTGTTGTACAAAAGGAATACTCATAGGGGAAGACTTTTTTAATGCATGTGGCAAGTAGAGATCTAGAATGAAGCTGAGATTGCTGTGGTTGGTCTGATGCTGAATATCCTGCTGCATTCATTGTTACATCCTTGGAGAGTAAATGCATCTGCAGTCTCTACCTCTGATCATTGAACTGTACTAACAGTTCCCTGGAAAGCAAATTTTAGGTATTTTCAGCTGTTTTTTTTTTTCCTGCTGTTTAGGAGTACTAGTGATTGTGTTTGAGATGTAGAAGCTGAAGGACTGGTCTCAGTGCGGTGAGAGCTCAGATGTCTCCTTTTCTGTTAGCTAATAAGGGACAGTAGTCTTCATTACTGGCTCCTTTTGATTTGTATCCCAAGATCCAACATGTGTTTTGGTTGTTTCATGGCTTTTTGTGTTTAACTGTTTCATATAGCCCTGACTTTGATCCAATTCATATTTTTTTCTTCAAGGCTTCATATAGGTTGGGTAAAATGTTATGAGTCCATTTGTATGGCCGTGGCAGTTCAAAACCTAAGTGATTTTTTTCACTGTACTAATTATCTGACTCTTCCGTGATTAGTATTTCAGCCTGCCTTCATTCTGGGAGCAAGATCATTTAATTTCAACAAGTAGGAGTGTCACAGTTCTGAGTTTTGATGTTGTCTGCATTTACAGGAGTTCTGTGAAATTTTGGGGGTAGCTGGAGGAGTTTCTCTTAAATCAAAAAAAATCTTCCTCATGATTTGACTTGGTTTTTCCATTTAAATCCTAGGTGTGTATGAAGGAACTTCTCATCTGTGTTGCTTAAGTTGGGGGTCTGAACCAGATATGTTAAAATGATACCTTTATCCCTAGTTAACAGTCTGTTTCTTTTCTAGGACTGTCCTAATGATGCCTTAGCATGAATTTGGAAGGTGAAATGTGGCTCCTCAACACTAGATTTTAAGATTGGAAAGGAATGTTGTGATTCGTTTTGTGTTTCAGCACAATTGAATCTTTAAGATCAAGTTGTATTACTTCATTTATCAAATGCACCTAACCTTTGTACTACACTGCATCTATGGTCAGGAAAAATGATTAGATTTTTATTAGCCTACTTGATAAAAATACAACAGAAGAGTTTTGTTTTTAAAGTTTATTGTGTGTTCTTTTAAGCAATTTTATTTTTGGACAATCTTATTTGAAGTCTTCAAAAGTCTGTTAACACAGTGTGAAGAAAATGTCAGGAGTGACATAGTAATCAGGAAGGAAGCGGTTAAATTAGATATCCTTTTAAGACTTCTTCCAGGCTTTTTTTTTTTTCTGTGAGCTTGTCTGGGGATCTCTGGTAATTATGAAATAGTAATCGGAGTACACCTTGGAAGGAACAGAAGTTTTTCACTGTGACATTTCCTATAGGATAGCTATAGAATATCTTAATGTTGACATTTTAGGGATTTAGCTTACCAAGAATGCTTTTCAGATAGTATCTTTCTATCTCTGTCGGGAAATGTTAGATCCATCACCATGCATTTTTAATTTTTCTTGCATTTTTTTTTTCTGAAACGCTTTCTGGATGACTTTTTGGATGATTTTTAAAAAAACGGCCTGTGTCTTCAGGATGATGCCACAGGCCCTTAACTATAATACTGAAAATGCCCCAGCAGGGGGAGCCGGTATTCAGCCTAAAAACCATGTACTGAGGCGTGGGACCAGAGCCCGTCAGTGTGGTCTGAGGTTGCGCCCTGGGGAAGCAGGACTGCAGAGCCCTGGTGTTTGCACCTTGCAGGGGAACCGGGGAGCCGCTGTTGCGGGAACTGTGTGCGACTGCTGTGGTCATCGGTGTTAGGTCGGTGTTGTAACTTTTGGAGCCAAACGCGTTTGTGTTCTGTCTGCTTCCTCAAATGCAAATCCCTCTTGAAGAAAATAGATATAAATGGATGATCCGGAGACTTCAGTTATTTACAGGCTCCTTTGTTTTTTATAAATGCTACTTGTAGCTGTACTGTGAATATGAAAAGCTGCTCCTCAAGCTGTAAAGGTTTTAATTGATAGCGACCTATTTAAAATTAGCTCTGATTGCATCTCTGCCTTGCCACCTCACAGGCTTTTGTCTCTTTACTCTTTCTACCTTGGCTGCAAGCTTAGGCTCAAATATGGACCAGATGCTGTAATAGAGCTACTTTATCTTTGGGCTACAGGTTTCTGAATACATAGAGGTATGCTGGAAATGAAAACAACTTCTGCCTATGGTGTTCTGTTGATGTATGCTTTAGGGCTGTCAGTCAGTCCAATTTGAGTGTTGAGTGAAGTTTTAAACTCTGCATCAAGCTTTTTAAAAGTCTAAGCTGTTTTAGAATCTCACATAGTTATCAGCTGATGATGGAAGTTTCCTGGCAGTTTCCATTTCATGTTACTTATTGGATCATTTGTTCATAAATGCACTCACAGAATTTACAAGTCCTCTGAAGGAGCAGGTACTGTTTGGAACACTAATGGTTGGCCCAGTTGAATGTAAGGTTAATTAAAAGTGCTTCTGTATTTTGTTAACATGTAAGTGGCAAGTAGGTGGCTATATATCGCAGATCTTCTATATGAATATAGTGTAAATTAATACTTCTGCTGCATGGAAATGATCTACAGGTCCATAGTTTTTTGACTTCATTTAGTGGTGTGCTCAGCATTATGCTGACAATATTTTCTGCCTGTGAGAGAAACTAGTAGGTTTTTAAGGTAATGATCCCTAGTTTTTGTCAGCATCCTCAAAGCAATGACCAAGACTTTGAATGGCTTCTCTTAATGGCTGGTTGTCTAGGCTAAAGGCTAGCTGTTATGTTGGCTTGCTTGAAGATATTGAGAGGTTAGATGATCTACTTCTCTAAGAACTGCAATTGCTGGATAGTTTCCTGCTTGGTCTTTGTTTTGGGGAAAACTGAAATGAATAGATAAAATTGAGCTAAAGTACTCTTACTTGGCACTTGGATGAAGAGGATAGTAGAACTTCATTGGCCTCATTTTATCTAGTCTTTCAGAATCCTTTGCTTAATTTGATATTATCATATTAGAGTAATATTTGGCTAGAACTCCAGTCTGTAGTTCAGAGTTGAGTGAATAATGAATAGTTAATTCTGAAAAATTTACAAGTATGTGCAAATAATGCTAATCATGTAGCTGTCTCTTGTCAGTGACCGAGGTATTTTTGGGCACTTCATTTGGAAGGTTTTGGTGCTGTTATCAAAGCAGAGATTCGCTGCTTTTGCACACAGCCATCTGAATGAAAGTGCCAAGTGCTGAGATTACAAAAACTAATACAGTCCATTTTCTTCTCTCATTCAACATCTTAAAACATGGCTGTGTGTATTTGTCAGTAATAGGTGTCAAGCTGTGTTGTAATAAAACAAATGATAGAGAGCTATTTTCCATTCATTTTATTGATGACTAATTAGCTATTTGAGCTGTAAAAATTATAGTCAATCAGCTTTTGGTAATAACCTCTTTCCCTCTTCACCTTATAGCATTTCATCCTCAAGACAGCCTGAGATGGAAGAAATTTTTATGTGTAGCTAATTGAAATCCTAACAGAATGGTGAAAGCTGTTTCAAGCTAGGGCACAAAATGAAGAAATAAGAGCAGATGGCTTCTTCAGAAAAATAGATTAAAAAGAATAGATGCTCCTGGCCAGCTACATAGTTAATCCCTTGCCTCTTGTCAAGAGGCACTGCCACTTGCTAGTTATTATGCAAGAAAGGTAAAATAGCCATATGAATTTAATGAAAAAGGGGAAAAAACACTTTTGTCCTCGGTCTTTCTGATGTAGTGTGGTGATGATCTTTTTAGCTTAAGATACAGCTATAGTAATTTGGAATAATAAGCTATTAAATAAGATCCATATCGTTTCAGAAATAGGTACTAGCAAAAAAGAATCCTGAGAATGAAGTTTTTTATTCAGTGAAGAGTCCTTCTGGCATAGCAGTTATTTTGTTGCTCTGAGAAATGCACTGTGACCACTGTGTCTTTAAACTCTCATGTCAGAAACTTGATAGGAGTCTCTGTGCATTTTACGTCCTGATGGCTTGCGGAAAAGAATTTGCTAACTTTGCCTTGTTTAATGTTCTTTTCAGTTTTAGTATTAAATGGACAGTCAGTTTCTGTTCAGTTCAGTTAACCACCTTTTTCCAAGGTTTATATTAAGCAGCACACATTCAAGCATTTTAAGTAGTTACTCTCTTTTCAAACTAGATGAAGTCATTCCTGCACTTACTGTAAAATACAGCCAATGAATCAAGGTGGGGAAGTGAGATGTGAAGCTTAGCCCGCTACAGGCGTGATACAGTAATAATCCGCGTTATTCTTGCCTGTTCTTCATCTTCTGGGCTCCATGACCTTGCCCTTCTAGGGCAGCTACCTAGAATTTTTGTAAATGCAACCCCTTATCTCTCTGCCATGTCTAGAAGATAACTCAGCTGTTTTTTCTTATTCCATGATTTGGAAAAAAAATCCCATCTAAAAACAAGTGTAAATGTTACTGAAGCCAGAAATATTGACCCCTCAGATTTTTGTTGTTGGCACTTTCCTTTCTGTGCCTCAGCAGCAAAAAGTGGTGAGAAGCAGCAGAACCTTGAATGTATGTGATTATGAAGGTAGGTGAGATAGGCAGACAGGGGTCTGTGGCTGGTGACAGCTGCTGTGTTCTCCCAGCACTACTGACATCTCAAGGCCGTAGTACCTGTTGAGCTTTACTTTTGAGCTCTCAATTTTGATGTAGGTGTACCTCACTGGTTGTGAACTATTCCTGTAAATCGTAAGTTGCCTTGTGCATGTGCTGCTTTCTAATAGTTGGCTATTCTGTGCAAAATTTGTAGGAATAGACTAAGATTTATTTAAACTACTAGGGAACTGTCCAATATAGGAATAACTACCATAAAGAAAATTTCTTACAACTTTTTCCCAGCAATGATTGTGTGTAGTTATGTTCAGTAAAAGGCAGGAATTTTAAACTTAGGTGGATTAAAGTTATAAAAACAGTACCAATTCTAAAAGGCTGGCTTATCGTGTAACTGCACAATTTAGTATTGCTGTTCTAGGAAACTAGAACTGAAGCATCAAATTTGCTGCTTTCACATGAGCACATGATTTTAAATTGCTTTTAAAATATATGCTTAGATTCAACTGAACTTGCAGTATTTTGACTGTGCAGGGTCCTTGTATAGGAAGGCAACTTCATGCAGATATTCTGCTTCTTGTACACAACATTAGAAAGAATTGGAGTGCTTTGAAAAGAAACTTTATGCCAGATTTTTTTAAATGCTACTTCCTGAAGAAATACATACTTGCCTTTAAACAGATTTATTTACCAGAAATACACCACTGAAATCTCCTCTATGGTCTATTTTCAGAGGAAATGGTTCTGTTTTACTTGAATTAAAAAAAAAATGCCTAGTTTGGATTAAAAATTTGATTCAAAGCCACTTTCTATGGCAGATGGAACACTTAATGAGAGGCTCTTATACCATAAATGCTACTGGAACTATAGCCTGTTTTTTAGAACTTTTTTTGTCTATACAGAAAACTTTTCAATTTACTTTAGCTAAAGCTTGCTGGCAGAAATGGATATGTTAGATTTATGCAGGTATAAATCATGGAGGTCTGTTTTGTTTTCAGTCTTAAAACTGGAGGATTATAATAAGGGTGGTATTAGGTGAATTCTGGAAATATTAGTTTAAGAAATAATAAAAAACCCCTCTTACACTCAGCTAAGCAGATGCCATAAAAGTTGGAAGATGACTTTCCTGAGTGAAGTTGCTAAATGGTTAAGGACATGGTCATGGTCCTACAGAGAACAGACTTACTGTGCACTTGGCTCTCATTTACTTCCCTGAAAACCAAGGCTGTTAGCAGGGAGGTTTAGTCTGTCATTGGCTTGTGAGAATTGTTGGGATGGTCTATAAGCTGGATTTTCAAAACTGATCACGCTTGTAAGGAAGTCCGATTTTAGTCTGAAACTTCATGAATTTGGGAAGATTCTCATATAGGGTAAAAACCACAGGGCTAAAAAGATGAAACACTGTCCCCATGCTTGTCCTTCTGCATTTAGACACCTTAAATTCTATTGTGTGGTTTTGGATAATGCTTTCTTTACTCTTCACTATAATTCATGGTTATGAAGTTTATTTTAAAAGGTGGCTAGCTTAGCTTCTGTATTCTTGTGTAGCAGAAATGCAGTGTTTTCTGTAGTATGTTTATCAACAGTGTTCTAAACACTACATAAACTCTGTGTTGCAGGACTGTGCAGGGCTTTAAGTAAATTGAGTAATGTCACTTCATGTGGATTTTTGTCACTTAAATTTATCAGTAGTTATTGGGGAAAAAAAACAGATGTGTAATTTTCTTTAAAATTTTGGAAATTATTGGTTGGGTAACATCATAGATCTTGTGCCTGTTTGCCAAATCTCAGATGGGTCAACAGTCTGGAATCAAACTAAATATAGTTATACATTTTATCCTTATAACTTATTTGCTTTTGCAGGGCACATGTAAATGAAGGACCTAAAGATAACTAAAAACAGAAACTGCATGAACTAGACTGCTGAAAGCATATAGCTGTTTTCCTCACTCTCCACTGTATGTGGCAGTTCACCGCACTCTTATAAACAAGCGTAATATTTAGAATGCCTTCTGAAATACTTGAGTGTAGATAGTGATCTTAACAAAAAGGATATCTGTGTAGCTCTTCTATAATGAGTTATGAATCAGCCTTCATGCACTTTTCACCCTGAGGGTGGTCAGGCATTGGAATAGGTTACTTAGAGGTGGTAAGTGTGCTGTTGGATGAAATTTTCAAGACAAGACTAGGCATAACTACAATAAAGCTTTTGAGATAAATACTACATAAACTCAGTGTTGGATACTATGCTTGCATGTAATGGTTATGTTAGATCCAGTGGATACTGGTTTTCTCAAGGCCTGACAGTGCAGTCGTGTCCAGTGCTAACAATTTAGTTTTACTGAATGCAGTGCAAGAACATAGACACATGATTGTTTCATCTATTCCATTTTTCTAATACTCTGAAACAAATGGCAACAGGTTTTTATTGGACTTAAATATTTATTTTGGGCAGTATGTTCTCAGAAACAGTGGAAAGAGTCAATTTTGAAGAAATGAGTATGCTTTCAGCCACACAACAGTAATGATCGGGGTATGGAGAATGGAAACAATAGAATATTGTATATTAGATCACTCCTTTGAATCTTTCTTTAGACTGGTTGAGCATATACAGTGATCTTACCTGAAGATGGAATACCAATTTCTAGCATGATTTAAGGTATCAAAAGTCATGTCTTCCTGGGCTATGGTATTATACTAAGGCATGTCCTACAACTTTTGCAGCACTCAGAAGTGCAGTGGGGCTTCATTTTATGAAAAAAATCAAACTGAACTGTAGCATTTTTATGGCAATGTGTCATGTCAGTGAAGGATTTTAGCAGGATAGGAACTGATTCCTTGAATATGCAGATACATTCCTTTTTAGAAACTAGAGAAGAAGAAACTAGATTGAATTGTAACCAACAGTCTCCATTGAGGAAGGACTGATGGGCAGCCTGACAGTTGGAAGGCAAGTATCAATCATCAGTAAATGTCAGTTAACAGTGTGTGAATGAAGAAAACTGCAGAATAGACTTCAAAAAAGTGCACTGCTGTTAATTTAGAAGATTAGTGGTGAGATCTCATGAGAAATAATTCTTGAGGTTGTGGCAGAATGGAATTCAAGAAAACTAGTATTATCAATAGAAAAATAAAGATGCGACAAAGCTTTCCTTTAAAAATCTTTTTAACTCCTGCAAAATTAAGTAGAAGTTCTCAGATGTGAATTAGGCGCCTTCCTAAAACTTCAGTATGTAATGGTTACTTTCAAGTTATAAGCAGTTTTTCTCTGCCTTTGGTTGGAGGAATTTACCGCCGTAGCTACTGATATGATGAACGTTGCTTCACAGAATCACAGAAAGATTGAGGTTGGATGAGACCTCTGGAGATCATCTAATCCAAACCCTACTGCTCAGAGCAGGGTCAGTTAGAGCAGGCTGCTCAGGATTTTGTCCAGTTGAGTTTTAAATATCTCTGAGGATGGAGATAGATCAGTTCATTGAAATATTGTTGAAAGTTGTTTTCACAGATTTATTTTAAAATGAGTAAAACCCCAAGTTAAATTCGTAGGCATGGGTATCACCCATGTGTTCAGGAGATCAGTTCTGGCTGTTGAAGAGAACAGGAGAATTTGAGACCTTTAGGGTCAGATTCTACAAGTTGCTATAGAAACAGTACTTAATCTTTTGCAAGCACAAATAAGTTATTTCAGTGCACCAAATGTACACTAACTTCTGCCTTATACAAGGATGACAGTTTTCTTAAACTGGAGCTTCATATAAATTATGGTGTCCTATATCCCACCATATCTGATAACAATACATACTTTTAGCATAGAAGTTGAAAATTGCTCTTGCAAAATCGCCTAACTGTATTACTATGTTAAAGTTATTTCTGACCTAAATGTTGAGAGAATTTCAACAGTTTAGTGCCTTAACAAGCCAACTTCTTATGTATGTGGCATGTTGACTGACTATCCATGTAAAATAGCACTACATAATTTTGTAAGACAAACTTGAATCATGTTCAAGAAACTAGCAAAGTAATAAAATGAATGATGAAGTTCATTGATCTGAACAGAGACATTTCAAATTTCAGATGCTTTCAGTTCTGTAGAACCATTGAGGTTGAGAGCGGCCTCGAGTTCATCTAGTCCAATCCTTCTGCTCAAAGCAGGGTCTGAGCAGATTGCTGTAGGCCACCTGATTGGACTTTGAGGCTTGATGACCTCTGGTCAACCTGTTCCAGTGCTTGACCACCCTCACAGTAAATTCTATATTTAAATGGGATTTCCTGTGTTTCAATTTGTGCCCATTGCCTCCTTGGCTTGTCACTGGATACCGCTGACAAGAGTCTGGCTCAGTTGTCTTTATTCCTCCTAGTCACATGTTTGTGTATATTGATAAAAGTCCCCCTGAGCTGCCTTCTCCAGGCTAAGCAGTCCTAGCTATCCTGATAAGCTCCAGATGTTCCCCTCCCGTAGTCACTTTGTGGCTCTTTGCTGGACTTGCTTCAGTATGTCCATGTCTCTCTTGTACTGGTGAGCCCAGAAATGGAAACTTCACTCCAGATGTGGCTCACTATTGAATGCAGAGGAAGGATCCCCTTGACCTGCTGGCAGCACTCTGCCTAATGCACCCCAGCAGGCTGTTGGTAGCCTTTGCCATGAGGGCACATTTCTGGCTTATGTGCAGCTCGTCCACCAGAACCCCCAAGGTCCTCCTTTGCAAAGCTGTTCTCCAGCCAGTTAGCCACCAGCCTGTGCTGGTACATGGAGTTAATCCTTCCCTAGTGCAGGAGTTTGTGTTTCCCTTTGAACTTCATAGTGTTCCATGTCAGCTCTCTTCTCCAGCCAGTTGAGGTTGCTCTGAAATACCAGCATAGTGTATCAGTCACTTCCAGTTTTGTACCTTATGCAAATTTACTGAGGGGACACTTGATCCCATCATCCATTAATGACCATTATGGTCATTAATGCAGGTGTTAAACAGTATTTTCTCCAGTATGTACTGCTGGGGAACACCACTAGTGATGGCCTCCAGGTGGACTTCGTGTGCTGATCACAACCCTTTGAGCTGAGCAGTTCAGCTAATTTTCAGTCCACCTCACTGTCCATTTAGATAGCCTGTTCCTCCTCAGTCTGAGGGTGTTATGGGGAAACAGTCAAAGCCTTACTAAAGTTGAGATAAATAACATCCACTGGTTTCCCCTTGTCTACTGACCTGGTCATTTTGTCATACAAAGCTGTTGGGCTGGTCGGGCATGATTTCACCTTCACAAGTCTGCTGACTACTCCTGATTGCTGTAATATGTTTGGAAGTGGTTTCCAGAAGGATATGCTCTATCACCTTCCTGGATGTCAAAGTGAGGTTAGCAGTTATATAATATGCAAGTTTTTATGCATGTCCTCATGATGTTGTATGGGATGGAAGTCCTGGCTGAGATGTATTTTGGTAGAGTAGGCATCTCATTCCAGTATTACACATGGTATGTATTTGAACCCATAGTCAAACTTATGAAGCCTTTGCCAATTCACTGAGCAACTTACAATGACAGGCCTGTGATAGTGCCAAAATCTGCCTCAAAAATCGGATGTGCAGTGGCTGTAAAATAACTATTTCAATTTGGCAACATCTTGAAGTGTAATATATACCTGTGAAGAGCTGCAGACCATATCTGCTCTTCAAATACGAGATCAAATTATGCTTTCCATGCCTGTGGATGGTGACAAAGGAATCACAGTGAGTTTATGGTATAAATAGTGCTATATGCGTATAATGAGGAAAGGATATACACACTGACTCACTATTGAAAAACCTTGCATAAGGGATATGTGATGGTTTTTGTAAGTTGAGAAGATGGAATAACTGTTTGTAAAGGCTCTTGATGCAAGGTATTAACTTCACTTTGTCTAAGCCTTAAGCCTTATAAAAAATTCTTATGTTGGGTCTGCTTCTAAAATGAAAATAGTTATGGATCTACATTTGCATTATGCATCTGAAATAGCTTTATAGCCAGTTTTCATGCTTGCACATGCTGCTTTTTGAGGGGATTACTTTAGGCTAATGCTTAAAAGAACTTTTAAGGTTGTATCAGGACAGTATATCCACCTTCACTGTATAAGCTTCTGTTTGTCTTTGGGTATCCTACCTTTGCTTATGCCATTCTGTTTTCCCATGCTTTCCCAATGCAATATGATTTTAAAAAAAGTTTATTAATAACTCAGAACATCTCATAATACTGAAAACTGCATGTTTGAAATGTTCTAGTGTAATAAATATGGTGTATGTGGGGGTAAACAATTTCTTCAGTGAAATATCTGAATAACTTAGGGGAAACTAAATACAGTGAATACTGTCTTTAACTCTGGCTGTTCAAATCTGTGGCTTTTAAGGTGAGGGAGAAGATGATAAGGAAAAACTGGAATTACGTTAGTGATATTTTTCAGAAATTATTTCTTTTTTACCATTCTAGTTCATAACTAAATCTTGATATTTAAACCAAGAGGAACAATTACTTAAAAGCAATTTTTTTAACAAGCTGTTAATGAAAACCTTGCTGCTTAGGGTAGGTGGCAACACTTTACAACATCAACCTCAGTATGGTGAGGGCTTCATGCAGGATGTACTGTTGGGAAGAAGAATACTTTTGAAGGAAACTTTCTTGTAATTTCAAATGCTTATGAACTAATTTTGTGTTGTAGGTTATTATTTGTGTGTGTGTATATATAGTAGAATAGTATAAACTATCATTTGTGTTTTAATGCCTCTGAAACTGATATCGCAAAATGTTGCATGAATTTGTGGATAGGGAAATTTGAAAGAGCTTTGAAACAAAATTACTTGGCTTTGATTGTACTTTCTGATTAAAGCTGAATTGGGAACTAGTGAAAATAATTCTGTTCTGGAGGTGTGGTTGTGGGGGGGAAAGTCTCCATAAGAAATGTCTTCTAAAAACAAAGATCACTTAAAACCTTGACTCCTCCATTTTGTTCTTGCAGTACTGACTCATCTCACTGGACAACACTCTTCATTTAACCTTGCTTCTTACAGCAATTAAAAATAGCTTAATTATGGTCCAGAAGTAAATGTCTTATAGTCCGGGTTTCAGAACCGGTTTCTGATGCCACTTGCCTGTGAAATGAATGAAAACATTAGAAATGGGATTGGACTATCCAGGTGTAGTTTTGACACTAACTATAGTAGTGAAGGGCACTTCATACATAAAGTCATACTGCCTATCTAGCAAAAACCTATGTGGCAAACCAGTCTGAAACCTGAAATTAAATGTTTAATGCATCTTCCCAGATTTATTTAATTGGGCCCTCCTTGTTTTGGTGCAAGTCCTGTAACATTCTTGCAGCTGGTCAATAGGGAAAAATGTGACTTGGTCTACTTTTACATCTAGTGGAAGAAAACAGAATTAAATGCTCTTTTATACTTTTTATAGAATATATTAGTGCAGTCATACTGTCTCATAATGTGATGCCAACAGGATAAACAGGAGATGATGAATTTTTACGTGAAGGGAAATGAGTTTCATAAGAGTAGTCTGACCAAAACTCATCTCTTTGGATCATTACTTCACCTAATCAAAGTCTTTTAATTTAAATCATTGAAGGGTTTTAATTGGAGACCTCTAGAGCTGGATAGCTGTGTGAGATAGCTGGTCTTTTGCATGATACCCAAGTAGTCCTTTAAATTAAAGAAATCTAATGTAACCCTTAGTCTTGAATACAAGGATAGAATTGAGTCTGTATAGTATATGAATTTCAGTGACACTTTTGTAGTGTAGTTCAGGAAGGAGGTGGTTTAGACTTTAAAGTTTTGCTGTGCTTGTTAAACTTTTCAGTATGTGTACTGCTTTTCATTGATTTTTGGCTCTCATTTTGACTCAGACTTGTAAATCTTTTATATTAAGAGATTTGTGCTGTGATCTAGTTGACTTAATACTTGTGAATTCAGGTTTTCACAAATACAAATTGGTTTTAGTAACTAAATCTGGAATACTGGCTTTGTCATAAAATGCCTCAGTTCTGGAGAGCGACCTTACATAAGGCCACTATCAATTCATGAGAAGGTGAAAACTGCCATTTAAAAATCTGCTTGTCTGTTCTTTTTTGATATTAAACTATTCTAGTGGTTTTTACTTGTATGCTTGTTCTTAATGACATTAATGATTAAGTCATTAATTAAAGTAACTTATAGTGTAAGCTGGTAAAGAACACTTGTGACATCTATTTTGATGCTACACAAGCTTGTAACTTTAAAAAAAAAAACTGCTCAATGCACAGGTCAGTTTGAAATATGTATTTAAGACAGAACAGTGTGCATTTCAATGTGAAATGAGAAAAGGAATTGGACCTTTCACAAGCTAATGCTATGGAAAAGTGACATCCCTTCTCACCAGTGTAGGCTGGTGCGGTTTGTTGCTTTCCAGTATACTTTATTTCACATCTACAGTGCAGCAATTTAAGACATCTGTCACTCTTTGAAGGTTGACTGTGTAGGGGAATATATTTGCTGTTTCTTTGTGAAGAAGCTAAAATAGCAAGATGTAGATGTCTGACCCTAGAAATTTCTCATACAACTGCAAAGATTACTGAGTGTATTGAATAACAGAGTAAATGGTTATTGGGAGGAATTCTTGAGCTTTGTCCTTTGTCAATAGTTGATTGTGGACCACTTGTGCTGCCATATGACAACACCAAAAAGTGTTTGCAAAGAGATAATTGCATTACCTATGTTACACAGTGAATAAATTCAAGACAGCAGGGTCTATTTTCAGGTACATTCCACTTAGGGGAAAGGATCATAGAATGGTTTAGGTTGGAAGGAACCTCAGGAGGACCAATGCCCTGCTCAAAGCAGGGCTGTAGGGTGTTGATCTACAAAGGCCAATACTATCTTCCCAGTATTTCAGGTGACAGCATTAGATATTTTTGAAGTGGGGAGGAACATGAAAGTCCAGTGACTCTTTTCCCTCCTTGTAGGATGCAGGATCCAAGTTTGAAGTATTTTTAGTGTAGAACATCAAGTGCTGCTTATTCCACTTGGATATTTGTTGGAAACTTACTTTTTCAAGGCATGGAACAAATTAGTTGTCTTTTTTTCAGTTGGCGTGTTCTTAAACTTGCTATTTAAAAAAATATACATGTTTAAAGAAAATTGTCAACAGTTGCTAAAGCATATGGGAACTTCTGGCACTTTTATATAAATAAGAGTTCAAAACTGTCTCTTCACAATCAGATGCACTGTAATTTTCAGTGGAGCAGGATGGGTATTTGGGGGCTTTTTTAAAATGAAGGCAGTGTTTACATCTTTTGAATGTGCCTGAACATCTGTATATCAGATGTTACTTCTCCTGATAATTCCTACTGTAATACTCTAGTTTATTGCTAATATTAGTCTGAACAGATTTTAGTGTAGTCGTTTTTGATGTGAAAGGAATAGGTGTTCAATTAGTTTTGAATTGCTTGAAGGTTTTTCAAAATATTTGCCCTATTAGTGACTGAAATTTTCAGACCAGTAAAGACAGTAGTATTTAGACTGTAAAATAGTCTACAATGCAATTCCAGTCTAGACTGGTGCAAGTTCTTCAACAGGGATGTCATATTAATTGAGCATGCTGAGTACTGCAGCTATCGTTCTAGCACGAACTGCTCATTTTATTGTAAATTCAAATTAGGTTCGTTGTCAGATGCTTCTACAAAATTAAGGTAGCAGATAAGGCAGTTGCTTTGAATTCAACATTTGTAATAGCATGCATTTGTTAAAACAGATTCCTATGCTTGAAAACGATTCATGTTCTTAATGTATTCCTTTTTACTCCAGTTCAGAATTAGGATTTACTGTAGAGCGTAAACTTATGGTTAAATTTTTTTGCTTGTTTTAAATTGTCAGAGTGATGGCTGAGGAGGGAAGGTGGAGTTTTCTGAAGCTTATTATACAGAGGAATGTGGATAGGTGCAGTAGTAGAGCAGCTGCATTAAAGACAGATTTTGTTGCATTTTTTCTTTGTCGAGTGACTCATACTTCAGGATGAATGTAGATGTAACCGTTCCATATATACTTAACCACCTCATATGTAAGTCTTTTTCATTCTGTGTTAGTGAGGTGAAAAGACTGTTTTTATTTTACTTGCTTGACTAGTCTGGTTCTCTAATTCGCCTTTTTCGTGAAGATACATACTAATCAGTGCTGTTTTGGGAAAAAAATCTTATGGATGGGAAAAGCAGCATTTGTCCAAGCACATACTTGCGTCAGGAATTTTTAAGAAAACTTTCAAAAGCCTTTTGGAATGTGTTAAAGCCTTGTACATGATTCTGAGTAAAGTGCATGTTATACAGTACTGTTTTCTGCTGAAGAGACAAGTATTTCTTAGAGAGATACTGTTTCAGATAACATTTTATTGCCTCATTAGTACTCCTTTTTCAAAGAAAAAGAGGGAGTCAAAAGGAGGCCAGCCGAAGAGATGTATGAGCTGAAGCATGGTCAGTATCAGTTTTATTATGACAATAATCTCATTGAACTCTCCTCAGCATGAAAAGTTAGGACAGTTATTGCGTCCATCATCCTGTGCTGCTGCACTTTGGACTAACCCGAATGAGCACGGAAGGACCGTGAGCAGTAAACCAGCAAGGGTGATGCAGGCTCTTTCTGCGGCTTTATAGCAGTGCAGTTGTTCTCATTGCCAGTGTTTCCAGTGTGCTGCAACTGTGAATCTTGAGATACAAGAATGGATTTTACCACAGTTAAAACTTTCCAATGGGAGAGTGAAAATTTTACATATGGTATAAAAGTAATATTTCTTCCAAGAACTTTTGTTCCTAAGACTCTCGGAAGTAGTTGCTGATGTGTGAAGCTGGAAGAACTGTAGAAGTTTTGAGGAAACTGAACAGCTCATGTGTTCTCCTTGTTTTTCCTTCATTAAGGAGGAAATATTTTTGTCCTGAAATTCTGCAAAATGTTTTTTTGCTCTACCTGACTTTGATTTTTTTCGACTCTTTGGAACCTTTCATTTTTTTTCAGAACTTGGGTGTGTTCCTTAGGTTTCATAGAAATGCAAGTTCTTCCTGTTATTGTAGTACCATGACTTCTTTTAGTGATTTTTAACGTGAGAATGACTGTATCAATCAGACCAGATATCCATCTAGCTCAGTATTGCATCTTTAGCAGTGGCCAGTAGCAGATATTTTTTGAGAAAAATAATGACAGGAAAAGCATATAATGATACTTTTCCAGGCTTTAATTTGACATTCTGGATGGAAGATGTTGTTTATATCTAACAGTAATGTTGTGAAGTCCTGAGAGCTTACTGAGAAATACTACTGTTATTGGGCCCAATTTCAGCAATATCTTATGACATACTGGCTTGGCTGACCTCATCTTAAGGTTTAACCTTTATTTCTCTTAATTATAATTTAAAATCAGAATTGACCAAAAAGCAGTATATATTGCTGCTATTGTATGGTGTTAGTTATCTCAGATTCCTTCAGTGTTGTTTGGATGTCCCTGAAGTACAGCCTTGGATTCTTCGTTTACTCTTCCACCTGAAGTAGAAAAAATTCATATGAATTTAACAGGAAATGATCAGTTGGATCTAGCAGGTTTTCTGATAAGACTTCTGGATCTAAGGAGAAATGGTAAAATTTCTCTAGGGGACTTCCAGACAAACATACCTGGTTTGTTTCTGGTCTTGTTTTGTGAACGTTATTTGCTGGAAAACATTGTGGTGGTATAGTTTTATGAAATACTTGAGGGAGGTCCTAAAGGACAAATGCAATAAACATTTCTGTTCCTTCAGAGCCTGGCATTTGGTCCTACACTGGTTATATCTACTTACAATGACAAGTACAGAGCATCACTTAATTCTGCATAAACATAAGTATTTATACTGTCTTAGAGGTAGTGGGATTCCTGGCTTGTCGTTCTGCCATAGGAAGATTAATTCTGCCTTGGGATTAAAGTGAAACAATTCTACTTTGTCATTATCTGATGCATCTTCCAACATTATTTGGTGGATTAACTGAGGCATAATTGTTGCTTAGACCTCTCTGCTATGATTAAATTTAAACAAAAAAAAAATCCATGCAATTATTACTTCATTGAGCTAAATTCCTGGATTATTGCAGTAGCGGCATCCTTTGTCTGAGAACACGGGATTTTTTTAATCCCTAGCATTATGTGAAGCTTTAATCACATGTTCATCTCCTATTCGTGATCTAGGAAATGTCATCACTTTATATAGCTAAGAAGTACAGAGTGTAATCTAAGGATTAGGAAAAGGCAAATCTTCCTATCCACTTGACCTTGAATATCTGATTGGATTTGATGAGTGATCTGGTATGATTTTCCCCAATTATCTAAACCTTGATGTACATGAATGATAGATATCAAATGAGTTGTGGAAATCTTCTGGGTTTAATGCTCAATTTTATTTCATATTCTTTTAAGTTTCAAGTGCAAAGAAATGACAGGAAAAAAGCAAGAAAAATCACAGGAAAAAAATGTGGTTTTGACATAAGATAACAGCATATAGGGTCTGATTTCCTGCCCCCCCCCCCTCTTTTCTTTCAAAGTGAAAATCTTTTGATAGCTGTGGAGCTGCCTGAACTCCTGAACAGGAAATAGGAAGAACTCTTTGTAGTGTGATTTGCTATGGTGGTTTATCATAAGAAAAGTCATTTGAATTTAAAACAAATGGGGAAAATGATGATCATCTGTTTAACAGTTGATTGGCTGCCCTTTGTGGGTTTCAGTGGTTTGATCAAACAAGTGGAAGCTTAATTAAACAGTGGAAGTAAGGATAGGTAAGGAAGTGGTGGTTAAAATCATCAGTAAAAAGTATTCAGTTATTCAGGGTAGGAAAGCTGATCTTCAGACTAATTGACTGTCAAATTTATCTTAACTTGACAAGAGGAGTGATTACTGGTGAAAGAAGAGAATATTCTTTTGCAACCTTTTAATGGTTTTTGTTATATAGTTGCATTATTATAAGTATTGCTGCAAGTGAATCAAAATACTTAGAATTATTCACGAAGGTATGTAGCGTTAATCAAGTTGTGACCAAATATTGAGTTCAGATATTTTTTTGCTATGCAAGCCAAAATGTTTAAGAAATATAACTTTATTGATCTTTTGAGAAAGTTATGCGGTTGGTTCATCTGCAGAACGTTACGGTTGATACTGTTAGAGGTGCTCTCTGAACTGTTCCAGTACACTTGAACCATGGCAAATTTTAGACTTCTAAATGGAAGCTCTTGCTTTCAATTTTGTAATATTTCTATTGTTACCTGTGAAGATCCTTGAACCACTGTTCCTTCATTAATCCATAAATCTAGTTTACAGTGCCTTACTCTTCTAAATACAGTTTTTATGACACTAAATTTCCAGGCAGGCAGAGGATAAAAGGACAGTATATGCCGTAATCTTTAGTTGTGTAGAATAGCACATGCCTTAGTAGGAGAAAACAATTCTTTAGCTTTATCTGCCATTGAGAAACATGGTGAACTTGCTTTTTTGATGTTAAAGCTACTTTTATCCTATAAATTTAGGTGATCTGTTATATACTTAAAACAGCTTATGTCTTTATTGTAACAATTGCTCCCTCTAATTACTGGAAAATTAAAGTCTTATGTCAATCTAACTACCAGAAGTCATCTATGCACATCTATACTACATCAGTGCTTAGCTTCACTTCAAATCTTGAATTTTATAATTCTAGTATCTCCCTAAAAGAAGTCAAACTATGCTGGGTGTTTCTGTTTTTCTGAACAGCTTCTAATTCTAACATTAGACAGTAATACTAAATCAAGTAATTCGTTAAAATGTTGTAATTGCATTTCTTTTGATCATAACAAAGTAGATGCATTTTTATTACAATTTTAATATTTGGTATATTTGAGTGGAAAAGGTTACATTCTTAGGGTTTTTAGGCAATCACTTGAAACTATGCAGCCGGAGGAATGAGCTTAATATGTGTGTAGCGTTACTAGTGTGTGCTAAATGCAACATTAAAAATCGGTGTGTTTTCTCCCTGTAAATCGTATAAACCTTTTCAAATATCCAGCCTTATTTTCCAAGAGAAATTCAAGAACTTCATCATAACCACCCTTGATATAGTGGGGGAGCAGGGATAACACTAGTTCATTAGTATTTTAGAGTACAGCTATAGTACTAGACTCAAAGTTTTTGAATTGTACACTCAGGTTTGAAGTGAAAGACTTCTAAAATACCAGGCACCTGCTTTTGGTGAGTGGGAACACCATGCTCTAGAAAACTTCAGTCTTAATTTCATCTGGCAAGGAATTTCAAAATAACTTTGTCTAGGTGGCCGTAACACTCCAGTATGTAAGTGGCATCTACAGAAACATGTGAATTACACTTTACTAGTATTTACCTGTTAAAATAACATTCGTAAAATAGTTGTTCTCAGCCTGTGGGTCTGTGAACTGAGGGATACTACAGCATGGAGGATGCTTTAGGAAAGGGTTGCTTCATAGAGTGAATCCTCTAGACTTTATTTCTAGATTTCTATATTAATAGAATCCATATCCCCCCAAAACTTTCTAGGAGCTTACCAAAAAATTCTTTGAAAGCATAGGCGTAGACTCTTCTTCCAGAAGCATTTGGGTTAGAGTCTAGTTTTACTTGTTTAGTTCTTCAATTATAAGACATTAACTTGGCTAAAAAGTGTATTTATTTCCTCTTCTGTGCTAGTGAGATGAGAACTTGTAGAAAAAAATAAACTGAAGGCTCAGTTATGAGAGAGGATGTTAGTGCTATCTTTTTTTGCGGTGGTGAATGGGATTGAACTAGTCTTCATTAAGCTAAACTGTTAATGATGCATCTTCTTTAATAGGAAGAAAAGTATTGGTTTACCAGTCATAGTTCCTTCTATTTTTTAATTGGTGAAGAAAAGTCATTTCGAACTAACTTGTCTCCTAAAGTGTAGCTAGAGGATGCTTTCCTCCTTCTGTGTTTAATCAGTCTTTTTTGATCACACTCAATTTCTGTGACTCTCTGGTTTGCCTGTTTTGATTGCACTGAAACCTTTAATGCTTTTGACAAATGTCACTAACTTCTCCTGGTCAAGTAGAATTCAAGCTTAAGTGGTGATGCCTGGGTGTTTTGTTTTTACTATGAATTTAACTAATAAGCTATTAAGATGAATGTGGAGGACAAATGTTTATTATCCTAGAAGACCTTTTATAGCAATTCTGTACTTGGTTGTATTTTGATAGTCCCATGGTAACGCGTTTAATCTACTGCACCCTCCAGCATGCTGGAATCCAGTCCAACAAAGTGGCTTAGATGTGGAATGGTTCAGCAGATGCTTCATTTTTAGTCTGCTTGTGAACTCCTTGTCTTCCCTCACCAGTGGAGTGGAATCTGCTGTATTTTTGTTAGCACAGTGGACAGTCAGTATTAAGAGTTATAATGAAGAATCAATTTTGCGTATACTTGAAATGCCTCTGGAATGCATAGTATCACGAGGTCTAGGTTTGGACTATCATTCCTAATGTGGTATTTGGTATAGTGCTAATCCCAGATTTTTGGGATATGATTTATGTGCTTAATAGTGTTTGAAAGCTTTAAGGAGATTGGATTGACATTTGCTCATAAGTGTAGAGTAAGCATGGTTAACTCCATGGACCTGTGTATCTAATGCATTATGCATTATGCTGTAATGCATTAACTTGAAAGTGATTTTTTTAATTACATTGATTTTGAAGAGTCACAGCTTTTCAGATTGTGGTCTTAAGCTGAGAAAATAACAGACTTGCTTTTTCTTGAACAGAAATTGAAAAATTCCAAAAAGGGGAAGGGAAGGAAGAAGAAAAGTATATTGATGTGGTCATCAATAAAAATATGAAGTTGGGACAAAAAGTTTTGATTCCAGTTAAGCAATTCCCTAAGGTAAGTCCACTTGTTATGCTTTACAAACCTAAGTGCTTTTAAGAGACAGTTACCTAGTTAAGATATTAGAGGAATTTGTTACATTTAAAACAGTATTAACCCTACTAATGCTATCCTGTGGCCTGTTCCATAGAAATTCTTATGTAATTGTTTTTACAGAAAATAGAGTTGAACATAGATGTTATTGCATACTTACTAAGGTAAACTCTTACAAGCAATATTCTCTGCTTGTGCTGGAAGAGATACTGTATTTTCCATTTCACATAACAAAAAGGAAATGATTGTTTGAATTATATTGAAAATATATTCAGAGTTCCAAGAAACCACCTCTCTTGAAGTCAGCTTTAGGAATTATAGCTTAATATGAGAATTATATGCCTAAATACTCTGTTTATAATCTGGGCCTAAATATCTCCAGTGATTCTTTTCTCCTTTTTAAATGCTGTTCTGTATACAATGCTGTATTTTCTGTTATTTGGAAAGCTAGGATCTCTTCTCTCGACTTTCTAGATAAGGTTTTGACTTTCATTTAATACTGGATTGTTCAGGCTGGTTATTCTCTCCTAAAGGTTGGAAAGGGGATGGCTTAATTCTCTGTTCAAAGTAATACTTGGTGACGTTTCACTTTGGCACTGACGCAAGTGAACTCTACAGTAGGAAAGTTTCTTGTTACAATAAATGAGCAGGAGAGTGTTGCCAATCATGCAAAAAGTAGTATTTTGAGAACAGGTGATAAGAGTCATGTTTTTCAGATAGCTAAAAATTCTCCTCAGAAAGCAGGATCCTCTTCAGAATAGCAATAGGGATGAATTATATTTGAGTTGACTCTGGTGCTGTGCTTTGAAACTTTTATTGTAGGCAAAAGTGCAGTTTAAAATGCACCACTAGAAAATGAGTTCATTATGTAAATTTTCCTTCCTTTCACCCTTTTAAAAATTTCAGCCTGTATTGTAATGTTGAATTAGGTTTACCTGTACTATTAAATTATGCAGTCTGTTCTAGGGAAAGTAGGAACTATTTTGTTAATATTTTTGGCCATCATGAATTCTTAATGTTTCTTTCCTGCCAGCTGTTCTGGAGTAAAAAACTGCTACATGGAAGCATTTATTCAGCATTCAATAGGCTGTGGAACTTTATTTATCTCTTAAAATTTAAGGTTAATGCTATGAAAATCAGAATAATATCATTTTGCTTGAAATGGCTTTCTTTTTTCCTACTGGAAGCTTCAAGACTGCTTTTGTCTCTGCTTATGGAACAAAGAAATTCAGTTATTCTTTCTTCCATTTCATTCAATCTCTTCTAAATAGGTTTCCTCATGCTATCTGTGTTTTCCTTCTGAGCCATGCTGGTACCTTGTAGGGATTGCAGAGTTTCACGAAAGGTTGCTTCCTGAATTTGTGAGCTTGTGTACCCTTTATATGTGGACAGCTGTTTGACTTCAAATTCACAGTTCTATCTTTCATGACAGCAAAGAATTATGTTCAAACGTC
This sequence comes from Dromaius novaehollandiae, assembly GCF_036370855.1. Taxonomy (NCBI): domain Eukaryota; kingdom Metazoa; phylum Chordata; class Aves; order Casuariiformes; family Dromaiidae; genus Dromaius; species Dromaius novaehollandiae. The sequence goes on from NC_088099.1 coordinate 162,487,234, forward strand.
ACATATACAGAATCATAAAAAGAAAGTTAACAGATTAGGGACGCTTACATTGTCAGTGTGCATAATGAGGATGTCTGTCTTTGAGCCTTGAGATATTTAGGTACCTTAGCTTGAGGAGGGAGGGGAGATGGGGAGGAGAAGGGGGGAAAAAGTGCTTATTGAGAGATACTTTTGCTTCTTTACATAGTGTCAGCTTTTCTTGAAGGTCTAAATACTTCAGGTTTTTTATTAAGGATAGCTAGAAGGAAAGCCCTTGCTTGCTTCTATGGAAAGGGCAGCTCTGTTCTGCTGTGTGCTCAGTAGTTCAGGGTCATGGGCTCATTCTTTGGCTGAGTTGGGGTGAAACCTGCTGGAAAGAAACCTATGTGTATATCCAAAGATACGGAACTCTGATATACTACTGTATGTCTCTGTTCAGAAGACCTGGATCCACAGGGCACATCTGAATGCAACTGCCATGCTGTGTAGACTTACCATGCAAGTTCCTAGGTCTCCATTAGGACTTCCTCCACAGAAGAGTACTATCATCTCTGCCAGCACAGATAATCCAAGGGCTCAAATACAGTTAGTCTTATTTTCCTAATCTAGAGCAAAAGTTCTCTTGAGATAAACATCTCCCTAAGAGAAATAGAAGAGCTGGCTTATCTGTAATAAGATTCACGTCTGTAAATGTGCTGCAGCATTCAGTGCTCAGTCTTGGCTTTCATACTGTTGATCGTGTAATGGAAACAGTCTGACTTAAATGCACAAAACTGTAGTCCTCCTTCAGCAATCTTTTGTAGCAGAGTGGTGTGGGCGAGAAACAGACTCTGAACGGGAGGGCAGTGTGAAATAGGAAGCCCTAAGGTGCACCTTAGCTGTTTTCAGACTTTATTCACTGAATATTTCTTCTGTGGTGAGTGATGTCAGGCTTGAATACACAGGAGAACTTGAGCACAGAGGAGTATACAGGAGAACTGAAAGGTTTTTTTTTGTATCCTAACACTTGCTGTAAATATTAATCTTTTTCCTGTCAGGTGTGTTCAGAGGCTCAAATTAGGAATGCTTTATCAACTCTGTAGGGAGTAGATACAAAATTACTCCAATCACCTTGGTGTTACTGAGCTGGATTTAGAGTGCATGCATTATATATTCATATTCTGCAAAACTGAAACAGAAGGTATTACACAGTGAATATAAAACCTGAAATCACGCTTCATGTAAATGACTTCTGCTTCTAGGCCTTGGTTTCCTGTGGCTGTGTGCAGTTTGCCAAACTTCCTCTATTTTGCCTGCAAGAGGGGTTAGTGTTGGAGTATTGAATGATGTGGATGTGCATCATTAGAGAGACAAGTGGTGGTGCCTCACAGAAATCAAGACTTCTGATTTTTGAGTACTTTTCTCCTCTCTGCTAATCAGTATTAGTGACACATGCTTCAGCAGCTTACAGCTTAAGACTGAGATATATGGGCAAAATCTGTGCAAGAAGCTTATCTGTGTGTAAATGTTGAATTTGGAGACATTCTTCTAGCAAGCTGACTGTCCTTTTGCTTTCTGTATGCCTACAGTCTATGCTAAAGCTGTTGGCTATTGTACAAGGTCCTGGACAGAAAGATACTTCCAGTGTTCTGGGGGTAGAGTTTTTTAGTGTTGGTAAACTGAGCATCTGTTGTTTAGACCTGACCAAATTCAGTAATTGCTAAATCTGTCAAAAATTAGCATTGGGGCATCTAACCTATGTACTAGTTTGGGTTGAATTTGGCAAACCTGGATATGGAGAACGGGAGGAGGAAAAACTAAATTCACTTTTACTTTGGAAACAGCAACACTTTTCCCAAATGAAAAAGAGCTGACTATTGAGCCCTTAGTGTTTAATATCTGAAAACTAAGCTAACTACAAGTGAAAGTATTTGTTAGCAGAAACTATTCTTTTGTTCTTTGTATTTGCCAGTGATTGTCCCCTCACTTAGATTATTAAACCAAACAGTTAACTGACCCAATATGTTTCCTTTTAGTGTTTTTGTCCTTTCTATAGAACTTCCTCTTTAACTCTGACTCTTTGAATAAATCTTAATAGCCTCAACATAGGTCAGACAGTTCTAGCTCTGTTCTGATCAACCTATCATTGCCATGCGCAGTCACATTACCTGTCTTGTCAGATTTTCTCGCAAGTTCATAGGTAAGTCCCGTGCCTACTCATCATCATTACCTCTGGCAGCCCTAGAAGATGACTGGGTGACTACAGCAGAAAGCTGTTCAACTGAAGCTCAGAACATCTGATTTCTTCCACTTTTCAAAAAAAGAATCTGATAGACCTCAGGTTAAAAAGTAGATTTTTCACTTTTTTTTATCTGAGCATCTTTGTTCCCACTGGAAAAAAAAATGCTTAGTGCTCAGAGGTGAGACTTTCCACTGTCTCCGTGTGGATATTGTAAACTTGCCTCCTACCTAACAGCTCTTAGTTGCTTCTGTGCTACCATATGTTTCTTTCAGTCTGAGACCTTTTGTCTTGCTAAAATCTTGACAGTGTTAACAAGCCTAATATCTCATACTAAAGCTAGACAGCCTAAATTATCTGCTTTATGAAGTAATTTGACAAGATAGTCTCAGTCATGTTTGGTTTCTGCTCAAGGTTAATTGTGTATTATTTGAATTAACTTCGTTTATATTCTTTACAATGCATTGCACATTAAAACAAAACTGAACTATTCTGTCTTGACATGATGACAGATAGCGTTACTTGGTGAGACAAAGCCATATGGAAACTCCTCTAGATTCCAGGTCCAGTCAAGCCTTTTCAAAATCTGATTGTATGCAGTCTTGTTATGAATTGTTCAGGTTGATCCAGCTCCGCAGACTTCTTTGAGGAATATCTGTGATTTGGGAATTGCACTCCGAAGTGTTTAGGTGAGGCTTGGATATGCTTTGATAGAACTGTCGGCAATGACGTTACAACTGGGACTTGTGCTACCTGCCAGGCTTAAAAGGAAGGAAGATTAGTGTGTTTATGCAATCTCGTAGGCAAAGGGCCAGCTTTCTGAGGTAGGATTCGGTTCCAGATTAAGTCACCTATGTGTAGTAGTCCACATGGATGCTGGGTGTTTAACTTCTGGTTAGTTGAATGAGATCTAGTGAGGATAGGCATTAGTATTTGATCAGCTGGATACCTCAGCTGATTCTAGGTCAATCAAAGTTCTTTAGCTAAATAGATATTTTTACTTAAAATATTGAAAAATGATGCTACCTTATAGAAGGTATCTACAGTTACTACAAGAAGTTATGCAGAAGTTAATATCTTAATTGTGTGACTAGTTAGAAATCCATTTTACACAACAGCTTAGTTCTGTGTGAGTTTCTTGGATTAGGAGTGAGGAACAAGAATTTGGTTGTAAAGCCATAGCTGTCATGGAAGAACCAGCATCAGCTGTAATATCAGAAATAACTGAATTGGTTTACAGTAATTGACCAAGCTTCATGTTGAATATATGTTTAAAGTTCTGCTACTGTCTTCTGAAAGTTGTGCGAAGGAGATGGCAATTTGATGTGGTACAACATAGATGCTTGAAATACTTAACTTCCTGTAGAGGCCTTATGTTTTTTGAAATGAGTAAGAAAAATCTTCAGGTTCTTCTAGTTTCAACTCACTGTAAGGGAAAGTGCTCTTGAATCTTAAAACATAACTATCTTTTTCTTTGTGATCCTGTCACTGAGGAACCATTAGAGAAAGCTAATATGCCAAAAGAAGCTTTCTATGACTTTGACATTGGCTTGTACAAGCTTTAGTGGAGCATTTGGTCAAGCATTTATTCTTTCACTAAGTATTTTAAGCTGGATGAAGCATTCTCAGCAAACTTGTCTTAGTAGGGATAAACAAGGATTACTTTTTCTATTATATCTCCATTTCTGTAATATTTATGTTTAAACATGCTGTAGCACTGGCATTGGTTCCTTTTTGCTGAAATTTATACGGTAGATCAAATGCTCACAAAAGGAATGTTTCATTTATATGCTTCCTTTGTGGCAATCTTCTCCAGAACTGTTCTCAGAATAATTTCAAGCAATGTGCTGGTGAAGTATCTCCAGGTTATTTTGTCAAACCAAAATTCTGAAAGAAATAGCTTCTAAGCAGTGATTTCCCTAATCTCCATTGTAATATATACAAAAAACTTTTAAAATAAGGACTTATGAATATATAGAGATGAAATAATTTTCAAGCAAAACATGTTGATTTTTGTTAAAGTTTTCTGGTTTTCTTAATATTAAGTCTTTTCTCTTTCTATTGTACATGTATTTCAAATTAAGTATTTTGTAGTTACACAACAGTTAAAAGTAATCTGTAAGAAGGGAATTAATGCTTTCAGTGTAGTTCAGCTATACTTGTAGGCTTGTGGACACCATGGCCAAGAGATGCTCATGTCTGAGGAACTAGGGTATTGTTGACACTTCGTGCTGTAACTTAAAACATAGATTAAACCAGCGGGGTAGAGGGATGTAATTTCGGTGATGCAAGATAGAGCTTTTAGGAAACAGAAGAATATCTGTTCCTGAATCTCACCCTCTTGCTCAAACTGATATGTATCTGGTGATATTTTGATACAACTCTGACAGATTTCAGTGGGCATCACTCATCACTACTACAGTGTTACTTGGCTTGAACAGTAGCTGATGTAACAAATTTCCTCATCTCTCATCCTTTTTTTCCCCCAGCTCTGTTCTGGATCTTGATGCTGTTGTTGCAAAGGTGGCTTAAATTTGTAGCTATGGTCTTCAGTTTTCTCAGGCTACCCGTGTTTGGCACATCCTTTGGAGCAGGTCCAGAAACAGCTTTGAGATACAGATTTTATGTTTATATACCATCAACCAAAATAAGTTCCTGATTCTTACCTACGACATCAGAAGCTGCTTTAACTTAGACTGTCCCTAACTTTAAAGTAGGTGATTCATCCACATTATAGAATAACCTTTCATGGTTGGCACTTGCTCAGAGTTCAGGTGGTCTACAGAAGTAGGAACACGATGATAGCTTCCACACCACCTTGGGTTAAAAGCAGTGCAGCTGCTTTCATACAGTGTTAAAGTGATTGATTGCAACTTCAGGTTGTATTCTGAATGCATGCATTCAGACATGATAAAGCCATACTGGGAAGAAAAGTGAGTGGAGAAGAGTCTGGCTTGTTGGATTCTGAGCCAGAGCTAATAAATGTGACTGGAACTGACTTGTCTGGAACTACCCACGTACCTTGTTGTTATCCAGTGTCTCTAATTCAAAGATGGTGTGCAAGCTTGAGCTGATTACCAGACCCAACTTTGTTTTGTTTGTTCTCATGAGAACATATGAGCATGTAAAAGGGGCGCATGAACTCTCTAGGAATGTGATGTCTAGGATGTGATGTGAAGTGCCTGTGAAATTCATGCATGAGCTAACTTGGATAAGGATTAACTTGGGTCCACCAGGATTATTTGCTTCTGATTCACCAGCAGCTAGGCTAGATTTATTGATTTGTTAATTTGCTAATAAAAACTTCTGTCTTCTACTGCGTGTTTTTATACCTTTAGATTTGAGTTTTCATCTTTCTTGATACTGGGAATAATAAAATTGATGTAAATAATAGTACTAATTTAGTAGTTGATATAACTTTGAGTGTTCAGATATCCCCTGTGAAGTAAAAAAGAAAACAATAGTTCAAAGAAACTTCAGTACCTATTCATAATAAATGATTTGTTTTCTATTTTTTTCTACTTAAAGGATTTATTCACTCTCGTCAATAAATGGATTTTATTTATGGAATAATAGATGAACTCTGAAATGTGACATTGCGCTTAGCTCTGTTATTTGTGTGCAAAGTCTTTAGGACGACATTGTAAACTGCTTTTTAGTAACCTTCACTAACGTTCTCATGATTTTAGGCTATATCTAGAGGTACTATATCCTCAAATCAGCAGGTTTTATCAGATTTGCGGCACAGATTTTTTCATGCTTCAGACTTGTCAAATCTAATATATTGCGCCTCAGTGCACAGGAAAGAATAGTTCACTTTATCTCAAGATACAGCTAATACATTTTCATGTTAACTAAATGTGTTGCCTAGAAGATCTGTGCGGCTGCTTATACAGCTACCATAATGTCTAGCTTCCACATTAGAAATACTTTGCCTTTGAGAAGGTTACTTTTGGTGGTAGTGGAGTTTTGTAGGGCAAGTTTTAGACAGACAGAAGTATTGAACTGTTTGGCTTTAATTAGAGTAGTTAATACTGCAGTATTAACAAACTGGCTTTGGGACACACAGGTATCCTGTTTTTTAGTTACTCTTGTTCCAGGGTGATTTTCCTGCAAACGGCATGTGCAGTGGAATGCACTTCCTTTGCAAGTATGCACTTTAATTTGTAAGTTATATTTCTAGGTTTTTTTTTTTACCTGTTGAATGGTTGAATTTCTTTCAGTTAAGAAGTGATATTCAGCACTGTTGCATGGTTAAATACATGCTTTCCTATTCCTAAGTCGTCATCAAATGGTTTTGAGTAATACTAGATCTGAATATGTTAATGTATTAAAACTGTTGGTTAGAAGTTTGGACTGTATCAGATAGGGTATGCAACATTCTGAAATAGACTTTTAATTTACAGGACACAGATCTCATTTAGAAATGTGGCATATCTATTTCTATTCCTTTTCTTAATAGCTTACAAGCCTACTTTTAAAGATAAACCTAAGTTACCCTAAGTAATACTTGAAATGTTAATGTGATATTTCATTACATGAGGACCTCTCTTTGAGTTTAACTATAAAGTTACTGTTCTTAAGAAATAATCCTTCATTTAAGGGAATTTTTGACAAGACGACATTGATTTTTTAGAAGTTCTGTATTTATTCATTTTTCAATTATTTTGAATGCTTTCCTTGTAAATATATCTCCAGTAATCATAAAATCAGATGCCCAAGTTGGAAGGGACCTCTGGAGAACATCTGGTGCAATTTTCTGTTGAAATCATGGCCTTAGACTAAATTATACAGGGCCCTGGGGCTGTCTTGAGTACTTCCAACAAGGGAAATTCTACTTCTCTGGGCAACTTATTTCAAATACTTATTTTTCTTGATGGTAGTTTAGGAGCTATAAAAATACTGTTGTCGTACATTGATTCAGAACACTAAGAAATCATCTGAGGACTCTTTGGATGTTTGAACTAATACAACTTAAGAAAAGACTGGTTTATGAAAGACTTCAAATTCAATAGCTTCTGTGGACTGTCCATAGACAATTATTCAACAGTGTCTTGATTCTAGCTCATGCCCATAATGGGAATCAAACTTGCAAGAACTGAAGGCATAACAATTAGATTTTCTTATTAAATAGACTTTAAAGCTTACATTTCTTTTTGTCTAAAGATATTAAGTAAATGAACTGGAGTTACACAGTTTCTTCCTTGTAGGGTGACTGTGGTTGGGCCTTTTTCATCAGCACTTTGGTAGCAGCTCAAATAATCCATTATTGCTGCTATGCCATTGCCAGTGTTTTCAGGTATTTAAAGGAATAGGGAAATCAAATAAGATCATCTTGGCCCTTTAATGACACTGAAGGAGGAGTCAAAGATGACCTATGAACTATTTCATAAACTTGAGGGAGGCCACAAAAACAAGTACTTTAAATCTTTGCTGTACAGAACCATCATATTTTACTTGTGCCTAAGGTTGTCTGTTGTTAACATGGTTGATCTCTTATATTCCATCAGTCTGAATATCCTGGTTTTATAAAGCTTTATTGGGGATGGTAAATATTTCTGAATAGCGTTTTATTGATAAGTAATTCTTATATTTCCTTTTATTGGTAGAAAATTAACTATGAGTTTAAGGAATCACTTACAACATTCCATACAAATTTGAAAGCATTGATTATTTTTCAGTGCTTGAGAGGAAAAAAAATGCAAAAAAATCTGATATATCCTTTAAGAGCTCTTAGTCTTCTCTGTAATTATCCTTCAAATTTCATATACCTTTCAGAACCAGATGCATCTGTGATGTACAAAAGTACAGGACTGAATCTACACAGCTGCTCTCTTCCAGTCTGTGACTGGGAATATACATCCTATGGAGCAGCTCTCATGAGCACTCTCATGCCTCCTGGCTCCTCTAAGCCCAATTTTGTGTCCCTGCAAGTGGCAGTAGGCAGTTTCTCTTTTTTGTCTTTTATTTTCCTGTGTTATGGAGGAAATTAGATTTGTTTGCTTTAGTGTTTCCCATCTAAATCCCCTTCTGGGGTGGAAGAGCCCCAGGCATTCAAAAGTAGCCTCTATTTCAGTGTTTTTCTGTAAATAGGAGTGGTTGCATTTTCTTTAATATACTTCCTTTATTTTTGTGGCACACCACTTTACACCACTAAGATAATTTAGGGGGAGGAATGTTATGATTATGAACCCCAACTGATTTTAGAAAGCTTGAAAGATAATAAGGGTTGAGTGGCAGCTGAGAAGTTGTCTTTAAAGGCTATAATTTTGTTTGGGATTGTATTTATATGTTTGTTCCCTGTCTGTTTCTATGATTGCATAGAGTATACTGTATGTGTTACTGCATTACTTTCAGGGAGGATAAGGTTTTTTCCCCCTTCAAAGGTTTGGTTACTATTGCATCTGTGGGAGACTGTTGTCAGCTCTGTTCTTACGGCTATTCACATGCTAACAGCTGTTGAAAAGCTGAGTTGTAGTTCAGATATCTCTGCTCAGTTTTGAATGTGATGAACTTGAGTTCCTTTTATACTATTTGATAATTCTGAGTTCAGATGTTGCTAGGTTTCTGTTTCTATCTGGAGGAGCCACTGAAGTGCTAATAACTGTCCTACTAATCTGTATTTAATGGCTATAAAATTTATGATTTGATATGACTGCACCTACAACAGTGTTTCAGCAAAATATTTCCCTATTGCATTTGTTTTTGATGGTTAAAAGTCCAGTGTAATGAGCTAATAATCTTTGTTTTTTCTTACAGTTCAACTTTGTGGGAAAACTTTTGGGTCCACGTGGCAATTCTTTAAAGCGCTTACAGGAAGAAACACTGACCAAAATGTCTATTTTGGGAAAAGGTTCTATGAGGGACAAGACAAAGGTAAAAAGACTTGAAAATGTTAGTGAAGAGTGAAACCTGGATTTCTTAACTTTAATTTTTCTGGAGAGGTGAACAAACCCTGTGACAAAAAGGTGGCGGGGGGGACAAATATAAAGCATCGAATATCCTAATACAGGTTAGGTCCATATGGAATTGTTTTCCCTATGGAGTCTGCTCTCAATACTAATATTTTGAGTCTACAATGAACTGTTCTCAGCGCCCCCCCCCCCCCCCCCCCAAACTAGGGCTCCTCAAAATAACTGGGGCATTATCAGAGGCACAATGTAGCTTGTTCTTGTCCAGCTTGTAATGAGTAATGGCCTAGTGAACATTGTAGTATCTTCAGTTTTGAAGAACTGACTTGCAAATAGACTCAAAGGAACATTAATTTTCATAGAAAGTAAGTGGAAAAATAGCTGAGGAAAGGAGACAGCAAAATACAAATGGGGAGGAAAAAAATCAGACATGACTCTTTCTGGATGACTTATGCAATTTAACTACGATCACAATTTGTCAGCTGCTTTTCATGGTAGGTGTTTGATTAAGGTGGCAATATCTATTACAAGAGCCATGGCTGACAGCAGTAGAGAAACCTATTGCTTCATAGGTGTCTGTACAAAGCAATTTGAATCTTCTGTGTGGCGAAATAAGTCTCCAATTAAATTTGTAGCAGACAGACTGTACATTGGGTGAGGAGATGTCACAGGTGACATGACAAGATGCACCATGTATGTGGTGAGTTGTATTTTATTGGGAGTATTCCAAATGATACGAATCAAACATGGAAAATAAAATATTTTTGACTGTACTATACCACATTTGGAAGGCCTCTAGTGAAATCTGTTGCTGGTTCACCTTGTAATCTGAAATGTAAAAATACTGTGTGCTATAAAGCTCAATAATGAAATGAAGGGTGACTAAGAGGGCTGGCTCTTGAATTTCCTTATGTTTAAAGATATAACTTGTCAGCATAACTCTCCATCAGAAAATTGTAAATATTATGATTTAAAGTATTGATCAAGAACGTGATTAGAGCTCACAAATGACTTGTGTTTTTTTTTCCTGTAAAACTAGATTAAACTTTTAATTGCCCTGTGAAGATGTTTTAAAATATATTCCCATATAATAAAAATTGTGGAAGATGTAAAAAGAATGTTTTTGGAATGGGAGCTATAACATGTAATATGGATGCAGCTTAATTGTATGGAACTTGTATAGTCTAAGTCGTCTAATTAGGATCTTGGCTATGGAAAACACTGTGTATTACAAGTAATTCAAAGAGGAAGTAAGATGGTTCAGCTGAGATTTGGATTAGTTAAGTGTATAAGCTGGATTTACTACAAATCAGGCTGACAAAGAATATACGACTCCAAATATTGTCTTAACACTTGATGGACTTTGTGTCTTGTAGAACAGATGTCAAATTGTTCTTTTTGCCAGGTTACATACAGTTCATTATAGACTCAAAATATTGTGTGTGGCTCCAAGTGTTTTGCCTCACATTGCAGTGTTGATGGCAGTTGGTATCCTTGGATCTTTCCAGTGTGATAGCTTCTCCCTGTTAGCTAGTGAGCTATGTGAGCAAGCTGAAAAAACATGATTTTCTCATCTGTTAATTTGCATTTTTTAGGACAGGAGGAATTGACAAAGTATAATTGCAATTATGTGGAACTTTTTTCTGGTTCTTCTTGAGTCTTAATGATTCATGTTAGGGTCAGATGAAATTGGAATCTCCTGAACAATACAGTATTCTCCTGCTGATCAGGACATCAGAGCAATGTCTTGTTATGGTAATCTGGTAGAAGGTTTCAGAAGTGCTTAGATGATACATTTCAATGGCACTTGTAAACTGCAGTTTTAAGACCTCTGAAAATCATACACAGTTTGAACTTTGAATAAAAAAAATTCTGACCATACCAGTGCTTAAGAAAGCAAAGTTCTTCATGCTACCATTGATATAAAGGAAAACTTCAGCTGTTTTTATGGTGCAACTTTGCCTTCAGTACTAATCAGTACTAACTTAAACCAGCTGAAAATCTGATGTGTAGTCTCATAAGTTTATTGCATCTTTGACTGCTGTCATTAACAAGCTAGACTTCTCTAAGCTACCTGGCTTTATTTGTTGTGATCGCAGATTCTGGGATAAGCTAATGACTGGAGGCTCTAGATCAGATCCTCAGGTATGGCTTCATGCAATCTGTTAGCACACATGCTAGGCTGCCAGTTTTAAGTGTGTAATGATTACCTGAAGAAATGAGGTGGTAAAAGTTTTCCTTAAACTTTCCAAGTAAGATATTTGTAGTTCTTGAAGTTCTTGTCGCTTAAACCTTTTTGAGCTTTATGAGGTAAACTTAAAAAGCCTGTGGAAGACAGTTATTGATGTAAAGGGTTGACAAAATGTTAATAGCAGAGATGACTTGTTTTGCAAGTTCACTAGGGAAAGAGATGAATCAGGAAACAGCATTGTCTTACTAAAATCATTTTGGGGTAATGGTATTTCTTTTTAAAGTATTCTGTCTGCTTGCTAATAGGAGATCTGGGTTAAAAACAATGTTTAAGGATGTTTTTTGTATCTGCCTGGTTTGTTAGTCCTTAAAAATCTGAGTTCTAGAATTAGTCTAGAGTTTCTCTTGCCCTCTCGTTTTGTCAGCTTCTGGGGGTCTATTTGATGTATCTACCTATGATAAGTAATATCTAAATACATATCCAAATTGCAGAGGAGAGTTGCTGAGTTTTTTCAAGCTGTGCTGTTGCTTCATCACTGCGTTTTCAGTAGTGATTGCTCAGGGCACTACCCAGGCTTTCAGGTGTCAATGGGAGAGTGAAACAAAGGATTTATTTGAAGGAGAATTATTTTCATTCTATGTAAAGATTGCTTTTATATTGCTAATCTGAAGAATACAGTTAATCTTCAAATAAAATGGGTTATTCCCACTGTTACCAACAGTTCGAGACTCTTGTCCCTTTCTGAGACTGGTACCAGCCTTGGTTTAATATTGTGAATATGAATGTCTTGTAAAATCTTAAATGAAGCTTGGCTTCTTTCAGAAAACATTAAAATAATATATCAGCTAAACCTAAAGGAGCTTAGGACCTAAATCCAAGGTGGTATAGTGAAGATGCAAATGGACAATACCCTGAGCATGCTTTCAGAAGTACTCAAATACTGTATTTAAAGCAGTAGACTTCTAGGACTGGTATCTAGTTCTTGATAGCTTGAAGAGGAGTATGAGGGAAAGTTAGCAGCCTACAGATGTAATAGATTACAGGGCAAAAAGCATTAACTGTCTTTAGTAGACCTATTGGTAGATGCCCTTTGAGGAATGGTGTTGCTATGCCATAAAGCTGAGTGTAATGCTCTGCTTTCCTTCTGGACTTAGTACCTCATGCCCCCTCATATTATATCCCCTATGGGAATGGGGTAAGCTTCCTCAAAGACACATTGCTGGCCAGCTAAACAGCACTCCTGGATTAGACTAGCCTAGCCAGATCATGTGCTGCCGCGTAATGGAAGGTGAAGTGTACTGTGGACCTAGAAATTGTTGGTGAGGGTACCAGACTGGGAGCAAGCTGTAGCTTTTTTGTTGCGCATCATGAGGATTAAAGAGGACCAGAATGCTGAATGTATTCCCATGGTTGGGAGATGTAGGACACAGGTAGGAGTGGGTGGGCTTTTTCCCATTTGTATGGTGCTGCTAAGAACTGGGGACACCAATGTATTGCCAAGCTGTGTTACTGAATATAAAACTACCTACTTTAATCAAAACAAGTGTTGCCCCAAAAAAGCAAAGCAAGAAAAAAGCTTACCTATGGAAATAATTTTTGAGCAACCTTAATTTAAATCATCTTGTATATTTTGTAAAAATTGTTGATTGAAATCCTTTTTTACCAGCCCCTACACATGAATTGACTCCTTTCTATTTCTTGTTGTTATTGCCATGCAAGTTTATTTTATCTTTCCTTATCTTTTGTTCACTCTTCAATAATTAATGGCTTCTAGTTTTTGAGAGAGGCTCATTCAAAAACTAGCTGATCCCAGCTAAATTCGTTTTTATGTTCCTTTCTCATTTCCTTCCTGTTGTTGCATTTTGTTCTTGTTCTTTTGGATGCCCCAACTTTTTCTGAAATAAATTAGCTGCCTGAAAACGTCATTTGTTAAGCTACTTGGAATACTGCAGTGTTGTAGGGTTTAGTGCTATAAAATTATTTCAGCTTAGTATGGTGAAGTTTAACTCTGTGACAGCTGGTGAAAGCAACAGTACTGAGTTGGGGGTTAATAAACACTAGACAGTTAATGGTGCTACACAGTGTGCAGGTAGTTTGATACCTAAGAAGATTAACCTGTGCCAGGTCACCTGAGGGGAAAGAGTTGATCAGACAATATAGTTGATAAAGCCCAAGAAAAGAGAATTTTCTTATTTCTTTTTAATTCCCTACGCATCTAGTTGCTCAGTTATTCTCCCCTTAAAAAAAGGGGGGGGGGAGGGAAGATACTTGATAGCATCCATATCTTAAAAGATGAAATATGTAAGGAACTCAACTGATGAAAGCATAACTGCTTGCAGGGCTAGATTGTTTATACATCTTGAATAGCTGCTTAAAATAATGATTTAGGTAAGAAACATTTGCTATTAATAGCAAGTATATTTAATAGCAGTAATGTTGATATTAGAGTTTATTTTCTAAGCTCCCTTTGTTATTTGTATTGACAAGATAATGGTTTTGTTGACAAAGTCTAAGTCTATTAACTCTGGCCTGTTAGTTTTCTTACTCTGAGTGCTTTAACAGCTAATCAGGCTGTTCTGATTTGCTTTTTAACTAATCTTTTCAAATAGTCAAACAGTGAGTATGACAATGTTAGTTGTGAGAAGCAGAAACTTGTCACTTATAAAGGCCAACCCATAATTATAATGGAGATCTCAGTTGTCATTGAAGCTGTAATTTTTAGGTAATCTAGTGCTTGTTAAATGTGATAACAGAGTAATTCTTAATACTACCTTAAAAAAAAAAAAAAAAAGAATTCCTAGGTGAGCAGGTCTTCTATCTAGTAATACAGTGCAATTGTATTGTACAGTGCATTGGGTTTGTAATGCGTAAGTGGTTTATTCTCTTGTGATGTCCCCATCATAAATGCATACTTTATATATAAATATAGATATAAGCACATACATGTGTATATATGTATCATAAATACTTATATGTGTATATCCCATATCATGATATGGGTGACATTAGATATCTATCTCAAACTAGTAAATTATATCCTTTAAGTTTGTGAACAATTTGCATGTGAATGCAAATATTTCAGAGAATTGAACTCTTCTCTATATTGAAGCCGTAGTTTCTGCAGTCATCTTCAAGTGATTTGGATGAAGGAGAATAAAAGAAATAAAGTTCTAAAAGCTAGTGAGCTTTTAACAATGTCCTCCCTACCCTCTCCCTAAAATACTGTGAAATGCTAGATTCATATCCAGGCAATACACACTGTACTGTGAAACAGGTACTTGTTGTGGGGTAAAAATGTCAGTGAGAGTAAACTAAGTGAAGAGTTTTAGTGCAGTAATACTAAGAAGAGAATGAAATAAACTTGGATAAAAATCTTGTTGTGTGATGGAACATGAGATCAAATCTGATTCTGAAGACCATTTATCTTTGAGAAAAGAGCTTTTCAATTTCTGCATTATACATTATTATACAGACAGGTGCACTCAGGAAAACTGAGAACTTTCTTCCTTGTGGTACTCTTTGTCTGAGCAGAGGTTGGTTTTGTGTCCTGCTGTGTGTGTTACCAGGCACGTATTATGGATAAGCAAACTGGTACTGTTCTGATATTTTAAAATGATTATGATTTGAAGTGTATCAGGAAGATATAGTTTTTGGCTGTTGACATCTGGATATAAATAAATAGTATGTGTAAATGCCTCCAAAACAATTTTAATTAACACTTTTCTTATATGATACTATGTTTTAAAATGAGGGGAAACAAACAGCAGCAGCAACAAAAAAAAAACTTTTTCTGTTCTTCTAGGAAGAAGAGTTGAGAAAAAGTGGTGAGGCAAAGTACTTCCACCTAAATGATGACCTGCATGTTTTAATTGAAGTCTTTGCTCCACCAGCAGAAGCATATGCCAGAATGGGACATGCGTTGGAAGAAATCAAGAAGTTCCTCATCCCTGTTAGTATTTCTTTCCTAAGAATTCTGGTATTGAATGAACAATTTTCTTCTAAGTTCCTTTATTGGGCTTTGAATATGGTAACAACTTTAGAGAACAATAAACAATTCACAGAGCATGTATTTGTCCTTGATGCTCACTCAAGTCTGTATCCTAGTATTTTGATATTCCTATGTGGAATCAAATGCTTTTAGTTCATGTATAAGGCAATATTTCTTAGTCGAAAAGGCACTGGACTTAAAACTTGGCACCCCAATTTCTATCGTCTCTAAAACTGTTTGATACTGATCAGGTCATGCTGTCCGAACAATACATAACTGTCCACATGTGCTCTCATCTCATAGTGTGACCTTATGAGAGACCTAATTTATCCTTAGCTGGTCATGTGCAAAGTATTTAGGCTTACAAATGATTGAAAAATCTATTAAAATTTGGAAAAATAACCTTTATCTAAGACAAGGGTTCCCCCCTTGTATGTTGAAGCATCAGCATGGGTTTCTATTGTTTCACTAAGAATAGGTAAATTTGCAGTGGTAATATTGCTCCCACACTTAATCCTGAGTTGTTAGTGCTGACAATCAATACAACTTCATATTCTGTCTTTTTCTTTCATAAAGCTAGTGATGATACTTTAGGTATGCCACTTTTGTACTTCTGATGCTTACTTGAGGAGAACTGGCAGTTCTGAAGCCAGTGCTTCTACTCTGCTTAGGCTTTTGAGGTACTTGAAAGTAGACTTATGGCTAGACAAGATAGTAACTCTTGAGACTTGCAGAGAATTCAAGTATACTTGTGCAATATCAGAGCTCCCTCTTATCTGGACATAGATAAGTCTGAATTATAAAAATTCTTTTTTGAAGTCTGGAGTCGTATCGTGTTCCCTGGAAAAAATACCTGATATGCTAAGTATAAGACTAGTGGTTGGGCCGGTGTTTGTTTGGAAAATTTAATGTCAGTAAATGAAAAGAATGGATTCCCAGTTTCTCTAACAGCTGCAATTAAGAACAGGATCACACACTAATATGACTTTCAGGTGTATGGGTAACTGTACAGCTTGGATGTGAAATTGATGTTTGGATGTATAAAATACTTCCAGTATTTGTTTGTGTTCCAGACTGGGGATACGTGGAGACATTGGCATCTTAGAGTTTCTAGTGTTTTCCATAGAAGATTCCTATTTCTCATATAAGGAGCAACCTTGACTACTTTGCAGTGTTAAACTGCTTGCAAGAGTCTACTTCTAGTGCCTGAGCTGTACTTATTAGCATAATATTATTGGATGCGAAATTCCTGATTGTTTAAGCTCTCCAGTGAACATTCTTGTATTGTTGTTGGTTATCAGATGAATGACTATAGAAAGCATGCTCAAGCTACGCTGGCTTATTTTATTCATTATTCACATCCATTATTTTACTACTACTGTTACTTATTGTTCAAGTGATGGTCAGTATCAGATCTTTGAAATACGGAAGACCAAGGTAAGGGAACCTTATTACGAAGATACATATTTCTGCATGACAGCACCACACAAATGTTTCAGAGTATAGACACCATAACTGTTAAGGACTAGTTGGAAACCTGTATATGGCTATGTTAGCAGGGACTACAGGTAGAGGTAGAGGTAGAACTGCAGTTTCTATTCTCCAGTGAAATGGTGCTGATGACATGGCATTGCTGCTGCATTTTGGAGGTTTTACTTTGGACTAACTGTAGTCTAGATACATGAACCTGGAAGTCCTGGAGTGGCTGCAGTTGGTCATGATCTCCTTGACAGTTTCTTCAGGCTTGCTTTTTTCTGAATGGGAACTAGTTTATATGCTCCAGTATTACTCCATGACATGAACCAAAGCACAGTAAGTAGAGGTGATCTGGATGTTCATTTAGAAATGCATCCTAATGCAGACTAAAGCATTAATGTGGATGCACTTAAGGCAGTTGAAGTCCGAAGGGATGTCCTGAGCATTGTGTTCCATGCAAATAAGTAAGCACCAGATCGTAACTTTGTCCAGAATTTCCAAACTGCTTTTGCATTGATGCTCATGAAAAGAGGTAAACTTGCATCTATTCAAACATCTTGACTGGTTTGGTGGGGGACACCCAACAGAATATTTATAGGAATACTGCATTGTCATAGCGCAGAAGGTTGCTGTATTTACATGTAGATCTTCACACTTAATCCTAGGATCAATAATGAAGACTTAAATATTTTTCAGTAAGAGAAGACAAAATTAAGTCACTGGTATTCTAATGAACAAACAGCTGTTTCCTGTTTAGTTGAAAATGTGCTTGATTTGATAAGAAATACCTTCTCTGTGCACTGGAAGTGAGGATATGTGAATGTCTTCTGCCTTTGCATCAAAGATCTTAATTTTTCTTCATTAAGCATAATTCATCAGACATAATAAATGTTTATCAAAACCGAGTAACTAGTATATTGCTGTTAAACCAATATAATTAAAGACTACTGACAAGAACAAATAGATGTATTTGTATACTTTTACTGTTCAATTTTTGATCCTTGCAGCATCAGTTTAATTAGTACAATAAAGGTATGTGATCTTTTCTAGAATATGGGAGCAAGGCAGTGCTACCTTAACTTCCCTTTGGATTTTCAAAGGTAGTTTAGCGTAATGGTTCTAAATAGCCGTAATTCCTCCTGCACACCTCCCCCAGGTGCAACTCCAGGAGGCAATGAGAGCAGCTTTGTCCCTTCTAAAACTGCCATTGGGTTAACTGCTGCAAAACACAGTGTTATTTTCTATGAAGTGTAGTGTAGCGTTCTTAGCAAGCAATCAGTTGTCTTTCAAGAAGAAAGTTCTATCAGTCTGAGTGACCTTTATAATGTGTTTGCTTTAGCGTGTAAGCTAGCTATGCCTTCCAACAACATTAAGTGCTGATCCTAATTTACAAATATGTAGAAGTCCTTTGGTTTTCACATCAGGGCTGAATATACAATTAGATTTGCTAGAATGCAAGATACAAAATATCCTTCAAGTAACTGACTTATTAAAAGCAAACCTTCAAATCTTTCAGGTCCATGAATGAGCACCATTACACTGAATTTAAGTTTTAAGCAGCTGTAACAGTGTACATTGAGCTATACAGAGTTTCTGGGGGAAACAGACACACAAAAGCTTCCTTGAATTTTAATCCAGTCAAAAGTCCTTATAAAGCTGACTTGATTCTAACCTGTCTTCTGCAGGTAGAATGTTGTTTCTGAGCTAGATTATATTTTCCCTTCCTATAAATTAGGAAGTTAAATTAGTCTTGCCAGACTATTTTTTGCTTAATTTGTGAGTAGTGGTAGTCATTCTTTTGATAGCTACAGGATTAGTTGTCTTATGTTACTGGCTACCTAAATTACTTATTTTCCTTGTCTTTAAAGCAATGTATGCATACTTTTGAAAGAACATCATGAACTGGTAAACTTATATCATGCAAGCAGAACTTACAAGTTTTTAATGTAGTTTGCCTTGCTGCCTGCACGTTCAGAGTTTGTAAGATCTGGTGATGAAATGGCTCGTAATGGTGTCTAGAAGGGCTGGTGGGTTTCTGAAAATCTTGCACACTCTTTGGCAGGCCAGAGAAACTAAGGCGGGTATAAAGGTGGCTGGAAAAATGTATGTCCAAGTGTCTAATGCTTTGCTACCAAAATAGAAAGATGTACTGCATAGGGTTCTGCAAGGATCTGCCCTGACATTAAATAAAAATATTTATTAATGTTTTGGCAATCATAATTGGAATGCAATCTCTCAAGGTATAGATGAAGTATAGAGGGAACCTTGTTCACCAAAGATGAGTGCATTTTATGTTGGGAGGAATGATCTCTTGTACAAGCCTTGGTTAGGTAGTAGTTCCTACAGAAGAAAACATCCTCAGTGTTCACAGAAGATTGTAGTCAATAGAGACAGGATGGGCAGCATTCACAAAATATGACAATAGCTCAGTTTGTTCACTTTGAACTAGTCAGCAGTGTTTCATTGAAATGTCAGTCTTGCCTCTTTCTAAATTATATAGAGGGGAGTGTAGTCCAAAAGGTTTCCATGCCCATCCCTTCTTCCAGGTGAAGAGAGGAGATTGTTCTGTCTCCTGAATTTGACTTGAAGTGTGCTGTTTTCCAGCAGTTGATAGTCATAAATCGACCATCTGTTAGCTGTAATTGAAGAATCCATTTCAGAGCCTAATGGATTAACACCACTGCTTATCATGCCTGCTTGTATTGCTGTTTCCTTGTACTGGCCTATCACTCTCTATCCTCCTGCTGCCTCTGGCATTTGTGATAAGGACCATCTTTTCTGTGCCTCTGCTCAGTGGAGTCCTTGCTGTGACTAAGGCTGCTAGGTACTGCAGTAGTGTCTTGCAAGAAGAGGAGGTGGCATCAGGAAGCAAGAGGATTCAGTATGCACAGTAGCAATCCAAATGCATCTTGTTAAAAAAATGAAATTAATATGCCATATACCTGCTGATGAAAGGTATTTTATTAGGAGCTTAATTCTGAGGAGGGTGCATTGTGGAGAAGTTATGAAGGACATGTGTCATGTGCTGTGTCAGAACTTTGACCAAGGTGTCATGTTTGCAGTATGGTCTTAACAATGCATTAACATCTTATTTCAAAATCAAGGTTCTTCACTCTGTACCTTGTATAAAATTTTGTATTTGTAGCCAACTGCCCATACAGGGTTTTCATATGTTAGGTCCAGAAATGGGAAATACAAAATGGATTTCTCTACAGTAGTTGGTCTGGATGATTATAGCTTGACTCTGATAGTTTGACTATATATTCGTCCAACCTCTGTTTTGTAATTGCTTTCTCACAAGCTTCAAATATTTGGTTTGTTGGAACAGTTTAACTGACTTGGTCTTACCAGAGCTTTGTCCTTCTTGGATAACTTTCACAGACTGAGACCAGCAAAGAGCGTGAAAAAATCAATTTTGCTTGCTTGTTGGTTTCTGCTGTTGTCTAAATAGAGAATGATCTTAAATGCACAGCTGGGAATTAACTTTCAGAACCTATTCAAAAGTCAGCTGGTTGGTCAAATGTCTGTATAGTGTCGTGCATTTTTAACACTAGTAACTATCTTCAGGAATGGTATAAAAATTAAAATATTTTTATTTGTGGAAGTCTATGGGAAGCAGAAGGATTCAAGAATAATTAAGCAACATGAAATTTGTGCTAGTATTCATCATCTTCCAGTGCAGAGTTAATGCTCTGGAGTGAACTGCCTGGTGCAAGACTGCCTGACATTCTTTTGGTAGCTGATACATTAATGCAATAAAATCAGATTTCTGATAAGAGTTTAAGATTCTTTGTTTCTTAATGAGATTGTAAAATTGGCAAGATTTGGACAAATTTTCTTTGAAATGGGAGCACTTGTGGGACAGTTTTTAAATGGTGGAAGATGAGAGAAATTTATGCCAGAATTATCACTTCTGTAATAAGAGGACCCATTAATATTTTCACATACTTGATGTGTACATTTACATGCTGAACAAAATATTTTTTCTTTCATTTCACTTCTAAAAATGCATTCCTTGGCCCACTTTAAGTGGGGAAAAATGATGGAAAAATACATTCAGCTCTAAAGAGTTCATTGTGACATTTGTTATTCCTGTGTAATGTGCCAGATTTGGAGGTTGGCTCAAGGTCCTTGAAAAGGCTCTTGTGTATTTGAGAAGTACTGTATTAATTCCATGTAAATAACTTCAGCTCTCATTTCTGTAGACCTTGAGAGAAGATCTGTGCAGAATAACAAATGATGTGTCTCCAGCTTGTTCACCCTTGCATATTGAAGGAATGGAAATCTCAGAATGCTTTCTTGTTAGATAATAGCATGCATTTGTATTAAACAAAATTCATTGTTTATTCTTCTTTTTCTGTCTCCCTTTTAAAAGGGTAAGGTGCCTGATCTATTCCTTGCTCTTGAGGGGCTATTTTGAACATTATATTTCTTCTGCACTGCATCGCAACACTGGACAATTGGATTTTTACTGCTTTTAATGGACTGTTGTTCTCCACCCAAAACTACAAATCGATATCAACTCAGAATATGGGACCTTGATTCATCCACCCCTTTTACCCTTCTCCAGTGTGTCCTAAGTCATCTACAACTTTTAAATGTTTGTGTATTAAGTGGTAAAGCTACCTGGAGGTAATATGCAGTGCAGATGAAAAAGTGATCTAAGCAAAAATTGCAATTAAGACAAAATTCTTTTGGAATATTTGGCTAAATGATATGCTTGTGTTCTGCATATTTCTTAAACTTTTCAATGGTAGGTTGACCTTAATTTAGAAGGAGTGTTTGCTGGTACTAATTTGGTGTGGTGGTTGAATAGTTCTCTTCCCCCTACTCCTCCTCTGTTTTAGGACTACAATGATGAAATCAGACAGGCACAGCTTCAAGAATTAACATACTTGAATGGTGGTTCAGAAAATGCAGAAGTTCCAGTTGTTCGAGGAAAACCATCTATTCGAGCAAGAGGAGTACCAGTTCCTGCTTTGTCCAGGTAAGTATCTTAGCTGCAGGGCAGTTTGATTTGAATGTGTGTATTTTAGGCTTTCCTTCAAAAATAAAAAGCCAAAAAGTAAAATATGTGACGCAAATAAGGACCCCCAAAGTAAGAACAAAAGGTGAGAGAAATCTTGATTCTTCAGAGATGATCTGATTTGTTCTGAATTGAGCTAACAGTGGTGGCAAAGTCTGTCTTGTGAAACTCCTGCACTTTTTCTTAATGTAGATATTCATCATAGGTGCTCAGCCTTACTGTAGGCACCTGCTTGACTCCCAACTGAAGTAGTTGCTTGTTAGGAGCATTTAGATACTAAAGGATTAGCTTGGAACCCACAGCTTTGACAAACTAATGTCTCTCTTGCCTTGAATGACATCTGAAATTCAGAATGATTTCTCTGACTTATGGAATACACTAATTCTTTTTATTATATTGACTGTGACTGTTGTATTGACTGTGACAGTGACTTTTCATGATGGTGTGGTAAAAATCTAGCATCATGGAAGTGTTGGAAGTGGAATTTAGATTTAGGCTCACTTCAGTTGCACTTCACGAAGTGACTTTTGTTTGATTCAGGAAGAGGAAAATTTGCTGTCGATTTTGCTGTACTTTCTTCGATATAGGAGGTGTTCTGTTTTTTTTACTCTTGCATCCCCTCCCTTTATTGCAGTATGCCTTCAGCTCCTTTGAGTCCTGAAGTGCGAAAACAAAGCTGAAGTACAAAACTGTCTCTATCACAGTACAGAGAAATTGTGGCTGCAGCATCTAAGTGTAGCAGTTTTCTAAGAGGAACCATTTTCCTTTGATTTTTGGCTGTGATTCTTATTAATACAAGTTACATTTGGTCATTTAAAATCAGTTCAAAACAATATTCAGAAGTCTTTTTTTAACTCAGATTAAGTGTGTTAGGGAAAAAGTACTGAGGTTTTAGTCTATTTAGAAAGATCTGATTATAGTTATGTGTATCCTGATTCCTGATGATTGTTAACACAATGCAGAATGAATCTTAGAGAATTTACAATTAGTGTTAGTTTTATAAAATTCCTATAAAAGTATAGTGATTTTCTCTAAGTACAAATTTTTGTTCTTACATTCTTAGCTAATTATTGCACAATGAATCTATTCTGCTGCTTTTCTTAACTTTAATGTTATTCAAAATAGTAATAATTATATACTGAGGTTTACTTCTTTAGCACTGTAGTCAGCCATCCATAAGTGCTGTCAAATTACAGTAGAAGTCTTACTTGCTTTCCTGTAATAAATTTTTTTTTTGCTAATTTTATTTAATAGTTTGGGTGGCAGTCACATTGCAAGAGGGAGTAATAGTAAATGTAGTTTTGCTATAAAAGGATTTGCACCTCCACTAGAAAAAGTTTTGGTCCACACTGAGAAACACTGAAAACAGTTCTTATGGTACTGATCAGTAGTATTTTTGTCATGAAGATCTATAAAGGTGTATGTGTTTACTCATGTTATTTGCTTCTATAAAACATATCTGAATTGCTACTGTAAATTTGATGTACTATTTATAAGTATCTGTCTTTACATGTGTAGTATTTAACTCCTTCGAAAGTTCATTTCCGCTTTGGATTATATTTTCAATCACTTTTTTAGTAGTGGATAGTCCATAAAAGTAAGATATAGGTCTGTTTCTTTGCATATTTAATATATGGGTATACTACTTTCTGTGAATGTCACTTGTTTGCAGATAAGTTTTGTTCTTAAATATCTTTAAATTTTCCATAAACATCTGTAACAGCTCTGCTGCACATACTGCGGGCTCAGTACAGACTTGCAGTTCTGTTCCATGTTTTCATTATTCATGTGTCTGTAAGCTGGCGCTTCTGTTATACAGTAGCGGGGTATTGTTTGGTCAGATCTGGTGTTTCTATCACTAAAGTTTTTGATACCTGATTTCCAATACTAAGTATCTACTCAATGCATTCTTAACTCACTATTGTTAGCACTGAATTTTTAACATAACTCCAGTTCCATCTTCTGTGGATTTTGGTGATTACTTCCTTTTATCTAAACCTGCTTTTAATGAAAAACACTTACGCTGCTTTGTGGCTCACTATCTTTTGTAGTTCATCTTATTACCATACAACTGTTGGAGCATCTTCAGAGTAAATCTCTTATTAGCATTTGATTTGGAGATGATCTTGTACATAGAAAATGAAATTGTTTTGTCCTCTCCCTTTTTTACATATGGTCTAAAGAAAACTGGAAGTCTTCCTTTTTTGACTAAAAGACTCCTTGAATGATACTTATAACATAGCTGCTGAGATACAAAAGCCATTGAGTTAAAGACCTCAAACTCAATGTAATGCAGATTCTTTTTTAGCACCAATTGACTTCAGTGAGTAATATTTTCATCAAAGGAAGACTTTAAAGGCTGTGTCTTACTATGTTATATAAAACAGTTTGAATAACAAGCATCCCTGAGACCTCCAAGAGAGGTTGCAGCAAAGCTTGTAAATGATACTTGGGTATCTTCAAAATAGTCTATAGCCTGAGAAGGCTTGTAAAATGAAATATAAAAAGCTCTTTAAAGTAGCTCACCTCAAGCTCCTATCTCTCTTTATTCAGTAGAATGTCTCTAAGGTCTCGGTCTTAACACTGAAATCATCCTGCTGAGGATGTGATAAATCAGAGTTAAAGTTGCTGAATTTTAAGCCTTTATATACTATATTATTCCTGAATAGTTTTTAATTAATAAATACTAACTTATGCCTTTTTATTCCTTATCAGATGTGTTGAGACTGAAAATAATGCATCTTATCAAGTGCCTTCTTTTAAGATGACATATTTATAATGTATGTTTAGCTTCATATAAAAGTTTTACTTTGTGGAAAACAGTATGTTTGTTCTACTTGCATGTAAAATTCTAGGCTGCGCACAGGTATTCCTATATATGGTAAACAGTTTTCTGGTGGCTGTGATTTGACAATAAATTTTTCTGCTATTTCTAGATAGTTTTTTTGACTTGAGCCAAATAAGATTTCTGTATTAAAGTTGGAATTTAATGACTATAGAAGAGTCATCTGCCTTTTGAACTTCATCTTGAGGAACCTGCTTTTTTTCTTGCCATTGATCTTAGGCTTAGAAGAGAGGAAGGCAGAAGGAAATAGCTCTGTTTCTTTTTGTTCTTTCCTCTTAATACAGTCAAAGATGACCTTCAGATGCATTCATAGCATTCCTACCTTGAAGCTGTGGGGATTGTGCTGAATGTCCTACCTTTTCAGGTATCACCTGCCCATTCTGTGCAGCCGAAGAGAAGGGACATGAAAAGTTTGCCCTGGTGAAAGTCAAGTTTTTATTCCTTCAAGACTTTTTTCTATTTTAGACTGTTCATTCTTGAATAACTTTTTGGAGACTTATATAGAATAAAAGATTATACTCTAATTTATTGTGCTACCAAGCTTAGAGTATCATTTTGTTTAGAATGAGGTTGCTACATCTTTGAACTGCTCACTGTAACACATTTCCGGAATCAGTGTTTCTTTAATGCATCTGAATTCCCATCCGGAGTCAGTGCTGTAATAAGTGATAGGTACGATTTGAATGTGAACAGTTATCTGATTAACAAGAGTCCGCAGGTAGGCATGTGTTTACACATGTTAATGTATGCCTCTGAGGACATTTTGCAGCTATAAAAGTAGCACTCTACAACTTAAAGCTCCAATTTTAAGATTAAGTAAAAATGAGATTTGAGAATTTGAATCCTGACTCAAGCTTAAAGGCACTGGAAGAGCAGAATTTGAGGATGGTGGTAGTGAAACTAAGGGTATGGATAAATTAATTTTCCTTACTACTCTGGGTTGAGGTGAGGGGGAGAGCAATGAGTGTCATTAATAATTGAGAATTGCTGTTGTCATTCAGCACACTTTCTAGCTTCATTTAGCTCATTACTGTGAAATGATCTGGACCCAAACAGTTGCGCATAACTGGGCAGGGGGAGATTGAGTTCACTCCCTAGGCTGAGAAGAAATATATTTGAAAGGAAATATTTTGGTTTCACTAAGATGAAGGAAGGAAATTCTTCTGGTCAATCAAAAGACCTTTAATGTGTGTGTGGTTTTTCTTTTGGTGCCTTTCTTAAAGTATTTGACTTTGTTATTCATCCTGAAATTGCTCAATGATTCAAAGTATTCCAAATGGAACTTCCTTCACCTTTTTCTGGACCAGTTGTGGCAATATATGCAGCATGACTGCAACAGTGTCTTTATGCACAGCACATATGCATATGCTTGTATCTTTACAGAAACCTTATTTACTGTGTGGCTGCAGAAGTAAGTTTGTCAGAATGTTGTGCCTACCATGTATTTCGTGTTTTTTGGGTCTGTACTGTTTAAAAGATTTTGAGCTATGTAGAGAAATTCCAAATTTCTCTTAGTATGGCCATTATCCTGCACTGGTGGCCTCTGTGGAGCAGGTCCGATCTTCCATCAGGATTGTCAATCGAAATAGTTTTTTTCATAGGGCCAATATATATGAATAGTGTAATTAAAAATAACAAAATTGTCTTATGCTTATATGAGTTTGCAGGTTTTTTACTTCCATTTATTTTCTTTTGATTCATATTTGCACATGTGCAGGCTGTAATCCTATGACTAATGTCTGGGGACAAGTATTACACAAAAGCTGTAGTTTAAAATATGCTAAACTAAGTCAGAAATGATATCAGATGTGGATGACTGCTGCAGTGTATTCCAACTTCAACTGTTCTTTGAGTCACCAGATCATACTTAAGTCACTCCTGTTGTATAATATCTGGAATCAACTTGTTTCTTTGAAGAATAACTCCTTGTTGAATATGTAAATGTCCTCTGAAAGGTTACTATAGCACAAATATCTTGAGAGAACAAGTTCAGAAACCAGAAGGAAAAAGTGTTGTGTTCAGTGTTTTGTTTCTTTTATCTTGTGATAAATATTGCATTTATAACAAAATGAAACTTGAATCTATATATTGCTTTTAGATAAAAATGTGAAATAATTTGTGTAGGATTGCTTACTTCAGTGGTGAAATATATTAAAAAATAATGCAATGATAAAAAGGCAAAAATCCTAGTTCTGTATCTATAGTTGGCCCTGGATATCGAGATGTTTGATATTTGGTGTTGATTTAAAAAAAGTAACAGTTCTGTTTTTCAGATATCTAATGTAAAATCTTAAAATACTGCTTGAAGAACACTGACTGTAGCTGCCTATGCTCAAAGAATGAAAATATCTCAACGTCTGTAATTATACCAGCTTAGTGAACAGTTTAAATCTCTGCAGAGATATGGAACTATGCTAAAATTAAATAATTCAAACTATTTCCACATTGATTACTAATGTATTAGAGAATTGGTCCTAAATTTCAGAAGTATTTTTTATTTTAAAGTCATTCTTGCATTTACTTTGCCTTCTAGAGGGAGACATTGAAAAGGAGCTTCATATAGCATGAGCTAGTTTTATTTGCATTGTTCCACTAAAATGTAGAAAGTTAAAGCTATGAACTGACTCTGGTTGTGACTTTGTAATCAGAATATTTTTATTAACCCATTCAATTGTGCAGTGAAAAACTTGAAATAAAAATACATAATGAGAGAAGTAGTGATAAATGAAAAAGTAAGGAAGTAGAATTATTGTTGAGGGAAGCTGGTGGGGAGTATCAGCTAGAAGCTATGGTGGCTGTGGCCAAGGCCAGTAACTTAGTTTTTGCAAGCAAATTGCAGAAATAATATAGGGCTACTATAAACTTGATATGGTAAAATTACTAATTAAGGCCAAAGAGGCAGAAGTATTTAAATACTTCTGTAAGGATGTACTTAAGTTGTATGAGCTGGTAAAATACTGCATCGTTGGCAGTCAAGGAGTCTATTAATAATCTGTGAATTGCTTTGAAATGTTCAGAAATGTTCTCTCAGCCTAACAGATAGTATAATATGGTTTTGTGAGGTACTAGATTTTTTGAATGTTCTCCACATTCAAACACCAAGAGTTTATAAGTTACAAAACACAATGCTTAATTTTCCTTAACTGTACTGAGGTAAGGTGTACATAAGGAGTTTCTGTGCAATAAAATTTTCCTTGTAATTACTGTACTACCTTTAAAAATCAAACTAGCCATATTCTAACCTTTTTGTGAAAGGTCTATTCTCCCCTTCTTTAGTCTATTTATGATTGAGAAGACTGCTTTATAAGAAGTCCTTTGAAACTTTTACTGTCTCTTCTTGCTTGCTTTCTCACACCAAATCACAGGTGTAATAATAAAATAGTACTATAGGAAGCTTCATTTTCTGACAAAGATAGTTTTCTTGATACTACCTTCAAGGGATGCTGTGACATACTAGTTAATTTCCTCCCCCCCACACACACGCCTCTGGTACATGGTGTAGTAACTCTCCTTTAATATCCTTGCTTTTTGCTAAGTTTTGCTTTATTTTGTCCCTGGGCCCTAGATTGAAAGTGCATTTTTCAGTGCAAAGCCCAGAAGTTAATTACCAAGCTCTTGGAGTAAAAGTCATTCTTAATTTAATGACCTGTGTTACCTGTACACTTAATAGGGAAGGGTTAATTTTCTTCACTGGATTCACAACTGCCAATTACTAAATGCTGGGAAATCAAAGCCAAACTGATGAAATGGAGAATTATTTCAAACTTTCTAATCTGTTTTAGAGCAGTAAACTGTTTCTTTGAGACTAGGTCTGAGAGTGATCTTAATTACATAATACTATCATTCTCTTTTAAAATGTGGATGGAAGTGGTGATAATAGTACCTGGCTAAAAAAGCTATGACTTTGTGTGTCTAATACTATCCATCTACTAGAGTCTGAGTAGAAAATACAGTTAATAGGTGCTTGAGGAACCGGATTTCCCTCACACAGAGGAATTCTGTGGTATTCTGGATAGTGTACTGACTTAAGATTCAGAACAATATTTTTTCCTCAATGTAGCGCAAAAAAAAAAAAAACCTACTGCCTCCTGTGATGCTTTACTATTACAGGATCATATACATAATTATGTACTGTTTGTGGTATCATAAACCTGAGGGACCACAGGTGAGGACCACTTACCATTTTACACACTAACCATGTTTCAAAGTATATGAAAAGTTGGAAGGCGGACATGTGGAGGGTCCAGTGTCTGTTTAGGTACACAGTTTATTTGTATTGTCAGTCTGTGTTGTAAAGATGTGCTTGTGGGCCTTGGGGCAAAGAGGATGTTCAGAAGTCCTCTGAAGGAGAATGAGGTAGCACAGTAGCGAGGAGGGAAAACAAAAGGGCAAAAAGGCCCTTTTAATCAAATATGAGCAGATAATGAAGGCTGGCATCACGGACTGATGGAGAATGAGTATTTTGGTAATGTACGGTGTGTAAGGCTTGGAGTAATGCCTTGTAGCCTTTAGAAGTGGAAACAAAGACTATAACCAAGACCCAGTGGAAGGTTTAAAGAGGGGACTAACAGATGAGGTGATGTATTAGGAGAATGATCAAATTTCAGATTCAGAAGCAGCCTGAATGGATATTAATATAGCACAGTGTTAGTTGAAAGAAAATATATTTCCAGTAATTGTGCTGCTTATGATGAAACCATGGATTACGTAGTTGAACCTAATTTGTGGGTCACGTTGGTGTTTTATAGCTATTTGAACAAATATGACATAATGTTCATTAAAATGAATGGGAATTTGGTATCTGATCACTGACACTTCAGAAATTGCAAAATCTGCTTTTGTAAACCCTGGATTGATATGAAAATGTCTGATGGGAGAGAGGGAATCCTTTCATTGTATTAAACTTTTGATGTCACCTAAAATCTTCATGCCAAATAGTGTTTTGTGTGAATTGAAAAGAAAAGCCATGTTTTTATACTGTTCATATTAAAAAATAATTAAAGAAAAGCACAGTATGAGTGCAGACTGTGTTCAAGGACCAGGAGAGCTGGTGATGACAGCTGAAATTTGGCCTGCAGGATGATGTCCTCAGTCGTCATGGAAGCAAGAAGTGAAAAAGGACTTGAAGGGACTAAAAGCCATGTTGAATTTGAGTCAATGGTAAGGTATCTGTATGAAGGTGATAGAAAAAAAATTTTTTTGGTTTGTATTTACAAGTAGAAGGATGAATCTAAATGTTAAGAGATGCACAAAGGTGCTTGAATTTGTAGGTGAGATGGTTGTAGAAGAAAATGGGGAGAGAAAAGATACTTTGTGCTGTCTGTGCAGAGAGTTGAAGCAGCAGGTGATAGATGTCCCTAAAAAGCAGGTTATTAGCAGGAGGGAAGCCCAGAAAAATAAAACAAGGTTTCAAAAGGAAAAATGAGACTCGATCAGCAGTGGTATAAACCACACGGAATATATGGAGGAAGCATGGAGAATGTAGCTGAAAACAGGTCATTAGATACTCAGTGAGAGTGCTTTATAATACAGTGTGTATTTGCACACCAGTGACTGTGTAGGGTGGAAATGGAAGAGACAAGTCTGTTTAATTTAGTTCAGTGAATGTAGAAATTGAAGTAAACTGGGTTGTATTAATGTATGTTGGCTTGGGGGAGGGGATGCCTTAAACCTGAAAACAAACAAACCCACAAAAAACTTAAACCTTAAGTAGGAGATAAAAACTGGAGAGAGATTAAAATTAAGTAGTAGATGGAGAGCAGGAGCAGGTAAGACAGATCAGAACTGAGGTAAATGCAAGGATTAGCAAGGAGAGATTATAAAAGGGTTGCGTGGATGGAGGGACTCAACTGGCATGGTGCCTTCAGTTCTGCCCCAGGAGCTCTGCTGGGTGGACATTGAGCATAAGATGGCTTTGAGGATTCATTGCTTTTCATGAGAGCAGCTGTAGTGGCTCAGACCTGAGGACTATCCCATTTAGTATCCAGTCTCTGATTTCGTGTTACCTGCTTCTTATATTGGGAAAGACTGAAATATTTCTTATGTACCTTTTCCATTCCTGTTTCTATAGAATTGTATTAGCCTCAGCTGTCTTTTGTAGTCTGTAGAGCTTTAGTCTTTTATTATTCTTTATGTATAAGCTGTTCCATTCTGTTGATTTTTTGACATTATTCCTGATACTCTTCTAGTTTTTATGTTCTCTTCAAATGAGGAAACAGAATTGTAATAATTTTCAAGACACAGGTGTGCCATAAATGTATACAGTAGTGCAATGATGTTTTCTGTATTCTATTCTTCTCCTGTTTTCTAAGATGTGATTTTTTTCCACCATGTTGACCACTGGGCCAGTCTTGGAGTTATAAACATTTTATGGGTAGTAATAACTAAAAGCCTGTTGCTTTGTATACTGTTAGGAGCGTTGCGTGTTTGTTTGAACACATGGGCCACTCTTTTTTGGTCACAGCTCTGAATTTTGTTTAGAGTTTTCCTTTCCTTAATGTTCAGGTTGGGATTCTCTTCCAGATTAAAGAGCTAGGCATCCAAACTCCCACTAAAATTTATGGAGTTACTTTTACTTGCTACTTTTGTTCTCTAATATTTCTTGATAAATCAGTTGGATGTTCTACCCAATGCATGCCCCATAAGGAAAGGCTCTAGCACAGGAGCCTTGTCCAGTCTTGATTATGTAGCAAAAACCTAAATGAATATTTTATGTACATACACACTTACATTTTTTGATATGTGTGTATATATACATATATATACATATATGTACATGTTGTCTTACAGTATTCTTCATGGGTAATTTGACCAGGCTTCCTGATTTTTAACTTTTTTTTTTTTTTTTTTTTTTTTTACAAATTAATCTTCAGACTGTCTGTAATCTGCTTTTCTGGCATTTTAATTTTGCTTAACTAGAATTTTTGATCCTTTGAGTTTAGAGATGGGTTCAGCTTTTTTCTTCCTTAATCTGCTGTTGAAGTCTCTGTGAATTCCTTTTGCCCTGTCTCAGGTTGTCTTTTGACAGTTGTTGTGAATTTGTTCTAACTTCTCATGTTTTTTTAAATGTCTTCCATGCTGCCTTCATACCTATTCTTTTAGCTGTCCCTTATAAATCTTTAACACCCTTTTCTTTTCAGTTGAGCAGTCCTGTAACTGATCTGTTGGTTTTACCTCTGTATATGATGATCCTTATTCAAGTGTTTCTTCAACATTGAGTCAGTTTGTTCATTATTCATGTCAGAATTGGGTTTCTTTTAGTTCCCTGGTAACTTCTTACTAAAATAACAGTTTAGTGTCTTTAGATTTAGTCTTAGTGTCATACCCTGATGTTAACTCAGTCTGTATGGTGGTAATTGAACTCTCCTGTTACTGGGTTTTCACTGTCTGCACTTTTCTGGTGCAGTAACCACTGAGTGGTGTAAACTGAGAAGTGTAGCTCTGCATTAAGCTTGCTACAGGAGCTCCTAAGGAGACTATGTGAATAGTCTTCTAATACAGGAGAAATAGGATTTTGCACCATCACCACCCCAGTCCTATTAACTGTTTTTTTTTTTTTTTTTTTCTCAAAAGGCAAAAAGGACCTCTACTCATCATGTGGATCTGATATTGTAATACCACTTCAAGAATAAACTTATGTTAGCTGTAAAAAAATGTTCTTGTTTTTTCTCCCCTCAAATGTTTTTTTTCCATGTTTTTTCAGTATGTCCCATTTCCTGCTTATTTCCCTGGCACCTTATCTGAAGAATGCCATGAAGAAAACTAGTGGTTCTTGAGTCTGACTTTTTTTCAACTTGTGGTGTTGACAGTTGTCTGTGCCAGTAGGCTCATTTCCCTTTCTTTGGCTTCACTTGGAAAATATCACATTTGCTATTTCTTTATATTGCTTCAGCAGGCTGTGTCTGGGAAGCTCACTGCTCACCCCTGCCCCCACTACAATGAAGTCAAATAAGCAGCTGGTACCCTGTGCTGAGGAGGCATTCTACAGATTAGCCAAAACCAAGTAATAAGCACAGTTTTAATCGCTTACTGTCTAGGTTTGTTTAAAATATTCTGCTCTGTGACTCTGTTTTTGATCAGTTATTAGGAGTAATTAGATCTATCCTGATTTTATAGTCATGGTTTGCATTCTGATTTTTTCCATCCCCGATGCAGTTTTTCAAATACTAATTAGCTGTGATATAATTTGCTTCTCTGATAAGTTAACTGATAAGATATGGTATGATTTACTTGAAATGAGACAGAAAGGCTGAAGAGCCTATCTGGGTCTTTTATAGTATTGGCTGAGTCAGGAATTTGTACTGATATCAGGACAAAATATTTTCACTCAGTTACTACTGTCGAGATTAAGTAGAATAGTGGTTTGATGGGTGAGAAGGTAGTGTAGAATTTGGGTGTTCCTGTTCTAGCTGTCTGTTTGGGTAGACATTAAGGGTGCTACTTCATCTGAACAAGTATATATGCCTACACAGCATTCATTTAAACTCAGTTATAGTCAGCAGGGAGAAATGGATTTAAAGATGTTTATTAGTCATATTTTAAATGTCCTGTTTAAAAGAGGATAAGTGATCTGAATTTTGCACCAATTGTGCCATGTGGTCTTGCTTTTGGCCACTATGGAGATGGTGGGGGGACTAACTCAGATGTAGACTCTAAAGATATGCAAAGGGAATCCACCTTTAAATTGATCTTTTTTTTTGAAAATTGCCACAGTTTAGATTTCAGACCTTATTTGTATGCGGTGTCCAAAGTAAGACTGCAATTTAAACCTTATCACTCTTTCAGAACTTTAAAACAAATACATGTATGCATATCTATATAAACATGTATAGTCCTGTTTTTTCTTGTCCTCAGGTGCATATAAAACAGCAGATTATATCCTATAATCACCCTGCACATATTATACATCTTTGAATATTTCCTGCAACAGTACAGTTGCACAGCTGGAAGTCTTCTCTCTTTAGAATCGGAAAAATATATATATATTCTGACCCACTTGGTCTCTTACATGCAGGGTGATCTTTGGATTGCATTCAGAAGCCTACATGGGATCAGAAGGGAGATGCAGCTGATTCCTCTGTGCAGAATTTGAGTACAATATAGCGTGACAGCTTCAAATTAACCTGATATTCTATGATTGGGATTTCACATATTATAAATCAAGCTGTAGCAAAGCTGACTGATCACAGCAAATTGGCTTGAGTGTCTGTGTATGCAAATAGCAAAAAGAATGGCTCAAGCTAATAAGTTTGCTGCTAAAAGTCATACACACCTAACCTGTATCTTTCAGTATTTATTGCATAATGCAATATAATTGCATTAAAGTGTACAGACAAATGCCAGACTATAAACCTACCCTTTCATAGAATTTCTTTCCTGGTTGTAGTGAAGCAAAATTGTTGCGATGCGGGGGAGGGATCTGTTGAAAGGGAGACCAAGGGTGTGATATCTAAGTGTAATTAATCCATTTATTCACAGGGGCCGTGGAGGAGTCCCTCCGCCACCAGCAGGAGTACCAAGAGGGGCACCAGCACCAAGAGGAGTGCCTCCCAGTAGAGGACCAGTCAGTCGTAGCCGTGGACTTCTGGCACCCCGCACAAGAGGAGTACCTCCACCTGCAGGCTACCGGCCCCTTCCACCACCGCCAGCCCAGGACACTTACGGCGAATATGTAAGTCAAGTTCTTCTCACAGCTATTGATATACCACACATGTATTGATTTTGAAGGGATGATGCCAACTATCATTTTAGATCTCAGTAGCATCTCTTTAGTGCATAATTAAGTCTCGTACCTTGGAATCCAGAGAGAATGTGGTAATCTCACCACCTTTTCAGACTTGAACTATTTCATATTACTAAAAATTAAGCTTATGTACTATCAGACAAAGATATCTGCAGTGCACTTGGCAAAACAGGTACCTAAGTGTATTATGCTAGGTTTTTCCAAAAATTTCCAAAGTAAACTTTTAATTCTTAACTAAAGCTGGGAGAATGATGTTTTGCTCCTTT
Organism: Dromaius novaehollandiae; assembly: GCF_036370855.1. Lineage (NCBI taxonomy): Eukaryota > Metazoa > Chordata > Aves > Casuariiformes > Dromaiidae > Dromaius > Dromaius novaehollandiae. The sequence continues at coordinate 162,521,876 of NC_088099.1, forward strand.
CTAGAGTCATATTTATGGTCAAATAACTATTCAACAATTTAACAGTTTATCAAAGCTTCAGAGTGCTCCTAAAGTTTTTACAATTATATAGCTGTCTCTCAATAAGCCTTACATATTTATTTTGATTTGTAACATAATAAAACTTGCAGAGCAGTGGGATGTAGAAAACTTACCAAATCAAAAGTAAATCCATTTTTATGAATATAATCTTAGAGAAAAAACAACTTCAAATACAATGTTTTTGATGTTTAAGTCTTAAAACTTTACAGCCAAGGCTGTCAAGACTTGGTCTTTACTATTCAAACTAGCAGAAAAGGAGTTCCTGTTCAAGAAAGTGGCTTTGTTCAGACTTTTACTTTTCTCTCAACCTTTCCTAACCTCTCTTCTCTCTTCCCCCACCCCTATCCACCCTAAATCGAATCTCAACCATTTTTCTTTTGATCAAAAATCTAAGTTTCTAGGTAACATTTATAGGCTTACGGAAAAATAAGGTTAATGTCATAAGCATGATTATTTATATAAACCTGAACAATTCTGAAGAAACTAATGCAGTTTATCAATCTCATGAGAACTTGTACTTGAACAGTGTATCTAAATATACCCTGCCTATACTTGACTGACTGGTTGAGGTGGTTACGGCAAATATGTGGTTATTGGACAAGGCTCTCAAAGCAGTCGGCTTCCATTAAACTTCTTGTCAGGGCCTGTTCCTAAGGCCTATACTGTGAAAAGTGATGTCAATGTGGTAGAAAATAAACTTGTTTTAGTGATTTGGATTATATGCATGCTATAGACGCACATATTGAAGTGTATGGCATGGTAATGGATAGCTGATTGAATCATACGCTCTTAACTTCTGAGAGAGAATGATTAGGAAATAGTGTTATGCTATATAACTTCTTAAAGAAAAACGTTCTTTAGATATGTGAACTGGGATATATAGATTTAAAACTAATTGATACAGCAGTGCTAGTTGATCCATTTTTAAGATTATTGTATTTTCTAAGTCTCCTTTGTTAAAATGGAGCTTTGTTATAATAAAGTTTTGCTAGAACACGAAATGTCAGCATATGGTATGTCAAATATTAAACTGCATGCTATTTCTCCTAGTTGCCCACTTGTACATTATCAGAGTACCTTAACTGTACATTTTATGAGTTACGGTAGTGTGGTAAGAGTCATCAGTAATGTTTGTCCATTCCTTACTGATAGGTGTTTAGCAGTATGTAAGTGTTGAGCACTGGTTTCCAAGCCTGAATATCTGAATAGGGTAAATTGTCACAATTTGAGAAATGTCTACAGAATGAGACTATTAATGAGATTGTGGGGATCATAGTTATTTTAACAGCATCTCTGTGGCATATAGTTTTAGAGCTGCAGACGGGCATATCCAGCAAGGTTACAGAGCAACTTCTAGACCTCTTCCACTGAGGATTAGAAAGTCTACAAGGATTCATGAAGTTTTTCATTCCGTTAGGCTGACAGTGCTCTGCTCTGTACTCATTAAAATACGTGGAACATCAGAAGGAAGCAAGTGTACGGTCAGAAGGAAGCAAACTAGATTTGGATGGAAGTCTTCAATAACTTGCTACCGTAATTCTGTAAATATCTGAAGAAACAGGTTTCAGTGCATAAAGCCCTTTCCCTTTTCCTCTATGGCATACTATTAAGTATACCTTGTGACAGAAAATGAGGATGTCACTGAGTAACATAAACAGCCTTACTTTTTTTTTCTTACTCTGTTTGATAACTTTTTCTTTAGTCCTGAGTATGTTAGACCAGTGAATCCTAAACATCTAGGAGTAACTTACTCTATCCTAATCTCTCTCCTCCCTGTTTTTTCCATAATTTAAGAAGTGGTCTTTAAAACATATAATCAAAATGGGAATACCTACTGCATCCTGAAAAATTAGAGTTACTTCTGCAGGCAGTGACTCATCCAAGGAAAATCATGCAACAGGTGAAAAACCATGTTCACTTGATTTTAGAGACTCATGACTCAAGATCAACAGAAACAGGTGATCTTTGCTGTCCCACGTTTGGAAGCCGTAGGAGACTTGTCCAGAAGTTACCTCTTACAGAAAGGTCTACAGTGATGGACCATCTCCATCATCCCTCAGCTTGCCCATATATATGTGACACTGACCCAGATTGCCTGGTGGTATGGCCTTCCCTGCCAAAGTTACTCAGCATACTAGAGTAGCAGCAATATCTGCATGTTTTTCCAGTTCAATAACATGCCTTGTTTTCCCACTCTATTGCCAGTCTTGCCTGTGTGCATCCCTTAGCCCCAGGACTCATTCATCATGTGTGGGACCTCGTTATGTTGCTAGTCCCATGGTGACCTTTTTAAAGCCACTAAACCACAGCTGTTATCATTTTTCTGTGAACATTTTCTTTTTTAATAGCTGTAGCATCAGCTTAGATAATAGAAAAAATTGGGCCTCTATGGCCAGCCAGCTTTAGAACTACTCTAACCTTGTTCCTCTCTGTTTTGTGATTAAAATTCCTGATTTTCATTTACATCTGCTAATTCTCCTTCTACTCATGTCCTCAAACTGCTCAGGGCAGATGAAAGCTTAGTAGCACATACATAGCATGGCCAGAACTACTTTTTATAAACCTGGTTAAGGGCATGTTAGGCACTTCCCAGATTTGTTGAAGCATTTGCAGATAGTCTGAGAAACATTGTTTTCTTAATTATAAGAGAATGTTTTTCTTCAAGAAGCAGGAAGCTTAGTAACTATGCTAGTCATTCACAGTTTTCTATAGTGTCTATTGCTTAACCAGTATTTAGTCAAACAAGTTCAAATTTGAAGATTTAATTCTAAATTACTGTCTAGCTGAGGTTTTCTGCCACTTGCTATTGTCATCTTCCACTAGTTTCAAACCTTTGAGGCTTTTTTCCAAATTACTAGCACAACAATGTTTCTGAAGTTTTATTTTAAGATTAGATTTTTTTATCTGATATTTTCATTTCATAAAGCTAATATTCTGTGCATATTTGAATTCTATACTTTGAATATCTGTACATGCAAATTCCATGTCAAGTCAATGTGTTAAGTAGAATTTTAGATTTGTCCAAGCTGAGTGTCAGATTCTAGACGGCACTAAGGATTGGTCTTTAAACATGGGTTTTGAAACACATTGTTGTGGCATTGTGGGGAATGTCCACACTAAAAAATAAAGGTCAGCAAACTAGCAAGCTATGGTCAAGACTTGCTTCGCCACTACTTTGGACAGCAATTAATTCCAAGTGTCCCTCTTAGTGTGTGGAAAAAATGGTGACAGAGCTTCAGTTTTGTGTCTGGCCATTTTATTGATTTGTTTTAGTGTTCAGGCAAGGATTACCTTAATAGCAGATTTTCCTGATTCAGTGACCACATGTATAACTTTTAACAGTTGATACTTCAGTTAGAATGCTTTAATGAGATTGCTTTCTGTAGTTCAACTCTCTGGAGAGTGTGTGCTGGCCACCGGGCTGCTGGCTGTTCTTGCATACACAGCATCAGGAGAAGTGATTTTGGTCCTTTTTGTTTTGCAAGGAATCCTTACAACTGGTGAGGGATGCTCACAGGTAATATGTAAGTGAATGACAAAAGATAATTTCAGACTCTAGTTCATGTTCCCATGACTGTTATAAAATACAAATGTATCTATTAGTGTAAAGAATTAAGCCGGAGTCTATTTACAGGTGAGTGCCATTCTGAATAATCTATAGTCTATTTAATACGTCTTCCTCAAAAGCTGGTTCAAATTCTCTCATGGAAAAGTAATTCAGTTTTGATCTTGAGCATTCAGCCTGAATTTTGCAGCTGCTGGATATTGGCCAAAAGTGGAAACAATATCCCCTTTTCTCTCTTTTCATGAGGAAATGCCAGACTCTGTGTGTGAATTTAGTGCTATGGGTATGCTTCAGGACCTAAAGAGCTGCTGTTTAAAGACACAAATGTACTTTCTTTCATTCCCCTGGTATTATTGCTCTCAGTTTGTTGAATTAGATGGTTTCCCCCATTAGGTGTTTTAACATTAGTTTGTAGGCATCTGCAGTCTATAGGGAGTCTGTTTTAGTTGACTGGATGCTTTAAAGATGAGTCAGAATGGTGTCTTAAAAGGGTTATCAGGATCCTTTCTTATCTACTTATTGAGATCAGACATAGAAGATACTGAAAAAGCTGAAAAATAGGATAAAGCACTTCTGAAAGCACTTCCTTGGAGCTATTAAGTGAATGTTGACTTCGCAGGGTAACCTGTTTTTAAAGTAGACTATTTTTTCTCATTTGCCTCATTCATTTGCTCATTCATTCCTCTTGGCTGAAGAGGGAATATCTATACAAAAGGGGAATACCATAAGAGGAAAAGAAGCTTTTTATTTACAAATGAACCTTTCTCAGTGGGGAAAAAGGGGGGGAACTAAGCAAAGTGAGGGCCAGTACAGAGATCATAAGACTTTGAAAAGACTTGCAACTCTCTGAGTTGAGTTCCAGTATAATTATAATCTCACTTTGCAAGATCCACACCATCTTTTGTTTAACTTGCCTTGGTCTTCCGATTACTGATCAGTTCCCAAAACTTTCAAGAATTTTACCCAAGTTAACTTCAGATGCTGTTTTGTTTAGTTGTTTTGAATGTGGAATTATTTTGTTCCTAGAGAAGGGTTTGAGGTAACTTAATTCTCTAGGAACTGCAGGAGCAATGATATTTTTCTTGCCTCTGTGGAGAATGTTGTGGGTTTCCACTTAAATCTTCTGAACTTTTTAATATATAAATATACTGAATCTTGGCATTTCAGAAGGGTTAAAGCTATTTGTTAATTCAGGATTAATTCAGTTAATACTTTTGGTTAGAAAGGGGAGAGGAAAGCAAGTTTTTAATACCAGAATACTTTATCTCAATGTTTTCAGAATAACTATTTTACAAACATCAGAATGTTCTTGTTCTGATATTTTCATTAAACTTTCTAGCTGAAAAGGTCAAGCAAAAAAATAAATTTAAAAAGGAAAATGTTTCAAAGTTGTTAAACAATCCCTCAATTTATTGTTTTGTTTCATTTCAAACTTTTTTTTATGTTTTCCTAGTGGTTTGAATTTTTTGGGGGGAGTGGAAAAATCTCATTCTCAGGCATCTCTTTGTGGCTGTGAAAACAGTGGAAAGCTTTTGTTGAAGAAAATTTTTAAGTGTTTTTTAACCTGTCTATCTTGAAGTTCCAACTTACCCTATAATGTATTTGTAAATTATTTCCGTCTCAAATTATTAGAGTTTAAACTGTTCATCTTAGCTGACCATTCTTTGTATTATTGCATGAGCACAAGTCCTTCTCTGGATTCTGACACTGCTTTCCTGCCATTGTATGTAGAAAACCAGACTTTTTTTCTGTGTGGTTTAAATGTCACTGCCTATATTCATTAGCTACTCTTTGATTTCCCTACCCCACAAGCTGCACGAAGATAAAATACACTGGTACTTTTCTCTTACTCCACTTATCTTATTTGTTCTGGCTGAAAGGGCACTAGGCTCCAAAATGAAACCAGATGAAAATCTATGAAATAAGAGCTTAGTCTGTGCATATTTACTGCTAAAGTCCTTGATATTTTCACTCAGAATTTAGAGGGTAGTAGCTGCCCGTAATAGTTCTGATTGCCCTATATTCCTGTTGACTAAGTGATGGGGAGATGTCCTTGCTGCACAACAGAATGGCTATTCCTTCCCTTTAGAATACTAATTTGCTGAAAATATTCTTTATTGCACCCTGATGATGTCTCATTCTTTCTTTGCTCTTGAGTTTACTCAGTCTCTATATACAGATTTTTTTGGATGTGATAGTGTTTTTTTTTTTTTTAATCTAAACAGAAGGCATTCCACCAGTATTCTGTGATAAGCTGCTGCTGTAAGTATTAATTTCAGAGAATGATGAGGAAAAGAAAAAATAGCCTTTTAGGTGTAGTGATAACAGCCTTAATTTTTTCCCTTGGATGTATTAACTTGGCTGAGGAGAGCTGGGAAACTGATTTCTTATTGATTTGATGATTTTTTTTTCCCCCCAGCACTGCAAATGGACTTTTTTGTTGAAGTGAACTTTTTACCATCTTTTTTCTTCCTGCTTCTGTCTTGTTCTCTCTGAAACATTAATTCCACCTAGAGAAGGGCCAAGTACTAGTCTGTCACTTTCACTGCCAGATTATAATTTAAAGCCACCATTTTCTATTCTCCATGAACAAGGGTATGTTTAAAGTACTTAATTATTAGAAAGAAATCCAGACGAGCAAGACTTGCCATGATTTATAATGCATTGGGTAGCTGTAGAAGTTTTGGCTAAGGCTTCTTTCATTGCTTTCGCTAGCTTTTGACCTGTGACAGTAGCTTACTCTGTTTGAAGGGTACATGTCTACGCATTGCTTTTAGTTTTGCCCATGAAAAATTTCCCCCTTTGCTCTGAACTATTACTGGTACCAGTGCTGCTATCTGCCCTCGGGATTTACATCAATTGCGGACACCATCACTGGGACAACAGTAGGCACAAACTTTCTCCAAGACAGTTTGTGATTCCTGCAGACTGACTTAACACAGGACATGCAAGCCAGGTTTGAGCTATTTTACAAAACTTATCCCTTTCATATACCTTTCAGAAGATCTCTCTTGTAATTCTCACTGGTCTGTTATTTTGGAGCAATTATTGAAATGAGCAGAAATCAAGACAATATCTCTTGGTATTTTCGTATTTCAAATGTTCTGCGGAAAATGCATGCAGTTTTAAGAGGATTATAGCATTTTCAGGCCAGTATATGTAGTTTCCCTGTATTTTTGTGTTGTAAACCAACTGTAGAGCATATTTGAGTAAATCTCATGAGAGTTAATTTTCTAGGTTGTCCTGAATAGTCAAACAGTGAGTGACAAAAACAAAATGCTTCTGTCTGTGAGATGATAAAATGATATGGGCCTTTTCTTTTGGGGTAGGAGAGCAAATATGGCTTCATGAGTTAACTGATGTTCTTTATCGATTACTAATTACTCTTATGAAGAAATATTCATACCTCTGGGAGGGGGAGGCGGCAAGTGTATTGTATTGGTATAACTGATTTGAGGTATAACTCAAATGCTGTCTTCCTTATGAAGAAAAATGGTTTTAAATAAGAAGATAAGTACTTTGGAAGCCTTAATAAATGCCTGAAATGTGCTGGAAACTCAGCAGGAAAAAAAGTAGAAGGTGTAATTTTCGTGTATTCTGTAGAAAGAAATCCTTATAGCAATGCCTGTCGGTGATTATCTGGGCTGTAATTATGCTTAGCTCTTCCATAACAAAATTCTCTCTTCTGTACTTTTGTATTGTAAATGTAAAAAAAAAAAAAAAAAAAAAAGTGTTTTCATTCAGGTTAGCATGATATTTTATAGTACTGAAATGTGTCGGATGGCTGAGGATATTTCTTGTAGATACCAAATAAGGTTAGAGAAAATATTCACTGAAGCCATAAAATGTCTGTACTTCATAAGCAAATTTAGCAAAATATTCCAATAGTGGAGTTTAATCTTAAAATATTTTACCTTGGCAACCTTATTCGTAACCTTCTAGAAGGGAAAGTTTTCAAATATTATATGATGGAGAGAAAATAGTATGTTAGACCTAATTAAGTTAAAGCTCAGAGACATACTTGAGCTTCCCCTGCATAATTGTTATTTTAAGGGACTTGCTCGTAGTAACAAATGCTTTGGAATTTGGATCTCTTATCTGTCAACAGAAGCTATTGAAAGCAGCTCTTATTCTATTTTTGCAGCATGTTTTGCATGCAGTTTATTTTTTAATATAAATTTGTTTTTTATAACTAAATACAGCAATAAAAAGGAAGAACCAATAATCTATTTTAGCAGATTATGGTAACTGCGACTGCCTAGATTGATCTTATTAAACCTAAGTGACAGGAATCCTACCTATAAAAACTAGATACCAAATATCTTTCTAATCAAAGCTTAGAAGTAGGAGTGTCACCTTGAGCAAAATCACAATGCAGGGCTCTAAAACTCACAACTACTGAAATTACAATACAAAATGATAAGCCAGTAAAGAGTTCCCTGCAAAATTTTTATGGAAGAGAAACAATACTATCAACACAAGTCTGATACAAAACATAGGTGTCTCCTTTCTCCCAAACATTCTACTTTGATTCTACTGAACGTATTATTGGCCTAATAAGGCCCTTCCTATTTCAAGTTTACTTTGTTCCTTTGTTTCTGTCTACAAGAAGTCACAGATATGCCACAGCTTCAGAGTAGTCTGTTTCCTCTTCTTTCATGATTGATTTCTTTAAGAAAACAGTTAACAGAAGTGTGAATAACCGGACCAATTGCTTAGAATTCTCCAAGAATTCCTTCGTGGCAAAGCTTTCCTAAAATGTAAGGGGGAAGGTTAATCTCAGTCCTCTACTTCATTTGTTGTCACTGATGTGTGCATACTAAGTTTGGGGGCCCCTTTTTGGGACGGATGGTTCACAGTTGGTAGATCCTATGAGGGGAGAGCAAATGTCATGTAAATGTTCTGGAACAGAGCAAATGAGTTGTATGAGATTGCTTCTGCTGTTGATCAATGTCTCTGTTGTTAGCAGATGTCTGTGTATTGCATCAATAAGTAATAAACTGCTTGTTCATAATAACTGCCAGGAGGCAATGGTTTTGTGGGCTTAGTGTGTGGCTCATCAAGGAAAATCCATATCCTTATCAGATGGGAAAGAAAATGCTAAAATAGTATTCTAATTTTTGGCTTCAGGACAATGAATTATTCAAAGACAACAATCTCTTTACTTTTCAAGTGGGACCACTTCCCTTGGTTTCATTGCAGGCATTTAGAACAAATCTTGTTTCTTTCTGTAGGCCTACCAATAGGCTGTCAGACTCATTTGTGCATCACACTCACAGAGACACTTCTGCTAACCATTGCAGGGAAATAATTGATCTGTTGATCTGGCAGTGGTGAGGTAGTATTGATGGTAGATTGCCTGGTTCTCCATAGAAGCAATTTCAGATGACAGGAAAAATGCTATTAAAATCCAATAATCTCCCCCAAAAACACTTCTACAGACAGCAGATTCACGGCTTCATCTCTCTAGTTTCAAGGATGTCATTGGCTCTTCCTCCTGTGGAAGGTTTTCCTTCTGAGATCTAGAAAGTTGTCAGTTTTGAATCACTGGAGGTATTCTACCAAACGATCCATCATTTGGGTATTACCCACCTAACTGATACCAGTAGTTGGTTTGATCATTTTGAGTCATTATTGAAGAGATCTGTTTTCCCAGGAGAGGTGATGTTCTTTCCTGAGACTTTATCCGTATTTTACTGGGTTGATGCACAGTCATATATTCTGAAGACACCATTCTAGTTCCAGTTGCCCATTTGTAAGCTGATGCCTGATTTGAATAGGGGCCCAGTCCAATGAAAAGCACCTTCTCCAAATATCATCCTCATTTGGTGAAACTGGATGAGATACCCCCAATATCCATTGAGGTCTGTGAGATATTTGGATAGGATTTCCTAATTCTTTGACATACGACTTCTAAGGATAAATACAAATAAAATGCCATTTTTAGTCATGATTTGTTTAGCTCAGATGTATTGTCAAACTATAAATTAGTGACAGTTCATTGGATTTCCCCACTTCATCTTTCTCAAGGAAAAGATGAGGTCATTGTCATATATTTACCTTTTGCTCAAATTCCCGTACAGCTTGCACCTGGAGTTCATGTGGCTTATTCAACTTGGTACTTAAATCTAGTGCTATTTTGGGAAGAGCAGTGTTGCAGCCCTTACTTCAGTAGTGTCTTAGATAATGTGCTGAATGATAAAATCCCACAAGTTTAAGTGTGTACAAAGGACAAAAGAAGTAAAAGATGTTTCTTGCACCCGTTATCTCTAGGCAATTTCATTGCCTTTCCCATCTGTAGTCTATGCAGGAATATTGAATTTAGTGTCCAAAATTAAGTCTGCTACATAAGTCAATTGCACAATGTTATTTGGATGCTTTGATTCCTAACAGAGGTCCTGCCCAGAGCTTTCTTTAAGGTCACAATTTTAAGTACATAGGGATATCTGTACTGTTTTTCTCCTGTATAAGCAAGTTTTTTTTAATTAAAACAGAGTATTTGTTTAAAAACTCTCTTGTTCTTTGAGGCATGTGGCTGCCAATAGCTCAAAATATACAGTATGTTAAATGTAGGTGGCCTCTTAAGTGAACTTGGTTGATTATAAGTAGCATTAAGATTTTGCCACTTCATTGTCCATGCGCAGTGGCACAAATCTATTTTGGAAGAGCACTATCTTTCCTATTTAGAACTAGGTTGCTGCCTTGTTTCTAGAGTGTGCTTAAGGTTAATATTACCTTTCTTTTGTATCCTTTCAGGAGTATGATGATGGTTATGGAACTGCTTATGATGAACAGAGTTATGATTCCTATGATAACAGCTATAGCACTCAAGCACAAAGGTAAATCTCAAACTCTGCTGTAACGACATCTGAAATATTCTGCAGTTGGAAAGTTGATTTCATTTACGCCTATGATTTTTTCAATTTCATCTTAAATAGCAAGAATGTTTTGAATTTTATTAGAAATAGTCACCAATGTTATTTATGTATCTAGTATCAAAACAGTGGTTGAAAACGTGATTGACTAATTGAAATAGGAATAGAGATCTTGAAAGAGAGAATTTTGGTCATGACAGATTGTAAATCGTAGTTTTTTAGCAGGTTATTCAGGGAGTTAATTCAGGAAAGACTTTTGGCAAGAATTATTGTTGGGGGGGTTACTTTCTTACAAAGAGAAACTAGTCTTTGCCTGGAAAGAAGCACTTTATGAGAAGTGAGATACAGAACTCATTGAATTTTCACACTTTCAAAACATGGTTATATTCAAATATCTTTACCTTAATATTTTACCTTGCTGTAAAATATATATCCTTTAGTCTCTTCTACTCCATTGTAGAATGATCTCTGACACATTTGAATCTCTTGCCACCTGTGTCCCTTCTCCCACTGTACTTTGCTAACAATATTTTTTAAGCAACTCTAACTTCATTATTTTGCTTTCTTTAAAATGAGTCTCTCTGATTCTGAAATTCCATGAACCGTGAGGAAAACTTGTGTCTTAAGTCATAGTTAAAGCTTAATGACAAATATGAAATGTGACATTTAGTGGCTTGGCTGATGGTCCCATTATGAGATAATTGTAATGTGCACATCTTTTGAAAAAGAAAAGGACCTTCATAATTTGAGCAGTAGTAGCTTTCGTAATGTCATTGAGAACTTACTTGCCACTGAACATGTTTAACACAACTTTTCTCCGTGTAGCCTTATCTGAAAAACCACAGAGCTGCTCCCAGCACAGTTGTGGACAAAGCTCTTTAGACCCAACCTTGGAGTGCTGACACACCCAACTGAAATTTTCTTACAGAATTGAATAGTTTCTGATTTGTTCAATATGAAAAAGCTTAGTGGAAAGTTGAAGTATCATCATTGTTGTAAACTGCTTTGAAATTTCTGATCATAACGAAAATAATACCCTCCTGTCTGATACTTTATTCCTACGGAGCATTGTAAGCTTCTGAAAATCAATAAACAATAATATGAGCTAAGACACCAGCAGTGCAGGACCTCCGAAATATGAGTGTCTGTAGGATTTTACATTTAGAGAGCAGCTGCTGGTAATGGATTTTTTTTCCAAAAAGAAGATTACCAAAATAGTCCTCAACTTTTATGTTGGTAATTCTGTTCTGTGTTACTGCTTCTAGTGTTGGTAACAGGGTTTATTGCATGCAAACATTTGGATTTCATTACCAAGCCATTTGACTGTACCAAAACTAAAAACATTACTTAAATCTCTTTTTTATGTTGAGAAGGTTTTAACTAGGATATCTTTCTTCCTTTGAACTAAAATTAGCAAAAAAATACATCTCCCAAGGAATTAAATTCTTATAAAGTATTACTGTACATAATGTGTATCATATTCTTACATTTTATGTATTCTTATATATATGTATTCTTAGCTTGATCTGGAAAGAGACACCTTATAAAGCAATTGCTTTATTTGTACTTTACCTGCAGTTTCACAATATATTTAGATTTGTTTTATTTCCTGAATGATTGCTTCATTTTTTCTTCACATTTATTAAGTGATGCATAGTAAAAGAAAAGAAACACAAATGATTCACTCATACCTTTCTCACAGGGTATGAACACTCATTTTCTGGCACTTTTTCTGACTTGGCAAAACAAATTTTAGGATTGTATTGGCAGGCAAAAAGTAATAACTATAAACAGCCATCTGAGCTACCTAGAACAGCGTTTGTATCTTTAATCTGAATATCAAATAGTAGCCCATATTGCAAAATGTCATTTGGAACCATTGAGAGATACTTATCACATTTAGGTGCATTACAATGTCTACTGTGAAGCAGATTCTGGAAAAGAGAGTTGTTTTCCTAGTTCAGCTGTATAGCAGCTTGATATTTTGCCTTCGTTATAAACCATGAAAGGAAAACACATTTGAGCAAAGAGGGCATTTACATGTTTAAAACTCATCCTTCAGTGATTAGCATGTAAAATTTTTCTTCTTTCCCTCCATGGAAAAGAAAGGAATAGAATTTCTAGTATATCTTCCAATATTTTTTCCAATAGACTATGGTCTTAATTGTATTGTGTATTAATGAGGAAACTTCAGAAATAGCTTGGAAACGAAAATATGGGTTTGTTCATTAAATTATTTACACTAGTTTTTAAGTATGTAATCCCTGTTCCTGAGCTTCAGCAAACTTGTTTTACATTCACAAGCCTATTTTCCTGTGTGTGATACAGTGGAAACAATTCAAATACTCATTTTGTTTAAGTTTTGCCTATTTCAGTGATTCCTCTGTTAAAGATGGGAATCTGCAATAGAATGGGAAAATACAGTTTTTCTGTGGGTGTGTGACAGACTGCGTGTTGTTCCCCGACAGCACATCGTTGAGATGTCTGTGCACAGGATCATGCTCTCCAAATTTGACCATCCGGTACAACACAGCTGTACTCTCCTGTTCTATTTCTGATTTTCCAGATGTCTGTCTAGCATATTTCCCCAAAACAGCCAAATCTGAGAGGGCCTGGAATGGACGATATGTTCAGATATGAGGATTAACATATTGTGTTTTTCTGTGTGCATTAAGGTAGCTGGGGCTTTGAATGCCTTTATGAACAATCCTTCCTCTTTATAACCTAACCGCTTGCTGTTTCCAGATCATATCCATTTAAATTTTAATGGCATTGCATTTGTTGTTGTGTGCCATTTCTGTATCCTTTCTTGTACTTGGCAATTGTGGCTTTAGTTTAAACCTGTCACTAGACTAATAGGGAGAGAATCATTGGAGTGTTCTCCCAGCTCTCATTCATCTTAATGCCCTGTAATCCTATAGAAGTTATTCTTTAAAACATTTTCTAATCCACAATTGCTTTTATACAATAAAGCCCCAAACAGTGCTTGGGGATGTCTTTTAACAGATTTTTTTCATGTTAAATTGACTTTGAAAAGATATCCCTAGGAGCTGTACCAAACTTGGATGATCACCTCCACAATTTTTTTGAAGAGGTGTGACTAAATGATACAGGTATTTTTTTCAGAGGATTCATGTTAGATGAAAGTCATACCGATGCAAGCTAACTTGGTTAATCAACTGGACTGTTTAGTATTTTTGTGTTTAAAAAAAATAAAAAAGCTAAAATGAATTTAACAAATGAAATATTTCTCAACTTCTGCAAATCAGGCTAGCAGACAGTTTTAAATAGGCAGCCAAACAGTTTTGCCTGAATAGTGTACTGAAAACTCTAAAAAGCTGTGGTCATTGAATGATCCTGAACACCAAACTAAGGAAAGCAGAAAGACTAAAATTAATGTTACTCTGCACTACTAGAGTAGCTTTCCTGAGGGCAAATTTTGCATTATGGAGGCAGTAATTCTTTCATGACACCCATCCTGCATATATATGCAATAGTTTAACACACAAAGCTGTATGCTGGACACATGGCTGCAATCTGCTGGTAGAGTGTGGATTGCACGAGTGAAATGCCACCAAACCAGCCTCCTCTCGTGACACTTGGTGCCGATACTCGTTGCGTGCATGCAGTTTTGTGAGCTTGGTTACTTACAAAACCAAACTGACGCCTAAAGGACTTCTCAAACCTGTCTTGAACTGTAATCCTTTGCTTGGATTTCTTGTGGGTGTTTTAACAGTCTGGTGTTAATGCTAGAGCAATTTTATTAGGAAAGTTCAGAAAAGAATATTGTGGAGGAAACTGAGAATTTAATTGGGTCTTAATTTAAATCTGTAGATCAGCTCAAACATTTTTGGTGTGAAGAAAAATTCTATTAATTTTAAATCTCTAAACGCTATGTTACAAATTAAGCAAACACCCTTTTGTCCCTTAGTGGCTCCATGCATGATCTGCACAAGTGTTTGCGAAGACAGTAATAGGGCAAAGGGAAACGGGTGCTAATAAATCGGCACTGTCAGTTCACTATTTAATGTTCTCCAGAATACATGAGATTTATCACTGAGGAATTGTAGAATAATGGTAGTGTATGGAAACAAAGTCCACTAGGGAGATGTACTACATCATTCGGATTTAGCACTGCCATCTGCTTAATAGCATTGAGATGACTACAGAGATACTTATGATCAACCATTCATAGCAGTGACAGATGCTGCAGTGAGTTAACATGCCAGAGAACGAGGTTTGTTACTAAAATTCAGATTATGTGACAAGGTTGCTGAGAAAGGGGGTGCCTGTTACCTCTCCAGCAGCATTAAAGGTTGCTATTTGCTTTTAAGTTCACTGCCAAGAGATAGTGGCTAATACTGTTACCCCCAAAATGTAGAGAATCATCCAGAGACCATATCTGTCTGCCTTACACCACACAAGTTTCAAATAACATTTTATAGGCTTTTCTGCTAGTATTTACAACTGGATGCAGTAACTTTTTTCCTGAAAAAATGTGCATTCCACTACTTCATTGTTTTTCACCTACAATAGAGGTTAATCTCAACTGTAAAAGCGATAGTTTGCATAACTCTACCTTGTGTCTGCTTAGGGGAAAAATAATGTTAATTTGTTCATGTAGTAATAGTCATTTGGTGTTTAATTGTAATTTAGCTCTATCCTTGAATCAGTCCAGGAGGAAAAAGTAATGTAAGGGAAGTAGGTGTTCATACACAATATCTTTCAGCTTTAGATCATCAGTCTGGGTGACCTCACCTTCACTGAGTTCCAGAAGCTATTATAAAAGAGTATTTAATCTAGACACTAATATAAAAGGGGAAAGATTAGGATTTATTATGACTGCTGGCTTTGTCTGCTCAGTTTTCTGCTCTGTTCTGTCTTCCCCATTTGCTTAGTAATGCTGTAATTTTCTCTTGGAGGTTGGCTTAAGCATAAAGTGTGTTTCTCAGTCACTTTCCTGCATATGTAAAAATAACCATTACCATTTCAAGTTGCGACCAAATGTAATACATTTAAATAACTGCAAGTTGCCCAAGGTCTTAGAGCCATCCAGTCAAGCTAGTCTGAATTTTTGCGGGGAACTGACAAGTGTCCTGTAGTTATACCTATGTTCACTCTGTGCGTCTTATTGTCTAGGCTGCGTTTGTGCATTTGTTAACGTGCCGGGAAATGTAAAGTGTTTGTTGCAGGTTTTTCAAATCATTTATCTGAAAGCATGAAAGAATGATAACTGCACATACGGTAATTCCCAAGCATGCTAAAACCCCACATTATGGATGCAGTGCAGGGGAAGCTTTATTCTCTGGCATTCGTTGAAACTGTAAATGATTCAAGGCATGGAATTTGATGCAAGTAGAGAAGGCGATGGACAAGGAGCCAGTGGTTTGAAAGCTTTGAGGAAGTTCACATTTAGTAGCTTGTGATTACTTAAAATACTATAGAAAAAGTCACAGGTCACTTTGGTTTCTTAAAATTCAAGTTCCTAAACCCCTGAACTTGTGCCAGACCAACAGTACCTTAATTTTGACAAAAACTAATTGCTTGCCAAGACCCCAACACAAATTACTTGACACTCACCATTAGGAACTCAAATTCTCAGGCACATGCTGAAACTAGGTTCAGTCATCACACAAAAGATGACATTACTCTTTATAAGAAGATGATTTTAATAAAGCATTGAGCATATTGATTAGAACCTGGTTCATGGAGGTGTTGCAATTGGTATTTAAAAGTTAATTCCTAACATTTTGTTTGCAGAGCTCAGTGTTTTAAATTTACATTAGGTTTGTCAGTGATCCTGCATTTCCAGGGTGTATAAATATGCATTATATGCAAAACAGTGTCTGCTGCTGTCACTTTTCAAGGTGTAATTCTCTGGATTTTAATGCTAGTAGCTGTTTATTTTTCATGCTCTGACTTGTGCAGAAATCGATCAAGCCACAGCATTTGATTTCTTGTGATAGTGCAAATGGCTAGGATTTTGCAATTTGAGTGTTGCTCATGTGCACCTGGTACATAGGAGCTTATTGGAGTTTATAATTCTGTACAAATCAAGCCTCGGAGCATTCGCATAAACAAGGTAATGTATCTTTTAACTGAAAACTAGTTCCAGATTTTCAGGAATTGATCGCTTTGTGAAAATCCCTGCCATGGGGTTGCCTATGTAAATTTTTATGCCTATTTTATTGGAAAAGCTTTTCTGCAGTCCTTCAGATGTAGGTGGTTTTTAGGTTTAAGTATTTTCTTTTTTGTCACCTGTAAAGTTGTGACAAGATAAAATATTCAAAATTGCCTCTCTAGCACAGATGGTTTTTAATTTTGACTTTAGCATACCTGTTTGAATTAAAATAAAAAAATTGGCTTGCAGAAATCATTGATCTGCAAAACAGGAATACAATTAGGGCAATTTTAGTGCAGTGAAGGAAAAACCCTTTATCTTTCAAGGAAAAATGAGTCGTAACGCAAGTATGGTAGTAGATTATTTAGTAGTTGTTAGGGTTACTTTTAAATTTGTGCTAATAATACTGTGAAATGGCCTTTAGATAATAACATTAATTTGGTTTCTCTCATGGGATTGCTATTTAACTTTATTTTTTAACATCTCCGGAATAATTTACCAACATGTCTCTAAAATATTTTTAAATGAATTCTGTACATGTTTTGAAAACATTTAAGGATGGGTATAGTAATGTCAATCTTTAAATACTTGGGGAATGCAAAAAAGGAATTTGTTCTACTTATTTTGCATGAATGACTTAATTTTGCTTACATGGTTACACAGCCTCTTAAACCTGTGTGTTTGAATCGCCCCAATAAAAAAAGATGAATATTGGTAGGATTTTGGAATTTTTCCTTGGCTTAATACACAGCTGAAGTCAAAAGAAAAGGATAGGTCAAGGAGGATATTCATTTTAAGAAGCCTTTAAGGAGAGAAACTCATTAAAAAGTGATAAAATAAAATACAACATTGTAGATTATTAACAATAGTGACTTTTTGAATTAGTTGTAGTTTAAAAATCTTAATTGTGAGGACTTCCAATTTAATTACAATATGTTTTCACAAAGATAGTTTAAGCTCAGATAATGGAGTTAACAGAAATAAATTGGGTTTAGTAAGTAGCAAAAAATTTGGAAAGACATGTTTTGGAGAAAGTATCCAGTAGCTAGGATTTTGGATGCTGTGGCAATGACTGCTAGTTATATGGTCTTTGGATGCGGAATGTGGATACTGAGGCTTCCAAATTTTGTAAGTTATATTTTTTATTATGAACTTAAAAATAATTTTTCAAATGTCATATGTCAGGATTAATTTTTTACAAGTTTCATTAAAAGAAATAGATAGGAAAGAAGCTGCTTAGTGTCTCTGTGATTAGTGGAAGGATAGCATCACAAATTCATGCTTAGTGAAGAATACACATAGGGCAGCTTTATTTCTCTGCTCTTGAGGTTGGGAGCAGGGAGTGAAAGGGAACTTCACTGGAAGCTCACAGTGTGCTAGCTGGTGTCTCAGCTGTATGGCACAGGCACATGAGAAATTGGGCTTTCTCAGCTCAGGTGGTCACAGAATCCATTTTTGTAGATGCAAACTTTACACCGTTTTGCTGCTTGGTAGTCAACACACTGCAGCTGCTCACTAGCAGTAATTGAAAATTGCAATTTTATCTTTTACAGACTATCCTGAACTGTTTGGCTTGCTTGCAGGGGAAGAAATGATATGCTGCTTTTTTCACTGGGAGGAGGAAAAGTCTGTTTAACTGGGCAGTGTTGGAGAAGGGAGATTTAGTTGCAGAAAAACTTATTAAATTTTTCCTACTTGTTTGTTTCTCCCCCTTGATTTTTATTTTTAGGAAAAAAACCTGGGATCTAGGAATTGTGGCTTTATACACAGTTTAGTATCTATCAGAATTCAGTTTATTGTGGAATAGTTGTGTCAGGTGAGAGCAATATGGGATACATCTGCAGCATATGTGCAGATACAAGTGATGGAGCCCACAGAAGGAGAAAAGTCAAACAAGTCTTAGCAGTTAAGTGCACTGAATTATCCTTTTAGCACAAATGGAAGTGATCTGCCTTATGGTGCTTGGAGAAGCAAGACTCGAACCTCGCTAGTGACTTGTGTAAGGGGCATTAGGGAAGCAGCAGAAAGATCTCAAACATGGCAATGCGTTGCTTTTAAGATCTGCCAGGTCCTTAAAATTTACACAGCCCTGAAAGCAGTTAAACACAGTCTTTCTTTAACCAAATACATTACTTGATGGCACTTTTATTATGTTGAATGATCATCATATAAAACTGGGATGGAATGATAATTTTTTTCCTCTCAAATGCTCTTAAATTCCCACTGATGAGTAAGAGTATCAAATTTATAGGAAAGTTTGAAAGCTGTACTGTATTCCTTCAATAAATTAGAAAGACAAGGTATGATGTATATCTTACTGAGTAGTATTTCTAAGGACAGAATGGTGACATACTGTCTGCAGGTTTTGTGGATGATAACGTATTATAGGGGATGTTGTTATCTTGTACTCCAGTCTGTGGCATGTTATGTTATCTCAAATTTCTAACAACATTTTATGCAGTTTGCAAGAGGAATAACTAAGAGGTATGTTGGATAAGAGATGGAGTTAATACATTTCCAACCCCCGTGCCCATATGGCAATGGGCACTCTTAAAAGTCTTTGACTGATACTGGTCAAATCTTCCTTAGTCTCTGCTGCTTCCCTTGTCCTGAATGGCCTTGTCTGTGCATCCTTTTTCAATGATAATGTTTATGTTGGTTCGGATTTCTGTGCCCATTTGGGGGCTTTGAACACATCTGGTACAGCCCTGGATTTTTTTTAAACTTTCCTGTTTAGTTTCCCCTGATAGGGATCTAGTTCACTTGCCCCATAACTGCTTTGCAGACCAGACAAATGTGATGCGGGGATCACCAGGGTTTGATTCTAATGGGGCAAACCAAATAGATAATGTATGTCCTGAGGTTTTTAGTTTCTCTGCTGGTTCATTCTTGTTTGATATGGAAAATTTTTGTTGTTTTACTTGTCTCCCATGTTTTGGAATGAATTGTTGCTGTATTCTACTTGGGGTTTCAAGATAAAGCTGTAGCTCCCTGCTACTGCTGAGAGAAAGCCTGATGTATTCATTCGATGTGCTTCAGAGTCACCGCTGCTACTTGCCATTTACCTCTTACGTTTTGAGAGATGGCACATGAGTCGAGGCGGTGGGGGAGACTAACGTTCTCAGACAGTAATAATTGGATATTTCGCATGGTAAAACTGCTAGCCATAGGACAAAGTGTAGCCTTCTGCAAGAAATATCTAGACAGACATAGTTCTGTGCCTGGTAGTTAGCGACAGAATGCAGATGTCTCTGAAGGTGTTTCACTATTCCTCTACAAAAGTAAAGCTTATTACCATTTCTGCCATAAAGTGGTTTCTAAGTAGTGATAGCTAAGGGAATCCTTGAGAGGGCAGTCTGGTCATCTTTTAAGATTATATGAAATAGACTTGCAATTGGTGGTATTTGTATAAAATTACAATAGGATATAATTTAAGGAATATCACATCATATTTTTGTATTTTAGAAAGCTTTCACGTATAGGTCTCAATTGCTTTCTGAGATCACTGTCTCCATTTTCCTGAGGGATAAACTGAGATGCAGGGTAATGAGAGTAGTTTATCCAAGACACTTGTGCCAAGAAGTGGCAGAGCTGGGCATTACATAAAACTTTATCTGAAAGATGCAATAAAAACATGCATTTCCTCTTGATATGCTGTTTTTATGCTACCATGCTGAAAACTGGGTTACAGAATCTGATTTTTTTTAATGATCCACAAAAGCATTAAGATCAGGTATTCAACTCAACATTCCAGAAGATTTTGGAGATATGAGAAGCTTCGCTATAGTGAGTAGTTGTCTTAACAATAACATTTGGGACATGCTTCTCCCTGCTTACTGTTGACAGATGTTTTTTGATATCAGAACTAGTTGAGCCTGAAAAGCTGATAGGAAGCTAGCAAAAGCATTGTCCTTGTGGAAAAGTTCTGTTCAGATGTGATTGTATCAGTCAGGGTCTATCGTATAATTCCTCTTGCTGGAAACTTCCTCGTTTCTTCTTTCTCTTTGCTGCTGTTCTGTGCTATATCTTTGTAGAAGGACAAAGATGATGCTTGTAGAGCTATTGTTAAAGTCGCTTTCCATGTTTGGTAGCTTTCTTTAGTCTCTCTGAAAAACTGCCCTGACTTCTAGGTGAAGGGATCAGCCCTCAAGTTACTTCTGATATCAGTGTGCACAAGGGAAAAAAGGATTTCTTGCCATTTTTCCCCTAATATGTGTTGCACTAATTCAAGATTCAGAACTGATTGCAAAGAAACTGGTTTTTATCACTGAGGGAGAAAAGAGTGCTGGTTCAGTTTGTGCTTAAAAATCCAGTAACCAGGCTTGTTGATGACTAACAGCCTGGGCATTTCCATTGAACTACCAGCTTGCAGTGGAGAGCTTTTAGTTTCCCCTTAGCAGTCAGGCTCCCTGTCATACTACTGCTACTTCAAACATAGAAATGGCATAATACTGATACTAGAAGATTTCTGATCTAGAGCTGTGCCAGTCACATTCATTAGTCGCAGTATATTCTGTCTTCATGTATTTAATGCAAATACTACAGAACATCACCACTGCAGTTGACATGCAAATTCTAGGGTTGTCCCCAAAATAGCCTAATGAGTTATTCTGACACCTGCATGAGTATTAGCTTCTTAAAACTCAACTGTTCTGTTGATATCTGTCACCAAAAGAATATCCCAGCATCTCTAGTCAGAAGAAGCTGCTAATTAACATAGTATTAAAGGTAGATACTCCTTAAGACTTGACTGTAATGCTTAGAACAATTATTGCTATTTGATAAAAAAAAAAAATTATTCTTATGGGTCTTCAAGGGTTTTTTCAGAAATCATAAGCTCTCACAGCATGACTTAAATTTCTCAGGCTTTTCTGCTAAGCTGATCTAGAATACCTCTGAATTAAAGTATTTCTTTCATAAGAGTGGTTCTAGAAAATTGGTAGGTAACCTCTCAGTCCTCTGTTTTACTGGAGAAAACAGTTCTTCTGAGTCTTTACTTCATCAGCGATGCACTGCTAGAATCTATGAGCTTGCTCTACTGGATCTCAGGCTGCTTCTTGGACAGAGAGCAGACACTTCCCCTTGGGTGCATTAAAACTGCTTAGGCCTCACTTCACACTTTCTCTAAGCATTATAGGATTAATGTCCAGCTCTCAGCAATTAGAAGCAGCATTTATTTTTATTGTTGCTCGCTAATCCCTTTGTACCACTGAGTAAGTAGCTTGGGAGGTTCCTGGGTTTTATGTTGATGTGGATAATCGAAGACTCTTTCTTTATTGCTCATTTTTTTCCTGTCAAACCAAAGACATTGCTGGCATGGGCATACAAAAGATATTTAATATGAGTAGATACAGACAAGAGCTCTGTATGGAAGATCTCATTCACAGCTGATATTCCAGTGTTGATTATACTTGTACTCCTTGATGGTTAGGAAAATGCTTGAAAAGCTCACCTGACTATAATAAATAATAGTGATCCATGTACAGGATAGACACCACAAATCTTTCAGGTACTGCTTCCATCTTCTGCTAGGCAGAAATTGCTAACAGGCACCTGGAGAAGTAAGAAAAACTTTAGAAAAGTTGAGGAAAATGGCTTTAACAAGACATCTC
Source organism: Dromaius novaehollandiae (assembly GCF_036370855.1). Taxonomy (NCBI): domain Eukaryota; kingdom Metazoa; phylum Chordata; class Aves; order Casuariiformes; family Dromaiidae; genus Dromaius; species Dromaius novaehollandiae. The sequence goes on from NC_088099.1 coordinate 162,544,109, forward strand.
ACATCTAAAGGTGTATTATCTCAAAGCAGATTCCAGGCTCAGCCTTGCTGGGTTAGAGGAAGGGAATCCTGTGATTCATAGGTTCTCCCCCCCCGCCCCCTTGAAAGGAGGGAGGTGCATAGGGTGAAGGAGGATGTGTTTTGGGTTTTTCTTCTTTGTATGAGAGGAAACGAAGGGAATGGGAGGAAAATGGTCCTTTGCAGAATAGATCAGTTAAAAGGAAATACAAAATATTAAGTCTTCAGTCAGAACTCTTCCAGATGCTGTAGATCCTATATTATAAAAAAAAAAAAAAAAAAAAAAAAAAAAAGTCAAGGTTGTTTTTTCAAACAAATCATACAGGTAGGTCCTGCTAGTGTTTTTGTTTTACTCATGTGTAATGATTTTTAAAGTAAATGGCAGTTTGAAAATTTAAAACACCTGTTTCGACATCACACTTTCTGCCTAGAGCAAGAATCATTTGTTGTAGATATTAAACTCCTCACAACAGAACTGACCTCTGCTCTCTCAATTAATGAGTTTAAACATACAATTTGGAGAGAAGCTTGTTTCTGATATTACAGATTCCTCTGACTAGTTTTCCTTTTAGCAGGTGCTTGCTTCAGAAGGAACACAGGTCTGTAAATTGCTGGTAACTTAATGTATAATACCAGATGTATTTGCATAATTCCTCCCAGAAAATTCAAACATACCTTAGCCCTTGGACTTCACAGCCAAGACCAATTCAGACTCCGCTACATGTGAAACAAAATATTTTGTTCATGTTTGCTTTTACCCAGAACTCCTTGCAGCTATCTGCACGTACTCTTTGGGTCATGGTCTTTCAGTTGTCTTTCCTGAAGTTTTGCGTTTGTTTAATATACAGTGGAACTAAGAGTTAGTGTTGCTGTCTTTATGGAGCACAAATGAAAGTGCTCAGAGTACTGCACCACGCTGAGCAGTTGCATGTTATTTGTACTTTTGGGGGGCAGATTATTAATTCTGAAGGTTCTGTCCACTAATAAAGATGGATCATGGTATGCTTTCAGTGTAAGTAAAATGTTTTTCCATTCCAATGTTTATTAGTTTTGCAGTTTACATTCCATAAAATCAGCCATTTTTTGTTTAATAGAAATCTTAGGTCTGTGAAATGAAACCCTGCTGAAGTAATTCTGACAGGATTGACAGATACAGTGATAAGGCTCAGCTGCTATATATTTCTAAACTAGATGACAGCCTTAAAATAAATAATCAAATACCATGTGGAATGATAGTCAATGTCAGTTTTAAGTTCTTAACTGTCTGAATAAAGATTGTTTATCACTGAGTTGCTTCAGGACAAAATTATATGATTTCCTATTCTCCAAATTTTGTCCTTGTTACTCTCATCTGCATTGCATGGGCTGACAAGCCATAGATGGTGTCTAGGTTGTTTTTATTTTCTATTTTTTTAAATGCTGGTTCATATGCTAGGAATGAGAAACACTCACCCACGTTTTTTGGTATGCATTTGCAGACACTAGGATGTTCATTCCTCTAGCCTGGATTATTTTCTGTAGTTCAAAAGTTAGTTAAAAACCAAGCGATCTGTCTTTGTCTTGTAACTTCATTCAGCTTAGAAACAATTGTGATTTAGATATTACTTGTATTATACAAAAGCTGTATCTGCTGACTTGCTTTAAGACTATAAATTGCCTTTTTCTCTCTGATTTTTATCTTATGTTAGTAATCAATCTTATGTTAGGAACATTTTGTTGATGTTGGTAATTGATAGTGTTCATATGTTAAAGTGATTTCCTTCCCGGTCTAAAGGTAAAGATTTGTCACCATCAGTCTGCAAAGTATTTCTTTTCCAAGTATCAGCCCTGAACAAGTTGTGGGATATTGAACAATCATTTATCTTTCTGTCCTTTTTATAAAAACCAAGAAATTTAGAGACTTGCTTTTGATGTCCTCCAAACATATCTAATAGACTTTGCTTCATACAGACTATGGAAGACTACAGAAAGGCTATCCACATCTACAGTTGTATGAAACATGAAAACACGATGGAAAAGTAACATGGAATAAGACGTGTCCGGGGGTTTCCATTCAGTGGTCTTATTTCATGGTTGTAAAAATGCAATGCCATTGCATTTTTATTTATATTAAGTTCCAAAGTTATAAAATTGCTTTCCACTTAAAGCAGTTTCAAGGTTTTTCATACTCCACTGGTGAGTATCATCTCCTTCTGAGCCTCATAATGAATTTTGAAGGCTGTTTTAGCCCATGGGCTTTAATATTACTACAGATTCTTGAATCTTAGCTGCTGCAGATTTCAGTTTAACTCTGAAGTTCCTGTTGCCATTTCTAGTAAAATTATTAAAATGATAGTCTTCAAATATATGCACATGCATTTTGTTTTGAAGACTGGACCTCAGAGACAGTATTTAGCCCTCAGATCAGTATGTTGCTTGTCCTTCATGTTTTCTACCAGTGAATTTTGAATTCACTGCTCTGGTCAAAAGTGAGGTATCTTTAATAGACTTCTCAAAATGAAGAGATGCAAAGGCAAAATACTAGACAATGGTAGGTAGTGAGTAGAGAAGTTTGTAAGGCAAAGGAATTGCATTCAATACCTAGGCCTAACACTCTTCCTTCACTGGTACTCTAAGACCTTCAACCTTCCCATCTGTAAGTAGTGCTAACAGTTTACATCTCTCCAGGGAGGAGTGGAGTCCATGTTTATGATTTAATGACACTTTTCAGTAAACATACAGAGATTTTGTCTTTATAGCTTGGAGGCATTTCACCAAAAGATTTTGGTGTGGTGGTGGTGTAATGTTTGAACAACTACGTAAGATACTGTGAATTAAGAAAATGCAATTCAAAGTGCTTTTGAATGCATGTTCATTTCCCAAGATTTGTCCAATATGAAAATCCCACAGCATCATGTAGCACTATGGACCCGGGGCTCTCTGATGTAAAACGATCCTAAGTGAATGTAAATAATTTTTAGAGTTTGTTTTCCTGTCTTGTTAATGGATAAACAGGACCTAAGCTGTTGTCATGTTACTTGGGTGCTAAGCTTCCCTAATGGAGGTCATGTCTACTTCCTTCAGGCTTTCTTCTTTTCAAAGATATAATGAGATGGTAAGCATTGTTTCTTAAATTGTAACTGTGTTATGTCTTGTTCCCTTTTCTCTTCCTACTCCCTTCTCCTCCTCTACAGTGGAGCAGATTACTATGACTATGGGCATGGACTGAGTGAAGAAACGTACGACTCTTACGGTGAGTGGTGTTATGAGCTGTATGGCTAAAGCAGGGAAGGTTTCTGAAAAAATAATTTCATCGGAAAAGAATCTCCCTAAGGAAAGCTTGAATTCTACAGCAGACAACTGCTGTTCAGGGATTCCTGACCGAGAGCTCCACCTGTGATTATTGCGACAAATACAGCAAGAGGTGTCCGTGATCTGTTAGCCACTCTAATCATGCGGAAGTGGGGTGGTTTTGTTGTTTGGTTCGGTTTTAAGTAGGCTTGTGTACGCTTTTCATATAACATTCAATGATATTTAGGAAAATATCAGGGATGCATGGCCTTAGCTCAGGAGTTGTTCATCCATGAAGGGAAATGTTTCTCGTGGGGCACAACTGGCACTGAACTTGGTATGAACTAAGAACATGCTGAAGTTCTCTGCTGGTCAGGGCCTAACTGAGTGCATTTTAGACTTGTATGGTCTTTTGGTATTAGTGCACTTTCAAGCTGCATACTCATGAAATCAAGCAGGGAGTCATTATGTAAAGGTTATGAAAGTACTTTAGGTAGTTAATAGACATGAGGGCAGTGGGTAACTCATACGGAGACAAAACAATGCATGATGAAGAAAAAGGCATATGCCAGTGGGATGAATTACATTTTTTTTTTTCAATTAGAAGTGCAGTGGTGACAGGTTTAATTAAAGAAATGTGTTATGGATTAGAAACATGAAGCATGTTAAAAGGCACCTTTGCTTAAGGGATAAATGTTAAGTCTCTGGCTAGAGATCAGAGAAACAGTTGCTGATCACTCAAAAGCCTCCAGTGTTGGAGGATTGCTAGCAACTAATGCAAGTTGTGATTCTGGGTAATGGATATCACAGTGACTTTAGGACCCACATAAAAGTATTCTATGATTTATTTCTTAAACTTCATTTTGCAGTGTTTCCTGTGGAAAACAAATTAGCTCAACTAAGATTTGTTTGTTGTGATAAATGCATCTAATGCGGAGGTTTGTTTAATGTCATCTACTTAAACTAATCCAGTTTGCTAAAGGGAAAGATCAGTTCATCAAAAGAAGAGGTCATTTGAAGTTCCTCTGTCTGACAGCACTTTCAGTTGGTCTTGATAGTTATATGCCTTAAATCACTTTGTATTTCAGCATTAAAATAAACTGTTAGCCAGTGTAAATCTGATTTCTCAGAGTATTTCATTAATGGAAAATTGATAGGGGAAAAGCATACAAAACTATCTAATCTAGGTAGAGTTGATTAAGAGGAAAAATGTAGATTGCAGTATTTAAGATTGAAATTACACACTTTTCACTGGTTTTGCACTTAAAATTAGTTTTGTCATTTATTATTTATATAATTATTAGAATTTTTTTTATTTAAAGAGCAGACACTCAGACTACTGACTTGACTTATTTTCTCATATTGAGAGGATGATTGTAAATACCTTGGAGAAAGTATATGGATTACAACCAATGAAGTCTTCGTGCCTACAAGTCAGACACCTTATTTCTTAATGCAAATAGGTCCTGAAATGCAGAATTAGGTACCAGTCATCACCTATACAGTATGTAAGGAACATTAGAGGCCTCAGAATAAGTTGTATAACTGAGCAGATAGCTGCTTAGAGCTGGCCATGAAGAAATAGTGTCCTATAAAGTATCTAAACTTTTCCTCCCCTAAAAAGCTGAAGTCCAGAGGATATAGGAAGAAGTTTTTTAGGATTGAAAGCACCTAATGGCACTGAAAGGAAAACACATAGAAAGGAATGTGACTCTTCAGCCTACTGATCTAGCAAATCGCTTATAGTCATCTTATACTGTTCTTTTTCCTTAACCAAGACTGCTTTTCATATTTTTTAACTTAGTTTATTGTAGCAGTGCTTAAAATCTGGGATTTTCTTTAATACTTTACCCTCAGCCAGCTGCCTTAACTGTTAAGCCAGGATTGTTGTCTTTTCTGGATTTGAATCTTGTTTTCCTTGTGATGACAAAGCACAAGAGGTTGATTCTCATGCATGTTACCTTGTAATCAAATGCTGGGGAACTCGCCTAAGTCATGGGTTTTATTCTTCCAACCTGGCAGTGGAATTGAATTTGTGCCATTTACCTCCTGGACAAATGTTCTGTCCACTTAGTGAGATATTTAATCTACACTCCATAGGCAACACCTGAGTCTTAAAAGTTGAGGTAGCTCAGATGAGATTTTTATAAAAGAGACTATGAAATTGGACCCTCTGGAGCTTTTTCTGCTGTAGGATTCCTGTCACCTGATCTGAGGTATCCGAGGGAGTTACTTAGCCCATTTGGAGAAGTTCAGGGGTTCTTTGACTGTTGACTTCCTATTCAGTAGAAAGGGTGATGCCTGCATTTTGGTTGACCCCCTATCTAGTCGTTGAGCTACCCAGTTCCACCCCCAGTTTCTGGATTGCATGGGGTTCACTTAGGCACCTGTCTGCCTTAGGGCAGGGCAATTCCAAAAAAGCAGAACAAGAAGCACATACACTATTTTCAGATCTAGGGGGGTGGTAGTTCTGGTTGTAAATACAGGCACAGTAGGTCTCTGATTCTCATTTATTATCACATTATTACTTTAACATTACCATTAAAATGACAGGATTATGAAGCATTAAATATAGCACATAAATAAAGACTTTTTACAAGTTTCTTATGCTGTCATAATTCAAATGAGCAATGCCCCTTGCCCTTTTAATTTTTTAATAATCTGCCTTCCTAACTTGCATTTTAGAGGAAGTATCTTTATAGTGAAGACTGTTGCCTCTAGCTTATGCTGGAAGCCACAGGTGCTTGTAGTGAAATATAAAGCTTTTCCCTTGTAGATTGTGTATTTGAATTAAGCCTAAACTGATTCAGATCCAAACAAACTTCTTTCTGAGGATTGTTCATGCGCTAGTGTTTGATTCAGATCATCTGTTCACTTCCTTATAGCATAATGGTCAGTCCGCTACTATAGTTGGCGTTTCTGTCTGTATCTGCAGCAGGCAGGCCCAACCGAATGCCAGGGACACAAATAGGGTTTCACCACTGTCACTGCCCAGTGTTCTACGTTGAAAGAGCTCTGTGGGTAGCTCATGCAGACCTGTGTGATACCCAGATTTCCTGGTTCACATTCTGGACTTCAGTTTCTACAGCTCTGAGTAAATGTCTTAATTTTTTGGTCATTTAATTGTGAATTAAGTACAGTATCTCTGAGAACATTGAAAGAAATCTTACTATGCTTTCCTTTCTTGTAGGGCAAGAAGAATGGACCAACTCAAGACACAAGGCACCTTCAGCAAGGACAACAAAAGGAGTCTACAGAGACCAGCCATATGCCAGATACTGATTGTACTGTCTGATGTTGTGAAATATCCAATCTCCACCAGTCCTGTATACTGTTCAAAGTAATTTTTTCTATGAACAATCCCTTTTTATTAAATCAAATTGCTTAAAAATCTGAATGGATGGACTGAATTTAAAATATGTTGTTGAAAGAACAACCTGGACAGAAAGATATGTAAAACAAGGAATTTTGTTATTTCCAAACTGTATTTGAAAAATAGGCAATCAAAAAAATAACCTTTGATTAACTAGTGTTAAAAAACTAGGTTTACTAAATATGTTAGTCCATTCTTTTAACATAAGCGTAACCTTTTATTTTAAAGGTTTTCAACAATTTAGTTTTTAGTTTTTATTTTCAGCCATTTGCTAGTTTTTCTCTTTGCAAATATGCGTAAAAAGGGAAGCAAAGTACAAATGCAAATAATGTGGTATTTTGTAACTCAAGTCTTGAAATGTTCTGTAGTGTTAAGCAAAGTTTTACCCTTGCTTGATACTAAATAAACTTTTGAAAGAAAAACAGTGTGTGTGAGATTAATTTTATGCTTTATTTTATAATAAAACTTCATAAATAGTAGTAAACAGGGAGAAATCCATTTAACAATGATCAGCATAAAAGGCTCATATTAAACATTGCACACCTTAAAAAAAAATGGTATAAACCTAAATGTACACTTATATACTCACAGTAGATTTAAATGATGTTTAAAGTATCCAAATGGTATGGATCTGCTTGAGTGCCACATTAAATCAAAATATTTTTGTTAAAAATGGTTTAAAATAGCTAATGAATTTTCTGAAAAAGATGTGACTAGTTTTCATCTTGTTGAGCGTTTTTTCAATAGTGCAACTTTGGAATTTTTATGAGAATTTTGGTACGTTAATGACCACCTCGCTCCGTGCTGGAAGCAATAAACACAAAGCTTTTAAAGACTTTCTGACTTGACTAATTGAGGTCGCTTTCGTCAGAGGCAGAGGATGTGTAACCCTTAAAACGGTCTTCATTTGCAAAGGTAAATAAATCAAATAAGATTTTAATCTCACTTAATTTATATAACCAATAAAAACAGGGAGACTACAACTTAGTTTTATTTTAGAGTTTAGGAGAAGCTTCAAGATCACCTAAATTCTTTTAAAACGTTCAATTTGTGTTAGTAATCTAAAAAGCCTTAGCTTAGTTAGTTAAATTTGGACAAACTATTCCCTATTAAACAAATGTAAAACCTCATAACCAACAGTTTGTAGTATATTCTTTTTCCATAAATTCTAGTAACTTAGGTAACTTTTGTAAGTTACATTTAAAGCTTTTCATTTAATCATTAAGTTTCTTTTAATTATAGTTAATTTGCATTTTCTTCAGTTTTTATTTGAAAGTCTTTCATATTTAGTAAATTTGTTTTTCCTCTTGTCAGGAAACCCAACTCCTTGGAGAGCCAGGAGAACAAAAACCTTAATCTTCTGATGCTTTGGTAGGTATCTTTACTCATCTGTGAAACTGAGAGATATAATGAGGCTTTCAGTCAGGTCCTTTATTTTTTTGTATACATAGGGCTTTAATTACATAATGGTTACAGGTGCTGGCCCTAAGACTGATCAAAATTATTGACTACTTTGAAATTTTCTGGAAAAATTACAGCTTTAAAAACTAATCACATTAAACTATCTTGGTGTGTGGACACTGTTCTATGGGCTGTTTTTTGGTGCTTATTATTTAACTACACCTGTGATTGGAAATCAAAAGACATACTTAGCTTTGATTACATTTCAGCTGACTAGGTAGTTTCATCAGACAGATAAAAGCAAGAGAATTAATGCAATTTTATGCTAGTAGTGTTCAAATGAGAACGTAAAACTCTAATCCAGTCAGCAAACGTGTGTAAGCTTGTTTGACAAAGCTGAAGAAAGCATTTTCGAAGTCAGTCATTTCTGCACAAGGAATGAACTGGATTTTAGTACAAATGAAGGAGGGCAAGTCCACTGAGAGACATTAGCTGCAGAATAGCTTGCCTTACTGTTTCTGATGAATTTAATACATAAACTATAAAATCAGCTGTGCTTGTGCTCAGACTATATATATATATATATGTATATATATATATATATATAAATAAAAAAATATATTTTTTTCTTTATTTTATACTTGGAGTGGTAATTCTGCTAATTTCAGGAACTCAGTGTCTTTGTACTGTAGAGCTCTATATTTTGAAATATTGCACATATTGCACTGATTCTAGATACCATAGGTGATTGCTTTCGCAGGCAGAAAGAACACTTTGCACATACAAAATAACTTTAGAACAATTTTGAGACCATTATAAAGACTTAAAGAAAAGGACCCTGTAAAGGTTAGCAGAGGTCAGACAAGATTTCTGTGCTCTGCAGCTCAAAAAGTGGAGGTTCAATAAAAATAAGGCTAGCTAGAGCTGCTACAGCAGAATGAGTATATAAATAAATCATGTTAAAACACATACTGGTCAGATCTTTCTGTTGACATCTTTGAAGTTGCATAATATCAGGAAGTGTTACATAAGCCATATGAAGTCTTCATTGGTAAACACAAAGTTTTACATAAACTGTGTATGAGGAAACGTGATGGCTTAAATCTAAAATACCGAGTAGCAGGGATGAGTAATAGAGGAATGACTGAATTGGAAGTGACTTCAGCCTGCCAGAATGTTTATCCAACTCATGTTTCTTGATGGCAGCTTTCCTTAGTGCCTCCTGTAGGGAGGATGAGTTAAATAGCATCACCTTCTGCTGTCTTGCTGCTGCTCTGTCCCAAAAAGCCTGTGAACCTTGCACCTATGCCTATGCTATGGCCATACGGTGCTCCCTTTAAGTAACTGTGGCCCACCTTGACCGAAAGGTTAACACTTGAGTCCAATTTTAGTTGCACTTTTAAGCAGTTGCAGAATCTGACTATGAAACATATAAGAAAAAACTGTCTGCATGTATATTGACCATAATGGTGTGGTATGAATTTTAAAACCACTCTCCCCTCTTCAAATCCCTCACACTCATCCTTCTTATTTCTGCTAGGAAAAATCTGTTTTTGTGCCTCTCCTTCAAAAAAGTTTATATAAATGCTCATGTCTTATACATGTGTATTCAATGAATTACATCAGTTCAAACAGCTGCTTTTAGATATTCTTAGAAACTACGAATTTGCAGTGCAAAAGTTCTCTTGACAGTTCCTGAAATAACATGCATTAACATTGTGTTCTGCTATTGCATTTATGTTTGGGGATTTTTTTGTTTCCTCTTTAGATTAATCTATGAAATGGAATTGGTTAGCTTTCGTATAGGAAGAAAAATCTAAAAAGTTGCCTGAATTAATTTTTTTTTTTTTTTTAGTGTAGAAATCAGCCTTCCTTTATTGTGACAAACTTCAGTAGGAACATTCATCCATTCTAGTAGGATTTCATGTTTTTACACTGGTCAGTTGCTGTGTGTCAAACAAATGGTCAAACAAATAGGAAACATTATAACTAATATCATTAATTTGTCGTTATTGAACAGAACCTTTTGATCATATTTGCACTGAATTACAGTGATAGGACAGTTTCTGCAATAGTTTCCATAAATCTACATACATTTATTACCTACTTAATTGCCTGATCCCATTGCTTGCAATCTGGCAGTCTCCAGAGAATCAGAAATCATTACTCTCCAGATGTATACAAATAAATTCCATTTTGCTCTTTTTTCAGGGACTTCTGCCATGTTAATTATGGACTGCTTAGAGCATTGTACTTGTCAGCGTACCTAGGCAACGAGACTGGCTTCGGAATATGAAAATCCTGTTCTGTATCTCTTGTATTAAAGCCTTAAAGTGTATAACATTATACACTTTTTTAAAAAATTGTACATAAACATGTAATTGTTTAGTGACTCAACAGTGTTTTATTTGGATCTCAATAAAGAATTTTCATTTTGGTTCTTGTACCAAGCAATAATGCAACCTCATGTTCCTTCAGTGACTTTTTTTTAGCCTTATGCAGCAAGTGTGAGAGAGTGTGTGTGAAGTCCCATGACTGAAGTTTAAATATGCTTTTGGAAATAGCTTGTCTAATGTATGAGCAACATGGATAAGTTAAAAATGAAGATTAGTGTTTTATGCTGAAGCTTTTCTTATTAGCTGAATGTAAACAGGCCTGCTCAGAACAAGGCTCCTGGTTAGAAATAATGCTCCAACTTCCATTTCCTTCAGAAACTTGTTATATAACATGAACGTATTTTAATCCCTGTTGAGTATATTATACTGCTTATTCTCTTTCACTTGGTCTTTGCATAGAAATGCTTTCTCTTCTAATATACAATCACGGTTTTCTAGTGGTAGAATTCTGGATGAGGCTTTTATGCCTTGATGAATCTTGTATCCAACAGTCATGTTTCCTTAATGCTTTCTCTGTTTTATATTAATTGTGGTTGTGATGATTTGTAACAGAAATAAACTTCTGATAATTTAACTACTTGTGCTCTTTTTGTAAATGCCGCTTGCCAAGCGTGAATGTCTTCCCATACCTCGGGTATGTGTTTTCATCAGTTGTCTATCCTGTATTCACTTATGCCCTTCTGGAGATGAATTTGAGATTCACTTGAGCTTGCCTCATTTACATTTATTTTGAAAATGAGTAATATCACTTAATACTTTCTCCACACCAAACATGTCGTCTTCAACATATATTGCTTTTTTTCCTAGTACAACATACTGACTTTTGAAGAGTGGCTTTGAAATTTTGGGGGCTGTGGGGGATAATAAAGTTCTCATTCTTCACACTGATCAAAGCATCTTGACTGAATGATACCATTTTTAATAGGCTATAAAAAGTTTTGACCATAGCATTAAAAAAAGTCTGTCTCTATGTATATGTATTTTTTTGGCCTTTGAACACTTAAGGCAGTTTTATCAGTTACTCCCATAATCCCAAAAGGTTTTCCAACCATCTTTCACTGTACTACAACTGCACTTCTGTAATGTTTTCCATGGCAACAGATGGTGATTATTTAAATAAATAAAATTTAAAAAAAATGTGAATAAGAGCAAGAGATATGTATAATAATGGATTCTCTTCAGAGTGGTAGGCAGGAACCTCTGATGTGGAACAGTGACTAACGTTTTAAATGCTAGCCAGGTATAAAAATTGTATATAAATACTGTGGGAGGAATTTAGATAAGCAGATTGCAATTTCACTAGCTGTCATTTGGACCAGACACTAAGATTACCAACAGTCTCATCTGAGGAGTGATATGGACTATTTAATGAGTAAAGCATCAGGTTTTCACTCTGGAGTGGTGGACTGCTATTCAATAAAACTACATCAACAGCAGACCTTCCTAAAGTCAATGCTAAAATGTTTTGCTCATATGACTTTAATATAGGGCAGTATCACAGCTATTTCTATGCTGCCCCGATGGCTTTAACCTTCCTGGTGAGACGACAGCCCTGAGTCTCCGTTCTGTGTTACCAGTTTTACATGATGTTGCCTTACTTAAGGATTTTAGAGCAAGGACAGGAGTCCGCTGCCTAAGATGCAATCTGCACAACAGTGCTTCCAGTAGCGTTGGTGTTCCTCCTAAGGTGTGCATCTCCCTGTTATATGCAGCTTTAATTATGTTTATAATTGAAGCTGGAGGAATGATTTTCATCCTAAGTGTTCCTAATAATACGCTGTGACCATGAATTAGAACAAACCTTGAAGTTGTACTTTTTTTCTAAAGGGTGTTGCGGAGCGTGCTTACCAAGCTGGAGCTTCTCGTCCTTCCAGGTAAAGGAACTGAAAATTTAAAGCTCAAAAGGCAAAGCTATAAAGTTTTTATATAGTTTATATATATTATACATGCACACACACACATCTGCTGATAAATAGGATTGAATCTGACCTTGATAGTTGCAGTCTCTTCACACACCACTTCTCATTTTTTCTATTATTTTAGTGTTCTATTTAGTTTTTTGTAGGTACTGTCACAGCTCAACTAGTGCATAGCAGGAGTCAGAATATCTCCGATTTCAAGATTATGAAAAAGATGAATTAGTTTAAGGGGCTGAGGATTTTTTTTTGACTAGCTCAGCAACTTTATTCAAGACAGATGTGTTTCTTAGTAGAAAAAAAAAAAAACTTTGGTAATGTCAATTATCAATGATATTTAGTGTCAAAGCACATACTGCAAAGATGATAGATGCTTGTGCGGTCATATGTACTTGAATGAGTTTGCAGTGCACTGACCCTTGTCTTCAGACAAGCTTTTCATAGGATTGCAAGTTGTGAGAACATCTCTGGCAAACTTGTGTTTTAAAAATGCTTAAACTGTAGCCAAGGGCAGAAATAAAGCTGCTTTGCTGTGTAGTTCTTTTAGGTTCATCACTGGAAGGTATTAAGAATGCATGAAATGGTGACACTATTACTAAAAATAGCAAATTAGGGAACAGGCTTAATGGAAACCTTTAGCTTTTAGTCAGAGACATACTTGAGATTTATGAAATTAAAATTGAGATTTAATAAAGGTGTCTGTCAAAAGTTCTCAAATCTTTTACTATATCAAGTAATCAAAATAATTCATGCTCTTTCAAGCTAGAAAGCTCCTGAGCTAGGATTCCTGACTAAACAAGGTTCTGCTTTTATTACCATGAGCAAAATCAAATGTAAATCAGTCTATGGAGTTCAGTTTCTGCTTTTGCAAAGCTAAACACTTCTCCATTTTATGCCTTTTGATATAATGTGGTAAATGATCTTACCTTAATTTATAATCTTACTGAAATTTAGAATCAAGAAGGAAGGGTTTATCTGAAATGAAATGCTGGCCCCATTGAGAAGTCGAAGGGAAGTCTTTTACTGAAATCCCTATTTTGATCCCCCCCCCCCCCTTCTATGCAGACCATAGGAACTGTTCAAAATGTTTTCTTGGGCAGAAGCCTACTAATGCAATAGCTTATTGCCTTCTATTGCAAAAGTGACTGGTAACTTATGTTATTTCCATTATCTGCTTATCAAAGATCCTGACCCCTAAATGTTTCTTGAAGACAAATCACTTTTTCAATTAATAAATTATCTTAGTTCTTTTAACTTTTTTTTTTTTTTTAATGTGGAGGTAGCTGTTTCTCATTTCTTTTACTGAGAGAGAATATGCAGACTCCAAGTTGCTGACCCCACTATACTGATATTAAATATATATTTAAAAAAGCAAGAAAAAATCTCTAAATTCATTCTTCTGATAATGCAGTTATGGGTAAACAGCTCAAAATCTATAGATGTGGATGCTCTTTCTTCAGGTGCATGAAGAACAGCTGTGTAGTTACATCGCTAAACGTGTATTCCTGGATTTGGAGTTCTTACTAAATCATTTTGTTATGTTCATGTCACAATATAAATATTTATTGTTTTAAAAATTCATTAGACCCTTCAGGATATTTAATTACAGGCTTGAAAGCAAATTAGAAGACCAAATAAATATATGCTTTGAATGTTACCTTTGTGTGTTTTGGCAGTCATCTAACTTTAATGATGTTCAGAATTCTTCAACTGTGAAAATGAACCTTATTCTGTTTACTTAATAGTTTCATTCTTTTTGCATCTGTTGAAGCTCTAACTAGTTAACTAGTCAAACAGTTAAACTTTTCTAATGATAGTTCTGTTATTCAGTATTTGATTAAGGCTATGGGTGCAACTTCTTCAAGATTCAGTTGAAGAATAAATTGTTACTTCAGAAGTAGAGACCATCTAAGATTGATAGAAGAGTTAAGGAAGTATAAGTTAAGGAAACATAGATTGTCTTTAGTTAGGCAGTTATTCCCCTTGAAAAAAAACTTTGAGATAAAGGAATTGTGGCAAAGTTTCTTCATATGTTTTTGCTGATGATCTTCAGTTGTATTTGCTTTATATATATATTATATAAACATAGAGCATTCATTGCAGATTTGAGGAAATGAAAGTGAAGAAAACTATAAATGTATATTATACAATAGGAAACGGGATGGAAAAAAAATGATAAGTTATTAAAAGTAATCTAAATACTAAAAGCCAGTTTGAAATTCACATTGTGGTATGGAAGATGAAAACCTCCATATTCCAGAAAATAATTTCCCCGAGTTACTTTGGGAAACCGTACAATAGCTGCTAATCTCAAAACTGTCCTTTTTTATTTTTGTGGGTTTGTTTTTTCTTTTTCTTTTTTTTTTTTTTTTTTTTTTGGTAAGTGCCATTCCAACAAAACCGATTTATACATGTTTGGTGTTAAAAAGGTGCATCTGTCCAAGATCACAGGGCTACCTGTAAGAGGAAATCTAGGTCCCAAGCACATTCTATAATCCCTGTACCATTTTTCCGCTCCATTTCTAAATAGCGGTAATAACAGCTCATTAATTTTGGTGACATCCTTCAAAGATATAAAGAGATGATTTTTGTAAATGCCACAATAAGTACCCCTTTGAAAGGTCACTTTGCATACTCCTGTATAATATTTCTACGTGCATATACATAATTTAACGTATTTGGTAAATGCTTTTCAGAAGAACGATTCAAGGGACGGAAGAAGATATCTTACTGTGAGATACTTAAAAAAAAAAAAAAAAAGGCTTGATTATGGTTTATAATTGCATGCACAGGGAGAAAATAACAAGTACTAAATGACTCTAATCTAGTAATGAAAAAAAAATAAATAAAAAGAACTAATGTTGGGTGTAAAAGCCCTGCAGTTTTAAATGAGAGATTAGGTTCAATTGGAAGTGATTAACCACAGCAGCCAACTGCATTCACAGGAACTGTCTTCTATGGCTTTTTCCATGTAGGAGGTTAGGTTGAATGATCTAATAAACATATGCAAACTTGAGATTTGTGGATCAATAATGAATGTATAAAACTTCTAATCATCACAGCAAAAGAAAAGAAAGCATTTCTTTTCTGATTTGCAAGCCACTAGAGTAATTTGTGAGGGCTAAGATAATCAAAATACACTTTATTAACAAGGATGAACTCTCCATTTCTATATGGAAAAAAAAAAAGTGCTATGTGTCTCTTAATTGCTTTTGCTTTTGCAAATGGTGAAAACAACTGTAAGCCAGTACTTACTGATATTAACAGACCAACACAACTGCTGTTCCTCATACAAGGACCATTTAGAAATCTTATATGTTGCTGTAGTTGACTTGCAAATTATGCCTTTTAAACAGCATCTATCTATTAAGTTAACAAAAGTCCCTGTAAATTGTGTTGAAGAAAAGAAACAGGGTGGGTTTGTCAGTTTTGATTTATGTTTCTACAAGCCAGATGACAACCTCTAGGCTGGTTGCCTAGGCTCCCTTTAGAGTCAACAGAGAGAAACAAGAGTAAGGAATAACTAGTTTTGTCTGCAACAGAAATACAGTGAGATCAGATGACTCACCCTCTGAAAGCACCTGATTCCTCTCCTTTGACTCTTGCAAGTGATCAAACTTGTGTATTTTCACTTTAGATGTCTAAAGTGAAGGGCAATGAATCCCACTCATAATATTTATGTTCTAAATCCAGCTTTTGTGATACCTTGGAGACAGCAGCAAGTGATAGGGTCTTGACATAAACAGAAACTTGGAAAAATCGAAGACAACATACCTTACAGTGTTGTGCATAGATGTGGTTTGGTACACAATATAGAGGGGACTATTTCAAATAGAGTAGATGAGAAGATGAACATCTAACCGCGTTCATTGCCTGCCTTCTTTCATCCCTTCCATCCAACCATCCATCCATCTGTAAGTAAAAGCTTTATGCTCTGCTTCTTGTACCTCAGGAGGAGAGAATAGTTAGGGAACAGGTTACTTTGACAAAACCATAAGTAGCTATTTTATGTCATCAATAACTGACCTTCCGGTGATCTTCATGTGATCTTCATGTGTATTTTCTAAATACCTTTGCACTTTTCTTTAAATCACTTTATGCTATGTGTCCTCATATATTTTTATCACACTTCTGTCAGCTGTTTCTCCTCTAAGCTGAAGAATCCTAGTCCACTTAGTTGCTCCTTTTATGGAAACTAGGTTTTCTTTTGATCACCTTTTTAACTCTTCTCTGTAATTTTTTCCACTGCTGCTGTATCACCATGATATGGAGGACACCAGAACCTAACATAACAGATTCACAGTCGCATAGTTATATTTTCTGTTTTGTTTTCTAGGTTCTGTTGCAGCTTTTCTGGTAAGGAGGCCTGAGTTAGTTGGAACTAATTAAAAGAAAGGTAGACTGTGTTTAGATGACTTCTGTCTCTAAAGATTTCTGTGACGCAGCCTTCTTGTCATATATATTTATGAGGATGGTTTCTCACACAGTGTTCCTACAACCTTCTTTTAAACATGGCTCCATCTTTTTGTTTGCTCATAAGCAGTCTGAATCTAAGGATTAGCTAGAAGATTGGCTGAGTGGTCTCAGGCAAGAAGAAATTTATGGTTATGTGTAAACGTGAGTTGCTGCTGAAAGAGGTTTAAATGGGATCAGCTAAAGGGAAGTCTACAGACTAGAAAGCATGGTTGAATTTCTATGCATAAAAGCTTAGTACATTGACAATTGGAAGTGAAAGATTTCCTATTTCAGTCTAAAATATTAGTATCTAGCCCTCACTAATAACCAATATATTGGAAGGAAAATAAAAATAGAAGAAAAGAATAGGAGAAAAATAAACACCTTCAGTGTACTGATACAGTTATCAAGAGCTGTATAAATAGGATTAGCTCTTCTTTGGATCAAGTGTAAGAAATCTTTTTATCTAGGAAACAGAAAAATCAGTTCAAAAATTCTTTATATGCAACACTTCTCTTAACAGGAATCTAAGTTTTTATACTTGCATGGTTCTTAACATCTGAAGAATTCACTAACTCTCAAATGCTGTTGTATTAAGGAAGAGGTAATACATGTAGATTGTTTTGCACTATACAGAACAGGAGCTGAAACAAGCTTGAAATTTTTAATCAGTGCAATTTTCCAGTGGATTATTCTGTACCAATAAAACTTTTTAATAAACTCAGAATTTTGATGTTTCTCAAACGCAAATTTTCCCAAGAAAATGTTTTTAGTAGAGGGGAAAAAAAAAAAACATGTTGGAAATAAAGTTACTAAGTTACAAAGTTTCAAAATAAACTTGCTTCAAAATTTTTTTTCAAAGATATGTGTTTTTAAAGCATGCCTTTTTCTCAAGACAATCCTGGTGTTGTAAGGCCACTCAAAAGACATGAGAAAATCAACTGGAGCAAAAAGAGAAGTGGGCAAAGAACAACCAAACACACAAAAACAGAAACAAGAATGCCACAACTCTGATGCAAGACTCCCTAATGTGTGCACAAACTGCATTTCTCTATATAAACATAATAATATGACTTCATCTACTACAAAAAAATAGAGGCTTTTCAATTGCATAGAATTATTGGTGTGTTAGAGTAGAAAACATTATCATAATGTGAACTCTTGTAGTTCAGTCGCAGAGGAGTTCATTGTTGATTTGAAGGTCATGAGCAGGTTTTTAGAGAGCCACTGTGTTATGTAACTAAGGTCTTAAGATGAATACTGTAAAATTAAAGTGTACCTAACAACAAACCACTGTATACAGTTAAGGCATCTTGTCATCGAGTAGATTCAAAGAAAGGTAGTGGAGAGCCTTTTAGGATGTGCATTTTACATACAGAAACAATATAGAAACATAAAATAATTTTGGTTGGAAGGACTTGCAGAGGCCATCAAGTCCAATACCCTGCTCAAAGCAAGGCCGACTGTATCAGGTTGCTCATAGTCTTATTTGGTCAATTTTTGAAGATCTCCAAAAATGAAGATCCCACAACCTCTCTGGAAGGTCTGTTTCTCATGGATTTGTTTTTCTTTATATCTCTTCAAAATTACCCATGTTGTAACTTGTACCTACTGCCTCTCATCCGTTCATTTCTTACCTTCTCGAAAAAGTCTGACTTCACCTTTTCTTTGATAACCAATTAGGCATTTGAAGACAGCAATTAGACACTCCCTTACAGTTCCCTTTTTTGGGCTAAGCAAACCCAGCTTCTTCAGCCTCTTCTTGTATGTCATGTGCCTGATCCCATTGCTGAATAGAAAGAGGTTTCTCTTTGCCTGTTTCTTCAGTCTGCTGAGGTGTGTCTTAACAGAGCATTACCTTGCAGTATATTAACTGGTCCACTGCCTCCGTCTCCCCAAAAGTGACGTTATCTACAAATTCGCTTACAATGCGCTCTGTCCTGTTCAGTATTGGCTGCAGTATTCATCCCTGAGGGACGCCATTAGTAACAGGCCACCAGTCAAACGTAAACCAAGGACCACAACCCTTTCAGCCCAGCTGTGCGGCTACTTTTTCATTCAGCTTAGTTTTCCACTCATCTCGTAGTCCTCCCAAACACTCTTTCTCTCTCCAGTTTGGCTGAAGGGCATCAAATCTCTTGCCAAAGTAAATGATATCTCCTGCTTTCCCCAAGTCTATGAAGCCAATCATCTCATCACAAAGGCAATCAGGTTGGTGAGGCATCATTTGTCCTTAGTAAATTCATATTGACTGTTCCCAATCACCTTCTTGTCCTTCATACACCTAGCAATAAGCTTCTGGGAGGATTTGCTCCATAACCTTCTTGGAGATCAAGGATAGGCCAACAAGCCCGTTGTTCCCTAGATTCTCCTTCTTGCCCTTCTTGATGACAGACATGACATTTGCCTTTCTCCAGTCATCAGGAACCTCACTCATTTGCCAAATTTGATTTGATTTTATGCATCCAGCATGAAAAACACTGAAGCAATAGGAATCTTCCCCTCAAGGTTCCTCCATGCTGCATTATCTAGCACATTGGACTAGTTGATCAGCTTTTACTTAACTCAAAGTAGGTGAGAGGAACCTAAAACTAGAGGAGTCCTTCCTCTGTTCCCTGCTGTAAAAATACATAAAAAGAAGGTTAAAATATATTGTATACTTTCTTGGTATTACTTTTTCTCCTTAAGGCGCTCATGGCAAAAGATGTTTGAGATGTTCGAGCACCCTTTTTTCTCCTGCTGCTAACAGGCGCTGGACCGTTATGACAATCTTGTTCATTACAGCCCCCATTCTTGAAAGATGCTCTGAGGATCTGTGGGGTTCTCAAAGGTACTTACAGTGTCAGAGTGTGTAAATCCCTCCATGTCATAGCTAGGCTTATGCACTTCAGGTGCTTTGGTCTAGGATCATCCTGCTTAATGAGATCTTAACATTTGGGCTGTAGTTGTTCTAGGTGCTTCTATAGACAACCATGACAGAGAGTTGTGGAAGAAGGGCAGAGACGTGCCTGCAGGGTATGATTTGCCATAGCTCAGGAATGCAGGAGGACTTTCCTTCTATGCTCCAAGACTCATTTGGTTGCTTGAGGTTAGCCGGTGTTTCCTTACTGACCCTCATGAACTACCATTGAAATAATTGCCGTTGTTAACATAGTAATATAATTAATTTAGTAATGAATAAATCCACTAAGCATTGAGTCCATGCTCCCTCCTCTATTTTTTCTTGTGCAAACACAGACTGTAAGTGAGCTGATTATAAATAACTTCCTGATAATCAGCATGTGTTAGCAGGAAAGAGTTGACTTCCTTGTGCTACCCCACCACCAGTCCCATTAGTGTCATTCACTGAAGATGCCCTGCTCTGCGAATTCAAGTGGAGTATTGTGTAAGTGGGAATGCTGTTAATCAGATAGCTGCTTGAGAAACCGCGCTACTTATTAATCATCCCTGCAGATCTTTTGTTCTATTACAGATACATCTAGAGAGCAGGCAAATTTTTCAATTATATGCAGGCATTTATTTTTCAATTAGTTTCTTAGTATTAAAAAAAAATAGCCAACTGTAATTTATTATTTACTTTCTTTTGAGCACCTGCAGCATTTCACATCTAGTGAGCAGAACACAACACTGCTTTATTTCACGTATCAGTGAATGTATTGTTCCTGCTATTTCCATGTAGTAGGCTTTAAAATTTAAAAAGCCTCAGCTATATTACAGGACACCTCCTGATCCATCTGTATTTTTCAAATGAACAGCAGTCAGAATTTTAATTCCCTGGATGTAATGTATTATAGTTTGATTAGGACAGAGCAAACCTCAAAAGATTTACAGCTTTGGTTTAGACAGCTGCTCACCCAGAAGCACAAGTCTCCAGTCTTGAAGCAAATGTTCACAATTTTGCCAATAGGATCCTATTTGTGAATCAGGGCTGTTATATTTATCCAAAAAGGCAGCTCTCCTAAGTGAGGTGAGTTTTTGAAATGGGGATTGACTGTACTTCTTTTATTGCTTAATTTGTCCCCCTGAAGAGCATGGTACAAATTCTGAGGGTCCTAAGAGCTGGATTTTTTCAGGGTCATTTCCAGGATGGCAGAATGAGTTAGGAACAGAAGTCCCATGGCCTTCAGCATAACCGTCTCCTGCTGGCCCTATGAACACGCTGCCTAAGGGATCCTCTATTGTTTCTCATTCCTCCGCTATAACTCTCTAAAATTATTTCTAATCACGAATTCTTTTTACTTATCTGCATACTGTGCAACACTAGCAAATTCTTTATGAGCAAACCCACCATCTCTTGAGCCTCTGGCAAGGCTAGTTATTTCTCTTTTAAATTTTTGGTAACTGCATTCATTTTTCAGCCTATGCTTTCTGCTTTAAGAAGCACATGAACTATATTGTTAGGGCTTCTCATGTTCATCTGGAGCCAGGTATTTATTATCTCAGTTCAGGTCCCTGTTGACTCGATGGGTTGCACAGCTTTTGATTCATATTTGGATTGTTGCCTTTTCTGCTTTTTTTCTTTTTTCTTTTTTCCTTTTTGGAAGCAGCCCAAGTTATTAGCACCAGCAAACTCCGTCTGTAACCAAATGCTGCTCAATGAAAATGTATCTGCAGTTGTGACATGAGAATGGCACTCGCAGCAGCAGCGCCAGAGCAAAGGGCTCTGCAAGGTGGTTCTTGCCAGCCTTCAAATAAGACATCAAGCTTCCAGCTTTGCCATGCAGGGATGTTTGAAGACCCTGTGGTACAGGAAGACTAATTCCCATCTCTGTCCCAGTAATCTAAATGGGTAATGGCTGTACGGTTTGTCTAGCAAACTTTCCGAGGCCGCTGTGCTTGCATGTGTGATTTTTCCTTTCCTGTCAAGCTCCTGTGTGGCACTGCTGTATGGTGTTGCACAGCTGCTCCTGCCTACCCCAGAGAGAGCTGCATTTCAGCGAAAAGACAAAGCAATTGCTGTTCTTCAAGCATGTGAAATTCCCTAGGAGTAAAGAGCTCTTACTCTTCTGCCTCATTTGACTTTAAAATTTTTTTTCACACCTATCCGCAGATTTAAGAGGCATGATTTAGGTATTGGTAGGGATGTGTCCTTAAATTATTATATCCCTACAGATGACTAGTTCTCTCCCCCTTCTCCCCCAAAATAATTTAGTGATCTCTCCTGGAACAGACAGACTTTTAGGGTTACTAAATCAGATTAAATGTTTGCAATTAAATTTCAGTGTGCTGGAGGTCATTTGTATTTGAAATTAACTTTTGATAGAAACAGCCTTAAGATTTTACCAGATGCGCTCATCTTGTCTGTTCTTGGGATGACTTATATTTAGTTTGAGTTTGCTTTTTATTCCTACTGCAATTTTTAAGCTGACTCCCACAGTTTATACCACAAGAAGATCTGACCTAAGTGTTTTGGTGTAATTGAATAATAAGCAAACTAGCTATGATGCAAATGAGATGTTAAAAAAAAAAAAAAAGTGCCTACTTGCCCAAGAAAGCAGGAGAACCATCTTAACCATCTTGGCAATTTCACACAACATAGAATAAGGACAGTGAACTTGTGGCCTTGATGCAGAAAGCTCATTCCTGATTAGATGTGTGTGGTATGCAAGGAGCAGGTTTCAGGTTACTCCTTCCCAGCACTGAGAAAGATCGAGTCATGAGCTGTTTGTGTTTTTTAGCATCGGCCAAGTCAACTCAGAAAGTTCTCCTCCAAATTTCAGAGGATGCTAAATTCCCGGAGCCTCAGGATTGCTCTTCTTCTGTGTACCTGCTCTGTAATCTCTATGGCCACTTTCATCTTGACAACTTTAGTTTTATAGCACACAGGAATGCTGCAGAGACATGACACATCTCTACAGTGTGCAGCAGATACCTTATGTGAGAGAAGAGTTTCCCAATGAACAGGGCCGGAGATTGTCGCTTGCTTGGACGGTGAGGTGCTTCTCTACATGATGGGCATCAAATAAGGAATACAAGTTAACCAAGACATTAATATAAAATGGATTAATGAAGAGTCATAAAGCCTCCTATGAGATGCTCTGCTTCAGAATTAAGCAAGTGAAGTGCTAAAATTAGCTTTAGAAGCTAAATTCTTAGCTTCTTAAGAATTCTTAAGAATTTAGCTTACGAAGTGTTGGAAGAAGTCACGAGTTTCTCCTGTGCAGGTGCCTGTCTCCTTCAAATTCAGTTTCAGATCTTGAAGTCAGCTAGTAAAACTGAAATAGAAGAATGGTTCCTGGTTTGGACACTGATCCGGGCTGGGGGATGAGGGTTTTTTAACCAGGAATATTTAGAGATCTGCCAATGACAGCCAAAGCCAAAGCTCTTCACCTTCAGTTTACTTCTGTGCATTACGTTTTCCACCTATCATATTAACCATGTTACTACAGGACTTGCTATTTAATGTATGTTTCTGAGGGGTATTCACCTATGCATAGAGGGGCACGTCCAGAGTTTATTTTCTGTGTTCTAAAAAGTTTAAATGATCATTCTAACTCTCGTTTGAGCCAAATCTAATTGCAGCTGTAAAAGCAAACACTAGAGGCAAGGGTCACACCAAGCAGCACGATTCTGTGGACACAGACCAGTAGAGCACAATTGAACATGTACTTCTGATGCTTTTTTATTTTTTTCTTTAATGCATGTAGCTGAAGAGGGGAAAAAATGTCCTTCTGACCTTTACAGGTGATAATCTGACATGATAAGTTCTACTGCAAGAAATGAAAAACCGTCAGCTGAACCACAATGTTATGAATAAATTGAGGGTGGCACAAGAAATCCCATTCCTGCTCATGTCCATAAGCAGTCATCAAGGGAGACCCATGTGTCCTTTCTCCTTCCACAAACGCAAGTCCAGTAGTACTTTCCAAATTGCTGTATCAGTGCTTAACAATCCTACTTCTAGGAAACCGCCACTGATTTCAGGGCTGAATTTTGCAATGTCCAAGAAGGTCAAAAACATTTCAGGATGCTGACATGCAAGTCTATGGGGAGAATTAGCCCAGATTGATTACCAAATGTTTCTGTTGTGGACCACAAGATCATAGGTGCTGAGAATGTTATATTCCATGTGGCCAGTGGATGCAAATCTAGAAGGTGGCACCCTGATATCTTTGCTAAAATTGCATAACCTGTCTCTCCCCAGGGGCCAGAATTGATGTAGCAGGGAATTTTCCTTCAAATGGAGTAAGTCTAGCAGAATCTGGCCCTAACAGCACAAACATATTGGGAGAATAAACTGCAGCAATAATACAAATGAAGGTGTCAGAGGGAAAGACGACGACCAGAAAAACAAAGGATGATTCAGATAAAAAGGTTTCCTCCTATTTAAAATTCTATGCGTTGTTCGTTAGCTAGCACATTCACAGAGCTGTCGGTACGAGCTAATGGATATACCACGCTCCAGTCACAGAGAACAGCAAGGGGGAAGAGAGAGCAGATTCGTGAGTCTAGTGGGACTGAGAGCTGTACTTAGCAAAGCCAACTCTTTTGGTCCTTTTAATAAAATGACAGTAATTTGACAGTAATAAACACTAGGCTGTCACTATAATGTAGCAGTTTGCAAATAATGTTGACATTATCTTATGCTTCGTGTCAGAAAGTGGATCCCCTTTATCAGGTGATTAATGGGGAAATGGGATAAAATTCTTTAAATCTGACAAAAAAAGGAGCTTGGATTGCACTGGGAGTGAGTCGTCTTTTGTTTTCCTCTGTTCCTTTTAAGCCCTGATAGTGCTTTTTCATTTCCTTTTTGTTTTTTCTCATTTTGAGCATTTGTGCAAAGCTGTGACAAGTTGAACATAAATGGTAATGTCTAGACTACTGGAAGTGTCACTTTAAAAAGTCTCAGTTCAAAAGCTGATTTTTTTTTTCTAGAAAGGTACATTTCTGAAATAGCTAAGGCTTTTATTATTATTATTATTTTAAGTGCCTTCAACGTTAACTTCTGTCCACTTTCTTTCACAGCTTGTGGCTATACCTACATGCTAGTGATCTGTTACACCTGGTGATCAGCCTTCCAGAATTCATTTTAGGGTGCAGGGAATTACCAACACAGAAATTTGCCAGCACCACGCCAAGGACTTTCCCTGTCATTGCTGTTCATCATTGTGAGCCAGGCAGTTTGCACATATGGAAATGTCCAATAAGTTTATCAACTGGCTTTGTTTCAGGAGGGAACTGGCTCCATCATGTAGATGGAGCTTTCTTTGCCCTGCAGAGAGTGGTGTTGATGTGTTCTGCTTCAGAGGTGTTTGGAGAAGCCTGTGGAAACACATTGGAGTCATAATGCTTTCTGTGCCGGAGGTGGAGAATGCGAGATCTGCTTCTGTTCATTTTCCCAAAGAGCTCATACAGAGGGAGTATCCAGCACCAAAGTGCCACTTTCCTAGGATCATAAGGTATTCAGGTTCAAAGGGACCTCAGGAGGTCTCTAGTCCAACCTCCTGCTCAAAGCAGGGTCAGCTATGGAGTCAGACCAGCTTGCTCAGGTCTTTATCCATTTGGCTTTTGAAAACCTCCAAGCATGGAGATATCACAGCTTTCCCTGGCAACCCACTCCACCACCTGACTCTCCTTGTGAGGAAAAAGTTTTTCCTTATATCAGCCCTGAGCCTGTCTGAACACATTGTCTCTTATCCTCTCACCATGCACCACTGTGAAGAGCCTGACCCTGTTTTCTTGATGACCTCCCTGTAGTTTACTGAGGCTGCTGTTAGGTGCCCCTGAAACCATCTCTTCTCCATGCTGAACAAACCCTGGTTCCTCAGCCTCTCCTCACTGGGCAAGTGCTCCAGCCCTAACCATCCTCGTGGCCCTGTGCTAAGCTCACTGTAGTTTATCAGCATCTTTCCTGTATTGACCACCTCTTCCCCCTAAACTGGACTCAGTACCTAGATGTGATCTAATGAGTATCAATGTGCTGTCTGTGTTCCTGTTCATATAGCCCAAGATATTGCTGGCCTCATCCCTCATTCTTGCATTTAGCCTTGCATGGCCAGATAGGAGAATGGGAAAAGCCTATGTCTTCTGCGGAGCCAGCAAAACCCCTGTGAAGCTTTTGTGCCTGCATCCATAAGTCTAATTTTCCATCATACAGGTATAAGTAGAGTTAACCTGTCATTAAAAGGACTCTTTCAAATCAGTCACTGACTGTATAATACCTCTCATACTAAAAGAACCAAATCTGCCTAAAACCAGCTCTACGGAAGAAGAATAACTTTGTAGTTGATCCCCTGTTTCTTCCAGTAAGGACAGAGGCCCAGATCCTCAGGACATTTAGCTTGCATTTAAATCAATTGAAATGCAATGTGAGTTAGCCACTCAAAACCCTGTGGACCTGGGACCAAGTGCTCTGAACAGTACTTGGACCAATCCAGTGAATGATAACTTACCCTTTCCATCCCTGAATCCCATGGCAAGAGGAATGTATCATCTTGCTTTTTAGATGAAAGATGCAGAGGTAGTGCCCAACTTGGACAAAAGCTATGTAGTAGTATAGTATATAGTAAAGTGGTACAGTCATTCAGTGGCAGAGTCATGACTATTACCTGGGCTGCCAATCCTTTTCCATCTTTGCTGGACTGGATGTCAAAAATCCATCTGATTTTGGTGACATGGGACAAGAATTATGATTAAATTGGGAGTAAGTGTCAACAAGTACTCCCAAGAGGCACCTGACACCCTCTACAAGAAAACAATCGGCCAATATTAAAAATCAGTCAGCATTTCCACAGAGCAACCTTTGCCACACAATGTATAATGACCTTTACAGGCCAGAGAAGAGTCAGTTTAACGTACTATTTAATGCCAGATGGTAATGTCTTTCCTCACTTAGGTGGCTGGTGATTAAACTCAGTTTTCTCAGCCACCAATTGACCTTTATCCATCTCCCATAATTTAGTGAGTGGAGGTTGGTTAAAACTAACAGGGTATACAGATCATGTTGTGACAACTTCTCCTTATAACAAGATGCAAATGGTCAGTGAGGCACATCTCAGAGGCAGTATTTCTCCAGATAAAGCAGAACTTGTTGAGATGCAACCAAACTATCTTTGTGTCCATCACGTCCTACATATATGTTTTCCACCTAATGAGAAAGTGGTTATAATAGACTTCTTTTCACTATTGAGCTATGTTGGAGGAGGTCAGCAGGGGATCAATCTGTATTCACAGGGCATAATTTAGTTGATACGATGTCACAGTGCAAGGAAAGGTCTTTACACTAGCTGTTTGCCTCCTTGACAATGCAATGGCTTCCCATGAGCCAGATAAGTGCTGGCCCCAGAGGTTTGACAGGTGCGAATGCAAGACCAGTAGCAAAACAAAATGCGACAATACAGTGTCTTCCTTCTCCCATGACCCAGTGCATGACCCAAATAGTAGCTGCAAGAAGATAGATGACTTCAGCTCCGTTAGCCCATTGGTAAATTCATATCGGGGTAGGACTAGTTGATACTTGTTTCTAAAATACATACATATAGGGGGTGTGTGTGTGTGTGTGTGTGTGTGTGTGTGTGTGGAGAAAGTAATTTAACCTAAAGAGGGATTTATCATTCAAAATTGTCATTTCATTTAAAATGTTCAGATTCTACAAGGGCCCAGTGTGTATGGTGTAGGAAAAATATTTGAAAAAATTCATCAAAAATTTTGGAAAACTGGAAAGAACAATGTTCTTCTGTAAGGACTTCCTTTTGCCCATGCTTGCCTTGCAAGAAAAAAATTAACCGTGACAACCAAACTATAGTTTTCATTTTAGTATAAAATAATAGAAAGGGACTTTTTTTAAAAAGGAAATACATACTTTTTAAAATGTTTTCAATTTGAGTGGGGAAGAAGAAAAGAGAAAGGAAATTCTGTGCGCTGTTCAAAGGCTACACATTTGAGGGCCTTTGACTTTGGGCTGCCAATACACTTGTGTTGCCTGATAAGACAAAGTTTTTCTATTTCTTGTAAATATTCCTCACTATAACTGTCTCCTAGACACGGTATCAGGATGCCATGTCTTGAAATCTTTAAATGGGAGATGATTTGTGATCTTTCTTTGGAAAAGGCTCTGGTTAACTCTATATTTCAGCAATGCTAATATGGCATTCAAGGTGTCCATCTTGATAAGTAATTAGATGTTTTGCATCTTCAACTTTTTACCATACTTCCCTTCTCTTAAAATAGTAGGGAAGGAGGCAAAAGAAGCACTGTTTCATTGTGTCCCATTCCTATGACCTCTTCTTTCCTTCCCTCACTCATCTTCACGCTGCTTGCGATGTAGCAAGTGGGGCCTGAGTGACTTCCCTGTAGCAGCTGTCTTTCAAAGCTTTCCCTTATCAAAGCTGTCCTTAGGATGGTTTTATTTTTTTCTCCAGACCCCCGTGATGCCAGCATATGGCAATTAAACACTGCCACTGAATTACTGTCTCTTTTCATGGTAATTAGCTTAGACTTTTGGACTACATCTCTTCTAGCTAATTGAAGGGTGCCAGGAAACGTTCACAGGGACAGGGACTTGATTGTCCATCCTGTTAAATGGCTCCTGCCATGGTTTTGGCCCAGGCCAGCTGGCACGCTCCCACAGACTGCCTGGACACAGTTTGGGAATCAGCACAGACCAGGGACCATTCCTGGTTGGCAGTTTGGATGACCTCACCCTGCTTTGCAAGCTAGGCAAGTTTAACAGTACAGATATAGGCCACCTTGTGCCAAAGAATGATCTCAGGCACATATAAATTTCTAGCATAACCCTTTAATCATATTGTAACTCCAAAACAAAGATTCCCTTTCTGTCTTCTTCTAAGGAGAAACCTATTCATTATTAAGTTTTATTTTCATGTTTTTTAATATATACAACATACAGCTTGGGAATCACCTGAACTAACATTTTCTGTGCCACTTGAACTGATGCTTTTCATGAATATATGTTACCTTCCAACCATTGATTATATGAGTGTGTACTCATATGGGATGCCTATATTGGACCTGCTCCATAGATGCAGCAGGACTGTGTAGGGAAAGTGCCCCACTGCCTAGAGAAGGCATATGATGAATAGAAGCAGAATAGGGGGAGGGAAGGGAGCATTTCTTGCCTGTCATGGTTGACTACCAAACTGAGGAACTGGTTACTGCCTTTTCACCAACTGTGGAGTTCCCAAGTGACGCTACACAGGAGATTTATCTGGGCCAGATTTGGATTTGGACCAGATCCGTCCAAGGTGATAACTTTTGTTCAGTTATTATGACCACCTCAGAAAATTCCCCATTGTTTGTGTGCCTGCAGGGCTGTAGGTATACTCAGCCTGGGCTGCAAAGCACTCAAGAGCACAAGCCATTCTTGGTGGAGAAGGAGGCAGAAAAGATGTCTTGGTGAAACAGTCATGTAATAGCTTAATTTAGCATGACCTTACGGGTTTTCACGTAGGCTGTATCTTGTGGGATCTTCTGTCTAATCAGATTGCAAGTGTCTGCATGCAGACACCTTTCCTTCTCGCAGGAGACCTAGCGAGACAATCCAGTTTCCACATTTACAGCTCCACTTGGCCTTTCTAGGTGACCTCATATTCACCCTCGGATAGTGATTGCTCACAAGAAAGCTGGTAGCATGAAGATAAAGCTGCATTGGTCATGCTTTTTGTACAGAAGCTGTGGCCTAGGTGCAAAATGCAGAAGTTGGCCTAAAATAATCTTACACTCATTGCAGACTATCCTTGATTCAATACACTGGCAAGAAGTCTGCAGCAATACCTAGAATTTCAGGTCAAAATTGGGAAGATTCTGCAAATAATTCCAAATGTCATTGAATGTGTGGTTCTGCATAAAAAGTTCTGTTGTATCGAATGAGGACCAACTTTTATATCATTAAAAATGGGATAAAATTTTAGTTTTTCCTTTCACCCAGCTAATAATATTGACACATAGTCAAAATATCCCCGTGCTCCAGAGATGTACAATTAAATGTCTTCAGAATGTAATATCAAGGATAGCAAGTATTATTGATTAATCTCATTATACAGGTTACACTAAAGCATTCACTTTAGAGAGTCACTCAATACTAGTTATCAAAATATATGCAGAGGACAGGTGAAGGTTATGAAATTGTCTGGAGAACACAGCTTACAAAGTAAACTCTCAGCTATGAGTTCTGTGCATGACTTATTACTTTTAATAATGTAAATATGTGCATATTACAAGCCCTATTGATCCTTACTAGCTAAATTTCAAGTCAGGATTAACAAAGGTAGTAAGACAAATACTGAAAATAATAGCCCATTAATCTAGGTAACAGAAGTGAAATGCAAAGCCTAGTGTCCGTTTGAAAGTCACTGGTAGAACAAAGTTTTCATCTATACCTGTAACAGCTACACACAGGAGGAGAAAGCATCTGAGATTGGTACCACAACTAGTCCTACTACAAACCCATATAGTTTCTTGCTGATGCTTTGTTTTCCTCTGTGCTCTCAGCATATACGATGCAAGCAACAAGAAATGAGTTTTGCAAAAAGGTCTGTGACTTTCATCTTCCTTTCTTTTCAAGAGATGATGGGGGAACACTTTATATTTGTTTATACTGATTTACTGTAAACTTCCGCTGCAAACAATTAGCTGAATGGAATGAAAAGTTGTGTCTCTGACACAAAGATGCCCTAAAACCATAGGTAAGAGGGTTTTTTTTCCCCATCTTTCTCTGTTTCTGTTTTTCCTTTTCATCACCTTTCCTTTGTATTGTAAACTTTTTGCTGGAGTAGCTGCTTACCCTATCTTCTTCCAAACACTGATCTCCCCATTACAGCTGCAAGCTCTATTATAGTACAGATGAATAATAAATAACTCTTGTGTACTGGGAAAGAATTTAACTTTTGCTAAAAAACAACCCTCTCCCTTAACAACAAGCAAGCAGACGAATGAAAAACATCCCCTCCACCCCCAAAAAAACCCTAGTATCAGTAATTATTTTTTAAAGTATTATATTTATTTTGTACTACACAAAAAATCAAACCATCTGGAAACTGAAATATTTTTTTCTACATGATACTTTTAGTATAAGCTATATAAATCTTACTGAATTTACATTATTGTGGTTATCTGAAGTGACTGGGACAGTGGGGGAGCTGGACCATGTCACCCAGGTGATGAACGTGGTCAGGGTCATTTAAGTTTCTTCCCACCGGCTGACTGGAGACTCCTTTCCTTTCCACAGATGGATGTGGTCAGCCAGCCACCTGCAACCATGGGCTGCCGAAACACCCGCCTTACACTGCCCATGAGGAATTACCATTCCTTTCTTTATTGTTAAAGCAAAAAGGGAAGGAAACATGGCCTCTAAAATGGAAATGAGCACACGGAGCTCCGTCACTGCGGTAACCATCTGCGTCTGGCAGGTTAGCAGATCCATTTGGTTGGTAGAGACACGCAACGTGCTGAATTATGGAAGGGGAGAAGGCGGAAGCTTGAACCTGCTGGAGTGCTGCAAGATTGCTTTTGTCCATGATGTGGCAGCTTTGTCATCTTCTGCCGTGACTTACGGGTGATAACAAATACCTTCTACAAGAGAGCTAGTCTCACTCGCCTATTGATTTTTCTGAGTCCTCTGTGCTTGTTTAATAAGAAAAATGTTGCTTGAAACTGAGTCTGATAATCTTAAAGATG
Source organism: Dromaius novaehollandiae (assembly GCF_036370855.1). Taxonomy (NCBI): domain Eukaryota; kingdom Metazoa; phylum Chordata; class Aves; order Casuariiformes; family Dromaiidae; genus Dromaius; species Dromaius novaehollandiae. The sequence goes on from NC_088099.1 coordinate 162,575,571, forward strand.
TTATTTACTTTTTGAAAGGTGAGCCGGATTATGATTAATATGGTGAATAGCTAAAACCTAATAGAGTCAATGCTTCTTTATGTCTCGCAGTGGTCCAGTCCATGTGCGCAGAAGAAAGTAGCAGTCAAGCCTGAATTAAACACACTCAGCTTTCATGTTTGTGCAGGGCACTTGGTATATTTATTTATACCTGTGTGTCTGCTGCTGTTCAACCACAGGAGCTAATGCCACTGTACTGCGCAGAATGGGACTGGCCTGCTCAGCTAATTTCAGGGCACAGCCTGCTTCCACGCTTCCCCTGCTCCCTTTCTGAGGTCTGTTAGGACACGGTCTCACAGACATCCCTCTCTTTTGATGGTCAACTGAGTAACGTGGTATATAGTTTTTGCCTGGGTGGACCAGAGAAAATCAGAGAAACCTTTTAGAGGCCCGTCCCTTTCCTTCTTCCTTCCTCTTGTCGCCCACAACCATCTCCCACCTGTGTGTCCAGATTCTCAGCAACCCCTTAGGATGAGATGGCACTAGCCACCCACTAATGGTCTTGCCTGTCTCTGCTGGAAATGGGGGCCCATCTGTCCTGAGCCTGGAGAAGACACAGCAGATGAGGCAAGATGAATCCCAACCTGCAAGTTCTGCTGTTCCTTGCTGACCCTCAGATGGATCTCCAGTGTCCCCCATCACCCATGAAACATGCTGCAGGAGGTCTGCAGCAAGTCTTTCCTGCAGCAGTCACCCTGCAGAGGATGGGAGTTCTCCTTTCGATTAGCAACAGCTCAGTATTAAAGTGTCATAGGAAGCAGAGCTTTCCTGGAAATGCCGTTGCTCCCAGAGCCGGTAACTCTCAGAGCACCATTCATTACACACTTCCTGAGCTCATCTTCCCTTCTCCTGAGCTCACAACATCCATTTATCACCATGTGCTTGGACCTACATACATCAGTGCTTGCTTTGATTTGCCTCTTGGCATCCCAGCTGGGCAAGGATATGTTGTCTTGTCATGCTGAACAATGGCTTAGTTTTGATATTTTTAAGCAGTGACACAGTACTTCCCAGCATCTTACCTTGAAATTGAAACTGGGCCCAAATGGATGGAAAACAGCTTGCTAAAACTTTCTTGTTAAAATGGAAAAATAAAAATAAATAAAAAATTAAGAATCCTTCATGTGTACTCATAGGGGAATTTATCTAATGGTTGGTTTGATTTTACTGCATAATTTTAAAATGACAGTAGTTGTTACACTGTCAAAATGTACAAAGTTACTTAGTGAAGTGACTTTAATAAGCCATTACTCTGTATAGCAAAATTGCTAATGTGTTCCAAATAGTATCAGAAAGATATTCAGTGAACCTAAAAGACCATTCAGCATTCATTTTTCTTATTGATTCTGGGAGGATATAGGGAGGTATTTGTGAAATATCACCAGGGATGTTTGGCTCTTGAGTCCGGATTAATTCTGCTGGAGGAAGAGGGCACAGTTATGTTAGAGGCATACTAGTGATACTCCCATGCAGTCACGAAACACAGAGAAAACCCATAACAAACCAGGCCATCCTTCCCAGACAACTGTAATTTAAAAATGATATTGTTTCACTCTCTTCTGCTTTAACAAAAAAACAAATGCACCCCAGAATATAAAAATGGGACTGAGGTATGGTTTAATAAATATGGATTGATCTTTTTTTGATTGTTTTAATAAATGCTGCTGTGGCTAGTGAAACATGCATAGTGAGGTCTTTTCTGGTGTGGAGTCTCACACCAAGATAATTGCTCTTGTTAAACGTGCTTCTATGGGCAGAGAATTCACAACATCCCTCTGCCACGTGGATTCTCTGGTGCTTAACATTATAGTTAAGGTTGGGGTTCACCTTAAGGCAACTGAGTTGAGCCCTAGCTCTGTGTCGGCTTTACTGAGTCCTAGTACTGAGCTTTGAGTGCACATATAGACACTTAGTTTATGTATGTTAACCTGCAATGGAGTCCCTCTTTCAGTATTTCTGAGGCCACTACCCATCTGTCAGGTTTGGTTGGAGGTAATTAACAGGTTAACAATTTGTTAGAAGAAAGGAGGTCAGGGACACACGAAGACAGCATGACTGCAGTGAAGTACACTTCCCGTCCACTCCCGCTCTCTTTATCTTTCCCAGTTGCTTCTCCACAATCTTCAAAGTGGAGAATCTCATCTATGTCCCTCCTCTACTCACTCTCTAGTGACTCTCCTATCTCTCAAGCATCTTCCCTTTGACTTACTTGCTCCTTTATCTCACTTATCTTCAAAGAAAAAAAAGAATTAAAAAAAAAAACTGAAAAAACCTTCAATTGCCTTTTCAACTTCTGCCCCATGTCCTTCTCCTACTCTTCTTAGAGGTTGCCAGAGAATCCTCTTGTTCTGCTTTGCTTGCAAGTCCTTAGCTATCTTCAAATCTAGGTCTTCATCTTGCCCTTCTTTCTGAAGGACGTTCGTAAATTAAGGGCATTCCCAGCCATTCTGAGATGGTATTTTCTGTGTTTTGGTCGGCTCTTGTTCTGATTGAGCAAGATATGTTATGTGCAAACTTGCCTTCCTCATATCTGCTTAAGTCACTGCTGTCAGGAATGGTGTCCCAGACTGCCACTTTGCCCATGTTGTTTCTCTTGTGGCATCTTTTTGCATTTTCCCTCAGGATTTTCCTTCCCTATTATGCGAAAAAAAAAATCTATTTGCCTTTACTGAACTTAACTGAACTAACCACACAGCCTCTTTCAGCCAGTGTCACAATGTCAGATCCTACCTCCGCTCCACCCATGATGCCAGTTTCCACTTGTGCTCTCCCTACTGCCACTCATGTTTTTCAGGCATTTCCCCTTAACGAATGGAAAGGTCTTACTGCCCTTGCCATGAACCCTACTTAACAACATTTTACAGTTACACACTCTGCAACCTCAGTTTGTCTCTGTTTTCTTGTGTTCTCCACCTCCCCAGATGCCCTTCCTCTTTCAGTTGTATTGTGAGTGCTGTTGGGGTAGAGGACACCTTTTGTTCTGTGTCCATGCAGCATGTGACACAATGGGATACTGGCCTGTCACCCTGGCGAGGGTTTTTAAGGGCTAACAATGAAAAATAGATGGTACCTGAGCAAAGCAGGTAGTGGATGCTGCAGAAAGACAAACAGAAAAGTGGTTTGAACTTAACTCATAGCTCAAAACTGACATCAATGGCTCATTATTATACCTCAAGACCAAAAGGAACCACTTTTATCATCCATTTGTTTTATCATGAGGCACAAACTTCCCAATAATCTACAGGATAACTTCTTGAAAAAACATCCTATTTTGACTGAATAATTTCCATTTTCCATTGCACATGTTTCCTTACCTTTCACATTAAAATTTGGCTTCTTTTTTCCAGTTTGCATAGTTTAGGCCATGGGAGACAGCTGTGCCTTTTTCTGGTACTGTCTCTGGTAAGTGTACTACCTCCTGGCCTCCAACTCTATAGTTTGTGTTCCCAGTCCTACTATCAACATTTGAATTTCAAAAGTCTGACTGAAGCTCAGACTAAAAACCCTGGGCAGGTGTGGGTGTCGATTCGTCCCAGAGGTATGAAGGTAGCTGGCTTAGCCTGTCTGGAGTATTTCTACCTTTTCTCCTTCTGCCAAGGTGGATGGGGACTAACAGATGACAAATGACTGGTTTACTGGTGGTCAATGTGGGACTTTATTTGCCTTGAGAGAAGCCATCTATGCCTTTTCCATTTTTTTCTCAGTGCTAGAAATAGGAGCATCAGCTCCAGCACCCAAATGATTTGGCAACTAGCATGGTGCACCAGGTATGTCTACGCTCATTAGTGTTAGAAATATAGTGTTTCTGGATGGCACTGAGCCTTGTTGGGGAGATCTGGGGGAGAAACAGTGTCTTTCCTAGGAGTCCGGGGACCATGGCAGCTGAGGCTGGCTTTCATAGCTGGATACTTAGAGCAGAAAGAGCCGTGTGGATATGACTGGCAAGCCAGAAGGTCACCTTCCAGAAGTGCAACACAAACTGAGCAATTCATTTTCTCTCAATGCTGTAGGAAAATGTTGTGTCTGCAGTGCAGTTAGGCTTCCCTGGCTGTTACCATCCGATGCTTTTCTTTGTGGTCAGTAGGGTGATAGAGCTAGCTTCTGCTATTCGAAATGTGAGTTTCAAGATGGGCAAAGGTCTTGACTTCATCTGGACTTTATCTCCTCATCCTCCATCTAGAATGGCTTTTGAGGACTGAGGAATTTTGGCATCCTATGACATCAAATACAGGGGCCATGAACAAATCCTGATTTGTGTCTGGAGTATATTTACAAATAAGCTATAAATAAAAACTGTGGCCTCCTATCAATCCCAGTTCTATGCCTCCATCTTCCCTAGATTTATGTTGAAGTGAATGGACTCAGGTTAAGAAGAACTAATTTAGCTGTCATTTTTTGCCTTGAACTTCATAGATTATTTGTAGTCACTAAATATGAAGAGAAATGAAGTGAGGATTTACAACTGGGAATAATTAGGAGCGATTGGGTGCAAATATGAACAGAAACACCTAGGTTTGCTACCTGGATGGAAAGCAGTCTAACTTCTTCTGGGGATAACTTTTTCCCTAAGTGTCCCAAGTCTTATTTCACATAGCTTTGCCCTTTGTATTTTAAGGTGTTTTGTTCCATGATTTTAATCTCAAAATGCTTAGTTTCAAACTGGTTTTCTTATGCAAACCAGGAGTAACCCAAAAGTCAGTTCTAGATGACTAAGAACACAAAATAGCCCCACATGCCTGTGTCTCACTTACCTAACTCTTCTTTAAGCTTATTAATGCTTCCCCTACTGTAATTCCCACACGTGGGAAAAACCTCCATGTCACAATCCATAAACTTTTTTTCATTTGACACTATTTCTTTTTCATAACCATTCAGACAGTGCCTTTTCCCCATTTGCTCCCCGAGTCTGTCTGAATGGCTCATCTGTTGTATCCCTCCTGGCATTTCAATTCTGAGTTGTCTGAGCAGAGACTGTGTTGTGATTTAGCTGTATAGCAACTGGTCCTAAGGGGCTCTGATCCCCAGTGATGCTCTCTCAGCAGTCCTGCTATCCCAATCATTCTGTCTCCTACAATAGGCAGCTCAGAAAATACCTTAAAATATATTCAGCATATAGCAGAATGACACATCCCAAGAGAATCTGAGTTAAGGCCAAATCTTTGCTTTTACTGTGTGCTTTCTTGTTAACAGTTCAAGTTAAGGACAAAGTGTCAGCCTAAATTTGCCATCTTTGGTTCTCGCATGTCACAGTCTTAATGTTATTTTGATGCAGTTTACTTAGACATGCAACAAATAAAGGTCATTTCCTTCTACTTAGAAGAAGCTTTGTTTCTTTATTTTTAAGAGTTACCTTATTGCTAGTGAAGAGAGAGGCAGAGAGGCCCCATAGGAGTCTGGAATAGCTTATTCCAGAGGTTATAATGCACCGTGTGCATGCTATTGATGGTGCACAAGAGAATTAAAAAAAGGAACAAGGCAGTTGCTCCTGCTTGCTTCTGAAAAGAGATATATCTGAGATGAGGGGTGAGAGTACATTCATTTTTCTCTAAATACCTGCTTGGACAGTAATATCACAGAGCATAGGTGGGAGGTAAGGGTGTAGGTGTGTGCAGACATAGCGCTGGGTTATAGCTGGTGGGAGGCTTGGAGAGCTGCTTCAAAAGAAGAGAGTGAGGGTGCTCTAACATGAGAATCGGCAACATGGAGAGTTGGCTCCTTTTATACATGTAAATGGTCCAGAACAGTGCTGAGAACTGACCTTCAGCTACAGTGGTATCCATAGAAGCCAAATCTGAAAAAATCCTTGTTTACCCTCAAACTAAGCACCAGTGAAGCAAAATCAGTGCAAATTTTCCTCAACTTCACCCTGTGAGAGAATGTCCTACTTTTGGTACAGAAAGATCTCCCCAGGAGAGAGGTGGGAGGGAGAGAGATTCTGAGAATGGTTCCTTCTAGCCAACCACAGTTTTCTCTGCTGAGATGTTTCACCGGAGTATGAAGAACAAAAATCCTTCATGTGGTTGACATCCTAACAACTCTTTGAGAAGAGGTTTCTGGAAAATGGTAAGACGGCAGCCATGAATGGATTTGACATAACGTCTGAGAAAGAAAAGCCCGCACATCACACCCTCCTGCCTCCCAGCAGTTCTCAAACCCTTCCTAATGGTGGGGGTATCCCCAGTGTCCTAGACTATCTACTGTGCTAACCATGGAAGGAGATTTTTAGACATTTCAGAACAATCAAGTTCTCCAGAACTCACCTTTTCAGCGAGACTCTCTTTGCAGGCTGTGCTGAAAGCTGAAGGGAGAGACAAAGGTTTGGGGTGTCCTCTAGCCTCTGTGCGCTGGCTTTAAAAAGGTCCTTGAATCCCTCCTGCACAAGAGATGATGCTGTTACACAAGGACTTTGGACACTGCTGCTCCTCTGCTTCTGTACCATAGAGGCATTATACGTATTTCAGGAAGACACGTAGGGATAGGGATAGCTGTAACTAGGAAATCATAAGGCAGCCTGGCATGAAAGCTGCACCTCGCTCCTGAAGGAGGTGGTTCTGCAGAAGCCACGGGAGGCTTGAAATAAGAGTGTGTGAGAACATCTGAAATATTTTAACACTAGACAACTGTTCAAATTAAGAGTGGGGAAAAGGTATATTAAAAGAAATGACACAAAGACACACAAAAAGGCATTGCTAAGCATCTTAGGGGTAAGTGAAATTTAGGGAGTTTTTAACATAATGAGATCTTTCAATGTCAAAACCAGAATGGAATAAAATAAATTAGTAATGTAAGAACTGTATAAAAAACAGATGTGAAGCTGTCCAAGAATGACCAAACCACTTCTATTTTGGGTTTTCTTTTTCTTTGAAAGCCTTATTTAAAGAGCAGTTTTTGAGGCCATATTCCTTCCTCCCTCTAAATCAGTTTTAAATGTAAAAGCTTTTAAAGTCCATACTGCAATTCCCAACTCAGCCTCAGTGTTGTATTCGTGAGTAATGGCGTTGACATTGTGTAATATTTGAAGTATATTGAGAGGAACGTAACCTGTAAGCCAAAGAATTAGTCAGAGAAAGATCTACACCAGCTTTCTCCCTACCTCACAGATCACCATCTGTATGCTTGGTGACAGCTATAATAACTGCACTACAAGCACTTCACTTGCTATTTGGCGTTTGTAACACTGGCAGTGACATTTCCTCTTTATCTTTACGGATTAGCTGGAATTGTAGTATTTCTGCAAAAGGATGAATCTTAACAAAATGAAGTAAGATATTACGTTTCCTCAGGTATTGCTTTTATGAGTAGAAAATAGGATTATTGTAGAAGTATTAATAATAATACTTGTGCAATAAATTATAATAAATAACACAAGATGTGAACAACATCCTTAAAAAAAAAAAAAAGACAAAAATAAACCAAAACAGATTTCCTATGAAAGGAAAATCCTTTTCAAAATAATTATTCTAGAGTCAAGTGACCTAACCTGCTGAACTGAAGCCTGAAAAAGTCAGTTTAGTATGAACAGTGGCACAATCCATTCAAATAAGTGTCACAATCAAATTTCTCTGCTCCTTAAATAGGAGCGTTCAAATTTGTTCAACAAGATCCAGTACAGAAAGTCCTGCAAGGCAGAACTTCTTTGCAATTTCCATGGCAGTGAACCCAGTAGATTGATGATTTAAACAAGCCATCTAGATTTACAAGTAGATATGTAATCAGAATGGAAATGCACTGGAAATTTTTTTTTATTCATGCTACACTGGATTTATCTCACCATAAAGATACTTTGCAATGTCCTTTTCTCAGGATCAGTGCTGAAATGTCATTCTAGCTAACGTTTTGCATTAGAAAGGGCATATTCTATGAAACGTGAAGTTGGTTCTCCTACCAGTTGAAAGGATCACCCCTGATGGAGGATAAAATGATAAAAAATACAAAACCATATAATTTTGCCTTGGAAATGTCGGTAGTGGCTTTTGCTTTGTGGGTGTGAAAAGGGGTGGGAGAAGCTATATTAAAGTACTAAATTAAAGAAAAGGGAAATGGATGCCCTAGGAACAGCTGTGAGACAAGGATGTTGTCTGCGGGCACTGCCCACCATCCTCCTTGTCTCTGCCCGTACTGCATACAGAGAGCTGTTGCCTGATAACCGCTAAGCAGATGGTAAGTTGTGATTGCTGCTACTGATTGGCTAAAAGCTGCATCTGCAACTTCTCTGTCTTAAAATAATATAACGATATAATGACAATAATGAACAAAAAATATGGAGTTTGTTTCCTTATCTTACCCCTACCTGTTTGCTTCTAATATATGGAGCCGCAGTTTAAAATACGTGATTTCAATTAATTTAATTAAAGTACTGCAAATTCCTGATTGGACACTCCTACATAAATTTAAACCAAACTTATTTCAGATTAAGGCAGTTAGGAAGTCTCTAGTGAAATCAAAACACTCTTATTTTGCAGTACAAGAGCCAAGCTGATGTAGGTATATATGGATTTAGCATAATCTGTTTACAAGTATTGCCAGATGCGTTCCTGGGCTCACGGTCGAGTAGCGTTAAGATGTTAAGATTTTAGCCTTTTGGCTAAAAGTCGTTGCCCCTTTAGCTGGTATGTATAACTCATTCTCCCTTACTATTTCAGTGCAGAATAAATAAATAAATAAATAAATAAATTTAACTCAATATGTTTCATTTTGCATAGAAAGGGATCTGAGAATACAGTAACTGGAAATTGAGAACTGGCCACATCTGAGACCATGTGGTGACACTTCTCTAACTGCATCTCAGATAAAACCACATCGCCTGTGGCCCAGAGCTGGTTCAGTCACCTCCCAGATTTTGGACAAGAGGAACTAGGCAAGAGAAGTCCTTCACAGATGATTTGATATTTTATAATTTTGTTTTACTTCTTGCCAGTGCAAAAAGAAAAATTGAAAATTACCAGTGAATGGGAGTAGAGCCCTGACTCTGGAGCTGATGACCAGGAGCTGTGGACACTGTGGAGACCCTGACAGCACGGTGGCCTGTTAGGAACCAGACTGGGAGCTTTGGCTCTTGATGATCTATGAAGACCCCTCGTGCCCTGGTCTGGCCTCTGTCCAGCAGGTGAGCTGACAAGAAGCTAGGATCTACATAAGCTTTGGCAACCTTGCAGACCAGCCAAACAGGCAGAAAAGGTTTGAGACAGGCAAACTGGTGGGGTACCTATGAGAAGTCACCATGAATTTTCACAATGCTGGCAAGTCAGCAAATCCCTATTAGAAAAGACAGCTTCAACCTATTTCTGGTTATACTCTTTCTGGGCTACATCTCTACAGAAGCAAGAAAAAGGAGTTCTCGTTTTGTCCAGGCATTACTGAGGAAGTAATTTTATATACCACTATAGCCTGTACTGGTCTCCTTGAAGTTAATGGAATAAAACATCCATTGGCTTTAATGGAAGTAGGTTCAGACTCATCTGTAGTTTTCCAATTTCTATTCACTGCTTGTTTCACCCACAGGAATTGCTAAAATGTTTTTAAGAGGTTAGATTAGCAGAAGGGAAATGGAGACACAGGAGATGAGATCCCATATGGGTGAGTTTGACTCACCAGAATACATAATCAAGTTTTTGTCTGCTTTTGCTGGCTACACAGCTATTCTTAAGTCTTTAAGATGTTCACCGAGGTCTCGATTAATCAAGGTAATCAACCAAGAAAAATCCATTAATCAATCAGATTTTCATTAATAGGGATATTAATAGAAAAAGAGGCATTGAGAGTACAAGTCTTGCTGACGTAATCCTAATTTGCTCATAGAAACGCCTCAAACAGCACCCTGCCCCGAGAAGGTGCAAGAAATCCCACCACTCCTTTTTTATGTATGAGATGGCAAAAAGAGGGCTTTACTCCTTCCCCCAGGAAACAGTTATGGCTTTATTGACCACAAATTTTTATGGTCTTTGTATTTTTTATCCCCCCTTGCTTCTTCATGAAAATTACAACCAAGACTCAAGGGTGAGATGCCAGATCAAACAGAGGCAGTAGAACATATATTTCTCTTTCGTAGTAATAAGACGGTACTTATATATGTAGTAACTTGGTACAGGATATAAGAGGGATCAATTCTGCACACCCAGTTTTGAAGAAAAGGGGTGCCTGTGCAACCTAGTGGTATTGTTTACAGTTTTATGGGCACTGTCTAGAGGCAGGTCCACCTCTGCTGTGAGTTGTGTTCAACTTTGATGATTCTCCACATGGTTAAATGATGCGCTCCCTGTACAAGATTAATTGTTTTTCCCACAGAAGGTTCCTGTTTTCTTTAATTTGATAACACATCCATCTGTCGGTGTATACTTTCTCAGATAACTCGTGCATCTGGAAGGTGTCCATTTTCAGATAACCTGTTTATCTGTGGATCATCCATCAACCTATATTTTCCTTCAGATGCACATTAAGACCTGGCATCTCACTGATATTTTTCCATGTGTTGCTCAGGATCACCTTAACACACTCTCAGTATACTTTAAGTTTTCAAGATTTTTCAGGGTTGCTAGAAATTCAAATTAGTCAGAACTAGTAAAAAAATATATGTTTGTATGTATGTTGATGCATAATCCCTTTATAATTACTTATTATTAGCATCGATCTAATTACAACGGTGTTATTGGGAGTTATCAAAGTTGTTTACTGAGGCTCCTTCAAATCTCTTCAGGCTACGACTTAGCAAAGATGCTCTCCTCGTTCCTTTTTATCTAGAGAAAAGCTCTTCGGTGGACTTTTGCTGCCCCGGCTCGCCTCCCGCTGCCCGGTTCCAGGGTGAGGGGCTGCCGCCGCAGCCTCCGTGCCGCGGTACCGAGCTCCCATCTGCTCAAGGAGGTTGCTAAGGAACGTCTGCTGCAAATAACAGCGGCGCCTTCCCCCACCTGCTCCCACGCTGGCTCCGCGGGCTCCTCTCGCTCTCCTTGACTCAACGGGCGGGGAAGCATCAGCTGCTGCTGCTGCTGCAAGGTTGGGTTGAAGTTTTCCTTCCCCCCCCCCAACACTCCTTGGATCCTTCAGCATTTAAGCACCTGCTGCCACCCCAGAGGCAGTCTGTTTGCATGCTCCCTCCCCACCACGCTAATGTCAACTGCTGTGGAGCTTCTTCCTTGGGCACGCTTCCTCGGCTGCTTTCTCTCGATCCAGTGCACGACGATGCAGCTCAGGCCTGCAGAACCAAACTCTTTGTGCGTGGATTTAGATCCAGAGAGCGATAATTCCTGTAGAAAGTTTCCTTCCCTCCCCTTTCCCTATACGCATGCATGAACTAGTTCCTTGCAGAAGCTGTGATTTGGATCTCATAATTCGTGTCCTCTTGAAGAGAAATAAAAAAGCATGTGTCAGACTATCCTCTTATTTTAATGATTACTGCTTTTGAATTAATTATACCCCTTTTGGTGGGTTTTTTTTTTTTGAAAGGTCTGTGGCTGATGATGTGAGATTTGATTTCGGAGGAACAGAAAAGCTGGCCACTCATGTGATTATGAAATGACATACAGTTTAGCAAAGATGCCTTATCTCTACTGAGAGCTAAAAAAAAGTCCATAGCACACCCTACTATGAATAATCTTCTTATTTCTAATGCCACCCAGCCATGCAGACTTAAAGATAAGTACAGATGAACTAAGAGAGGCTGAACTTATTAAATGTAATGGAAATGGACTTTAAATTTGGTGAATCAAAATTTTGCATTAACTTTTTTTTAATGCACTTAAATTGCTACCATAGCAGCTCCATTTTCCTCATCAAATTAGTTAAGTGGGAGATGAAGTGATGCAAGTTCTGATCTATGAGGGAATCACAGCCTCTGAGCTGAAGCTAGTGAAATGTGGAAATGGCTGCTACAAAGCCAGGCCTTGTGAGAGCAGGAGAAGGAGGCTTTTTTTGTTTGGAAACTCTTCTGAAAGGAAGCTTGTTCCTCCAGTGAATACAGTGTTACCCACCATTCTTGCTTTTCTTCCTGTGTCAGGTCCTTCAGTCCATTTTATTCCCCATTTTGGGCAGCACAAAAAGAGATGTGGGACCATCAGCTGGGAAATAAAGATGCTTGGAGGAAACATGGTCAGAGCTGTTGCAGGAAACTTCCCCAACTGTGGTTACGTCCTCTGGCCGGGGCCGGGCTGGCTGCAGCCTTGACCTTGGCCAGGTCATGGCCATGATCTCTACAGCCATGACCTGGTCCTCTGCTCCAAGCTCATGAGCAGCACAGGATGGAGCAAAGGGAAATATGATAGATCCATGCTTAGCATGTGTTTATGTTCAGGCTGAACTACATAACTCCCTTTTGACCTCAAACTGATCAATAACTGTGACATGCGCACTCAAGAAAACCCTTTCTCTCCTTGTATAAGGGTCACAGTATCTCGTTAGGAACAAAAAAAAAAAAACAAAACAAAACAAAATGCAATCTCATTTCCCAACCTGACATGAACTAAGAACATAAATATTGCAACACTTCAGAATCTAATCATCATCTTAGTGACTAAGACTAAACTAGAAGAATCACAAAGTTTTCTTTTTTATTCATTCCCCTTTAATTTCCATTTCATTTTGAAAAAAAAATCAAAAAGCCCAAACCTTTGCTCTTTTTTTGTAATTCATTCCTCTGATGTAAATCTCCCCAGTTAACAAAGCAGTGCATATTTAAAATATTGTTGAATTTAGCAAAATTATCTGGAAGTTTTGACCTTTAATAAAAATACTGCTCTATTTAAAATCAATTTGAGCTCTCTCGTGCTGTCCAGAGTCATGATTCCATGAATAATTAAGTGTGTGAATAGCTTGCCTCTGGTTACTGTCCTTGTGAGTCACGTGTCCTTACATATTAGTAGGTTTGGGGGCTAGAAACACTGTGATTCTTCTCTTAATTGCATCAGTCAGAGTTCTGCCAGTGATTTCAGTGGACATGGGATTTTTTTAATTCAAAACTTTGAATTTTTAGGGTATCTCCAAGTCTGTGGGAGGGTTCGTTTATATCCTGAAGAGATTTGTTTGTCAGAAAAGGTGAGATTTTTCTCTCCTAACTTCGACCATCTAAGATGCAGGTATCTAGGATAGGAATATTTTGGCTAAACTTAGGTGTCCACAGTGCTGCCCCTGCACTTAAGCAAGCCCTGGGGTCCCTTTGAGGTTTGGGTAGAACTAGCCAAGATAGTCAATTGAGTTTAGGGCATGGTTCCTTTCATCTTACAGTAGATACCTACATGTGGCCACACAAATAGCACCCTAAATGCCACTGGCTTTATTGACCAGATCTCTGTTGGCTATAATGGGGATCTGAGAAGAAGCAACCCACATTTTGAGAATTTCTGTGAAAAAGTACATCACAGAGACACCCCACCTGGCTCTGAGGGAGCCCCATCCTCCATGGCACGGGAGAGACATGTACTGGGAAGGTGATTTCCTTCCCTTCCAGTTTTGCTTTTTATAACTTTTGTTACCTGAATTTATCAGAGATGGGGAAAAAGGGTATCTGAGTTCTTTTTCTGCGTTACTCTTCCTTTTATTCTTTATTTGCACCATTCTTCCTTTAGGATGTGTTGGTTATTTATACGGCAAAATGAGTTATTTATTTAATCATTATTAAAATTCCAGGTGCCCAGAGATATTTGTGCCTGAGAAAACAGGAAGTCCCAACCTCCTACACAGAGAAACATGACAGCTACAATATCAGTTCAGGTGAATGACAAGGAATATTTGACTGTTCCGACTGATGCCCCATAACACACCCACAAGCTTTGGCGCTGGGGCTCTTGTATCTCATTCTTCTGATGACTATTCACTATCGCAAATAATTGCTTATTAAGGCCAACTCCATATTCCCCATCCCTAACTGAATCCCCTAATATTCATGTTAAGGAAATGATTATAGGGTGTATTGTTGGTTGCTGCTTTTTTCCCTTTTTTTACCATCTGTCTGCTGTGAATGCATCTGAAATCCCTGGCTCCACCAGCTAAAATGTACTCAGCAACTCAATATTTTTTCCCTTCTAATTATCCTTTTAATTTGCTTCTGCTCAGCTCCCACACCTCCTCCCCCTTACCAGATTGTTTATATTTTTCCAAAGAGCTTCTACAATTGCTTAGCCTGCTCTTTGCACCCTCTCCCTGGTCCTCATTCCAAAACCACAGTCTCTTGTCCCCTTCCTTGCTGTGATTTTGCAGGAGTGGATGTGGCTCATACCCTTTCCAACTGTTTCTGACAAATTGCCCCACAGAGCAATAATCTATTATGTTAAGAGAAATTTCCTGTTATGCAGCCCTCCCTGTTCTGCATCAGCACATGGGATAGACTCCAGCGATTACCATGTTTGGTACAAACCAGCAGCACTTTATTTCTGGAAATAGGTACTTCATGAGGTGACACCACTAAGCTCTACAGACAGCTGTTAACCGAGTCTTAGCTCAAAACATGTATCTTAGGTAGTATCTGAGAGGCTGGAAAAGTGAAATCCAGAAGGAGGTTATGGGACTGATCTTGGGGGCAGAATAACAGTGAATGGTTTAGGAATAAAACTATCAGTCAACTTCCCAGCCTAGGGCTAGATGCAGACAGAGGTGCAGGCAGCTAGCAGAAGATCTAAGATAGACTGATGTGTCTAGCTCAAAGACTGCATTCCCATGACAGCTTTTTCAGGCACCATACAAGGCTGGAGACATTTGAACTCCCCTGGCTCTTCACTCTAAATTTCCTTAGGCTGAGAACAGCCCCAGTCCGAGCCCCTACCTCTTTTCCAAACGCAACAGGAAACAAATGAGGCAGAGCGAGGCTCGTGGCTCCTGAGGAGCTCAGTACAGTGTTTCAGATCTTACCTAACATACAGTGACAGAACCGGGTTCCTCAAGAAGCTGTTTCTGGTGGTTTTATGTAATACTCAATCTCATAAACATTTATAGATATCTATAAAAAGCATTTTCTGTAGTGTCTGCATATGAATTGCTCTAAATTTCATGTAACATGCATAATATACATAGAATACATATTACATGTGATACATCATTCATGCTAAACCATATATACCCAATAGTCTGTGTAGTTGTATAAAAATCATAATATTTACATAACTTAATAATATACATGTTTTACATAAAACTTATAGAAAACAAAAATGATTGGAAGATCCATCAGTGAGGTGGGTCCTAGCCTGAGCTTCAAGCATTCAGTCTCTGTCCCCCGAAATCCTCTGTCCTTTCCATGATGGAGGGGTAGAAAAGGGAATATGGTAGGGACAAACTCCAGTCCCCTGCAGAAGCTGAGCTATTATACGGAGTTCAAGAGTGATTTCACCAGACAGGGCGCAAGCAAGTGGAGAACACCTTTGTCATCAAGTTGGTGGAGAAAACATTTAGGAGAGGTGGGCTGGAGAAGGAGACAGAAATATACTAGTTTGCAATTTTGGTTTTACAGTACAATTTTACTGCAGAAAATACAGAAGCATCCTTTGATGTAACTTCTTCCACCCAGGTTGGTGATCACAGGAAGTAAGTTTTCACAGTTCTCTGAACTCTCTTCTTTTTTCCACCCCTCCATCCACTGCATGGACAGGATTTTTTTTCCTTTTTTGAATACCAGTTCATCACATCTAAAAAAAATAAAAATGAAATAAGCGTATAGGGGATAGTTGTTACGTTACATTGGTATATAGATAGAAATGCTGGAGAACAGGAAAACCTAATGATTGAGAGATATTGGCTACAAAAACGGTTGGATGAAGGCTTACATAGAGTTTCAAGCCAGCAGAGATAAAAAAAAACTAAGGATAACACTAGGATAAGACATAATGCTGTCATAGAGTGATGGCTTTAATAGTTTGGGCATATGTCAAGAATAAACCTGGAAAGAATAGCCTAGATGCTATAAAGACAAAAAAAAAAAAGACCAAAAAAAAGACAAAAAAAAGAAAAAAAAAGAGAGAGAGAGAGTCCAAAATGCATTGAATAGATACAGTAAACAGATCAAAAGAGGTGTAATGAAGCCACAAATCTGGTACAAAACAGACAGCAATGTATGAACACCATGTTTTAAGTTCTCTCAAAGTTCTCAGTTTTGAGAATGAGCAGTGTCTAGTCTGATTTTTGCTTTGATGTCTTCTGCTAGGTAGAGATTCCAGTCCTTCAAGGAAAGTTATTTACACAGTGATTAGACTTTGAACAGATAACCTAACAGGATTGGCTCCCAGTCTCGATCCTTGAGGAAAACCACAAGAAACGGGCTGCCAGTAAGACTTCGTACCACTAATCGCCACCCTTTGAGGCTGATGGTCCAGCCAATTTTCTTCTCACCTCATCATCCACTTACCCAGCCCATATCTTACCAATTTGGCTACAAGAAAACTGCGGGACACAGTGTCAAAAGCCTTGCTAAAATCAAGGTATACAGCATCTACTGCTCTCACCTTATCATAGTCAGTCTCATAGAAGGCAACAACATTTGTCAGGTATGTTTTTTGCCTGATTTTAGTAAATCCATGCTGGCTGCTTCCAATCACCTTCTTGTCATCCATGTGGCTGGAAATAGCTTCCATGGGGATTTGCTCCAACACCTTCCAGGGACTGTGGTTTGGGATGACCAGCCTGTAGTTCCCCTGAATCCTTCTTGCCCAATCCTCTTTGCCCTTCCTTGAAGATGGGTGTGACATCTACTTTCTTCCAGGCCTCATGAACTTCCCCCAACATCCATGATGTTTCAAAGATGATAAAGACCAGCTTTAAAATGACACCAGCCAGCTCTCTCAGCACCTCCTATGCATCCCCATGGACTCGAACAACATCACTTGGCTTAAGTATTCCTAACTGTGTCTTCTTCTACTGTGGTTAATGCTACATTCCCACAAAGTCTGGGACCTAGGAGGCTGGAGAGCAGACCTTTCAGTGAAGACTGTGAAGTAGAAACATAAAATTTATTTTCAAGTCCAATCACCCCACATCCAAATATTTACTTTTGTCTAACTGACTTAAATTATTCCAGTTCAGAGGTATTTGACATTGACTGGTGTCTGTCTAGGCTGTCGTGGTGGCTTTTGAGAACAACAGTACTGTGATTTTCTGTCTTCCTCAGGCTGGTTTTCTAGTCTGGACTTTGTTCCTCATGAGATTGTTTGATTGTTGAATTGTCCCAGTGACTATGTGTCACTTTTTTTGAACAGGAAGTTTTGCTCTTTGAAAAATTAAAAAGACTCAGAGGTTTGATCTTTCTAGAAAAAATAAACAATTATGCAGAAAGGACACAGCTTTTGCAAACAGTTGGTTTTCATTAAAAATGAGCAAACAAAAGCAAACTTTTCACTGAATCTCACTAGTAGTATTTCCACTGTGTCTACTTATGCTCAAGCTCAAGGCTTTTCTCTGAGCTTAGATCTGCCCCTCTGAAAGTGGAGCAATGCAACAGAGACCTTAATCTAGATTAACTAACTGGACAGGGGAGACTGCAGGACATCTTGCAACTGTCAGTGTAACAGACTGGGCTGAGCAAAAGGATGGAGGACAGATGAAAGACCCAAAACCTGGATCCCTTACAGGAACGGTGAAAGTCAGCAAAGGGGAAGAGAGAGGAAACATGCCAGCTGTATATTGATGCAGATTTTATTTCAGTACAACTGCTGACCCTGAATCCTCCCACCAGCCAGGAATGCTTCATTATTGGCCATGCAGTCAGGTTTTCAGCACAGCAAGGACCCTGTCTGCACAGTTAATCAAAGTGACCATCAGTCAAATCATTCACATTATGTACTTAAACCTCCCGCTCAAAGTCAGGCTTTGATTCATATGGCGGATGACCTCCCAAAGTAGCTGTGTTAAATTTTAAGGCAAGACCTGAGAAAGGAGGCAAAGCACCAGTAAAATAATACCTCCAATTACTAATAATAAATACCAGAACCCCTTCACCTGACCTTTTCCTAACGGCCATCTCATAAAATCATGTAAATGATTTTTTTTTTAAGCTGACTGGGGATTACCTTTACATGGCAACGCAAGGAGGAGCATTAAAGAGATAAATGTAATTGGAAATAACTGACCATGCAAAGACCGGGCAGTGAACATGACTTTAAAGACTAGCCAAATGCGAATGACAGGCATTGTTTTTTTGTTTGGCTCTTTGTGCCAATTAAATGCCATGGAACTGGCTGGATTTTCAGACATTCAAGGAGCTCAACATGCAAGACAGATGTTATCTCCCATTGCAAAACCATCACAGATGCTAGGATTTGATTGCAGCCTCGTTATAGTAAGTAACGGAAATGAATATTCTTCAGTATCAGTGTGACCCTGTGTGTGATTAAAACATGACCTCTAGGTGATCTCACTTTTGTCATTGTCATTATCATTTTATCATCCCTTCAGGATAATGAATTTATTCTTTACATTTTGGGGAAATTTCTTATATTCTTGGGGTGGGTGGGGGAGAATAATCTGAATGTGGGTGCCTACAGTTTAGGAGGGTTTACATCTGAGGAAATCATCCTGGGGCTCCTGTGAGGAGTCACTGAAGAGTTAATGAGCAGTCAGTGGGACTTTGAGTGTGGTTCACCTGCATCTTAAATTAGGACTCCTATATTTGGCCAGATGATGTTAAACCTATTGACTGTATTGACATGGAGCTTGATTCAGTTGCCTACGCAGAAGTTTCTACCACCATCTGAGATGGCCGGGGATATCTGAAACAACTACACAAGGCAGTCAGAAATGATACAGTACTTAAATAGACAGGCAGTCTTCAGGCCAGGTAGGAAACTCTAGGACATTTCAAATGACACAAAGCTTGTGCATGCAACCAACAGAATTAAATCCCAGATCTTCACCCGCTGTCGTGTTGAGACATGGTGAACATCTATACTACAGACGCCTCAAGTTATCTGAGGTGATTCCTATTCACTTGAGTCCTCGCACCGCCAGTATTTAGCTGCCTGCCATTCCCTTTTCTCTAGTAACCTGTGACTACCAAAGAGGGGAAGCCTTTACTGCAACACTGTCCTTGCATGTAGTTTTGCTTCAATATTGGTTTGAACAAACAGCAGCACATTTAGTGGAGGAGGGAAGGAGTACAGGAGGGCTGTAATTTGGACTCTGGAGTGTAATTCAGGCCTATGTCACAGACTTTGCATGTAGGTCACTGTACTGTTTTTGCCTCACTTCTTGTGTATGAAATAGGCATAGCTGCACTTTCCCACATCACAAAGGTGATTTGAAGTGGGATGCAATGAAGAGGAGGAGGTGCTCAGATATGCAAATAACAGGTATTGTGATAGAAATGGGGCCGATACTCAGTAACAGTATGACAACTGTCAGATCTGCTCTGTAAGAGTCTTAAATCAAACCCAGTTATTATGCATGACTGTAAATTTATATTCAGACTGTGGACTATGTAGCATAGTCCCTAATGCTTGCATTCAGTCGGACCTGTGCAATGATGGCTTCCTGGGAACAAGCAGCTTTTTACTTTCTTAAAAGACAATGGACCAAGATGTTTTCTGCAGCTATCCTGCTGTTTTTCAGGTTGCAAATCTTGTTTTGCTGAAGCTGATGTGTTAGAACACTTTGAAAGGTATGGACAGACTATGCTAAGACCCCTGCAAAGATGGCAGGAGTCGCTTGTCAGCTGCTGTTCAGGGAGATACGCTGGTGTAAATGGATCTGTTGAGGTAAAGTAGAAAAATTAGTCTTTCTTGTCACTATGGTTGAACATACAGGAGGAATTAGCTAACAGGACTCTGGTTTTATTTGTTTCAAAGAGATGTATTTTAAGTCAAATTTAAGAAATTTGTTTATCTGCTGATTACTGGCATAAATGCCATGGACAGTACAGAACTGTAATATCTGGGCACAAGAAAAACCTGGTGAGATAGTCCTACCTGGTACCCCCAGAAATGCACATCAGCCCATGGTCTGAATGTAGGACATCTGTTTTTATTAAGAAAACATAAGAAACCCACCTCGTTAGATTAGACAGGAGATAACACCGCATATTTTTGAAAATTTTCTGCAGTCTTTCTCCTTCTGATGAGTCTCTGACTTCTTAGGTTGAGGTTCTGTGCTGTCTATATCCTGTCAAGAGTCATCTTTTTTGCCCTTCTGAAGCTCCTTTTCTCCTTCAGAAATCTCCCTTCCCCATAGGATTTCTCTCTAATACAGGAGTTGTAAAGAGGAAGGCTGTATACAGCAGCCCAGCACTGTGTCTGTCCTTGGAGATCCCATGTCTTGCCTGTGATCCTGAAGGACATAAATACAAGGACTCCATGTCTTTGGGGTCCTAGTTTGGTTCTTGGTTCAGCCACAGACTTTCCTTTTGACTTCGAGCAGATGGCATCATCTCCTTTAAATATCAGTTTCCCATTTATAAAATGAGGATGTGTGTGGGGGGAGTGGGCATCCTTCCCATGGGAGTGTGCCAGAATGTGTTTTTTCTTTCTGAAATTAAAGTCTAAACATGGCAATAGAAGCTCCGCTGAATCTGAGTGATACTGCCCCTCAGACAGGACTTGTGGCTTCTTGCAAATAGGAATTCCTAGTCCTTGTGTCCTGGGCTAAGGGAATCAGGAACTGGAAGCCACTGTGCTTCACGGACGGCTCCTATCTGGTCTGTCCTGAGCTCCTCTTACTGTGTGACACCACAGATCTTCCTGTGGGACCTCCATGACATCCTCTTCAGCCAAGCTGGAATTCCTGATCCCTGTATTGCTATGGTAGCCCCAGGGAAAAAATATAAATAAATGCATAGAAAAGAGAGAAAAGGATAGTTGCTCCCTTTGGTAATTTTTTCTTAAGGGAAAACATGGTAAAGATTTCAGCAGTTGGCTTAGCATCATATTCTGCTCCTACACATGGTAGGTATAATACATCAGAACTTGGTATCTGTCTCAACCAATCACAGCTATCACTTCCAAAATAAAGTTCACCTTTAAGTATTGGTGGTCATATCAAATCCTATAACTGTGTCAACACGAGCTTGCCAACTGTCATTAAATATATTGAATACTGGTAAAAAAGTAAGCCTATCAAAACCGGTTGTCAGTAACAGTCAGTAGGAAAAAATGCACATGTCAGTAAAGATTTTAAGATAATTTAGGGAGAAAAAAAAAGTGTTCTTCTCTTAGTCTGGTTTAAGGTCTTGGACTAGATGCATATTTTAATATATAATCCGGATTTACGGGCTTTTTTGATGGTTTGCACTGTAGATTTGACACAAACTGGCATGCAGTGTATCATTGTAAGGAGAGGTGAGAATCCAAAATTGCTTTGAGATTGTAATTGTCTGGGATGAAGGAGTACTTTTGGATGTGATATCTGTATTTATTGTGCTTCTATTGTTTGATGTTTTATCAAGAAAAAAAGTTGGGAGGGCTAGTTAAAAAGAAAATGCAGTTTTCCTCCTAGTAAATGGGTTTTGCTGTTGATGTTGGAATCTCTTGGCCAGGCTCTTTTCTTCTGCTTCTGTAGGTAGATCAGCCAAACCCAACGCATCAGCACTGCTGAAATGTTAGTGCAAATCTTTTCTGTGCTATGTTATGTCCTGATCCTCCCTCCCATCACCTTTTTTATACAAGAGTCAAGAATTTTAAAGAAATGTCTGAATGCCGGATAGTAACAATTATATTTTGCTTTTGTATAGCTCCTTTCCTTTCAGGATCTTAAAATTCTTTCTGTGACACTCTCTGTTTCATCACAGAAAAGATCTCACAGAGAGATCAAGGGAGTTTTTCAGACATGCCTAGAGGATTTTGGAGCAAAATCTCTATGGAAAGTGCCCTGGTGATTTGTCTCTTGTGCTATGAGGAGTTACATGTCATTCTTGAAGGGGGCTTTTGTCTCCCAGGTGTGAGCCCTGAGGAGCTGTCTCCCTTCCCTTCCTTCATGGGGAGCTCTGTTATGGCTGTCAGAATTAGACAGGGGTGCTCCTAGAGCTGGGCATGTTAAAACTGCTTTAAGGATAGATTTAAAAACTGCAAGTCAGGTGAAATGTCAGAGGCTATGTCTGTACCAGCAAATTAGCCTCAGGGACAGGTGGCACATTGCAGATCACACACATATATTGCTAAACTCCCTTCTCCAAAGCAGGTGTCTGCATCCAAGCTGCCTCCTGAGAACAGTTCTTTGTGCTGTCTCCTGGACCACACTGACCATTGCCTGCAAGACTGCCAGGGAGTGTGCTAATAAACTGCATGCACAGTTGCAGGCAGTGCTGGGGCCTTGCTTCTTGCCCTATTTATTTCATTAATTATACGTAGCCAAAAGACAGGGGTGGAAGGAGAAGCACAAATGAAGGTCAGGTGCTTGAAATAGCATCTGCCCTGCTAAAATGCCAAGACACCTAAGAAGCAATGATTAGCCAACTCGTGTATAAACAGACAGTGAAAAGTGAGGAACCATTTTTAGCTAGTGGATACTTTTTACCCTAACTGCCACGTAGAGTTCCTGCTAGCAAATGGGGAAAGAAGAAGTAGATGAGGCCTTCTACAGAGAGCTGGAAGTAGTCTTCTGTTTGCAGGCCCTGGTCTTCATGGGGGACCTTAGCCACCCCGATATCTGCTGGAGGAACAACACAGAAAGGCACAAGCAATCCTGGAGATTCATAGGGAGCACTGATGACAACTTCATGAAACAGGTGATAGAGCTGCCAACAAGGAGAGGTGCTCTACTGGACCTCATACTTACAAGCAAGGAAAGGCTGGTAGGAGACGTGAAGGCTGGGGGCAACCTTGGCTGCAGTGACCATGAGATGGTAGAGTTCAGGATCCTGAGAGGAAGGATCAGGGCAAAGAGCAGGATCACAACCCTGGACATTAGGAGAGCAAACTTTGGCCTCTTCAGGAACCTTCTTGGAAGAATCCCATGTGATAGAGCCCTAGAAGGAAGAGGGGTCCAAGAAAGCTGGTTAATATTCATGAAGGATCACCTCCTCCAAGCTCAAGAGCAGCGCACCCCAATGAACAAAAAGTTGAGCAAAGGGGTTAGGAGACCTGCTCCTGGCAAAACTCAAACAGAAGAAGAAAGTGCACAGAAGGTGGAAGCAGAGACAGATAACCTGGAAGGAATATAGGGATGTTGTCCAAGTATGCAGGGATGGGGCTCGGAAGGCCAAGGCACATGTGGAGTTTAATCTGGTAAGGAATGTCAAAGACAACAAAAAGGGCTTCTTTAAATACATCAGGAATAAAAGAAAGACTAGGCAAAATGTGGGCCGGCTGCTGAATGGGACATGGATCCTGGTAACAAAGGATATAGGAAAGGTAGAGGTACCCAATGCCTTCTTTGCCTCCATCTTTACCAGTAAGACCAGCCCTCAGAAATCCCAGGCCCTGGAGACCAGGGAGGAAGTCTGGAGAAAGACAGACTTTCCCTTGGTGGAGAAGGATTGGGTTAGGAATTACCTAAGCAAGCTGGACATACACAAGTAAATGGTCCCTGGTGGGATACACTCACAAGTGCTGAGGGAGCTGGCTGATGTCATTGCTAGGCCACTCTCAATCATCTTCGAAAGGTCATGGCAATCAGGAGAGGTGCCTGAGGACTGGAAAAAAGGCCACACCAGTCTTCAAAAAGGGCAAGAAGGAGGACCCAGGAAACTACAAGCCAGGCAGCCTCACCTCAGTCCTGGAAAGGTGGAACAGCTAATCCTGGATACCATTTCCAAGCACATGAAGGACAAGAAGGTGATCAGGCATAGTCAGCATGGATTCACAAAGGGGAAGTCATGCTTCTCCAACCTGATAGCCTTCTATGATGGAATGACTGGTAATAGCCTGCTGTTAGAGGGAGAACAAATCTCAACATGAAACAACAGCTTCTGAAAAACACCATTTTTCTTTCTTTGTTTAGGCAGGGGACAAGAGTACCAAAACTTAGAAAGAAAAAAAAATACATTTTCAGAAACTCATATACTTTTGGGCACAGGTGTGTCTTATGGAGAGCATGGAACTTGGTATGTTTTACCCAGTCCATCCGTTTGCCCATACCTTGTGTAGACCTGGGTCATTCTTACTTATTTTTAAGACCTATATTGTGTTTGCTTGCATCTAAATTGCAGGAGCTTCACTTAGACAAGCTCTTCTTAATTCTTTTAGATAGCGTAAGAAATATGTGTCTCTTCTTCTTTCAGCCTGATCCCACCTGTCTGTGTAACTATGAGTTTCTTGTGTATGTGTTGCCTTAGTTTTCAAAAAATATTGTCTCTTTTGTGCTGATGGTAAAGTCATCTCAGAAGGTGAGTGAACAGATAGTCTCAGGTGGAATATTCTTGCTGTCCTCTTGTATAAATGCCTACAAAAAAATCTTTTCAAACTTAATCTACTTTCCTGTCAGTTGCAGCTTCCCCTCACAACCCCCAATTCCCTGTCTCACTGTCCTAATTTCCTCCCTGATTGCATGAGTCTTTTTTCTTCCTTCCACTACCGTTGTTACTGTTGTTACCCTTGTTATTTGGGGAAACATTCTGCAGTTCCGTTAAGCATCCTGAAGCCAAAGGAAAATGTGTTACAAAGTCACAACAATTGGGAGGGATTCAGTGGGGACATCTGCAATCCTGTTAGGTCAACAGCCCAGGGTGCTGACAGCCTGATAGCCCTAAAGCTTGAAAACCCGACAACCCTGGAAAGCTGATAACTTGTTGTCCCGGCCTGAAGGGAGTCGTTCAGGACGACCTCCCTCCCCTTGGGGCTAAACGACCAAGTTCGTGATGCCCTTGGACTGAATTAAGGTGAAACGACACCAGCCAACCAGTTTTAAGATTTATTAAGGCAAAATGGAATCAACTAACTAGACACGTCCCGCGTCACACGTTTAGGAAAAAAAAGAGGAAAAGGGGAAGACAGAGAGAGAGAAAGATAGATATCACCACCCGTGGATCCAGCGGCGTCCCGTTGGTCCTCTTCTCTTGGGAGTCTCGGTGGCGGGGGGGGGGGCAGCGGCGGGAAGCTCCCATCTGGTTCCGCTGACTCCACTCGAGTTCCTCAGTCGTCGCAAGCAAGCCCCCCCTCCCCTATTCACACAGTCTGCAGTTTTTATAGGTTCTTGCCCCACCTCCGGGAGGTGCTTCCTCGCTTCCCATGCAGATTAGCTGTCATGCGCAGTCCGCCCTCTCGGAACCTTCCAGAAACGGGCTGGGGCATCTGGGGGGGGGGGGTCTCCTGCTCATGCGCAGATGGCAAATGCGTACGTGCAGTTCGTGCCCTAGAGACGACCTTCTGCCCTTTTCACGCCCTTTTTACCTCGTGCAGGTGCACGAGGTTGTTTACCTCGCGGACGGCTCCCGGGGCGCCGGCGCAGCATTGCCCAACGCGCCTTGGCAGCAGCGGCTTTGCAGCAGCAGCAGCAATGTCGAGACAAAACCGCATGTAGAGAACCGGTCCTCTACACTTGTGCCGCCAGAAATCTGAGGGTCACTTGTAACAAGTTCAGACAAAACTCCCTCCTATCGGTCAAGACGAAAACTGAGCCTGGAACAAACTGCAAACCTTTGCCTGTTGCAATGTGAAATGCAAATTGAAAATGATCAACTTGCCGATGGACAGGTCCTGCCTTTTCTCATGAGACCACATCAGGAGTGCCCTTTCCAGTTCAGGGCCCCCAGTACAAGAAAGACATCAACAAACCAGAGCTGGTCCAGCAGGGGCCACTGAGATGATCTGGGGTGGAGCACTTACCCGGTGAGGAGAGCTGAGGGACTGGGCTATTTCAGCCTGGAAAAGAGAAGGCCAAGAGATCTTAATGCTTTCTTAAATTACTGAATGGAAAGGTATAGAAAATATGGAGCCAGATTATTCTTGGGTATGTACAGTCAACGGATTTCAAAGGACACAAATTTCATTAGGCAAAATTATTGCTGATTATTAGGAAAAATATCTTCACCATGAAGATGGTCTAATGTTGGAACAGGGACCAGAGAGACTGTGAAATCTCACCATTGGTGAGTTCAGAAATGAACTGGACAAAATTTTGAGCAACTTG
This sequence comes from Dromaius novaehollandiae, assembly GCF_036370855.1. Taxonomy (NCBI): domain Eukaryota; kingdom Metazoa; phylum Chordata; class Aves; order Casuariiformes; family Dromaiidae; genus Dromaius; species Dromaius novaehollandiae. The sequence continues at coordinate 162,601,569 of NC_088099.1, forward strand.
ATCTAAACTGGAAAAAAGGTGTTGGACCAGAGGTATTGGCCTCCAGAGGTCCTTTCCAACCTTGATTGTACTATGACCCTATTCACCAGTAGGAATTCTTCTTAATCCAGAGAAGATCTAAAGGAAACCCTGGACACTGACATATCTTGTGCTTTTGCACAAAGTTAAAAAGAAAAAAAGGTCTTGGAAGAAGTTAATGACCAAAGCTAATGATCAGTTAGTGGAAGCTATTAACAACCAAAGTTTCTCTGGACACAAAAAGAAACAAAACTGTACCAAGCTTAAGCAAAATACAAAGATTTGAAATATTTTGTGAGAACAAAAGGGGGGCAGGGGACTCAAAACAAATTAATTAATTGAAAACGTTTTGCTTCCAAAAACTTAGAAGTTCTGGTGTTGTACTTGTTAAGCTTTAGGGCTATCAGGCTGTCAGCACCCTGGACTGTTGACCTGACAGGATTGCAGATATTCCCACTGAATCCCTCCCAATTGTTGTGACTTTGTAACACATTTTCCTTTGGCTTCAGGATGCTTAACCAAACTGCAGAAAGCTTCCCTGAACAGCAAGGGTAACAATGACACTAACAATGTAATTTAAATTTAAATGTAAGTGTGAAACGTGATTTAGAATTCAGTTTTTCTGCCTTCACCGAGAAATTGTTTCTACCATATTTTTCCATCTGTCTCTAGTGTATAATGGCGGAAATAATCTCTAATACTGAGGCAGAAGAAAATTTTCTTCATCACAGGATAGTTTACTAGAGAGTTTTGGAGGGATCTGTGAAGTAGACAGCTCTGAAAACCTCTAGAGGTGTGCTACATGAACCAGTAGACAAAAGAAGAGCAGACTTAGCCAGCAGAGCAGCTTTTCTGTGCTCTTCTTTATTGCCAAAAGGTAAAGTTGCCTCTATGTTCCATTATTGATTGCAGCCACTTGTTATCTTCCAAATCTCTAGCCTTAGAGTGAAATTTCTCAAGTTTATCCCCTCTGCCAGAATGTCACATTTTGTGGGTTGCAAGTTCAGCTATTTTTGTGTATGAAGTGCAGATTATGTAAAAAGAACAGTTCTTTGCCTTTAAACCATCCTCTGTTCTACTATCATTTATTCTTCATTCTTATGATATTACTGCTATCTAAACCTTTTGATTTAAACAGTCTGCATGGACAATTGCATAACCCTCAGCCGGAGGCTGAACTTTTTCTCGTTTACATTTTGTTGTCCTTTCTCCATTAAGATAAGGCCAATCTGATTGTATTTATGCTGCCTTTGAGCTGTTCCTTTTCAGTTCTTTCCGAAATGTACTTCTGATCACTGCTTGGCAATTGGGACTGCTCCCAGCAGAGTCCTGCAAACTGCTCAGGGCCCAACTATTTGCAACATCCATCACTTGCTTGTGAGGTGGCATATGTGGGACCTCAGCTAATCTATGGGGCAGATTAGTTTGGAACGGCTGAATAAAGACTGCAGCTGTGTCTGCTTTTATTAACAAATGCAAGTGGGATCACTTTTATAGTTTGCAATAAAGTGTAAGCTACAGAACACCGTGATGCCTACTTTTTTTTTAGTATGGTTGGCATGACTGTGCCCCCTTTCTGCATGGGGACACCAGGGTCTCTTAATGGCTGCCACTGAAAATACTGAAGAATCCTATGATGGCAATTGCCTCTTAAAAGTCCAGTTCTACAGCATGTCAGGTGTGTAAAGGGCATGTCAGGCTAGAAAAGAAGTCACTGGATTTGGAGTGCTTCACAAAAAGCTCCAGCTTTTGTAGTCTCCAGTGTATCTTTGGAGCTGGCCAAAATGTTCACCCTAATAGCCCGTCAAGGTCCAGCAGTGACTAGCTACCAGAACTTAATAAGAAAAGGTAAGAGGAAAAAATAAAAAAGAGGGAAAAAAAATCCCTTGTAGGTGAGATTTAGCAAGTCCATAAAAGAGGAAGGACATGTTCTCCTCAGCAGGCAATGGCTGAAGATCTGATGGAGAGCTTTATGGAGCAGGGAGTGAGGCTGCAGGGTGGAGGTGGAAAGCAGAGCTCCCTTACTGTGTTATTCCTTTGGATGGATGAAGTACGTCCTGTTGCAAACCCAGCTGTCTGTAAACATAGCACATCTGTATGTTTGGGTGTGTGGTGTGTGTTTGAGGAGAAATTGTGCTGCAAAAGCTAAAATGTTGATAGAAATCAGGAAGGTGACACACATGAGGGGCATTAGCTGCACTGTTACTGGGATCTAAAGCAATCTCAGACCAAAAGTCAGTGTTGTTTCTAAGGACATTAAGTACCTTCGAGCATGACTGGCTGCTACTGCAGGTGCTTCTTGTTTCCCATCTTTGTTTAAGAAGAAAATGATGCAGTAAAGAGCAATTCTTTTCTGCAGTAGGAAAAATACTCTGTTGAGGAAAACAGGGCTGTGCTTCCATTCAGTCTGCCTAATGATGGAAGATGATGTTCAAATTCAGATCAATGATCCTTACTCTGAATCAGGCAGAAAAAGGCTTTTACCCTTGATATCTCACCCTCTAAGTGAGCAGTCAAATCATTTATGTGCTCAGCAGTGGAGTGGAGCTAACAGAGGCTCTTGGAGCTGTTTTCACTGCCTCTGCTGCTAGCGGCCACCTTTCTGCTGTGAGACCTGCCTGATGGTGCCCTGGCTTTGGTGGAGCAGCACTGTGTCTCCATCCGAAGTCCTGGGCTCTGCATAGTGTAGGGGAAATGGCACCAAAGCCTATTTTTCAGTGAATGTTTTATTCTGATCTCTGGAGCACATGAAGTCACTGGGGTTACTGTCTTGACTAAGTAGTTTTGGATAAATATACTGAAAGGAAATCATTTCAGACTGGGCTCCTGCTAAGGAGTATTAACAGTACCAGGACATCTCCTTACCTGGATTGCTCCAGAGCAGTCTGATGAGACAGCTGGATTCTCAGCTTCACTTTTAAGGATTTTTTGGGAGCACAGACATTGCTGTTTTTTCCTGCTTGTATATTATTAACACAAAAAAATCCATATAGGAAATCAATGTGAATTAAGATTCTTAACTCCAAGATATTATAAAAGGAATGAAGAGAATACAGTCAACTGTGTAGCATAATTGTATATCTTTCAGAGTTTTTGAAAAATAGGGGCTTACTTGCTATACTTATTGCCTTTATTATCAGTACAACTTGTAACCAGAAATATATGAGAGCCAATTAAGGTTCTGGAGAAAAGTTTTCTTTTCTTTTCCATGTGAAAGTGTCGTATATCATGCAATATCAACTCTGGTGTTAGACTAGCAGAAATTTACTGCACCATGTCCCTGCACTGAAAATTTGCAGCTAGATTAATGTCCCTTTAGCTGGCATTAAATCAATTTCATACATATGCTCATATTTTCACCAGAGTGACATGCTGCAATAGCTGGTGTTTTGCAGGAGCAGTAAAGGCAAAAACTCAGAGGATTTTGTTGAAGCTTCATATATGTATATAAACACATATACATACATACATATCGGTGAACAATACACTTCATGCTTCACTTGCTATAAAAAAGTCTTGATACTTCAAAGTCAGCCAAGTAGGTTCATATTTTTCATGGCATTCAGCCTATTTATTATCAGTACATCTTCACGCAGAGAACCATCTACAGTTACATCTGTTTAATCTGGATAGAACTACAATTTTCTACTTTTTTCCAGTTTCCTGATTTTTTTTTCTTGTTGCACAATATGAATCTTCAAGGAAAAAAAAAAGCCTTTTTGTTTAGGCTTCTGGCCTAGGTTTGATCTGGAAAAGAAGACCTCATTTTCTTCTCACTGTAGTAAAGGAGGAGTAAGTCTATTGGGCAGAGAAGCCAGTACATGTGAGAGGAGAATTAAGCCCAAGAGATGAGCAAATGGTTCAACTCTGAATTTGTAATTGAGGAATTTATCAGATTTAAGGATTTACAGGCATTCAAGTACAGGTATGTTCTGTGCTGGGGCATATGTGCATGTGAGGATGATGGCAGCAATCTTTCCTTAAGCAGCTGCTCACTACTTAAGATTTCCTTTGGGTATCTTTGTGCAAGGAACTAGGGTCATGCAAAAAATCTATCAATAAACTGGGTAAAAAACTCAAGCTCTCTGAATGCCTGTTTTGCATCTAGTTTTCTGTTTGCTATGTTTTTTTAGCTATGTTGATTAATACCAGCTCAAACTCTGTCCCTGCATTTCTAAGAGGCAGCCAGAAACAATGTCATTCTCCTATTTTTCTGGTAAGGAGGGATTCAATTTAATTCTCTGCAAGGCTTCATATGTCTTTTGCCACTTATTTCTTAACCCTTTGTCCTGTCCTGATGAATATCTTTTGTCAGCAGAATACACAGTTAACAATTAATTACCAGAAAGAGAGAAGATTTTCTTTTTCTGTCATTTGAGGCAGCAAAATTATAAATTAACATCTGGGTCAAGAAGAAACCTACCCATTAAGCACTTATTGTAGTAAACTGCTTGAATGACTTGCTTTCAGCTTTGGTCAGCAGTGCTGAGCGGAAAGGAGGTCTCTTACATATGTATTCATTCTGGAAAAATCAAAGTGAGGACCAAGAAAAGGCCTTATGAATATAGTTATACATCTTGGGGCTTGGCTTTTTCTTCCTTTTTTTTTTTTCTTTCTTTTTGGCTATTATTATTTAATTTCCAGTATGAGGCAAACTACCCACCAGCAGAATCATAAATGAAAAGCTAATTGCAAAATCCCCCAAAGATTTGACAGCTGATTTTTAAACATCTGCCCAACTGTCAGCAATGTGCATGGTACAACTAGTGCTTTGGCTTATTTATCCCCACCAGCTTTGCCCTTCTGAGGAAGGATTTTCGCCCGTTCCAGGGAAGGGACTATTTCTATAAACCTTAAGATAAGCTACATAGTGCTTCTATTTCATAGATTTCTCTTTTGGAATATGTGTTATGTGTTGTATCTATTGATTCTTTAGCTGTGTTGTGTTTTGAGGTTTTATGATGTAGGAGTATAGGAAAAGAAATTCTGAGCATTATATTAGGTTTCGACTCTGTCCTTAAAGCGGTCAAAATTTTTTTTTTTTTCTATGCTAATTTTTTGGATTCTTCTTGTTTGTATATGAACACGCACACATGCCCATACAGATGCTTGCTCTGCATCTCAATTACGCATCCTGCCATTTTTACCAACCGCTTTTTAAAATTTCTGGCTCCTCTCCGTGTCATATTTAATTTAATCCAATATTTATAACCATGGTAAAATGAACAATCACCCAGCACTTTTCTGTGCATGGTTTGGAGCAGTTTTCATAAATAAGGATTTAATAAAAAACAGGTTTCATTTTTTATATTCTAATTAAAAATTAAAGGGGGGAGAAAAAAGAAAAGCAATAAAAATGGATCAAATTCTGCTTTCACTTGCATGCACCAAACTGATTGGTTTTGCTGGATTTGCTCTAATTTAAAGTAAATGTAAGCGGAAAAGCAGAGCTCGGAGTAACAGTTTTAACAAAATTGCGAGCTAGCAGCAATAACACAGCAGTAATTAAAGAGTGGCTCTAGCACACTCTTCTGAAGGATCTCATATGCCTGCGCTCACTCTTTGAGAGTGTCACCTGCAAATTCATTAAATGCAAAGCTTAGAGTTTAGCAAGGCAGAAAACAGCTCAGCAGAGACTGGGGACTTGTTTGCCCCAAGCAGATCACCGCAGCCCAGCGAGGGGGAGCAGCGAGCGGTGGCGACTGAGCACTGCTAACGCCAGTGCGTCGCAGCGGGGCTGGCACCCAGATGCACCCTCCCGCCCACAGGACCATTGATCGTCACCTTCGTTAGCTATCTCGAAAGGGACCCCCAATCATCCTTGCTTTTTCCTCTTTATTGCCTTTAGAAGAGATTGGAAGGTGGATGGTGCTCAGATGCCACCACATGTTTAACACATGGATGTTTTGTGTCCTGGTTGGGCCATTTCTGCATTACAATCTCTTGTGTTGTATCAGTAAACACCTAAGAAGGTGTTTATGGACAAGAAAGGCATTGGGACAGCAGATACGCTGCTCCCGAGAAAAGCCAGGTCCAAGCGCAGCACATTGAGAGGACACTGTTAGAAGCAACATTGAATATGGTCTGACCTTGGAATCTGGTAACACCCCTTCAGCTCTGCTATGTGTCTCCAGGTGGCCACACTGAGAGGAGACACGACAGAAACTGCTGAGCTTCTGGGGTGGGACAACTAGCTCTGTCAGTGACTCCTAATTGCTTCTGGTTTGGAGCTGAAGTCTCTTTTAGTCCAAAGTTTAACTGGGACAGTTTATTGAGCTTCTCTGACATTTTTCTTTCAAAATGATATTTTTTGTTAAAGTGACTTAAAATAGAAAATATAATAAAGAAAAGAGTTAAAAAAAAAAAACCTGGTTTGATTTAGTACAAAAAAAAAACTTGGACAAAATTCAAAATATTACTAATTGCTGCTCACCAGAGCAACAAATGTCTTGGGAGATTTTCAGAGCAAATGCCTGTCGCTATTGCATTCAATTGCAAGGCTTCCATTGACTTTTCTGGAACCAGGGATTCACCCCCGAGTTTCAAGTAGGATTGAGTCTGGATGCACAAGACTGAAAGCAATCCTCTACATGGGTAGCTGACTCTGCCTCATCTTGGTGGGCTCAAAGGAGGATGCACCATGCTGAGGTCGCTCACAGTCACTGACAGCCTGGTGAGTACCTAAAGACTGTCCCGATACTTTTCTTTCATCTTCAGATCACTTTGCTCAGCAAAGCGCTTAACTCCAAATGAAAACATGGGAGAAGAACTTTTTTTTTTTTATACAAGTGTCTCTAAAAGTGAGTGATAGAGCCGCGCCAGTTGTGACTGCAATGTGCCATGGGAAATAATGGCACTGTACTGTGTTGCATGGACAGTGCTAATGGAGTGGAGGACCTAGCTCCATATGCCTTAAAAAAGCCTATAACAGTGGCAGATATGACAGTTTTTATTTTATTTCTGTAGTAAATATTTCTCGTTAAATGGTTCCTGAAGTAATATCTAGGCCACTCTAAAAAGAGACAGCTACATCCATGTGGTGGGATGGAAGATATCACCTTCTCCCACTGCCACGTGTTGAAAATAGCTCTGTGAGGCCTTCACTGTATTGTGTAATGCCTTCATATTGGTAAACACTCAAAATGTTAGGGTAGCTGAAACAAGCTAAGCCAGATCCGCCCCCCCCCCCCAAAAAAAAAAAAAAGAAAGCAAAACCAGGCCAACCATACTGTCATATTAAATTTTATTTATTTGCTAGTATTTGAGAGAAAGGATTGGAACTGCATTGAAAAATCCCATTAAAATGTGTACTTAGGTTGGTAAGCAAAAAAGGAAATCCTGCAAATTTGAACTTTTGTTATGGAGAACATCCCTTTATATTTTAATGACCAGAGGCTTCCATCCACCAAATTCTTTTTCCACCATTTAGATGGAATTAAGTGAACGCAAGTTGCCAGAGATCAGAGCTGCAAAATTCCTAATGTATTTTTTGAGCACACTGTTACATGATGACTTTTGCCTCTTGGTAAGATGATGTCTGTGATAACTGAACAAAAAGAGTGAACCTGTGAGGGTTTGAGAAGATAGTTTGGAAAAACTTATTTAGATGCCAAATCTACTCTCTGCATTATTCTCACAGTGCAGTCAGGAGTAAACATGGGTAAAAAGGCTTCGGTAGTATAAAACAAGAGGAAACAGTAATTCAAGTTTATTTATAAATATATAACTCTTGGCTTTGCTGGAAGAAAAAAAAAGCAAAAAAACCCCACTTTATTTTCATCCGTAAGCTTGTTTGGTGTTGAGTGATTTGGGGTGAATATGAGAAAAGCAAGGTTCACTGCTTCTCTGGAAGGAACTGATCAGTTTAAGATAACATTTGGAGGTAAATCCCTGTACCATGGTCTCTACTATAGAAAATGCACCTTACAAGTCAGCATGTGCCTTGTTTGAATCTGAAAAGGTTATTTCGAGGTGTGGAATTGCTCATTGCCCAGGTCTGGAAGGCATTTTTCCCTAGTGGAAGTAAACCTCCAAATTATCACAGAGGAGAAAAAGTCATAACAGTGAGGGGACAGGGCCATCACACATTTTTAAAATCACAATATTCCTTGTGGGCCAGTACACCACATATGGAAGTGAAACACTTTCACGTGCTAAATGCTTAAAAGTGGAAGTCTTTGTCCTAAGGGAGAGAAGAAACTCTCTTATAAATTAAAATGTTCTCTTTTGTATTATTAAATAGTTTCACAGCGGGAAAGGAATAAAATTAGAAACAGGACTTTTAGTGTGAAAACTGTGGGTCTTAATGAAGCTGCTTTCTTTCAAGAACAATGAAGAAAGGTTGCCGCGTTTGGTGACTAGCTCTTTTAAAGCCGTTCACGCTTGAGTCTCCAAGGGCCTCGCAAATATTACCGAGGTGCCAAACGCGGCATGTGAGGGAGGCAGGGAGCGTGCAGGCTGCAGGCCGGAGTATCCGAGCAGGATCCCGGGGCCCTCGTAGCTCCGGGTGACTGGCAATTTCACGGCTAGGCATTGGCTTTAGTACCATTAAGGGTGTGAGGCTAAACCGCTTCCGAGAAGGGGACTGCAGCTTCTCGTTCCTCCGATGTTTTTGCAAATGGTGCCCATACTTTTGCAAGCTATCTTTACCTGGATAAAAGCTGGACACAGCCAGAGAGTGCAGGCAACTTAAAGCTCTTTTTCCAGATCTAAATATTGGTAAAGTGGGGGATTAAAATAAAGAAGTCAGAGTGTGACCCTTGAAAGAGCATATTTATGTATGCTTTATATGGCAACATATACTGACATATATTATTTCCTGTTGTAAGCAAGTAATAATAATCCTGTGTCTGGCTTCATAAAGTCCATGAATTTGCAATATGTCCATAACAATATATAGCAGTACACAGTTGGCTAGCATAGTTTGCATCTAGCTGTATTTCTGCAGAGCTGATCTCATCTCCCACCCAAAATAAACCTGTCGGGTTGTCTGTTATGCCAGGAGACCATTTATTTTTCCACGTGTGCATAGTTAAATAAGTGGTTTGCAAGCAGCTCTTTAAATCTCCCTATCTCATTCTCAGTGTGCATATATGTGTGTGTATGTACATCTGCCTCTGTCTCTATTTCTTTGGATGAACAAATGCCGTGTTGGGAACCGCCCAAGAAAACTTGCTCACTCGGCGTCAATGCTCCTCCGACACCACCAGACTCTTGTTTCCTTTCAGGCATGTGCAGGCAATGAAAGGTTAAGAGATAAAGTTTCTCATTTGCTATAGCCTCGGTACAGTACACCTTATGCTGACTCTGGAAAGGATTTTAATAAAGCCTTATGGGATTAGGAAAGGGGTGAGGGTGTGGAGTGTAAAAACTAGTCTGATTATATCAGAATCAATTAAGTTTGCTGTAATTTCCATTCTCTTGTGATAGACTTTCAGCAGAAGTGAGTTTCCCTGTGTTTAAACAAAGTTTGAGAGCTTTTAGTAAGTCAGGCCACAGAATCACAGTTTTTCTGTGACTCCTAAATAACATGAAAAATTGTTGTAGGAGGAAAAAAAAAGGTACAAATTATCGAAGTCATTATTTTGGCACTTTTATCACAGTATAAACAACTTCTCACTGATCTATATTTCTCTCCCTTTTTTGCATTCTTGAATGTAGGTCAGCCTTTCAAAGCAGTTAGTCATTCTTCTCAGAGGCGGAGTGCTATTTAACTTGCCTTTTCCTTTTCACAGGCAGCTCAAGGTGTTTCATTGTTGTCTGGAATGTGACGGTCCAATTCTCTTCTAATAAAAAATAAATTTCTTTCTAGAACAAAACCCAAATTCTAAAGTTCTAACCACACACAAAAAAAAAAAAAAAAAAAGAAAAGAAAAGTAAAAGAAGTAACAAAAGAGTCAATCCTTAGCTTGAGACATGCAACCTTGCTGCCTATAAAGCATGTATCAGTGAATGAGGCTCCATATCTGTCCAAGATTTCCCTCCTTCCCAGTGTAACGTTTATTTAAGGAGAAAAATCCCATATAGGTCAAAGTATCCATCAGACTGATTTGACATGCAGGCCTAGGGGCTCTTCTGCTAAGGTTAGATGGCAACAGACATCTCAAACTGGAGGTGCCACCAAGTGGCCAGAAGCAAGTGGAAGCATGGTGGACCTTTAAGAGTGAGTTTGTCCCACTTGAAAGAAAATGTCTGTCTCATTTATTAACCCTTTTTTATATACACCAAATCCTAATCCTGCTGAATCCTATGGATTTTTTTCCACTGATCCTATTGGCAGTGGATAGAGCCCTGGTGTTGCTTAAAGAGTAATGCATGAAAAAAGTCGTTTTGTTTTTTTTTGTGTGTGTGTGTGAGGTGTCTCACAGGCTGCCCTCATGAAGACTGCAGAGATGAAGAGCTGAGGGATAGTCAGCCTCTGTAGGCTATTGACCCTTCATCATAAAGACAAGCAAAAAAAATATGTGTATATATATATATTTGTTACATATATAGCAAGTGTGCAATATGTCATTTATTGATCAGCTTGGTCTCAGTCTGAGCATGGCCTGAGCATCCCTGTGCTGCTCCTTTGACACAAAAATCCAGGAACATAGAGAGTTGGGGTGCTTCTTCCCCAGGAAGGCCTTACCATGTTACCACAAAGTTTGGAAAGCTTGGCCCTGACAACGGCAGACGAAGCCTGTCGGTCCTTGCATGATGTATCTTCTCCATAATCATGCGTGCGTGCATATTTCCTATTAGCTGTAATAAGGGTTATGTATTGAGAGCAGATGCTATTTAACCAATAACTGTCTCATGCTATTACATCTGGGTTTATTTAAATGCCGTTGTCTATCCATACGGTGTGAGCATTAAAGTGCAGCTCTCCACAGCAAACCATTGAGAAAATACTCAGTGAGGCTGATCATTATAGTGCATGGATGCATTTCAGGTCCATAAGGCTAACTTTTTCTGAAGCTGACTTCACTGGTGTCAAATTAAGTCTTGAACTGCAACAGGCAAGCACATTTCACCAATTAATTTGGCCCCGAGAGAAATTGCAGTTCAAAATCATCCTGGGTTTGAGAAAGTGCACCTCCATGGTAGAACTGCAGTTGGGCTGGCTTGCACATGAGCGGGCTTTTGACCAGAGTTAATAAAAAGGCAGAGGCTGGAGAAAGAAAAGAAAAAAAAAAAGTGACATGTTTACTCTTGGGGCAAAAGTGCAATTTAAAGCGAGCTGGGTTCTCTCGGCTTCTCCATTAGCAGTCAGTGTCCTAAGGTACAACGAAGCTCACTTTTCATTTGGGGTCAGTCAGGGCAACGGGTTAGAAAAACCTCTGTGAGAATTCAGGGAAAAGTAATGGGAAAATGCTGTCTACCACCAAAAAAAAAAAAAAAAGAAAAAAAAAGAAAAGAAAAGAAAGAGAGAGATAGGAAAGGGACATTGAGGGAGAAGAAAGCCAATAAGAAAAAACATTTACTGTACAAAAGTAGTACAGCACAAGCAGGAGAAGTGAGTCAGGGGAAGGTGAGGGTTTTCTTATCACACACATTTCTCATCTTTGTCCTCATCTCTCTCCTCACACAAAGACAAATAGATAGGCTTTGTCTACACAGCACAGGGCTTCTCATTTCTCCTTGAGCAATGACTGCTAATCTAGAAACTCAGGACATCCCTAGGAGCTGCCTCTTTTGGAGGATCATGCCTTCCCCTCTTGAGCCCATGGACCTACTTCTTCAGCTGGTGCAGGCAGAAGGAGCTAGGTTTTTTCGAATGCTGCTTCTGAATAATTAAATCCCTTCCTCCTATACAACACAAAGTCTCATGATGCAGAACAGCCTTCTGGTCACATTTAGCCCAGGGTACGTAATGTCCTCGAACTCACTTTGTGTGAAGGCCCTTACTGCCAGGTGTCTGCTCTCCAGCCAGGAGGTTTTACGCATTGCCAGTTAATGCAGAATGGAAAGTTATGTTTGCCTCCTTCCTCACTGAGCCCTGGCATTGCTCCCTACTCCAGAGGGAAACGGATGGTGGGAGGGAGAGATCACAGCCTCCAAACTGCCCCATTTTGTGTATTTATTTGAACACATAAGACTCTGACTCTCCTGCTAGGCAGAAAACCTGGACTTCGAAGTCTAATGGCCACGTGAACTCTAATGATCATGTTTCCCAACTAAATAGCACTCAAAGATCCAGGCTTGTGTTTCCACAAAGGTAGCAGCGCAGCTGCATGGATGCGTTCAGGTTCTGCTCAGGAGCATCCCTGTGCTGCGAGAGCGGGGCAGTCCCTGGAGGCCTCCTCAGGCTGGTGCAGCTGGGGCACACCACCACCTGCCCAGCACACAGGAGTCTGATGGGATCCTCCTGTTTCATCGCCGGATCCTTGTTTATCTTGAGGATGACTGGGAGTCAGCTTTGAGGGGGAGCGCAGTCTATATGATTCTATAAAAATAACCACCTCAAAGCTGGGCACATGCCCAGTCTCTAGTTTTGCAGCAATACAAATTAATTCAGTGACACTTGCCTGTTCAAATCCATATTTATTCATGCGGTTCCTCAGTTTGGGTGCAAAAATGTGTGGCTGAGTTAGACCTATGCATTTTCTGAGCAGCTAGTTTTGATGATGTGGCTGACTTACTTTTGCATAAAACAGTGTTTTTTTTCCACCCCCAGCTATATTTAATGTGCTGTGGAGGGTAAGCTCATGTCAGTGGTTAAATCTACTGAACACCCCGGAGCAACAGAAGCAATGACCTCCATGGCTGGGTCTTTGGGTGAACGAGCGAATGTTGCTCTGCTGTTTCTCTCTGGCGTTTCAACCTTACGGGGTCATTTTCTGCAGTGCGGATGTCTGACCAGCCCTCCAAAGGCCAAGGTGTGCAAATCCACAGGGAAGCAAGGCAGGCGTTTTGGAGATGAGGAAGTGTTGAATTCACAATACTCCTGTCTGATTTTCTAATGAGTCCAGACTTAACAGACGGGTCCTGAGGTCTGCTTCATGACCTCCTGCGCTGTCACGGCGATCGGAAATCCCCACTGTGATTAGCAGTAAGTTCCTTCGTCCTCATCTGTAACGAACATTGACTCTCTAGGGAGAACATAGTAGCCAAGAAACCGAGTGAGGCTCACACAGTGGCACTGAACCAACAGGATGGACCCAAATGCGGGTGATAATTTATTATTTCATTTTGCTGCGATTGTCTTTCCCGGCCCTCCCTTGACCCTAAGTGATTACCACAGTAACAATATACTTAAAGGCTGACAGCGTGGGGAAAGGTCAATGATAACCAGAAAGAGAGGGAAAAAGGGAGGAGGTAGTTCTGCTCTGCTACAAACTCATCAGTAAATTGTAGAAAACAAAGAGTGCTGCAAGCACCAGAAATATTCCAGCAGCCAGCACTGAGCTAAAGCTGAGTGGCTCTATACCCCATTTCTGCAATCTCAGCCTTTGCTTCGGTTACGTTATTCCTCCTCTGCCTGACTACACTTTTGTGTATTTCCCCTGTCTATTTTCTGAAGAGGCAATTGTTGTGAATGGTGGAGAAGGTTGAGTGCCTAACTGAAATAAAGGAAAATTAGTTTTTAAGGAGAGTAAATTGGATAGAATAGGACCCGTAAGGATAACAAGCTGGTGATAATTCAGTGTATTCTTCCTGTTCTGCTCCTGTTTATTAAATATTCTTATTGACTTCTGCTTCTCAGTACTCTGTGTTCTGTAGTGTATTAAATTACAGTAACTGAATATTCTGTCTACATATGCTGACTGGTCATTTGAGAGATGAGTGTACTTAAGACAGAAATGCTTTTCTTTAGTCCTTGCATCTTTGAAATACCTATTATGAAATGTGCATCTGTGAGAAGGCACTTCCCTCCCTAAATGAGATTTAATGCTGGAAAAGCTACAGAGCTAATGAAAGAAGAGTCTTTAAGGAGGAACCTTCTTTTTGACTCACAGTTTTCTTTCCTAGTCGAGGCTAGAGTTGTGCGAAGGAATTAATGGTACCCGAACCTCCCTCCAATAAAAGAGTACGGCCATACAGATGTTCCAGAAACCTTGGTTTCCCCTTGCCATGACCTGAAAATGCTCACAGACTTTTTGGGGCTTTGTAAGTTATGATTTCTCTTGCTTGGGGACCAAGAGGTAGTCAAGTGCTCTGAACACCAGCTGCTTTTTGGCAATGAAGGGTAAATAATTACAGAGGGCCATGGAATACTCTCAAGCAAAATCATGCATTTATCCACGATATTTAATTGTTACAGTCTCTCTGGCATAGTTTTGTCTTGGGTATCTGGCACTCTTCTGGACAGTGTTTGGTGTGGTCTAGGGAATAGAATAAGACAGTGACTGCTCTCAGTAGACTACAGAGATGAAGCCATCATCTTCTGGAAGGAGAAGTCTCACGCCATGGATTTAAACTGTGGTTTTGTAGCCAGGCAACAGGTTCTGGCAAATTTTCTTTACTAATAGAGAATAAATGAAATGTTTGAATTTTCTCCCATTTTCAGAAGAAGGGCAGGGAGGGAGAAATCCCACTTCTCTATCTTCCCTAACTTCTGGGCTACACAACCTTATGCCCATTAATATTCTCCTCTTGGATATAAAAAAGCTTTAAAATTTTGTTTTACTTTTTTCCTGCATAAGGCCAGAGTTTTATTGGCTTTCCACCCAGTATATCCTGTTCCTTGGAGGTAAGGCACTTTCATGGGTGGTATAGATCTGAGGTTTCTCCAGCTCAGGAGAGAATTTAAAACAAATCTTCTAAGAGCTAGCCAGCTAGGTGACCATTAGGAGATTTTACGACACTGTGGTATTTTCTCCATTTTTTATTTCAAGTGTCAGTCTTTGTTGCATGTTGAGTTGAGTGACTGTCTGACGTGTTGGCTGTGCACTTCTCACAACAAGCTCCCAGTGGATTTAAGGGGAAGAAAGCCTAATTTCAGTGTCCTAATGAAGCTTGTTTGTTAATCAGACGTTGAGCTGCTCAGCAGACTGCTCAGAAGAAAAGAAAGTACTCCTTCAGATCCTAAGAGCTAGAACAGGCTTGTGAGATATTTGGGAATGAAAATAGTTGAGTTTGTGGTCTTCAGGTGCCTCCAAATATTGATGGAAGAAGAACATTGCTTTGGAAAAACACTTAAAATTATAGTTTATATATAAAAATATACATCTACATATGCATATGTATCTATATCTATCTTCATGCTCCCGTCAGGTACCTCACACTATAGGACTGCCTTTGTTTCCCGTATCACTGATTGAGATTTGTCATTGCTTTTCCTGCAAGACGATGCCTTGTCTTCCATTTGCTTCAGTAAGTATAAGTCTAAGTGCACCATCTTGCTTAGCTATCTGTGCAGCAGAGTCTAAGCCTGCATCCGAAAGGGAATTCAACATCCACAAATTCAACATACACTGCACAATTTGGAGGGAGCAAACAGCAGCTGTTCAGAAAACATTCAGCTTGCTATCACTGATCTCTGTTTTCCATTTGGAGTATCTGTCTTTTAAATCAAATGCAGTGCTCTCTCATTGAACTGGACTGTGGGGCCCTACATGTCTCACCAAAACTAGGAGAATTAATTTTTTCCTTAGAGAATCATAACTAAACTATATACAATCTTTTACTGGGAATGCAGATACTTTTCCAGCAGGAAGAAGTCCACTTTCTATCTGTTTTTATCTACTTCATATAAAATTGTATGCACATAAGAGATAAGCATATCTAATTACTGCAAACTGCTACGTCTACCCAAGTACATGAACTCCATTACCTCAGGTTAAAGAAATACTTGGGAGTGGAAAAAGGAATTCTAGTCCCCCTCTGTATATACAAGAGTTGTGTTCTATACCCCTATGATTTGTTAAAACAATTAAGGTCATGTAAGTATTTTGTTTTATTTTCCCAGGTGGCAACATATTTAAATTGTTTGGTATATTTGGGGCAATAGGCTCGGGAAAACACTTACTAGTTTAAGAGGTTCCTCAGCTCCAAAATTTATTCTTCAAAAAACAAAAAAAATTATGCTAAGTCCCATGCCTACATGAGAAAAATCTTTGTGAATTATGAAACAAACCTGTCAGGGTCAGACCTTTCTCAGAGTTGAATCCATACCATGTAATTAAGGTGTCTATTTTATTTGCTACCTTATCACTCAGTCATGGCAGAGAAAAGGAAATAAATGAAAATAGACGTGATCCAGGTGACAGTAAGGGGCATAGAACTTAGGCAGAGCAGATTTCTTCTCCAAGTTTTATCAAGACGAATAATTTCAAGAATAGTAGGATTTTCATTTGAGTCAGTCAGAGGGATTTGACCTGGAAAAGGTCTGAGTCACTTCCTCATATCTAGTATTGCAGAAAACTCCAGTTTTCTCTAATCTTTAATTTAGTAAACTCACAGTGAACTCAAATATATGTCTACCTTGGTAGGTGTCTACCTTGTAAAGTTTTCATTTTCCTTTAAAGACATAAATGCTTAAAAATAAACAAAAAAGCCAACAAAAAAACTGAAGAATATTGTGTCTGACTGCATAGCTGACTTTGCTTTGAGCAGGAGGTTGGACTAGATGGTCTCCGTAGGTCCTTTTCAATCTGCTTTATCCTGTGATCTATGATCCTATTGTTATCCAGCATAAATGGGCTCTGGCTGAGGTCTACAGGCCACCCCATGGTGCATACAGATGGACCAGTAAGGTATTCCATTGAGATTTGACTTCTCATGACTCTTCTGGAAGTGGATATTTCATAAAACTGTTGTTTTTTCTTAACCCTTCCCCTCACCCAGGTTATTATTTTATTACATCATGTTCATTTCACTGACATGCTTCAGCTTCTTGTGTTTATGCCGAAACATGATTCAAAGCAGAAGTTTTACCGAGATGCCAGCATTTGGAATAGAAAGAGTCAGGGAGTTGTAAAAATCTGTTCAGTAGGACAAGAAGATGGGGAGGCAAAAAGGGCTTTTTATTTCATTTATTATCGCAACTGTTTACTTCCTCATCTATTTTTTTTAACCAAAAATTGAAATCTCCAGAGGGCCAAGTCCACAGCCCAGGAAATAAACGGAAAGACTTTCGCTGACTTTAGTATATGTCGGATCCTTACAGAAGGAAGGAAGCACATACACTGGTAGGAATGTATCCCTTCATTGCATCCCTTTGTAAAGGCTGCTGAAGTCATGCTGAACACGGCATACACCAAAGGTGAAGAAGGTAGATACTTGTCTGTAGCACACTAGGTCTGAGGACTCTCATGGCTGAAGGACAGAGTGTGCTGAAGAAGAGTCTGCACTTAAGCTTATGTCTCCAGTGCCAGCAGGGTGTCTGATCGGGGCCTCTCAACATCTGTTCCTTTCCTGATGCCTCTTCTCCACCTGTCTCCCAGTGAGGAGGCCAGGCTGATTGTACTTTTTACATGTTGCCTTCAGAAAGGAAGGCAAAGGGCTAAGACCAGTTTTGCTGCGAGAGCCAGACACTTCTTTCATTTGTACTAGAAGGAAAATAGCCGTTATGGGAGTCCTCAACAGAGCTTAGGCTTGGTCACTCACAGCACATCTGCCTGTCACATATTTTGCAGATATCTTTGGAAACCCAGCCGAATTCTGCTCCTAGGTTTACACAACTGTTTATTGTTCTTTATATAGGGACCAAAGTGAAACCACAACCTTTCCTATATTTGTTATGTGTTACTCACATGGTGCCAGTGGATTGCAGGGAGCTTTTAAAACCCCCCTCTGCCCATTGTTTGCTTAACAAACTGAACACAGTGATAGACAAAGTGGAGAGACAGGAGGCAGCATTAATGTATATTGCAGAACGAGTCAGCAGCAGTACAGATATCTGCACAAAAGAAGTCCTGAAAAGGGTGACAGGACTCTGAGCAGGATTTCTGGGGAATAAAGCTTTACCTCATAACTATCTGCCTGTGTTTCCTTGACTCCATTCTGTGCAGTTATTTCCTGGTCAAGATGCAGTCACTTAAGTAGCTACCATGGAAAGATGTGGGCAGAAAAGGTCCTCTCTTGGACTTCTGCTTCCTTATCATGTGCTTTGTGAAAGTAAACAACACCAAGTATGATATTTTAATGTCATTATTAATGTAGTGATACTGATGTAATCACTGATGTGATTACAGTGTGCTGTACACAAAAGAATGACTCTTCTTGGCCAGACTATAGCCCACTACAGCAATAACCTGTGCTTGATAGCTGATGAAGGAAAGAAAACAAGAAAAGAAAAGAGTGACATTTTCTCCTACTATACCTTCCTAGCTCTTAGGAATCAACGTTTTGGGAACTTCTCTATCTGGGGACTGAATCTGTATGTTTGTGTTTAATAGCTGTTGATTGACATTATTTCCAAGAATAGGTCAAATCGCATTTTGACATCTCTGAAATTGTGTTTCAATGAGTCCTCAAATGTCTCTGGGCACTCTATGAAAATATACATCCATTTGATGGTTTCCAAATATCTACCTCATAATTTCACTTGTGTCCCTACTCCCCCTTATTTTTAGATTGTGAGAAATAATGCACAATCATTGCCTATTTCCATTCTCCAGGATTTTCAAAACTTACATATTCTGTTACCATATCCCCCCGTTTCATCTCTTTTCCAGACAAACACATCATCTGCTATTTAATCTCTGTTCATACAGAAGACAGTCCATCTCTTTAATCATCCTCTTTACTGTTCTTTGTACTTCTTCTAGTTCTATTATATACTTTTTGTGATCTAAGGATCTGAGTTGCATGCAGTATATAAGATGAAGGAGTATTACGGTTTTATAGAACAGCATGATGATATTTTCTGTCTTGTTCTCTATACCTTTTCCTATAAGTCCTCATGATTCACTTGCCTTTCTGACTGCTCCTGAGACTGAAAAGACATTTTCAAGAAGGGTGGCAGTAAGTCTGTATTAAGAGGAATCTGTTTTCAACCCATTTTTAGCAAACCATAGTATTTTTCCTAAGACCTCTTTCTTAAGGTTTGTTGTAGACCTGTTTGTTGTACAGGCTGCTGTAGACAGCCATAACAGAATATAGACTGAAATGTCTGTTATGAGGTCTTTCGGGATAGAGTCCTTGCTGGGCTTCGAGAGGTGATTTCTGGTTGAAAGGACTGGGATACATCCCTAGGTGTGGACCTCTAAGAAAATCCTGATTTTGAGAGACATGTAGCATGGCTGTGACAGGACCTAAAACAAGGCTTTTTTATGTATGGCTTCAGCAGCAAGATGCAGTTATCTCAGTTGTATGTGGGAAGCCAAATATAGCATACAGGATTAAAAAAAAAAAAAAAGGAAGAGAAAAAAACAGGACTTTGAAAAGAAGACCAGTGTTGCGTTTCAGAAAGTTGTTTGCCTGCAGGTTATGGCTAATCTTGGAGTGGTGCTCATGGCACCAGTTCAAGACGCCAAGACAGGGAGTGTTGTTCACAGAGGGATGGAGCTGTCCTCTATCAATAACTCCAGCACATTCAGTATAAACAAGCTTCTCTTCCATCTGTGCAGCATCCTGTCATTGCCTGAACAATGCTGAAAGGAAAATCCTACGCCCCACTTATTTCCTGCTCTTGCCATATGAAGCTCCAAGAGATTGAACGCAACACATGGTTGAACAGAAAGAAAAGAGATGAGGTAATGGCCAAGCATAGCACAACTCTGCTGTCTGCTGACTCCTCCAGTGATAATAGAAGGACCTAAAGGTGACTCTCTAGAATCCATAATCTCATGAATTTTAGGTATTATGTTTTGCTCTGATTCCATTGCAAGGGGGAAAAACGGCAAGTGGGATCATTTGTCTTGCAGTCCCATGACCCTGCATGGAGAAGCAAAAGCAGCCCACCCTTTATACAAGATGCCAAGGTGAGGAAAGCTGGCCTTGCTCTTCTGGCAAACATGCAAGCTGGGCAGTCTCGCTTGGAGGGAGGAAGGAGAAGATCGCTGATATTTGTGGAGCAAAATGAACTAGTCGTAAATTAGTAACAAGGGCTGCAATGGAAGTAAACTATGCCTTACAGCAAGTGTGAGAAGTAGCCCAATCTTAATCCAGCTGTCACTACTGAAAGTCATCTCAGGGACTCCATTCACCCCTGCTCTTGCTGCAGATAAGCTATGATAAAGATGCAGTTACCGATTTCCCCCTAAAGTTTAGAAGTACTTGCTGCCTGAGGTTCTGGTTAGAGTGAGGTAAAGCCTGATGTCCCCATCCTGTCATGTTACCATTTGACATTGTGATGAAACATTGGGATGTTTTCATGAAGTGAGAGAAAAGAAGGAAGAAAGAAAGAAAGAAAAAAAAGTTCTTTATAGCTTCGCAGTTGGATCCACACGGACGTAGGTAGGACCCTTGCCACACTATCTGGAGCAGGGACAGAAATCTCAGACTCGCACATTGCTGGTTATCACTCACTTGACATCTCATTCTTTCTTTTGCAGAAAAAGCTAAAAAAACACAATTTCTGGAGATCTTGGAGAGTTTTCTTGATACAGATGGCATTAAAAGCAGCATGTTCCCACAAAAAGTCAGCCTTTTCAAATCCCACCTTCAGATAGCCTTCGACTCCCACAGCCTCACTGGTGAACAGAGGGTGTTCAACCAGCGCTTCATCTCCCAGTCCCATAGCTAATGACATACATTGTACCCCATACTCTGAAACTCCTGTATAATAACACCTGCCCTCATCAGAAGAGCAGCCAGACTGAAAAGGTATTAGAATCAAATCCTTTTACTCTTCTGCAACTTTTGAGTTTTAATACCATCTCTTCTTTTTTTCCTGAGAAACAGCTGGCATATGCATGCAATGAGGTGGAGGATCGAGGTTGTGGCTTCACAGCAAGCCCACACTCCGTCATTTCTCTAACAAAAGGTAATTATCTGATGAAGCCTAAGGATGGTTTAAGCCTAAAAGCACTTAAGTTCCAGAGAAGAAAGAGATACAACAGTCCTCTCTTAAGAAATGCCTATTCCTGGCTCAGTTAGGAGAGTAGCTTTGGGGAACTAATTTTTAATCTCTCCCCAGGTATTGTACAGGAAGCTCAGGTACTTAATTAAGGGCTGGCGATTTGGCTAAGAGCCTACTAAGACTTAGATGTTGAAAAGCTGCCTTTCCTGCCATCCTCCCATAGTGTTTTACAGCCTGTCACTACTTTAGGGTCTCAGGATCTGATCATCTTTGATTATCTATGTCAGCTGCCCATTCTGAAATAAAGCCTTCTCATTTTACAGATAAAGAATTGACAATCTGATCCTCAAAATATTGCAGAGCCTAGTGGTGACTAGGTGGAGCCAGTTCCTCTCTTCTCCCTGCTCCCTGTGGTATCCTTTCTTAACAGAGCAGGGCTTGGGACCTTTCTGTTAAGCCCCATTAAATCTTTTGCATGACAGAGAATTAAACTCTGGTCTCCTACACCAACCTACCACTTTTAAGCAGCTGATTCACCACTTTTTTAAATCAGTTAGAGTGTATACCTTGAAGGTAGTGGCACTATATATGGGTAATGCTGGCATAAGTGACTGAAGAGTCAGGCCCATCATATTTTAAATCATCTAAATGTATGAACAAGAACAGCAGCAGCAACAACAACAAAAACATGCTTGCTTCTATTTTCTCTCAGGGTAAAAAATAACACTTATTAACTGGAGTTTGTTTTGACTGAGGAATTCAGTTTTGGGTCTAATATGGCATCAGGTAATCTGTATTGAAGTAATCACAGTACTGTAGCCCACAAACTGGAGAATACAGAGACTTTCAAATAGTAACAATAATAGTAGTAATGATAATAAAAATATTTTCTTTAATTTTAGGAGGAGACAAATAAACATAAACTTGACATGCAAATTAAAGCAGAATAATTTCTACCCTTTATTTAGTTGATGGTAGTATATCACTATAGGAGGTGCTAAGTCTGTCTTTAAAGTGTCTGAAAATATAGAAAAGAGCATGGATCAGAATCTGCCCTCATTATAAACCATGTTACTCCTCTGACTTCAATGAAAGAAGAATATTAGTTTCTAAAGCAGAATTTAGCCTCACAGATGACTCTGATCATATTCTTGCACAGTGCTATAAATTGCTAATGGGCTCGTGGACTCTCTGAAGCAGGAAGGAATTGGTTGGAAAAGTGCTGTTTTCAAAAGAGCTTTTGAAAGCAGAGAGAAAGGAACATAGTCTGCAGTCTTGTAGAAATCCAAGGTCGCAGACAGGGAGCAGAACTTCGGGGAAGGAGCAGGAAGCAAAAGAAAAGTGAGAAGAGGAGATGTGCGGACACACAGAGGAGGGGTTAACAATGATGGCAGAAATAAAAAGGATGTCACAAAATGTTAATCACGTGGCAGGGACTTTAGATGTCCCTGGCTCTATGTCTAAGCTACTTTGCCTGTGTTTCCTTCTATGGTGCTTAGCTGGGACCATCTCATAGTAGGTATTTGTACAGACTTCAACACAATAGGGACCTGCTCTCTGTTCTCTTAGATCTCCAGGCATCATCATCACACAACTAATTAACAACAGTAATAAATGATACTGAATTGCCTCTTAACCCTCTGCATCTAGTTTTCTGTGGGTTGTATTAAAAATAATAGAAAAAAAAGATTAACAATCCCTAGTCAGACTGGAACTCTGGAGAGATGACACCATCTGGATGATTAGTACTTGTTTCATTTGCACGTTGAACTCGGTACTCTTCCGGCACTAATTATTGCATACCCTTTCCTTATAGCAGGACTTCTGGGGCTGTGCATGTGATATAAATAGCAGACTAATGACATGCTGCATGTTGCTCAGGAGACCTCATGTTAGTTTACAGCATTTCTCTGATTATTACTTTTTTAATAGAGAGCAGATAAAATACAGATCTCACAAGTGAGACATGAGAGCCTTAATTTGTTCACATTTTTCTAAGAGCTGATGCATGATGAAATATTTATATGTTCCTCTTTGACTGCAGCATTTTGAATGCGCTGGGTTGTTTATGGCTGTAGTTCAGAACCAAGGGGGAAAGAAGTGCTGGAGCATTCAATAGCAGGATTTCCATGTCAAGTGTGAAAGCAAAGCAGGCATAACCAAAGCAAACCTAACTACACACAGCATTAAGGGGGCTGACCTTTCCCATACAGGTTGAGAAGTTCACAGTTTGTCAACTAGTGCTCCAGAGTGCAGCTCCCAGAGGCAGCCAACAGACACAGGAGTTCACACAGCAGTTTCTGGGCTTTGTTTCAAGATCTTCTGGGGACTTTGTTGGAGATTGTTGGGGGACTCCTGGGAATCCTTTGAGGAACCCCAGGGCTCTTCCTCCTGCCAGGTGAGGAAAGTCAGGCAAGGACAGCTGCACAAGGCCTTAACTTCTTCTGAGAAGCTCTAGCAGCTGCTAACAAGCTCTGTGGGCTGCCCTCGATCCATTAGGACCTTTGTTCTAGCTGGGCTGCGGTCAGGGCAGATCAAGCACCCTTCTGGCCAGCCCTAGGGAGAGGCTATGTAAGAGCCAGGCCCAGAGCACAACTCCCAGACTGTAGCCAGCAGGTACAGCAGTGTGCAAAGGGTGGGGAGCTGGTAATGCTGCTCAGACCAGCACATGCATCCTCGGCTGTGGCGGTGACACACCACAGAGCATGGTTCTCAACAGCTGTTGGAGCAACTGTCCCTGCAACATCAGAGGCTTCAACTGTGATGGAACTTCAGGAGGAGGATTCAGCTCTGTGAACCTCGGGCTTCAGGGAGGCCCTGGGACCTCTTGTGGAGGCTGGGGCCAGTGGTCTCCTTGCCTGCGGGAGGTTTGCAATTGTGGAGGACCTGGGCTGCCAAATCCAGGAGCTGCAAGCATACAAGAGGTGGAAGCAGGGACAGGTGACCTAGGGGAAATATAGTGACACATGTGGAGTTAAAGTTAAGAAAGCTAAACTGTCTCTTGTAACATCCTCATAGGCAAGCTGATGAAGTATGGGCTAGATGAGAAGACAGTGAAGCAGACTGAAAACTGGCTAAATGGCAGCATTCAGAGGGTTGTGATCAGTGGCACAAAATCTAGCTGGAGGCCTGCAGATAGTGGTGTCCCCCAGAGGTCAATGCTTGGTCCAGCATTGTTCAACTTGTTCATCAGTGACCTGGATGAAGGCACAGAGTGCACCCTGAACAAGTTTGCTGACGATACAAAACTGGGAGGAGTGGCTGAGACACCAGAGGGCTGTGCTGCCATTCAGAGAGACCTGGAGAGATGGGCAGAGAGGAACCTCATGAAGTTCAACACAGGCAAGTGCAGGGTCCTGCACCTAGGGAGGAATAACTGCATGCACCAGTACAGGCTGGGGGCTGACCTGCTGGAAAGCAGCTCTGTGGAAAAGGACCTGGGAGTCCTGGTGGACAACAAGTTGACCATGAGCCAGCAATGTGCCCTTGTGGCCAAGAAGGCCAACAGTATCCTGGGCTGCATTAGGAAGAGCATTGCCAGCAGTTTGAGGGAGGTGATCCTTCCTCTTTACTCAGCCCTGATGAGGCCTCATCAGGAGTACTGTGTCCAGTTTTCGGCTCCCCAGTACGAGAGAGAGAGAGATGGAGCTACTGGAGTACATTCAGTGAAGGGCCACAAAGATCATTAAAGGACTACAGCATCTTTCATGAGGTAAGATATATATCGCTGGGATTGTTCAGCTTGGAGGAGAGAAGGCTCTGGGGGAATCATCAATCTAGACTGGCGAAGAGAGGAAGCAAAGTCACAGATCTGCACAGTGCTTTTGGAGAGAGGGAGGCCATCTGAAGTATAGGCCCCTGGACACTGCTGATAGATGCCCATCTTTCAATTGGTTAGTTGAAATGTGACTTGGTGACACATTATCCTCCTAAAGTTTCACCCTGGCGTGTCCCTTCTTAGCTGTATAATTCACAACATACAGAAATCATTAACTGATGATAACTGGATCACAAACAGTGAGGGGCAGTGTGGCATTTCCACCTTCCCAGTGACATTTTTAGTGCATTAACTAATCCCCCTGGGAGTGAGTTACTAGATGGTGATTATTTTTCATTTCTTGTCTGCATTAGGACTAACAGACTCTTTTCTTTTTTCTCCCAATAAACAGTGTGGCTTTATTAAAAGGTTTAAGAAAAGTGTCAATCATGTAAACAAGTCTGTATGCTGGCTTAAAGACTAGACCTGCCCTGATAATCAGAAACTTTAAGACCATAACTGCTCAAAATCTTTGTTGTAACTCACCTGACTTGACTGTTGTCTGCCCAAGTCAATCCTGAAAGCTTTCCCTGCAGCAGTTCGAAAGCCCCCTTGTCCTGCTCAGCTCTCAGCCCCATCTCTCCCTCCGGTATGTCTATAACTTGCCAGACATGTATATTTGGACCATGGGGAGCTCTCCAGCAGCAATATTGAAAATCTCTATTCCTGCTTTCTAGCCAGAAATTTCCAGTCCATCCTCTTTGCTATTGCTCACAACTCATGGACAACCTTGGAAGAAGAGGCTGGTGGTTTGCAGGCTGATTCCTAGCAGAGATCTGCGAGAGGAAACACCATTAATGTTGTGCTTGGGAAACAGGCAGCACTGAGTTGTCATTAGGGAATATAAAACAGAGGCATCTTACAGCTTTTGAAGTGCTTAATGATGGAGCTAAATATCAGGGTAGGCTCTTAGCTGTCAATCTTGCTGGATTTGCCAACCCCCAAATTATCTAATCTCTATCCAGAAAATTTAAGCCTACTGAAAATAGGTTTAATTTTCTTAGCTATCTTTTGTAGCTCACAGACCCTCAAAAGGCTGCGGCCCACAGCTTGAAAAATACTATATGTATGCTGTTAGAGAAGTTCTGGTTTTGGGTTATAGTGAGGTAGGAGTTTAGGGAGTCCATGAGGGTTTGCCATCTGGAAATACTGTGTTAGAGCATTTAAAGTAAAGGTGATGTGCCCTCCTTTCTCATCATCCACTGTGCTCCATTTCCCCACTGACCTTGTTGTCCACTAGGCCAGAAAACAAAAGGACTATAACCCTTTTCTACACTCCTTGGGGTTTCCGGTCCTGTATCTCTACTCCAGTCTTCACACCTACGGAGTCCACGGACCAAAAGTGAGGGAAGGAGAGAGAAGGCTCCTTACAACTTTTTTCTATCTTCTTGCACACCCATGCAGTGCTAGCTGCAATCCTGGCCCTCTGTGATTCATAAACTATCTAATTCTCTTTTTAAAACTCTCTCTTAAATCAAAGACTTTTGTTTCATTGCCTCCTGCTGCCTGAAGGTCAAAGCCCAGCGATGCATACTTCACTGGTTCTTTATAACAGTGCCCTCTTCAAGATCGGTTTCATTTGCCGTGTGTCGATGGCTTCCACTCCTGCCTTCAGATAATTACAGCAAGGTGACATGAACAACCCCTTCACCCTCGTGAATGTCTGAAACACTCTGTCTGTCTGCATGTAATTAAGATTTGAACTTGCCGTTCATGGGAAAGGCTTTCTTTTTTTCTTCCAAAAAAGACCTGAGGTCTCATGGCTTAGGCTTTAGAGATGGACATAGGAAAAATCAGAACGTTAGAAATATTCAATATATCAGATAGAGTGATTTTGAGAATAAATGCTGAAATTTCTTTTACAAAAATCAGATAATCCTCTAGCAAAAAGACAAACAAAGAATCAAAACAACAAAGAACAGCTAATGTTTGAAAGGAATTAACATAGTCCTTTTAAAATAAGGAAAATCATATGGCCTAACTCCTAGCCCATTCAGGGGAAGAATATAAGTAATTATTTTTTTTCTCCATTCAGAATATAGAATTTTGTGGATTTCACAATGCACATAAAACACATGTTCCATTATATTTACCCTGCTCCATTTTTATTGCATACAGTGAAAAAATAAGATGCAACATGGAATAGAAAGTTCTCTAGCCTGATTTTATTTGACTTGTTCCTATTTGCTATTTTAAGCACCTCAAAATGCCAAAAGAGAGAATTCCCAAATTAAAGGCACTGGTATCACATGAAATATGCTGCGGAAAAATGCTAGTTTTCATCTTACAGAAAAGAGATGTAAAGAATTATAATTAATAGTACTAATAATTGCTATGAAGAAGTGACATTAAAACTTGCAATGGCTAAACACAGACACTCAAGTTGAGTCCTTTTACATTAGGCATACTGTAAGGCCATAAGTGAGTATGACCTGATTCACATATAATTTTCCAACACCTACAGTTCTGGCTAGCTCAGGGAGCAATATAGGTAACCTGACGGTGAGAATATTAATGTAAGTGTCTAAATATGGTCAGAGAGCATGATATATACATGGACAATTGCAGACAGATCCTCTCTGAGGTCTCAACAGGAAAAAGCTATATGAAAAAGTTAGTACTAGAGTGTTGTGCCCAGCTAATACCCTTTTTTTTGTTTGTTTTGGTTTGTTTTTCCTCAACAGCTCAAAGGACAATTTTATAAGAGCTTGGTTATGTGGATGTTGAGCCACATACATACAGATTGCTTGTGTCTGACCATCTTGAAGCATAGACAGCAATGCTAATATTTGGGCCCAGGGCACAAACACCTTTAGATGCTTTCCTACAGGAATTATAGGTCGAGTACTTTAGTCTTGACACAACTTGATGCTTCTATAACACTATATGCTAACATATAATTCTGAACGGGTTTGCAGTGAATTTCTTCACAGGTTGCAGACACCCTGGGGAAGAATGAGTTAGTATGCTGAAAAAGACCTTCACTAAGGTTAAGGCGAAGCAGCACTACTTGAGGAAGCTGTGGGATTTCCTAGAACAAGGAAGTATCGTTCCCACTGCCCAGGGACTAATTCTGATCTTGCTGAACGCCATAGCAAAAATTCCATTGATTTAAGTGAGTCAGACTTAAGGTCTTGGACAAACAAAATCCTGCTATTATCTATTGTCTTTTGTCTGTGCATGTATGTCAAAGAATATGTACATCCAAGTACTCTGTGTCATGACTTAACACATTATAATACAGACCGTAACAAATATAATACATTATAATGCCTGCTTGGTATTACAAGCACATGCATTAATAATAATATACATATGATAATATATGACATAAAATACATACAATGCATTATAATGCATCATAATATATATTAAATGCATTAATCACACAAACTTCATAATTTCAAAATAGCCATTTTTTTGATTGCCATTGAGTGAACGTATGAATAAGAGTTGGTGGGAGTGAGAGCTTGGAGAAAAGGATAATGCTACTAAAATGTATGAAATTTTGACAGTAGGAAAATGAAAAGCAAGGTCCCTGGGCCAAATGTTGGGAAAATTCCCTAGTGTATATTTTGGTCTTTGGAGAAAGGCAAAACAGGAAAGGTCCCTTTTCCCTGACTTGCTAATACCATCTGCCTGAATGTCTTTGGCAGGAGAACAGCCTCCCAAGGAAAGTGCTGGGACAATTAAGACGAGACTGGACAAAATCCAAGGAACAATTCTGTATTGAAAAAGAGATGGACTAGGACACTTAAAAGGCTGTTTCATTCCCTGTCTCTGTGCTATTTAGTGGCTTTAGATCTGATCTATAGACAGCGCTTAATACCGGAACATTCTGAAAAGTGTCGAAGAGACGATATTGCCTTGAGTTACTCCTCAAAACAGGATATCAGAATAGTGAGCTCGATGTCAGAATAGTGAGCTCGATGTCGTGATGCTTCTGTGGGATCTGGTTCTGTCTGTTTTTATTCTGAACGAAGATCCCCGCTTCTGAGCTGGGAGGAGGATTTGCCCTGCTGGCTGTGCTTTTGTCTGTATTTCAAGACCAGCCTGGGCCAGGCACAGGTCTTTGCCCCAAGAGCCTCCCGACATACTCCTGCTGCTTCCTAATGACGAGGTGGGCCTCTGGGGTGGAGGAGAAGCTTGAAGACTTATAGATTTGATGGGAGGAGAGTGAGGAAGTGAAGGATCTAATGGGAGGGAATTTATGTAAATAAGACAATAAAAATTCACATCATATGCAAAGTGAGGCTTTGAATTGTTTGTAGAGTGTCTGTGGTTTTCTCAGCTTGCTTTGACAGCTGCGAGAGAGAGAAAGTGGGAACGTGGCCAATCAAGTGTATTAGCTGATCTGAACATCAAACCTGGGCAGTATCTGCTTGCATAAGCCAGACTTGGCTCTAGACAGTACTGTCACTCTTCAATCATGTGTCATGTTTCTGTTAATTTTGCAAATAGCCAATATCAAGATCTCCAATTTTCTTGCCATACAATATTTTGTGAATAGAAATTTTAGCACTCTCTAAGTGCAGGAAAGAGCAGAGAAATTCCTAAAAATCATTACACTGAGTATATTTTTTTCTGAAGAAGGATACAGCTAATCCCCTAAACTTTATGTAAACTACAGATGATCACCGGTATTGACATTTTCTTGAAAAAATATGACATGCTGAACATGCAGCAGGAATCCGTGCTTGAGGGGAGATTTGTTCATTTCTATCTGCAAGAACTGGGCAGCACGGGAAAGGTCCCCCCTTCTACTTTCAGCATGCTGTGATCAGGCCACCTAATCCAAGAGACAGGAACATGGATAAGAGTTGTCAATAGGTGGATTTTGCCTAAGACCAATCATTCCACAAGTGGTTGTTGCTGGTGATCAGTGCAGTGAGTACTTGTTCCTGCACCAACCTACACACTCAGATAAGCCCAGGAAACCTTAAACTCAATGCAAAATCTTTTTTAGAGACATTAACTTACTGACTTGGAAATAGTTTGTTTGTCTGTTTTTGTCTCCCTACTTTCAAAATACCTTCACTATATACAGAAGATGCTGTCTTTGAAAACTGTAATTCTTTCTGTACTTACAAAAGATATTTTTACCATTTACCTCAGTGAGAAGCTTGCTTCTTGAACAGAGAAATCATTTTTAAGAAGTGAGCAAGATTTAGTGACTTGGGGGTCCCTGGCATCTTCGCTTCTGTGCCAAGTCTGCTGACAGGGAAAAGGACTAGAAACTAGCAATAGCATTTCTCTGATTTGAGCACTTGGGCAAGAATTTTCCAAAGTGCACCAATGTTAACCATATTTCTGCAGTCAGTTGAGCAGGTTTGCTACTGTCTTCCTGGGAATTAAGCTAACTGAAGGCAAAGCACAGTGGTAACTCCTGCTCCTCTCAGTGCCATCCAACTGTCACTGAATTCAGTAGAAAGACTCTGCTGGGAGTAGCCAGACAGAGCATGTACTACATCCAGCCGTTCGTTTCACATAGCTCACTAAACAGCCAGCAATTGGTAACAGATGCTCTTTGAGTCTCTTAAGGTGGCATTTTAAGACACTCCAGCCTGATGCTCTTCATGATGTTTCCTCTTAATCAATAGTAGCTGTCTGTTCTGACAATTGGCGTTTTTTGGAATAGGAGCCTGATCTGTTTTCATAGTAAAATTGAGTGTACAATAACACAGCGAGCTGTTTACCTCCCAGATGAATGCTGAGAAGAATGCAATGAGATCTGAGGATCCCATACCAAGCAGAGAAGATGGAAGATGAGTCTGTATGATGTCTCAACCCAAGCAGCATAAAGAGACAGTATAAAGTGCAAAGAGGATAAGTGTCCATGGTGATGATTACTGGTGAATACAGCAATCCTTACTTCACTGCCTTTTGAATTATTTTCAGAGCATTGCATTCCTCTGTGAAGTTCTCTCTTTTGTCCTCTCTTCCTGCTGCTTTCATCTTTTTGATGTGTGTGCGATTGGTAAAAGAAGGAGGAGGGTTGAGAATAGCTAATGCTGAGCGGTAGAAAATATCTGGGAGGGGAAAAGACTTCAGATCTGAAGCCATCCAGATGCTTTCAGTACAGTATTTATCACAGATGCCCTTTTTCCTTGAGAATGCTAGAAAAGTATACCAGTACTGGAGCTGTGGTTCTTCTGAAAGCTTGGGGATGCCTCTTTTGCCTTTGGATGCTTCAGTCTTCATTCAGGTATTTCAATACATATGGTGGCCTAGAGCTCACAGCTCTAAGAAGAGAATATATTTTCAGGTAAGTACAAACAGTTCCAGGCATCGATCACTCTTATTTTGTATTAGAGAAAGGAAAAGAGATTACTGAAAGAAGAGATGGGCAAAGTTCTACACATCAGTGGTTCTGACATTTCACTTTCCCAGCACTTTTGGCTGGTGGTGCTTGCTGACCTCTGAGTGCTACTGTCCAATCTAATTTCTTCCTAATAGCAGCTCATAATAGCAGAGACCTAATAGAAAACCTACCAAAAAAAAAAAAAAAAAGAAAAGAAAAAAAGAAAAAAAAAGCCTCAGTGTCTACTCTTTGAATAATAGATCGAGCTAATCATTTAAAGACACTAATTTTAAAGAGATTACATATTAAAGTGAAATAAAAAGGTTCATTATGTCTCAGTAAGGAATATTAAGCACCTGTGACCTAGGAGAAAGAAAAGGGAGATTGAATATGACATCTGAGTGAAAACCCTTGGAATAAAAACAATTAAGGCATTAATGTAAAAGGATTCTGCATTTTTTAGTATAATTGACCTTTGAAGCTCTATGAATCTCTTCTACTTCTTTTCAAATGGCAAAGCATCTTTAAGAGCCCATCTGGGAACCTGACAATTTAGAAAATGGAAAATGCATTCCTGAGCTGGGGGTTTGTGCAGTCGCAGCCTCACAGCATGGCCCATGAGAAAATACTTCTGTGCCCCTGTTTTCCTGCTTCCTAATCTCAGAGCTGAGGGAAGCTGAACCTCCCAGCTACCTATCCAGGTACATCTAGGAGCCCTGGGTATTTGTGCATCACTGTGTTGTCTGCTTCACTTCTCCTCCCACCCTCAACTGGATTAGGTCCGTCATACTTAAAGGCAAGGGGCAGCACATGAATCATCCCTTGTACTAACTTTCAGAAGACTGGTAAGTGCCATGGAATTGCAGAAGCAGCTTTTAATATATCTCATTGATTATCTTCAGATGCAGCTGATATAATGGTTTCTATGAGCAGTAAATGTGCTAACCAAACTAGGTAATGAATAACCAGATCCTACTGGGATATTCCAGTAATAGAGTTTCTGGGTGGATCCTTCTGACACCTATTTATAATATTTTGTTGATTTAAATGTGTCAAAACACAAGGTGGGGTGCAAGACCTCGATGCCCTCCTTGAAAGTTTCTTAGTCCACATTAATGTTAGTGTATAACTGAATGCCATTTGGCCATCGAAACGACAGGGTTCAGTTTCTTATGAGAGACATACTGGGACAAATTAAACATTTTCATCTCAAGTCATTATCCCAAAAGGTGGGTAGCATTTCTCCTCTTGAAAGTAGTCAGTCTATGGCTTGAAAATGAGCAGGACTTCACTGGAGTGGAAAGGGAGTGCAAAGTCAGAGGGACAAATTATTACTTCAGAAACACCATGTGAGGCTGCTGCTGCTGAGGGGTCCCAGCAGCAGTCACGAACTCATTTATCCTTTTGTGTCGATGAATATATGATGGACCAGCAACCTCTGCTTTCTCCCCTTGCCCATTCCCATCCAAAGCTCTTCCTCAAGGCTTGGAACAGTGCTGTTTCCAGTCAGACTGATGACAAATAGAAGGTCCCAATGTCTTTACCAACATTTTCTCCTGGTCACCACCCATTCTTCTTTCTTCTTGCCCATCTTCCACCCTGACACTTCCTTTCAAGGTACTAGCTCCCCTTGACACAGATCCAAGTGTCCATCTCACCTTTTGATATTCCAGGTAGATCTACTCTGCAAACCACAGAGTATTGTTTGGTTGAGACAGCTGAGCTAGGTTTACATGAGCTCACTTGGGTGTTTGGAGTAATATAGCATAACATATTACATAAAGTATATATACTCCCCAAACACACACTCTTTCTCTTTCACAAATGCTGCTTGCTATGTATATTTCTTCACCAATTAAATCCACAATGGATTTTTAATTAGGTTTGAATGATCTTCCTGTATCTTTATTTCTGTGTGTAAGGCACCAACTGTCTCATGTCATGATCTAGCCATGTATGACGGGTCAAATTTTGGCTTTGATGCTGTTCCTATTTTATGTAAGAAGCAAGGAAAGAGTCTGGAGAGCTTAATGAGGAATTAGTCTTAGCAACAATGCATGACGGAGCAGGATGTAGCAGTACTAAAATTGTAATGTTGGGAAGAAGCAAGGCTTACCGGGCATCCACAGGTCTCTGAGTGACTTTGGATAGCCTGTGAGGACATCTAGGGGAACAGCCAAAGAACTGATGCTCCTTTTGGACTACAAAGCTTGTTTGGAAGACTCTGTTAGATGTATAGTCCAAGCTAAAAATTGCTAATGAGATTTTTGATTGAGGTTAGATAGCTTTTGTCCTGAGAGGTGAAGGTTTTAAAGCTTTTCACTCTGGAATGGGGGGGAAAAAATTCTGAAGATTCTTTAAACTTTTCAGTGACCAAGAGGATAATGCATTAACACAGAAATGTGTTACTAAAAAAAAGGAGGAAGTTGACTCCTCCACTATGTCTTATTTTAAACTTGGTATAAGGTTGTATGTATGATAGCATTATATAAATATTTAGGAAATATTGCTATGAATAAATGAGTTGCACTAGACTGTAGATCAGTCTCCTGGAGGAATTGTTGAAAACATTGCTTCTTGAGACCACATCTTGCAAGCTATACTAGGCATAGCCCTCCATAATATATTAAAAAGACAAATGTGACAAGAGGAGAGGGGAAAATGCAGTTCAGTGAGGACAGACATAATTTCTAAGCAATAAATAGGAGAACCTTGCTCTAGTGTAAGTGCTTGAAGAACAGGAACTGGATCAGACTGTGAGGTATTGTTTCACCCCTAAAAAAAAAAAAAAAAAAAAAAAAAAAAAAAGAAAAAAGTTAGCTTTCTTTCCAGAAAAATGACAAATTGTTTCAGTGTACTCAATATGAACAACTCACAAATAACTCTATTCACATAAATGAGAGGATTCAGACCTATTCATATAAGTAATTGAATCACAATTTAGCCAAAAGTAATTAGCTAAGGGTGCTTCGGAAGTTTATATCTGTGCCAAAGAATAAACTTGAATCACTCGAGTCCTAATGTAGTTCCTTAAGTTCACAAAATCTTTCCCCGCCATGTCTGAAGCTGTTTGCACAGTTGCATTGCAGTGGCTAAAGTCACAATTCTCTTCTAAAATGGAGAAAAAAAAATATATATATATAGGAATGTGCAGAAATTCTCACTTTATTTTTGATAAGTCTAATGAATACAAATGTTTTCAGTAAGACTGGTATGTCTGATGGTGGACTGCATTTAAAGATAAGACTTTCAGATTCTTTTGGAGAGCTTTTGCTTGCAATCACACAACAGAAAACAGATTTTAATAGGATAACTCGTGAACTGAAAGACAACGCAATAAGTGTTCTGGTATCTTAAAACCTTATGGAACAACTATTCCTAAGGGAACTGATATTATTTGTGAATCTCCTTGTTTATTCTGTTTCCCCATCGTTAGGATCATACACAGTATATTTTCAGAAAAATTCAGCAAATTTGGGAATGAAAGAAACAAGCCCTCAAAGGACTGTAAAGTTAAATACAAGTCACAAGTGACTTGCTGACTCACAAGAGATTCACAACAGGCTTATGGGGAAAATAAGATGGAACTTTGTGTTTGTGCTAAATTATTCAGTATTTAAATGCTATTTTAATGTGAACTATCTAAAGAATTATGTTGTCACTTGTAAGTCAGTGCATAACTCCAAGAAACTTAGTAGTTAAAATGAAAACTGTTATTGGTGAAAAAATGTTGTTTTTTCAGACATAAATGTGGTCATAATTCAGTTTAGGTAGAAGTGTGAACTTCTTTCATGTCAGTGGAATTGGTTTTATTTGCTAATTTTACAAATAGCACATTTAAAACAACATCCCTAAATTGTCAGGGAAAGAATAGTTTTGCTCACATATTGTGTAGTGAAACCCTCAAAACATTCTCGGCATTTGCTGCTGTGTCAACAGAGTATTTCCATGATCCAGACAACTTACATAACTTCTTTAAAACTGTGGCAATGAAATGATTCATGAGGACAAGGGAGGGAGCTGACCCAGTTTACCTGAAATGAGATCCCCCTCTACCCCCCAGCCGTAGCTGACACCAGCAAGTTTCATTTCGAACTGGGGCTAAAACAACTTTTGAGACAAAAGAATAAAACTTATAAAAATACCACTTGCAAAGGGAAAACAGGAATTTGTAAGCAATGACAAGCCTGTTTTTTTAACGCTGATGTTCTGAAGCCAATTGTGCTCGTGGGTTGCTTATGTAGATGCCTCCACTTGTCAATAGTGTCCATTTATATTTCAGGTGGCCTAGATGCACAGCGCATCGGTGTTACATGGCTGCTCCTCATGTGTTGTAATTTAATCACAGGAACAAACTATGGGCAGGATTCTGGTGTGACTGCTGGCGTAGTACCTCCTTGTAGGTGAACAAGGCCAGCGGAGACCAACAAGCCTTCTTCCCACGAGGAATGTAGGAATCTACCCCAGAGTATGAGAACAAAGCACCTTCCAACACCACTTTTGAAACATGCGGCTGTTTCACCCTCACGCGCTCCTCGTTTTACTCAAACGAAACGAAGGCAGGGACAGCAAATGAGATGTCAGGCATTGCACTGTCTGGTGTTCATCTGGGAGCAAAGGAACTGCAAAACGCCACTTGGCAGGGTATCTGTCCTGTTGGTCAGTAGACTGTAAGGTCTGGATGGGAAACAGTTCAACATTTTGGGTGCTGTAGCATTTGGTGCTATTTCACCTCAGATCGGAACAAATGTCTTTGGAAATTTTTTGCCTGCGGGACTGGGAAGGAGGGATCTAGGACCTGTGAGATGATTAGCATGATTCACTTTGATTGGGTTAAAATGTCAGACTGGGACAGTGAATCAGGGTTTCCTTTAGCTGCAGAGATCGCAGAGGGCCTTATCATCAGCATATTGGATGCTATAAAGTAGGTTGTCTCTCAATGGGAATTTTACCCCCAAACAAAAAATCTTTTCTGGTTAACATTCACCTGACACATATATTGTCATGAAGTGTTTCAGTTATGACTGAGCAGTATATTTTAGGGAGAACAATTCCATTAAAAAGACTTAACCAGCTCTCTGCCTCTCCTACAATAATCAGAACTGTAATCTTGCAGCCTTTACAAAAATAGCTCCACAACGGGCAGATGTGGGATCATCTGCTTCCTCCATCCCTTGCTGTGACCTCTTTCTAATAAGTTACAGTTTGGGCTATAATATAGAAGTCCCTCACAGCTAGTCCTACATTCAGGACATTATGAAGTTTAAATGACTTACAACATTTGAATTTTTGTCCACATTTCTCAAAAGTCTGGGGGTTCTTTACTGACCCCTCCTCTCCTAGAAATACTCTTCCCAAGGTAGGTCCAGAGAGGACACCTGGTGTGTCCACAATTTCTCCAAATATCTACATTACTGGGCCCATTCTGGTCTCCCAGATTAAAATGTTCTTTTTTTTTCCTCCCACAGGTTTTATTTGATTAGTTTGTTTTCCTGTTATTTCAACTCAGAAACAGATATATTTCCTTAAGTAACTTAGATTGCCTTAATGATGATCTTGTTTGAGAACAAATACCAGCCTATGACTTACTCAGAGGTAACTGAGTTGTAGATTTATTTTATTTATTTATTTTTTAATTAGGGTGGTAGGAGGTTGTTTCGCTGGCAGACTCAATCTGTAACTTTTCTTTCTGCACTGATTATCTTGATGGCCATATGTAAGTGGCTCTAATGTGTGTATGGTATATAAATCCGTCCTGATAAAAGCATAGGCATCGCAGCCTGAACTAGGGCATCTCACAGTCTGAACTGCATTCTGACAGTGCACTGGGCAAAATAAAATGAAGCTGACAGATTATTTCTCATCAAAAATGTATTTTTTTTGTGAGCGTGTTTGTCACATTTTTAACTTTGGTCAAATTTCTGCCAGCTACTGAGAGAAAAATGTGTAAAAGGATAATAATACGTTTGTGCTCTCTCCTGCAGGAAATTTTTGTGAAAACTTCCCAGAGGGTGATCAGATGACAACTTGTTGGGTATAAGAGGTTGCACATAAATTGCGTTTATGAGGTCTGAGATACGGCCATGTTTCTGCTGCACATAAGCGCAGCTGACACACCTCTCAATTGGCAGGTCTGGGAGTCCCCACGCTCTGTAATGAGTAGTGTGTGACATGAATTTCCACTAAGATACCGAGCTAAAATGTGCTGAGACCACAATATGATGGAGTCCTCTGCAGGTACAGTCTCACCCTCAAGCTAACCTTGTGGAAATGCTTTGAAATAGCAGGTGAATAACAAGGAAGTCTCTTTTTTATATGTTGGTGGTGTTTCAGACACTGACTTAGCTACATCTAAAGTTGTTTCTTTATTCTGACTTTTTTACTAGGAGAGGAGTACTGAGGAAAAAATATTGCCCTCAAATGGTCACCTTCCCTTTTCAG
Source organism: Dromaius novaehollandiae (assembly GCF_036370855.1). Classification (NCBI taxonomy): domain Eukaryota; kingdom Metazoa; phylum Chordata; class Aves; order Casuariiformes; family Dromaiidae; genus Dromaius; species Dromaius novaehollandiae. The sequence goes on from NC_088099.1 coordinate 162,639,036, forward strand.
CTTTATTTTTGCAAGGGCAAAGCAATGTCACCACTTTTCCCTGACCCTCCAGTCTCTGATAATATTACTCTCTTGTAATGATCTGGAAAAAATTGGCTTGTTCACACGATTTGCTGGATCATTGTTGTCAAATGCTCCAAGATCAGTTTGCAATTTCAATAACTCTTTATCACAGTATTATGGGAAGATATTGACAAAAAGTGAAAAGAAAAAGCATGACAGCAAAAAAAAATCTAAGATGGGCTTAAGGATCTATCAGTGTTTTGCATTTGCCATTACAATTTCATTCATATATCTTATAGATTTCAGAATAAATATCTTACAACGATATCAGGCAAAATAAAGTCCCAACACAGGTTTTCTAGGCTGATTTTTAGAATTGACTCTATAAATGCTGGCAATTCATATCTAAGAAGAGACAGAGCAAAATCCCCAAATTTAAAACATGTAAAATATGTAATATGTAATTTAAAACACGTAAGTTTTAAACAACTCAGATAATGCCATGAATTATACTTGTTCCCTATTTCTCTCATATTTAGACTGCCATTAAGGAAATCTTTCCTTTCAGGAATTCATAAGATTGACTTCCTGAGTTTATCGTGGAGTTGTTGGAGTTGGCTCAAAGTGTATAGGAATTGCTGAATATAGCTGTTGACACTTCATGTTAATATATTACTATCCGAACTGCAAGTATGGTTTCTTAAGCATTTACTATTATGCCACTTCATTCAAGCTTGGAAACCTGACAAGGAAATGGAGTTTGTATAAATATATTTAAATGAGCCAATAGACATAAATCCCCTTGCAAACATTAAGGGCGATAGAGAAGGATTCTACATCCCAACTCTTCCTTGTGTCTCTCATTTTAAAGAACGCTAATTAAATTTAAATGATTTGGATGGCAATTAAAGTGTTGGAAATTGGTTCAGGAAAATTTCTCGAGGAATTTATAAGATCAAGAAAATCTATCTCACTTCCAGTTTCTAATCCTCACTATGGACTGTGCATCTTTTTTAAGTCATAGCGGGGTCTGAACAATATTTTATTGACCTTGTGCTGACTGCAGCAGGGTCTGTTCATGCTGCGACTCCCTCTCTCCTACTGCATGAAGTGCATGAAAAACATGCACTTTTTATGTCCATATGCACACTTTGTGCCTTTTTGCTTGCACAGGAGACTACTATTGACAGGATAACCCTTTGATGACCAGGTGGCACGCCAGGCTTTCGCCATCCCCTCTGCCTCCCAGGGCCTGTGCAAGCAAACTGAGGCGCTTGACACACACCTGCGCTTACTGATCCCGCTGCAACTCAAGGTAAAGAAATAAGGGAGAGGTCAGGCAATGGCGATGCCTCGCTTCATCTTCGGGAAGCCTTTGTCCGCGCTCCTGCTCATCCTCCCTGTCCCCCTGGCTCCCGCAGCTCCTCTCTGTCCGGTTGCTTGGTAACTCCCGGCACCGCCGCGGGTACCGGCAGGAGCTGCTCCCGCCGCTCCTTCGAAACACCCGGAGGCAGCCTGAAATCGGATGAGGTTTTTCTTCTCTCTGTTTTGGACGGACAAATCAAATTCTGGGTAAATGTTGAAAGCTCTGTTAGTGGGCAACTGCTCCATTAAATAAATAAATAAAAAAAAGAAACTAGTGGAAAATGCACATCTAAAAACAGCTGACTAACAGCGTGGGCCTGCCCTATGTCAATTATTTCAGAGACTTGATGAAAACCCTGGTAATCTAAGAGTAATAGAAAGAAATAAAATAAAAAAAAAAGTAAGAGTGGAGAGAGAAGGAAATTACTAATCGCTTGCATAATACTAGTGGCTAAAGACCCAGCTGGATTTGAAGCCATAATATATTAGCTATTACACAGCCAGAGGAAGGCAAATTTTATCCCAAGGAGGTAGCAGTCTAAATGTTAAAGACAGATTAGCTGAATATTTTAAGCCCCAAGATGTCACCTACCACAGGACACTGAAGCTCTTACTTTCTTTTTTTAAAAAGGCAGCTTCTGATTCATTTTATGGTTGTTATTATTGTTCATATTATTTTAGTAGATTATAGTTGATTACATTTCCTTTGAGGACCAGTTTTAAATCACCCCTTTCATGGGAAAATGGCAGGACTAACACTCCTCCAGGTGGAAGTGAGATTTTAAGTCTCTGAGGAACTGCACTGGTGAAACCGGATGTGTTAACAGAGTGGGATGACTCCAGACAAGAATCAAATCCAAGTTTCAGAGAGGTCATAGTTTTGGGCTAATCTGAGCAAATCTCTTTCAATCTCTTCACCTTGGATTTGTTCTCTTAGTCATTAAGTGAAAGAAGAAGGGAGAGGGAAGGATAAACGTATTTTGTAATTTGATAAATACAGTTCTAGATTCATAGGTGTCTACTGCCATCTGAGGCATCTATGCAGAGCTGGAAGACAAGAGAAAGGACCAACAGGAGTGCTGTTGCCTGGAGGCCAAGAAGATTGCACACGGGTGTTTCAAATAGCACTAGACTCCTATGTTTCAGCAGCTGAATTGTGCCTCTGGGATTGGATCTATTTCAAGAGTAAAACAACTATTTTAGCGCCTATGTATACAATCCCATGTACCCTAGGACTCCAAGCTGTCACAGTCAAAGGAGGTCTAGCCAATATAGTTAATAAAGCTGAGCTGGTACTAGGTACTTAATTTTGTGTAAGCTGAACTATTTTCTGGGCTCTATTGACTATGTTGACTATGGGCCTGATTCAGCTGCTAAAGGTCCATGAACATCTTACAAACTTTGAGGTATCTTCTCTTACCTGCAGCTGTGAACCCAGAAAAGTATGGTTCTCTTGTACATGGTTTATCACAGTTGCCAACCTCATGGAGATGCTTTGAGTAAGCTAGTGACTCTTAAATGAGATATGTATATCTGAAATTGGCTCTCCACCAACTGTAATGGGAGCTTAGATATCTAGCACATTTGTTAGACATTTGCATGCAGATACCTAAGTTCAACTGTATCAGCCTGGAACAGAATCACATTATGAGTTTACTCTTCATCTTTTTCTTAGGTTTTTTTCCTCAGAACTGGTTTTCCATAATTTGCATTTACACAGTGATGTGTGTTGTGGGGACACTTGAAATCTTATGGTAAAGCTCAGAGAGTATAAAGGAACAATGCAACACTTCTGGGACATAAATTAAGTAGAATTAGCTTCCTGCAGAAATGACTCTTCAACCAGTGAGGCGTGTGAGATTGTAAAGGAGGGGGAGAATGACTGATGTCCCAGTGATGAGCATGACATCCCTGTAATGAGGTGGATGCACCATGTATAGCTTTTATATCTTCTTTTAAGGGCAAACCAAAGCCACACCTCTACTCCTTTTATGTTCAACAGGTTTTACTGTTTGCTCCCAGCAAGTCCATGCTGCTGCTCAGGCATCTCCAGACTGATATGCACAGAAGCTGATGAGATCTCCTGAGGACCTTCAGTGAGTGATGCATTAAGGCACTTTTATTCACTTCCTTGGCAGAAGAGGTGAGGAATTGTACCTTTACTGCTCTCATAATTTTCTTATACTTCATAAACTGTTCTTTTTTAGGATAATTTACCCTCTTTCTTTCCCTACTCTCTTTCCTCCTCTATTTTGTCAAGAACACACATATGTAAACACAAAAGGTGGGCATGAGGGGTATATGCTTTTTAGCTTTTCACAAAATAAAAAGAAATAATACGAGAGAGGGGAAACAAAAAGGACAAACAATATTCTTTTTGTAGTCTTTTGATTAAAATCATTGACAGCAGCTTCACCTGAGGAGAGTCATATTTTACAGAACACATATCTAAATACCATGTTTATAGGCTGTCTCTTTCTAAGTTTGCTCACAGTTCTTGTATTTTCTAAAAAAAGAAGCTTTAACTGTTTCAAAATGTTATCTTATGACGCTAATTCTAGGTGGCACCATGTGAATGTCATTAAAGGTGAGGAGGAACCATAAGACACAAGAGGATAAAAACAAGCCTGTTTCTTTCAGAAAAATGAAGTTATTCATATCTCATCAATTATTCCTCTGAGGAATTTTTGGGTTGAGCAGAAAAGACCTCCATTCTGGAACATATGGGTGAGTTAAACTGCAATGGGAAGAAAGCACATGTCTCAGTAATTTAGTTTCAATTGCTCATTTATATCAATAAAACCTACTGTAAACAATGCAGTTTTTTCTTTTTTAGTAATGCACCAGAATAGCTGTAGATGTCTGCATGAATACCCAACAGGATCTGTCTGATAGATTCCATTTATGCTTTTATGATTTTGCAAGGAATAATGCAAGTCTTATTAGATTCTTCTGCATCAAGTTAATGGAAAAAGTTTTTTTTTTCTTTTAAGCAAAATGTGATGTGTAAGGATAAAGTCACTCTGACTGAAGATGGCAATGGAATAGGAATAAATTACAGCACATATCACCCATCCAAATTTCCTGCCATATTTAACAAGTTCCACACTGACAAAAACAAGAATTAATATGGGCTGACAAGCTGATGAGAAAGGAATTGTTTAGCCACAAATGACATCATGAGTATCTCTGTCCTCTGCTACTCTTCTCAGATTAAATTTTTCATTGAAGTCTTTTCCCATTATATGTATAACAAAATGTATTCTACTTAACCAAACTTATTCTGCAATAAAAATCTGAAACAATAAAACTAAAACTAAATGTTTCTCTTCCTCTCAAGGCAGTTTTACTTGACAGAAAAACAGAAACAAAAAATAAACTAGCGATATTTCTGGAAGATACTTGCAAGCCAAGGAGACGTTAATTATTTTGTTATGCACTAAAGACAGCATAAATAAATTAATTATGGTTTAAAAGACCAGCCTTGTTGCTTGTAGAGTCAATGTCCAAAATTCCAAAAGACATAAAAAATGTCTGTACTGGTTCAGAAAATGATCTGTTTTGTCTGCCTTTCTGTTTCCACCAGCAGCTAAAAATGAATGCATGGGGACGAGTATGAGCAGGGCATGCAGTTATGATACTTCCACCCTAATCCTCTGGTTCGCTTATTCAGTAACCCCTGATGGACCTTCTTCTCCGTATTTCTCCAATCTCTCTTTTAACCAGTGGCGATTTCTTGCATCCATGATGTCCTTTCACAAGGAATTTCATAGGTCCACAACATATTGTGTGAATAACCAAAACCTCCCTTGTTTCTTTCGAACTTTGTTCTTACTAGCTTCATTTGATTGCCTCTAGTCCTTATATTGAAGGCACAGTCAAAAGTTACACCTTGTCCACTTGCTCCATGTCACTCACGATTTGGTAGAACTTTGTCATATCCCCTTTAAATTAAAGAAGACTTGCAGGCTACCAGAGGAATCATTACTCCATCCTTCCTCATAGGAAAGTTCTTACATATCTTTGATCATCCTTATTGCTGTCCCTGATCCTTTTCCCCTTCTAATATGCCTTTTGAAAATAATATACCTTTTGAAAATACACCTTTTAAAAATGAGAAGAGAATTGCACACAGTGTCTGAGGTGTGGGTTAATCATGGACTGGACAAGGGAGCACTCTGAGTGCTGCCATGGACTCATTCATATCACCAGGCCTGTTGAATATTATATTAAGATCTTCAGCTTTCCAAACCATTCTCTAAAATGATACTTCTGATTTGGTGCTGGGAAGCCTTCCCTTAACATTGATGGGCTTTGTCTGTATCTTCTCAAATTTATTTGTTTTACCATTCAAGGCTATGACAGGCAAGGGGTGTCCTGCTCTCAGACGATTCATGGGTAACCAGCAGGGTAGGCTGCTCATTTTCTTCTCTTCAGATAGTCTCTCAAATAGGTATAAGAATAGCCAGCCTATACAGGATATGGGATTTCTTTTGCACTGCTGTTGAGGATATGTCAAACTGACGACCCTACCATGATTGTCTCCCAGTCTTCTCCTCATGCAAATTTACTTAGCTTCGTTCAGTTGTCCCCCTCTGAAAGGTAATTCCAAAATGAAAGCAAAACTATTTGGATTATTCACTAGTTATTCTTGAATCTGTAAGAGTTCATGATTCCCAGATGTACTTAAATTGAGGATATGTTGATGACAGCATTCAAGCTCATAGCAATCGTGTGTCAATGGTAAAGAATTATAGTTCCTTTATTTTTCCTACTGAAAAAAGAGCCTGTTAAGCTAAGAAAATGTTTACCTCAGAATATTCATGTTTATTTAATAATAGGCTCCACAGTGAAGAAAAGAACATTTTAGTGTGTTTATTGTAACTCAGTGTTGCTTTAATTAGTATTTCTTCTCCTTCTGCAAGGTGTAATTCCATACTTCCTGTATGACTTCCCTCTATCTATATGAGCTACAGGAAATGATGGAAAAACAGAAAGTAAAAACCAATTTTTTAGGTCTGAGATACAAAATGTGTTCTACAAAAAAAGTATGTTCCATAGCAGAATCAAGATAAGTTACAGAGCAAACCCCCTTTGGGTGGGGGTGATAATAGTGGGATACTGACTTTTTATTATGATCCTTAAGCAACAAACAAGTAAATGAGCACTTTTACCAATTTATTAAGAAAATAAAAAAATACTGATAAAGTCGGACCTACTCCACAGAATGTAAAAGTTATGATCCTTCAAAGTTATTTCCTGTGTTTGTTAGGTTCCCCAAATCCGCTTAGTTCCTGAGCTTCTTCCCTATGACCACGACTTCACTCTGCTAACTGTATTTCATTATGAAATCAGTCTTCTTTCTCTTCTCCCACACACACCTCATCAAGAGCCAGTTTTGAGCTCTCCTAGGTAATGCAGGTGTTAAATTGTGCACTGTGGTCACCCTAAAGGAGGGCAATGTTTGCCAACAACTGTCTCAAGACAGTAGCTAAAATGCTGAAATCTTTTCCTATATTTAGGACAGGAAATCAGATATTTCCAGTTGAGTAAGGGTAATGCAGACTTTTTGCTATGACTGCTGCATTAATGATAGAAGAACCTAAAACTAGGCTGCTGCAAATGGGTTTTACGTCTGCACAGCTGCATTCTTACCTGGCGTTAGTCAGCACGACTTCATTGCCTCTGGAGCAGTAATGCACACTAGATAAGAATCTGATTCATAGATGATCATTTTTCTTTTAATTAGAATTTCTTTTCCTTTCATCTTTCTGCTTCTCTTTCCTCCCCACCTACATATGCTTCCCCTATAAGGAAAATAAACCCACGGATACTCTAGTCAGCCACACTTCTAATGTTCAGCTGGTTTTAAAATTAAGCAAATGTGTTCAGCCAGCCTTCCTTCCAGACACTACTTCCCTCCTCTCCACCAAAGAAATAACGACTTTCTATTTCAACAGCTCATTCCAGGCTACAAAACCAGATGGATTGCTCTCTATCACGAGTGAATGTATTCTTGGTCAGAAAGTAGCAATCATTGAATACATCATGTACAATGACACCAGGGAGGGAATTGTTCTTCATTCTGCCCAATGAAGCATGTTGGAACACCTGTTTCCTATCTTGAACGTGTTTACAATGACTGCCAAAGAAGTTAGTGCTGAAACAGCATCATTAAGTCAAGTTATCCTGTTCAGCCACCTGTTGAAAAAGAAAACTGCAGAGCCAATTCCAGACCTCAGCTGTTTCCGATGATATTAAATATCTCCCTGTCTATGGGGAAATTTTCTGATCAATGAAAAAGTCTGCAGCTTGAGGGAAAGGGAATCAGAAAGGGAACCATTCTAGTTCATCCATCCTTCTGTTAGGGGAAGGAGTATCCTTGGATGGGTAAGGCTCACAAAAAAATAATTTATGGAAGAAGTGAATCCGAGTACCGGTGTACGCTAAGGAAAGGTATTTACCATTGAGCTATTAGCTCTGCATGGCTTCTCTTCACCACCGTTGCACTGAAAGGGTTTGTCCCTACTACTACTCTCAGACTCGTCTACAAGTTTTCTTGATAAACCTTCAGGACTACATTAAGATGAAACCTCAGCTTGATGTCTGACGATCTCCTGAATGGAAGACCTCAACATGTTCCTTGTCCAAGCAAGTATTGGCATGGTCTGGATTTGGTATAGGTATGGATGAACATTTATTACAACCTAGTCCACCAACAGATACTCTGAGCTCTGTTCTTTGTAGGTGTAAACCATATACTTTGAGGATGAGCTGAAGTCAGAAATGGGCACAGAAAGTGCATGGCTTTCTAAGTATGGATTTGTGCACCTTGGATTTTATTGCTCTGTTAAATAAGTGTCTATTATCTAACTTGAATGTAGACATACACATTTAATCAGATGAGCACCACTCCCAATACTGCCTGGATGAGCAACACATTGTGTGTGGAGTGTATGGGAAATATTAACACTGAATACTTGCTAGTAGTGTGAGAGGAGGTCTTCTACCACATGATGGGTTTTCTTCCTCAACGGATGGTGACAAAGTATTGTTGATTCATAGCCTTGGAATTTCCACTAGCTCTAGTGTTGACATTAAAACTATGTGAATAAGTGCATTTTTGCTTCACTGTATGAGTTAAAATACAGAAGAAGAAAAATTCAGTTTATTTGAAAGTACATTATTCAACTTTTCTTCTGAAAAACTGAACTTCTTTGCACTGAGTTGAAACTTATAACACCACACAAATTAATTTGTTGTTTTATTTTTGTGCCTTTTTTCTTTAATTATTAAGATTTAACTCATTCAAAAATAAATATTTTGACTATTTTTCATTATTTCTAAGCTAATGTTCTGCCAAATTCACAACTTTCTGTTGGCTGGAAAAAAAAAAATCATGAAAAAAAACCAACAAATCAAACAGTGATCTCTGAACTTTCAGGTATTGAGATCTTTGCTTTTAACACAATCCACACTAAAACCAGCTACTTCTGTTCTAAATTTTGTGGGAAATGGTGATTTGGGATCCCAGGCTTCAGTTAATACTGGCAGGTGCTAATATTGCATGGGGACCAGTATATAAAGTGAAAAATCAGTTGTTTAGAAAGATAGATTGCACAATTGGGTATACTTAGAAATTTTATGACAATTTAGGAAATGTTTTGATAGTGTTTATTGCACTGTAAGACAATAAAACGTAGACAGCTGTCAGAAGCAACTGCAAGGACCTCAAAACAAACAAAGATAGAACACTAAGAAATATTTTTTTTTGTCTCTGAATTCGATAAATTAGGCATTCTTCCACAAAAAGTCATGCATATATCTTGTCAAAGAAAATAAATAATAAATCAGAATTAATCCCAGCCTGCCTGTGACTATTTCTCAATGTGTGATTATTTCTCGGTGTGTGATTATTTCTTCACAGTGTTTCTCAAATCTTCCCTGGAGAGTTTGCATTTTAAATAGAACAAAATAGATGCACCTTCCTCTCATTTTACACATTGCTCCCATTTTACAGATGAGGAATTGAGTCTCAGAAGAAATCATACACTTTATTCAGAGTGAGGCAGAGACTGTGTGTCAGAGTTGATGCTGGGTTTAATGAATCCTAAACCCATGCCTGAATTACAAGTCAAAATTACAAAAAAATTAAAGCAATGTGCCAAGTTAATTTGATACAGTTGGTAGCTTTGATGTAGCTGTGTTCTTTGCATTGATACAGCAAAGCAAACAAAGGCAGCAAAGAAAAAAAATACGAGATATAAACTAACAGATAATAAATGAGAAGAGCAGTAGTCATACAGGGAATTTCACCATACCCCATTAGGAACCCAACTATTATATGTATTTTGTCACTTCACACCAAGAGTTCATGAGAAAACTTTCTACAAATCACCCAGGGAAGGTAAATTTAGATTGCATATGAGGGCTTAGTTCCCAACCATGAGAGCTATAGCTTTGTGGAATGATCTTAGAAGGAAGGTGGTAGGAAAGTTATTGCTTGAAACGTTTTGAGATAAGACTGGACACATCTTGAGGAAATACATTGTAGAGAGTAAGATTTCCTTTAAAGAGAGATAGACTAGATGACCCACAAGGTCTCTCTCACATCTCAGTCTTCACTGGTTATATTTACAGCTTCCTTGCCCTTTTTGTCCCTCTTCCTCTCTTTCTCCTGTATGTATTTGAAGGATAGAAATATGTAGATGTTTAATGGATACAGCAAAAAATCCCACTGTCAGACAGATAAAAAACAGTCATATTTTACCAGCATGCTGTGCACCCAGCTGAGACACAGAAAGACAAAAAAAAAAAAAAAATCCGTTTGTGAAGTTGGGAAGGGACTAAAGTGTATGGAAATGTTTTATTTTCAAATTCCAAATTAAAAGCTTTCCAAAACAGCACAAAAAGGAGGAAAGGAGACTCCGTGGCCAGAGTCCTACCTCTTGACCATTCCTTAAACTATTAATACTAATGCAAAAGTCATCTGTCAGCAAGCCTGGAAATGCTGTTGGCAAGTTTGCTATCAGGAACACGAGCAGAAATGAACGGGGATGGCTGGAATTTGCAGCTGCTGATAGCATGGGTGTTTCTGATCTGTTCGTTTGTCTCTCACAAGGCAGAGCTGTGAAGTGCCAGGTCCTGGATGGCTATCGAGCAGGTCCTTGTTAGCGGCTGTTGGGAGTCAATGGCCATTGATGTACGAGTTCTCAGAAATGCTGAGCGTGGTATTGACCGACCGCTTCTGCTGATGAACTGGCACCTTCGCCTTCCGCGTCAGCCAGTTCATTAGCCAAAATGAGTCTAGTCCCACCAAAACCCTTATTACAGAATAATTGTCTGGTTTGTTTCAAGCTGTGAAAGACTTCATTATATGATGAGGACGGAGTGAGTTCAAGTCACTGATGCTTTTCACAGCCGTCAGTCCTTGACATTTCAGACCAAGATTGGTGAGGAGGTGCTCAGAGGAAAAAAAGGCACTGAAAATCTGAATCTCTCAAGAGCAGGAAGAAAAAAAGTGAGGGCTGAATAGATTTAAGTTTGGAATACTGGTAAGTCACTGCATAAAAAGAGGAGGAAAAAAAAAAACACTGGGAATGACATTAGACAGTTAAGTCAGCAAATACTGACCTTGGGCCGATTTTACATTACCTTTAACTGACTACTCAGAATCTGCAGTGCAGGATAGCTTAGGCTGCCCTGAAAAGAACTGAAATGCAAGCGTTGCCTGGAATTAATTATCGGTATTAAGTGTCTCCCGTTGCAGAGATCTTAGAATATGCTCCTTAATTGTTTGCTTTCAAAATTTCCTCTTCTTGAAGGAAGACTGAAACTTCTATTATCAAATCTTTCTTTCTGATATCCCCAGGGATGTATGAGCTGTGGTGTATAACTTAGAAAACTAGCAGAAATCAGTTTTACAGTATTGTGCCAGCGCTACTATAGACAAATGGGAATCTTACTGTATCATGACTATATTGGCTTTCACTGAACACATGAACCACTTGTACACGCCATAATTCCCAGTGACTAAAGGAGGCCAGGGATGCTCCATCAGCTCAAGAAGCTCATAAAAGAAATGAATACAAAAGTGGTGAATATCATTTAGACCTCCACAGCTTATCATCACATGGCTTCACTACTTGATATATGCTTATCATCACTACGCAGCGGCTTCCAAAATAATGAGAGCCAAATCCATGTTTGCAGTAGATCCAGATTCCTGTCATGATTCCCTGAATCTGTGTCACTCAGCCTGTGCTCCTCGTACCACTGGAGGCCCATAATACTTCAGAAGGGGCCTTGGAAGTAGTGAAAATTATTATTTTTCAAAACACCCATGCATATACTTTCCTGCAGTTGGCAGGAATGTCACTGCTGGCTGGTGAATGAGACTGGGAGATGACCCCTGATGTCTGTTAGCATGTAATTAGAGTGCTTGTAATTATAACAATAAAATTAACATTTTTGCAAAGCAATAACATTTTGATTATGAACACGCTAAGTACTTTATTTATGTTTCATTATCTCTGATCTGCAGCTACCTAGCAAGTGGAGGATTTCAGATATTTTTCATCTGAAAAGTCAGAGACACGCTGCCGTACAATTGATTATTCATAGCTCTCTGAATCCTGAGCATTCTGGTGTGTGGTGGGGTGTTGTTGCTTCGACAGAAAGCATGTGTATTTATAGCTGTTTTGAGTCACAGTGAAGCACTTTCTGACATTGGCTGAGGTTTTCAGTGAAACTTTGAACTCAGTTGCCACTTACAAACAATTGAGCTTTTAGTTGCTGCCGTCAATGGAGCCTGGATGATGACTCAGACCCCCCTAAAATAGGCTTGTGGGATTTAATTCAGCTGTCCAAGCAGAAGCACTGGTGTCATTTCAGAACCCTAAGATATGCAAGCCACCTTCATAGGTGTGATACAAAACCTGCAGGAGACCGGTGCCCTCCTGCAGGCAGAGGCAGGAGTGACGTGGTTGGAGCACGGGGCTGCTGCTCCGCAGTCTCCTGACAAAGAAGCATCCAACCATGAAGCAGGGAGAGAGCGTAGGTCCAAGCGTGCGTAATGCAGGAGATAACTGAAGTCAGTGGTATGCCAGCCATGCCGGGGTGAAACACAGTTATTCAGCTGCCCTAAACTTGGTGACAAAAGTCTGCTTGTTTTAATTTCCCAAACCGTCCCAGTTTTTCCAGCTTTCCTAGCATATGAGCTCGCTCACCCTAGGCACTTTGACCTTCCCTAAGACCAAATAAGCTGTGTTTACAAGGAGACAGGCTTATTTTTAAAAATACAGTACCGTGCTAGTGATGGATCAAAACCCATGCAAAATGTGGTTGCCTTTGTTTGCAAAGGATGGTGTTAAAATCACCAAAGTGAGATCACAGAAAACTGTGTGTTTTTGAAATGCTTTCAAGGTTTCTTCACAGTGACTGTTCACAGTTCTGTTTACAGTGTAGTTGACTTTCTAAAATTGGCACAATTTTTTTGATTCTTGAAAAAGCACACAGTTGAAGAAAGCAAAACAGATGAGAATTCTGCATTCTAAACTCTTAAGACTCACAAATAAGCAGCATTAAATTTACCAGCCCACAAACCATTGTGACTGTGGTGCATCTACAGAAGATGTGTAATTATTAAGGCCTAGCTTATTAAGCACATTTGGAAATTGGCTGAATTGCTTGATTTGGTAAAAAATTACATGCTACATTTAATCAGCCCTCCTTTAAGGAACAAATGTCATTAAACACCACTTAATTAGCTGTTCCTACATCCCCACTGTGTGAAAAATTGTATCCTTGATGACTACAAAACATTTTTAAGGTCAAATGTGGTGAATAAAAATATCATTGAATGCCCTCTGGTAATAGTCTACATAAAAGTGCAGCTCATTTCCATTAATTGAAAAGATTAGTTCTGTATCACAGTTAATCAGAATCTGATGGCTGGACTGTATAGATGGAGAAGATCCACTGTATTTAAGCTTACCTTTTCCTTTTTTTTAGCTGGTTATAAGTCTGTTAATTTGTTATGGTGGATAGATACAGAAATACCTTCCTGCTCTATTAATTTAATAGTCCTGCTGTCTACTATCCCAGAGTGACAGGTCTGAAGCGAGAAGAAATGGACAGTAAAACAATAGGAATTGATCATTTTAGCAAAACCCACCATCATTTTAGCAAAACCACCAGCATTATTTTCCTTCTCTTTCATTTTTTTCTGTAACTGAATTCTCCTCCTCTGACTGAACAAGATCAGAGAGCCATCACAATTCTTTAGCAGGCACCCACTAATCCCCTTTTCCTGCCTTTTCACCCCTTTCCTTGCTTCTCCCAGCCCCATCCACGGCTCAATACCTTTTGCCTGAAACCCGAGGGTGGTTGTTTCATGGAGACCTCTGACACTTGAGTGCTACTCCTTTTCAGAAAAGGTATGTCAAGAGTCAGACTTCTGGCAAGCTCCAGTGAAACAGTCCATTAATCTCCATCACTGGTGCAATCCCCAATGTATAAATCAAAAGAAGTGAGACACTAGGATCAAAATTTATTTTAGGTAGGAAGCTAAGACAGGTGTTGTGGCTTGTGACAAAGATTTCGCCTGCACTCTAAGGAAGCTGTGGGAGGGATGCCAGTCTCAACCTTGGCACGAACTGCAGTGTAGATCCTAGCCGCCTTGCAGGAAGGCAAATTTTCTCAGCTAATGTGACTGAGTTCAGTATTACTGAAAAAATGTCGTGATCCGAGGTTTCACTGTGGCATTTACTTCCGCAGGACGAACAAGCAAGAAGACTGTTTTCCCTCCGGACATATGCCTAGAGATGTCTCCACTAAGACAGTGAGTTCACCAGAGATGTCTGTCTGATGGAAGTATTTCCCCTGATGGAAGACACTCGGTGGCTTTATTTCTGTCTTGAGCCAGAAGTGGATGAAAGAGTGGGAAGAATGAGTTGATACCTCCTGTATTTTGGAATTGTACAGGGCCTTTTCTAAATGTTGGTTAAAAAAAACAAAAAAACAAAAAAACAAACCCCAAACAACAAAAAGCCCAAACCTACAGTCTTATTCTAAGATAGCCTTTGCAATGCCTTCAGAGTCTGGGGCATTTTGAGGACGCCCTGGATGCAGAAGACATTAGTAGCAGTCCTATGGGCTGCACCAGCCTTGCTCCCCAACAGAGAGGCTCTTGGCCCCACGGGCTCTCTCTGCTCTCCTTCCAGCTCTTCCTCTACCTCGTTGAGGAAATGAGCCTTATTTTACTTTCATTCAGTTGACTGAAAACATGGTTATTATCAAATGACTATATCTAGGAGAGATCATGTGGAGAGATGGTTTCTCATTTTCCAGGTTCTTCATGGGTCTTGTCTCTAAAATTGTGACAGCAGAGTAATTCTCTGTATCAGGGAGAAAATATGGAGTGTTTTGTCATGGACAATCTTTTGTATTCACAAGCGGCATTTATTTATCATAGGATCTTCAGAAGTTGGTTTTGTGGCACAGTTTCTTTTTCCCTGTTGTAACTTTTTGTAATTTCTTAAATTTTAAGCAAAAGTAAAGAACACGGTTGAAGGAAACACAGAATATTCCATTACAAAAATGCAGAAGGTACTCATTTAATTGTAAACACTGGAAGAAAAGAATTGGAAAAAAAAAAAGAGAAGGTAGAAAAGTGTCTTTTCTTTGTAAATTCAGAATTTAAAAAATATCCTTTCTCAATAAAGTAAATGTTTTTGTGTGTTAAGTTCCCCCCAACGGAAACAAATTGAAGAGTGCTTTTTTAGTTATTTTTCTATTTTCTCGTAATAGCAAAACTAACTCTGCCAAGCACTTTTGAAAAACATGAGGCAAAATAGACAGCACTAGCTTCCTTTTCAAAGGCAGAGCAAGGCTTAGTGCTCATAGTTCTGTTGAGAGCTGAAAAAAATGTTCTTTTTAAATCTCGAAAATATGCCTTAAGTTTGCACCAAAAAAAAAAAAAAAAAGATGCATTACTAAAGGAAAAATGTGGGCATTGAAGAGAGAGAGAGGACTTTTGTGAGGACAATTTTATATATATGTATATGTATGTATAAAATAAATGACAAATATATAAACATATATATATAATTAGTGAACACTTTTTTATATATATATATATATATAAATGTATACATTTCAACAAAGCTGAAGGAGGCATTTTAAGGAAACAAAACATTCATACATATATGAACAGAGGCCATGCTCTCCTTTCCTCTCCCGATAAAAGAGCATAGTAGGTACATTTTTGCCAAGTGGGCAAGTTGATCGTGAATGCTCCTCAGTTTCTTGCAGGGCAGAGGTCTAACCCCCAATTTCTTATTATCTTCAGAGCCCTTCTGAAGTTAGCAAATTCCTTTAAGCAGGTCTTTGGCTCCACTCCAGGAGAATTCTCCAAGGACTCTAATAGGAGTGTTTCTAACTAATCTCTGCAAAAATAACAAAGAACAAGCCTGGTATTGTTAAATCAAAACAGATTTCTCTTTCAGCAGCAGAGTGGCTTAAAACTGTCCCCCTGGTCTCATGATGATGAACCATTGAATGTCATAAGGTAATACTTAAGGCTCAAATATTTTGAGGTTTAGTAGTGAAATGATTTGCGATATGAACTCTTCCCTGGCTCTCTGCTTTGCTTTAATGTTTCTGCTCCCTTTGTAACGGTATCTCTAATGTGCCTGTCTTTGTAGGCATCGCATGCTTAGCTTGGATACTCTAAGCAAACATAAGCTTCATGCAGTAAATTCCTCTTTCTGATTTTTGTACACTTGCAGTAGGCTGTGTTCGGTACTATAAAAAAAAAATGTTTTAATGCAGAAATGACCTCAATAAAATTCTGTTCCACTGTGCTTTGTGAACCCGTTAGAGCCTTTTGTTGTACTGCACATCATCAAAATACTGCAGAAGCATTATTTTTACTCAGTCATTTAAAAATATATAATATGGTACAGGTGGTAATGACTTCATATACACACACATGCATGTATGTACGCACATTGTTTTGGATCTTAACCATATGACAGAGTTCTTCTAATGGAAATGTATAAGATTTTCCTAATCTTCTTTTTAACTGTCTTCTCTCAAAAATAAATTTTCGCTGGAAGAGTACACCAGGTACATTTTTGCCCAGTGGGCAAGCTGATCATGAATACTCCTCAGTTCCTTCCAGGGCAGAGGTTTAAGCCCCGATTTCTTAGAGGTAGTTCTTTGACATGAAAGTCTGCATTTTCTGAATCAAATGGGAATATTTTGTAGACTTCATCTTTACTATCACTCAAGTCTAGGGACTTTCTTCTTGGCCACATTAAATTATGCAATGGAATAGAGCTTATTTAAAAGATCTTTTTTTTTTGCTCCTCATGTCCAGTCTGATCCTTCCAGGTCCCAATTTGTTATTATTAACTACTCCTCATTATATCATCTACTATCTATATCAAAGTGCAGACAACAGTTTAGCTTCGTTGTCCTTGTAATTGCCTCCGAGGAGTTGTAGACTGCTGTTAGATGGTTCTATCACCTATTTGCCAGGCTGAACAAGCCCATCTCCCTCAGCTTCTATCCACAGGCCACGGGCTTTCAGCCCCTGGCCACCTCGGCAGCCCTTACCGGCCTCTCCCTGATTCTCAGCGGTATCTTGAAGGGCTCTTGAACCGGTGTTAAAAGTGCTTTACAGACACAGATACAAATTTTCTAAAAAGGCAGGGACATAATCAGCTGTATCCTCTCCGTGGCCCTCAGCAGAGTAACTAGTGGGCATGCATCAAATATTTCCCACCCCCCAAAATTTTCCTCCCTCTTCCTCATGGTTAAGGCACATTGACATAATGTTAGGGAAACTTTGCACTGTTATTGTCGCTGTTGTACACTAGTTACGCTTGAGACTCCACTCTAAATGTGGTACCTCTCTCCACTCTCCAGAGATCAGCCCATCTCTTTCCCCTAAGATAAACTCTATGTATTTTTTAAACCAAAATGAGAAAGAATGTGCGAGTGGTTTAAGTTTCATGCAGTCCTCTGGGGTGTGTGTGTGTCTGTATGTCACCACGATCTAGAGCCAAACCTTCTGCCAATATAGCTAGATATAGTCGCTGAAAATTTGATATGATTAAAATTAAGCATTAGACCAGACATTCACGGGGTCATCTAAGTTATATTCTCCACTCTGTTTGGCCTATGCTTGACAAAGAACACAGACAGAGGGTAAAAAAAGAAAGACAAGAAAAAAAGTATTGTATTTGTCCCCAGGCTGTAATAGACTCTATATACATAAATCACTAAGGGATGCATGGAAGCTAGCAATCTATATCTGGAAGATGTACCCAGGAAGCTTGCACTCTGTCCTCAGCAGTTAGAAGTCTAACTTTAAGAACAAATACAGTAAGAATATACAATAACTATTCTGACTACTTGGGAGTATGATCTGTAGGTATCAAGACATGATTTTATTTAGTTAAACAAATATTCAATAGTAATGTTTCCAAGATGATGCCTTCCAGCTGGAAAGAAACATGACAATTCCACAAAATGTCTTTTCCAGTGGATTCCAGATCCTCCCATTCAGTGATGGGGCATCCTATGGAAGTGAATTATGGAAAAAATTCTCATATTCACCTCCTGTGTGGCTACTGAATCCATTGCTTCACCCAGGCTGTCTGCTGGTCTGTGAGGTGACTATCACCTCTAATAACTAACTAATAATTTCCTTGACCCATGGAAATGCCTTAATGCCTCCCTGAACAATATTATTTCTTGATTGTGCCTGCACCAGCGCCAGCACGTGCCAGCATAAGGCATCTTTTAGCTGGTTTTGTCTTTATGGCCACTGGAGGCCTTTTACTCTGATTGATGCTGATGAGCATTAGCCCCAGCACAATGACATTGAATAGGACTGTGAGACCTCAGAAAATAATGTTTTGTCACATTAGCTCCAGGACGTTTTGTATTGAAAGAAAAAATCCCAAATAAAACCGACCTTCTCTCCTCCCAAAACAAAGAAATGTGACTTTCTATCACATTGTTTTGGGAGACTAATAGGATTCAGGAAGTGTTGTGTAATTAATTTGCCTTGCAATAATTGAACCGACCCTCCCTTGTAGTATTGTTCCTGCACTATTTTGGGGGACGATCACTGCGTATTAATTCTATAAAAGATCTTTCTTTTTTTTTTCCTAGTTGCAAACAGCTGATTTATCTTTCTTTTATGTTAAGGGCTGCAGCAGATTTAAAGACTGATTTATTTTGGCTATATTAATATGGGCAACATCACTTGGTCTAATGATTAAGTATTCATGCCTGGCTATAAATTACTTTCTTTGCTCTAGATAATAACAGATTATTTTTCACCCCTGCAATGTGTGAATTATGGAAGATAGTTATTTCTTTAATCTCTAGCATATCTTGCTATGAAAGGGTTTATGCATTTAATTCTCCTGTTTCAGGGAAGAAGTGATCTTTTAAGACAAACTAGGATGAATGTATAGCAGCTGTCAGAAATCTGTTTCTTTTTGAGCATACCTTAAAAGAGAGAGGGAAAAAAATGACACGAAGACAGAATGTTTCTTTTGCTTTGTTTTCATAAAAGTAAAATTCAAGTAGATGATACAGAAATGTATTTGGAAGACACCGAAAACAACAGAATATCTATTTGCTCAGGCAGGATATTTCATTCGGCTGTGTTCCATGTCCAACCCTTCAGCAGGCAGATGAATCTTCCCTTCCTGAGCTGTCTGGCAAGGTAGCCTTGTCGACGGCTTCTGAATTAGACTTCAGAAAGATGGGAGTTCAATTCCAAGCTGAACTATGTGATAACTCTCTAACTTCGAAAATGTCATGTAGTCTCAATTGCCAGCTCCCATCTTTAAAAATTTGGTAACAGGTCTACCCTATCATACAGAGAACTTGAATTCTACGTTTTTGAGAACTTTGGGGTCCACTTCATTTCATCATTTTCTTCACTTCGTTAGATAATCATGACAGATATCTTCATCTGAGGTAGCCCTTCTATATCGCTTTTTTAGAATATGGAGGGAAAGAAGCACTTTTCTACTGTGATTTATCTGACCTATTTTAAACTACTATTAAAGATGAGGGGAACTGCAACCAGTAAACAAAATGACTTACTCTCCTTCCGTTATAAAGGCAACCAGAAGTGATTCGAGTATCGATATCTCTGCTGCAGGCATGCATGTTAAATCAGATGAATTTTACCCACCGTTAAGATCCGGATGGATGTTTAGATGTTGTTAGTCTGTTCAACATATTGCTTTAGAAACAGCTGATGAAACCTGCCTCTTACGTTTTGATTTTTTTTGGTAATATATTTCCTGAAATAGGTATGGGGAACTACCAGTCTTTTGCTTACCTTAGAATTTGCTCGTGTTCGTTCACGTAATATATGCAACTAGTGTATTTTCATCTATCCACTCCAGGAATAATACATGCTATTGCATACTGATACATTCACCTCATAGTGCTTGTTTGGCCAATGTATCTTTCTCTAGGTTATTGCCACGTTTGGCAAGCAAGATGACATCAACCAAACATTTTAAAAGTAAAATAGAATATTAGGGATCTTTCCACAGGCTACAGAAGCCATCTTAAATTCACTACTTTCTCTGAAAATTAGGGGTGCTATGATGTAGCTAATCTTAATATGGCATACTGGTTCTAGAGTGGAAAAAAAAGGCTTTATGAAGTGCAAACACTGTTGGTAGCATACTGTTATATTAAACTCCCAGATGTCAGCTTTGGCAGAGGAAGCCATCAACAATTCATGACATTGTAAAAACATTTTTCTTGCCGATCCATTTAGGATGAAATATTACGTTGCCCTCTTGACAGGTAATGCAATATTACGTTAAATATAAATAAATCAAAAGTACGGATGTACTCGCTCGAATTACGATGGCCAGTAATGGCATTTTGGGAGGAAACATAGCAAATTCCAAGTCTGACTAATGTCTCTGGTTACTCTTGCTGAGTGTTTCTGAAGTACTCTGATGTCTGGGACACAGGGCTAGACCTTCAAGGGAGCAAACGCTTGTGCACGTTAGGTAACTCAGTTAGAGTCACTCTCCCACACATTTGCTCATCCTTTTAAGAGGATTAATGGGACCTCTGGTATGACGAGACCATTGACCTTCCTTTGGCCGTGAAATCCGTGTTTGCTCAGTGTGGGGAGGGGAGGAGACCAGCAGGACACTGCTTCTGACGGTAGAGCAGTGCCACCCACCCAAGCATGGGTTGGTGCCCTACCATGATAACCTCTCCCAGGCAAATGCTAGTGGTGATGCTGCCCTAAACCTCATCAGCCACAATTTGTTCCAAATTGTTTGTTCTCTGCCAGCAGAAAGGAGAGCATCCACTGGATAAACAGATCTGTTTTTAAGCAAAAGTAACCTTGTAAGAGGAAATTCTTAACAGATAACCAGCATTTTTCAGTTGCAATTTGATTTTGGATGGATATCCATAATTAGAAGGGAGAGATTCTTTAGGGGGCTAATCCATTCCACAAGGAATGAAAAAGTGCAGTTAAAAATGAGGATTCTGTTTTAGGAACAGGGCAAAAAGGGTTTTGAGCTGTAATATTTAAAATTGGTAATTTATGATAGAGGAATACTTAAACTGCATAAAACATACTCATCTTTTGAACTTGTTGTTTTGATAGCATCTCAGATGATGGATTCAAACGTCTTCATAATCCACTAGTTTATTATAATCTCTTCCCAGTGTTTTGGAAGTACTATTTTATCATTGGCTTATTTATTATGACTTATAATGTATTAAAAAGAGTGTGTTCAGTTGACTTTAAGCTCTGTAAAAGTAATATATGAGAGAGAAAAAGCAATAGCTGGAATTAATTACAGACATAGAAATGATGGAGGAGTCTCTGTCAGTGTATATTGGCATAGTCCCATTGAAGTCAATAGAGTAAGACCAATTTACAGCAGCAGAGGAGGTGATTTGACAGACGCTGGAAGAAGACGTGCTAGGATTTTCACAAATGTGAACAGAGACATAGCGCTGACAAAAGCAGACTGCCTGGTGCTGTATCTGCGTGTGTGCTATTAACATTCACACCTATCCCTGTAAACTATTCTGTTACTGCAAAAGTAACTATTTTTTAACATGCACAGAAAAGGTGCCCCATTGCAAGAATATCAGCCTAGGGATTTTGCATGAATAGAAAGCTCTTAGAAATCTGATCATAGTGTATCATAAGACAGTAAAGTTCATCTTATTATACATCAAAGAAATACATCAAAGTGTATCTTCTGATGCCCTGATAGCTGGTTAAACAGATTCAACAGTTATCTTGTAAAAAGCTTTGAAAAAGTATTTATGTATAAATCTGGTAGAATATTTTGAATGAAGGGAACTATTCTAAAATTATCTGAGATGAACAAATGGTAGGTCTAGTTCTTATCTGCCATTGGTTTTACTTCAGCAGACCTCCATTGACTTCAGTGGGAATGTACTGAATTTACATGATGTAAAGGTAATTCAAATCAGGTGTTGTAAGGGTAAAGTGACATAGAGATTATTTCTGATAAATCACATGAGACCAATAGGGAATAATGGGATAACGGTTTTCAAATATTGATAGAAAAGCAGAGCTGATTTCATTTCCACTCTGTGAGTCAGAGTACCTTTTCTGCACACTTTGCAATGTGAACACAAGGAAATCTGCTTGGTGTGGATTCTTTGGTGAGGAGACTGTTTTCATAATGCAATGATTCTTGTCTCCCGTTTCATATAAAATGTTATTTTGTGCTGAGCAAAGGGCTCAGCATGTCACTCTGGGTACCCAAACTGACCTATCGGGACTAGAGACCTCCTGTCTAGCTGTAGAAGAGGAACTAGTGCTTGTTACTTCCGTTAGCAATTTAGCCATATAACATTCTCACTAGAGAAAACGTCCCACAGGCTAACCTCAGATTCTTTCACTGGAAAGAAAAAAACTTTGAAACACACTGTGCATTAAAAGTTGACTTTGAAAATTAGCTGTTCTTATTTTTTTGTTCTTCTTTTCCTCCATGTATGAATGACACTGACATGAGCTCAAAGTCTTAAATTGCAGTTACAGGAACCTCTCTCCCTCTTTCTACCTGTAGCCATACGAAGATGAAACTGGAGAGAAAGGCAGGAGTAACTGATATGGTCCTCCTATGTTCTGGACAGTTGCACAGAGTCACCTTAGCTACATCAGGAGAGTGGGTTCAATGGGACGTATTACATTGAAGGTGAGGATGGTTCTGTGTCTGCCACAGGATTAGAAGGGGCAGGAAGTCACTTAAAGAGCACATTAAATAGGTTTGCCATGGGGCATCAGAAAGAGTACATATGAGTACTGCTTATCCTTGGTGGAGTAGTATTTAGTGAAGTCAACAAGTACTGTGAGAAAATTTAGAGTATATTATAATGATGGCTGGCAAGAATATTCCATGTGGCTAAAGGAAAAACATACTGAGATCTCTTAAGATCAAGCTAATGCATTCAAGCTGCAGCCCAGGAGACCCAGCTTCACATCTGGCTTAGATAAAATGGTTTTGGCATTGCAAACCAGTTTCTCTGGTGAGTTTGTCTTCATCTTCCAACTGTTCTGCAGGACAGCAGTTCAGGGCAATCAGAAAGCTCTCTTCAGTGTCAAAGGGACTCCTTGCTGTTGAATTTAAGAGTGTTAGTAGGGATGTGTGGGAGAAACTGGGTGATTTAGATCTTAGAGGCTCCTGCAGCAGAATGTGTATAAGGGTTGCTATAGAAAAAGACATTCAGACTCTCATTGTACTTATTGAAAATAAACACAACAAAATTCAGTGAGAGGAAGCACGCAACTCAACTCAAAGGTATATTTTTTATAATTTTTTTTCAAGGAATAATGATTTTCATTGAAACATGGATAACTCCCCAGAGTAATTCATTGCTATGGGAAGGTGTTGTGTCAATACCATTGGCATCTTCACAGATTAAAGAACAGAGCTGGACCATGTCACAAACACAAATAGCAAAGATGTTACAACAGCAAGAGTACAACTAGGAGAGGTATAGTGCAACCCATGGAGGTTAGGGAAAATTGTCCTGTGCAGTATCATATCACACTGTCAGATTCACTATAACAATTTTGCACTGTCTTCTGAAGCAGCTGCACTGAGGGCTGCTAGAGATGGGGACTTGTTCCAGCTAGTCCATTGATCTATTCCTATGTGACAATTTCTTTGTGCCTCCAAATAAATCCAGGAAAGCTGCAAAAGCTGCCTAAAGTACAAATTGAGTGATGCTAAGCCTACAGAATATCTTTCTCTATCTGTTTTCTCTCCACGTATAATAAACTGAGGTAACACGACTAATAAATAATAAATGAATAACGCTTAGGTCTTGTGTAGCACCTCTTATCAGAGCAGCTCTGAACACACTGAGGGGAATATATAAATTAATTCTCTTAGTATGCCACTGGGATAGATATGTTTGGCTGTACACATTTCACAGCTTGGCGAATTATTTTGTATTTTTCCAATTAGCTTAGTCCATAGTGTCCATAATCACAGAGCAATCCCCAGCAGTTCTACGTGCCCTGAGTACTGTGCGGTCCCTGAAGTCTAAGTGTACTATCTGAGTATAAGGCAAAAGACAAGAAATATGTACAGAAAGGTGGGAAGAACAAGGCAGTGTTGAAATAATAATCAGTAGAGAGCTAGTTAGAGATTTCAGCCTGTGAACTGTCCAAATAATTTGAAATTTTCTGTTGGAATAAAGAATTTATAGTTACGGTTTTCATTAGCACTCAACAGCTTAGTTATGGGGTAGAGAAAGTACAAAGTATTTTTATTTTCATTGGAAATGATTTTTTTTTCCATTAAATTCTGAAATAACGAAATTATTTTTCTTCAGAAGGAGGTTGTAGAAACTCTTGGAGAAGTTAGTTCATTCCTTGTTCATACCTTTACTTTTGACAGGCCATGACCTTTAGTGGGATATATTGCCCATTATGTATCACAGTCAGAAAATTCTTGCTGCGCAACTTTCTGTCTTCAAAAACACAAACAAGCAAAAAATTGGGGCTGCGGGAGACATAACCTCACTAGTGATGTCTCCATCTGACAGTAATGAGTCCATGGGGAACGTGCATAACTCTGTGAAGAGCTACATTTTTGATAGAAATCTTTCTCTCATACCCAAATATTTCAGTGACCCCCCAAAATTTATTTATGAGTCATTTTCTGAAAGCTTTTCCTGAGAAGACAATTTTCCATCATGCATGTATTGATGATATATTCACAGGTCATACTCTTTTTCTTTTTTTAAAAGAGTATAAGAGGCTGTGTTTGGAACATAGGGTGCTGAACACTAGAAAATCTCATCTGAATATTTTTCTGCAGGTCGCCTAACAAGACAATGATGCAGGTAAGATATAGAACATGAAGCCGTCTGCGACTCTGCCACTTGCTGTAACTCTGAGATAAATAGTAAATGAATAGAGGCAGTTGATTGCTTATGTTTCATAAAGCTCCGACAGAGCAAACTCCACAGCACGGCAGGATAGATTTGGAAAGACAAAGGCCAGGGAACAGTTATTTCTAAATCTTCACTCACTATTATAACCTATCATAGTCTATGTCATGTAGAAAATGTTAATGGGAAGTTCAGTGAATTCAACCAAGAAAGTTATAAGGTTTCCTTAAAAATATTTTCTTTTCTATTATTTCTATGGCTCCAGAAAAGACAGAGGCTAGAAAGCTTTGGAATCCTAAAACCTCCCTACTTCCAGATTAAAAGCCATTCCTGCAATTTTGTGCAGGTATTTTGGTCTTTTCTTGCTTCTTCTACTTCTGTCCTTTATTATTTATCTCCTTTGTACTAGGTTTACAGGAATTTTTGTCCCATTCTTCACATGAAACAGTTTCCATGGAGGCCATAAAACTACCATTATTTTTCTTAGTGAATTATTTGTAAAATAAAAATCCATATGAAAAAAATAAACATCAATGCCTGCATTAAAAAACACTCTATAGCCCAATGAAGAATTTAAGTGAGTGCATAACTTTTCTCATCCGTATAAATGTTTTTTTTCTGAATCAGACAAAAGTCACCCAGTGAGAATGAAACTGGTATTTTCATAGTGTAAAATCAAGCTGTTTGTTTATACTTAGGTCAAACTCTCACAGCATAGTGTTCAGTAATTCACCTCTTATCAAGCTGGGTACAATTATCTTGGGACATAAGTAAAAACATGCCCCATTTCTGCAATCATTTGCATATAAAAAAATGAAAATGTAAACAAAACTAATATAAAATTATACTTATATCAAATAAATATATCAGTTAGTATAGTACTAAAACCTCATCTACATTTCTGCATGCTGCGTCCATATTTGCTCTCACATAGAACATAATATTATTAAATACCTGTATTTTTAGCCATCTGTAATGCTACAGTTAACGTGGTATTCATCTCTCATATCGTTAGTAGCTCAACTTATTTCTATGCGCAGAAGTACCTAAAATCATTCGAGATGCTCTGGGATAGCCTGCCTGCCTCCATCTGCCTGCCCAGGAGAGCACGGGGCTCTTGTCGGTCCTGCAGGTGCTCCACCAGCCTCCTGTGCTTGTCTGGTGCACCTTGAGGCGTATGACATGGCGCTAGATGCCTACAGGCTTAAGTCAGTGAGAGAGACGTCCAGCCAAAAAAAGGCACCCAGGTCATCTCTGAAATCACAGATAAAAGTCAGGTCTTCTAGAAGCAGGTTCATCTCACCCTAGGGGCCCATTTTAGGACACAACGAATTGGCCCCTTGAAGTATTTGCCTTTGACCATGGAGTCCGTGTAAGAAACTAAGAATATTTGCCTAATGTTTTGGTAGAGAGATTTCCTTCCCATGCAACTAGTTCTGCAAGTCTCGGTTTTACTGTAAGCATCACTACCTTTACACATTGGCAATTTCTGCTATGTGTCCCCAGGTTGTTCAGATTCTCGTGCCACCTCCTCGTCGTTGTACTGTCTGTGGGCTTTCTGGGGATGACATGGCGCCTTTATGTCTGGGGTGGATACTCCTTAGAAGTTTTAAAGGATAGAACTGGGGGAAAAGATCAACTTCTGTCCAATTCACCACATAAAGCATTGCATTGCTGTTTGACTATCTTGTCCAAATGGGCCTGATGGCAAAGGGTGAGCATGAGAGTGCTCCCTCTCTTCCTACCTCTTTACCCCAAGAATTGCAAGGGAGGGGAGCCCAGAGGAGGAGGGATGCTCTTTGCACAGCCGGTGGAGCAAAAGGGAGATAGATAAAAAAGATCAATGGGCATGCTTAAAACATAGTAGTTTTGCATAAGTTGTGTTATTACATTTGGCAATTATTTCTGTTCAAAAAACAGTTATGTTAAGAAGTTGAGAAGATTTGCAATTATTATACGGTACAGAAGTTCAAGCCGGTAAACTCTGTGAAATGTGTCTGGGAGGAAGTGAGTGGTCACCATAAATAACTTTTTCCATCACTGAGGACAAAGATTACAGCCTGAAAAAAGGAAGACAGCAAAAAAAAAAGTTTACATAAGATGCTCCTGGAGGGTGTGTGAGAGAGAAGCTGATTTTTTTTTTTCAAGATGTCCCTTGAAAGCTGGGGCACAAATAGATGCTAGAAAAGAGTCTCCTGTCAGCTGATAGTCTCTGTGTTTAGCTGCTAGTACCATGCAAAAATATTGTGCAAAGCTCTTAAGTTAACTACAGTGCCTGTTAGAGAGGGAAACAGCCAGAGGAACA
Source organism: Dromaius novaehollandiae (assembly GCF_036370855.1). NCBI lineage: Eukaryota > Metazoa > Chordata > Aves > Casuariiformes > Dromaiidae > Dromaius > Dromaius novaehollandiae. The sequence continues at coordinate 162,666,172 of NC_088099.1, forward strand.
TACTGGCACAAGCCCTCAGCCTCACAGAAAGGTTTTGTATAGTGCTCCCAGGATCCTGGTTAGGTGCTTTTTCATAGCGACAGCATTAAATTTGACTCCTCCGGAGGTCTTGGCTGACGGGTTCCCTGCAGTCGTGTGATGTTGCTGTGAGTGACTGAGTGTCACCCTCTGCCAGGGTGGTGGCATGGCCAGACCTGGCAGTGTGACGCTGATGTGATTTTTACATGTAAATAAAATGGAAGCGGATACTTCTAACACCACTATCTGTAGCACTGTATAGGAATATGTATTTATACATACAGTCCCTGGTGCAGTATTTTCTCATCTAATCTTTCCTTAGCATTCCCTGTTCTTCCTTTAAGTTCTTTTTGTCTTTAATAGCTCAGCTATTATCTTTTCAGATGTGGCCCATTAATTCTTCTGTACGAATTCATGCGCAGTCAGCTCTCCAGCGTTAATGACCAGAGAGAAATAATGGCTGATGCCCACTGAGAAGGATATCTATTGTTTTAGCTGCTTCTTGATTTATTCAAACCCCTCTGTACATTTCTGCACTTTCTTTTTTTCACAGAATCTGAGAAAAGAAAACATTTCAGAAAAAAGTCTAAGATAATGCTCTGTTTCTGGTCAGTGCAAAAAAAATGGACCTTTAGGAAAGGGAAAGAGAAGATGTTGAGAGAGGAAAAAGAAAAGGGAAAAAAAGAGAATATTTATTTACTGCTTCTTACAATACTGGAACAAGGAACACCTGAAGAAGTAGTCAATAAGCATGCTAAAATCTAAAAAAAAAAAAGAAGTGATTTTTTCTTACACCACATATTGAAATAGTGGGACATATCAGCACTGGATACTGTGGAATGTAAAAGAACATGAATTAATAAAAGGGGGGAAAAAAAGAAGTTTTAGAAAAGAAGCTTATGGGAATACACTTACCTAAGGTTACCAAACACTGAATCAGCTTCCAGTTCAGGAAATCCCGAAGCTACTGCTTGCCAGAAACTGTGAGGGTAACAACTGAATGTTCTCCTTATCCTTATATTCATCAGTAAACATCAGCTATCAGACTAGATGGATCTTTGGTCCAATCCAGTCATACTCTTTTGACAGTTCTTATTTAACAGTTGTAAGGAACAGACTGCAGAGTACTGACAGTGAAATAAAACTGGTCAAGGGCAGAGGAAAAACAGGACAATATAAATCTAAAAGACTTAATTAAGAAATTATTAAGAATTCTTCCTCACATTTAATTGCTATTAAGGATGGGACTTCTTTGGTTCTGCTTCAAATTCCATTCCTCAAGCAATATTAAGTGGAAACTCTGTTTTTCATTTTTGTCCTTCAATTGCTGGATAGTCTTACTATCCGTTTTTAAAAGATTTCCGGGTTTATACTTGGAGTGTATTGCATGTCATCCGGGAATAAGAAATATTCTGTCTTTTATATCATTTCCAAAGTGTTTTAAAATACTTGAAGGAAATTAATGACCACAGAGGATGTCATCATGTATTGATGCTTCACCTTTCTGAGATCCTCACCATAGTATTTATAAATAAATGTCTCAAATGGCCATTTCAGAACAGAGGGTAGAAGCTAAGAATGAATAAGAGCTTCATAAAAATCAATCAGCACATAAACTGAACACAGAAAGAGCCTTTTTTTTCCCCCCTACTTAGTCAAAATATTTTTTAAAGTACCCAATGTTGGCAAAACTTTGCTTTTTGGAAACCATGAAGTTGCTAGATCATTGGAGGAAGCTTCTGAAAACAAAGGTTCAGCTGCCTATCTGAATGACATACCAGGTTATTTTTCCTCTGAAAAATACAGATTCAGATCTTAGATTGCTGTCTTTTATAGTTTCAGGCATCAGAGCCATTTTTGGTTCAAGTAGGCAACATAGCTGTATAACACAGTGCAAATTTAAGAAAGCCTTCCTACAGGGAACTTTTAGTGGTCCCTTTACCATCTTCAAAACTCTTCTCAGCATGTAATTTTGCGAGTTATAATAAATTTATGAAGATTCATTCTCTCAGTATCATTTCAGCATTCCTGGACCCCTGCTTTATATGCAGCTGCCAAGCGGCACGTTAGGAACTAAGCTTTCTCTATAATTAAGTTTTCTGGGGAACAAGACTTTGAGCCCAAATATTCCATGCAAGGTAACAAAATATTCAGCTAAAACCTTCTTTCTGCACTAATGTGAAGATATATGCAAAATAAATGACGAATTGTGTTTTTGGTGATATACTTTTTTTTTTCTTTTTTTTTCTAATGCTATCTGCAAATCGGTCTAATCTTTAAGCTGATTAAACAAGAAATGGGAAAGAAAAATACAAAAGCAGCCAGCAAGATCTTTTCTTCAGGGGATATTGCTTATACCAAGGAAGCTAAGGAATCCTATTTACAATGCAGCCCAGCTCAACATGAGATAAAACCTGCCCTTCCCAAAGTTATTATCTCTTCCCTCTTTCACTAATGCATCCATCTTCACTTCTTTCTTGAGAATATGGGTCACCAAAGGCGGAAGTAGGACTGAATTAACTTACTATTGACTAAGGAGCAGAAACTACTATTGTATTTTGTTCTGCATTTCCCCTGCCACAACAGAGGAAGTTGTGATAGAACGAGGGGAAAAAGTAATTTAAACAAGAGAATATGGGAGATAATTTTTTCATGAAAAATAGCCTTTTCAAAATAGCCCAAGTGATTAATGAATGTTCGTTCAGCTAAAAAGAAAGAAAAGGGGATGAAACTATAAAAAAAATGATCTACCACAGTGTTTCAGTTTCTCTGGAAAGATTTACAATGAACCCTTTCATGAAGGTGTGTTGGAGCATCTTCTGTCTCCTGCAATCTAGCAAGAAGGGCACTCATTTCAGAGAAAAGAGATCCAAATCTCCTCTTCTGGAGTTTAACGACTAAGTTGTCACTGATCAGAATCAGCTCTTGGACATCTAGCTCAGAGGTAAACCTCTACATGTAGGGGTCCGAGTGTGGAGATGAATCCTCTCTGTCCCCCATTTCAAGTGAGAGGAATCCCAGCTGAAAAGTCTCTGCTGATCCATGCAAATATCCCACTAAGAAAGTTACAGACACCCTCCCTACCACCACCACCTTTCTTTGGTCAAGCTACTTCTCTTCTTTTCTCAAATACGTTCAGTTATGATTGTCTAAGTGTATTGATACTCACTTCATTCTGATAATGAGTCTCTAGTGTATGAACTAATACGGACTAATGCAGATGCCTGATGAAGGTGCCTAATCTTAGATTAGGCACTTAAGCACCTAGTAAAATTTTAGCTGTTCTAGGATATGTTGTGGGCCCCCCAGCAGCTGCTCCAGAAGGGTGTGGGTCTTCTGTAGGTCCTGCACCCTGACCATATCTAAGGTTTGAACGGCAAAGGGTGGAGAAGATGAATTACATCCCAAGGGTATTACTGCATTACTCTGTGTGATATCAAAAATTTAGAACCGTTACCTAAGTGTCACAAGTGTACGACTGGACTGGACCGAAAATTGAAAGGACACAAAATCTGTCATATTCAGGGGCTTCACTCTGGTGTCAGCTGCCCTCTTCATTGTTATGAGATACTGCTGTGTTCCATAGAAACACTAAGAAAAGCAGGTTTTCAACTGCATGACCTCAGACATAACTGTCTTACCTCCAAAAGCCACTTTTTGGCTTCTGCTGTATTGAGAGAGACTAGAAGTAGCAGGCAATTTTTAGCAGAGTATCTGGTGCTGTTCAGGAGCTTTCTCAACTCCAGGTAGAAGTTATATCTTTTAATGTATCCTCCACCTCTCATGTTTCTGCTCCGTAGACTTTTAACATTGAACTTTTCCCAGAATCCATTCCACCCCCAGGACAGACAGTGTGATACTGATGTAAAATCTTTACCTGTACTATCATCAGCAGGCCATAGGATCATTCTTAGTGGGACTTTTCCTCTTTAATGTCTCCATTAGTTTTAAAGGAGGTGAGGGGGGTTAAATATACCTCAGTGTAATTGAGAATCAGACCCATTCTTTCTTATATAACAAATTGTCTAAATCATACAAATGGGAGAACAGATAATTTTTTAGAAAATGGATAATTAGGTCCAGGAAGAACACACTGCACCACCTTAACGACAAAGCGTGTAATGCCGATCTAACCATTTTAATTTATGAGGAAAGAGTCTCTGTGAACATTTTACAAAATAATATTTCTATGTGCAGTTTCAAGTTTGTGAAGTAGGGCTCTTAATTACAGGCTGGGAGGAGCACAAACTGTCTGCATCCCTGTTTAACTAGAATTAGATATAATGAGCCTTCAGAAATCACTGTTCAAGTGAACTATTGTATATTTATGTGGAATTGTTCATTTTTACTTCACTGCTTTATTTAGTCTCTGTGTGGTGGGCTATTGTGGCATGATTTGGCTTTCCCCTGCTTTCAGTGAAGTACTGGATATCTGATACATGAAAATGAAAACTATTTTCATTCTACTTTTATTCAAATGAGAAAAAGATTTTGTGTTTTGGTCTTTTTCACAGAGGGTAGTTTGTCCTTTGGAAAAAAAAAATCAAGCTAGTTAAGGGAGACAGAATATTCTCCATTTTTTCTGTATTCAGAACTGCAACTTGCTGCAAAATATGCTTTAGTAAAATTGAAATTATCAGGCACGATACAAGACAAATGGATGGAGTTCTTTGGCTTGTAATTTATAAAGGCTCCTCCTGGCCCTAAATTCTGAAGATTAAAAAGTCACTGATACTTCAAAGAGCCAGATCTCCAGATGTTTAGTAGCTGAAAGGAGGATCAGCTTTTAAAGACCTTTCTTTAAATGTGTAGCCAAAGCTTATTAGGATGTTTAATTTGATTTTAATCTGCTCAGTTCTTTTTTTTTTTTTGCCTCTATGAGAACAAAGCTCACCTGAGAACATTGCCAAAATTTCAGATGTTGGGATCTTTCAAAGACTGCATGCATAAGACCTTTGGATCATACAGATTTCAATCATGAAACTGAAGAAATACCTGATAATAAAGAGAAATGGAATAGCACAGCTTGTTCGATATTTAGTTGGATTGCAGGAGGTCTGTGACATACACCTTGACACTGGAATTTATAGCCCGAGGAAGCTTATTCTTTGCAAACTATTTCCATATAAAAAACAAGGGAGCCATGAGAAGAATAAGGCATTTGGACACAGCAGCATTGAAGTGTGTGGACAAACTGTGAGGTGAATCTTTGAGGACCATAAGAAGCACTCACAGAAATGTTTCTTTCTCTCTTCAGTCTTGTTTTGGATCCAGTGGCTACCTCCAAGCTAAGAAACCCTGTGGGGTGTTACTGGCTTCTCTGGGATATCCAGGGGGACTGTACACATCTTCATTAGTAATATTTGGGATTCCTCTCCAAGAAGGCCATGTGATTGCTGCAAAAAAGATGGGAATATATAGAAAAGTATCATGTATATAGAAAAGTATCATTCTGCACCCCTTTCTGCCTGCAAAAGTCCCAGCTACAAAAGTCTATGGAGAGAGAAGAAAACAGAGAGTGGAATAATGATAGCAAAGACAAAAAAAATAGGGAAAAAAGGCAGAAAATTTGAGAAATTGCTGCAGAGTAGAAGAGACAAGTAGCAGATATGTAAGTTAAAGAACTGGGCTAGAAGGCGGCTGACATGTACAAGCTAAGGAGAGCAAACAGGGGAGGTTACCCAGGAGCAGAGAAGTGGCAAAAACACAGTTTGAGCCAGGGAGGTACTAAAAAGGGGTTAGGTAAAGACCGACCTCCAGAGACAACCATGCACACCTCACTGGTAGAGAGGTGTAGGCAGAGATTAAGAGCACCTTTGAGGCGTGAGAGGAAAACTTCCCTCCTATTTCCTCTCTTTCGCCATCACAGATAAATTAGGAAAAGAGCTGAACACAGCTAATACGATGTTGGTGACTGAAAGCCAGGAATACAGCAAGGCTTAGAAAACATGTTTATACCATTTGACGTTAATAGCAAGAAGAATGCCTATAAAAGTGATAGAAAATATATGTACTGCCCGTAGAGTACCAGCTCCATGCTACCTGCTGTCCCAGCTGCTGTATTTTTATCTAATTCCAGAGCTGGTTGTGGTAAGTTCTGCTTCATATTTCTAATATACATTACACTACCGGGAAATAAAGCAGACAGTGCTTACATACATAGCTGCAGCTGGCAACAGTTTCAATGCCACCCTTTATTGTAAAAACATGGGGAACTAGCTGTTGCACAAACAAATGTGAGCTTAGAGGATTTGCTGGGGCTCCAGGGATCATCAGCAGCTGTGGAAATCTTTTAACCTCTAGGTAACATAGTTCAAAGCAAGTAGAAGTGAGTAATAACAAAGGAGTTCACCTTCTGAAAGCAGACTGTGGCCTGCACGACTTAAATTAGTAGTTTCAGGCCACATCCCTATAGACAAGTGTCAGCAGAGTTAAGAAACATCATCATAATAGCCGAGCTGTCATTTGAACACGCTACCCATATGCTTTGGGAATAAAAACCTTAGAGATTTATAGACGAGGAAGTGGCAAAGGTGACTGAGACCTCACGGCCAGGTGCCAACACATCTGTATTTTAAGTTCTGGGCACAGTAAAGGCAGCAACCATTAAAGCAACTGAAGCCACAAAATATGTGTAATAGAGTCTTTTGTTTCTCCCCGCCAAACATAAGAAATCTTCAACGTGTAGTTTATTAGTATCATAGTGAAAGTGGCCCCACTGCTGTTTAGCTGGAAGTGACAGATGCGTTACAGTATTAACAGAAATTAAATGACTTAGTTCCTTTTTCTTTTCTATCTTGAATTTTTGTAATTTTCACAGTCTGACTATAATGTCCTTAAATCTGTTTAAAAGGTTGAATAAATGGCAGTGCAATTAAAGACGTTATAATTATGTATGCAGTACTGTGGGCAGGTCACTTATATTCTTGACATTCTTCAAAAAGTTTTACTATAAATAAGATACTGCATGTAAGGGAATACTTACAACAGTTCTGGTTGATGGAGAGCTGTGGCAATTCACAATGAACGGAGGAATTGCAACTGATTTTGAAGATGCTGCATTGTGTACCTTTACTCTGATTTTGTAGAATCAGTTCTTTGGTATTTTCCATTTTCTCTTTGCTCTTTTTGATTCAGCCTGGAAAGCTCAGCTGAAACTTAAGGTAAGAATATACAAGCAATCTTCTGTGTTGAACAGACTACTGGAAGAAACAAGTTTTACAAAATCTCTTAAAGAGAAGAATAAATTTGCTTGGTGCACAGGAACAGGTATACTCCTCCAAGTAGGGGGTGCAACAAGAAAGGCTTCTAATCCTGGCACAGACACAATTATTGTATCAGCATTTGATTGTCTTTATAATCCATTGTGAATTGTGTGGCTTTTTTTTTTTTCTCCAATGGGAGGAAAAAGAAAAAGACAAGAAAAAAGAAAAAGACAAGCAGTCCTGTCTGAAAATGCTGCTCATATGACTACTTGAGAGAAGAGACAGTGGAGATCTGTGATTGCTTTCTGCACATATTTACACTACATCCCCTCTGTTAACACTCTTCATCCAAATGATTTAGTGGATTTAGTGTAATCACTGTATGTAGCAAGGAGAAAAAGGATTTGACAAGGTTTTATTTGCACTGCAGAGCTAGACCTAGATAGAAAAGCAGACCCATAGCTTAGCCGTGATCTTGAATTACTGAGTAGGTAAAAGTTATCTTCGGCAGAATGAATGAAGGAACATTTGAAAGAAATCACTCTCTTAGCCATTATATTTCTGGGCAAAGGAGAAACTCCTATTAGAAGTTACATATCAGTAAAATACTGGTAAACCGGTAAAAATACCAATCAGCAAACAAAAAGAAAATGTTTCTAATAAGGCCAGACTGCTGTAATCATAGACAGGAGTGAATGATGATTGAAAGAATGAATAAAATAGCCTGAGCAGACAGCTAAGAGAGAGGATTCCTGTGTCTCACTGCCATATCCTTCTGGGAATATCTTAGGCTCCTAATTCCTCTTTCATCAGAGAGACTAAACACCTTAATTTATTATTAGAGCTGTTAATGGGATTTTTATCACCCTTTAGAAGTGGATTTTTTTTAAAAACTGAAAATCCATATAAAACGCATATATGTTCTACTATTGTGTAGATCCAGTATTGTGCAGGATCTAAGACACTGAGCACTGTAAATACTGAATGAACCTGAAATAGTAATGAAAAAAGCAAGGAAAATGAGGCTAAACAGCTACTCATCATTTTTATTATTCATTATTACAACTGTCAACTCAAAAAATAAAGCAATCAACAAATGTAACAAAAGTCTCCAGCTGCGGTTTAGGTGTTGTCCTTCAGCTTTCCAGACAGACAAAAAAAAAAAGAGAGGCAAAACCCCAACATATTTTCTTTCATGGGCTGGTGAGAGAAACTGTGAGACACATCTAAAATAATTTTTCAATTTGAGGAAGGTGGTGACCTGAATCTGGCTAATATAATGAGAAAATTTGATTCATACTGAATCTCAAAAAGGAATATGACCTACAAATTTAAGCAAAGGGGAAAAATAAGAATCAGTGTGTGCCTTCAGAGGCTAAGGGACTGTGCAGACCAGCGTGTGGCCAAGAGTTGAAAAATCTTTCAGGAGGACATGAGAACATTGTGCTTTAAAAGGATCAACAGTAGGGAAAATGATGTCCTGGATTACAAAATAGTTTGGATGGGTTTAGAGATGAGGTCTGCATTACAGAAATGGCAAATACTGCTGTTTCTGCAGGTACAGGTGCAAGTGGAGGTTGAAGGAGCAGTTTTACTCTGTGCTTCCCAGGTGTTCGTGTTGACTGCCTGAAATAAGAAACTGACCCAATGCTGGTGGAGTCCATTGACTCTTTCTAGCTAGTTATGGATCAGTCCCAAAATTTTACAATAACTCAAAGACTTAAGAAGATTGGGGTAAAATTCTGCCCCTACTAAAGAGGGCAGTGAAACTCCTCCTCACTTGAAGGGGTCAAATTTCATCTGTGGTCACCAAAGCGTTCGATCTGGAGCTCTGGGAGAAGTGGAAAATATCAGAGGTCAGCACTAGCTGAAGCGGAGACACAAAGAAGAAACTGTGCTGTATTGTTCAAACTTTCTTATTAGAGTTCCTTAAGGAGCCCAGTTACTCAGACAGTCACTAGCTTAGTAGAAATATTTTGCGTCCAAGCATTAAATGTTTGTTTAAACTTCCTCTCTCACCCTGAAACGAATGATACCAGATTATTTCCCCCACTGTGATTTTGATAGTTCTTTGCTGTTATATGAGTATTTCTACTTTCTTCCCCTTTCCTTTGCTAAACCAACTGAAATAAGAATAATTTTTGTTATGATTATTTATTTCTCTGCACAGGCGATCATCATGCTTTGTAGACCGATATGATGAGGAAATCTCACCTAACAGAAATTTCTAATTCTAGACATTGCAGTATTTCTGTGTTCTTGTATTAATTTGTTTGTTGCCACCTACTATTTACATTGAAATAATGTGTAGGAGGCTAATTCAAAATAAAGATATATACATATATATAGTTAAAATAAATTGATGTCTCCACGTAGCAAGTTTCAAGCATGGTTCCAGCAAGTTTCCAAGTATTGTGACAGCCTCTAAAAAGATGATACCTATATTCCCCAGACTAACACAAAAATTTGCTGAATCTTAGGGCATTGACTTTAAAAGCAAATATGTGTTAAACTTTAGTAGAGTTACTGGCTGAGAAGAATTTGACGTGCGTACTAATCTTATGACTCATGAAGTGTTGCTTTTTAAAAACAAGGTCCCTTATATGGGGGCACCTAGTTTTTACTTCCCTATTTTTCTTACTTTCTTTGTGCTGCTGGTTGGTTTCCTTCACAAAGCATGTGATTTGGTTATGTTTGCTGAGGCCATGTTCTTACTTCAGTCCGTGCTCTATGAATTGGGATGGCATCTAAACTCCACCAACCCAGAAGCAGTCCTGAAAGGTAGAACTAGCTGAAAAATTTCCATTGTTATGGGTTTCTTTTGGAACTTACCAATTAAAAAAAAAAAAAAAAAAAAAAAGGAAAAGATTTCACCAGGCTTTTAATGATTATTTAAATCTTATCTCTGTGAGTTAATTATTTCTGTTTCCTATTATATAAAGCAAAATATCAATAGCTTGCAATTTTTCAAGATGGAGAAAAAAACCCTGAGATCTCACTATGCCAGATGCTGAAACCTCAGCAATTTCCATATGATGAGAACTGCATTTTCCAGCCTATTCAATTCGACTGCATCATATTCATGAAAACTCCCCTGTAGCTTCTTCCATTATTGCTTCTTAAAGCTGTAATTAATTACAGCTTAAACCAACAGTAACTGGTCACTCACTCTGCTTACACCTTGAAACCTGGTCTCCAATTACTACTTCCCTCTTTCCCATCCACATATTCCTGTAAGGTTATGAGAAGATTGTCTAAAATGGGTGTTCTTGTGCTTGCTCTGTTTCTTGTAGGGCTGTGTAGTCAGAGAAGTCCTTCTCCGAAAATAGAAAAGTCGTTATTTTTGCATTTTGAAGCAGGGAGAAGTGGTCTTGAAATTATTTAACTTTTTCTTTTTCTTTTTAGATGGGCAAAGGAAATGAATCAAGCCAAGACATTCATTCAAAATTCAACCTTAAAATATGAAATATTTTCTTTTCACTGTTCTGAGCATGCAGCACTTCAAATTTCTGAGTGGTTATTCCTGCGCTGTAGAAATGGATTAAGACAACCTGTTCATTTCTTCCCACACCTTTCATAATCTTCCCACATCTTTCATAATTTTCCAAAAACGGAAATGTATCCATTCAGCTTTTCACTTTCCCAAGCCAGTTCTGTATACGTGGGGTGCCAGGTGATTAGTTGCAATTGCTGTAACATGACAGGATTCCTTTTTGGGCATTTTCTCATAGGTCTATCAAGGCTTTCACCATAAGACTTAATATAAACAAATATTATATTCAGAATGTCCAGCACTACTTCTTAATCTAAAGAAAAACCATCCTTGTCTAGCAGTTAACAAATGCTACAAGGTCTAACAAAAGAATGACCTTCTTCTCATTTTTGGTGACTCATGTACATTTTCACAGAGACATGCTACAATTTTCAAAGCCAGAAGGTGCAAACAAGCATTTCAGGAAGAGTCTGAGCAGAATGGAATATTTTACTCCCACAGTCCAGTTCGCACACAGATGCTGCAATAAGACAGTTTTCCTATTCAGATTTTTAAAAGAGGAATTCTGTTTAAAATAGGTGCTGTTTCAGATTTAATTCCTGCCCTGGGCCAGCTGTGGGAGGGGCAGTTATAGATAAAAGGATATGGGCACATTTAATTCATATCAGGGGAAAAAAAGAAAAAAAGAAAAGAAAAGAAGAAAAGTGTGGAGATTGTTTGAACTTGTGTGAAAAAACAGGTGGAAGAAGCAGTGTGAAGATTTCCTGTAGCTGAATTCCTCTCCTCTGTGTATGTGATCCACGGCTGCTCAGAACTTTACTCGTATGATTTGCAAACCTCTTTAAAAAGCAGAGAATATAAATAGGAGGAAACACATAATGCAAGGAGAAACGAAATGGAGGAAAAAAAAATCAGCACTTTTCTGAAGTCTCTCTTAGGAAACCAAGCAGCTTTTTAAAGTGCTACTTTACATTAGAATTCATGCAGTCAACCTATGTGAAAATGGGAGAGCTTGGAATAAAAGCTTTCTGCAAATTGACAAAATGATTTGATCATTTGTTTAAAAGCCAACCTGGGTTTCTGAGTGGTATTTGCCTTATACTGTAGACATTCCTCTACAATTCAACACACGCACACCGATTGCTGCTGCAGAGTCACCTGGCACGACTGCCAGAATTCCCATGTGACAAACAACACAAAGGTGGGAACATGGTCACATGCAGAATGACTGATGTAGCGAGTTACCTTGGGAAAGAGAAAAAAATAAGTAGGACTGTATGTGGCAGCAAGATTATTGGGATTAAATGAATCGCTGCTTGCTCTGCTCGTTGCACTGATAGGTATGCAGAGATATAAGAGTGGTTCTGCTTTCCTCTGAGGCATCCGTATGCTTTTTTTAAGCCACTTCTTACATGTCTTCTCCAAACTTAGGCCTCCTTTCCTGCAAATAATCACACTCAAATTCAGTGGGGCCATCTATGTCTGGAAGCAAGTACATTCTTCAGTATTAGCAGCACCAGGGCCTTGCTCAGTAAAGTTTTTAGGGTACCTTTGTTGGAAGCGCTGACTCTCGTTAAGTGTCCATGTGAATGCAGCACAGTGACAGTCTGATTCCTTCACCTAAGGTGAAGGAGAAAATGAGGCACTTCAGTACCTCTCCACTTGAGATGACAATGGAAGCGGCAATTCTGGATGTTTTGTGCAGCTGTTCGCAGTCTGATTGCTCATGCTCTATGAGTTCCTTGGGTTTGTTGTTCTCCCCATTAGATTCCAATTCACCAGTGGGATTTGCTCCCTGATGGGGACAAAATGCCTTCACAAATTCTTTACTTTTTCTTGAGACTGCTCAGATATGAATGGCAGTACTCACCCTAATCTACCAAACAAAATGAATAGTCATAGAAAGGTGTATATTTTCATAATTTGCTCTTCCCTCCCTCTTGAATGCATTTGCTGCAATCTCATTTGACCCAAAGGATCTGGTTCAGTTGCCTGAACAGAAACTTCTGGTGCCATTTGAGATGCTTGTGTCATCATGCCTGGCTTTCACCTGCTGATCTTGCAGGTCTTGTTGGTCTTGTGTCACACCAACTAGACGTGTAGAAGCCTGGGGTGCTCATACATGTCTCATACAGAATGAGATAATTATGCTTAGGGAAGTGACTAAAGCCCAATTTCCAGCTACCTTGCATGTGGGTTTATGTCTGCTTTGGAGAGGAATCAGAGGGAATCTGTAAAATATAATGTATATTCCTCACAGTGGTGCAAATTCATGGCAAGAAAGATTTGAACATGTTAGTTTGAAAGTGTCATCAAGATGTTATGAAGAATTCCACCATTCATGCTAGACTCCAAGAAACCCAAGAGTCATCATCAACTACTCAGCTGGACATAGCAGTGAGTCTGGAAACAAAGATAGTTTTAATGAAAACAGTCTATAAGCCCAATGTTTTAACTTTCTTAAACTGAAATAAAACAGAACCACACACACACACACACACACACACACACACACATATATATTTTTTTCTAAAGGAAAATACAGCCATTTGTGTGATGGCAACCAAAAGCTGTTGACCTGCTTCCTGGCTGCTTTGCAATTTGTAGTACTTGGAAAGTCTTAAAGGGAAACCAACAGTGACAGATAGACATTTCTGAAATGTCAAGTCATTCTAAACACAGATTTTCATTCGTTTATAGACTTATGCTGATATCTCAAATGTTACAGAGCTTCCTGTAGACAGTATTTAGCTTTCTGTTAAGAATTTTAAAAATCCTAGATGTATTGACATCCTGCATGAAGATTATGTTGCTGTGACACATTTCAGAATAAATTACACACAATTAGTGGCTGGTGAATTACCTGATTATATTTTTCATACCTGAAAGAACTTTCTACAGAAATTGTTTCTTAAAAAAATGCCACTTTTCTGAGAAATCCTAAAATCTCAAAGATATATTCAGACAGTCACGTAAGAATTAATTGATAAAGCTATTGAAATAAAGATACTCCCTTTAATATTGGTCTGATCAAAATAACTGAGTAAATACAGTGTACTACTATACCACAAATTCAAAAGCAGGAAATGAAAAACTTCCATTTTCTTCAGAATTTCTTGCAACTTTAATGATCCTAGAAATTTTTACCTTGTCAAATTTAGAGGTTAAAAAAAATTGTTAGCCTACAAGATGAGGCTTAAGTGCTAGAGTAAATATAAACCTCTGTATGGTACTCTACTTTTATCATCCAGCAAACTTTAAAACTTTGATATTTCAATATTTATATTCCTCCTAAATCTGGGTAGGAAAAAGAAAACTCAGATTTTTTCATCAAGAAAGATTTGCTTGTTTTCATAAGAAAGAAAAGAGTTTGATGTCTTCAGTAAAGAAAAGCTTCAACACTGCAAAGCAGAAATATTTATTCTTACAGTGTTGCACATAATTTTTTAAACCTGTTGAAACTGTCTTTATACAATATAGAAGGCATGCCCTTATCTTTTTTTATAGGCTGAGCTTCTGTATGAAATATAATGCCTAAGATGTGTTAAGCACATCAGGCAGAGGGGAAATCCTGGTTCATTATACTTGTTTTTTTGTGTGTGTGTGTTTCTTTCAAGAAGGGGAGGTAGCTGTTAAATCACTCTGCCCTGAAGTCTTCTTTAGCTCTTGTCCTGCCACATTACAGTTTTCTTGCAGTGAAGCTACCTAGACCTTCCTTTTGCCAACACATTTTTAATATCACAAAGAATGAAAGCGGAAAAAGGACTTCAGAATAGCATGAGCTTAAAATTACCTGAAACCCCACAAGACCTTAATTGGACTAAACCTGAATAAATCTGCTTGTCCTAATTGTACACTTTTCAAACAGGGTGCAAACAGCACCATCGCGGCCCCATTGGGCTCCCGCTTGTCGCTGTTGTCACGGCTCTCTGTGCTAGAAATCCTAAATGGGTAAGAGTAGTAAGCTGGTCACGGATGTTAGATGGGAGAAAGAGGGGAAAAAATAAAGAAAACATCTCGCCACGTGTTGCCTTTAATCTTACTCGAGGTTAGAAGACTGCTGAATACTTGGCTTTGGTGTTTTAAAATTAAATGGCTAATATTGGTTGTGGGCGGGCAAACCCACAGAGGGGATTGCTAGCAGGTGATGTGTGAGAAGCTGATCCTGTCAGCCATGGAAAGATTGTGCCATATTCTTTGGAGTTACTTTTTTCCGGAAGTTTTTTAATGATGATCCTCAACATGTGGCTTTGGCTGCCAAAGAGTCTGAGTGCTTTCCATTATGCAGTTTTGTTTGCTTTATATATCATCCCTGTTATGCTGTATTGGATTCCCTTGTTTAGGGTTCTTCTAATAAGGCAAAGAGGTCTACATTCAGTGATGCCGGGAGACAGATCCTATTTTCACAACTTTCTTTCAGCTGAGGGCTATGAGGGCAATGACAACAGCAATGTTAGCTCTGGGCACCGTTTCCCATGTGAAGGGTAAGATGTGCCTCTAAGTCTTTCCTTTTCCCAGATGAGCACATAAGTCTTGACTGTGCAGGGCAAATCATAGGAGTGATTTCCCACGATCAGTTCCTGAAGAAAATCAGTTTTTTTTCCCTGTGAGGGGAAAAGAAAAGAAAAGATATATTTTTAGACCTTATAGAGTTGTCCATTGGATTTCTTAACTGTGATGAGTTATAAACTCAGCTCTATCTTCTACACACTATATTAACTAGTTACATCAAAGTATCTTTGGCCTTAAAGATGGACTTTGTTTGTTACAAACATCCTACTAGCCTTTGTCAGGACTGTTACTACTCCACTAGCACAAAAGCTGAGAATATCAAGTTTGTCCTTCTTCGTTATTTATTAATACCAGTTTGACTGAACTCGCTTTGGGAATTACCTGTACCTTAATGCATTCTGTTCACCCATATTCATACCTGATGTAGCTGAATGTATGACATGGGCCATTAAATTTCATATTTTAGCTCTGGGCCCATTCACCTAGTCCATCAGGATTAAAAAGATTTTTACAGGATTATTTTGTAAAAGAGTAACATCCTGCAGTATCTTAATTATCCCACAAGTCTTAATATGGTTTACCCTTTCAGTGATCTTGCCTGTCCTGGCTTTGTCCAAATCTTTCATAAATACAGAAAAAAAAAAAAATCACAGGGTCAAATGAAAGTTGTCTTTGACTTAGAGTCCCCTTTTTCTGTTTATAAAGGATCTATTACCCACTTTGATTATTAGCATCTAGTCCACTTCAACTGTAAATGCATAATTCATATCACTGACTGCATCTCTATCCCTGCAAAGTATTTGCTAACTGTAGATTTGTGTTTATATAATCCTTGTCCCTGTGGTAGTTTGAATCCTTGGCTTAAACTGTAAACACTTAGTACCTTTTAAAATTGGGGCTTATGCCCCAGTATAAATCCCCTACAAAACCCCCTGAATATAAATCAGTATTCAAACTCAGCACAAACCAGTCCCTCTTGTGCTAAGGTAAATAGAGATTGTGTCAACACTTTCCTAGGAACAGACCTGAGCTACCTGAATCTACACCGGCAAACATTTTTGGAGGCTTGGAGTTCTATTTAATGCAACTGCAGTATCCTGAACATTAAAACTAAGAAATGACAAGAAATGATGATTTTTCAGTTTTAGGGATAGCATCAGAAGTGTTTAATTTTGTATTCAGTTTCGAAAAAGAGAGCAACAAGAAGTAAGACACTTGGATTTTGGCTCCTACTTCAGATAATATTAATTTGACATCTGATGAACACTGTCCTCTCAAGGGGAATAAAAAGCTAAAAAAACCCAACAATCATATTTCTTTTGGAAATTTGGAGGCGTGCTGGCAGAAAACCTATCTGAGATTGACATTCAGATGATCTCCAGCAAATAAAAAGGGCAAATTTGGAATATTACCAGATCAGGAGTTATTCTGCCAGCAGCTGGTTGATTACCTCATTCGGTTCCTGAAATGTTGTACCTCCAGTTCTGTTAACACCATCCGTCTGATGTACATCTCAGATTGGTGCATGTGGTTTTCAAACACTGTGTTCACAGGCTATGCTTTTCTGGAAGTACCATTTCAAAAGGAAAATGGAACAGGAAGCAGAGTTTGCTCTGAAGCAGAGGTGACGAAACATTATCATTAAAATAGAATACGTTAGAGGAGGAACTAAAAAGGCCAACAGAGAATACATATAGGTTAAAAGAAATTTGGAGGTATGATAGCTTCATAGTTACAAAGCTTGGAATGATAACAGTGTTGTGGAAAGAGGATGATAATTTCTAAAAAATGCTAAGTTTTATATTAGTCTAGTAAAGAAATAAATATGGGACTGTTGACCTCAATGGCATATTTGGTGACTTTTCAACATTTGTGGAAAAGGTTATTGGAAATATGATTTTCCTTTCTTGGATGGTTTGTTCTATACATTAAGGTAG
Source organism: Dromaius novaehollandiae (assembly GCF_036370855.1). Lineage (NCBI taxonomy): Eukaryota > Metazoa > Chordata > Aves > Casuariiformes > Dromaiidae > Dromaius > Dromaius novaehollandiae. The sequence continues at coordinate 162,683,337 of NC_088099.1, forward strand.
TACCTAGATGCCAGAAGTGAGATCAGGACTTCACTGTGGTGGATGTCATAAAATAAAACAACAAAAATGTTATAAAAGCCAACCCTACTCATAAAGAAAGCTGAAGAAACAGCAAAAGTGTTTTAGAACAATTTTCATGAATGGATGGTTTCCTTGAACTAAGAACTGCAGGGGATTTTCTAATACACCTCAGTGATAAAGGAGAAGAAATCACATTCCAGGTTTTCTTTTAGTTTCATTTTCTCTTAATAATGCTTTTGCAATTCCTATCTCATATACTATCGAGTAAACAACCCCATGATAGTTATTTAGTTTGCTGAAGAAAAAAAATATTTAGGAATGCTTTACTTGTTATATTCATGTGTAAATCTTCAAAGCAGAGGTTAAATGCTAGGGTAATTCAGAGGGCAAATACAAGGAAGCAGCACAGAGAAATGGGCATGGACACAAGTTTATCTCCCTTTGAATAACTTAACAACAAAGAGAAACTCTGCAAACTCAACAGCAAGCAAACTGAAAAAGTGATTAAAAAAAAGATCATGCAACACAGATGTATTTTGTGAAATTCATTAGCACAAATTATCACCACTTACTGGAATTACTCCTTGTACTCCTGTGTGAATGATCAAAGTAAATATGGTTAGGAATGAAAAGTGGATTTCCATATTGATATTGTTAGAGAGCTTCTATTGTCTTTGATAGTGTTAAGTGCTGGCCAAGGGCTGAGTGTTATTAACTTGCTGGCAGAGTGGACAAGAGATGATGCAGCTGCCAGCATGGGCTGAACTCTTGTTTGGCTCATCATTCCCAGAGACCAGGTCTGTACAAGTGCTCTTCGTCTATAAGGGCATCTTCATGCACAGTTCATGGTACCACGTTTTCTCCCTTTCAGCATGTTTAAGAAGGTACTGGATAAAGAGAAGACACTGGGTTATAATTCTGTCATCTTCTGGTAGACACCTTTCTTTGTATATGGGTCTTCCTTACCTGTGACAACCAGATCAAGGAAAAGGACACATATAAGAATCAGCTAGTCTGACTTGACTGAAGAGGTAGAGGAGGCTGAGGATGCTGCCTGCATTTAGCACCTGAGCTTAGCTACTGAAATTTGACCTCTGGGTTTTGGTTGCATCCCCAGCTGCTGTTCAGTAATCTCACAATAACAATATCAAAGAAACAGGTTTTGGAAAGAACACAGATTTAGCTGCTATTTTCCATTCTTTGGTCCCCTTGGGACTAGACCACTACCGGGAATGACATGTCAAGCTACATCTTAAAGGTGACCCAGAATGCAACATAGCAGTAAAGGAAAAAGTATCCTTGTAAAAGAGAAGAGAAAATTGGTACTGGAGGTCCATGTAAATGTGATGGACTGCAAGGAATTGGTTGTGGTCCATCTTTTCAGCCAGTATTTCAGGAAATGACACACCAACGACTGAAATTTGCATGAAATGTAGGCATTGTCTGGAGTTGTTTTTATTGTAGTTGCCTATTTCTTTTGGCTTGCTGATTAGGAGCAGCCGCTGGGTTTAATTTTAATTTCATATTTTATTTCTGGCAAAGATGCCTATATACATCCCTGGGTGGATTCCTTTTTTTTTTTTTTTTTTTTTTCCCCTCAAGATTTTGATGTATTCATTATAAATAGAGAACAATAACAGATCATAATAATTGTGAGCGGCAAACGTACGGTAGGGCCAGGTGGCTTGCTGTGACTCAGTGACCTTTCAGTATTAGAAACCACCCATCGTCGTTAGTTATACTAAACCTTTGCAGCTGGGTTTCATCAATAACAGGAATATTTGCTGGACCCTGATTCTATGACCTCAGATTCACCAATAAGCCTCTTTAGGCAGAGGGGAGATTATTTGATGGATTTCAAAAGAACTTCCTGCTTGGATACGGACTGCTCAGGTGGGAAAAGGCTGCTGGAGGATTCCCAGGGTAGGGGGTTGGCTTTATTAATACACACCAGTGTTTTTGCTGCTTAGTGAATCAATTTGTGCTTGTAGTTGGTCCTCCTTTCTTTTTCTTTTTGTTTTCTTTCTCTTTCTTTTCTTTTCTTTTTCTTTTTTTTTTCTTCTTCTTAACAATTCTGGGACCAAACTATGCTTACAATCAAGTGTTACTAAAATCATTCTTATTCTGGTACTAGTGGAAGATCTTGACCGGATATGCTTTAGTAAGAATGAAAGTCTAGAAAAATCTAGAAAGTCTAGAAAATCTAGAATGAAGTGGGGGGGGGGGGGGGACTGAAGTTATCTCTAGCATAACTGAATATTGAAAATTTCCAGCTGTGAACAAAGACTAGTATATTTTGTTTCTCTGGAAAGGTGACCCAAGGATGATGAGTTAAAGTTAATGTTTCAGAAGTCTGAGATGGAAATGAGGTGTACAGCGTGTGCCTCAGGTATTAGTACCATTTTGTGCACAGTAAGTATAAGAGGATCTCAGGAGAAAGACGCTTCATGTACATATAGAGATGCAGTTGTTGAATATTACCCTTCAACAGGCTAATCATATGGAAGAGACAGAGATGTCTGTCTTTCTGAGACTCCAAAGCCTGCCCAGTTTTTGTTCAGTGCCTAAAGTTGATATGTCATAACACAGAGTAGTTTCCATTTGTAATATTGAACTTAAAATATTGTTATGAATGTGTTAAAGCATAATACAAATGATTCTCATCTCTAGATAAATCATTCAGAACTTTGCAAAAAAAAAAAAAAAAAAAAAAAAAGAGAGAGAGAGAGAGAGAGCTTGGCCTAACTCTGCAAAATCTGTCCCACTCCAGGCCTTGCCTATAAACAGCAGGCTCTATTTCCTAGAAACTGCTGTCATCACACCCACTTGCACCCCACAGCAGTATGCATCCCAAGCATAGCTGATATTTCATGGCCAACTTTGCTAAGCAAGAAGGCTGCTGTTTTAGTCTATGCTAGTTGGTGTTTTTGTACAATCTTTGAAACATATGTCCTATAGGAGACATTCCTGTAGCGTCCATCTGAGTTCCAAGAGATTGTGATTGTGGTTTCCAAGGTCGATCTTGATAACGATAGACTGCAGTTGTCACACTACTAACAGCTGGAAACTGCAAGGTCCCCTAGTTGAGGACGAAGTGGGGATCAAGAATTCCCCTCCTTAAATTGTTGGTTTCCTTGGTAGACTGGATGGATAGGAGCGGCATTTAGTTCAAGATGTGTAAAATTTAGACGTCTACACGTAGGTATCCCAAGTGAGGTAGATGCCTTGTTTTCCACTATAGTCAATAAACTCAGTGGACTCTGGAGAGTTATTCAGCTCACTATCTATTTGTGTGCAGTCAGCTGAATCTCAGCACCTCAGTCATGAGGATGGATGCTTCTCCTGCTGTTTCTCTGTGTGCTACATCCAATTCATTTTGAATCAAAGACATATTTTTAGTTCTTCTCATAACCGTAGCAGAACTCCTCTCTACAACTTCTATGCTATATCCAGTAAATTATAGTGGGCTTCTTGTCAGCCAGGTGTTAGCCACCAGCACTGAGAAAAAGAAGCTCTTTGTTATTCCAGCACAATCAAGCTCCTTCTTATGCTCTGCAACCGATGCTGCCTCATTATCCTCCCATTAATTTGAAATTGATAACTCTCACTTTCAATAATAGTCAGTGGGGGGAAAATAGACATAACTGACAAAAAGACATCCCTGCTTTGAATAACTGTTCATCCTAAATGCCTGGACATGGTTAGTGAGTGACAATGATTAAAGGGATTTTTAGCCTAGTTTATTTCTGGATGAAGAGAAAATGACCGAGTTTCTCTGGATGTTTTACCTAGTAAATTAGAGCAAGCAGACAGCAGATTTTCAAAGGTGCTTTGGCAACTAAGTTAATTTGAAGTATTAGACCAATTCCTATTTTCTTTTTTATTGCATCCATGTAGCGATAGTGTTGTTTCTGCAATGACTGGCACTAGTTAGTGCCAAGAATCTCAAAGAACAGTTAGAAATATTAAGGTTCATATATTTTTCCAAAGGATTGTTACCTGAGGAGAGGGAATATGGAATTAGATCTTAATTACACAGGCTAACAGTTTTTAATGGTACCAGAGTCAAGGTTTCCTAATGGTGAAGGATGACAAAAATGGTTAAGGGCCACAAAGATGATTAAGAGACTGGCACATCTCTCGTATGAGGAGAGGATGAGAGATCTGGGACTGTTTAACCTGGAGAAGAGAAGGCTGAGGGGGGATATTATCAACGTTTATAAGTATCTGATGGGAGGATGTAAAGAGGACGGGGCCAGACTCTTTTCAGCGGTGCCCAGTGACAGGACAAGAGGCAACAGGCACAAACCAAAATGCAGGAAATTTACTTGAACACAAGAAAACACTTCTTCACTGTGAGGGTGGCTGAACAGTGGAACAGGTTGTCCAGAGAGGTTGTGGGGTCTCCATCCTTGGAGATACTCAAACGCCGCCTGGATACAATCCTGGACAATGTGCTCTAGGTGGCCTTGCTTGAGCAGGGAGGTTGGACCAGATGGTCTCCAGAGGGGTTTTCCAACCACAACTACTCTGCAATTCTGTGACTTCGGATAAGGGTGGATATCCTCCTGAGAGCACGCACTGTCTGGCTCTCCTGAATGCATCAGTGGGTGCCGTGGCCAAGGTGGTCTGTGAGGCAGTTGTATGTTCGAAGGGCGAGGAGGACCTGTAGTGTGCTCTGATCTGGAGACTGACCTTTTATTGTCACAAACCCATGAAGTCCCCATATCTAATTCTGTGCTACCCTGAAAGACAGTTCACTTGGATATGTTATATTCTGCCTTATCCCCATCTTTGCCCAAGTGACTGGCCTCTGGACTTGCATACAGGTAACATGGTAGGCATACTTGGAGACAAAGACTGTATCTGAAGGAATAAATGAAATACACCTAGGACTCAGTGACTAGCAGACTGTGAAACTGTTTTTTTTAAACTGTGCTAGCCTGTACTGTTAAAGTTCCTTAGTCTCCAAAACAGCGGCCACAAAATGTGCATTGGAAATAGTCCTCAGCTTGTGCTAAGTCCTGCACCATGGCTGGGTGTTGTCTGAAATTGTGCACGCTGGCACTGGCAGAATATATTCCAGGGACTGTCCTAACAATTTAGCTTTATAGACATCTGAGATTGCTGCTTGGGGGCTGTAGAGTTTACTTGTGCAGACAGAAGTGCAATTTTCCATGTTTCCTGAAGGTCTCAAACCAAGGCTACTCTTTCAAACTTGCAAAATTACATAGCTGGTTTTGAAGGTAGCAATGTGACCATTCTCAACAGACAATATACATATGGTCATTGATTCTGTCCCCAGAGCTGGTGTCCCTGCCAGTGGCTGTAATGCTTTTTGGTGTAATGCTAAAACTGCCAAGGTAGTGAAGTAGTTGCACAGTGCTGTATGATTATGTGTTAATTTTTTCTTGTGTCTGTGAAATCTAGATATAGCTTTTTCCATGAATGGGAATGAATGTATATGGTCTCTCTGCTGTAGGTGTTCTCCAGTATCTAAAAGAGTCTGAGATAGCGATATAGCTTAATTCCAGACCAGAGCACTTACAGGAAGAAGTTACAGAATCAATTTCTTTTTGTCTAGCTGCCAAATATCATGGAATTGATTAAAATGTAATAATTGAAACCTGTACCTTTCTATCAAATTTGGATAACATTGAATGCTGCTTTCAGACATGAATGGGATGGAGACTACAGACAGAAAGTCCAAAGAGCTAATGCATAAGCCTTACTTCCTTAGGAAAAAAGCTAACAAAATCCTTCATAAAACAGTATGGTGTTCCTGCAATATTTTTTTCCACGAGGCAAATTCTGAATTGCTCCACTGATCTCATGACAAACACGTAGAGTAATGCAAAATGTAAATTACAGAGACCCTATTAAAGAAATTGAACTCCCCAAATGCTAATTAGAACAAAAAGAAAATTAAAAGTTTAATAAGAGTGCAGTAAAAGAAGGAATTTAAGTATTCTAAACATAAAGAGATATAATACTTAATTGGCACTGAGCAAGTTTAAGTTAGACAGCTAACAAGATAAACACTTTTGATGACAGGAAATTAATGTAGTGGCACAGCAAAAGACTATTTTATTTGGTATTTTATATGTGTTATACGAGAATTTAATTAAACATTGAAGTAATCCAGGCAAATAATTTCCAAGTGAAATAAACCAAGAATGATCAACTTCCTTTTCTTTAAAGGATCGATGCAGGGTGACACTCACCTAATTTGTGTTTTATGGCTCTAGAGTTTAAATTTTACCTGCAAATTAATGAGATAAATTTCTAAGGGCTAGCTTTTCACCATCACACACACATGGTGTGATGAATTTCTTGGTGCCAGAAATGAGCTAAAATAGAGAAGCTGCTGTGGCTGTTGTGATGTTACTGCTTTGTAATTTTTATAAAAACAAAATGCTGAATCTTGGGGAGGGGAAAAGGAAAGTTTTCAGTCCAGATCAGTTTATTAAGAAAGGTTTTGGAACATTTTGACTGGTACCTTAGCACGCTGTGTAATCTGTTGCCTTAAGTTAATTGGAGCTAAGAGTAAAAGCCCTTAGAACAAATTGTGTCTTTAACGGAAGCTCTATGTTTTGGACAGACACATGGGGCACAGTGGTTGTGCAACGATGCAGGTAGTGAGATATGTGGTCTCCAGTCCCAAACTCCCTTCCTTCTATAACTAAAATAGTGAAAAAGACTCTTGTAACATGCCTGATCCTGAATACATGATTCCTTGTACCTCTTTACATTGCACATCAATTAAGTCAAAACAGCCATGCCAGCCACATGGTTATGGGGTGACACACCTATTTCTTTATCATCTTCCTTGGGCATTGTGATAGATATTTTGGCTGCAGGGTGTGAAAATCTGTGCCCTGTTCTTCTGCCACAGCAAGAACATTTTGCAAAAGATGGGGGCCACCTTCCTCTCTGGCTCTGTCTGCTCATGTGTGACCTGCACACCTCTGACAGAGAAAGGTGTAGGTGCTTCACAGGCGTTGGCAGCCTCACCACTCCAGCTGGAGCGCTTTTGAACCAACCCTGTGTTTAAGCATGGATAAACTTTGCGCTTTGACATAGAGACACTGACTGAACTTCAGGCTTAGGTAACCCTGGAAAAATGGCCTAAATCCCACCAAAGTGCTGCCTTAGACAAAAAGCAAACTAGCTAAACTTAGCATTCAAATACAATAGCTGTGGGGAAATCGTGTTGCATAAAAAGGATGGTTTCCCGCTGACCTCATCTATTATCTAAATCAGAGAATATTGAAAATATCATGCAATGGTATCATGTGATATCACCAGCAAACACAGCACAAGTTACAGAACACCAGCAACTAACTATTCACCAACTATCTGCAAACCAAGGGCAAACTCATAACTTTTCAATCACTTTTTGGCCACAGTAGAGAGAAGGAAAATGTTCTTCAGAAGTTGTTTGTTGCAAACTACTTCCTCAATTCTATTTTTAATCCTTGCTCTTCAGAAAGAAAGCTATGCCTTTAAGGTTTATAATCTTTGCTTTAATATAATTTAACAGTTACCCATTCCTCATGTTTACCAGACTTTGTACGAGTCATTGCTAAATTACTTCAGTATTTACATTTGTAGCTGTATGTTTTGTTGGCATTCTACTTAGAGTAAGACATATAATGATAATGGGACATGATCACCATATTTCAAATGAGGGAGGCAGAAAAGGAGCAGGAAAGGTTAACTGACATACACAATTACCTTTTTCTTCATGTTTTCATGTCTTCGGATAGAGGAAATAATTGTTTTTTTGTGGCTCTCAACTCTCCTCCCATCATTGCTTTGCTGCCTCAGGTGTTTTTCCTCAATACCCGACTGTATGTAGCTTCATATTTACTTCTAGACCTTCAAGTGCATCCTCTCAGCCAACAAGCTTTACTGTTCTATCATTCCTCATTGCCTCATTCCAAAGTGACTTATTTGTTCCAATCCTCATGTATCTGACTGTCTGTTTTGCAGAGAGTTTCTCAGTGAAAAGGACTCTAGCAGATACATTTTGTCCAGGATTTTATTCTTCAGTTAAATTATGTTATCTACCATTATTGCTAAGCTAGAATATATTTAGTACTGAACATCTTCCCTGCAAATTACTGGGACATTTATTTCAGGAAATCATTTATCATAATCCCTTATTCATTTCCTTGGCCTTTTAGCTACTTTTGAGGTGCGACCGTATATTAGTTTCCACCTTCTTCCAAAAGAAAGGATTTTAAAATGTGGAATATTTAGTACCTTAATATGCAGCTTCCTCTAGATGGATTGTTCTTCAAATACTATATCATATAGAATTTCAATCATTTTTAAAACTTCAGGATCTCCTTCTCCATCACTTAATCTCTATTAGATTATTTTAACATGACAAGATACTAGAGAAGAATTCAAAAAATTAAATGATAGACACTGGTTGCTCTCTTTCTCTCTCTCTTTCTCTCTATTTTTTTTTCTTTTTTCCTTACCACTTTTTTCTTTTTTTCCTTACCACTTGACAATGGAATCTGTTTATATATCCTGGTTCTAAACTAGCAAGACTATGCTAAGATTCTGTTTGGAATATGCAATATGAACCAAAAATGGAAAGATTAAGTAGATTGCTTAGTCTTCCCATCCAGATCAGGCCTATTTCAGATCACTCAGTATTAAGTTTTCTTCGGTTTAAAGTCACAAAAACCTACCCTGAATATGTTATTTAGATAGAGTGGTTCATAGCTGATCAGGCACTTAGAAGGAAACTCACCAATTTCATGGATGTCTCTGTCTGTATTTCATGTTTATAAGATGGAAAATAGCTTTGGTATATTTGATTAAGAAAAAAGATTATTCTGAGCATCCAGCCATTTTAGGATGTTTGAAGGACTTTTAATGTGAGAACAGATGAGGAAAAAAATCTTGGAAGGTTGTTACGAGTATGCAAGGGGAAGTGTTTTGGATAAGATAATGCATGCAAATATGTATTCTATAATGTAAATTCAGATACTTGTTACTGTTAGCTTGTATAACTTTCCTTATGGTTTAATAGAGATCTCTGTCCCTGAATCATGCAAACAAATGTTTGTTTTTTATTGCTTGTTAATGTACAAAATAAATTGCAAGAACTTTTTTTTTTTTTTTGAATACATGTACGTTCTCTTGGAGGAAAAGTAACTGTTTTCTCAATTAGTAAAAATAATAATAATAATGATAATATTAAAAAAGAAAAAGGAAAAAGAATGAATAGAACCACATTTTGTTTGACTAGAAATGGAAAATCCTGATTTCTGATGTTCCTGTCACTTGTAGGTTTGTGAGGTCACATAGGCAGAAATCTTGGGCAAATGTTCTGCATGCACACATTCAGTAAATCCAGTTTCTCTTAGGGTATAATCAGGCCTATTCATAAAATGAGTGCTCAGGCAAAGCAGTACAGTACTACCAGCCCTGCTCATCAATGCAAACGTTGCTGAAATATCTCAGAAATCTTGGGCAAAAGCAAAAAAGCTCATGTGCTGTTGAGAGGAAATGTTGAAGATGTAAAAATAGACATGTCCAAAGAAACGCAGTTGTAGAACAGCCTATCTGATATCAGCAACATCTGCTTTCAGCCTTGCAAATTGGAAACATGGCTTAGGGATAGAAGTTTGCTACCTATTTCTTTAAGGCCACCTCTTTTCCTTCATATTCCCAGTTACTAAGAGGATGGAAAGAAAAAGCTTGTCTACCCAGAGAAAGCGCACAGAGATCTAGCTGTGATTTTACAGAACATGAGCTGCTTCCCACAGGGAGATATTCCTAGTGCATCCTTGAGGGAGTCATATCATCCAGCTAAAGATGTCCCTAGCATAGACCTGCTTTTGTCACTGACCTGTCCTGAGGTTGGTCAAGTCAATCTCCCTGTTCACCTTTCCTCATTCTTTATCAGTTTTGCCTAAGGGAAAATGCACTGTAAGCTTGCTGGGACTTTCTAGATGCCATCAGCCGATCTAGACAGCAGCTTAGGCCTTTCACCGCTGCTGTCGGGCAACAGGTACACATATGCACACGCTCACAGATATGCAAAACATTCATAATATACATGCACACACGTTCTACCTGCTGGAAGTCTAGCCAGTGAGCCCATTCCTGAAAATTATGTCTAGTTTGCAAGAGAAACAACATTTCACGTAATCAAAACTGCAGGGATGGGAAACAGAAATTAATGGAGTTTATTAAAATTATGCCTGTTAATATTCTTATAGAATTCAGTAGGAACAAAAATTATTACTTGAGAAGGTGCTGATATTTAATTTATTCAAATAAACTGCCTCAGAGTTGCATTCACTTATTCTAATCACACTCGGTGATTAGACTGCTTCTCTAAAAAGATGAAATGAGGTGGAAAGGGTGTGTGTGGGGGTGTAATTTGTCCATCTTTTGAAGAAGAAATTCATACTTCCTTAACTTTTTGAAGGCAAGAATTTAGACACCTAACCCAAGAGAAGGATCCAGTGAGTCCTGAACGGAGGTCAATTAATTTGGAGTTTGGTTATTCCTGAAGAAGTCAGAATTGCCCTTTGGCTATCTTAAGGTTTAAACTACGAAATTAGGTAATGCTGTATTCTCTGTTGGTGTGAATTGCCACTGTTCTATTAAAGAATTTGGCCTATTTATTGTTACCGTTTTAAGCAAGTATCTGATGCCCTGACTGTATTGTCCCATCTCCTTATAAAGCTAGATCTGTGACATCCTACCTCTCACCAAGCAAAGCTAAACACCAATCTCTCTTAGAGTCTGCAGTTTTATCAGTTAACGGGAATTTAGCCATAGGCTTCAACAGCAGCAGACTGGAGCCTTGTATGTACATGTTGTAATCGTTCCCTCTAATTCTGGGGTGTTTGGTTGCAGATAGACATAAAGAGGGGAAGGAGAAAAAGATGAAAAATTATATTTTTTCTGGACTTTTCTGCACTGTCGTATACTACCAATTGCACAACTTGACTTAGGAAGACCTTATCCATGCTTTTTGATCAAAAATCAAAGCATTATTAAATTCATCATTCCAACGAACTTTACTCATTTTTCTTGTTTACCTGAATCTCTGGTGTTATATTAAACTTCTGTCCACACACTGGGAATACAATCGGATGTTAGATTTTTGTTAGTGTTCTGATTCCATTGATCCACAGAACGATTCAGGAAGTATCAGATATAAAATGATGTACTAATTTATCTCACTCTACCTTTCTTCTAGCAAATGGAGACAGAGCAGCTTGCCCCAAGGGTACTTGAAACTTTGCAATTTCATGTATTTGAGCTGAATAAAGTGCTTCAGCCATTAAATAACTGGCTCTTTCTCTCCAGATTTGTGTGAAATGCAAAGGTCATTGCATCTTACAAATGTAAAAATAATATATTAACTCAATGGCAGTGATAAGGGGATAAAAAAGCAGTGAAAACAAGATCCTCACCTTTTTTTCGCTTACCCTTGTGGAATGAATCAATGACTTGGCACTGTGGGCTGATGACCCAGATAACCGAAATAGTTTAATCAATGTTGCAGCTAAGATGGTGTTGAAAAATCTCCACACATCACAGAGCCATGCAATTACTTTTGACACTTTAAATCTCTAACTGCTCAGCAACCTATATGGCCAGATAATGGCTCTGCAGTGCATTGTTTATGCACTTGAATTGCTAATGCTTTTCCCAGTGGAATTGAAAGCCCAGTGTCAGTGGCCTGATAACTGTCTTGCCTGTAAAAGGATTAGGGATATTTGTAAGCAGTTGTGTTGGCTCGTTCCCTGCTGGATTAGCACGTTAGTTGGAGGGCACACTGGTGTCCATTAAAATGCTGAACCCGGACGGATGGTGTGTCTTTTTGTTCCCCTAAATCACCCGAGCTCAGTGAGCAGAACAGAGCCTTTCTTGCTTGAAAGTGGGGAGTGCGTGCAGATGACAACTAAGAGCAATTATGTCCCGATCCAACTTTTTGTCCTTAATGCTAGCTCCTGTGGAATATACGTTAGGGTAAAATGGCTGCTTGCGGTCTTCGTGAGTGTGGTACTGATGGAGAATCACAATTGCATTTGACTTATAGGTATGAGCAACAACAGTATTCAAGAATTTTGCCCTCACCTTCATTATGATCATTAGTGGGGTTTTACTTTTTCTCCCATTGGGAACAGTCCTTCAGGCAAATATCCAAGATGTGACTGAGACCGTTTTCCCGAAGCTATGTAAAGCAGGAAGGATGAACCCATAGGGTACTCACTCAGGGTCTGATGGCACTGTTGTTTATGCTAGAGCAATCTTCTTGGTATGCCAGCATTGAGATGAGTCCTGCTAGGATCCTGGCATTCTCATAGTTTTTCCCACCTCTCTCACTTCAGGGAGAGTTTTACTTGAGTAGGGCCAGAAAAAGGAAAAGAGCCACATTCTGACGATCACGCTAATTTTAAATAGCATTTTCTGTAGTGGTGCAAGCCTAATGACTTCTCTGTGACACATCCCCAGCATTGCTCCAGAGGAGCCAGGCACTCAAAACTTGTCCCAGTTGTACTACTACTCACAGAATAAGTTAGCTGGGACATCAGAGTCACACAGTATGCTCAGGATTTCATGACTGCCTGACAAGACTTTGAAAAAAAAATAACAGTACTTCATCTCCTCTTATTACCCTTCCTAGGCTCAGTCCTACTGGGTGCTTGCTATTCTTTTTCTGCAGTGCACTGAATCATGTGTTGAGCTTTAAATATATGAAAAGTTCCAGCAGTTCAAGCTAAATGTGTGTCCAAATGTTGCAATAAAGCTATGGTGTTCTGCGCTTCACAAGATAAAGACTCTTCAGAGGATCTTGAAATCTTTCCCAAGCATTACTTAATTGATCTTTGTGATATCTCTGCAACATAGGCAATGTTATTCCATTTCTTTGGACAGTAAACTGAGCTACGGCAAGGTACATGGCACGATGCATGTGGGAAAAAGTAAAGAATAGAATTATAATGTCACGCTACCAATCTCATGGTATAAGCACTAAACAATATTAACCATCAAAATGCCATTACATCTTCTTTCTGTAGCCCTGCAGCCTAGTAAATATAGTTTTTCTGTTGCGAGTAACAGGCTACAGGATTCATATTAACCCTGCAAGGCCTCAGGACTTGTCAAGTTTTCTGCAGACCTGACTTAGCCTGTCTGGAAGTCTGTTTTAGTTTGTAACAGCAATTTTTTCTAATGACTAGGTGGCTATTGCCTAATTTATTCTACTTTTGCTTATTGTTGCATATTGTGTGGTGCAACTGTAATTTTCATATAGACAGTGTTAAAGCACAGTTATTCTGCGCAGAGTGACTTTTTTATGAGCTTAGCATAATGATGTGGTGTAGAGGAGTATAGGCCTGGGATTAATAGCAGAGGCTCCAAAAGTGGGGATGCAGGATGCGTTGTAGAAGACTACGGGCATAACAAAGATGTAGGATGATATTGGGGATTCCAGGGCTATAAACAACTCAACAATGCTCAATTAAAGAAATACAGAACTGGAGAGGGAGGGCAACTGGTTTTAGGGGTAGCAAAGAGGAATCAGAGCAAACATCCAGCCTATGCAGGGCACTTCATATACGGTATATTCCATTGTAGCATGGAGTTGCAGAACACAGAAGAAAGAAGGTGTAAAGCACTGCAGAAAATGTAGGATGTATAATATATATTTTTGTCTGTAGTAGTTAGGTCTGGACCAGCAAAAATTCTTTGATTAGGCTGGTAAGATTTCAATTACACTATTAATAAATTCTTGGCTTTGCGTATAAGATATGTTGCCTTTTGCCCATAAAGAGATTTTGAATGTGATATTTTTATACTTTTGAATAACAGAATATATATAGAGTCCATTCAGTATGGCTTTTTCTGCAGTTTTTCTGTTTTAACTGGCTACTAATGTAGGAGACTTAAAACAATCATGTAAGAAGGGATAATTTCTCTTTCTTGAAAATTTAAGTAAATAACATCAATTTGTAATGATAGTTTTAAGGCCATATTTACATATAGCTCATTTTTAGAAGGTAAAGCTGTAATCTGACTCCACTAAGGATTAAATATAATATTTCCATTCAGACTGAAATAAATTTTTGCATAGACCAACCCAAAATTTATTTGCTTTAATTTGTTCCACGAAAATCTTTTTCACTGACGTTTTTGGTTCAGTCAATGATCTGAAATTGTTTTTTCATCCCTACTTTGTAACCCTATTTTGTTTCGGATGTGGTTTAGGCAAAGACTTCAAGTAATACAATTCTAAATGGTAGAGAACTATTCCAGATGGGTTGGATGAAAGAGATGTGGAATTTATCTGACCAAAATAGACTTCACAAAGACTAATTAAGTTACCTAAAAATAGGCATTTATGGTTGTTAGAGATACTCTGGGGTACTGAAGACATTTACATTCAGCTGGTAGATACAACACAGGACTTGGGAGAGCCAGACTCTTCTCCAGCCCCAGCTGGAGGTTACCACCAGTGTTCAAAATGGCACCAAACGCTTATGTGGAGATAATTGCATGTTATTAAGTATATAAATATTAAAGACTGTTTCTGAACCAGTCACCTTCACTCCCTTTTTACGATAAGACTCACATTTTTTTCCTGAAGTGGGGCCTAAAGTGGGCCAAGTGACTTGCACCTGAAAACATCCCTCTCTCTCCACTGGTATAGCCATAGTCTAGTGTAGCTGGTTAAGCCCCTGCAGTTGTCTTACATTAGGTGAGATGAACTCCACTTGCTGTCCTGGCTACCAAATTGTGTAAAATGGAGTTTTTGTCACTTCTGAGCTAAAATGTTAACACATTTTCACATATCTCCTCAAAAGCCCATCTGCCACAACAGTTACCAGGAAACACTTGAATAAGTGATGATAACCTTTAAGTGTAGCCATCATTCATTTTGCTTGTTCATGATAATCATTTTTAATAACTAAAGTACATGAAAATTATTTATTGCTTGATTATACTCCAATTCTTATTTTCTTCTGTAAGGCTGCTCCATCTTTCTGTTTATTAACTGTTTGGGTGTCTTGCTTTGTTTTGTTTGGGGCTTTTTTTTTTCTTTTTTTGGAAATATCTGATGACAAGGGTTTCATTACTTTAGGCATTGTACAGATAATGTGATTTCTCCTTGCGTAATATTTTCTCTGATGTGAAATAATACTTTGTTTTGTTAGCAGATTTGTTAGCTCATATTGTGACTGTACCCAGTTTAGGATCTCAAATACTGCAGGCAGTTCTCAAAGCTGGATAATCTGTTAGTCTGTACAAGAGTGATACTGTACGGTATCCTAAGCTTCATAGTTCAGTATGCTGGTTCATTACATGCCAAAATTACACAGTACTTGTCATCTATGGCAAAGAGAGTTTGGCTAGACATTTCCATAACCACTACCTTGCAGCTAAGTGGAGCTTCTGAGAAATGTGTTGTCTATCTAGGCTGTTTATCTCACTCCATTTTAAGAATGTGATTTATCTTCATAACACCTTTCCCAGGAAAATAAAGTTATTATTGTGAATATATGGTGCACAGTTATCTGTTATTTACCAGATATGGCATGGAAGGTCTAAAAAATTTTTAGAATTTAAGTTGGGGCTTCAGCTCCAGATTTGAACTGAATATAGGTGTCTATATATGCAATTCGTACCTAGTTCCTCACTATAATCAATGGAATTTCAAATAATGTGAGCCTGGAGAAGGAGTTGTCTTTGTTGTCCTAAAACTAACACCTATTGGCAGGTGAGCTGAATAATTCTCTGTACCCCTATATTCTTGCTCAAGGGATTCAGTTCCTACACACAGACCCTCACACATGCACCTGTTGCCACTTGAGATGTCCAGGGTATCTGAGATATATCCACGACGCTAGCAGATACGACACAGGATGTATATGAAACACATGCATTTCTGGAGTGGAGGCTGGAAGTTATCTGGAACTGCCCAGAAGGTAAACTACAAAAATTCAAGTGCAGAGTAGTGAAGTTAAGTATGAACCATAGAAGGAAGGATGTGCAGGCCTCCTTAAGCTATGAGGAAAGTTATGGCTTGATAAAAGTCTAGTCAAATTTGATGTTGTATCAGGCTTCAAACTTCCTATGTTTTCTTTTCCATACTTGTGGATATATATCATGCTAAATTACATAAGCACCACACAAATGAGGAAATAATTTCAGTTATACCCAAACTTTGAGTGTTTTGTTAGTCTATTATTGTTTGAATTTCAACATTTTTGCTGTGTCAGACCATTTAAGACCATTCTTACATATATATTAATACCTTTAAAAGGATTTTTTTTTTTGCTGGATATATAGTTGTCTGAGAAGTTATTTATGTATTGTGTTAAAATTGTCAATATTTGTCATGAAACAAAGACCTTTTTAGGGGGAGGGGGAAAACTTTCTTTCAATGTGGTGGTGAGAGCAAAGGAAAAGGGGAAGACTCTCCTGCTAATGTCTAGTTTTGGGAGATCATTTTGGATGGCTAACTAGCAGCCCTGCTTCTGCTTCCCTACAGTTTTCCTGAATGCCTTCCATGATGAATTTTTAAGAGGCTGACATAGATCTCTGCTATGCAGAAATTCTGGAGTGCAAAAAACATTTTCTAACACAAGTTTCATCAATACTTTAATCTCATAAATGCTCTCCACTGTAACAAACCCATGTTTTCAAAATAGAAAAACTTCTTTAGATGTTTTGTTAAATCATTCTCAAGCAGCCTAGTTAGAAGTTGCCTTTGAAATGACATTATCCATGCACCATGAGAAAATATTAAACTTGTGGTTCGAGGAAATGTTCTGAGATATAGTCACCTTGGAAACTGATTCAGATCTGCAGAAACAAGGAAGAAGGCGTAGCAAAACGCCTTGTGACCTGTGCTGGAAAACCAAGTGCTTTTGCAAAGTGGATTTCAGTCCTTTGTGGCTGGCGAGTGAAGAGAAACTGAACTCAATATAAAAGAAGCGAAACAAAAAGAATTACGAGAGTCTCATGGGCTTGAGGGGCTTGACTCATAATCATTGTGAGCCTGGTATTTACTAGGCAGTGTTTGTATGTCTTGTGTCCTCCCTGACCATGCTCTTCTCCAGCCTAGGAAGCCCTAACACCGGTTTTCATCTTCATACTCAGAAGCGCATTTTCATCTACTTTGGCTTTCTATCAGGGAAAATATGGAACTTTCTTTTGAATGAGTAGAGTTTATGGGTTTGATTTCTGCTTTTTTTTCTAAGAATAATTATTCTATGATTGGTGAAGCTACTGTGATTCAGCCCTGAAAACCCCTAGTATTTTTATTATTCTGCTTGATCCCTTCCACCCTTGAGATTAGAGTTCAAGGGCAGGTAGTACTAATCTTTTTTATTCCACTCAACACAATAGACATTCAGTGCTAACTTCTACTACAATACCAGTCTGCTTTGTTTTCTTTTCTTCCCCCAAGGAGATCAAGAGTCTTTGTAATTTAATAAGTGGGAGGGAGGGGAAAACAGGCACAGAGAGTAAATATTCCTTTTATTTATATTCTCCTTGATAAAAGACGTCTTAAGAGTATTAGAAGCCTCAGAAGCTATAGCTTGTTGATGCTTGTACTACAGTAGGACCCAGAAAAAAGAGGGAAAGTGAAATTTCTGAATTCTTCTGGAGATGAATTTGAGCTAAAGGAAATGAAAGTAAGTAGAAAAAAAATAAAAAGGAAATGGGAATGAGAACAACCAACAGTGTCAGAATTGCAAACCTGGCTTGCATCATGAGGAGAAGACATGGACAGCATGGAACAGAAAAGAACTGTGAAGTCTGGCTAAATGATGACTATTTCTGGATTTTCCAAGCCCAACAAGCACCTCTAAACCTTGTGTGTGTTGTCCATCACTGTACTTTGCACTAGCCTAGATGTTGGCTAGATGCTACTGTAGCACTGAAGATGATACCCTGCATTTGGACTGCTTGTAGAGGTGAGCTCGTTTCAAATTTGGATGTAATTCCAAAGTATCCCAAGTTCAGATTTTTGGGCTGGCAGAGCTGAATATCAAAAGTCTTACCTTATCGTGAATATAAAATATGTTTGGAAGCTATATCCATAAAGTTCAAATAATTTGTCATGATATATTGACCTAACATTATAAAAATTGACCTAAGCTCAAAACAAGATTATGAATTACCTTAAAGGACAATAAACTTTGATAAAAACTTTGGAGAAAAACAATATTTATTACAGACAAACCCAAAACAAAATCTTGTTTAGCAAAAAAAATTTCATGTATTGTCTTTTTTAACTTGTTCCACATTTTGTAACATATTCCTAACTCCTAATTTCAGAAAGGATAAAATAATGCAGATGTGAACAGTTGAAGATATATCAGAAAGTATTAAGTATTTCAGAAAGTATGAGAAAGTAATATGTGGAGGCCTATGCCTGCAATTTTAGGGAAGTGCTCTTTTTTAAGGAACTGCAATACCATTTACTTGTGGTACAGATAAATAATACAAAATGCATTCTTAAGACTCTCTGTGCCAGTAATTATGAGTTAATTATTTTCACAGAATGTTACAATAATATCTACTTAAATGCCTTTGTTAGAGTTTTGTCATCCTCAGTAGTATTAGTAATAATAACTGTTCATTACTTCAGCACTTCCATCTATAAAGCTAAATCCAGAAGAGAATCCCTTCTTCATACTACAGTATTATTACAGAATAAGCTCCTGAGTAGAGTCTGGATCACTGGATGTATTTTTTTCTGTCACCAAACCTGGAGATTCAGATGAAAAACAAATAGTCAGGCTAGAGTCTTTCCTCTTCACGTATTCTCAGCAGCAGTAAGGATCCTGCAGTGATACCTGCATGTCCTTGCTGCTAGAGGTACAGGAGTAAAACTAACAAAAACAGGCAACTGCCAGTCGACTAAGCAGATCTGGTTCCGAAAAAATACAAGGAGAAAAAAACTATGAAAAGAGGTGTTATTTTTACTGACATTTTTCACTCTTTTGCTAGTCACTCTTTGCAGAGTTTTCTTATGCTTGAATGATCAGCACTTGAAAATGTGCTGCATAAGTGTTGTTAGTAAAAAAATATGGATTGCTAGCTAAAGTGATGTTTCATGATACAACACACAAAAAAAGTAAACCAAAACTCATGAGGTTGAAAACACTTTGCATTGAAAAGTCAATGAGTATTGATTTTAATATGAACTATGTTTGTTTTATTTTGCTATCTTTATGATAGATTTTGATAGATTCAACAGAATAATGTGACAAACAAAATTGTAGAGGATTTTTCTCATTGGACTAACTGAAAAAAGAATAATAAAACAGTTACAGAGCTTTCAAAGATGCAGGGCTCTTGAGCTTTCTGTTAAAATGCATAGATTAAAATGTTGATTCTGCTTATGCTGGCATGTAACTGAGAATTAAGCTCTATCAAAACAGATTATTAAGCAACCAGATTAAGTGGGTGCAATATCTCTTTCAGTGTCGATGACTATGTCAGCCACTGAGAAAATACAGGCTTTTCCAGAAATTATGAGAAACAGGACATAACAGTCAGGATTTGGAGGCTGGGAACATCTCTCTGATTTGGTTGAAGGTGGAAAATCCTCTTTCTCCATGGTTAAAATGGATATCATCAGTATTTCCCTACCTTGCAGCCCTTTGCAAAAGTAAAAAGAGAGGAATTAGCATCTACCCAAATCAGTATGTGAATGTGAGTAAATGTGGATGTAAATTTAATGTGTATGGGTAAAAGTATGGTATGTGCCATACCTCCTGGTGCATCTCTGGCTGTGCAGCTGATACCTGCTCTCATGATGTTTGGTCAAGGCTGTGCATGGCCCTGCATGAATGTCCACGCTCATTTACACAGAACTGTCTGGGCAGCGCTGTAAGAAATCACTGCTGGAAGCTTCCCTTTGGAAAGTTAAACTTTGCTGTTTATCCTTTTTAAAATGCATTCTGTTCATTCATCTGTGGGAATTGTATGTTTATAAGTAAAAGTAGATTAGCATAATTTAATAAGCCTGTATCTGCAGAACACTATTAGTATCTCTAAAAAACATAACAGTCCACTTCTTTTGTCTGACCCTTGCTCATTCTGGAAGAAAAAAAAAAAAAGAAAAGGAAAGAAAAAAAAAATGCTGAAAATCTTCCAGAGGCATTTTTATAATAATTGTTGGGAATTGGGTAATTTTAAAAGATTAGAAACGGACAAAAAAGAAAAAGAAATATTGCCTGCTCACATGCAGAACTCTCCCTGTTTTGCGTTTTGTATCACAAATATCTGAAATAACTGGCAGTAGTTCTTAAGAAGAAAGTTAAACCAGGATAGATTTCAGTATTCAAGAGGATCTTTAGTGTTAGTAGGGTCTATTGCAATGCTCACTGAAAACACCAGAAGGGTTAGTGTTTGTTGTGATGCTCATAGAGAAGTTACTCTGTATTATAGCAGATAAAAAGCCTTTTTTTAATAAGAAGTGGTTCTGGGTTTGATTAAAGGTTCATATGGCCTAGTACTCAATCAAGTGTCAGGGGTAGCACTGACCACTAATGGGTGGTGTAAGAAGGTGTAAGAAGAAGGCATAAGAATGGGACAAGCGTCTTGCATGCTTTCTAGAATATTTTCCCAACACCACTGATCTGTGATTCAGAGGCTTCCTAAACCAGAATTTTTGTCTTTGCATTTAATAGCCTGTAATAGATATTTGTCTCATTACTTTGTCCAGTCCCTGTCTAAAAGTTCCACAGTTTCATTATCTGTTGATGCTGAAATTTGTTTTCCCCAAATATTCCTGTTTTTCCCTTTTCACCTTCTGCATGCCACGCTTGATTTTATAGACCTCTATTGCATCCCTTTCCTGCTCCTTCTTTCCCCAGGCTGTTGTTTTCCAGGGAAAAGTCTCCTGCTGTGATCAGTCGTTCCTTATGCAGATTAATGAGATGCTCTTCTATCCTGACTATACTTTCACAAGCAAGTTCATGCTAAATATCTAACTTTTTTTTGTTTATGTCAGATGTCTAACTTTTTTGAAGCTAAAATTTGTCAGAATGAACACCTACTTTTAGTTATAGCTACGCAAATACTGGGTACATCCTCAAGTAAACTGAGCTAAGGCTGAATTGACTAGGGATATTTATTTCTATTGCTGACTAATAATAGAACTCTGATATCAGAGTTACACCCTCTCAGGTCATAGCCTGCTGTAGGCAAGTAATTTATTGTCCTCTCTTAACTCAAGTATATAACTTTTGGCTCAAGAAACTGGAGAAAATTAAAGGTTTTTGTGGGTCTTCTAACTATGCTTCTGTCTCACTTACAACAACCTGTATGTACACTGATATTTAAAAGCATGGATTACTGACTTTTACTTTTCTAATATAAGTGTTTTGAGACTCTTGTTAGATTAAATATATATTACAGTAACATTCACTCGTGCAATTAACATTCTTTTGTATGAATGGGTAGTAATTACTCTTCACAGATTAATTGAGTCTGTTAGTTATCCAGATGCTTTTAGTCAGTCACATTTAGGGATGGTCAGCACAGGTTTTTTTGCCATTTGTTTCCACTGGATGATTCTGACTGTTTCAGATGTTACCCGTGCTGTTGAGATCGGCGTGGAGTCATTGTTCAAGAGGAGGCTGCAACACGCTATGGGGCATGTGGCTCCGATCCAGGAGCTGATGAGGAAGGCTACAGCTTACTTACTAAGGGTTATAACTCAGCGTGAGAACCTGAGCTGGAGCTGTTCAGCGCAGAAGGAGAGAGATTCTGGCAGTCGTGAAGGCTCTTCAGCGAGCCCCTTCTGCAGCTGCATCTGTTGACTTTCAGATCACTCCGTACTTAATGCCTTTGAGAAGGGGATGGTGTCTTGGCTAGTGATGCTTTAATAGCTTACTGGCTAGATTGCTTTGGTGTTGTTATATGTGAATACTGCCTATTAGCTGTTTTGATAATAATTTTTATTATTAAATCTAACTAAAAATCGATTTTACTGTGTCAATGTTTGCAAAGCTTGTGTTTCCATCTTCATTTTACAAACTGAAATAATGTTACATTCCCATCTTATTTATCTTGTGTGTTATTTATTGAGAGGCATAAGGCCAAATCCACAAAGAAACCTAAATGTGGTAATTCATAATCCTCAGCCACCTTAGGTTAGATGCTTATGATTGTCAGCCAGTCCGAGTTGTACAATAGGCTTCACAGAAGCCATCAAACTAAACAATGAACTGTCTTTCTCCCATTCTCTTATTAGACCCTTGACTCTAGCACAGCAAGTGAATGTCAGTAGGACCCTGTAGTAATGTTCCTGCCCAGTCTTACCTGCAATAGTCAAGACTTTTTTTCCTGGAAAGGGTCAGAGTTGAGTTGGTGTCCAGCAGTTCTAATTTCAAGTTTGCATTTGGACATGTCTAAGACATGATTGCTTTATTTACCTAAGCCCTAGCTGCCAGAATACTGGATTTAATGACTGATAGCCTTCCAAAGGATTAGCCTCATAAACCAAATGTTCACATAATGAGCATTACATTCTTGGCTTTATTTATCATTTATTGTGAGGACCATTTGTTGCAGGTGTTGGGCGTTCAAAAAGACAGGGTCTCTGTAAGTCCATCAATCTCTGAATGAGATGAAGAAGGCATAACTCAACTAGCAGGTATATGTTTTGGCTTCGTTGTGTATATTTTTGTGAAACAAAAATAAGAAAGAAGAACGAAGGTTGTTGGTATCTGCATAATCTGGAAACATTTTAGATTGATCTAAACAGCCCAAACTTGAAGTTTAACAGAATAAAAATGAATTTGTAATTTAAATATTGAAACAGGCAGCAGAGTGGAAGTGTCAGTTCCTCCAGGGGACATTAGGTGTCACAGATCATGATGGGGAACCTGCTGAACTAGTGCCAGATGAAAAGGGTGCTTATACATTGTGTCAGGAGCCACCACAAAGAGAGGGAAGAGGACCTCTCCAGCAGGCAGTTCATTCCACTTAAGTTAAACTTTTACCTTATAGAGGGATAAATTGCCTTCTGTAGGTACCCCTATCTCTAGGAGAATGGATGACTCATCTAGACAGGAGGCCTCTTTCAGACAGTTAAAATTCAGTGAAAGATGTTCTGGAATAAGAGAGCTGCCATATGTCTTCAGTTCTCCTCTAAACAGTACTGGTTCTATTCCTAGGCACCGTGTACAAGCCCTGAAGAAAGATGGCTAAAAAAAGGATTTTGACAACAGAAATATATCTTTGTTAATAAGCTCCTCTGGAAATCTGAATAATCTTCTAGGATGTCTTCCCTTTTCGTTTCCTTTCTTCTATATTAATTAATTTTATGATGATCACTGATAGATATGTTTCAAGTAAGTCATAGTATGGCAAACTGATTTATAGAATAAAACCTCTATTTACTATTCCTGGATCCTTTTTCAATCAATATTGTAACGAGTGTGCTATTTATACAGTTAGGAAGGCAGTTTGTCAGGGCAATCTCTATTACTTCTCCCACTCCTAGGGAAAGTATCTTTTATACTATAACTCCAGTATATATGTAAGAGCTCACATCTACAGCTTTAATATTTGTAGCTGGAACAAAATTTTGGTTTAGTCTTAGTTTACATTATTTTGTGTTAGGTCAGGCTCTATATTATCTATCCGTTAATCCATCAATCAATCAATCAAAAAATATATTAATTATTTTAACTGGGTTGATAACAAAGACCCCACCACTTATGGTTGTGGTGAACATTTTAGTCCTGAAATGAAAGGCCACTTCCACTGGATGAGAATATCTGTGGCGTGAGTAATAGGTTACCAAAGGAGCAACACCATGTTAGCCATGGTAAACATACTGCACATTTTCTGAAATTAATACTTAGTCTAAAAAGAACATGGTTTCTGTTTTTTGTCTGGGATCCATCTCAGCCTTTTTTTAAAAAGTTTTTAAAGTTTTAGAGCAAACTTTAGGAAACAAACAAAACAAACAAACAAACAGGAAGGTATTTCAAGCATCCTATCAAAAATAGCATTTGGAAGATGTGGTCCCCTACAGCTATTACGGTGCAAGATTAGTTTATATTGTTTGTCCATAATTTGTGCTTTTGAACAGGACAAATGCAAACCATGCAAAATAACAACTAACCTCAGCTGATTCACATTACCTCCACAACTGAATGACTTTGATTTCCAGTGACTGAAAATGTTAACAACTGGGATGATATATGCGGAGATGGTTCTGGGAGTGATTACCCTGCCTACCCCAGTCTTCAAAGAACGGTTGCTGCAGGTTGGTAGAATTGAGAGTACCAAATCCTCAACTCACACATTCACACTCTGGTGTATTAGCTCTAGCTGATACCATAAGTGTCTTAAGAGGGTCAGGTTCAATGTGTGTTGTAACAGAGTCAACAAAGTAAAACTTCCTAAAATGATCAGGTGAATTATCTGGCACTGGCAAATAACAGATACTGATGTTAGTGAAATATTCAGTTTAATCTTGTTACATTGCACTGAGTATTTTCTCTTGATAGGTGGCAGTAAGTTGTATGAACAGGTTGACTGAACATCAGGTAGCCAGGAATTGTACTGAAACATCTGTTTTTTCAGATATCCAATTAATATGAATGTTCATTAGCAGGGCAGTTCTCAAAAAGATATAGCAAAAGGTCAGGAGTTTTCCTGATATAACTGTATTTCATTGCCATAAACCCAGTCAACGAAAGAAAACCTCTGACTTTCCATCTAGAAACAACTCGGACTATATAATTCAGGGAGTATGGGTAATGGGACATGGAGATTTTGCACTCAGTCACTGGTTTAATTGAGCCCATGTCTGCAATCGAAGTAAAGCAGTGGTAGGTGCAAAAGGAAGTGCTGATTTCAAATGGACCAGAATACCTAAAGCTATTTTTGTCTTCATACCTAGTGGCAGATTTAGTATTAATTTTTCTTTTGCATTATGGTTTATGCAAGTACATGTGTGAGTAACATTTCACCTTGTGTTATTGAGCAGAGCACTTGAAAATTAAAGCTGGAAAAAAGTAAACAGGTGCCAAATTTCTTTAACTCCAAGGGGGGGACATGAGCAGCGGATAATTGGAAAAGCTCAGATTGGTCACACTGGAGCCCTTAAATCCCAAAGTAGCCATTTAAGCCTTATCTCTGTTGTCATCAAAATGTCTAATTACGGACTTTACTATCCCACAGTGAAAACTCTTTACCTAGCACTGAAGGAATTCAAATAAAATTTAAAAGTGTGAAAAAGAGAAGTGAAAAAGTGACTAGGATTTATCATTAATTAAAAAAATGAAATCTAACCTTCTGTTATTCTTTCATATAAATTGTTCTATATGAGAGAAGAGAAAAGACAGGAGTAGCTGAGCCTGCCAACATCTGGAATCCCAGTGCATTTGATGTCAGGTATACAAGTAATGCTTTTTGATGCTTGCTTTGTTGATGGCTATAGAAGATTCTTAGCTATTCAGAAAATTGTTGCAAAACATGTAGTAACATCTCTTCTCAGGGAGGAGCTCAATTTCTCCACTTCCACTCCGGGGTAAATTAAGGTGCTCCAATGTAAAAAATGTCCAAAAATATATTAAGGCTTTAAAAAGTCTTAAGTCTCTCTAAAAAAACCCCATAATTTAACTTGAAATTAGTTCATATTCTGATTAAAATTTGCACAAAAGAGTTTTATTAAGTTTGTCCTTTATTGCAGTAGCAGAATGATTTGAACATCCAAAGAGTCAGTTTCTCTTTGCTCTTTTTGATGAAGACGCACCTCCTGGCAAAATGGACATCCTGCACTCAGAAAGAAAGAATAAGGCAGCAGACAAGAAGGCACAAGAAACACTCTATGCCTCAGTGCTAAGGCTGTTGACTTATTCTGAGTTGGGACCTTGCTCCTTCAGTATTAGGCAGTTCACATTGAAGAGCTTTTGAACAAGAAAACAGCAGTTGTCCTTGTAGCCAAGAACAAAATACATGCTGAATGTCCCAGTCACTAGCTTGAAAAGTAAAACTCTGTCATGATCCCGATATGATTTTTTGTACCATGTCTCAACACCAGCTTCAGTAAGAGGTCTGGAAAATCATGCTATATATACTCTCATGTAGCTTGGTAGCAAACATGGCATAGGAAAAAATGGAGTTGAGATTTTTGTAGATCTGGATGGCACTGAAATAAAGACTCCTACTTCCTGGCTGAATGCATTAAATACTAAATTATTATTTAAAAACCAGGCACTTTCTTCTCCAGCTGCAAGAATAATCACATTTTGTAAAGGAGCCTGATCCTACTGGTAAGTGCTAAGTCTGCCGGTAGAAACCTCCTAGATTCCTCCTAGGAATAGGTAGGTACTAGTTCCCATGGGCCTAAGACAGAAGAAGGACATCTAGCTGAGCATAACAGGGCAGCTGTGGGCTTGTTCAGAGATTTAGTTTCCAGATACAGAAGAAATTTTCAAGCTAAGCAAAGAAGTGACTTCAAGAAGCAATGGCTCATGAGAACTTTTTTTAGATCACAGTTACATCACTAAGTAGTACTAGATGCCTTCTAGCTCCTGCTACTGAGTGTGCAGTTATATATCAGCTCCATAGAGAAATGAAATGTAAATGCCTGTCATTTGCCTCTCCCCCGTCACCCCTTTCCATCTCCTATGACATAATTTCCAAACGAGGGACGTATGCATGTATGCGCTGACCAGGGCTCGCGGTGAAGACGATCGGGGGATCTGGATTACCAAGGGATTATGATGTGGTGTGTTTGATCCATGCTACAGATATAGTCAAAGTTTCCATGAGAAACCATACCTTTTTGTAGCTAGCCAAGACCATTCATTTCTTGGTTGGACTAATCTCACAAATGAAACAAAACAAATGTCCTTGCATCCTTCTCTGTCCTGGCATTGTTGATTGTTTTTAATTTCTTTCAAACATATCACAAAATTTTAAGGTTGAATTGTTGAGGCACTAGAGTTTCTATTTAACACATTGTACAGTGATCAAAATGAGAGAAGCTTAACGCTTTTATCCACTGTATCTCTGCATTTCCTCTGCTGGTTGATGCATAGGACATTTTCTGTAAATTGAATTTAGAAGTAAAACAAACACAGTCAAGATACCATCAATTCCTCAGAAGATTTTCACTATAAAAACCAGTGTTTGCACTTAAAATAGAAGATACAGAAACTCATTTCCATTCCCTTTATCTACATCCAGGTGGTTCTGTCTGTGTTTTTTTTTTTTTTTTTTTTTTTTTTTTTTTTTTAAGTGAGAACAAGATAATGAAAATCAATTTCAAGAGACATTCTTTAACTATGAAAAATAAAACCCAATAACATCCTGTGTTCTTTTTTTTTACTGTTGAACTCTACTAGCCACTACAATGGAAGTTCATCACAAGAGAGGAATGCCTGCTCATATTAAAGAGGTGTGCTATCAACTTATTCATGGCACATGAAGACAAGAGGCAGATAGGTCACAATGAAATGTTAGTCCTGTGAGGAAAAAAAAAAAAAAAATCCAGAGATCAGGCATTTACAAATAGTTGGATATAGTATAAAGAGCTTCTTACTTTTTTTAGCCTGATCCTGAATTGGTGCCTTGATAGATTTGACTTCATCTAGGTTAATAATTTCCTCTTGTCTTTTTCCTGTCTAGGAAGTACCTGGATGAACAAAGGACTCTGTCCTTCCCAGACCAAATATGGTCCAGATTCAGGAAAAAAACTCATGTGTCCGAGTAAATTTTTTGCTCTCACCCATGCTCAACAGGGAAGCACCACTAACCTGACCAGTTTAAGGATGTACTTTAGCCCACAAAATTCCACAGGACTTGTCCTCTTGGAAACGGAACTGAAGCATATTGGAAATAAGCACAGTCTCATGTACTTCACACTATTACACAGAATGGTGACCACAAAAATCCCTTTTGGGCTGAATGTAGCCACAACATAGATGAGAAGGGACTGTGCTGCAGTAAGTGCTCCTCCATTATACTACATGGACTTGGTGCTGTCGCAGGTGCTGGTGAACATCAGCACTGTGCTCTCCAGTCTGTCACTAGCACCAGACTAGCCTGTCTGACCCCAAAATGATGATCTCACAATTAGTACACTGGTCTATGCATGGAACGTGGATTATAATCTTTTCTTTCTCTCATGATCTTCAGGTTATAGTGCAGTGTTTCTGTTCTCTGTCTACAACATGGGATACTATCATTTCCTTACCCCATAATGATTGGTCTCCCGAGTGTCTTTCCCTTTGCAGCCCCTGTTCTGGCTCTATGTCCTCTGAAAAGAATAGTAGATCATTTTTCTGGGGAGGCTTTCTCTGCATGGTGCTCCTCACTACTGCCAAAACCAAGTATTCCCAAATCATGGGACAAGCCACAGCATTCACAAGTTAATAGCTGTCTCCTGGACCAGAGGGACACTGAGACCTTGTTCTCTTGGTAACGTGCAGTGATGTTGGGTTCTCCAGTGCCTGGTACAATGCGAGGTCTGAAGGAAGCTTTATGCTATAGTTGTGACATTCATAACATCTCTCTCTTAAGTGTTATTTTTTTTTTTCTGGGCGGATGTCTAGCACAGCTTCAGCTTGTGCCACATCCTTTCATGTCATATTGTGGAAAGGGAAGAGGTGTTAATAGACTCTCCTCTCTATGTAGAACCAATTTTCACTTAAGGAACTTTATTAGTTCTATGATCTTCATCAAAGTTCCTTGTAAATGTCCACTGTGTTCAAGTGATATTTACTGTAGACACATAGATATACACAGATATGCACAAAAGTTGTGCAATCCCACCTGCATCATTTCTTTAAGAAGCAAAATGAAATAAATGCACAAAGCTCTTGGAAGTGTGAGGTGTACTCAAGCTATTATTCCCAGCTTTCTTTTTCTTTTGGTAGCTTGCTTCACTTGTTTGCTAAAAACTTATGAACATTCTTACATACTTGCAGAAACACAACTTTATGCAATGCATCAAACAGTATGAGGCTCACAAAACGGCAACAAAAGCAGGATGCGGCTGCAATACAGGCGGAGTACGAGGAAGAGTGCCAAAAGTCATAGAGCTAGCAAACAGCACAGTCAAAACCGGAGCCCAGAATTGCTGATTTCATGATTGCCACTTCAAAGCTACTAGTTCAAGCTCTCAGATAAGTGCTTTAAACACCTGCTAGTTCTAAAAAAGAGTAAGCAAGCTAGATAGACCCTTTTGTGAAAGTTTATAACAATGTCATTAGGCCGTTTTATGCTGTCACCCAGGTATTATATTTTCCTGCGAATGTGCTGAAGTGACTAAGGCAAACAAACAAACAGATACAAAGTGAAATTTAGCTTTATTTCTCTTATTATTACCCAGTCCATTTCACAATAGCAGAAACTGGAGTTTTGTGACAAATGGCAGGTAAATGGCTGTAGCTTTGAAGATGATTGATCAATCAACTAACTCAGATCATGTGTGTGCAGCAGTGGTGTAATTTTCTATTTTCTTTTGCTGGGTGAATCTGAGCGATTCATAAACATGTCTTCAGTGCAGACGAATTTCTATATTAGTTATTGATTTATCTGAATTCAGTATTTCTCACACTCTTATCCACTGGGAGCATTTTGAACTTAAAACTCTGTGTCCAATGTCTGGAGAGAGCTGGAAATTTCCAATTGCTCAAAGCAATACATTTTCCAAATGACATTTCAGATCAGTGGCTGAGTCAGTGCTTTGGTGGCATGTAGCTGTGAACCCCTGAGCTAATATCCACTGAAAATGATACTTCCAAGAACAGTATTTTTTCTCACTTTCATCTCCTCCGACTGCCTGCAGCAATAGCTGACTCACTTACCGATTAGTAAGCTGAACTCTAATGAAGCTGAAGTAAGGGACACTCAGTTGAACCTGTTTGCGTGTCAGTGCTGAATTTCACTTGTTATTGTAGTGAAAGCATATTGTCTTACCGTATTCATTGCTCTCATGCTGTACTTCAGGGCTGAGCAGGTACTGAAGCCTTCTGGAAAGAATCCAGTTCTAAATTTAACCACTAAATAAATAAGCTGGACATAGATACAATTACTGTCCAACAATACAGTGATAACTCTTCATTTAATATATGGTCCTCTTCATAGTATAGCATGTAGTTTTTATTTCAAATGAATAATTAGAGATAGGTTCTCAGTTTCACATTAATTCTGTATAAATACTGCCTTTGTTTCAAACTGTACTGCATTGCCTGAAAGAGCATTGTTGAAAAGCAACGTTTCATGATAGGCAGCCACAAAAGCTTTTGTAGCTTAAGGAGATGGCTTACTGAAATGCCTTTTATCAAAGACCTTCAAAATGTATATTTTGTGCTGTATATGCCTCCTTAAGGAGGTATGTTGTCAAGAAGAGTACTAGAAAAGGGATTAAGAGTCCACAACCCAGTGGTCAGGAAAACGAGGGTAGTTTACTTATCTGCTACAGTTTTTAGGCAGTCTGTAGCTTTTTATCGTGCTAGCATCGCAAACACAAAGGCTTTGATCCAGCAAAGTATATAAGAATGTGTTTCAGTACGAAGACAAGGACATGAGGAACCTTAACTGATTTAAGTGTTAAAACACTGCTGCATTCTGGAGGTCTGTGTGGGAAGGAATATTTTCCTTCCAATGTTCCCTCTCTTTGCTGAAGGGATGCTAATTTCTGGGTTGCCTGTGCCTTCACTGACTGCATATGGGGAAATGGAGACCGCTCTGGAGCTGTACTTTCAGAGCTGTATGTTTCTAATGACAAAATCTTTAATCTTGGGAACACAGCTGCTGCTTTGCCGATTTCCATGGCATCACTTTCCCTTCTGAACCTTCATGTTTTTCATGTTACTACCACTGTAGTGGCAACTACCATGTACTACCAGTATAGTAGCAACTACCATGTTGCTACTCTGTGTGAAGTACTTCTTCACCACTTCACTTATTATTTACATTTTCAGCTTTGTGCTGCCCGGGGGCACAACCTATGGAATAAGTTTCCCATTGGGGTAGGAACTATGCAAACTTTGAGCAAAAAAGACCTTCTCAGGCTAAGAAACCTCACTACCTGCGTACAGAAGTCATCAATACAGCCAGAATGGAGAGCCGGAGGAAGCCGGGAGTATTTCCTGGCATGCTCGGCAGCAATCTCAGCGCATCAGCAACTCGTTATTTATTTATCTGTTTTCTGTAAGAACAAAAGGGAGTTTTAAGGAGGACATGAAGGGAAAGGTAATTAGTTTCCCACAGACAAATCAGTCTTCCCCCAATCCTTTGTAGCAGGATGGGAAACAGAACAAAAGAAAGAGCAGAGTTGAAAATGTCACATTTGAAAGGTGAAGTATGAGGTAACGTTGTGAGAGTCATCATAAGATTTACGTTTACCCAGCACATTATCATCCCCTTCCTTTTGTGAGGGTAGACTATCCTTCAGACTTTTCTTGCATTTGTTCAGCTGCCATGTATAAGCACTTATGCTGTCAGCAACATCTAAATTTAGTGCACCACTGTAAGACTGGATGAGGCTTGTGTTGCATCCCTCTATACTTTTTCTTATGCATTTGTATTGGAACAGGTGGAGAAAATGGTTAGAAGATTGATCAGAGGGAAAAAGAGGAGTCAAAGAAAGGGCTTTGTTTCCATGGACTACTAAACATAAAGATTTGTAGTTGCTGGCTTTGTGTGCTTCGACTCTTACCACTTCGAGACAAGAATTGGCTTGCTGCACAGACATGTGAAGATCCAGGAGAAGCAAATTATAATAGCTTGCATGATTTTGTGAGTTATACCTAGCAACTTCTACAAGATCTTTCGCCCATTCACTTTACTGCAGAAGCACATATATTATTATGGGGTTTTTTAGGCTTTATTGTGTCCCTGCTTTGCTTGAGTGCTTTGTTTAATCAGAAACCATTTTTGCTTATTCTGTATTACTGCGTTTCTACCTAGAACTGTTGTTCCTTGGCTTATGAAACTTGTGGATGTAGCTTATAAATCATGAATCAGATAAAGTGCTAAAGAGGGCTTTCTTATTTTAATATCCCCCTGAGCCCTAGAAAAAAGCTCTTACACCCAAACTGACACAGTGATAGATCATATTTCACTCAGTCTTTGGATAGAATATGTCATCATCATTAATGGTTTTATTTCTTTCGAGCCTGTGATGTGTATGTGTTTGTAGAGGAAGGCTGGCTTAGAAAAAAAGAAAAAATAATGTTTTCATTATGTGTTTGGACAAGGCATACATTTTAAGTGCTCAGTTTCAGAATCAGACAAAACACTGCTGAGGCTTAAACGACTTCTTAATAGTAGTGGGCAATTTCAATGCACTTAGAAGTGACACTGCTTCCCTCGCCAACCGATTGTTGGAAGAAGTATCGTTTGTCAAAATGGTTTCCAAAATGTAAGTGTCTCACATACCTACATATCAAAGTCAATCTGAAACATTTTCCAAAGAGTTTTAAAGACACATAATAAATTTTGCTGTTGAATGTTCTGTTTGTGCCTCGGAGATCATTTACAAACCCATACTCACAGTGACAAGCGCAGGGTACTCAGAGTTTTAATTCTGGCCTTCCACTTGCAAGAGAACCAGCTATTAACTTCCAAATTGCAGCGATTTTCAGAATCTGTTGAGCTGCAGTCTTTGTAAACAACCTAATCCATCAGTAGATATCAGCACTGTATGGGAAAAAGGAAGAATAATTTGATGGCTATGGATAGGAAAACAACGAACATGTTGAATAAATTAATGGGAGATATTACTGGGGAAAATGTAGACCCTTCAGAAATCCTTTTCTTCCTCACCTCTAAATCTCCTCATGCTTTGACAATGATTATGACATGAATGTGGTTCCTGCAGTTAGCTTTCCCCTCGCAAAAGTCCTATACTCCAGATTAAATATCTTCATTTTCCCCTTAGGTTGTATGTAAACGTGGGAGGTTATTTTTTATAGTTTTCCACCCCCTCTTCCGAATTTTATGTTGAAATTCTGTACCCGGGAATGTGGAAAGATGAATCTTGAAATTATTTAAACCCTCCTGTTTTCCACAGAGCTGGAGTAACAGATGGTTTTGAACACAGCCTGATTTGAGAGGCCCATTTATTCAGGTGCTAGCATAGTTCAAGCCTATTTGTTTCTTTGTTCTCCCTCTAAAGCTATCTGTGGGAATGCCGGGAAAATATTAACACAGTAATGATGCTAATATTATCATTTTCTTAACACGTAGGACCCCATTGAGGGGAGCCGATTATGTTGGGGTTACTCAAATGTAGGCAAAAGACACATGTAACGTACAGAGAAGATTCATTCAGCATATAAAGGGCTGTACGTTAGGAACAGGGCCCAGAAGTTCATTAGAAGCAAGCCACTAAACAGCATTCAAGTCTGGGCTGAAGACCTGATCCTGATGGATTAGGATGTCCCACGTGAATAGTCTCAATCATATCAAGGATTTTACAGAAACAGCAATTCCCAAGATGGGATGGTGAAAGTCAGCAAAGTCAAAAAGTCAGCAAAGACTTAGACCTCAGAAGAGTAGGTCCTCTCTGAGCTTTCTCATGGACTTGCTCTATGACCTTTCGCAAGTGACTCAGCCTTTGTGTTTCCACGTGTTTTGACCAGCCTGTAAAATCACTGGAATCAGAAAAATCCATTACTGGGCGTGACTGGACTTCTGCCTACAGCAGGCAACCCTATAAGACAAATAGCTAAGCTGTGACCCAGAACTACAGAGCTGTGCATGTTATTACCTCAGCCATCTAGTTACAATTCCCCCTCTCACCAGTCTTCAAAGTCTTCGAAATAATAGGAACGAAGAAATATGAGATTTATTTCCATATATACTCATTATTACAGCAAAGACAAAAGGAAATCAATTCTGATTCAAGGTTTGCAAGTTCTGTTGGGATTTACATTGCCAGTAGAATTTTGCTATTAATGCTTACCAAAATAAAGATGCTGAAAGTCAGAAACTTGAAAATCCTTATGGTTCCATATTCAGCAACCTCTTTCCCTTTTTAAAATACTTCTGTGCTCTGTAATTCATTTTTTTTTTTCTTTTCCGGATAGGCCATGTATTTTTGCATATAAAATCTCACCCACATAATACTTGGCATTTTCTGTAAAATGGTGTAAAACCCCCAAAACTTTCAAGGACATATGTATATTTTTGAAAATGCATATATGTTTATACATATATTCAATTAAACTCATTTACAAAACCGTTGGTCAGGTGCAAATGCTAAAAATACTAATCACAATATCGATTATCGTATATTGAGAGACAACTCGGTTCTGAGACACACTGAATGAAACACAGGGCTCTGGCTGGTGAGGACCTACCTGCTGGCATGGGGAGCCCCTGTGGCCACTGACGCCAGGGAACCTCTGGCCCGTGCTGTCTCCTGACAGCTCAATGAAGATTCCTAAAAATTTTGCAGCACATCATAATTTGTAAATGGGCTTTACAGAATCAGTGGAAAGTGTTGTTCTTCCAGTGGTACTGGGGGCCTTAAGACCAACCTGGTGAAATAAGTTGGCAAGCAAGGAACAGAGGAAGAGCTGACCTCGTAACTGAGAGGTGTTACTCGCCTTACGTCTGATTTAGTGACAACGTAAAACAGACAGAGGCAGTTCTGAGGGTCACAGGTAGGAGGGAAAGTGAAATGATGGTCAGCTGTCTGTGGTAGACATGCAAAGCCCCCGACTGGATAGAAGTAATGAATTCTCCAGAGCACATAGGAATTTAAACAGAGTGACAGCTAGGATATGGAAATGGAGAGAAACAACCAACGGAAAGTAAGGTCCAAATCATCATCAAGGAACAGCATCGGGACCCCAGAAACAGCACAAGTACCTGGACTTCCATATGGCAATCAAATCTCCCTTAATTGTAGTTTTACTTAGTTATAGTAGTCATAAGTTGATGTAGTCTATAGTTGTTGATAATAAGGTTATGCCTTAGGGGTTATAGTGTGTCATTCGATTTGTGCTTCGAAGTAAGCCAGAATACCTATGCAACCCCACGGCAGGGACTCCTTTGCCACCTCTCTGAAAAAAAACCTTGGAGTGGACCTGTAGTATACCCTCAGTTGGCTGGCCTGACTCGTGAGTGTAGCAACCTCCAGATGATGTGCAGCAACTCAAGAAAACCATTGTCTTGGCTATAGTGAAATTCGTTTCAAATAATTTCCTCTTTTTAATTATTGAACTCAGTTGCTGCCTACTATTAAATTAGTTTTGTGTCTGTGTGCATGTGTGTGTGTTAAAATAGCCTCCAGAGACAAAGAGAAGAATTGGAGCCATATTTTGGTGGCTATTGTACAAACACTAGTATTAAAGATCACCTTAAGTAGAGCTGGGACTTGAGCAAAGCTCACCTGCAGTCTGCTGCAGGGTTATCATCTCAGGGTTGTCTTCCTCTCCTGAAGCATATGATGGCCCAATAAGTTAAGAGAATGTTATACTCATTGGAAAGACAAAAGGAGAGAAAAAGATATCTGGGCTATATGAAGCCCTTAGGGACCTTGTTTAAGCACAAGAAGAGAACTGAACAAATAATTAATTCTTGTTTTTGTGATATCTCTGGAAAAAAAAAGTTTTCGATGTTGCTTTTCTCAAGTTTTTTTAAACAATGAGTAAAATGCATTTTATTCCAAGATCTTTACTTGAATTTAGACTATATTTGATTTAGAATTATTTTGCAAGTGTATTTGCAAAAACAATTTTAGGAAAAAAATGCTATTGTTCTTTTAAAAATCTTGAATTTTTTTATATGCCTTTTAGATGGTTTATTTGATTGACATGAATCTGTATTATTCAGTGGAAATATTTGGGTCAAAAAACACTTCATCCATCTCTGCTCAAGAGACTATACATCCTAGAGCTGAACTCAGCTCAAAATAGTCAGCTTCTTTGTCAAATTTTATGTGGTTTTTTTCTTTTGTGTTTATAATAGCTTGCTTTTTTTTGCAAGCACTTTTTAATTTTAACGAATTCCCTGCAGTTATTATCCTTTTAGGATAACTAAGTGCATACGAGAATCAAATGTGCTGCATTAATCAGCTTTACTGAAGGGGAGAAAAGAAAAAGAAATAGAGCAGTGTCAAAAAATGCAGAAGGAGAAGCACTTTTATTAGGGGCATGATCTTTTATAAAGCAATCAAGAATTTAGATAGAATATTGCGTATAGGAACAGAACCAGCTACTCAAAGCAGAGAAGTAATTTATTTTTTTTCTCGTGTTTGACATTTAGAGTCACATAACATCGGTCTGTGACCCCAAAATAATGTATTGACATATCTTGGAGAAACTCCGCATAGCACATCTGGATTTTTTTTTTTTATAAGAGCTTTTCTTTCAAATACCTGCTGTACATTTAAATAGCAGAGAGCTATTTCAAAAATAATTGCAGTGGGTAGAAGCAAAGCTAATAATGGTACATGCAGATTCTCTGCAAAACAGCAGATGCAGAGGTTCTCAGGCTACCTGAATTATTTATGGTTAATTCGGCACATCTCTAGTAATGTCTGAAGCTTTTATAGGTCTCTGAAGCATATCTGAGAAAAATGCACCCATATTCATGCACCTGCATACTTTTAATTACAAACTCTATGGATTGTGTGACTGAGTCATTTAGAACTTTTGGCTGAATCATTCAGAGAGTAATTTGACATACTTTGTGCTGTGGTTTGCAAAAGCTTCACATTTCTTTCCAGGCATATTCATTTTAATTCAATGACTTTCAAACATGATGTGATTCAATAGCACAGAAACATAGGAATCACCATACCGTCACGGATCAATGTTCCTTCTATTCTGTCTTTGGATCCAATTCTCCACCTGAACCCAGTAACACAAAATCCTACCAAAATCAATGCGACTCCGCACTGACTTAGGATGCTCAATAACTAAGCTGTTTGTAGGGCAAGGTTCTTAGATATGTTCAGAAATAAATTTCTCAAAGGAAAGAGAGCCCTTCTGTAAATTTTATGCACCATAGAAATTAATGTTACTTACTTAATGAATGCTTTCCTTTAAGAATCTTTTCTTCCTTGTGCATACAGAACAACAGTCTGAAATTTGTAGGTGCGCACATTAGCAAAAATATTATATGTGAAGCTGTTACTAAGATATTATACATAGCTTAACGCGATATGTGAAAATCTCCAGATATGTGCAATGAAAAGCAAGTATTTTGTAGCTCAGAAAATAAACACTCAAAGCCCTGCAGTGAGTCGATTTTCACATATCTAAAATACAAGGATTTAGATTTGGGAATCTGGATGAATCCTTCCTGATGAGTAAGCCAGATTAACCTTCTGTTTTCTCAGTGGTTAATTATCTATTTACCTTTCATAGAAACATTTCCTGTACAGGATGGACTTGGGATTTAGTCAGCCCAAGAGCTTCATCTGTTCGTGTGCAATTTTATTTTATTTTTTACAACAAATACTTCTGTCTTATTTCTACAGTTATTACACTGTTCAAGAGCGACTTTTCAGATTATATGTTATTACTACAGTTTTGTGGCTAACAAAGCTGAGTCACTGAGAGTAGGACTCCATTATGTCTGGTGCTGTACAGATGCAGAAGAAACAATTTCAACTTCAAAGAACTAGAGCATGAGAAGTATTTGTAGCAATTCGGGTACAAGATCCAACACGAGTAATCTATTTCCCAAAGCCACAGGAAGTTAGGACTGAAAATCCCAACTACAAATGGGTGTAGTATTTTGAAAATTTGCAAATATTAGTGCTAATAATTTCCTTTCTAATTTTTTTGAATGTTCCATAATTTCACAGTATACTTGCCTGATGTAACAGATGCTCTTTACCCTTTTTTTTTTTAAAGCGTAAGGACCGAAATGCAGCTTATTAGTCAATATTAGAGGTGAATTGCTGCCGCAGTCTTCCATTCTGCTCTAATTTGTCCTGGGTGATTTCCCACTGGTCATCTACCTATCTATTTGGAGATTTATTTATTTGTTCATTTGCTTTTTAATATTGGACCTTTGTCTTTCTATTCTTTAGGTCTTTGCAATTAAAATGAGGACTTACTAGCACTACTCTACTTCACAGAAAAGATGTGGAGATAAAGTGCATTAAATATTTTGAAGTGCTTAGATAACACAGTTTATGCTATCTGTAAAGATATCTTAGCAAGATATTGCTTTTTACATACATATTTCTCTGCTTTACACAGCAATTTGTTGAATGCCAAAAGGATTAGAAATCCCATGATCTGAAACTGAAGATATGTGGCCCTAATTTTGTCAGTAATTGCAATGCAAGAATGCTTCACAGTAACCTAAGTCTGTAAGCTTCACTAAAAGGGATACTGGCCCTGGATGCAATCCCTATGAAATCCTCTATTACTTTACTCAAAACAATCACTGTTAGCATTCCTAGGCTGAACACAGTCCAACTGGCTTTCACCCATAGTCTGGCCTTTACTGGACCAGTTAAACGCTTCTCCCTCAGCTGTCAAGATATAACAATGCTGAAAATATTCATAAAATAATATCATGATAGATGATGTGAACAATCCTTCTTGCTATCAGTCCTTTAAAATACCCAGCTTACCTCAAGCCCTCTGGTGTCATCTATAACATTATACTACAGTATGTAACATAAAACCAATCAGCAATTTTGACACAAGTGTTTTGCGAACATAATCCTCCAAGTATCAGAAAGCATCTTTGAAGATCAGCACCTCCAAGTGCCTTAGCCATCCTTAATAATCTCTCTTCTCTTTCAAAACATAGGCTTTCTGTGCGCGCAGAAAGACCATAAATGGCAGCCGTTCGCAATGCTATATAGACAAATTACTTGGCTGATGCTTTTTTTCTCTCCTGAGCCTACTCCAGTCCATGACTGCTACCACCACCTCCCTCACGGAGTCAACACAAACCTGACAAAAGTTATTAGCTGAGGAGCTTTTGTCTAGTTCACCGCTCACAGCTTCTCAAACACATCTTGCTTTTGGGTGCTGTTATTCTTGGTTAGGGTGATATGGGTGCCACTACTGCTAAGAAAACAAATATCACAAAATTACAGTCATGCTATTCTAATAAATCTGCCAGTTTGCAAAAGAAATAATGAAAAACAGGAGAAAAAATGTAATAAGGTAATTTCCCTGAGATCTGAACTACCTTGCAATAGAAGCATTTCTGATTTCCCTTAATAGGCAATTAGAATTTCTAAGTAGTTTCCAGTTATTGAAGAGTAACTATGAGGTTTTTAAAAACTCATCAAATAATCAATACAAAAGAGAAAAAAGTTCA
Organism: Dromaius novaehollandiae; assembly: GCF_036370855.1. NCBI lineage: Eukaryota > Metazoa > Chordata > Aves > Casuariiformes > Dromaiidae > Dromaius > Dromaius novaehollandiae. The sequence continues at coordinate 162,722,652 of NC_088099.1, forward strand.
AATTTAGAGGACTCTAATGGATTCAAATAGAAGCCAAGATGTGCTCAAACCAGGATGCAGGCTCTCTCTTAGGAGACTTTTTTTTTGACAGGCAGTGGAAAAATATATGTACAAAAATGTGTTCAGTTATTCACAATACTGTAACCTACTGCTTGTTACAACTGATATTCAGGTGCCTAAAACGTAGGTCTATGCTGCCTAAACTGTGCTTCCTGCAGAATCCCTAAACAGAGCTGGTTGCTTTTGAAGGCCTCCAGAGGCTGATCCTGATCTCCGAAGGAAGCTGCTGACTTCTTGTTTTCTGCACAGAGGACCCTAGCGTCATCAGCTGAACAGGGTTCCAGTTAAGCACCAGCCAAAAGGAGACACTGGAGGTCTGTCCACATCCAGTATTCAGATTTCCCAGTCTCCTTCTGAGAGTTATTTTTCATGCAGTAGAGCACATCCTTTTACAAAAGGTCTGCTAGGGGAGGAAGAGAAAGGTGATGACTGGTTCGACACAGCAACACACAGACATGAGGACTCAACCTAGGTCTATAAGAAACTAAAAGTTACCTCAACTGTAAAGCAGAGATGGAAAGGGAACAGATTAGTTGCCTGACCACTGATGTTTATGGACATTTAAGATACCCTTGGCTATGCTGCTTGGCCTCCAGTTGCCATGCCAAAAAGGTGCAAGCCTCTCTCGCTTCTTGTGTTATACCCACCTGCTCCATGAGTATTTTGGATACACATGGACTTCCCAAGCTGCAGTGCATGCCTTTTTTTAGGCAATTGAATTGATCCCCAAGTCTTTATATGAGTTCTAACTGTAAAGGTTGTTATTTTAATACCTCTTTTATTTGAATGCTTTATTCCTGCTAATGAAATAAATCAAGCTTTGGGTTTAAGAAGCTTGTCTGGTCACTATGTACTTCTTAGCTTTTCAGCTGATCTACTCTTTTGCTTCTCTGACAGTATTACTTACACAGTTATTACACTAAATATCATGGGAGCTTAGGCATTTAACACAGGTGGAACCTTCACAGAGATCTTTAAATTTAATCTTGAATAGAAACCTGCTTTAGGTATGAAACTTAGTTGTCCTGGAAGGATAACAAGAACAGATACATGGCTGTTTCAGATCTGCTAATGGGAGAACTGTGTAATTTCAGCCTAGGACAGATGAAATACGATTCCTAACAGCGAAATACATTAGGAAAGAGAAAGCTTCCTGCACATTTGTTGGATGGGAGTTGAAGTGTGGGTCAGAGTCATCTTCTGTAGTCTGAGCTGACAAGGCAGTTGGGGATGTGGTTTCTTTATTTGTGCATGTATGTGTGTGTGCATGATTTCTTTTTCATTTTATATTCATAAAGTCAATTTCTTTCATAAAAAGTTATGAACAACCTCAAGACTCTTCCACAATTAACTTTATCATCCAGCATTGCAACACTTTGACCACAAACACTGCTCTGCCTTGCACGCTCGCACAGTGGCTAGACAATAGCTTGAATCTTTATAGTTCTACAACAAATATCTTTTCTGTTCATAATGCGGAGAGAGCATCAAGGTAAAAAAACAGAACTGGAAGTAATGAAGTGGAAAGAAAAATGTGTGCATACATTTACACGTGTCTATGAATGTATATACTATGGAGCTGAAATGCTTCATTAGCTCTTAAAGACTATAGAAACTTACAGCTCAGAAGGGATACATCGGATGCAAATTACTTACAGTCCTTTTGTGTAATACTGTCCTTTTCTTGTTTTAAATGTGGGCTGTACTTGTAAAGCTGTTACAGGAGTTCATATTTTTCTGAGTTTCTCTTCTCCCATGCTTCTGTATTTTGTAAACAAAACAAAACAAAACAACTATTTAAGGCTTTTTGCAACTACTATTTTACTTGGAGGTGAAAGAATTTTTTTTTTTTTTCTGGCTTTTGATCTTTTCAGCACACCATGTGTTTTTCTTACAGCACTGAATTCAAAACCAGAAAGTGCTAAAGATGCACTGAGTCAAAACTTAGCCTGGGCTAAGCTTTGCTAAAGTCTTTCTCAGGCGAAATTTATGTGATCTCAGTTCTCAAGAACATGCTCTTGAATTTGGCTTGATTAACTTTTATTTAGTGTTATGAAATCTGATGAGTCATATTGATTTTCAAATCTATATCTCTATCCCTTTTATTCCTCCTATTACCAGAAGCATTAATAAACATTAGATACTGATTGCTATTGTTAAACATCTCATTGCTGTAGAAACTGATTCTTGTGATTAATTAGACATATTTCATGAAAATCATAGCATCTGATAATTTTAGTATCTTATTAACTGTTTGACTGGTAAATTGATTTAACTGTGCTAGGCTAAATTAGCTGACAAATGCAATATATCAAATGTGCTTTAACTTCCTCCTATACTATTCAGATATTAATAGTGTCAAATATTTTTCACTCAGTTTGGGGTAAGAGGCCTTTTGAGTTTTGTCATTTGACAGGAGTAAATTAAAACACTAAGGCCATGGTTTAGACACTCTCAGGGGATTTCTGTATCTCCAGTGACTATCCAGGGAACCTTGGGTGATTAGATGTTCATTACAGTTAAGTATACAAATCTGTGCAGAAATCGTTAAGCCACACTAAATAACCTTAAAATTCTCATTCCCCTTTCAGAAATCACCTAAAATTCACAGATTATCGCTGTCATTTATTTATTGATTGATTTAAATCAGACCCCTCTGATTGTAGTTATAGGTTGGGCTCCTTCCCCACTCAGTCTTGGCAATACAATGTTGATCCAAGGGCCAGAATGAGACCAGAATTTATTCATCATTTTAGTTTCCTGAAAATGAATATGAAGACACTGAGCTGCTGTTCTTCCTGTCCTGATTCTGTAATGGAATTAAAATAGAACCATACTCAATGAGGTATTTTTTTGACAGGAATTTTTTTAAAGAGTTCATTTTGTATCTAATTAACAGCATTAGAGCTGAGATGCTCTTCCAGATTCATATTAACAATAAAACTGTGATATGCCTACTGGAAATATGCCTTTGCCAATTTGCAGGGGGAAATCAACAGAAAGCTATTTTTCATTACTTTTTGCTTGTCAGGTAAAATGGTATTCTGTTGGTCTTATATTTTACATATGAAGCATAAAAATCACAGGTGAGCATTTATTTGATACTGTTACTCCTGGAAACTTTTCTCTCAATTGCCAAGAGGAAGAATGCTATCATTTCTTTGGCAAAGCAAAGGAGGCAGACTTTTATTATTTCTGCTAACGAAGGGGAGATGTTTAGACAGATCAAAAGATAACCAGTGTATGTCTGAGTTATTTAGGTCCTAATTCAGCTGAGGGCATCAGCTGATGGAGCATGATCAGAAACTCTGCGCATCCCTAGGGAATTGCCCTGCTGAAATCAAGCTGGAACACTTTTAGGGATGACCCAGGACTCTTAAAATGGAATCGTGAATGTTTGTTCTTTGATACGGCAGAAACAACCACTTCAATGTGACCATGGCTAACATGAAAACTTGATATGGAGTTTAAATAGTGTTTTTCAGTGATTAAAACCTGGTTTAGGATGTCATTTGGGTCTTGTCTGTGAGTTGCTTTTTGGGGGAGAGGAGGAGGACAATACAATCCTTCAAAAGAGAAGAGGCAAATGCAGACTGCTATTTGCACATGTTCCCACTCTCATCTTCCTGCAGTAGAAATCTCCGGAGAAAAGCTTTTTTTTTTTTTTTTTTTCCTCCCGAGAGTTCTGACACTTCCAGATAAAAAGAAAGCAGGCAAATTCTGATGACATACACATTGGCAAAGATTGTTCTATGTCCTTATGTCCCAGTTCCCTGGTTGGCCCACTAGGGGCTAACAGCTCATTACATATACCAGCTCAAGACATCATTCCCCTGGGTCTGTGATCTAATGTTGCAAGTTGGCTGAGGTGGACAGGAGCTGGTTTTCCCAGCGTATCAGTGGGGTTTTTTTTTCAGATTTCAGGAAACATCCATTCCTCACTGGGAGAAAACTGAGATTCTTAACATATTTTATGGAAGAGTAAAAAAGACTTTTCCTTCCAGGATGGTTTTAGGATTTTGAAAGTGAAGGACCTTTGTATTCCTTAGTGAGGAAAGGGTTTGTATGTAAGTCTCCAATTTTATATGAATGACCTTACATATGGGCTGTTGATTAAAAATTGTCCAAAAAACCCCCACAGTCTGCTTCCTCCACAAATGCATGCTTCTCCCCATGTCTTCAATATATTTTATGGAAAAGTTTTGGTTCTAATGAACTAGCATTTTATGTTGAAAAGCCCATTTTCTCTGAACTTTTAACCGCGGGCAAAAATCACCTCTCTGTGCGTCACTCCACCATCCTCAGGAATATTTCTTTCTGCTTCTGAAGTATCAGCCATCTTTACTTCACTTTGTTGACCTGGTAAAGAAGACTCTAAACCTATACTTAACCCAAACCTTCCTGCTTCTGTTTCAGACATGAAGGATATCTGAACCCAAGGCTGCTGCTACTTTTTTTTTTTTCCCTCTCCATGAGTTACAGCAGTAGGAGTCAAAAAATGATATCATGTTCCCCAGAAGACTGTGATTTTAGTCATGGATTGAAAGCCTGTTGACAGCCTGTCTTGGATTTGTTATAAATAGCCCTTCATTAATGGTCTCGTGTAATGTGCACAGATAGGTTCAGGTGTGAAAAAATAAGGATCTCCACCCATTTAAAATGGTCTTTACAGGATCTTTTTTATTTTCTTTCATACAGTCTTTCCTGAAGGATTCAGAAATCAGGTTTAATTCAAATGAATGTTAAAGAGGCTCTCTCACTGCTGTATCAATGAATATTTGTATTAGTCAAACATATTTGCTCATCCATGATAAAAGATTTATTTTCTTAAGGCAGAAACATGCCTTATCTGAGCTATTTAGTATTATCCTATTCCTAATCATGGAATGAGGAGGATGGAAAAAACAGCAATATGATATCAGTCTGCTGTCAAACACGTCAATGGGAATGTCAGAGTGGCTCTGAAATACGTTATTGCTGTGAATGGAAGAAGGAAACCTAATAAGCCTTAGGAAAATTTCGTGGATTTCTGTAATTAAAAAAAAAGAAATACTGTTGGATTTAACTTTCTGGATACACTGGTGAAAAAATATATCACAAACAGAAAGGAAAATTAATTTCCAGTAACTGTGTGGCCTTCACCTTTTAAAGAGGATTCCTAAGATATGTTGACTTTAAGTTTGCTACACAAATATTTCAACAATAAACTGCAAATTTAATGTGCAGAAAGAGAAAGTATTATAGATGTGCAGTGCTATTTAGGCAGTGTTGAACTAGAAAGTACTACAGATGTGCAATACAGTTTTGATGGAGAGGTACTTGCACTTGGCAGATAAGCTGGGTAAGTCTCTTGTAATCTTAGTGCAGGAGTACTGGGGCTGTACCAGATTCATCCAAACAAAATTCTGTGTACATATGAACTTGCTCACACCATCATATCCCTCTTTTTCTTCTTTGTTCTTATCTTGAATGAATCTGAATCCTTCTTTGGACTGGGCATTTAAGAAAAACACATCTTTCATTCTGAGGGGAAAATTAAGCATATTGAAGCCAAGTCGCTAGTTTTGTCTACAAAAGGGGAAGCGTGCCATCAGGTGTTTGGCTTACCAAGGAGATCTCCAGTAACCCGGAGTACCCAGAATGCCAGCTTTTGTGATTTATGATGCTTCAACACTAGCAAGTGTCAGAGTGATTTTGACGTTCTGGTTTTCAGACCGTTTCTTGTGTTTTGCGTAGCAATCTAGTGAGATTGTCTGCAGTGTCAAACTGTGAAAAATAACCACTAAACTTCACACACACATGGCTTACGGCTTCGGTCAAGCTCATTAGAAATTTTACAGGAACATGACAAAGAACATTTAAAATATTTATCTGTGGAACCAGGCCTTAAAGGGAGTCTGTATACATTAATCTCCTGTAAGAAAAAGGACATATTAGTGCAAGAAAACACAACCCGTTTAAGGATATCAGCTAAGATCTACAGCCTAGCTTAGGTAATCGCCTGACAGGCCAGTTGGTTTGAAAGTTTATAAAGCCAGGAATATTTAGAAGCCAAGGAAAGTTATCAGCAGTTTTTCAGCCAGGGTTCATTAGGCTATGCTTCAGTTAAAAAAAAGATATTAAATGTCAGAAAATCTAGTGGAAGACTTCCAGGAAATACACAACACTGAAGAAAGCCTTGTGACCTCTAACTTCAGAGGAACAGTGACCTGTGATCTTCTCTTGTGGGTTTCACCCCAAAAAGCGATGAAAATAATGAATGCTATGCAGATGCTACACAGAGATGACTTTTATTAACTTCAGTGTGGTATAAAATGATTTCATGGTATAAAATGAAATGGGAACTCCTCTGGTATAAATTCTCATAACTGTTTTGAGCTGAATAACAACGTTGACTCGTACCAGTGCAGAATCTCATCTCATGTCTCTGAATCGCTATTGGCATGTGTTTTGTCAGGTCCCTATGGCTGCAGCTTGCAGCACACATTGTAGACGGAGCATATTTAGCCATGGGACAGCATGAGGTTTCCCACTGGACTGCAGTGGATGGTATGGTACTATGCAGAATAAAGCTTTCTAGCTAACATCAATATTTATAGTTCAGCTTTAGTGTAGCTAGAGTTAACAGTTTTATTTTACATGTGAACATAAAACCAGCTTTTCTGGTCAGACTATAGGTCCTTCTAGCTCAGTATCATTCTCTAAAAGTGGCCAACTGCAGATACTGAGAGAAAAGAGTAAGAACAATTTTGTAAAGAGGTGTTTGAATAAGGAAGTTAAATTTCCGTATGGTCATGACTGACCTGGAGAAGATAAATAGGAAATGATAGTTCATCATATCTTCCATTTCAAGGACAGAATCATCCTTTAAAGTGGATGCTGAGCAAGTCAAAAGCTTCACACACTGACAGAACAATTGGAAAAATTAAAGGAAGAAAAATTTATCAAAGCTGTTAAAAACAAAGAAATCACCTCTGGCTCTGGAAGTCTCAGAGCCACAATGTTCCCTCTTATCCCATGGCAGCATAAATTCTTTAAAAGAGACCTTGCCAAATATCTTTGGAAATCTCAGTACACAATATAGTACACACAAAAGATATCTAATAAGTTCTCTCATGAGAAGTTTGTTAAGATGCTTTAAAAAGCAACAAATTAAACCACGTACTTCAAACACCGTTCATTCAGGTAGAAACAAACCACAGCTGAGTTGAAGCAAAAAATCATCTTTGAAGCAACCAACTGAAAAAAAAAAAAAGTTGATTACATATTTCCATTACACCAAATTCTCATGACCTCTGAAAACTGAGGGAGCCATGCCTGTACCACCACAGCAAATCTGTAAGACTCTGTCAGGTCTGTAAGACTCTGTCAGGTCTAGCAACCATTCAGAAACCTCCCGTCCTTTTCTAAGGAGTGGTGTTAGCAGATTTCACTGTCAGATGTTTAATTCAAGCTCACAAGCTTAACCAGTTTTTTGTCTTCTGCCAAACTTCATGAAGACAGTCTGGCTGCCACCAAGGAGGAGACACTCAGTTGCTCTCAGGCTTACAACTCAAGCAGAGTTTGGAATGATTAACGCATGAGGAGACGGATGGTGTAGCACCTGAGGCTGATGAGTCTGTCTGCCAATGCTGAGACTTAGAAAACAATCAGAAAGAATGATTATTTTCATATTTGAGAGGTCATCTGATGTAATTGCTTGTAACAAAGGCAGCTTAATCATAGGAAAGTCACATATAAGATAGTATTGTATCCCTCTGCTTTTACAAATAGCTCTCAGGTAAAAATAACACTGCCTTTTCATTGCCTGAAAAACTTCTATGAATTACTAATTAAAAACCAATTATTTCTTCTCCTCTCCATACTCATTTCTCTAATTTGCATTTTAAATAACTGAAAACATTATCACACCTTCATACAGACCTTTATGAAACTCTCTAGTGCTGCTGAAATCCCAGAAATTCACTCATAAATCACGCAAAACTCACTTATCTCAGCAATTTTTTTTCCTTCTCAATGCATTTGAATGCTATTCCATTACCTCTGAACACTTACCTGGAAGCCATTAGTCCTATAGCATCCATTTCACGCTTAGCCACTGTTCAGGTTAAAGTATAGAAACACCCTTGAGGAGTTCCTTTGAGCCAAAGAGTTTTAACAAGAAAGCAAAAAAAGAGGCTGCCTTATTTTTGCAGAAAATTTCATTATTTTCTCCCAGCTGTACACAAAGCTGTGCATGCACAGAAAGGGCACTGGCTCAAGCCCTCCGTAAATGTGGTCATCTTTGATTTCATTTGAGCCAGGACCCTGCTAGAGGCAATTTAGTGGAGTTAGGTAGGATTACTGGTAAACTCTGCTGTTACTTTTTCTGCTGCTGCTCCCTCCAGTTTTCTATGCATATGTTTGGCTCAGGGATCCTTCCCCTGCTTTTCTTCTGTGCTTATTCTTGGTTTTAGAAGGTTTCATATCTTTCCCAAATCCCACCTCTTCCCATCGCTCTTTCTGGGGAAGGGCCAGGAGTAATACCTGTCACCTTCTCATATAACGGCGTTGTTGCAACCGCCTTGTTTCATCACCCTTGGACATAGCTGATATTTCTTTGATAGCGATGGAACAAATTTATAGCAGTGGAGGATTCGCCCCTTTACAGATGGCTGCCTTTACTACTAGATAAATATCTCACCACTGCAGTCCCACATCTGGGTCCAAGTGATTCTCCAAATTACATAAATGTTAATTCCTTCCTGAGCTTTCTTTTGGAAAGAATCACCAACAAAATCTAGTCATGGCTCTGGGCACAGTTCATTGCATGAACCCCCCAACTGCCAGGGCAAATGAGATTATACCAGGTTTGGATCCTCCAGCCCAAATCCTGCAATGCTCTCAAGCAGCCAGCATAATTTCAAGCAACACCTTCTTCACTATACTGAGGATAACTTTATCTAGAAGAGCAGAAGATATAGGCAAGGGCTTGCTCCCTGACCCTGAAGGCAAGCGGCACGGCTCTGTTGATGTTCATATAGCTAATCCTCTCCTCCCTCAGAACAGAGCAGCCTCATCCATATGGCCTACAGAGAAAAATCACAAAACATATGTGAGCACTGCCTGAGAAAGTGCTAGTTGGCATGGGCCAAAACCATGCCAGGGACTATGATAGTAATTAATCTGTGGTGACACTCTCAGGACAATGTTCAGACTTGTGCCCTGGCTCTGATTTATCAGTTAAGATGTAGCTGGAGAATATGTGGAGAATTTAAAAGAAAACTTGGTAATAAATGCATTTAAACCCTTTACAGACCAAAACTGCTCCCACCAAATTCTGTATAAAACTGTATACCTGTGACCCACTCATGCCGGGAGGTGTGTCTGCTCCCAGAAATCAGAGTTTAGGAATGAGCTGATATATTTCCCAGCCTAAGCACAGGTGTAGTAGACTGGAATTCACTTTTTACTTCCCTTCTTTCTAAAATACAGGTTTATTAAGTTCATAGCCAGGGCACAGAGCAGCCATTAGATGCCCAGGAGCAAGAACTGTATTTTGCAATCCTGGCACCTATTTTCGGAAAAAAAAAAAAAAAAAAAACCCTACTTAACAGGTGTTGAAGACAGTTATTCTAGAAGAGGAAGCAATATAGAAGGAGAGTGAATACCAAGGAGATGATGTATCTGGGAAACAAGGACTAGAAGTTCTGTCACAGCACAGCATGGGGGTTGTGTTCACTTTTGTAGCGAGATCTGCATGCTGTTTAAGCCATTTGTGCCAGAGTGCAGCTCATATATTGCAAGATGTTGTGGCATATTGATCCTCCACACTTGAATAAATGATGTGCATAAGCTTTAAGGGCATAAGAATGTCCAAAGATGCAGGCAGAGATTTGAAATTTTTAAACTGACCTTCTTGCCTAACTTCCCTAAGAAGCCCATATATGCTTTAAAACTCGGTCCTCCATTATAGCACCACCATTATTTTTGCTCCAAACAGCACAGCAGACAAAGCTTTGCCTTCGATCTGAAAAGACAAGTGTGGGCTTTGCATTTCTTTCCATGGTGCCGTTGAAGTTTTGCTCACCCAAGCCCTCCCTTTCAGCCCAGGGACTTCAGTGTTTTCTCACAGGAGCCAAAGAGTAATTCCCAGAGGGTCATAAACTTTAAAACAGATATTGCAGCTTTTAAATGCCTTAGATTAGATTGTGCATTGAATTACAGCTGGGAAAGCAATTCCATCCTGTAAAACATTTTGATTTTTTTTTTTTTTCTGTTCCTTCATGTGGCGGACAGATGAGTGAACTTTTGCCTTAAACATTTCTTGGTACATAAGGTGCAAGCAAACCATAACCCCGAACAAGCCATCTGTTCCCAGCGGAAACAGGACTGAGCTGCTGCGACCCCTGAAATGGTCTCCCTGCGACCACCCAGGACACACCGAGCCTGCGCTGAACCGGACCACGATCGGACAGAGACTTTGGGACCTGGACTGCAAATTACTGCTGCTTAACACAACTTCTATAAAACTTGCTTAGCCGCACTCCCTAGTTCAGTGAGAAAGGGCCCCAGAGCTGGTGCAGACTGGAAAGATAAGGGAGTTACAAGCAGTTTGCATTCCTATGCTTCACACTCCGGGAGGGAGGATGTCAAGGCTTTGAAATAAGGCCTGCCAGGACCTTGGGAAACAAAGCCTCCCCTCACTGCTGAAACAGTGTTAATTTGGGGGGGGGTCTGGATTATATCCTCCTCGTCAGGACCTTGGAAGATAACACCTACTGTCACTGCTGGGGCAGTACTAATTGCTGGAACAACGCCTGTTGGTCAGGGCCCTGAGAAAGAAGGGCAGAGCCCGAGGAATCAAAACACATCTGTCAGCAGAAACCGCAACAGTAAAGATAAGGGAGAAAAGCAGCCTGCCTGGGAACAACGATGAGACCCAATAGGGAGCAGGAGACCCCAGACCCAAAAATTACTATTGGTCTGAACTACCGCGTGAGGGGTGGGAAACTTAATTTGAAAAAGCTATAATTGCCCAGGGATTTCTTTGTTTGGGGTCCCTCTTTGGAGGCACCCAACTCGAGCTGTAACTACTGCATGCGTGTCATTCTGAACTTTTCAGCGGGAACCTAGGGTCGGACCCTGCTCGAGTTGTAATTACTGCACGCGCATCGCTAAAATTTACACCCAGGGTGAAGAGGACAACGAGACGCCGCTGGATCCACGGGTGGTGATATCTCTTTCTCTCTCCCCCTTTTCTCTCTCTTTCTTTCTCTCTTTCCTCCCCTTCGCCTTCTCCCCCCACCTTTTCTCCCCACTCCATGGAAAATAAAGTTAAAAGGTTGTATGATATTTGACCGGTTTTAGCGTCTTAATCTTGTCCTTGGGATCGTAACGAAACCCCCCCCCCCCCGATATTGGATCGGGACACTTCATCAGGAAGATAACAAAATTTTCAAAGTTTCTCATGGAAAGGGATGGGAAAAGGCCAGAATGTGCATCCTTAGAGTAATCTTGGGCCTAGGGATCCAAGAATTTATCAAAGCGTGAGGAAATCTTGTTTTCAACTTCCTACTTACCAGTCACCTGCACACCTAGTGAATAATTTCATTGTCAGATTGATGATAGGTCTGCAAGACCTTTCTTCATTCATGTTTATCACTAGGAATTCAACCCTAGTCCTGAGGAATTCTTCCTGATAACAAAGTCATCAAGAGTAGGAAGTTCTGCTTGCAACGATCCATGTTGTGATGGATCTGCTGGGCAGTTTAACCGAAGCACAGTCAGCCCAGCAAGAGGAACAGATAAAATTTGGGAAAAGTGTGTGTCTTGATCGCATAGATCTTCTCAGACATGTTACCAGCTGTTGGTTGTCTAAATCACTTCTCCTTTTCTTAATATATCTTTTCTTTTTAGCTCTGTGGAAGTGCTGCTTTCTACACGACTAGACTGAGTCTGGACAGATGGAAACACTGTGGGTGCTGAACAAGCAGCCTCTATAGAGAAGCCAGCAGCGTGTGAAAGTTTGGGAAGTAAGTTCTCCTGCTGCTGTTTTTTAGCAATGGCAATAATGTACCTGAGAGACTTAGTGACTTAGTGGTACTTAGCAGCATAAAGAAGGTAAAATGATCTGGCAAGGCATTAAGTGAAAGCAAGCATATGAGCTTTGCTGTTTGTGAAAATTTACAGTTGTATATAATAGAAGAAAAAACAATAAATTAGAGAAAGTGGTCTGTTTATCTCATCTATGATAATAGAATGGATTCCAAAAATGAAAGTTCCAGTCACTAATGTTTGCAGGAAAAATTCAGTCTGGCAAAAACAGCAAGGGGATAAATGTTGAAATGGTTGAAAACGACATTTCCTAAATGGAAAAAAAAAAAAAAAAAACCCTCCTGAAGTTGAAATATATGTTGATCTGTAGGCAAAAAAATGCAATCATTAGAAAGAATCAGAATCAAGTAAAGCATGATGAAGCAATTCAAATGCATTCTTACAGCTACCCCAGAAGTTCACAGATTTCACTGCATACAGATTTTCAAGATTTAATTTTAAGGCCAGTCTTGAGAAGGATTTTTTTTTTTCAATCTCGAATATTCTCAAAGGTAATACAAAACAAAGCAAAACAAAAATACTTACTAGTTTCGTTTGTGTTTCTTTCAGTTGCAGAACATTATACTCATTTATATGCTAACACTTGACATATATCATGTACAAAAGCCTAGCTGCCAACTGCTGTAAGTCACTCTGGCTGACACTGGCAGTCATTGGCTTCAGTTAAGTAATGCCATTTACATCAGTTGAGGCTGTAGTTTAGGAGTCACTGTATAAATCGAGAAATACTCCAGTAAAAAGTTCACCTGTGACTGCATTAGATAGATAGGGGATGAAATGGCAGGACCCAGTAACTGCTGTTCTCATTAGTGGCATAGTCCATGCAACCCAGTGTCAAGAGTTTACCAGAAGAGGTGCAATGTTACATTATAGTAAAATATAAGGCTGTGTTAGACAGTTGCATTAGGTGCTCCCTGCAGACTGTCGGCTCTTGAGTTGTTGCTTCAGTCTGGTAGATCAAGGCAGCCCCACCAGCACTGAGCAATCCAGCCTGGGGAACGGTCTCTCTCGTACACCTGCTAGAGACTACTCTGGGAAACAAGTGTAGAGAGCGCAAAATTGCCACCGAAAGCTCATCATTCTCCAGCAAGTTATCTTGCATCTGAGTTAGTAAATTTGCCTTGGTGATTATAAGGATAATAGGAAGAAACCAAAGGACCTGTGTGGACTCAGCTGTGTTAAGAGTAAGCTGCTGCTGTCGTATTCCCAGGGTAACCATGGGGATATAAAACTGTTAGGCCAAATTCCTTTCCCCTTTTTCACCAACTCAGATCTGGATAAACTAAATGCATTAAGTGAATTGTTCCAGATTTCAGCTAGTGAGCTGTGCAGCATTTGGCTTCTTGTGTGAGAAATATCCTCCCATCTGTAATTGTTACCATCTGTTTGGTATTCAGGGTGTAAAAATGTAATGGAGATGAAGTCATATTTCATATTCTTTTCTCCATTTGGAGGTAAGAATGAAGCTATAACAGCCTGTAAATGCATCTGCTGGTGATAAGATAGTACAGCTGGAAATGGGATGCTAGATTCTGCATGGTTCAGAAAGCTTCTGTGTGGAAGCTGTTAGACCGCAGTGTGTGCTGGTATTCTGTGATCCCATGAGATGATTGATGTATCATATAAATAGAGGGACAGACAAGTATTTTTGCTGGTGTGATAGGAATAGGAAGTGCAAAGTGTCAAAAATGCCCTGAAAATAACCATTCAAATTTATGTAAATTGCTTAATTAATTGACCTCATTTGCGCTTGCAGATTTCCTTTGCATTTTCCTTTGTGAATTAGTTATTTTTCATTGTACAGTGAGACAATATTCCAAGGCTAATTAAACCCTTTAAAGCTATAGGTTAATATCCAATTCTTATGTAAACACATTTATAAACATTAATCAGATCCAAATTACCCATTTTATAAATACTGTTTTATTCATTTACAGCTAATAGATGTACTGCCTGTATCTATTCTGCTGTGGGCTCAAGCAGTTCACATTAGTCTGCAAATGTTATCTGTTTAAATGGTATCATGCTGCTTACTTTTGCGTGTATTACCCAGTGGCTCTGTTGTTTTATGATCTGAGGAAGGCTGTTGGGTAAGGATGTATTTGGGGTGCCAAGGCCAAACCCAAGGACCCTGAGTCTAGGATCCTTTTGGTCACTGTGGTTGATACAAAGATGGTCTAGAGGGAAAGACTATGCAAGAAGCATACGTGGGGTAATCTGATCCTTTGGTAGAGAGGTAAAGCAAAGGAGCAAGTTACCATATAGTAATATGTAGCTTAAACTTTCAATGAATTACCTGCTTTCTGGAAACTCAGAGTTCTTCTCCTGTGTGAAATGTAAACTAATTTAACTTATAGTGAAAGAGACTGGAACAAGCCTTGACACATGAAGTTTAATATCCTCTCCAAATTTTTCTGTTAGCATTAGCTTTCTAACACTGGATAATCTCATTTTTAACATAAAAATCCCATCCCCTTTGGAATTTCTTCTGGTTCTTGGCAAGCAATTGCAAATACATGGGAAAGAGGGAAATGTATTTTCCTCTAGTAGGCAAAATGCATTTTCTGTTCCTTATTTGAATAAGTGGTGAATAAATGTTGCTTCACAAATAATTAATTCTACATGGAGAAGGTGGAGGGAAACTGTGGATATTCATGCACAGAACATATGGTGGTGAGTTCAGTTGTGTGATAATTCATCCTCTTGCTTGAGCGGCTGTATGTAAATCTTGACAGCTTGAATTGCCATCATGTTTTTGCTCTCCGCTCTAATTTGCAAGACATGAGTTCATCGTGGCTGTGGCTGAGATCATGTCCCAGTGTGCTAGGTGCTGTACAAATGCAGAAGGGCAATGCTTCCTGTCATGAAGAATTCAGAGTCTGTGTTCCTTATATGCGTAGCAACATGGCTTGTATTTTTCTAACATGGATCTGGGTTAGTTATTTGTTGTCAGCCTGCCTAGTCACTGAGTGCCCCGTTCTGGTAGAATTTTTACTCCATGGGTGCTGGTAGCATCCCTTTCGTCAAAAACCCTCTACATGCTGCTTATCTCCTTATGGCAGGTCACTGCCAGGGATGTTGATTAGGCTGGGACTATCCCTGATTCCTGCAGCATTTTAGATGCATCCCACCAACTTTCTGCTGTGCCAGCATTATCTTCTGTGGCTCTATAGCCTCTTTCTGCTCTCTCTGGCAATTTTTGCACTCACGATGTTTTAAATGAAATTTCTAAGTAAAATTCCCTGCGATGCCATAGCCAGTGCTTTAGTGTAATCCAGATACATGTTCTGTGTTGTTCTTTTTCTTTTTAATTTAATTTATAACTGCTCAAGAAAAGCAATCAAGTCTGGTTGGCATGATTTGTTTTTCTATAAACTCACACAGCTTATTCCTCATAGCTCTGTTACCCACTAGATGGTTTTGGTTTATTTTTATATTTTTCTTGATATTCATCTTGTTACTCATTAGGGTTGGAAGTTAGACTTATCAAACACTAATTACCATGGTCAAATGCTGGAAGACTGATGCCATGTATAAATCTTTGGAACCTCTCCACAACATATTTTAAATAGCTGTCAGTAGTTCTGTGTATTTACTATCTAATTCAACTGAAATCACTGAATACATATCATCCAAACCATTGATATACTTTTACTCAAAATTAGGAGGTTTCCTTCTGTTTTCATTTGCTTTTATTCCAAGTCCATGGTTTATTTTCTTGTCAAAGATAGACCTAGGTCTTCATTAATGGACCTGTCTTTCCTTCCCTCTCTCTCTATTTATATCTATATATCCATATATACACAAATATACACATACAAATACATATACACATATCTATTTATATATATACATACACAATCTTGCTTCCTAGACAGCTGTGTACTGCATGGTAAGTAAAGCATTTATGAAAATCCAAGGAGACACGTCCAGCAAAGGGACTGTTCTGTTCCGCTTTGACTTTTCCCCTCCACTTCATAGCTAACTGCACCTGTCTCAGAGGATAGTCTCAAATTTGTGGGCTTAGACTTATTTACTGTGAAAAGGCAAGCAAAAGCAAAATGTTACCTATAGCTGTCCTCTGAAAAATACTGTCTTAATGAAATACAAGCAAAGAAAATCCAGCTGAGGCTGTGAGAAACAGTGGATTTCTGTGCCAGAGGGTTTGAAAGACACTGCATTCTTACTTTCGGTTTGTAGTCTGTAAGTTCATACTCAAGAGTTTTGTATCTGAGCTCTGTTTTCAAAAGGGCTCAGAAACGTAGCTCATCTAAAAGTACTGCATTTGGCCTTGCTGCGCCTTTGTAACCACAAAATCAACTGCCTGGTGTGACTTCCAGATGACATTGAAAATCCTTCCTGGCATAAGCATTCCTGGACAGGTTTCAGCCAAAATCTGGCATAGGGCTGTGCCCAGAATATGTGCTCAGGCTGCCTGACACAAAGCCAGAAGTTGGCCCAAGATTGCTGAAAGCTTTGCAGATTATTTCTGGTTTGTTAGGAAAATGTTGCCCAGCTGTAGCCATTATGGATGCGTTGTAACAATTATTATACCAAGTGAAAGAGTGTCCTGGGAGTGTGGAAAGGATAGAGGGTACCTTTTCATCTTGTATACAACAGCAGGACAGGAATCCAAACTCTATTTAGCAGAACACTAATTAAAGGGACTTAGTATTCTCTCAGCCAGAAGAGAGTAGCCCAAAGAAAGCCTTCTTGCTGGTTCAACAGCTGGTTCCCTCAGACATTTTCTCCAGATGGGTTGCGTTTGTATCAAATGCAACAAAACCAGCCATGTGGCAAGTATTTCTTAGCAGGGTAACGAGGAGTATCAAAATATTTTTGTTTCTAAAGGTAATAAAAACACATTTGTTTGAGAATTGTAGCCTGCATCATCGCATTTTGCATTTGTCATTGCATAACATTGTTTATTCTTTCAAATTTTCATCGTACATCATTACACAACAGGATGAGGACATGTTGTTATTTTTTTCATGTGCCTGTGTTGAAAAGTTTTTTTTCTCAGATGTGGAAAAAAAAATGCCCATATAATTTGTGAAATATTCCTTTTGTATGGTATTTTCCATGGCATGTTAAAGAGGAAGCATAGCAATGTGGGTTGTAAGGAACCTCTGGAGTCATTTAGTCCAGCTGCCTGCTTGGAGCAGGGGTGTCATCAACACCAGGATCGATGGATCAAGTCAGCTAGGCTTAGCTTGCCAAAGGTGAAAACCTCCGTGGATGGAGGGTCTGCAGCTATGCTATCGCCTGTTCCAGTGCTGCACGGCCTTACTAGTGAAGTGGTTTATCTTAGTGTCCAGCCTGAACCTCTCATGCCGGGCCATTGCCCTTTGTCTGTCACTATGGAGGATACGTTGGCTCCATCATCTCAATAACTGTTCTTCACATAGGTGAAGACTGAGCTTAGATTGTCCCTTTTCACCAGACTACATAATCTGATGTCCCTCAGCCCCTCAACCTCACTTTATAGGTCCTGTGCTCTTAAGTATCTTTGTAACCCTTTGCTGCAGCCTCTCTAGTTTCTCAACACACTGTGGGAGATAATTGTGAGAAAAATGCTAAGAAATTACATTTTTGTTTTTAGACAGCTTCTTTTTTAAAGAACTCTTAGCTTTTAAGCAGCTCTGTTTGGCAGTCAAAATTCCCATCTATGTGTCTCGATATGATTCTTCTTTTTGAGCAAAATTTCTGCTTTGCTCTTTTTTTTTTTTTTGATCAGTCTAAATAACTATGACATTAAATTCAGCATATTGAGGCTGAATGCAAGGAGAAATTTCACAGCAAAGACAGAAGATTATATGTGGCTGCCAGTTACATTTTTTGGGCCATTTAAAGATAGAGTGCAGAAAGGTATGAGCTTATTCTTCTGTTTTGGCATAGAAGAACGACTGGATGTCTTAAAAGGTTGCTTCCAGAAGGCAATGCTTCAGGGAGTACACAGCATATATCGAGCAGGTCTGCTCTGTGAAAGGTTATCGTATCACAAAGGCAGTGTTTCTCTCACTACAAGTATGGCTTTATGAAGAAATCTGAATTTTTGTGTTAGCAGCCATGAACAGGTTTTGGGATAGATATGCCTTCAGATGATCATATTCTGAGAGGAACTCGTGCCAAGATCCGCTCTGGTGACCCCATAACTAAAGGGCCTTAGGTTAGCCACTTTTCCTGGTCACAGCCATAAGACAGTAATTTCCCTCTGGACTTGACTCCACTCCAAGGAATACAAAGAAAATACACACAACTGTACTTGACCTTTTTCTGTTAGGCAGGAATCAGGCAGCCAAAGGGGAGAGTGCAGAACCTTATGGGCCAGATTTTTGAGTGCTTATATAGTGATGAATGAGGTCAACAGAGCTGTGTGGATGTACCTTGTGCCTTTGTATTTGTATGGTTTCCCACGAGAGTTCACACTGTGAACTCCCGATCACCAATCTCATCTTATTTAGGTGAGGTGCTGAGGCAAAGCAAAGCAAAATCAAGGAGAACAAAATAGTTGAATATTATTGCTCCAGGGGGAAAGGAAGCAATGTTGAGACCCTGGCCAAGAGTGATAGTAGATAGCCTGTCTACGACAAGAACAACTGAGGATGCTAATTCCAAGAGGAAGAAGAGGGACCATTAATTTGCTTTGAAGTTAACTTACTTTTTGCACAAAATTTCTCTTGTAGTTAAATAAAATCCAGTGTAACAGGATGCAAGTGAGGAATGGAAAAGATTAAAGTTAAAAGCTTTGAGCTTCTAGGATTTTTTTTGTTATTTCATCCTTTGTTTTCATTCTAAATTGGAGTGAAAACAAGTATCTTTTAAATTTCTTGAATAATAAAATAGGATTTATTTTTTTTAAAGTTTCTAAAATGTCTCCATGGACTGTTTTTTAGTTTATGTATTTCAATCACATTTGCATTGTGTCATGGCATGTGGTCTAATGCTGTTCTGTACATCAATGTAGCTGGCTTGTGGAAGTAACTATCTGGTTTTTGAAATAACAATACTATCTATTTTCCAAATCATAAAGGGCAGCTGCTGTTATTAAAGACTGAAATATCTTATCTCCTTTGATGGAACAAAGTGTCTTTTGTTTGTGTTTTTAATCAAAATATTCAACATTTTCATATAAATTGTTTCATTATATTACAAATCGAAGACTCTCTAATCTGGATGTTCAAGTGCTTCATTATAGCAAACAGGAAAGAAGTTGATTATCAGATAAGATAAGTTTTTTTCAATCACTACTAAGTAGCAGATGTCCTTAAGTATTTTAACCATGCTGAACTGAAATATTTCAAATAAATTTCATATATTGTGGTATGCCAGAAATGGTAGATAATATTACTTTGAAACACCATGAAATAAGGTTAAAAAAAAAAAAAAAAGAGGAGCCAATATATAAAAATTCTGTAAGCGTTATACAGAATGTCATGGAGGACTTTTTGTTTTCTTTTTTTCCCCCCAGAACAAAAACAAGACCCAAAATAAATATGCAAACTTTTTTTTTCAGACATTTTTCTTACTCCTTACCTGATACATGCTTTCTTCCATTTTTTTTTTATTAATACTGTTATGTATTTCTAAATACTTTGATGTGGGGAAAAAAAATCAACATTTATGATTTGGACATCTCCATTTTTGCACAGCTTGTCAAGAGCTGTTTGTGCTATTCAAATGATAAAAGTAGTTTCTTCTCGCCATGTGGTCTTCTTTATGAAAAGGCAATTTACTTCTACATGAAAAAAAGCAGGTACTGGGGTGATCTTTAGCTAAGAACTTTACTTACATGGATTATTCCATACTATGAATTGATCCAATGGTTCACTGTGAGCTACATGGTAAGAACACAGAGCGAATGCAAATCGTCATCAGATGACATGCAAGATTCCCTTTTATGCATAGCACAAGGGACAATAAAAATCTGAAGGGGCCAAAGGGAAGGAAAAACTGCTCTCTGCTGCTCAGGAAGTGCTGGTGACACCTTGAATTTTGAATTGTTGGATAGTGTTGTGGCTCAGCAGAAAAGCACCAAAGTGCTGCAAAGCCATGAAGTAGCCTTTCTTTATGTCACAGTAGAACTAGGTGTCAGAAGACAGTCTTCTGGTCAGAACTTGTTTTTTGTTTTGTTTTGTTTTGTTTTTTGCCCTCCATTTTTTAGGTCATTCTTCAGCTCCCTTTGCTATTCTGCTGGGTGCAAGGAGGAAATAAAGCATAGCAGAAAAGTGCAGCAGTAAAGTCACAATTTTGTGAGTAACTCAGAGAGAGTAGCAAGTATTCACTTCGAGAAGATGTGTCTGAATCCATCAGTTGGGAGGAAGAAGCAAAGCTCACAGAGAAAATGTATCCATATGTCACTAGTTAATGGGAGGTTATAGTGAATCATCCACTTCTGTTCTGTAGACTTGTCAGAAAGCAAATTGATTTTTTTTGCTGTGTGAGAAGGTGATAGCATACCATCATGTTGTGATGGCTTTGAAGAACTGTGTTCCATGAGCCTATGGAGCTTTTTCATTAGTTAAGGAAAATCAGGAGTTCCTCATATTTCTGTTATTATGATGTATTAATGGTATTTTGTGCTAATCGCATGATTCCAAGAATGCACTGAACTAGTTACTGACTTAGTGTTTAAAAGCAGTGAAGATAATGCTTGTCCAGGTAGACTTCTAATTCAAGCTAGCATTTGCATTTCTTGTGTCCTTTACTTCCTCCCCTGCTCTCCGTCAGTTCCCTTCCCAAATCACTCCAGCTCTGCTCCTGATCTCTGCTCACAGCCCTGCCCGCTTGCAGTAGGATCCCCATCCGATGGCAGAGAAACTCAGCAGCTCTACACAGACCTGGAGACGTGGCTTTACATGGCTGTTACTAGAAGACGACTTGCATAGGAACACAGTTCCTTCCTGACAGCAGCGTTTCTCCTTCGCCAGAAGAGCAGCTGTGGAGATTTCTCAAGATAAATGCTGCTGCAGACAGCTGGAGACCATCACCAGTCTTTGGCTGCGGTCAGAGGTGCATGATGAGGTTGCTGGGACACCTCAGGGAAGTGGAGATATGTTGCTGAGCAGACGCCTTGGGTTTCTACTCCTCTCCAGTGTATACTGCTCATACCACAATTTTTGATTTTCACATCAAAGATTTAGAGTCCTGTCCAGATGATACAGTGGAAGAGCCATGGAGTAAGACATCTCTGCTAAATAATTTGGTACGAGTTCTGGATACAGACCACATAAAGGGGGGAAAGATCTGCCTTCAGCTGTATCAGTACATCTTGCGCTAACAGCTGTGCTTGCACAGCTGAAGACAGAATGAGTCTAGGAGTTGTCCTAAAGGCAGGAAAGGCACATTTAACTAATTCCAACAAAAGTTTCTTAAATTCATTAACAACCAAAGCTCAGAGCCTACAGATTTCTCAAAAGATCAGTGCCGTCCTGCAGCCAAAGGTAACGATGCATTCCCAGCAGAGGAAGCAGCCGACTCTGCTAAGGTTGAGGCTGTTGCATGCACAGTCTCAGGTTTCCTTGCCTCTTTTTATTGCTGTCATGGGACTCATGTCTAAGGGACATTTAAAGGGAATGTAAAACCCTGATGCACACCAGCAAGAAGAAAATATGCTGAAAGCAACAAACACTGCAAGCAACAAAGCTTGCAGTGACAAAATGGCATTGCTGGGGAAATCGGGGCAAAATTTAAACAACAGGAATTCATCTTTAGAGAGATCTTGAGCGATGCAGTGAGTTTATTTCAATGGCCTCTTATAAGCACAGCATGAAAGCCTCTTGCATAGCAGCTTCAGTGCTTGTGAATAGACTGGGATGATCCAGTCTTTCCAAAACTACCTGACTGAGAGTGTTAAGGCACAGACATAATCATTCCAGAGGTTAGGAAGAGCTCTTTCCCAATTCTGCCATATCTCACCAAATGAAAAATTTTTATTACAAAAGAATGACAAGTGTAGAACAGTTTCGGTTTTAATTCAGTAAATTCTCTGCTGCTGGTACTGGTAGGTATTTCTTTGCCTCATTGTGCAGGTGAGCCCCTGTAGAGGAGAAAAAGTGAAAGATAATTATATTTCATGATGACTTTTGACTTCTCATGTCCTCTGTCAATACTGCTTCATCCCATTTCACTTGTCTCTTCCTCCTTATATTCTTCACTGGAAAGGAAACAAAACTTCTGAATGTTCAGGCAGAATATAATTATGTCATAATAGTTGCTAAAAAAGTTTTTTTTTTTTTCTATTTTTGTATCTCTGGAAATGACAGGAGATCCTGTGATAGACTTCAGAACTCTCCTTTTGCCATATTTTAGATGATAATAATCTCCATGAAAAGCTTTGCTATCTAGGAAAATATATTTCAGTGAAAAATGAAGAAAAAAATTGGAGTAATAGATCTTAACCAGCCCAACCTTAGAGTGACGTCCTAGCACCAAAAACATCTGAATGCAAACTTGTCCTGTAAATCCAATACTGATTTATTCCAGTCAGCTTTAACCAAAGCCTTTTGCAACAACTCAAAATTTGACACTATTTTTTAAATAGAGATAATATATAATAACCTATGCAACATTTATTTTTGGAAATACCTCATCATCCCACCTCTTATCCTTTTCCTTCTTCTCCCCCCCAACCTTTTCTTCCTGGCAGAAAGCAGCTGCAATTAGTTAGAGTAATAATTTCATGTAGGCATCAATTAAAATCAGGATAACATGAATTGTGCTTTACATGCTTGCGTGGTAGTTGCTCTAACTGATAATTAAGCTGCAGACAATGGCACCCCAGGGACTAAAACTGAAATAAGTATCACCTGTGGGTCTAGTTTGTTTGGTGTTTTCTTTCTTTTTTTTTTTTTTTTTTTTTTTTTTTAATTTAAAGAACATCATAGGAAGATCTTGGAAACTTTCACAAGAGAATTAAATCCATAAGATAGACAGCACTTTTAGCAACACTAAGTTCCCCTCTTTCTTGCAAAATTAGCAAAAGAAGATCAGTTCTCCCTCATCTTCCATTTCTACTGACCTGTAGTCTGACTCCAGGCTTCAGCTTTGGAGAACCCTAACAGAAATACTTGGTTATTCTGTTAGAATAAGGCTGACTTAAATCTTCTGTGCTGAGCTGACAGGAAATTCACCTAAAGCCTTTTAGGATGCTTCAATATGAGGACTTTTCTTCCTAATGTGAGTAAAGTTATAAAGAAGGAAAGAAAGAAAAAAGAAAGGATGTTAGCTTATTGCATTTTGGGATATGGTGTTTGCTTGGTTGTTTTGTTTTGTTTTCTGGTCAAGGTAAGATATAAAGAACTAGAAAAGTGAGTTTTTTTGATTAGTCATTCACCAACATGTCTCAGAAGTATCTGAATACTTAGACCAAGACTTTAAAATGCACTAAATAATTTTGGGGTACAACCATTTTGGGATTACCAGTTCTCAATTCATCCAGTTGGTAGACACTCACCGAAGAAAAAAACTCTATTTAGGGTGTCTGAAGCAAACCAGATTGGAAAAAATAGAAATTATTCATTCCTCTTAAAACTCCTGGATGAACTTAAGACATCTCTTGCCAAAAACATTGACTAGTTGTTTTGTTCTTTTAGAAGCAACTTTCTGTGAAACACACTTACTTTAACTGTAGTTATCAGCTTGATTGTGCATCTGAAAATGTTGTCGTCCTGCTTTTCCCCATACACCCAGACAATTGTTGGATACAGATATCAAAATTATATGCACATAATCTAATTCAGTTTGCTAAAGCCATGTAATTCAACTCTTGAGCTTATGGATCTCTTGGTAATATTCAAGTCATAAGACCTGACACATCCAGTGAATTGAATTAGCTAAGAAATGTTGAAAAATGGGCTACAGAAAGAAATGTCAGAATATGAGCCTTTGAATTTGTACGGAACCAACTCCTTAACAGGGCCATAGATAATGTCAGCATCTTTCAGGTGAGAAATTAAAATTTATGATAATTAAATTATAACAATTACTTTTCCCCAAAAGTAATAAGGTTAATCCTAATTTCTTAACTGGATTATAATTCTTATAAGGAGAGTTAGATCTACCTAAAACTATAATTTCATCAACTATCATTGTGTAGCGTCAGTAACTCAGTAAAAGTGAAAAGTCTTTATTAGAAGCTCTGTGACTTCTTATATGACAATAGCTGCACCAGACTTACAGCAAGGTACTTGAACAATATGTGATCATGTTGTATGAAACAGAAGTTGCAAAAATAAGGGAGTTAAAAAGGCTTTTCTACAAGTGACTGTTGAGACTCCAGATGATTATATTTTGTTAGTGCTTGTGAGATAACAAGCCTATCATTCATATTTTACTAACAACAGTTGTATACAGAATTTGCTTGAAGAAAGATTTCCAGAAAAACCTTAAAACCATGTTCATTCAGAACTGTGCATCAACTGATTATTTCATCCAAACTCGGTAGTTACATTGCAAAAGCACTGTTTTGCCTATAAATATCTTCCGGAACCAGTAAGAGGGCAAACATAAGTTTAATCCTGATTCTAATCCCATCTTAACTGTCAGATCTGATAGACAATGAAGGCATTATAATCCTTAGGAAAAGATGCCTCAATAAAATATAAGGAGGAGTTGAAAAACAAGAAGAGTATTCCACTAATTAGTAATTAACTGAAAACTAAACATGTTCATTTTCTGGTGTTTCTACAAATTTCTATCAATATTGGCAAAGTACTCCTTTTAAAGAAATGGGATGTGTAATTTAGGTAAAAGCTATAAGAAAAATATCTTCCTTCCCCTCCTTGTAACATAAATAATTTAGTCCAGATTCTCTTTTACCTTGTATATTCTCTTTCTCATTTTCTTCCCTTGCATCACCGCAGAACAAGTGATGCTGGTGTTTTCTGTTACTGATGTTAAACTGTTTCTTATGCAATGTCAAATATAAAATGAACTTTTTGTGAAAAATTCAAACCCATACAACACAGCTGAAACACAAAATATTTTCATTTCTAAATGTTTCCAAGGGACAGGATAGTACATGTGTCACCCTGCTCAGCCTACATCTTCTGTGATGCGGCTGTTTTCTGCCTTCAACAGAATTTGTGTCCTTATTCAGTTTCTGTCAAAGGTGTGTTAAGAGAAATCGTAATATTGGGAATGGAAAATAACTGAATGGCATCCATTAAAAGCTTTTTAGAGAGAAATATTTTGACCTAGAGGAGCTGATCAAAATCAACAACAAAATAAAAATTATAAAATATAATTTCAACAAGAAAAAAAAGGCTACTTCTGTGTGTTTTTTTTTTTTAAGGCAAAACAACAACAAAAAAGCTTCTGGTAATGGAGTGCTGCTCTCGGCAATGCCACGGGCTCACATAGTCCATTCACCAGGCTAAGAGGCTGAACCTGGTGGTGTCCACACTGGTGACTCCTGGTCGCCTGTGGCTTCTGCCAGTTGTATTCACATTGCACTTCCACAGGGCTAAAATTCAACCCAGTTGCTATCTTCCGTATCTTTGCATACATTTCTGAACGGCCTTTGTAAAATCCACAGCTGCCCTGAATTGTTTGTATCACCTGCCTCATGGCCCTCCAACATGCTGTATCCAAATTCTTCAAATCTCAGCCCAACAGATCACAGGATGAGTGTGCTGCATAAACTTACTGGCAGCTCCTGATAAAATACAGAATGGGTGCAACCACGACAAGGGAAATAGCTCAGGGCTGCCCAGTTCCTTTGCAACAGGGCCAGGTATACCGGGAGGTGAAAGAAGAGGCAATTTCTTGGCCCTTACTTTATTCTGGTCCCACAACTGTGCCATAGGTTTTTCATATACTTTTGCTTAGATTGCAGAGGGCAGGACTTGGGCCTGACCCACTCCAGAGTAATCCTGGAAGAACAATAGTTCTGGAGGAAATCTTGCAATTTTGAGACTGAAACATCTGTGTGTTTGGAACAACTGGAGTAGTGGTTTAGCACAGTATATCAGAGACTCACTTTCACAATACAGAGCCAGCCCACTACCTTCAGGTACCAAGTGTCCCAGGCAGTAGCTGTTTTCCTCCTGAGTCTGTCTGCCTGCCTCTCACAAGCTGATGGATGGTCAGTGTAGAGAGGGGAAGTCTAGGTCAAGCATCATCACAACCGAGGTAAACGGTGCCATCAGGCACAAGCTGCGTCCATTGTGGTAACATCAGTAGCATCACTAGAGGAATCTTCCCCAACTATCCAATGATAAAAATGATATTTATCTACTAATATTTTGCCTAAGTGAAGGAATTTATGAGTATTTGAAATTTAAGTGCTGCTACTTCATCACAAAATTTAATGAACAATAATGAACATTATTATAAGCTATGTTGTATGTGTTGAGGCTGGCCAAGTCACAAGGCATAGCAGTCTGCTCTAAGCAATGTTGACATTCCCTTCCCTCTGTCAGACAGGAAAACTGACTGTGCCAGGGGACCAAGAGTTCACAAAATCAGAAGCCTCTTCTTGCTCCAAGTCATGTATCCTACCTGCAAAACACTGCCTCTCACTCTCCAGCTGGGCTTTTTATGGGGAAAAAAAAATCACTTGCACAGCACTGTCCTAGAGTCCATATGCATTGTCGCACTCTGATGCATGCTACAGAACATTTGCTAGCCCAGCAGGAGCCATGCCATCAAAACTGGCAAACAGGGCACTTCGGGCCAACTTTGTCCAATCCAGGGCTGTCCCAGACAGAAGTCCTAGTTCCTGAAAGGGAAGGATAGGCAGTGACATGCTTATGCCTGCTTCATAAGAAGCCAATGGAAACTTTACTTTTTCTGTTACTCACTTTCTTCTTGCTGCTTTTTACCTATGTAATTCCCTTGCTGTTGACCTTGCATTTAAGTGTTTCCCTCACCAGGCTGCTGACCACAAACTGACAAAGATGATACTGAGGGGATGAACAGCTAAGCACCCTAGAAAAGTCTTATAAGATGAAAGATTGGCATTTGAACAGGTGAAATGTATTTATTTCTTCAGAAGCATTACCAAATAGAGTCTATATCAAGAAAACATGCTAAAGGGAAGTGAAAAAACTAGCTGACACATCACCTGCCGGTGCTGAAAGCTGATAAGAGAAAGACAGTATTAATACAGACTGATAGTAAGACAGTATTGGTATTGGCTAATACATTCCCTTAAGAGTTTAGGAAGTAAAGTGAATTACACAGTCTGGATCAACACAGGCCAACTTAGCTCAGAATTATACAGAAAATAAGTGCAGTGTTCAGGAAGGAGGAGTTATTTGTTTCTTTGGGATCTGGGATTCACTAACGTGAAGTTAAGTGAGGATTACCCTTCTACTACTAAGGTCACTACTTTCTTCTGCCGGGGAACTGGAAAGCAACAAGGGGATGACCTCCTCACCAGGGCTAGAAGATGACTTCTGTGAGTGTTAATGATATGCCTGACACCACCCGACGTCTAGTGCCTAGAAACCCCCACCAGAGCTGTTTCTCCAGCTCCTTTCTCTGTCCTGCCTGGTCCAGAGCTGCTGGTAACTCCTGATCTTTTGCTGCTTATGGAGTCATCTCACCCTTCTGGTAGGCTAAGGCACTCATTTTAGTTAGAAAATCTCTAGCTTTCAATTGTTCTTAGAAATATCATTCACAAACCGTCAAAAGCAGCAGGCATCTGGGTCTATCTGTGAGGTCATTTTGGGGCATAAAGGCTTACCCTCAGCATCCTCTGGGGAAGGGAAAAAAGTCAGAATTATGTCTAGAAACAGACTACAAGGCAGTGTATAACAGGATACTGTGCTGGCTGCATCTGCTTGTCCACTAGCTGAGGTTCTCAAGCTACAGCCAACACCATAGGTATGCCCAGATTTCTCTGTCCAGAAGCGGCCTTGATCTCAGCTTAGCACAGGGAATAAGCAAACATGGGCTGCGCGAATGACCAGGGGGAGCCTGGACTGGGGTGGAGTCTTGGTCTTGACCATTTCAGTGGTAAAGACAACCTTTGGGATATAATTTAGACCTGTTGTAAACCAGATGACCACCTTTAGTGGTGCCCAGCCCAGCCATGACGAATTAGCTACCTTCCCAGCTAACTCTTACAGGCTAGGTCTCTGTTGATGGATCAGAGCCAGCAGGGATGAGGTATTGGTTTGGTCTCAGTGCAAAAGCACTTATGATGGGTGTTGACTTGGACGAGTGATGAGAAGGGCAAGGAAAGACATAAAACTTCAGATTCTGACAACATATCTGGACTGTGACAGTGTGTTGTGGCTTGAATAAACAAAAAGGCGCACTGGAGACACCAGGGTATGAGGATCCTGTGGCTCTGGCACAGGGCTATTGGTGTGCTGGAGAAACGAGCTGGTGCACCTCCATCCTTTCCTGTAGTGGGTTTTGGGGTGACTTGCACCAATCTGGAAACCTGCAGCTCCCAAGCACAGCTGTATTTCTCTTTGTGCTGCATTTCTTTCAGCCTGCTGGTTTGGGCTGCAGGGCTTCTGCCTATGGGATTTTTTTTTTTTCCTTCTAGCCACAGAGAATTTAATCAGATAAAAGAACTTGGTGGAGTGACAAAGATTGATTAACAGTGAGGTGGAATGGGATTTTTATTTCTGCTTCCATAAACACCTGAGTGACAGTCAGCTGTGTACGACTGTGGTCTTATCAATAACAGTTTGTCTGAGATGGGCTTGAACTAAAATATTTTGTATTTAAACCTCCAACTCTTTGGGAGACCAATACCTAAGGGATATTATATAAAGGAATCAAATATTGTACTATTTGTTTCAAGGAACAGCTGAAATAAACAGGTAATGTTTCAGAGAGAGGTGATGAATGCTGTATGACAGGATTTGGGGGTATTCCAAAAGATAATTCCTCTGGAATTAAGGTGAATATGTGGGATTTTGACTGAGATATTTAAGAATATAGAAGATTTATTTCAAATCTAATTGCTCTTTTTCTCATGCATCACTTTGTAATAGAGGCTCAAGAGGTATGTGATGAATTTACAGTGGCTGCTCTTAAAATCAGAACAAGGAAATACTGCTTTGGGTTTTGGGGGATCTCTGCCTCTTGGAATCAGTTTTCAAATGCTTGAATGCAACCGCTTAGCTTATTATCAGAGAACAATAAACTGAGTCCTCACTGGGCTCCAAATCCTGGGTTTCAGTCAAAGGCTTAGATAATATGTATTTTGCTGTGTTTTTTGCTATCCTAGGTAGGTCCTCTACAGGGTGCCTTTCCATGTGTGAAGGGCCATGATGTAGGGATGAAGACAGCCACATATACCATACAGATGAATACCTGGTGTTTAATCACTTTTCTAGAAACCTTTGTAATATTTTCAGCCAGCACGGCAGATCAAGGATGAACTCCTCGGGGGACTTTCTCATTCCACTTCTACCAGCAGAGCCTGTTGTTCATGTTGCTCCGTGGTACTCGCAGTCCCTGGGAGCAGCAAGGGCCAATTTACAATGAAACTGCCACAGTGTTAGGGCTAAAGGAAAAGTCTGAGTCAAGTCTGTAACAGCGTGTGGGAGCTGGTCCACAAATTGCCCGTGTGCTGGATGAACAAGGGAAGGACAAAATATATGTGCATGTATTCATGTGGGTACTTGCACCTGAAAAAGAAAGGAAGAAGAAAGAAAAACAAACAAACAAACAAACAAAACCCTGTTCTGAGAAGTTCCCATTTTCAAACCAGAAGCATGTCTTGACCGTTGTACTCTGCTACTCTGGTCACAATAAGTAATAAAAAAAATTCTTAAAAAATCAGTGCAGTTGCTCCCCTGAGGTCTGAACTTCCCCCATACAATCTTCTAAGTGAAAAATACAGTATTTCTTATTTGCCTTTCTTTTTTCCTTATTGCCTTCCAGGCATACCTTGTGAATGTCACATAGACAAATATGCATCCAACATTTTCCTTCTTTCAGACTTCTCCATTAGATGGACAGCTGACCAGCTCCTGCAGCAGGATTCATTTCTGGCCAAAAGGCTGCTCAATGGGCCCTAACAGACATGACATTGCAACCCCTCTGTGTCAGTTTGGGATGTTCTGGCCTTGCAGCCGAGATGGCTCTGAATGGAAACTCTGCTAGTGCTGTCAGAAGCTGGAATAACACTAACATGAGAGGCTAGAAGTGCTTCAAGGTTTGAAGAACAGGCAGAAGCTGGCAGGAAACTCAAGAAGGGTGAGAGAACTGTAATGGAGGGGAAGGACTAGCACATGAGGAAAATAAAAGATTGGGTGGAGAAAGGGAAAAGAATGAAAAAGGGAAAGGAATCCTACCTCAGGGTGAGAAGATTGAAAAACAGGAGAAAGAAACTCAAAGAAAATGTAGCAATATTTGCTAAGTACTCTTTTAATGGTTTCATAAGAGGATCATCTTCTGGGGATCCCATTCAGGAGCTGTTGGTAAGATGGAAGTCAGTCACCTGATTTACTTGAAGAAAAGTATTTTGGTATTTCTTGGAAATTAGTTTCTCTCTTTTAATGTTAATGTCTGTTTAGCACTGAGGTACCTATGCTACAAACATTTCATTTTCTTCCTTTACCTCTTGCTACAACACAACTGAAAGTGATTACCTGAAAATGAACGGAGACACACCAGGGAGAAGGAATCTCGTACACATATTCTTTCCATGATAGCTGTATATGGAAACAAATTACCAGGAGAAATTACCACTTCCATTCAAGTTTTTATATATAGCATTTTCAAAACATCTTGGCTATAAAAGCAAGCTTAAATATTGCACTAGCAAAGTCAGACAGAACAACTTTAACAAGAATCTATTAAAAAAAAAAACAACAAAAAACCCCACAGTGTATTAGTGTTTGCTGAAAACACACAGAGGACAAGAAGAATTTAGACTATCCAACCAGTGAAAGAAAGGATGTGCAATACAGTAATACAAGGAAAATAAATCCTTCTTTGGACTGCCTGTGCAGATGGCAATGATTTCAGTGACAACAGTCACATCTGGCTTTCAAGACTGTCCAAATCTTGTGACCATTTTCTTGCTAAACCTTGCTAAAATCAATGGAATTCCCTAAATTAGGGAAATTATGGACTGTAAGTCAAGTCTGCTTTGTTCACATTGTGGTACTAGAGAAAAGCCTAAGGCACACTGGGGTGATTAATTAGCCTTTGTGCTTAGTAATCCTATTTTTATAGCTGGAAAAGTTCAGACAATTATTTTAAACTCAAAGTCCTGCAAGAAAATCAGAGATGTTCAAGGAATAGTTCCTCATTCTCACTGGCCTCCAATCCTGTGCTTTTAACCATAAGACCATCTAGAATAGTCATAACTCTGTATAACTGGACTTGCAGCAGTCCAAGTTTACTCCAGTTGAACAGTATATCCCTGTGTATCTTGAAGAGAAAAAGGTTTTCAAAGAAAGACTGAAATCATTCCCTCTGTGGTTCTAACAACTCTTCCAGGTTTTATTTCAGCCACTGCTTTGTTATTCTGCACAGGGAAAACACAAGATTTGATATTCGTTGTTGTCATTCTGGAATCCGAAGAACTCACCTGGATAAAAAGAGCAATGTAAGCAATTTACGGAAAAAGGTAGCCCAGGAAGAGCTATGGCCACATACCACTAAGTGCAATAGTCTTGCTGCACATCAGTTAGCTGAAGCACTGCACAGTTACACTGAATAACAGAAGTGTGCATCTTCCTTATGCACGGACAAATTTGGGGGGTAAAATGATTTACAGTAATTCATGAATCCGGTATTGATATGTTCAAGACTCTTTTCATTTTTAATGCGCTCAGAATGCTGATTTCCTGTGGCATAGTAAAGCTGTAGTAATGGCAAGAGCCTGCTGGCCTTTGCACACCTGCTCATAAAGATTGAACTTGGTTTGTTTTATGACTTTAGCTTTGAAAACGCCTAAGAGTGTGTGCTAGGAAGTGCTATCTCACAGGAATAACAGACCAGCTAAAACCTGAAGTGTTCATTTTGTGAATCCTAAGTTTTTCTATTAACTGGAATTTCTGGATGTACTGTTTCTGCTCTTCTGATTATATTGTTTTTAACATGTTATTACCTGGTGGACGTATATGAAGCAAAATTACTTGATGAAATACTAACTTTAAGCTTTTGCATTCGATAAAGATTGGCTTCTCTCCAGCTCGTGTTATCCTAGGTGCATCTATAGGTATTAGACATTGAACTGTAAAGCGTTTTGAGGGAAATTCTACGGAGAAAGTGGATATGAAGTGATGCATTTTCCTTGAGACCAGTCTCTATCCAAGGGGATTGTATTGCTATTAATAGTAATGCAGAAGATGGTATATAAATGCAAAATATTTGGGCTAGGGGCGCTTGCTATGGAGTAATAACTTCTTCTACAAGGAATACTAATGACTTCTCAGATTGCAGTAAATATGAACAGTTAAGTTCCTGTCTCATCTTGTATGATGGTTTCCAGGAGACAAAAGTGGAGTCTGGTAAAGCAATGCAAAAATATATCAATAGGTTTCATTTTTGAATGTTTGTTAGCACCACTTGGTTGCGTATTTATGTTATTATCAATTTCCTTGGTAAAACACCAGCTTCAGAACAAAGGTAGCATTTATATACAGCTTAGGAAGAAAATAGCTGTGTTTTCTTTGGTTTAATGTATCTTTTTCAAAACACCTGTTTAAAAAAATAATGTTATTTTGAGTACTGACAACTAGAAGTGAACAAACACTTTTAGCAAACTTCTTGGATTCTTAGGTAGCTTAGGGGACTATTAAGAAGGTCAGGATGAATGAACTAAACACTTTCTCTAACCAAAAGCAAATGAAAATTACAAACATTTAATTCAAAGGAAAAGTTTTAATTTTATTTAAAACAAGTTCCATCTTTCACTTTCAAAAAAGTCAACTTTTATCTAAAATGGTTTAATGTTAGAGATAGGATAATGTATAAAACTAAACAAAAATATTTCTTTTTAAGCAAGAAAGACCATTTTAAAAAGCAGGTGGTCAGGCTGAACTTTTTAATTATAAAATTTATAAATTTATTTATAAAAAAGCAAATTTGAAACCCCATTGTTTGCAACTCTAGCAATTCCACAGCAGAAGAACAAGGAAAGGAAAGAGGATGGAACAGAGAGAGAGTGAGGGGGGAAAAAAAAGTGTGATTTTTAGCATTTAGTGGGATTTACTTCGATTTTCTGGCCATCATGCAGAAGGTTTATGTCTGATGATGATTTATTTTGGTTTTAAGTTATTTAATCTAGAAAAGCCTCTCGTCTATTCTTTTTCTGCAACTATTTCTCATGAAATTTTCCTATCCAAAATTATACTGAAGGTCAAGATCTAGATATTATAGATAGGGCTAGAGGAATTATTCATGTCATTTAGTTAACTGACTGATGTTGACATTTTCCATAAAATAACTTATTTGTTAATTAACGCCTTCCTATTCACAGCTGAAATCCAGCTGTGTGTAAAAGACCTCACAGAAACTTTACCTGTCACTTCCATCTCCGCTAAAATACATTTTGAGGACTCAGATGGGACTTGTGTGATGAATAGACCGTGTTCTGGCCTGCTGCACAGGGGTGAATTTCATCCTTTCTCACCAGCTAAAATGAAAGGAACCTTAAATAAAGCACATATTGACATTGTAAGGCACCATTAAGGTCCATAATGTACCATAGTGATGAACCATGACTAAAGTCCTCCCAGGGCTGTAATAATTCATTACTGAAATAGCTTCCTTCTAATGACTAAGGCTGTGTCAAAGAGCTCGGACTCCTAACCCCAAGGCTTGTTATGTAACACTAAATACATCTCACATTCTGTTCATTTACCTGTAGTATCAACATCATGAATCTTGTTGCCATCAAGATCTACATAGGCATCTTTTTAAGGGTCTTCCTCTCCAAGGTGGGTGAAGTCATGGTTAAGCAAGCCTGGGCTTTAACTCCTAGGAGCTGATAGGTATTCATGGATAATACTGAGAAATGCTTTCCTATTTACCAAACAGAATATTACACTTCTGGGCTATTCAACCAGTTGTCCCACTTTAACTGTTTTCTTTGAATTTCTATTTTTTTTTAATGTATGTATATATGTGTATCTCAGAATAGAGGAACTCTGTTTCCTGAAAACTTTTCTGAGAGCTTAGTAGTACAGTATCTGCCAGCTACATCCCAGCTTCCAGGGAACAGAGATATGCTTCCTTAATGTATTTGAGACCCACTGATGGTGAATATTTGAAGCTCTGCCAGCAGGCAGCATCAGGAGAAATGGAGGGTTCAGCATCCCTCGAACACTGCGACCGGGTCTTCCTTGGAGCTCAGGCAGGTGGCAGTTAGTCCCGATGAACAAAGAAGAAAATGGAAAATGGATGTTTCCTACTCTGGGTCAGCACTCTAAGCACTGCATTGCTAGAGAAAAGCACTTCATACTTCTAAATGTAAAGTGATAGCTAGCACCTGGAGAATATCTCAGGTCTTTCAATGTATATTTGACACACTCTGACAATACCCTATTTTAGAAACACTCTTTCCAGGAGTTTCAGGAGAACCTTTCCAGGATATCTCGCTTGGGAGAATCAGAACCACCCTTGCAAGTCTTGGTCCTGATCCCAGACATGCGCTTCCCAGCCTTCAAATAACCTTTCTGACCTCATCATACTCATTGACAGAAGTAAACTGCATGTAGACCGTTAAGCATATACAGAAAATACAAAACACCCTGACTACCACAATTTGCCTTCCAAACAAACCAACAAATAACTATCAAAGTTCTAAAGCTTATATTTGAACTTCTCAGAGTGGAAAAGTCTTCATATAGAGAATTAAATGGCCACATGGAAACCTCTGGGTGAAACCAGATAACCCTTTCTCCATCAAGTTATGGCAACCACAAGGCCCACTCACCGCTGTTGCCTATTTTCTTGAAATAGATCTTAAATAAGACTTGAGCTGACCAAAGATATTCAGTCCTTTATGACCTTCATTTCGTTTGGAATAAGACTGATTTATCTTAATTAATAAGTAAAGAGAAGATTCAGATTTCCAGAATGCCTTTGACAAGATTCATTATAAGACATTTTAAAACAAATAAGGAGGTAGGGCACAGGAGTGCAGAAAAGAAAAAGAAAAATAGGATTAAATACTAATTTTTTTCAATACAGAAGGGAGCTAACAATGAACTTCCCTGCGTTTTGTGGATTAACGTATTCAGTAATTATCATCACAGGTGATGAATGATGAGCTAGGAAAAGGTGAAGGTTGTCAGAAGGCAGAGGAAGAAGAAAAATTCTGGGGAATACCTGACAAGTATAGTGTGCAACTTTTGTTATGCCAAAACTATTTCTGAATTATTTCAGAACTGCAATGTCACGTGTAGAACAGACCTGTCTGGAAAAAATGACTGAAAAGCTAGATTGCCAAACAATTGCTACCTGCTCTTTCCAATAGATAAATAGTTGGAGCATACCATAATGGGAGGAGATAACTTGACCTGGAGCAGGCAGCAAAAAACACACACTCTGATGTCTGCCTTTCAGCTCCCAGACTATAAGCAGGTTTTAATTCAAACCCTATGAACTTTAAGAGAAAAGTAGAAAAGCATCCACAGGAGAATTTAAGTGTGCACAAAAAATTACCTTGGACTGCCGTGTAAGCAGGCAGTAGAACCACCTCAGTCTGTAGGCATGAGGGCCCCTTTTCCACGTTGCAGATGGGCACTCAGTCCATGGGGCTACCAGGGAGTGATTCTCTCCCTGCGGGTATGAGCAGCTGACCCTTTATTGCTTCAAGTCCTCTAACTGTGCTGGCACCAAAATGGGTTATTTGAGGTTCAGTGAGACTATGGTCACATACAGTAACATGCGCCTCCCAGGTTTTCGTTTTGGGGAGAAGCAACTGAACATCTACATACTTGTTTAAATGCTAATCAGCTTTGTTTGGAAATCAGACCAAAATATTAATTATTCTCATAGCCTTAGACAAGGACAAAAAGGCTGTTCATGAGCTTCAGAGGGACTTCATCTTACACAAACAGGTTATTTAATGGCAAATTAAATTCTATGCTGAAAAAAATCAAATTAAAAAAAAAACACACAGAACTCTTAAATTACTTGTCAAACCTTGCAGATTTCAGGACTAACAGCAACAGATCAAGGAAGGGACAAAGACATCTCTGAATACCTCAGCTTAATGTTCGGATGAAGTAAAAATGCAAGCATAATGTTAGAAAACATGAAGAATAAGATTGAAATATTTAAGATTATATCGCAGTGCTTCTCTGGATTCATGTACGGCCTCGTCTAATGTACTACGTGTAGTATTGGCGGAAAATTTCTCAGAAGGGCATTGCAAAACATGAAGGGAGTAAAAAAATCAGCAGGAATAAGAAAGGATGTAGAAACCCCCCTCAGTGGAAAACAAGACAAAACAAAACAAAAACTATGAATTTGGCAAGAAAACTAGTAAGATTGGACCCAGTAAATTGAACTAGTATCAGGAATTTGGATCATGAACCTCTGCTTTTCCTGACATATGACTCAAGACATTATATGAGCCAGGAAGATATTTTTATCAGTTTTATCAAAACGAATGAAAATAAATACATTTTTTCCTCATAATATACAGTTAAATTTGTGATTTTGTTGTTCAGATTGACTTCTTTACCATATTCTTGTTTCTGAACTGTAGAGACTTTAGTTTTTTGAGAGTATAATCTAATAATACCTCTTGTAGAATGCCTCAATGGTGTTTTTTGCAAGTAATTAACTACATTCTAAACTTTTCCATATTCAGTCTTTAATGAAAGCAGCTGTGGCTCATTATATGCCTTTCCTCCCATACCTTTTCTGGAAATCTGAGGGAACTATTATTTTCACTGATATACATCTAACTGTTGGTCATATTGCAAATGAGCAGAAGATAGTCACCATCTATGAAGTGAATAGCTAATTTTTATAAAGACATTGGTATACATAATATTCATTAGAGCATGCATAAATTGCACATTTAACCATCCAGAAGAGAAGAGCTTCTTTAATAGCAAAACAGTGAACAGACCTAAAGTATAAATAACAATATGCAAGGTGAACATTTGGAAATATTTAATAACCAGTGAGCTATCTTTTCCTCCTATCATCAGTGCATGTAAAAATGTTATAGTATCACCTTGCTCAACCTCCTCCATAAAATTAATTACCTTTGGATAGACCCCATTTAATTGCTCATAAAATTGATCTGACTTTCCAGCTTTTATAGCAACCTGTATGTCATCAACAAAAATGCTTAGAATAAATAAGACTTTTTTACATCTCTCGGATATAATCACAAAATTAAAATTAAATGAGGGTTCCAATGCATCTTGGCACAAGCAGTGGATATTTCAAGTATACACCAGAACAGTGTAGGTATACAGGCTCTTTAACATTTTTGCAGTAGGAAAGACAAATGAAGAGTTATCTATTCAATGTCCTGAAACCAGTGTGTTAAATTCCAAAATGCTACTCCATTAAGGCCAGTGTTGTGAATTAAATGATGTTGAGGAATTCAGTAGAATTTGCATAGATAAACTGGTATATAAAAATGGACATTCTTAGCAGATTCACAGAATCATTCACATCAGAGAATGAAAGCACATATTGTTACACAAATATATGCTCATTTTGAGCAGAGTTCCAAAGATGAATGTAGAGAAATATTCTAGAGCAACTTGGATAAACATTTTGTTCCTTAAAAGTTTTGGAAAATAAATAAAAATCCCAAGAAATTCCATCTGGGATAAGCTAAATTAGTTTGTTCAGTCTCAAGATAGAACATAAGATCTTGTTTTAGATTTCTGTAACTTTCAGGTATTTTAAGATGAAGTCAAATTTATATCAAACTATTTATTTAAAAACAGCTAAATGTGCCAGATAATTTTTTTTTAGATTTTTTTGGATTGTTCGATTTGTCTAAAACAATTAATGTAAACTAATATGGATTTCAAAACTGTCTGTTGACTCCTAATTATCTTCTTAATTTCTCTTTCAAGATTATGTAAGGAGGATTAGTTTGTGGCCTACAAAGTTCATGTCAGTGATTTACTACCCTGGTTTTAAATTACCTGAGACAAGGCATCTGGAAACTGGGGAGTCTATTTTGGCTAAAATCACCTGTGCTTAACTGCATCATCCTGATGCTTTTGATTCAATTATCTTTGCCCTCTGTAAATTCTCATAGTGGGGCTTTGTCATTTTTGGAGATGTAGAACTGGATGCTGCCAAATGCATCACTTAAGTCAGTACCTGCGACAGCTTTACTGCAGGTACTGTAAAGATTGGTTGGCAGCTATCGCTGACATGCAAGTTGTAACAAGCAACAGAAATTAACTGAGAAAAAGACAAGAGAATATTTTCCCCAGATGCTTCTACTCCGTGAAAGTCATTAATCAAAATGGATAATGAAGAGCGAACTTTCCAGTCAAACTTTACGGAATAAAAATTGTTTATGTTAATTACAAAGGACCCGTCAAGTTGGTGACATGTCAGAATACAAATTCCATGCTGAGTACACCTATAGCCTTGTGCTACCCGGTTTTTTGAAAACTCGGGCACAGGCAGGGCATCCCATGCGGCCTGGGATACTGGGATAGTCATGTTGTCTCATCTCTACAGCAATCCTAGGCAGGATTCTTTGTTTCTTTCACTGAGTCTTCATTGCAGGGGAGAGACAGAAGAGGGCTTAATGTTAAGGAAATTATGCTAGCTTCATCAATACTAATGAATCAAATGTGCCTGGTAAGATTTCATCTGTGATTTAGTATTCCAAAGGAAAAGTAAATAAAGGAATAATAATATGTTCTTCATGCTCCAATTGCTCCCTTCTCTGTAGTCACAGGAAATTAAAAACATGTTACAAATATTTTCTTTTGTTCAATTTATATATACACATATATATACACACACACACATGTTTAAATATGTATATATCAATTTCTCCTTAAGCAGGAAAGGAAAGACTGAAGTTTCATTTGGCTTCCTTTCCTTTGCCTTTACATATCACTGTTTTATTCTCTTCATTTTCTTCATTAATAATATTACTATATTTAATTTCTCATTTAATTCTTTGAACATTTTTGTTACACATCCTTTAACGCCTTTTGGTTTTTTGGTCCCTCTAAAGGATAAGATGGCTACATAGCATTCAAGGGGAGGATGTCTCATTGACTTCTATGAGGGCCAGAAATGTATTTATTTTTTATTACAACCTAACTCTGGAACAAAAACAAACAACAAAAAAAAAATCCAAGAGGCTTGATTTTCGGCGAAGTTAAATATTAGCTCTTCCCAAATGACTTCGGCTTGAAAAGTGAGCAGCCACGGACCAGATTTTGAGAAACCACCGTGTCACACTGCTGAGAATCTGCCCCCTTCTTGGTGACCTCTACGGATCACTGTTATTTCTCAGCACATGTGAAAACTACTAGCGTAATTTGGAATTGAAATTTTACTCAGCGTGCCAGCCTCATCACCACATTTTCCTTCTTCTTTTTCCCCTGTGGCAGACAGATGAATGAATCTTTTTGCCTTAAACATTTCTTGGTGCATGGGGTGCAGGCAGGCCACAACCCCGAACAAGCCATCAGTCCCTGGCGGAAACAGGACTGGGCTGCTGCGACCCCCGAGATGGTCTCCCTGCGACCACCCGGGACACACTGAGCCTGCACTGAATGAGACCACAATCGGGCAGAGACTTTGGGATCTGGACTGTAAATTATTGTCCGTTTTTAGCACAACTTCTATAAAACCTGCTTGGCATGAGTAGCTAAATTTGCTGAAGCCTTAGGCCGCACTCCCTAGTACAGTGAGAAAGGGCCCAGAGCTGGTGCAGGCGGGAACGATAAGGGAGTTACCAGCAGTTTGCATTCCTGTGCACTGCTGAAACAGTGCTAATTGCTGGAGTTACCACCTCTTTGTCAGGACCTTGAGAGATGATGGCTGGACCCAAGAATGGAGACACACCTGTCAGCAGAAACGGCAACAGTAAACGGCCTACCTAGGGACAGTGATGAGACCCAATAGGGAGCAGGAGACCCCAGACCCAAATATTACTATTGGTCTGAACTACCACGTGAGGGGTGGGAAAACTTAATTTGAAAAAGCTATAATTGCCCAGGGATTTCTTTGTTGGGTCCCTCTCTCTCACTCTCTCTCTTGTTCCTCGCTCCTCGCCCCTCTCCGGAGGCACCCAGCTTGAGCTGTGATTCGAGCGGAGTCAGCGGAACATCATCGGCCTCGGAGTGGTGGTAGCTAGCTTCCTCTCTCCTGTTCCAGCTTTCTCTATCTTTTCCCCTTACTCTTGTTCCCTATTCCCCTTTGCCTCCCCTTCGCCTTCCCTCCCCCCACACACACCTTTTCTCCCCACTTCGTGAAAAATAAAGGTAAAAGGTTGTACGATATTTGACCGGTTTTAGCGTTGTAAGCTCGTCCTTGGGATTGTAACGAAACCCTCCCGATATTGGATCGGGACATCCCCCCAGTGGATTTTAATCTCACAGACAGACAGGAAAGCAGAGGGAGGGTGAAAAAAAAAAAAAAAAGGACCTAAGGACCTTTTTAAATCTGCTTCTGTATGGGGCCACAGAAATCCCTTGAGCAAAACAACAGAGACTGAAAAAGAGGTGGGAAGAGATTATCGGGAGCCTGGCAAGAGAGGAGTGTAGTCAGCAGCCAGGTGAAGGCTGCTTTGGAGGATAAGCAATTTCTGTTTTATCAGTGCAGTAGAGAGAACAGTAGCTCCCTACACTGAAAGGAGATTAGAAAGCAACAATAGCCTTTTTTGTATACCACAGGCCAATCTGCTAACTATATGAAAAGCTCAGAAGCTGCTTAGAGCTGCTGTTTGTTTAATGCTCACCTGCACCCACTTGAACTGTGCAAAGGACATGGTGCTTTTCAGATCGTATGCATATGTTCCCAGGCAGCGTGGTTTTGTGTCAGAGATTATGCCCAGTTAATCCAGCAGCGCTGTAAGCATAAAAGACGACATCCCTCCCGCTCCCCTGGGGAGTCTGGTGGCTTTAGAAAAGAATGAGGAAAAAGGAGCTTCTCTTTCAGAATAAATAGTAACAGGGAACACATTGTAACCAGGGGTGTAATACAAAATAAAGGCCAAAGCAAAAGTGGCCTCCTCTGCTGGAATAGGATCTGCATTAGGAAAACAGAGCGTTGGTTCTGTGCAATCCCACGATGATTAATCCTCTCGGTGAACCAATATTTCATATGTAATATTTTGGAAGAAAGGGAGCGACTACAGTAGCAGGACGTGCAGATA
Organism: Dromaius novaehollandiae; assembly: GCF_036370855.1. Taxonomy (NCBI): domain Eukaryota; kingdom Metazoa; phylum Chordata; class Aves; order Casuariiformes; family Dromaiidae; genus Dromaius; species Dromaius novaehollandiae. The sequence continues at coordinate 162,764,074 of NC_088099.1, forward strand.
GCCAAGGTACTGGAGCAAGAGTTAGGAGACAGGATTTGATTGCTGCTCCTGATTTTCACTGTGACCTTGAGCCACCCATAGAGCCCTGCTATTTCACCTGTGTCTCTAGGATATTAGAGACATTTTATCCACTACCAATTCCTTGCAGCCAGAGACAGGTCTCCAGAAGTGTGCCTGACAGCTCCAAATGGAGCATTAACAGATGGTTTCTGAAAGTCCTTAGCACACTAAGTACTGGGAACTCAGGCCCTGTAAGCAGGACCGAAGATGGGAGCTGCTTTAGGATATGCTCTTATACAAGGACTGCGTCTTTCTGTGTGCATTTAGCCCTCCCTTACAGCACCTTATCAGACTGTGACTCAATGGCCTATGGGTACGTACAGCCACTGCTACAATAATAATTAAAAAGGATATATAATAATCATATATATATATATATATATATATATCATGGCACTAGTTGGACTCTTTTAAGCCATCCACAATAAATTCGCTTTGCCCACAGTCTGATATGACCTGTTGGTAGGTAATCTGGATCAATATCTTTCATACTAATTTTCATACAACGGGAAAAAGTCTCAAACCAAATTATTTGCTGTGGTTGTCATGCCACACTAATGAAATAATATAAGGATACAGGGACTTCCATACAATAACATCCAGTCTCTATTATGAAAAAGGAATACCATATTATTCCTGAGCTCCATCCTAAAATGTATACTTTTTTCACACATTGGAAGGCTGACCCAGACCTTCATTACTCTGCTGGTTAGGGGGAAAAAAAAGCTCACTCTTATTGATGGCCTACATATGTGTATTTATTCTTGTTCCAGCTTCTTTTGTTGAAGCAGCCTTTCTCTTTCCTCATTTGTATCCACCCCCGGTGCATGTACAGACAACTGTTAGATTTCTTCCAGCTTCACTCCAATACGCTGGTTAGGGGAAAAAAAAAGCTTACTCTTATTGATGGCCTACATATGTGTATTTATTCTTGTTCCAACTTCTTTTGTTGAAGCAGCCTTTCTCTTTCCTCATTTGTATCCACCCCTGGTGCATGTACAGACAACTGTTAGATTTCTTCCAGCTTCACTCCAATACGCTGGACAAGCCTGAACTTCATAATCCTTCCCCCGCTTTCTTTTTGCATAACACTGCCCCACCACAGTGGAGGCCTCTAGCCTATATTTGTAGACTCAGGAAATCTATACAAATATCAGTCCGTTTCGGTTGAAAGGAAGATGAAGCTGAGCTGCAGTTCAAGACAGAGGCACTTGAACAAGGCAGTTGCATCCACTTTCCACTTCATGTGGCAGGAAATGGTGGAGAATTAAATCACCCGTCTGCCTGCTAGGTCCACAGATGGTTAACCTCTTGACCAGGAGACAGGGATTGGATTCATGATCTTGATCTCATTTCTAGCTGTTCTGCTGAAATTTTGGCCATGTATTTGACCTTTCTTGGGTCTGTTTGTAAGGAAGAGATAATAATATTGAGACCCTCATCGAACATGTGTTTGTAAAATAGATAAGTTAAGCCAAAATTCTTGCAGGTAAGTATTTTAATTTGCTATCTTCATCCAAAGTTTGAGACATTGGAAAAAATGGCAATTCTAAGTTAACTTCAACCCACCTTTTTGACTGACAGACTTCCTGGTTTATGGTACACAGAGGAAGGACATTCTTCTTTCTTGTGGCTTATCTTGATCTGTCAACGTGGAAATGCAAGGGCAGATTCTGCTCTTGGTTGTTCAGATTTTACCAAGTTACTCCTGATTTACTGCAGTTGTAAGATCAGGCTCATTTCTGACATGGTTTTATATAGAGAAGCCTAATTTTTCCAGACTGAAAGGTACTAAATAAATATTTTTAAAGTTATTGTGTTGAGGTGATGGAATTTTGCCATTCTATCTGCAAGTCAGCTTTAAAATGCGGCTGGATAGGCACCGGAGCTGTGTAAGCAGAAAGCTCTGCGCTCTCACAGGGTCTTTTGTTTGCTAAACAATGGCCCAGGAAAGGGCCAGGAAACCTTGCTGCTTCTTTCTTCGCAGAGTCACAGTCCTTCCCAGAGCACATGCTTGTAAGGTGTAAGCTATCATGTATTAATTGCTCATTATTTAATTATTGCCCATTGTCTTTTCTAGCTGAATTATTGATTTCTCATTCCATCTGTCCTACCTGTAATTTGTAATATGATTACCATTTATAGGCTGCTAGCTTTTTTTTTTTTTTTTTTTTTTCCGATGGATGTGGGTGTTGCATCATGGCTTGAGTTTTGTTCTGCTTTTTTTCTATATTTGTTTTTTCCCAAGCATTTGCTATGGAATAGAAAGAAAGTTTTAAGCATTGGATTTTAGAATAGCTGAATGGATCAGCAATTAACCACTGTCAGTCTTATCATCCACTAATAATGGACCTGGGTGTCAGTTGGATTTAAAATCCCTGAAAATATTTCACATTTACATGCACCCCTGCCTCTTTGGTGGCCCTGTGTGTCACCAAATCCTGGTGCAGCTCTGAAAACAGAGGACATATTTTCCCTGTCATACAAATACATAGAAACATGCATTTCTCCATCTTTTTAAGACAGAAAGACACTTTTTTTCATAAACAATTTAATGTCTAAGCTAATATGTAAGTTTGGAAAACCAGTAACTGAACAAATAATGTTAGAAAGATTTTCAGCTGTATTTTTCCCCTCCTTTTCAGGAATATTTTGATAAGACAAATCTCTTTTTTTTCCTTTAATCTGGTAATAATCCCCTTATGCTTTATAGGAGTCATACAACAGATATCGAATGGCCCAAGCTCCATGATACCAGTTTTCCTATGATGTTCTCACATTTTCTTTCTGGTAATCTGTTATCATCTATTACATTATCATCTCTGTGTTATGGGTTCTGTCCTCTGAAAGGGAATCTGTCCCATTAATATCAAGAGCTGGAATCACATGGACTGTTTATCTCATGAGTTAACTTGGGGTGTCTCTAAAAAAAAAAAAAAAATCTTGTTTCCTGGCAAAATATTTTATTTTTCAATTTTCACTTGCTCCAGCTTTTCAGGAAAAAGCTGAAGTTTCACTCCCAAATACATTTTATTATATTTTCACGCAACCAAATAATGTTGTCTGTTAAAAAAAACTAGGAAAAAATGTTAATTTAAACAATGCACTGTTAAAATCATGACTTATTTAAGTCAACAAAAAATTTGCATTGCTATCCAGGGTGCTAAGATACTAGTCATTGAATTACGTGTATCTCTTTGGTTCACATTTCCCCTGAAACACTTATGCTTTCTCGTAAAAGCTAAACAAAAGAGAACGGGAACTTCATCCTACTGAGTTACCACTGCACCCATATTCAGAAATACCTCTACATTTAAATATCTGTGCTGGAATCACTCTGCTCTTAATTCCCTTATCTCTAAAATGAAAGAAATGCAGGTCATCGAAAAGTCGTCAGAGATGTCTGAATTAAAACAGAAACACTCTGATGCCAGCCCACTGTCTTTCAGAAAACATAGGCGCTCAGAGTGTTACAAGTGATTTAATATCGTGTGTCAGCCTATTGTGGCAAGTTACTGAAGTGCACCTCTTTTTAAAAACAAGACGGCTAGGAGGAAGCTCTTGCTATTGGGTACCAGTGCTGAAACCTAGCAAACCAGGGTCAATAACATAAAGGCACCAAAGACAAAACTAGGCTGTAAAACAAATACTCTCACCATTATTCACTTGCAATCTCACCGGGTGTTGAAACTGAGCTAGGAGTGGCCACATTAGCCCTTCCATCAAGGTCAGGAATCCCGAATGAGTTGCCAGGGGAAACAAATTACAGCGGCGCCAGCTGGAGCTGAAGGTCCTCATACGGAGGAACTTTACCTATTATATGCTTGAAAGATTTCTGGAAAAACAGAGGCTAGAAAAGAGCATACTGGTAATAACAGGATCAGAAAAGCAGATGTTTCATTGACCCTTGCTCTATGAATTCAAACAAGCTATTTGCCAACATGGCTGAGCTGGCCAGAAAGGAATTGCAAATAAGGGGTACCCTCCTGAGGCATCCCCCCTGTCCCAAAGTCTGATAGTCAGTGTTTTTAGAAAGATACATAGAAGAACCTAAAATGCATAGGAAATCATCTGGGAGTCATGCCCATCATCGAAGGTGAAAGGAGATAGTTCTGGTTTTGTTATGGTATTAATTTTGGTGGAAGGAATAGAGAGCTGGTAAAGGGACACAGGGGCAAGCTAATCTGTGACTAAGCTGGAAACCTCCCAAGCCCTGCTCCATTCTCTCCATTTACTTAGTGAATTATCACTGTCAATATAACCCTGGCTGGAACCATCTATGGAAAGAGAATTAGGAGTACTAAGCCTTCTATCCAACACTGCCATTTCTCCCTGTCGACAATCTGCTACACTTGACCCCATGAAGTTTGTCTCCAGCTGTGTAGAACTGGGATGTTTTCAGTTTCTACTACTTCTACTATCTGTTAAACTTTGACAAAATAAAAATAAATTAAAAAAACCCCCTATATTTAGTTACTCACAGGCTAGTTCAGAAAAGCTTAGGGTAAATTCCTCTGTTCTAGTTCTATATTGCCTCACTCAGCACCTGTGGAAGGGCTTGGAGAGAGTGGCACTATGACTACAAGAAGAATGACAGCATCTTGTCTTTATCACAAATGTTGTTTAAGTTTTCTTATTGATTCAGGGTGTTTTTTCATTGAAGGACTTTACATTATCTAGCCAGGAACAGAAAGGTGATACATTTTTCTCTGGCGACTTCATGGTGGGCAGAAGGTTCATTATCAAAAGAAGGTCTGGAACCTAGTTCTGATCCTGAGCACACTGGTGAAAAAGCTGCTTGTTGGATGCTGAACAAAGAACTCCACTGTGATACTGGGGAAAGCATCTGCCCTTGAGACTGATCTTGAGTCTTGAGCACCGGGTGAAAGAAATGGGCATATTTCTGTTGCATTGGGGAAGAGATTCTGCTACACAACAGATAAAGCTCTGGCTGGCTGTGTCCAGGCTCTCTTTCCCAGGCACAGTCTTTTCTTCTCCCCATCATGCCTACTATGGCTTTCTGCTCTGGGGTTTCCTTGGTGGTTTGGAGCTGGGGCTAGGACAATGTATTAGGCATAAACAAGTCTTTAGTTAACACCTTGCATGAATATGTCACTGTTAACACCTTCTACCATTTTTACACCCTCCTTCCTACTAAAAACTGAGAAATACCTATTATTGGGTAATTCTCAGAGAAATTTAGCAAACAAAAAGCAAGCAAACAAACAAACGCCCTGTGCAGGATGTAGAACAATTGCTGTAGTTTGTAAGCTACCACAGTACTCCACAGGACTTCACTGGTAATGTTTCAGGCCTGCCCGTCTGTATCTGTCTCTATATATAGCATGTTACAGCCAGGAGCTTAGTGTTCAGATCAACCCCATTATTCAAAATCAGGAGATACATTTCCAGAAATGGCAAAAGAACAGTGAAAACCTTTGCTCTTCAGCAGTAAGACATTATTCCTCTTCAAATATTCTTTTTTATTGCTCCATCCCTGTGTTACCTGTTGGATCGGAAAGACATAGGGTGACTAAAGGCTGGATATTACATTTTCATCACAACACTGAAAGAAAACTTTGAAGATCTAGAAGCTTTTTCCTTGGATTAGGCTTTATCATACCTGAATATCATACAGGAATAATTGAAGGCACTGTCACCAGCAGAACAGTGCTAGTGAGAAGATCTGTAAATCAAACTGGAATTTACACACTGCCTGATAGCTCTCTTGCAAATAGCTGCTGTGACCCTAATTTCAAAGAAGGGATAGGATTTTCTGTGTGCAATTGCAGCTCAGATGTGAGTGGCTTACATGTTCTACTCATTCTCAAGCAGCCAGAATTGAAGCAACACTAATGAGAGTGAGAAGATTTCTGAATGCAGAACTTCAGCCTCTGCCTGCTGTAAAAAATGTTGCTGGTGGGTTCCCTTTCCAGCCTTCTCTAGTTAGTATCATGCAGAAAGCACAGGTATTTCTGGGAATGCTCAGCAGGAGGACTTGAAAAAGGACCACTATTTCAGCTAGTGCTCTTAGGGGTAAAGAGCAAATGCTCCTGTATTAGTGATCTTTATGCAGCTGGAGATTTCTTTGCCAGTCACTAAAATGGAAACACCTGGAGGAAATGGAGCAGATGTTTAACCAATGCAGTAGCCAAAGGGAAGGTAGAAAAGTGTCTTAGTTGGAGGGCTAAAAGAAATAGCAGGAAAGCAGAGGGATTAAATACAGCAAGGTTTGACTGTTGTTTAGGTGCAGGTAGTTGGTTAGAAATCACTGGTCAGTTAAGATATAAAGACGAAAGGTCAGAAGTAAAGTGTAAAGAAGAAAGGAACTCTTGACAGTTGGGATGCTAAGTGGCAATACCTTGATGGTAAGGAAGCTAACTAGTTTGAGATTGAAATCATAAATCAGGTTCATGTAGTTGCAAAAATTCTTGAAACTGTTGAGGAACTGACTTCTGAAGATTTCAACCTGTTGTAAGAAACTAGGGAGAACTCTGTTCTTCTCTGTGCTGTCCTAGGAAGGGACTAGATGAAGTGGTTGCTTGCAGTATAGAAGATTAGGACCAACAACCTAGGTTCGCTCTCTATTTTCTTATTGTTCATCTTTTTTGACTCTTTTTAGAAAAGCAGGGAAACTGTTATTAGTCTCTAAGATGACATTTACAACAGATAGAAGGAAATAATGTTGGGCAGCAAAAAGGTAGAAAAATCAGAACTACAAGAGTGAACTGGTGCAATGGGTGTGCTGGGGAAACCCTGAAAAACCCTGTGAGCAAAAAGGAGGAATGGGAATTCAGATAGGTGGATATTTATATTTACAATAAGTGAAGCGCAAAGGTGGTAAGTCTGTTGTTGAAAGCCAGGCTATCATTGTCTTTGATGAAGAGAGTCTAAACCTCAGGAATTTGGGGATCATGCCAGTCAATGACGATAGATCTTGATTGCTCTTAGTTTTCACACTTCTGTCTTTGTAACTATCTTCCTGCAAGAAGATGTGTGCTGTATTCTGCCTTCCCCTCTCCCCAGATCAATTCTCCTTAGCCAGGACAGTACTCATCCCTATGTCAGATCTATCATCAGTCATGTTATTGTGTATAGAGAACCTAAATGATCATATAAATGTCAGTTTTGTTGTACTGGAACAGCCTAGCAAAGGTCCATGGAGATCCTATCTGGCCTCTGCTGCTGTTGAATACCAGTATTCTGTCTATAGCAGTCTTTGCTCACAACAGTTTTTACATTCTCTTTCTTATTCTATGTTTACTTATTATGAAAGATTAGGTAATAACTCTCTCCCCCTTTTATTTTTTGATATGGCACCCACAACTTTCTACCATCATGTCTTTTTTACCTCACCGCTTCCTTAGAGATCTGTATTTCTCCCCATGTTACTAGTCATTTCCATTGGCCATTTCTTGCTGCCATTGATTCTCCTGATATCTTTTCACAGCAACATGCAGATATGATGAAAGGGCAGACTTTTCAAGGCTATTTAGGTTCCTGATGGTACAGATGGATACCTGGCAGACTTCTCAGTCATCTTAAATACTGAGGAGATTTGCAGTTGATTTTAATAAGCCTTCAGTACCCACCTCATTTGTAAATTTAATTGGGTTTCAAATATCTTTGACAGGTTGACCCAAAGCAATCAGTCATGCACAGAACATCAGATGTGACATACTTTTTAGGCCAGGCCAGAGAGGACTCAAAATATTATTTTCTGTACATTTTTTATATACTCTTCCTTTTTCACTTTTTTTTTTTTTTTTTTTTTTTTTTTTTTCTCCTGTGTGGTTCCATCCTTTTAAACAGTTTTCTTTGGAGATATCTGCAATGGATACTAGTGTGCGGATATGCTGTTCAAACTGTCCTTTGTATTGTGCATAAATTCTCCATATGTCAAAGCTGAACTTCTATGTTCAAGGCTGACTTCTCCAGCTAGGTTTGATCTCTCCCAAGTTCCTCAGTGGACAAATAACCAAAATAGTATTTTATGTTCCAGATACAAAAAACGCAATGAAGCCTTTCAGAGTTCTCTTAGGTGATGCAGTTACATCTGCTCTGTTGCTTTCTATCATAACTGAGGAAACTATCTAGTATGGAAATGAGTTAGATTTTTTTTTTTTTTGCTTGCCAGAGATGTGTGCAGTAGTGAGTGCCATACATTAATGAAGGGCAGTCAAGTCTTCCTCCCAACTCCTTAGATGCTGGGAAGTTAGTGAAACTATATCTTGCAAGATGAAAGAAGGATTTACATTAGGAGCAATTTTTACTTTTTGGGAGTCTATCAGGAGAGTTGGAAAGCATCAGTAGGCTAACTTCACACTCACCAGAACTAGGAGGATCTGAAAGTAGGTCTCTTCTTCCCCTATTGAATTATGTGATGATTGTGGAGGTATGGTTTACATAAGTATATAGTTACATGGACTTTTCCCCCCCCCCCAACAAATATGGAGCCATGTATGCATCAGCATATATTTATTGTAAGTGTAGTAGAATCATCACTCATGATGCAGCAAACCAGCTGGAGGTCTGAACAACCAGCATAAATTTTGGCAATTCAGGGGCTGTGTTTTCTGACATGCAGAAAGCAAATTTTTGGAGAGATCAAGCACTGAATTTGCAACTGTTATTAGTGGAAGCTGTTATTTGAGTATTTAAGACATTGTGTAAAAATTTGGTGGAACTGTTGCTTCACTGATATCCTGAAAGATTCAAATAGCATTGGTGATGCAGTTTAGCCTGGTGTTTAAGATACTTTTATGCATTGTTGTCCAAATACTTTATTGTTTAGCCAGGTGAAAGGCAATTATGTTATACAAGCACAGGAATATAAAATATAAAAGAAATCACAATCATGAGTCACCACCAATCCAAAAAAATTAGAGACACAAGGAATATGTAGACTGAGGGTACACAAAATAGCAGGGCTATATGATAAAAGTCATATAATTTCTCAGTGCTTGATTTCAGGAGCTGACTTCAAAATGAGTTAAGATCTTTCAGGTCTTGGGAAAATTTTTTTCCCTTTTCTCTGTGGTTTTGCAACACTGCATATTTTAAAACTTGTATTCAGTTATTTTGAACTGTATTCAGTTATAGGGAAAGTAAGAAGCTATACTTCCAGATATAAAATGAGCACTTATAAAAATAAACTTAAATCTGTCTTAAAATGAGATAGATCCAGATAACTGGTGAAAACAGTTGAACTGATTGAAACAGTAATGGCTCCAGCACAAATGCCACTTGAGGGTGATTTGGGGAGCATGAGTCTGGTTTCACCTGGGATCAGCTGTCCTTCAGCTGCTGTAAGACTATTGCAGAAAGATTGGTGAAGTCAGTTCAGAAATGTGTCAGTTCTGCAAACCTGTTGCTCAGCCACACAAAAAGTCATCTGTTTTTTGGTAGGATTTATGTTAAAATTTTACTCTGGTTGTATCATCAGCTTCTCTGGGTGAGCATAACATTAGGCCATTTAGCTGTAATAAAATGTGGACAGGTTGACCTGCTGTGGTCAACTTACAGCTTAACCAGTAAATGACTTTTCAGAGGAACAAGGACAAAAGTGATGGGTTTTTTTATAGCTTATGGATGCCACAGAAAAAAACTTCATTACAAGAAACCAAAGATGAAGACAATGATAGTAATTTTTATTTTATGCAAGTTTATAGAAAAGGAAATGCCTTAATTAGTGGTCTTGAGGAATGAATAAACATGTACTCTTTCAATAGGTGATATAAATAACCCCCTCTAATACATGCCTACTTCTTCAATATTATAAGCAATTATTCTTTCAACTAAGAAAAAAAGAGAAAACACCAAACTAGGAAGCAAATGAAGCAAAGAGAGGTAAAGTAATTTCTTCCTTGCATTCCTGCTAGTCATTATTGAAATCATACCTCTAACACTCACTTCTAATGCTGTGTCTAAACTCCTTGATTACAGTGCCTTCTTTCTGCTCAAAAATTATTTTAATTTTCAGGACTCCACTTCCTTGCAGTCAAATACAATACTTATACCTACCTCCCTAGACTAAATCTCCTGAAGGTCCCAGGCTAAGGTCTTATTTTGTGCACACAACTAGATTTTCCATTCTGTGCTGAGCTGATTCTAATCACTCCCATATCCTCCTTTCTGTGTGCAGCATTTTATAAGGTGAGGTCTAAAAAGGAAAAAAAAAAAAAATTTTTTTGCAGGAATGGTGATGCCAGTTTGTAGCCTGGAAAACAATGATGCCTATAACTTCTGTAGAAATTTGAAGGCTTTGTGCAGCTAAGCATTGCTATGGAACTGGATGTAGAATGGATAAATATCACAGCCGACCCTTTCATGTTCTAATTTAAAAGCCTGGGCTTCATTTCGGGGTAAGAGGAAGGAATGAAACGGGATTTGGTATGGTGACTTAAAAGCAATGCCAATTTTAATTACTTTCCTTAAATATCCCTTGAAATTTGCAAATATTTAAAAAGCAAAACTGCAATAAAAATAAGTAACGTTAATCAGAAAACTGGGCACATTTTATTACAGGAAAGGCCATGTACTCACTAGTTATGGTCTGTAAATTGAATGGCCATGAAACAGTTGAATACTGTTTCCTAGTACTTTATGGATTATTGGGGCTTTTTTTTTCTTTATCCTCAAATATCCCTCAGTCAGTGAAATAAAAAAAATTTAGCCTGACTAGAAATATAATGTAATAAACATCTTTTCTTGAAATGGAAGAGCTACACTTAGTTTTTATTACAGGATTTTTTTCCTCCCATCTGAAACGGTACAGTAGACTGGTGGCACAGCAATTGCAGATACAATAAATGTTCAGGTTTCTTCTGTATTGAATCATCAGAGTACAGAAAGGCCAAACACTTCCTTTCCTCCAAGTAACAATTTTTAAGGAGGGGGGGAAAAAAAGCAAACAAAGGCAAGAGGGGGAAAAAAGGGACTGGCAGCAGCACTGCTTTATACCCACGAGTAGCCCCCTAACTGTAGCTGTTTCATTGAAACAGAATCGATTTGAAATCAGATTATAATTCATATTTGTGTTCTGTATTTGAAGCCTTGAGCTGACTATGTTTCTTGATCTACAGACCTGGAAACAAAATGTTATTGCTTTCCTTTTTTGGCTGTGTTTGCGCAGAGTTTGACAGGAAGGAGAATCTCTTCCCCGTGTCCTAATTCTGCAGAAAGGAAGCTGGGCAAGACACAAAGAAAATGCCAAAAAGCAGGTGGTTTCGTGGTTTGGATGATGTTCGGTTCTGACATGGGAGAATACCTTTCCTTTGGCTGCGAGTCTGGGCTTTGCACCATTCAGAGGTGAAGAGATGGATAAAAATCCCCTGAATGGATTAGATCAGTATCTGGGTTCTGACAGTGGTTAGTGCAAATGTTTAAAATACAGCTGTAGACATAGAAGCAGCCATTTTCAATGCCCTTTAATTCACGAGGTTTTACAGCATTCAAAAATCCCCTGAATGGATTAGATCAGTATCTGGGTTCTGACAGTGGTTAGTGCAAATGTTTAAAATACAGCTGTAGACATAGGAGCAGCCATTTTCAATGCCCTTTTATTCACGAGGTTTTACAGCATTTCAGCACCAGTGCAAACCCCTATATAGTGAATATCATCGAAATAAAATTATTTTTTTCCTTGTCTACATTTTGTGGTTACTTTAGAGGCTGCCTCATGACCCTGAGCTAGAAGATAACCAGCCCAGAAGGCAGCTAATTCCACCAGAGAGATTATGGAAATCAAGATTCCTCCTAGATGTAACTTTTTTTCCCTTCTTTTCTTCACTGCATGTTGGCAGTTCCAAAATCTCCCTCTCCCCAAGTTTGATGCCAGCAGTCTGCTCTCCTCTTTGGCTTATGTGGTATTGCATCAATCTGGCATTGGCACATCTATCCTTTAAAGCTTTGCAGCTATCAAAAATGTTCAACCTTCACTATACACCTTTTCACACCCTCATAAGAGAGAAGAGGGCTTTTGAGGGAAAGTTGCTTCCATGACTGTATGCCTTAACATTTTTCTTCTTGAACATGCCCTTCCCTTCTCTTCTGTTCATAGAGATTTTGTTACAAGCACATGCCAACAAAAAACTCCTCTATTGCATATGTTGGATGCTGTTCACTGATTATACCAAAAATGTATGCCACACATTTTGTTTTGAGCTGACACTGTACTCATGATGTACTGTAGTTAAACCCTGATACATTTTTGGAAGTTTCCATTATATGAAAAGCCAGGGTTTTTATTAGCTTTATTCGAATACTTTAAAGATTGTTATACCTCATTCAAGTCTGTTTCCAGAACAAAGATGCTTTTTTCAAATTTCAGGTCAACAAGAAAATTTTAAAATAAAGGCGATTAGAAAAAGCAAATGTTACTCATCTTTGGAAGAGTCTTCTACTTTTTTCTTTATTTTTTTTTAACATATATATATATATATACGTGTGTGCACATTCTTTGTCTGTTTTTCTTATTGCTTTCATATAAGTCTTTTTTTTTAAGCCGCATATGAAAAAAAAGGCTTGTCCTCAAAATTTAAAGCAAAGAGAATCCTTTGGTGAAATCTAATACACTGGTTTCCTGGGATAGAGCAAGGTGTTTCATTATATGGGGCTATCTGCAACTTTGATAGGTAGAAAGTGATATAGTATTGGTTTGGGATGGCAAGTTCAGTGTCTTTTTCGCTGCCACACCTAGGTGGATGGAGACAACTCAGGCTATGAAGCAAAGTACATGATTACTACTCTGTGAATGTGCTAATTTGGCCCTATAAGCCAGAAATGTGAGTGAGGGCTGTGACTATTACAGGTTTTGTCATCTGGATAATTTTATGCCTTTCCCATGGAGTCATATGACTCGGAGCAGTGGTATTAACTTTCTTAACTGTGAAAATATAAATCTCCTTCATTTTTTTCAGAACATTCTTAAAGAATTTTCAAGGCTGTAACATCAAAGGCAAAAACATTCAAAGTCTGTAACATCAAAAAAGGAATAATAAGAACTAAATACTGATGACTTTACACTTCACCTAACTTGAGGAACGGTTAGTTTATGATGACTGGAATTAGCTGAGCTTGGCAATGCTTTCATGGATTTTCCCAGCCTTGGCCCTTACCATTTCATCCTTCCTATTCCACTCTATATAGAGATATATATGTATCTAGCACGAGGAAACACCGATGCATTCCCATGTAAGGAAGTTACACCAAGATACCATGTCTCCTTCCTTCACTTCTGAGTCTTTTTCCCTCTCTTCATCTCCTCCAATATTTATACCTATCCTCTGCTTGTAGGAGTGAAAGCATTGTTAGATTTTATTGTCATTAAATCACAATGAATTTTTTCCATCACTACAAATGAAATATCCTTCCCTTCAGAAAGTCTTACACAGAATACTGTCAATGTGTTGTTATTGAACCTTTTTTAAATATTTCTAAGTGTCGTGCATCCTTTTCAGTCTCTGGTGGCTTGTATACTAAATTATTCTTTAGGAAATTCCATGATTTTAAAATCTATGGCAAAGCATTATTGGTTTGTTGAGTGACTTTGTTAATTTTAATGTGTTTCATTCATACAGTCACAGGCATTCAAAGCAATCTCTGTACACAGAGAAATTTCCTTGATACCTCTTTAATGATGTCTTATGCAGACTATAATTGTGTCAGCCATCCAGAAGCCTGCTACAAGTGTTTTTGTTATGTCTGAAGTGCTGGCGACAGCTACTGTAGAGTTAGGGATTTTGTTGAAGGATTTTCAGGTTCCTATTTTGTTTGCAGTACCTCAATTTGGCAAAACTTTCCTAACTCTTGGCAAAAAGTATCCAGACTAATCTGGTCATAGAAGGTACCATTTCTCAGCCACGTTTGGCTGTGAGGAACAAATAGGTGTGGGATTTTTATGCTCTTTGAATATTAAAATATATAGTCTTTCTTTTTACATAGGCTTAAATATAAGAAGAAATGACTGAAATGGTGTGCACAAATGCATGTATTCATGATAGTGTGCTCTTTCCACCCAGTGCTTGTCACAGGTGGAGTTTCAGTCTGCTCCGAGGCACGCTGATGATTTTGACATTGTTGTTTCTTTTCATCTCAAGCTGTGGAGACCAATATTACAATGTTTTATCATCCAAAAGCTGTTTCTCTGTAAATGCATATATAAAACACTTCCCATTTTCTCCTCTTGATCAAAAATGATAAAATGTAATGTTGCATGGTTTTTATAAATAACGAAATTATTTTCGGAGTGGTAAAGTTATAACTGTGGTAGAAAAAGGTGTTCCTCCCAGGGTGAGCTCCTGCTATAGAGTGAACCAATCACATTGATCAAGGGGAGCTATGAAGGGAATCTCACTGCTTTGAGACATTTTGGGTCATATTTAGGTGACCTACTACAGGTGATCAGTGTAGCTGTTGATGTTGCTCAGTTTAAGAAAGCAGTGAGTCAAACCACATACCAACCAGTAAGACTCTTGCTCTCACATTTACTGAATAGAGAAGAAGAGTCTGAAGGACCAGTTTCTACTCCTGTAACAGACTGCATATGACCCAAAGGGGTTAAAGAAGTAATGTGGTTCTGCATTTTCTGCCAGCAGAGAGCTAGGGAGACTCACTGTAGGGTCTTTCAGACAATGATCTGTGGTCAAAAGCTTCCATCTAAAATATCACCACGTTGTTTGTATCCTTCCAGAGTTAAAGTTGTCTGAAGTGTAAAGATGCCTGATGCTGAATCTTTGAGGAAAAACAAAAAGCTCTGTTTTTTTTTTTTTTATTTTTTTTTATACCCAAATTCTTAACTCACTGGGATTTAGGCTCTTACATACTTTTTTGACTCAAGCTAAAATTTTTCTGAGGGAGTTTCTGAGGAAGGGGGAACTGAGGTTTGCTCACGGAGTCCAACTCTTGCTGAAATTTCTAGTCCACAGAAGTCAGCACATGCAATGCTAATAAGTTGGAGCATCAGGTTTACTTTCCATTACTTCTGTGCAGCCTGCATGTGCTACAAAGGCAGCCTTTCCCACAGTGATTTGGAGCTTCTTCAAGTCTCAGCTGGAGCCAAGAGGAGCAGAGAAAGGAGGGAATCTATTAAAAGATGAAGTTCTGTACCTTAAAAAAAAAAAAAAAAGAAAAAAAGAAAGAAAAACCTCTTTGGTTCCTCTTCTAAGTAAGTGTAAGGCAAAGACCTAGAATAGGTCATACTGTATTTCCTTAGCTTTAAAGAGCATTCTGCAATTGAGAAGCTGGTCTTATCTTTGTGCATGAGAAAAATACAAAAGTTTTTTTTGGTTTTGTTTTTTGCGAAGTTCTTTATTTTACTGTAATTCAATGGGTGATGCAGCACAATCTTTTCTATGACCCAGCACAACATCCAAGATAAAAAAAAAAAAAAAAAAAAAAAAAAAGTTGTTGTCAGTGGCATTTTCTCTTCATAAGTTTTCATAGTTTCTTGTACTATGTTCTCAAAGTTTCTAGAACAAGGGCCTAAAACTGCTGCTAACATCTACAGTCAATTCACTCTGATCTCGTAATCAAACAAGCCTGCAAAGAATCTGCCAGGCAATTTTCCTCTAAAGTGTTTGAACCTTGCAGGCATATTTCCAGTGCCAAAAATCATTACAGAATTGAAAACCTCTTAGTCAGGTACAATGAAGTGTGAATCTTGGTCTCTGGGTATATAAATTTTTAGATTTAGGGCATGTTAGTGTTAACAACTTGACAGCTTGTCTGAAACAATTAATTTTTTAACCCAAAGGATCTCTCCTGTCATAAGTTTTTACCATTATCATAGTACTGTTTGAATCTAGTCTGGCAGCAAGCCATCCATTTCTGCTTTAAATTAAATGACATTTTTTTTTCCACCTTGTGAAACAGGCACTAGAAAAAGTGACTAACTTATTTCTGATTTACACTGCATTTTAGTAGTAGTCTTTTTAAGGATTGCTGTTCTAGGCTTCCTTTCTTTGATCCTGGAAAAAGATTCCACTGACACTTTATACATATGCAATCACTATGTATGCAGCAAAACCAGTAGGCAGTGGAGGAACATCAGAGACTTGACTCACACTTGGGAAAGAAAACATTGCTTACTGCGCAACCTTCACAGATATTCCACATTTTCCTACTAAGTTGTGCTGTGTTGCTAAAAACTTTTCCCATCACTCCTTGGTTATGCATCCACGATAATAAATATATCTGAGAGCTATTGTCCGGTGGCCATTCACAACCTTTTTTTATTTCCTCAAAGAAATGCAAGTGACACTTTGAGGCCATATCAACTGGCTGAACAGCTGTTTGGATCTTACAGGGAAGTGAGGGAGAATGCATATAGAATCAGTTTTCATGTATCAACAGATATACTTTTTTGCTTTCTTTTAATCAATGTTTCTTTGGAAATAGTTAAACAGCAGGATCTGAACTACTCATCAGCAGACTTCATTGTCCAAATTTGAGTCACATCTGTGTTCACGTAGGTCCACATCAGGTCAGGTGTTTTAAGTACATGATTTCTCTGAATTTACCTTATACTTTATAGGTTTGCCACGACGCCACTGCATTCTTCAGCTTAGGATCTGGTCCTTTCTCTGAACTTGGGCAAAGCAAATCTTTTGAATGAATAATTTATCAAGAAATGAGGCTAAGGACATCAAATCTCTTTTAATAAAACTTTCTTTTCAGTAAAAAAAAAGTTTAATTTCAAAATATGCTGAATTAAATTTTGGAGTTTTTGTGAAGCTTTTGAAGAGGTTTTCATTTCCAAATGTTAAACTTACAAATTGTTTAAGAAAAGTTAAATACCTAAAAGAAAACATTCTAGTTAAATAAACTAAACCTGAACAGCGTTCATTTCTTTTCCACCTTTCACAGAAAGCTGTTTCTCATCCTATTACTCATATCGTCTTATTCATAATAAAGATTTACCAGACAAGAACATGAGGCTATGTTTTGTTTGTAAGAGCTCATTGAACATTGGATAACAAGCCTACACACCACTCAAATTGGACAATAATGTCTCTGACTTAACAGACCTGGAGTGGATGGAGAGTAGAGGCGTTAATCCCTTGCAGTTCTCTATTACTGCCACTATTTATGCCCATTTTCTATGAACATGTGTTTGTATCCATTACCACAAAGTTCATTCAGTTCCTTGATCCCCATGTCTGTAGACTCTGGGTTGCACTCCCTGCCCTCCTTGAGGCCCTCTTCTAGCTGTTCCGGTTCTCCAGTCTTCCCTTCATACATGTAATCACAATCTTCTGGATCGTTTTTATGTGTCTGGTCCTCTTTCCTTCTTCAGAATCCAGTTCAAGAGGAGGGACCAGCTTCAATGGCTGAAGCTAAAGTGCTTAAACCCATATTTTTGCCTGGGTAGATTTTCAGAGATGTAAGCTTCATTGAGAAGCTGTGGACCATCAGTGCTTCTGATATACAATCTTTTTCCTGGGGTGCCCAATATACACAGTTAGGTATTCACTTCTAGACATTTCAGTCAATAATTTCTTCATGAATGACTTACCTAAAAGCCGCAGAGGGAATTAGTGGATGATGCAAGCTGAGAACTGCTTTCTGGGTGTTGTTTCCTCTATCACTCTGTCTCTCTCAGTGACGGCTATAACTATTGGTTCAGGATGATTTCAGGGGCCTTGAGATCAGCAATATTTACCTCTGACAGTGCTAAGTTGTGAATCATTATTGATTCTGAGAGAGGCTATGTGCATGTGTATGTGGGGTTGCTTCAGAGTTACATTGCCGTTACAATTACAGAGTTGTCAGACAATATGATTTCTGCTGCATCTTAAGTTCTCTAACTGTTTATCATATTAACCTTGGCTGATCTTGCAATCTCCTGTCTGCAACATTAATCAGCTGACATCATCCCATGCTCTGAAAGGACATTATCAAATGCAAAGACTAGAATACATTTCCTTTGAGAAGGGCAGGGGGGCTCAGTGACCTGAGCCAAGAGGGTGGAAAAGATCTTAGGGTTTTTTCTTCTTCTTCTTTTTGTTTTTTTTTTTTAATCTTTGCCAAATAACTCAGATGAATCACTTCCATCTTTGTATCTTCTTGTCCTTTCTAGGACAAGATCCAGATTTGTCTGAGCTAGACTGCAAGCAACTCGGCACTGAAGCTATGGCTGCTCCGACACCTAAAACTGTTAAAAGAAGGAGCTTGTTCAAGTTTGGTCCATTCCAGGTCCAAGCTATCATCAGAAGATATCTTGCTATTCTGCAGAGAGGCTGAGCCGAGGCCAGCACTTAAATTGCAGTGTAGATGCAGACTGCATCTCAATCATCTCATTTTTTTTCTAAGAATTACTATTATTCAACAACTATTACTGAATGATCTTCAATTGAAAAGATTTTCATGAAAGGGTTTGTTCAAGTTTTATTTTCTTTCTAAGCTGAAAAGGGTCATAGTTATGATGTAAGCTCATACTTGATTGGAAGAAAGGTTAAAGCACAGCGAAGTCTGGCTAATAAAATATTTTTGCCAGGAAACTAGACTGCAGCATAACAAATATATAACAAGTAATGCTGCCACTGGAAGGACAAAGGACTTGTACTTATGAAATGCAAGTTATTTATTTAATATTCAAGTGAATTCTTCAATAATCCTCACTTGGTTAATGAACTTATTTTATTGTGGGTTGAACATGATTCATGCAAAGTGAAGCAGATGTAACTTACACAGAGATCAATTATTTGATATCAGCTGCAAATACAATATCTCTCCTAAATGGTTTAAGTTTACTGAATCCCTGGGACAAATTGATGGATGTTTACTTTATGTATCAGTAACACAATCCTTTCCAGACAATGATGGGTAAGATCAAATGGCCTAGGGCTCTATTGTAACCAGATACAAAATAATCTTCCAACTTCTCATTATGAAATGTGGCAGTTTGGTTTAAAATATGTGATGCTGCCACAAAAGAGTTATTCTGCACTCTGCTCTGTCACATCAGCATGAGCCTGTCAGCTCCCAAGACCAAACCTAGCCTTTCAACTACATTATGAATCCTCAAACTTGTGTCAAAACTCTCTGCTTCAAGCCAGGCTCTGGAGAGGAACAGCTCAGGTAAACGCTATGGCTGCATGTGGCCTCTGGATTTTTTTTAGGCGGTTTGACTGGATTTTGTTTAGGTGGTTAGGAGAGACATGGAGCTACTGGAGTGAGTCCAGCGGAGGGCTACTAAGATGATGAAGGAACTGGAGCATCTCCCTGATGAGGAAAGGCTGAGAGAGCTGGGACTGTTCAGCCTGGAGAAGAGAAGACTGAGGGGGGGGATCTTATCAAAGTGTATAAGTTTCTGAAGGAAGGGTGTAGAGAAGATGAGGACAGACTCTTTTCAGTGGTGTCCAGTGATGGGACAAGAGGCAACAGGCACAAACTGAAGCACAGGCAGTTCCATCTGAACATGAGGAAAAACTTCTCTACTGTGAGGGTGACAGAGCATGGGAACAGGTTGCCCAGAGAGGTTGTGGAGTCTCCTTCCTTGGAGATATTCAAAATATTCCACCTGGAGGTGATCCTGTACAACGTAGTCTAGGTGACCCAGTCTGAGCAGGGGTGTTGGACTCGATGATCGCCAGAGCTCCCTTCCAACCTCAGCCCTCCTGTGATTCTTCTGTGATTCTAAGACTGGATCTGACCTCACAAGGAGGGTGTTTGGTGCAGAAATAAGCTGTCTGCAGCCCTCCCTAGGTGCAGCATTGATGGCTGGAGCCAGAACCTCAGCTGTGTCTAAGTTATAACTACTCTACAGCTAGCAGTGTGGACAGAAAGCAGACTTTCACAGGATTACAAGCCTGCCTTTACTCCATCATGAATAAGAAGATGAAAACAAGAAAAAGAACTAATAATGTTAATAAAATAATGATAATAATAATAATAATAATAATAAAAACATGGCTCACTGACAGAGTTGAAAGAAAAAATGCAAAGATCTCCTCATGCTGGTTTAGAAATTAGCAACCAAACTGATACGTGGTTTAATTTGAGGGGCCTTGACTATGTGATGTTAATTTATACCCCAGCCCTGAAATCAGCACTATACACAGCACAGAGGCTTGCAGTTCAGGTTTTGTGCTGTAGTAAGCTACTCTGTATTTAAAGTACAAGGGGACTCCTGCAGTCAGCACCCACGAAGCAGGCTGTTTATCAAACTTAGCTATTTGCTAGGAAGGACCTTCAGTCTTTCAAAAATACAAACAACCTCCCCCCCACCAACAAACAAAACAACAACAATCAAACAAGAATAAAAATAAAAAGACAAAGATAAAGTCGAAGAAATAAGCAGATATTGATGGGATTCCTCCATTCCTCCCAATTAAGAAATCCTTAACTACTGATACTAGTCTGTAGTTCAATTTAGGCAAAGTGAGGCTGACATGATATTCATAAGATAATAGTTGCTGAGGAAAAAAAAAATCTATTAGAAAACTATTCGGCTATGCTGCAGTTGTGAATGGAACAGTTTCATGTAATTCATGTAACGCATGAATGCATTTGCATGCTTTCAACAAAGAGAAGTTAATTAGTTTTAAGAATTTCAGATATTTCACTAAAACTTGACTAATTTTCAGCTGGATTTTTGCCTTCTGGGGATCCTGTAGGTATTTTCAATTAACAGACTTCCCTCTACAAGTTCTTCAAAGAAATGTTGCTAAAAATAGAGGAGGGCCAGAACTGCATTTTAAATTTCATGAGAAATAGACAATTTCTTTCTTATTATAGAAAGGAACAAAAAAGGAGAGAGTCAAATTTTCTGTATCAATTAGGTTTAATAATTCTGAATCAAGTTATAAAGAAAAAGTCACTGTAACATTATTTTTGTACTTTGTAACTGAAATGAAAACTCACTGCAACTGCCTCATTCCATCCCATGAGAAAACTGCATTTCAGAACCATTTATCCCTTTTTTTTCTCTATCAAGCAGGGAGTTCTTTGTAACTTTTCAAATACTACAAGAATTATCAGTGTTTCTGGAGAACTCCTGCATTTCTTGTGGATTTTAACCTCTTGTAAGGGTGTATGCTAACTTTGGGCTTTGCTGTAACCTTAATTAAACAGATCTTTTGCAAATTCACGGAGGCTTTACTGTGGTATGTGCAAGCACTGCCTACAGTCCATAGTGAAAGAGTACAATTTGACGGTCTTTGCAGAAGTTTGAGACTCCTGTTTAAATGGTATGTAAATAATAGATGCCTATGTTCCTTTTCCTGTTCACAGTGAACATGAACTCTCATATTACATGATGACACACTGACGCATCAAGGAAATAGGTCTTTTTTTTCAACGATAAGCATAGCAAAGTGAAAAGAGTTGTTGAATGGTGCCTGGATCTGGCCCTTATGACTTATTTGTGTAGCTGAATAATGCATACGTGTTCAGGTTACATTTCTTTGTGTTCACAATTAGTTTGCAGGAATGCGAGTTCTCAAGGCCCAGTTCCTTTATTGGCCTATCATTTACACTGTTTAGACATCAGACCATACTTAGGACAAGGTCTGGAGCAAAGCAAGGAGAAGTAAGGTTTTATGCCTTCTTGGTTATTATTACGGGCCCAATATTGTCCTCCCTTCAGTGTGGATGGGCTAGGCATCAGCATGGCTGCACCGGCTTGATGCACATGTGTCATTTTGAACCCCATTACTGCTTGCAACAACATCACGTGGTCAACAAGAGGCAGCTCAGTCAACCTGGCTTTCTTTTCTTATGTTGCAAGTGGCAAATCATTATGGAAAAAGCAAGCTGCTGAGTCTCAAGTACCCCAGCAATGGCAACTGATGTCCAGAAGGTGGGTCATGGGCAATGCCATGCTTGAGTACATGTTACAACCTGGAGTCCAATTAACAGTGATATCCACAGCTGAGGGGTTGGACAAGGCAATAGGTTTGTGAAGAGGGGCTAGTGATAAAGCAGGTGGTTCTGGGTGTAGAAGAAGTTCTTGTTTGTCTTTTATGCAATACAAAACGATGTGCAGTTTTGCACAACAACTCATGCTTGACTGTACAGGCAGTGGACAGTGTTGCTATTGGAAACAAGATGAAATAGATGATAACACATTGGGATATGTGTTATCATTTCTTTCTCACAGAGCTGGATAAGACTGAATGACAAGTGTCAGTATGGTGTATGGGATAGATTTGCCATCAAACTTTCTTCTTTTTAGCAGGTAGATGATAACATTTTGACATGAGCCCCCCTTAATTTGATAAAACTGATATAATATAATGGGACAGCTAAGGAACATATTTTCCTTCATAGGTGATATTTTTTCACTGACAGTAATTATGACTCACTGTATAAAGCAACCGTATCAATCTTATGGCAAAAAGATGAGGTACAAGCCTGGGAACTGGGAGATCTGTATTCTGCACTGCAACCAACTTCATTTGTGACTGTGCAAAATCCTAATTATGCAAAAAGTTTCAGACTTGGAAGACTAAATATTAAGTTCCTAAATATTAATATAAGTTTCTAACTTTAGAAATGTAAGCTTTAAAGCATTAATAAAATATACCTACAGAGAAGTCAGTCTTATTTCAGTTTTAAAGATGGACATAAATTAAATGAAAAAAAAAAAGACTTAAAGACAGAGATACTGGCTTATCATTTCAAATCTATCCTTTACTTAGGTGGATAGACTGGTGATGTTTTCAACTGAAATACATTGTCTTCTGAATAGCACAAATGAAATACATATTATTATTGTTCCGAGAATGGAGAATATTTTGAGAATGTTCTGAGCATTAAGCAATTATTTTAGGATTTATAGACTGTGACTAGTTAATAACTAGTTATATAAATAAGCATCTTAGTTTGATACAAAACTTCTTCTGTTGTAAAAAGAAGCTATTTTCACTCATCACCTAGAAGAATTAGAAATGGCTTTGCTTCCTCTAAATCATGAACTTGATGGTCCCCATCAAATATGTTTTTGCGTTAGTGCAAAGATTCCTTCATATTGCTTTTTAATAAATGTGATGCCATTCATTAAGAAGATCTAGCACAATATGTAAAAGCTTTAGCATAATATGTAAAAGCTTTTTGACAAATTAGCTCTGGTCAGAAGTTTTTTGTGGAAAACAGAGATAATTGGAAACACCAATCTTTGTTGAAAATATCTAGCTGATTTAAAACAGAATTAGAGGTGCATCACGTGTATTGTAGTAGATATCTTACACTTTCATTTCATTTCTTTTCAGGTGGGCTTTGTCTCCTGTAATGCCTCAGGGTCTCTCCCCTCAATGAAGTGAGATATTGTATCATGGGTCTTTCATACTCTGGGAGCATCCTGGGAATGGTGCTTTTGTAGGGAGCTAGACAGTCTGGCCAATGTAAGTAAGAAATAACTGAAATACAACTGTTATATGGCAACAGCTGCTAGGATTCATCCTAGAAAATTATAATGTTCTATATAAAGCAATTTTCATTAAAAAAGAGGTTTATTTGAAGTCCTTTCAGACAACAGTTTGCTGGGAAGTTTTTCATCTCCTCTAATCAAAGAATTTCTATTATCGAAAACTCAGGTTTGACATTTCACACGATAATCCCGCAAATTGATTCTGAATTATTTTGCTCAATCTGATATTGGAATTTTTTTATTTTTTTCTAACACTCCCACAAATATTCTTCTTTTTGGCCTGAACCCTCTTCTCCCATTATTATCTTCCACCCCACACATGGTACAAAAAAAGAAGATCAAAAAAACACAGATCAAAAAAAGAAAAAAGTTCTGTAACATATGAAATGATTCTTATCTTGTTTTACTGCTTTTGTTGTCAACAGCAGTGTTTTTCTTCAAAATGATGAGAAAGAATATGAAATATAAACAAATTGTCTTCAGCTACAGCTGTTTACCATAAAGCTTGATTGAGAATTTGATACAAATTATGAAGAACTTATAAAAATAACACTACAACTCCAAGATATCAGTCCGCATAAAATAAATATACCCTATTACTTCCACTGATTGAGACGATATTAACATGTGGTTTTCATTAAAAAAGTTTTGGAGGGATAATTGCAATACAAAGAGGTTAATTTTTTGAAAGTCTGGATTCATGCTAAAATCTGCCTGTGCCTTGATCTGAAGAAAGGCCATAGCTTTTCTTCCAAGCTTGTGTTTGGCTTTATCAGATTTGCTAAGGAACCAGGAGCTGTTCACCTCTAGAAGAGGGAGGATGAAACAGACTGTTGAGAAGTGTCCAAGAGCATTCAAAGGCTCTTCCAGATCCTCAATAATTAGTTATTTTAGTGAAAGCCAGATCTCATATCCAAGCTGCAGTCCTTCCTTGTCTGTTCTTTAGTGTGCATACCCTTAAATTAGATAGTGTCTTAGATAAAAAACCTTTATGACTGCACATTTGAGAATCTTTCAGTCAAAGGCACGATCGGGAAAGCATGCAACAGTACTGCATATCTAAGTTTAGAGCATATGTGAGGGAACAAATCTAGGAGAATTGGCGTGGATTATGAGCAGAGGGCTGTTGACTGTGTAGAAACACAAAGGATGTAAAAGAAATCTATAGGCCCCATCAAAGTTAATTTTGCAGTAGAGAAAGCTGGGAGTTATAGGATGACTGTTTTGACCTTTGCTACAGACGCTCAGCTGGTCAAGAGAAAGGAATTTTTTTCATAACTTTAAGCCAGGACAGCAAGAAGAGAAAAAGGTCAAAGTTGTTATTTGGAGAGGAGAGAATCAGTGAAAGAAGGAAACAGGGGACGGGACTGGTGGTCCTTAGCCCTGAAGATGACTTATGAACACTAAAGAAGTGGAAACAAGAGTGAAGGATATGTGCGGTGATCAAGGAGAGATTTTGAAGGTGGAACAATCAGAATTTAATGAAAGCTAAATCAGAAGAATAGCAAACTATTCTTTCAGAGTTGATCCATGTCGTAGGTCAGATGAACCAGTATGGAAACAAGATGCCTGACTGCTGCTGAATTTTATTTCTACAGGATATCTTGACAGAAGAGAAGATATTATTGGCTTACTATTACAGAGAAACAGAACATTTTTGATGTCCAGAGAGACAGGATGGAGTTTCAAATATATCCATGTTATAAACGAAGTGGGCAGGGAACACATAGATCTTTTTGCGAGGGAAGGCAATTTCAGAAAACTGTCGTCAAAAATCCAGGAAAAAAAAAAAAAAGTATTACGTGGTTCACTTTCATTTTGTTTTCCCATGAGGAGGCTCTCCAACAGTACCGACCACGTTTGCATCCTCCAATCCAGGGAAGTTCAGATCCAGAATTATAACCATGATCATGTGATGTTATGTTCAAACTATAGCCACAACAAGTGGCTATTCAAGCAAGTATTGACATACCGTACTGACCTGTGCTATGCGATTACAGATTTAAGAGGTTGGTATCCATTACTTTAGGCACCTCTGTGTCCTTTCTTACCGCATGTTGTATTCTTGGTCCTTCATCCTCCACCAGCTGGGAAGTGTGTGAGAAATATCTGATCCACCTATATTTTCTCTGTGTTTGTGAGGGAGAGAGAGAAAGTGAAATCAAATTAGTCCCAGAACATTTTTAGCCAAATTAATCCCAAAACATATTTTCATTCAGTTTTTTCTCAGGCTCTGCATGAGCACATTTCTTGGCATTGAGTAGTGTTATCTAAACTAGCAAAATTTCAGAAGTTTCTGTGGTGTGATTTTGGCTCAGTCCAGTCTCACTGTCCAAAGGTACCTGGATACAATTTAGCAATTAGACCATTCCAGGATCATTCCCAGTAGGCAGTTTCCATGCAATCAAGCTCTTCTGGCCACTGACAGTTCATTAGCATGGATGCAGGCTTCTCCTTGCCAGCTTATCTGAGTGTCTGGGAATGCTTCAGGGCACACATAGTTTATTGGTATAGATGTAGCTACAGTGTGCAGAGATTTCTCCCTGGATTTCAGATACCTTCCCATGAATAATTTTAATGAAATATTTGTGTTTTGGTAGAGAGAAACAACAACAACAACAATGAAACGGGGGGGGGGGGGGGAGATGCTTCCATTAGCTAATATTCTACAGCAGGGGTAAAAGTCATTAACCAAGCCTGCATGGGACATTAAAAAATCTAGACAGTAGGTATAATTACATTTTGCCACTTGCAGCCTTGTGGTTGAGGTAAATGCTAGAAGATTATGATGCTCTTAGGTGCTGTTGTGACTGCAGTCAGTTAAACATCTTAGAGAAACTGGAAAAGTCAATGAACTTCTGACTGTCTTTGTAAAATTAAACAAACCTGCTTTGTTATTTGAACTTCAGGCTTTCCTTTTTTGCTTTAAAACTTTGGATGCATGAGCACACAGGTCCTTTCCCGTGTAGCGGTAAAAGAAAACTTACTTATACATGCCTTGGCTGCAAAATGGTGGCCCACAAGTGTCAAACATTGTTTTGGATAAGGGGGAATCACTGTATGTGAAGGAATTCCCAAATTTTCAAAAGAGTTTCCACTGTAATGTCACCAATAGAAGTCAAAATACTGCATATCTGCCAAGTACTGCGTTTCTGCTGTCTCCAGCAGCTTTCCAGCAGATCTAACTTTGAGACCTTCCTTCCAGCTCCCATTAAGAAGTTTCCATTTGGTAGCTATCATTTGACTTCTTCTGAGGCGCTTTCTGTTCTTGCTGCTCAAGCTTCTCGGCACCCCTCTGGGCTGAACAAATCACTAAGTGCTGATAAATACAAGAGCTCGATGTATAGACACAAAACAGGTAGATTTTATTTTACCTTTTGCTTCCTACCTCAGGATAAATTAGCATCAAAAGTACATTGGGAACATAAGGCCATGGGTGGAAATGACCCCAAACTGTCAGTCTTTGTTATTTTACTTTATTTCATTTTCTGCCTCCATTCTGAGGAACAGACTATAGGGTGACTGATGCTATGGCCAAGATAGCTAATAATTCTCAAGCAAAGTACAAAATAACTGTAGTATCAGTTATTATTTCTCATATGACAAAATTTATGGATTACAATTACGAGGCCACAGTTCATTATATTAGGTACTGTACAAACACAGAGGCAAGTGATAGTCCCTACTTGCAAAGCTCCCAGCTCTGGCAAAAGCATTTCTCTTTATTTTCATCAGTGCAAATGGAAAGCTAACATGTCACGAGTCTTTGTCAATACAAGGAAGGCAAGTTAAGTTAGGAGCAGATAACTCATTTAGTTGAATTGTTGGAGACAGGAGACGTGTGATCAGATTCTATACGCTGAGTTTTTCCTCTCGCCCTCAGGACCCTCATTACAGGCAGCGTGTGGCAGGGCATTGTGCTTTAGGGACGCACCAGTCTGCTCAGGGGTAGCTGTGGGATCCCTGTCGACACTTCATTGTGTTCTGCAGATACCTTTATGAGAGTTCACTAGTGTCTTTACCATCAGTATAATGGGCCCCTGCAGTGCTTGGCAAAGACACTGTATGGTCCTGTAGCGTATTAAGAAATTTGTTAATTGGCACTTGTTCTGATAATGCCTAACACACATAACACATCCCAAAATACCACTACTGAGCAGAAAAAAGTTCATAATTGTACATACCCCATGCAATGGCGCAAGTAAGCTAGAGTGTTTGTTTTGTGGTCTGTGAAGCTGGAGTTAATTTTTGGCAGTGTGCTAGTTGCTAGGTGTTTCTTTTAATCTCCTTGCACATTTCTTCTTAGCCTCTGCTTTACCTTACTGGGCATGCAGCACAGCAGGTGTTTCATTACAGTCCCCTGCCACCAAAGGGTCCTTCTGCATTCAGAAGTTTTGTACTGTGTTTGCAAGGGAGCCTTCGATGGTCTGATGAGTTAATTGCATTAAGGCAGAGATGAATTTGTTATTACTGAGACTCTTCTGCATTTTGTCCTGCTACCAAAGGCTTTGGCTTTCCATCTTCCCTCAGCTCTTTCCTTGGTGTGGTCATGAATCTGCCACACTTACAAACCTCACCCCACAGCACATCATCACAGCACTATTATCCTGAAGCACAGACATATTTGCTTGCTGGAGCAAAATAACCTTATACTTTACTTTATATAAAAGATTCCTTCAGATATTCTGGGATAAAATGCAAAATACAACTGGGATATATGTAATTGTTATAGAAAACCTGACAGGAAACAGTATACTGCTGCATACAAGTGGAGTCAAGTCCTGAAGTCTTCACTAAGGTAATGCCTCCAGGAAAATAAAGATGAAAATAGTTACTTATATTTCAACATAAGAAATCTCCCAGCCAACATTAGGAAATAGTTTTTTTTTTTCTTTTTTTTTCCCCAAAGAAAGGTGTATAAGCATTACTCTACTGATTTTACAGGTAGAACTCTAAAATGATGAAAGTTTATGATGAACATATTAAATTCTGGGTGCTTTTAGTCATGGGTGCCTTAAGTCACAAGTGCCTAAAAGTATGGCTGGGCTTAAAGTCCAGAGAGGGAAGGAAAATGGAAAGGGAACAGTGCCATAGCTTAAAGATGCCATCAAGCTTGTTTTAATCTATCCTTCTTTAAAAGGTTTCTATATGTCTTTTCTTCCAAAGCAAGATAACTCACAGCTTTCCTTATAGACAGCTTTACCTGAGTAACAGTGTTCCTCACTCAGTGGATTTACTTCCTCATCCTGCCTCCTTTTGTCTTCACAGAATCACAGAATGGTCAAGGTTGGAAAGGACCTCTGGAGATCATCTAGTCCAACACCCCTGCTCAAGCGCATTGCACAGGATCACCTCCAGATGGCTTTTGAATATCTCCAAGGAAGGAGACTCCACAACCTCTCTGGGCAACCTGTTCTCGTACTCTGTCACCCTCACAGTAGAGAAGTTTTTCCTCATGTTCAGATGGAACTGCCTGTGCTTCAGTTAGTGCCCGTGGCCTCTCGTCCCATCGCTGGACACCACTGAAAAGAGTCTAGCCCCATCCTCCCTACACCCTCTTTTCAGAAACTTCTACACACTGATATGATCCCCCCTCAGCCTTCTCTTCTCCAGGCTGAACAGTCCCAGCTCTCTCAGCCTTTCCTCATCAGGGAGTTGCTCCAGTCCCTTCGCCATCCTGGTAGCCCTCCGCTGGACTCACTCCAGTAGTGCCATGTCTCTCTTGTATGGGGGTGCCCAGAACTGGACACGATACTCCAGATGTGGCCTCACCAGGGCTGAGTAGAGGGGGAGGATCACCTCCCTCCACCTGCTGGCAATGCTCCCACTAACGCAGCCCAGGATACCATTGGCCTTCTTGGCCAGAAGGGCACATTGTTGGCCCATGGTCATCTTGTTGTCCACCAGGACTCCCAGGTCCTTCTCTGCAGAGCTGTTTTCCAGTAGGTCAGCCCCCAGCCTGTACTTGTGCATGGGGTTATTCTTCCCTAAGTGAAGGTCCCCACACTTGCCTTTGTTGAACTTCATGAGGTTCCCTTCAGCCCGTCTCTCCAGCCTGTCGAGGTCTCTCTGAATGGCAGCACAGCCCTCTGGTGTCTCAGCCACTCCTCCCAGTTTTGTATCATCAGCAAACTTGCTGAGGAGGCACTCTGTGCCTTCATCCAGGTCACTGATGAACAAGTTGAACAAGACTGGATCCAGTATTGACCCCTGGGGGACACCGCTAGCTACAGGCTGCAACTAGACTCTGCGTCACTGAGCACAACCCTCTGAATCCTGCCGTTCAGCCAGTTCTCAATCCACTTCACTGTCTGTTTATGTATCCCACACTTCCTGAGCTTGCCTATGAGGTATTTTGGTTTTGTACTGTTGCTGGTGTTGTTAACATTTTTAAAACTGAGCAGAGCTTAATAAAGTGGGCTTCTTGTCTCATAGTGCTCTTAAGCCTTCCCTGTGTAGCCTAGCTAACTGATTTGGTACCACTACCCTGGAGCGCCAGGAGCTGAGCGTAGCACCTGCAAAAGAAGCAAACTTGACTCTTTTCTAAGAGCAGCTGTGCACCGTAAGAGTTCCACGTCATTCAACCTCAGTCAAAATCTCCGTCTAACAGTAGCAAAGCTGAGCTGCTTATGAGTTCAGCTTGTCTTTGGAGATAGAATATCACTGCATCAGTCTTCTGAGATAGGTAGTGACTATAACTGTATTTTTTTCAAAAAAAGTTATATTTTTACTGCTGCTTGTCTTGCTCACAATGTGACTCAATTCACAGGGCAAAAATCTGGTCCTTCGTAGAACGTTTTTCTTCAAACGCTGAACTTCCTGCTGTCACTGCCTGAGGAACAGTTCTACTTTCAGTATTTACTCAAGGTAAGCAGTATGGTCCTCAAGCAGGAGGGAAAAAAAAAATCAGTGAACTCTTCAGGTTAATGCTGTCCCAGGCACAGGAACATTGAACTATTCTGTCAATTCAAGTTATAATGACGGAGCTCGGCAGACCTCAGATTGGATCAGACACTGACCATTCTTTATTTTAGATGGATTCTTATGAGGGTTTTTTGGTTATCTTTTGGAGCTCTAGACTATGTCAAGACTAGTAAATTAAACAGTGTCAAGAAATCTTCCTGGACAATACAATTCTACTGCCCATATCGTTGAGAATAGTCCTTGATCTGGTTTTGGTTTGGGACAATTGTTATTGTCTGAATAAGCTCTTGAGCACAGTTTAGGAGCTGTCATAAATCTGAAAACATCCCTAAACATGTTTGGATTTGGCTACACAATATTAGAGTTTAATAGTATGGACACACACCATTTTGTGACAGATGGTCTCAGTATCAGAGAATCATACTGGAAATGTTTAATTTACTAACACCAATATTTATTTAGAGATTTACTGATATGGTCTCATCCAACCCACTCTCCAAAGGGGAAGAATAGTAGCATTTAAATGTGTGCTTCATTCAAAACCTGTGAGTAGCTTCTTTAAAATCAATGAGACAATTACTGTATGTTCCATGAAGTTTATGTTCCAAGTATGCACCTTATCTGTCAACCTCAAAGTACACAAGCACCAACAATTTAATAATAGAATAACTCCCTCTTTGATTTTAGATGGAAAGTGGTCAGATCCTGATGGTGCAGAATGTTTTGGTTGTTTGTTCTCCCCCCCCACCACTCCGAGGCAATGTATGGTGTGGGTGTTAAGACTGTGACTCATGGCTAGAGACACATAAATTCCATTTCTTGCTTCACTATAGATTTTATTTTTGACCATGAACATTAATAACTGGCCAGAACAGCACAGACAGATACTTGGCCAAAACAAATAAAACAGTCTAAAGGAGGCATTAAGCTGGCATTAAGTTCCCCAAATAAAAGAAGGATCCAGAAAGCCTTTTGTCTGACTGGGAATCATCTAGGCTGAATGTAAGAAGGTAGAATTTAGGTAGATTTACTTCTCTGGAGCTTAGGTATCCAAAGTGTGTTTGCATAATGGACACTTCTACCTAGTTGGGATCCGGACTCAGGAAGCATCTCCTGAAAATAGATTCCTGGTCGGACAGAAGTTTTTCTCTTTAAAAGATGATCATAGGAAATAGCAGTGCTAATGTCAGCTCAGCTTTATTTTGGGACTCAAGAGAGCAAGGATGGGAAAGAGTTTGCTTCATCAACACGTCAGGCTGACTGGGGAGGCACTGAGAGGGCAGAGTGATACAGAAGACCATAACGCTGCGGATCTGTATCTGAACCCTGCTGAAGCCCCAGTTTAGGCAGATTTTGGGTAGTCAGGAACTTCTGTTGCCCTCAGTTCCCCATATAAAATGGGGATAACAGCCTTTCTTAGGGAGGCTATGAGACACCCACATCTCACAAAATTTTCTTGGGGGGACTTCAGCTGCTTTATTCTTTTTTTTCAGTGACTAGACCAAGACGTCAAGACTACCTTGAGTTCGTGACTTCTGTAACTGAACGTGTCTTCTACTTCGGTCAGACTTGCCACCCTCTTTATCATTGAACTCCCTTCTGGGGTTTGGTGTTTGTGCCTAATGCTGTACATAGAAAGCAAAAAGGAATGACTTTGTATTTCATATCACTTAAGAAAGATGTTTGACTCCCACAGACGCTGGCTTGAGCCCTTAGGGCCAGTTAGTCATGCAGTGATGAAAATCAAACAATTGTGCTTTTAAGAAGTGTCTGATAATTGGTCCTCTTTAGAAGCATTTCTTGACCATCCCAAATTTGAGAAGATTTATTTCTGAGGACATTTGTTTTCTTTCAGGTAAAAGGTTCAAAATACTGCTGGATCACACCGTGTCACAATTTGGCTAGAAATCCTGCCCTGTTGGACTGGTGGCACTATCCGCCAAAGTGCCATATTTTGCATGAAATACAAAGCCAAACCAAGATCCAAATCACTAGTTGTCACTACAGAACCTTGCACTCACAGCAAAAATACAGCCAGGATTTCAACATTATGGCTGGAATCCAAGTATTGCTATTACACTGTGGCAATGCAATTTATTGTTCAGATTCCATTGCCTACAGAATTTTTATATGGTATTATGGAGAGCTATTAAGTGGAGGCAGGTGAAACGATTCCTATGCTTTGCTTCTCTCTAATGTTTTATAAGTGCATAATATGCATAAAATGTGATTTTAATTATTATATGAACTTAACCTTGAAGTTTTTGTGCAAAGATAAAAGAGAAGAAGGAAAATAGTTTTTTTTTTTTTCCTGATTGTAACACAAAAATTTGTTGTGTAAGATTTTCAAAGACTGAAAAAACCCTGTAAAGTAGCAGAGCTATTGCAAAGACCACATCCTTGATCTGGACCTTCACAAGCTTTACTTGAATTTGATGAGGAAAAAAATGACGTTGGCTGATTATTTGGAAATCTGTGATCAGATTTGACTCTGGCCTGGATGAGGAGACCAGTAGTATTATTGATAAAATGTAGAAAGAAGGTGGTGGGGAAGAACAAGCACCAGAAGGAAGTTTCCACTGCCCTGTATTTTCTGGCAAACAGCATGGGGATGAATACTTCAGTCAGTAAATGAAGAGGCAGAATAGTTTCCTTCTGGAATAGTTATTAGAAATGACCAAGGATGTGGGACTCTGGTCTTGAGACACAACTGCTGCTGCAATACAGGAAATTTCCTCTCCACTTCACAATCTCTCTCCAGTTGTGGCTTGGTGGTGGGATCCAAAGGCACCATCAAAGCTCTGAACAACACAGTGCAGGGTCAAATTTAATGAGAGAAAGAGGAAAAACAAGAGATTTAGCATCCTTCTAACTAAAAACTGGGGTCTTGCTTCCAGTTGGAGGCCAGAGAATAGGTTACCTGGTCTTATCCCTCTCAAGGCTGCATTTATGAGAAAGTAGTTTGACTGGTCTATTCTTTGTTATTTTGTCTATTTTGACTGTAAAATCTTTTTGTACAACAAAACCTGTTATTGAATCATCCCTATGAGTAAGAATATTAGGTTCATATCTAGCAGGAAATTCCCTCAAAAAGTCCCGAGCTCTATGAGTGTTCACTTGATGATATTTGGTCATGACGACCCCTCTATCCACTTAGTGGCCTCAGCTTGAATAGCATCAAAAACTCAAGTTAGGCAGAAAGGCAAATGCATTTAGAAGGCTGTATAAAGTCTGGCATAGAAACAAGAAAATAAAAACAAAATATTTCATCCAACATTGCAATGCAGACGGGGAAGAAAAAAAAAAAAAAGCAATTACCAGAAATGAATGCATGTTCAGGACTGCTTACCTCATTGGAAAGTAAAATGGGCCATACCCAGCTCAGTAAGCATGTGGAATATATATCAGACATTACAGCTTAACATCTTCTATTGTCCTGGTAGATAAGAGTATGTGTTTGAACAGAAAGGTCATGCCCATAATGTGTGCTAAGTGTTTAGGTGGTAATGCTAAGTCAACACTTTTTTTCTCTTCCTTCTCTCTGTTTGGGTGGTAGAACACTGTGGATAAAGACAGTGCCTTGATTTAAAGTTGCCAGATGCTTAAATTTCAAATTTCATTTCATTTCTGCTTCATGGCAAAACTTGATCTAGTAAGGGGTAATCTTACAGTGTTCTCTATCATGAGTGTCAATTTGTCAGTAAAATATCTGCTGGGGTACTTCCAGCCCCAATGGTAAGAGGAAATATGTATTTTCATATTTCATAAATATCAACACGTCCATTGTTGCAGCATCCATATCTACATCTATTTGTATTGCCAATATAAACAGAAATGTTGAAAGGCAAGGATAGTAGATAATGGTGAATATTAGTGCCTTTGAATGAGGCAAAGTTAGAGCAACAGTCATTGTTCTTCTCATCCTTACTACATATTTCTGTTCCTTCTCAAAATATATGAAAACTGAGCACTACTGGTGATACAACCCTTGTGGCAGTCTAAGCTTTTTTTCTCAGAAGTAGGTAAACAGGTGAGATTTGACATTTGAGGTACTATGATCAAATTGAGAGACCATTTGATTTCTGATGAAGCAGAAATCCCATTTTCTCCAATAATAATTCATAGGATCTAGGATTTGTTATGACCTGAAGCAATTTCAGCTCTGTCCCTGATGCTTGAATAATTCTGTGTCCTGATTTCCCCTCCCACGCTTTGGTAGTCTCAACTACTCAGGAGGTGAGTTTGGACTGTCTTTTATTATGTATTTGTAAAATGCTTAGCATAACGAAGTCCTGATCATGCCTAGAATCTCAGTCCTACCTGAATTTTGAATGATAACAACTCTAACTCCATTTTCACATGCTGGAGCTCTTGGTAAAATGATGCAGAACGGAGGAGCAGCTTTGGCCTTGCTAGGTGTGATAAGAGCTTAAATCAGAATTCAAAGCTTCAGTGTTCATTTCAGCCATGTATTAAGATGACTTTCCATGAGAAAGTCATTAGGAAACTTCTATAACTCTCAAACCTGTTTGGGTAATGAAGCCTTCTCTTTATCTCCTTGCAATTACCTTCTGTCACCTGAACATTTTCCCTAGAAAAAACTGGGAAAACACATTTTATTATTGGCAGTGTCAGATGGTAGAGTACTGTGTTGTGTTCTATGCATTCCATTACTACAATTTTCCCAATATGTTAAAATCTCAGCTTTCAGAGACGAAATATAATCCTGTCGAAGGCTCTTATTCAATAAAAATGATAACATATATATATATATATATACACATATATATATATATATATGTATATGGTCTCTGGTGTCCATAGTGTGGAACGCTGCTGATTGATTGGTCTTTCTTCTAGTTTGTTTTGAGTTTTCAGAAAGAAGAGGCATAATGCAGATGTGCTCTGTGGGAGGGGGAAGAAAAAAGAATAAAAATGACTTAGGCATAAATCTGACACATAAAAGGCATTGTTAGTCACTTCAAATTTAAGACACAAAGAAAAGATTAGATATTTAGTCGAGATATTTGAATGGCATATGTAGTTATTCAAGTTAAGATAAATATAGTAAGGTCCAACCATTCTTAGACATTACAGAATAGTGTTGTTGTCAACAAGCACTTTTTTTCTCCCCTTCTGTTTTCTCTAGGTAGGACCTTCATAACCATATATTGCTAATAAATACCAAGTGTTAGAGAACAAATGTTAATTAGGTGAAGTCTGGCATGGGGGTAAGTTGAGACAGATCTAATCATTGTGCAGCTACAGGTTTCCTTTGCATTCGGGGTAGTCTACTGTTTTTTTCCACAAAGTGAAGGTTTTATCAATGCATTCCCTGTCAGTCTACGTCTGCAGAAGAGTTGGCCTGAGGCTATCTCAGAGCCTTTGGTAGAAACTAAGGAGCTGGTCATATTCCTTTCATCCTGCCTGTTATCCACAACAATCCAATAAAACTTTTCTGCTCCAGCTGGTGGATAGGCAAGCAGTTTCCCCTATTACTCACCTCTAAACTGCAGTTGTTTATGCTGCCTCTTCCTTAGTGTGAAGCTACTGGGCTGTGCACAGAATATTACACCAGAAGGAGCCATATTTCAAAGCCTCTGACCAGTGCTGAGCCACAGGTAGTCACTTCACGAAGGCATGGAGCCCAAACCTGCTTTTTAAAGAGAAGTCAGAAGACATTTTTGGCCTAGTATGTGTGAACACAGAATTTCCTAGACTCCCAAGAAACTGTGTAGTAAATACTCTGTCAGGTCAAAATATCTGTAAGTTATGTTAAAGACCATAGACTAGGAAGAAGAGATAGGAAGTGAACTACTCTAAAATTGTTATAATGTATATGTGTGCATTTTTACTCTGCCAGTAAGCATACTTTAAAATTTTGCTACTTAGACTTCTTTTTGGAAATAACAGGGAGGGACCATCTACTCAGGAGGAAATCAATACACAATGGATTTACTAGGCATAAATTGATCCAGAATGGCTTCTCCAATCATGGAATAAAAACTTACATAAAGTTTTAATCAATAAATGCCACTAGGCCCCCAACAGCTCTAGTGCTGGATTTATATCCAAAGGCAGTATTTAATCTCACAGATTTGTTTTTAACAGTAAAAATAAATAAATAAATAAATAGATAAAAAAACATTGATATATTGTTTCACTATGATAAAAGAAAAGAAAAAAGGGTGAAGATATCTGAAGGAGATAGATAATTTAGCAGCTATGATATCTTTTCTGTGGTTCCTTTCATATGTTCATACCTTTGTTGGCAAAGCTAAATATTAAAGCAGATCCAATTAGCAGTATAATATTCATGTACCAGGAAAGGTTATCTAACAAGCCCACACTTGTCAACAGAAAGGTGAATGTTTGTCCAATTCTGTAGAAAACTGATTTTTCAAAGAAAAATAATAACTCTGTAGACTGCTATTATTAGATTAATACTCTGAGCAGGTCAAAAGCTAAGAAAGGGGATTCATCAACAACAGGATATGGTGGTTTCCACAGTCAGCAGTGGAAACCATAACTCTCATTAAGAGGAAAAAAAAAATCTCTTCCAGTCAAATATAAGACTTCCTGAGTTTTTGTAATTAAGTTATACAAACATCTCATTTAAAATGAAGGAAGAAAAAGGAAGAATTTAAATTGTTATACAGTCTACCAGTGTTGATTATGGGCCGTGTTCTGTTGCTTATTTCACTTCTATTAATATCGGTTTATTCAACTAAGTCACTAATTTCAGTGGGACTACACAGAAAGGCACTTCTCTTTATAAGTAAGTGTGGTGTATTTTGCCCAGTGGACCATTTTGCAGGATAGCATGCTGACCTTCTAAAAGGGTGGCAGAATTTACCCTATAGAATAATGAAGCATCAAGGCAAAAACCCTAAGAAGCAGCAGAGCTGTCAACTGAATCCTGGTATATGGACATGCAGCTTGAGAGTGGTTGTGAAAAGCATTCAGTGGGACCTTTCTGTGTACCTTGAGACTACAGCCTGTGAGAGTAGCCAGCATGATTAGAAGTAACTGGAACGAATCCTGTACTGAAAGAAATATTCAGTTGAGTAATTGTTCTCATCTGACGCTTTAAAAGAGCTTCTGGTGATGAACAAATCTCAGCGTGCACATAATTTGTGTTTATGCAGAAGGTTGCTTATATTGAATTCTTGATATGAGCATCAGGACCAAGATGATTCACAGATTAGACAAGGAATTAAATAGAAATTTGAGCTTTGCAGAAACACTTGGATATGTTTGACAGTCAAACTTCTTCATATGAGTGCTAGAGGCAATATCTGTCACTCCTAGTGAGGCGAGCTTTCTCCACTAAAGTGGACTGTGGTCATTTTAGCATATATTTCATATCTTATGCTGCAAACACGACTAAATGTTTCAGACTGTTGACCTTGTGATTGCAGGGTTGTTTGCTTATTGATGTTAGGTGCGAGGGAACTGATCCTTCAGTGTAGCAGCCTGCCACATGTTCCATGGGAATTCTTCCACCGCCGTTAGTTAATGTTGACTAAAGACAGGGCTTAGGAAAACTGATATTTTGAGATGAAGAGGGTTTAAATGTCACTCTTCTTATACTGATGTAGGAACATGGAAGGGGGGTCAGGAAATAACAAAACAAAACTAACCTCAGTTCAATCCATGGCTTACAAATATTCAGCTGATGTGAAGTTATGGAAAAAAGAACATGTTTACTTGACTTAAAAGCTTGCTTTGTTGTCATGCAGAACAATGCATCTAAGATGACACCTCATCTAATTTTAGCTGTTTGAAAATGAGTAAGAGCTGGATGACATCAGCTGGTATTAAAATCAGCAGAGAGAAGCATGTGTCTTCAGAAGGTTGATTGATCCTATTGAAGTCAGGACTATTTTCTGAAAGAGCCTACTTCTTTTCAGTGACTGTATAAGGAGTCTAGAGGAGTGGTCTAAGTTCAGGTTGCTGAGACAAAACCCACATTAGTGCTAGGTGCTGTCGAACATCTGCAGAGCTGTTTGGGGAGTCACGCAGACAGGAAATGTGTTAACTCTCCAGGAATACGACTTTCCTTTAACATGCGTTAAAATAAGAGGGCAACAAAATATTGAACCCATCTCAGTTCTAGGAAATAAGTGCTGCACCTTTTGGTGGCTGTGGCAATTGAAGCTACCAGGTTCAACATCTTCTGGAGTGATTTTAAAAGGAATCTGATGATGGTTTGATTCTTCTAACTACAGAGGAAAAAAGTGTGAAAAGGTTAGATGCATATATTAATTTGGACAAAAAGAAAAAAATCTGGTTTCCTTTGAAATGGGTGGGGCCGTTATTGATTCATTTACTGAGGTGTTCATACGTAGCCATTTCACACAGCATAACATGCTGTTTTATGGCCTAAAAATCTATTTTTGAGTAAAATAAACCAGGAAACTGGTAGTATAAATAGGGTAAGGGAACTACCATCTGTCTTCTGCTCTAAATAACCCCTTTTGTGGATGGCACTGTTTCATAGTAAAGTCAAAGGTTTCTGTGAGGAGAGGGGAGGGGGAAAAAGAAAAAGAGAAGGAGAGAGAGGAAGAAAAGCCTCCAAGCAAAGAACAGTCTGACACAGAGAAAGAAAAAAAATGACCTGACACTATCTTTTTCTCAGTCACCCTCCATACTTTTATCTGGGTTTTAAAAGATTATTTTAATTGCCTACCTCAGTTAATCTAAGAGGTATTAACATAAGGAGATTCCTTCTTCCCACATATTATCCATTCACATAGCCCAAATTTTCCCCTCCCTATAATATTTTCCAAGGATGCAGACTAAATGGGTTCTTGGTAATAGGACCTAATAAAATAGTGCATAGGAGAATATCGTGAACAGATTATTTTTCAATTAAATTATCTTTCCATTAGATGTGTGTCTGTTGGATATTTTTCACCTTGGCTTTAATGTGCTCCATTTACTTATTTAATGAAGATATGGATGACAATGCATTCACTCTAAATTTTAGTTTTCATAATGGAGTAGCCTTTTCAGACCTCAGCAGAACCCATAATTTCCTGTGCTGCGAGCTATATAAACACGCAAAAAGGAGATTGCTCTTCCTCTGATTAATTTGTTATCTAATAGATAAGCCAGATGCAGGATACACCTACATGGTCTCCTGCCCTCTGAGCAGACATGAGCTCATTCTATTTACATCCAAAGCAGGTGGGAATTTTTTGCTGCCTGTGCTCCACGTTAACTTGAAGCTCTGCGGATGCAAATAATGTGGTGCCTAGTCCAAGCCATCAAGTTCTGATGAAAGATGTTATATCTTAACTTGTGCTTAGGGTTTCCCGCAACGTCTGCTGAGGCGTGTAGGCAACATGAGCTCCAGTCTTCCTGAAAAATGTTATATGGATATCTCCCAAGAGTCGAAGAGGACAATTTGATTTTTGTGGGCAACTGGATGGGCAAGATAAAGGACAAGAGTAGCCATTGCTCAGGGAAGAACTGAGTAATGGCAGGTCTGAGCTGCCCAAAGGCAGAATGAGTTTCCCTGAGTCTACTAGAGTTTATCATGAATTGGAGTCATTTAACTCTTGGAGTGAGAACTTAGCTGTCTAATAATTAGCTTTATTACTTTAGCTACTCATTTATGTTCTCTCCACCATGAATGGAGAAAAGCAGGCACTCCAAGAGAAGCTACCTATCCAATTACCTTACTTTATGATGAGCTGAATCATCTGCGGGGCGGTGCTTTTCTCTCCTCACTGATTAGTGAGAAAGCTTAGTGTACATCTCATGTATAGGTGCCTACAATTCATTGAGATTAATCTTACCTCACGGAACTGTTTTTGCTTGCTTTTGAAATGGCTGATGTTTCCTTCAGTTTGCAAAGTCTCTGGTCTGACCTGCAGCTCACCAATCAGCCAGTATAGGACACTATTTTTATTTTCCTTCAAAAGCTTTCTTTTATGATTTTCTGCTCCCCTGCTCTCCCCTTTCTCCCCCACTTATTTTCTGCTGCTCTGCTCTGGAGATTGACAGTCATCTCTTGCCTCCTTCACCCTCCAAAAAAAAAAAAAAAAAAGGAAAAAAATTTCAAAAAAGAACGGTGAGAAATATGAAAGTGATTACAAATCCATTTTACGCTCATCCTCACTCTGAGCTGAAATTATCCTGTTCACTGAGTCACAGGTGGTGATTTTCCTAACCTGATTTGGTCGTTAAAAATCCTATAGCTGTTTCAATACTTTCTCCCCGAGGCCTCTCTCCACGCTCTGCTCTCCAGCGATTAGCACGCAGCCGCCCGGCCTCCTGGACTTATTACAACCCTTCTTCTAATGGTCTCATAACGACTGCAAACCTGAGCCCGGCAACCTGACAGATAATGATGTCCATTATGTAAAACAGAAATGATGGCTTCGAAGCTAATATACTGTCTTCTAATATACTGTATTTGGAACCAGGGGCAGGGTGGTGTGTGTGTATGTGGGGATGCGTTTATTTATCGTTTTACTTACTAACCGTGTCATATTTCAAAATGGCAGTAAAAGTTATTAAAGGAGAGGTTGAGGAACACACAAAAAGAGGCTGGTAACAGGGTTCTTGATAAATTGCTCCCAAATGTTTAGAAGTGGGTTAGTTCTTTTTCCTTCCCCTCTTCCGTAAAAAGTTTTTACGGGTTTTCGGCTCCTGTGTGACTCCAGTGAGATTTTATAACTTCAATCACTTTTTTATTTTATTTTTTTTTCCCCAGTGGAATTCCTCTGGGAAGTCCTCAGTTTGTAGCCATGTGAACAACCAATTTGCTTGTA
The DNA here is from genome assembly GCF_036370855.1 of Dromaius novaehollandiae. NCBI lineage: Eukaryota > Metazoa > Chordata > Aves > Casuariiformes > Dromaiidae > Dromaius > Dromaius novaehollandiae. The sequence continues at coordinate 162,805,213 of NC_088099.1, forward strand.
ATGACTGCTTATTGGTAAATTCATTCTGTAACTGTTAATCATTTACTTTTTTTCCTGTGGTCTTGTGACACAGGACAGTTCCTAATTTCTGTAGCTGGTGAACAGCTATCTCAGCTCTGTGGCAAGTTCTATTCTTTACCTTATTGCAAATTATGGGCCAAAATATGAGCAAGAGTTTAAAGCAAAACAAAAGAGATTTAGCTTTCCATCCCAAACACATTTACGCAGCTCTCCTGCAAAGTTCCTGTAACTTGGCAGGTGGTGCTTATATCAGGTGTCCATGGAAAAGGTCTCTTGAGTTAGGACTTCAGGTCACATGGCTGGTGATGAAAGTTGAATTCTTGTCCCCGTGCAGTTTTTTTCTTCCTAACCCACACTGACTTTGTCCCTGTTCTTCCCACCTTCCCTTGATTCCCAGGCAACTGTAACTTCCCAGTCCTTAAGACTTATGCACTTAGGACAACCTCCCTTAATGCACTCTTTTTTCTACAGCTCACGTTCCTCCATTCTGAAAATCATTTGTTTTATATCAGAATGGGAATATGCCCCAGAGCCCTGAAATTTCCACTGCAGTTAAGGAAGTTCAGGAGAGTTTTGTGTGGTAGCTTCAAGGCAGAAAGTGGAGCTTGGGCCCTGCCCAAAGGAAACTACAGTCTTAGTGATGCCAAGACCTCAATGATGTTCCTCAGTGAGGGACAACAGTGTGACAGGAGCAACGGTGTTACTGAAGGGGGGATGTGCTTGGGAGCAGTGTTTCAGTATAAGACCGGACCTATGAAATTAAGAAAAACAAACAAAAGAACGACCAGGGAATTACATGTGTTTATTCTTAGTTGAGTATGACCAGAAAGCAACAATCTTTCACACTGACATGTTACACTGCCCTTTCTGAAAAGCAGTGGTACAACTGCAGCCAATTGCAGGAGTGGGAATAGAGAGTGCCTGTAATCCATGCAAATAGATGCCTAATACTGTGCAGGACTGATCCAGAACATAATGCCATCAATGGAAGAACTCCTATTGATTTCCTTAACATTAGAGCCAAAATCCTGTGAACACAGCTGGTAAAGACATATCCCGAAGGATGATTTGGACTTGATTATTTTTTCCATAATATGAAAAAAAAAGTATTTTGAAAAAAAAAGTACTTTTAACTGAGCTTTAGGATCAAATAATTTCTAATGAATCATAAGTAGGCTTTATATAATTCATTAATAACAGCACATGTTTGCAGATGAATATTTAAGTGGTGCTATTTACAGTAGCATAGAAAATGCACTTGCAATGATCTCAGTATCTCCCTGTAAAGAGGGACTATGAGAAATCTTATGTAGAGGTAAACTCAGAATTCAGAACTGAAAATAAATACATGAATAAATAAGAAAAAAAAAAACACCTCATTGACCCATCCCACTATATCATCTCAGCATAAAACTCAGATTTTTCTTTACAGTAGAGGTATTGTGTTATCCAGGTTTTAGCATGAAGGGTGACAGTTTCCATCACTGATGCACACCACTATACTGATATGTAGGAGAGTAGCATCTCCTTACTGTGGCTGTCTCTCTCCTACTTGTCCTCCCTGCCAGCTCCACCTTGTGATGCTGTTCAGGATTTCGGAGCCTGTGGACACGGTAATGAGATCAGCACGATAGGAAAAAAGCAGAAGCCAGGAAAAAGGGTTTAAGAGATATTTCTGTGTTTGCTTTGCTGTATGGCTGCAGCTGAAGTGCCAGTCATGGCTATGTCTCTATTACATTGTCAGTAAAATGGAATCATAACATTTTTCTCTCTCTGTATCTTTCCTGGAGATTAATGGGTGTTGTAAATTCTTAGATAATTTTGCTGAACTCATGGATTTTTACATATGCAGCCAGCAAGTTGTCCATTAATAAAACAAAAAGAAACAAATAAACAGTAAGTCATTCATCTGCTGTGCAGGTTATCTATAAGTGAAGGTAATAACAGGACATTTTTATTTAAAGATATTTTCCTTACTATCAGATGCCTTTAGTCTTAGAGTATTCTGACTCCTTACTAACCTGTATCTCTGCATTTACCCCACACCCCACACAGAGATACCTCCAGCAAAATGTGGTTGTTTGTAGAATTGCCCCCGGGCCAAGAAAGAGAATTTATTGCTTAACTGGTGGTAAAAGAGGGACAAATGGAAATTATTTATAAGCTTATTTTCAAGAAGGAATTTTAGAGGAATTAACTGAAGTTCAGGTTCTGTATTTTGTGTGTAGTTTCCTTTGCTAGTCACTCTTTCCAAAGCCACAATCATTCGATTTTTTTTCTATGAATTTCATTTCGCTTATTGATTTATTTATTTTCTTACTTTTGTATGCTTGGAATTGGTGATAGGATTCAAGCCATGCTGTGAGTCCCAAACGCTGAACTTACTGTTCATATTTTGTGCTCTCTGTAGTGCATGTTCACATCTAATTTGCTCTGCATTGCCACTCCTTAGCTCCTCACTACAGTCAGCATCCTGACTCAGAATGGGCTTGTTTGGGCTGCAGTGCTTTGGATTTTATAACATTAATTCCTGGGAGCCAAACTACCATTTGGGGGATTGGTGCCACCTGAAACCACTTTATTTCAAACAATCAGGTATAATGATGAGGTGTGGAACGAGCAATAACTGTTGTAGCACTGCAAAAGTTGAGATATTTAATTTCCATCTAAGATTTAAATGCTTGTTTAATACTAGCACTTGTTGCTGAGGGATATGGTGAAGGGAGAAATGACACTGAAGGAAATATGTGCAACAAAAGATGTATCTGTAATACCAATGCTTTTATTTTCTCTATGTGCAGTTACATCTTGTGTGATGGACAGGAGAATTACTCTTTCTATCCAGAGAAAAAAGCTATATAGCAATAGTTATTAAAGAGCAGCTGGGGAAATAGAAATCACATACTGAATGTGTCCAACACTCTCATACAGTTGGGGAAGAAAAGCAAAATCTTAGGTACCAGGTGTGACGAATGCCCCAGTTCAGCTGCTGTGCCCACTCCATTTAATATTTTATTTCCAGCTGGAATAGCTTTTTGTCTTTTGAAAATTACAAAAAGTTATTAGTCCCTTATAAGTCATAAATTCTATCAGGTTTAGGAACAGGCTCATACTTCTCTAAGAATATTACTCACCCTGATATCGGTTTTCTCACTGCTTAAAAAAAAAAAAAGTTTATTGTTATTTATTCTTCTCTATATGTCAAATGACACCAGTACAGGACGTTAAAAGTAAAAGCTTACCATGTTTGGCCCTGCAGAAATACATTTCAAAAGAGATCCAACCCCGAAGAGTTTACAATTCAAAGATAAAACATAATACAGCAGGCAGGTATGACAGATGGTGGGCACACAAGGTGCCAAGAGGACAATCATTACTGGTGCCATGAGCAGCAGTCATGACCCACCAGCTGCCTACCCACTGTCAGGTTTTTCATAGATACCATGACTGAGATCAGAAAAGAAAAGGGAGTGACACGACTGTTGGCTAGATCTATGACAAAAAGTGGGAGTTTTGGGTAGTTAGCATAGCTTGTAGCCGGGCAAAGCCCTTAGGGATGGGAGTGAGTAGAAGCCTGCATTCACCTTTCCTAAGACCATCCTTGACTGGTCTTTTCATAATTTTTTCTGGTCTCCGAATCACAAGATTTATTTATAAGGGACTTGGGCATGACAAAACTGCCTCCCTAAAGTTCATTATTCAGCGATCCAAGAGGGATTTCTGGAGCATAAGAAACTGGAGACCTGTAAACAGCAGTGGACACAGCCCTGAAATCTGAGGAGGCAGGGTGTGTTACAGAGCTACTCCACTGCAGTCACCTCCTGGTCTCCCCCCATGACAATTCCACACCTGCTTCTGTGTTAAAAAAATAAATAATTAAAAATAAAAAATCTAAGATTCATAGATGTCAATATGCACTAGGGCATGTGTGTTTGTGCAGCTGCTTGTGCAGTGCAGCCCTGGTCCTGGCTGGGTAATCCCAGTGACGCTCCAGCTCTCGGTTCATCCTCCAGGTGGACCTGTGAGACCTGAAGAACGTGTGTGGGACTTAAAACAATTTGTGGCTGAGAGAGTGTCTCCTTCCATTTGTCAGTGGTGACAACAATGAATTTCCTTCCCATGTGCTTGCCAGCGGCTAATTGCTTCCTCCCACCTCCAGAGCTGGAGTGAGCAATGATATCTTAAGCCACAAATAAGAACAAAATTAATACAAAAAGGAAGCTGGTAACCACCACAAATTCATGCTTGCTTTGCCTAGTGGGATGGTAACTTTCTGAAACAAGCTGCCCTACAGGGGTGATCTTGGTGACAGTTAATGACTTATTGTTGCAATGGAAGTGAAAAAAAAATAAATAGAAAAACAGGACATGAATGAAAAAACTCCTAGTGCCTTGTCATGCAGCTCCCTCACACTCCCTCAGGTTATCAGGGAAACTGTCACTTGCAAATCCTGCCTGTTGGGAAATGTGCTTAGACTATAGAACAAACATTTGGGAACCATATTTTCTGAAGCATGAAAGAAAGTGGAAAAAAGCCTGGAGAATCCTATCCTTCCACCATCCTTTCCTAGGTTCAAAGGCCAGATTGTCTCATAGTAGAAATGCTGTGGAAAGCATTGGCTGTGTCTTGAAGGCTAAATGCTTGTATTATCACTTCTCATCTTCAACATTGAAAAAAAATAGAAAATTAATGGAAGAAAAACTCGTTAAAAGTTTTTAAATAAAAATATGCTGTCTTTGGCTCAAGAATTCCTCAAGAATTCCCACCTGCCACTTTGGTGGGACTACTGCCCACGCGAGGTCAGCTGTGGCCTGCCTAGCTGAGTGCAAAAAATGTCCAAGGATGGAGATTCCACATGTTGATCTCAGATCTTTGATCTGAGCAGCTAATGGCTGTTCTTAGTTCTCGTTTTCATAAGCATCCGCTAGTGGCCACCATTTAGAAACACAATTTTGGGTGATGTGGACCTTTAGTATGATCTAACATGTCCACTCTCACATTCTGTTCTTTTTTTAATTTCTTCCTCATTTTCTATCAATAACAATGAATCCTTCTTCCATCTTTTACAATAGAAGATACTCATATCCTTTGTCTTCCAGTTTAACAGCTCTCTTTTTATGCTCAGAAATGCTAAACTTCAACTGTTCCTTTAAAAGAACCTAAATACGGATCATTACTTTGTGAGCTGTCCAGAAATAGCCACTAATCTGGACTCTTTCAGTTAATTTTTTCCTCACCATATCCTTCATTTTTTCAAAAGATTAAATTCTTCAAATGATAACCTAAATGATTCCAATAATAACAGTTAAAACAGACAAACAAAAGCCACCCCTAGCAAGTCAGTATTTCCTGTGTTGTGAATGTTTGGCAGTGGGACCGGGATAAATGGATCCTTCAGTTCAATGAAATAATACATGGGTTGCTGCATCTGTGAATTAGCTGCATAAAGATAACTGATGCAGGTAAGTGCTAAATAAAACTGGATGATGCACATTAGAGAACCAATTGCATTTGTTAGCAAGTAGTCTTTCTATGAGGATGCCCACTAGTCAATGGTGCCAGACTGCCACTTACAGTGAATGGCTGCAGACCCTCATTTGATAACTGGTATAGATACGCTGGAAGCAATGGAATTGTGCTGATTTGGGCTATTTAGCAAAGAATAACTGATGTCTTAAGACAAAACATTGTTCTGTAAATGCTGAACTTCTTTGTTCTTCCTGTGCCTGCGACAAACAAGTGGAGGTTTCCTTCCTCTAGATTCCAGGTTGTATCTAAATGGGAAATTAAACCTTCCATCTACTCCGCATGTACTTAAAATTCAAACTTCAGAATATAGAACATTTTAGATAGATAGGGCCATGCTACACACCTGAGTCAAGGGCCTGAGCTAGAATCTCAGTACAAGGCCTTGTCCAGATTAAAGGAGCTTCTTTGGCAGTGCCTGTGTCATTTTATGACAGATACCCTCAGCGAAACTCATCTCAGGGGACATCACTGCCCCATCCCCCAAAAAAGTTTGAGTTTGTTATTACAAACCTTGCTTCTTTCATGTTTTCCCTCTGAGTCATAATGTCGCCATTCCCATCACAACTTTCCTGCTACAGATACTATCATTCTTCTTTTTTTATGAACAATCAGTATCTCGCAACAATTTTTGTGCCTACATACAACTAAGTCCCATTGCTAAGGTAGACTAAAAAGTCCCCAAGAATGAATAACTGAAAATGATTAAACATTGCTTTAAAATATAAGCCGAACAATGTCTTTTTTTTTTCCTCACAAGAGGAAGGTCCAGATTCAAGCATGCACCTAACCTCACCTTCAGATTGGCTCCACTGACTTCAAAAGCTTGGTTGCTGCAAGTGTCTTGCAGAGTGCTCATTTCAGGCAATACTGAGGAAGTCATACTGATGTGAAAGCAAAGGATTATTGAAGACATATAGTGGGATTATAGGATCATCTAGTCCAACCTCCTGCTTAGAGCAGGGTCATCTATGAGGTCAGATCATGTTGCTCTTGTCTTTATCCAGTCTGGTCTTGAAAAGCTCCAAGGATTGGAGACTGCACAACCTTCCTGTGCCATCTGTTCTGCTACCTGACTTTCCTCATGGGCAAAAAGTTTTTTTCTTATATCCAGTTTGAGCTTCTCATGTTTTGACTTATGCCTCTTGCCTCTCGCCTCCCACCATGCATCACTCTGAAGAGCCTGGCTCCATTTCCTTGATGACCCCCCCCCCCCCAAAGGTACTGAGGGTTGCTGTTAGGTCCCCCCAAAACCATCTCTTCTGCAGGATGAATAAGCCCAGTCCCTCAGCATCTCCTCACCAGGGAAGTACTTCCCCACCATCTCAGTGGTCCCCACTGAACTTGTGTCAGTTTGTTGATATCTTTATTTTATTGGTGGAGCCAAAACTGAATACAGTAATCTAGATGTCATCTAAAATGTGGACTCATTCCATGCATTTTATCCATCAAAAATCTTCATACTTTCAGCCTAAAGACTCATCAATAAAGGATAAGTTTGGGCTGCCTCTCTAGTTCACTGAAAAAAACAAACAGCAGATTGCCTGTGCTGGATTTCTCCATTAAAGACCTCTCTCTCTCCTGACTGTAGAGAGTGCCTGGCAGCTTCGTTTAGGCTAGATGCTGAGGTATTCAATGGTTAAAGATAAGGAAGGTGAATATCATAGTTGGAAACTGCCCTGTAATGTCCAGTCAAAATTAACCCTGCAAGTATGAGGTTGAGGCAGCATTTGAAGGTTCAAGGTGATCCACTGTGTGCTTGGTCTCTTGTGGCAATAACTAGATGTCTTTAGTTTACAGGTCTTTCAAGACATGAGCATTTCATTAGTATGAAGCTGACTTGAAAACATAAATTTTCCTTTTTTTCTCCAGCAAAGGAACTCTGGCATTTAATTCACGATTCACAAAGAATTTTGTGCCTTCAGTGGTAGGGAGAGAAGAAAGCAAGGAAAATCCAGATTACCAAAATGTCATTCAGTGTTTGTGAAACCTTTTCCATATCTGAGACTCTAGCTGTCTTTAACAAACACAGAGACTAAATGAGAGAATAGAGGGTTCCAGGAAGACAAGGAAGAGTAAGATTTCATGATGCAGGAGGAATCTTTGCAGAAAGGGAACATTATGTACAGCCAACTTGCAGATGTGAAGCATCCCATTCGAAGTCCTTTCTACTATCCCTTGCCAATGCACTTTTCCCCCTCCATTCTACTTTTTTTCACTCACTCTCATCTCAGAATGCATATTCATTCACCTCCTGAATATGGTAACGCCCAGCTCTTAAGGCCTGGAAAACACCATCAGCCCTCAAAATATTATACACTTTTCTGTAATTACAAGGTTCCACGGACCAGCCGGGGACCACTTACTGTGGATTTATGAACCATTAATTGGATTACAGTCAGGAAACCAGTGGTCTAGGTTTTTGCATCTTCTCTTACGTCTGGCTCTGATTCAGCAAGTATTCCAGAAATTCCAGAACCAGTTTAACTTTCAATTTGTTTGACTTCAGTGGGTTTTAAGTGCTCTTCTTAATAATCAGCCTGTCTTTTTTTTTTTTTTTTGGTATAGTGACTTTCCATTTACAGTTGTGTTTGGGGTTTTTCTTTTTGGTCTTTTTTTTTTTTTTGGTTGTTAAAACTACTTTTTCCCAGCCTTTGTAAACTAAAAAGCTGCAAGAACAAAATGGTATGTAGAAATTTAATGGAGATTCAGTTCCACAGCTGACAAAAAAACCCCCAAAACCAACCAACCAAAAAACAACTGGATAAGTGATACAAGAAACTATACCTTCTTGAAAGATACAAAGACCATAATTAAGCACATGTGGGTTTCTAAATTTTCAGTGACTTTATAGGGACAGAGGACCTAAAAATCTTTAAAGATCTTTAAAAATACACTCCTGCCCACCCATTTCATGTTTGAAAGCAGGACTGAGCACACTCCTGTGTCACTTAGGCACATTTTGGAAGTACACAGGCTGTAGATCAAAGTAAGATGAACTATAAACTATATTCCTGAGACTTTTCATTTACTCTTTCTACGCAAAGTCTCTTATACCTTTTTATCTAATTCACCTGATCATTACTCAGGTCTTCTTTTTTTTCCCCAGTTTTGTTTGCTCTTTTCTTTTCCTTCAAAACAAAGAAAAAAACAAAACAAAACAAAAAACCCACCACATGATACTTGAAATTCTATCTAAATAAACTCCTGAATTTCAGCTGGATTTGTTCACTCTCAAGACAATCAAAATCACTCATCTCTAAAACTAATCAGTTTGAAGTAGCAAGGGTTTGATTGTTTTGAATCTTTATTAGAGGCGATTAAGAAATTAATAAAGTCAGCCATGTTTGCTGGAAATGTTATAGTGCTGGAGGACTGCCTATTAAAATAAGGAACACATAGGAACCGATAGATGTTCCAATTCTATATAATTAATCTTTTCTATTCCTCATTTCTTTTTTATTTATTGACTGAGATATGGTGCTTTCCAAAAGCAGGGCTCATGCCTAGGAACAATAACAGAGCAATAACTGGAACTCTGGCTAAGCACTTTGGGTCAGACATACATATATACATTTTCAATAATCAATGTATGGAGAGATTTGGGGAATATAGGATTAGTCAGGTTCCACTCTCAGGAATTGCACTTGGGCACTAGATGTGGTTTGGATAAAATCAATTGCTCATCTATACAAACCAGTGCCATGGGAACTGCACTACACTTCGGCACCTAACTGTATTTTGCCTGAAGTTCAGCCAAGCGAAAATGGCGTATTTTTCTCCGCTCTTGTGAGCTGAGAGGAGCGTCTAGGATTCTTTTGGATTCTGGGGTTAGTTGCACTGAACTCGAGAGAGCAACATTTGTCAAGTGTAAGAATTTATTAGAGCTAAGCAGTTCTACGTATATCACGGACACTGGACAACACTAAACAACTAACACCAGACAATCTACAAGTACAACAAAGCTAAAATGTTAATAAATAACTAGAAATGTAACAGAACTAAAAATAGAATAGAATACATACATATATGAGGGCTTTGTGGTTAAGCCACGGATGCACGGTGCAATGATTGCTCTCACGCTTTCCTTGGCCTTACGGGCCACCCCTCCGGTATAGTTTTCCCTGGGTTTTATTCTCACCACACTTGAGCTGTGCCAAGATGATTCAGGTTTTCCCTGACAGTCGGCACCAGGGACATCCCTGCTGATGGGTGGGTTGTTGGGTCCACAGGACAGCTGATGGTGAGTCCGAGTCCAGGCAGAGGTATGTGGCTTACTTGTTTTTATCCTTCCTGGGCTTATTTCATTATTCAATCAATGAATGCCAGACCATGGTTACACAATAGAACAGATGGCCCCAGTCGGTAACAGCAGTGGTACCAACAGGATGCTCAGTAGGATGCTCAACAGTACGGTCAACTGATAACAGTATGCATAGTCAACAGATGAGAGTACAGGTGTGCAACAAATAACCCAGTACAAAATTACACAGTACAGAGATGCTTATGGTGTGAGTCTGTAGTGTCACTTCCCTTTTGCTGACTAGGCAAAGCACTCATGGGGTTACTGGAGGGCTACAGCAACCCCCACAGTGTGGTAGCTCTGGCCATGGTGCACCCAAGGTTTCTAAACTCTTGGGGAGCACTCCAGAGCTAAGCCCTCGTCTATGGGCTGCACCGTCCTGAGTCCCATGCTCGCCTGTGTGGTGCCTATCAGCTCTTCTCCTAATTCAGAAAGAGGACAACTCTGTTCCCACAGAGACTGATATCAAATCCCTTCAGCTTTTCTTAATATTTACGATGAAGAATTATTCCTCTTTGAAATAAAGCAGGACTTTCAGATTTACCTGCCTCTACCTTTGTCATTTCCCAATAGCGACAACACTCGTTACTAGATTGTGAGTGAGATTAAATTTGGGACAGGTTTGCTTCCAGCAATGAAGTCATGGCTTGGTTTCCAGTCTTGCCATGTTCTTCTTTAACTTGTCAGAAAAGCAGCATCAGAATACTTAGTGCAAAGCTTTGCTACCAGCTAATAGAAGCCTGGTTATGGCCTAGTGATTCACACTGATATATTGAGAGGTCTTATATCCTCTGTCAAGCTTCATTTACAGTAAAAATGAGTCAATGACGCTTGTCTGTTTTCCTTCCCAGGCTATCAGAACAGCCATCTCCTGACCAAGTTTCCTGTCTCTAGGGAAGGGCATAATTATGCTGATAATCACTTTCTTGATTCAGTCTGACATGTAATTTCTCTTCTCCTCCAAACCCAACAAACTCTTCTTCAAACACACTTCTTTCACAGCATGGTTAAATGTTAGATCACATGTATAGACATACATTACCTAACAGGACACAGATTTCACAAATATTCCACTGAACTATTCAAAAATATTGGCCCGCCTCAAAATAGTGGCATAACTTCACCATTTCCTTGTGCTATTCCCTATTACCTATAACATTGTATTGCCTTTGTTTTGGAATTGTCTATTTGAAATAGAAAATCCTCATGGAAAGGGTGACTCTCATCCCACCAGTCTGTAATACACCTAGACAGATGGAGCAATAAAAATAATATCTAAGTAATAACAACTAATGAGCACTGCTGGTGTGGGAGTTTTATTATTGTGCTAGCTGTAATAAATAGCACCAGTTGAAAATACTTCCACATAAATGATTTTTGATAGTTGTTTCTTTGACTGAAGTGATATTTTCATGGAATAATGCTGCTTTCTTTGGGTGGAAGGTGAACCCAAGCAGAACCTTAGCTCCTGAAGAACGGAAGCCCAAAATTCTCTGAAAACATTAAATTTTCAATGAAAAGAAAACTGACACTAATATGCACACAGCAATACACATGTGTGTGCACACACAGACACAGGTACACACCATTCATATATTCATATTTTCAGCTATTTATGTGCTTCTTTATTTGGGGGTGAATAAAAGTTTAGGTGATTGGGTCATTTAAATTTTTTCATTAAACACTATTACAGAAGTTTTTAGTACATTCTATTCAACTGAGTGATTGAGCCGAGCTGTTGCATTGGTTCGTCTACTCTAATCAATAAACTCTATATGCATATATCTATGTGTATATATAGTTGCACTTGCATAGATGCATTGGAACTAAATTTGGTTGTTCCTGCTGTAATACAGTTCTTGAAGTCATACAAGCACAGACTGGATACCAATTCTGATGTTCCATCTCCATTCTGCTGTAACATTTTGAAATCTTATTATTTGCACTGGACTGGGGAGGAAAGAGTTTTTGTATCTGTAACAGATGGATATTGCCCCATGGCTTGTTCAGAGGAGACGATGCTAATCTGTAAAATCAGTTTTGAACTTTGTAAATGCTCACCCTACAAACACAGCTTTAAATTAATTCTAAAGCCTGAAATAAAGACTTGGCCAAAATCACATAGATTTTGCCTGGGTTTTGAGCTGAAACCATGCAAAACCATCCACAAATACATTCACTCACTTTCATTTAAAACTTGGACCATGTTCAGTCACAACTCTACAAAGATTCACTCAGATGAATCCAAGGTGAACCTGCCTAATTCAGGAGTTTTAATCAAAATGGGAAACCTGAAAAAGTTTTGCTTGTGAGTGGTTGGCTTAACTGTAGGAAGATGTACATGCTTTTAAACCTATCCATTCCTCCTGTTGTCTTTTTCTTTTATTCACAGTTACTAGAGTACATATATATGAGCAATCCACATTTCCATTTTTCTCTTCCTGCCTTTCTGCTACAAACAAGCAGCTGTGTCAAAGGAGATTTCTGTCTGTCTAATCTAAGCTGCTTATAAAGCACACATCAAAACCTAGTGAAAAGTTCTACTTTTCTATGTGGTGGAAAATCTCTTTTATATCATGGAGATGACTGTTCAATTCTGATCTTAAAGGTAATGTGGGACATACACAGAGCCATGAAGTCCAGCCCCCAGAAGGAGAGACTTCTAATCGGCTTGTGAGCAACAGCTGAGCTCACAGTTCCCACCATTTAGCAGTTTAGGATGAGAAGGGCCATGTAGTAAGGCCAGAAATAATTTGTTGTGGAAGCCCAAGACAAAAATTCTGATTTATGAAATATGCCTTGTCTTCAGTCAGTCCTACAGGATTGTTAGCTATTGTAAATGTGCCTTTCTGGATTAGGCTGTAATGATTAAAATGATCTCTCCCACTGAAAGTAAGTGTTTAAAGCTGAATATGAAATGATGAACTTAAAATTTTCAGTATGAAATTTCAGTGATGATCACACTGTACAGCATAAAACTACAGGGCCCGATTAAATTTGACATTAGCAAGAACTCTAACAAGACGTTACCAAGGAAAACAGCAGTCTCAAATCAGACGATTCAGCTCTTAACACATTAAGGAAGTAATAAGCTTCTAGTATCTCTGCTGCAAGACATAGCAAAAATAGAAGAGCATCTCTCCTGTCAGATGTTTTAACAGACAATCTAAACAGAGAAGAAATAGAAAATGTAGCTTAAGCAGAAGCAAAACAAGACTAGCCAGAGGCTGACCTACATTCAAAAAATGAAAGAACCCAACAGCAGTGTTTGCTACAGCTCTAGGAATGCAGCTTCAAGTATTTTCCATGGCTTCCTATGAAATGGTGATGATCCAGTGCGAATCAGTGCAGCAGCTGTTGCAATGATCTATAGGAAGCGTCAGTAATAAGTCTCAAAGGATGTTGAGAACATGCACTGTTAGCCGTTGTAATCCTCTCACCTCCTGCCGGACAGCAGCTCCTTCTTCCTCAGATCCCCATGCGTGGCAGACAGGCAGGCAACAGCATTGCCTTGTTATTCTCCTCCTCTGTGAGCAGCATTATTTTATAATGAACCTCAATCAGACTTCATGATTTTTGCAAGTCTATTACTCAGAGAACCTGCTTCAACTTGCCCCCTTGTAATGGGATTTGCAAAGCAATTATACATCCCTGTCTCAGCTGATGTGCCTCAGACTAAAACCTTACACATGACTGCATTAGTTTATCGCAGTAACACATACACTATATAACACACCTCTGCTACCTGTCACAGCAGTCAGAGAAATTAAAAAAAAAAAAAAAAAAAAAGGAAAACTGAGAAGTTTTAAACTCTTGTTGCTGTAGCTTTTCTCCCAGCCAGTCCCAATCAATTTCCTCTAAGGCTGACAATAGCCTGCATTTTCAAAGAGCCTTTCATCCACGGATCTCCAAGTGCTTTTTGAAAGGTTGGGAATATCTCATCGCTTCTTGCTTTCAGGTTAACCAAGGCAGAGATAACTGGGTTCTTCACAGGCAAAGGAATTGTGGCTTCATCTGCACAAGCACTCGGGGCAGCTCGGTGCACAGAGATGGACTCAACCTCACCTTCAGTGAGGTGGAAGTACAGGGTGGAGACCATTCTGTAGGATCAGGACATCAGTCATAGGGTCTTTACACACTAGTAGGAGGTGAGAAAGACATCTTTCTTGGGCATTTATTAGACTGAGACTCTCAGTGGTTTAAATCAGAAGTGAAAGGGGTGCTGACTAAACTGGTGATGGATTTTATGCATGCACATGAAAATAGGCACACATGGGATGAAAGCACAGCTTAGAGATTTCTCACTAATCAGTTTTTCTTAGTCAGAAAAAGTCAGCTTGTCAAAAATGAAATTTCTCTTGGGCTTGTATCCAGTTCAGTGAAATGTCTGCAGATCAGGTTTCTGAGTTTCAGAGTGGTCAGAAAGGATGAACACAGGGCTTGGGGTGTGGGGGTGGGAGAAGAATAAATCCTTGAAGGATCAATAGAGGGGGGATGTTGACTCCCAGATAGGAACCTGTGAAACAGGGGAGAGCCAAATCAGGTAGTACCTTGATCTTAAGTTTCTTATAGTCAGATACTCTAAACATCTAACTTGAGGTGTAATGCTTTTTCATTCTTTTTTTTTTTTTTTGATTGTGTGTGTGTGGTGGGAGGAGGAATAGAAATAGCTGTGATTTTGTAATGCTTAAAGGTCCAGATGTGGAAAATTCCTAGCTAATGTGTATTTCCTAGTATTTTGCCCTTCTGTCTCTCTGTTGGTCTCTGTTATATGCTACAGTACATCTGTTCTCCTTGGTTATTTTCACTACAAGCTGGCAGGATTTGTTTCCCTTCCAAAACTGAGTTAAAAAAAAAAAAAAAGTCCTGTATTGTGTATAAAATGCATTCCCATGGGATCAACCCTCTCTTAATGAAGTCAGTTGTTTTATTTTTTTCACACATCAGATCATTTACTCTGAGACGATATTAATTTACAACTAGAATCACAATTGACACCTGGCAGTGCACTAAACAATATGGGGCTTCCAATCTACATCATTAGTTGCTCATGCTTTACTGAATCTGTGCTCATTAAGCTCCAAATCCTCTCTCCAGTGACGTCTCAGCAGCTTGTTGGTCACTGGGGAGTTTCTTCTAAAATAAAGAGGTAGGGGCAATCCACAAATGCTATGAAAATCCAGGGCTGGAGCAGTGTCCAGATGCCTGTGCCTCCAGCTTCATCTCTATTCTGGCAGAAAATTCTGGATGATACGCATGATGGTGGATCCATCATTTATATTTTGCCCTTTCCTTAGTTGCCCCAAATCCCTGATGGATCTTGGCAGGCTCAGGCCTTAAAGATGAATTGGAGATGCCGCTTTCAAATGTAGCCTCCTCCAATCAGCGGAGATATGTGAAGTATTGTACAGGAATAGCCTCAGAGATAAGGACCAAAGGGAGATGCTTCCAAAGCTGTAAAAAGCAAGTAATTTAGTGGTGAGTGGTAGAAATACAGTTTTGGAGTCAAGCAGCTGCAGAAATTTGCTTTGCTGCCTTACTGCTTTACAAATTAGCTGAGGACATAATATGTCTATGACTCACAGATCAAGCATGGGACAGATCTGGGGACACGCATAGAGGCTGGTACTGTTTCCGTATGTGGTTTGTGGCTGTGGAAAGAAACAGATGCTGTTTAATTGGAAAGTCAGCCCCCTGCTAGATAGGGCTAGTTAGCTTCATGGTCTAGTATTTGTCATTGGTGATTGTTTCTGAGAGTAGACCTTGCAGGAACATTGAATCATTCCTTCCAGCTGAGACAAGCTATTGGCTTACTCAAGGGGAAAAGTTGTCTTGACTCATCCAGCAGAGGTTTTGGCTGTGCACAGTGTGGCTAGATTAGGTCTTGTGTGGCAAGATAAATGAACTACTTTTATCAGGACCAACTATAGGCTAAGAAGCTCCTTCCTGGCTTAAGCCCTTTCTAGTGTTTTGCATCAGTAAGCAGATGCAACATCACTGATAGCAGAAGTAAAATTGGTTGTGATTCATTTAATGTGCTAAAGTAATTCGTGCTCACAGCAGAAAGGTGGTTATAATAAAGGAATAAAAAAACAACTAAAATATGAAATATTGATTGCTAAAGTGAATTTGGATTTAGAATGCAGAGAGAAGGGAAGTTTTAGAAGTGCTTTCACAAGTAATGGAGCTACTTAAGGATGCTACTTAACGAGCAGCTGCCAATGTTACATTGGTCCCTTCCAGCTTTCTAAACCTGACCCTTCGCAGCAAGGAAGAAGTTGGTGATGCTAATCAGAGACGGATCTTGGTAGCACAGCAGGGAATGGTAATCTGGTTGGATATAGCAGCAGACCCATGAAGGGTAGGAAGTGGGTTAGTGTGCCTGCGTGTGTGTGTGTGTGTGTGTGTTTAAGAAATAAATACAGGTTGTGAGAAATTTGCTTACTCTGTGACATTCAGCATTGACATTCAACATGAACAAAATTAGCATTGCCTATATTGGTATAGACTGGACAAATTCTCATTAAGCTTGTTTTTACTACTAAAGAGGAGTGAATCTACTAAATTAGTTTGTAGTGAATGAGAAAAGCCAGAAAACAAGGATAGAAGAATATCTCAAAAGCTAATAATCCTCCATATATTGAGTGGAACTGAGTGATGTTCAATCTGTGGTCTGCAAGCTACCTGGGGATATGTCAGATACCCTTGGAAGTCACTAGTCTGACCTCTTTCACAAAGCAGATGTAAGTTCAAGATCGGACCCATGAATGGTAAGGAAGAAAATCAAGCCTGATGTTGGTAGTCCATAATTGAATGCAGGAAGATTTGCATTTCTACTGGAAATTTTTTACGGATATGTGTACTGAGAAAATTTGGAAGAAACTGGTAGGTTAGCTGAGACACATTTGGTTGCTGAAACTGATTATTTGTAACAGCTTGTTTTCCTATGTTTATTTTACCTTTAGTTTTGCCAAAGTAATTGGAAAGAACGAGGAAGGAGGACTGTTCTGTGATTGTCACCAAAATGAGACTCAGGAGATCTGGCTTGATTTTCTAGCTCTGCTACCACTTGTTAGCATAACTGTAAGTCACTCTTTATCTTTCTGAGCTTATGGGAAAGTTGAAGCTATCGGATGAAATGCAATGCAAAGATGCACTCATCAGCTCCTGCCTTACTTGGCAACACTAAATAATCCAAGGCACCAATATGCAAATATGTTAATCAGATCCCACATGTATCACAGCCAGGTCTTCATGCCCAAAGTAATATGTTCTGCTTCTCTTTCCACTATCAGGGATATAATGCTGCTCAGATATGATGGGGTGACATGCTAATGACAGGATGAGAAGCAATGGACACAAGTTGCAAACGAGAAAATCTGATTAGATATTAGAAAAAGAATTTTCATCCTGAGGATAGTCAAGCACTGGAACATGTTGCCTAAAGCAGTTGTGGAAACACCTTGAAGATACTCAGAACTTGACTGGACAAGGTTCTGCACAGCCTGATCTACCTGACTCTGCTTTAAGTGGGGGCTGGACCAGGTTACCTCCATAGTTCCCTTCCAGCCTAAGTTATTCTAAGATTCTGTGGCACTCAAGGGCCGTAAACCACTTAGAGACTGACTCAGAGAATAATTAAGATTTGAAGAGACCTATGGAGGTCACTAGTCTGACCTCCTTCACAAAGCAGATCTAAGTTGGAAATTAGATCAGATAGCTCAGATACCAGTTAGGTAGTTAAAGATCTACTCTGTAAGCCAGGTATGCCCTAATGTTCCTTATCCCTAAAATGGGTATAATTATACTATTGTTCTCAAACTCGTTCACTTTTGGATGACAAGTTAGTTATGGCGAGGATTTTGGCTCACGTTCAAGAAATCTTTTAGAGCCCTAATTTCCCACTTATGTCAGTTATTCAAGTCCATATATTTGGGTAGTGCAAAGGGTATCATTCTTAACTGGATCTTGTGAAATATCATTGTCATAAAATGGGTATGAAAGAATAATTAATATGAAAACAAGCAAAACATAGTGCTTTGAGAAGCCATAAAACACAGTCTCCAGCAACACACAGAGCTGTGAGACATGTCTTAATAACCAGATCAGGGAATATTCTGCTTTTCCTTGGAGTTGTAGATTGGCTTAATATCTAAAGACAAAGGATGTCAGAGGCTGAAAATAATTCTAAAGGGGAAGAATTGATCATAAATTGCTTCTCAGGTCATTACCAGTTAGTTGTTTTTGTTTTTGTTTTTTTTACACCAGAGGTAAAAAGTGCTGTGAGCTGATAATTTTTAAAGCTGCCAGTTAAAACAGGAATACGAAGCAGAAGAGGAGGAACATTCTCAGACCTTTGTAAGGAGAAACAAACAAGAGCAGAACTTTATGGAAGGTGGTAGCCTGGAAAGTGAGCTTATTGGCTGTAAATGTCACAAGCAAACATATTTGACAAGGCTGAAAGCTAGTGTGCAAAGATCAGAAAGAGTATCAAGGTGCTCTGGAAGATAGATCTCCAGAGTTTTCAGCACAACACTTATAAAAAGTGGAAAAGAAAAAAATCTTACAGAATGATCTCAGGAAATGATTGTAAACTTGTGTAGGGAATTTGTGATACAATCATATTCCACATAATTATTAGAGGAAAATTAGCAGTTAGGGAACACATACTGTCTATGAGCAATAAACACAGCACATTTACTTCCTAATACTTTCCCTATGGAGATGCTGCAGAATCTTTCATAACTGACAGCTGTGGGGAATTTTCCCATCAACTGGCTGGAATCAGAAAACCCTGAGTCTCTGGACACCAATAACATGGGGATATCAAGAGTTGAAAGGTCATCAGGTCTTTTGCCCCATAGTAGGGAGCCTAGATGCCTTGGTTCAGGTGGGTTTTCAACATCTGTACTAGTCACAAGGATCTGTTACCAGGTATCCTTGCAAGCTCTGAGAGCTTTCCTCACTTTCTCCTGTGAGTCCTATTTCCCAAGGCCCAGCTTTAGGGATCCCCTCAGGACTACGTGGGGAAGCAGTAGTGCTGAAGCTCTTTGATCCAGGGTTCAGTCTAGCTAATCTGCAGAATCTTCTGCTTACGCTTTTTCAATGTAATCTGAATAAAATGTTTGGATAATTTCAAAATGATCTCTAGGGAAATTCTCCATCTAAGGATAATTTTAAAATCCCATCTATTGTTCCAAGAGAGGTTTTGCTTTGTTTTATCTTAATAATTTGAATTCTTGCTGAAAATGAATTTCATTGTTTGTCCAGTTAAGATACCCATAGGATCTCTCTGTCCTGAGGAAAAAAGACTTTTTCTCTTTACTATGTGAAACAAAATATGACCTTGGATAGGGGACATCAATGGAGTGTCCATGGACATGTTCTAGCTTTATGTTTGTTGATATGTGCTCAAGCTCTTCCTTTTTATCCTTGTCATGAGAACAACTGAAAGGGGTAAAGTCTTTGTTATTCAGAATAAATAGATATCTGTTAATGAACTTTACCAAAAATGAAAGGGACTATTTGACTTTGGGAGAGAATGAGTGTAGCACAGAGTAAAAACAGCCTGAAAGAAATTCACAGGGAAGTTTTTATTGATGGAGAGCTGTGAGTTATTAACGACTGGACAATAAATGAGACAGCTAATGTCAATTATGAAGTAAGATACTAAAGAAGATGGTGGAACAGAACTGCTGCATGGACTGAGCAGAGATGCTTGATGTGGGTGCTCTCCCTTTGGTCATTTTTTATTCCAACCAGTTCTGGGCATTTCCCGTTCAACTTTCTGGAGTACCCAAAGCTGGCAATAGGTTCCTGCTCAGCCCTTGATAAGCAGTACAACCATTTGAAACACTCGTTACACAAATTGACAAAGTTTCTAGTTTTAAAAAACTACAATGGCAACAGATGCATTCTCTCTCTCAGCCATTTCTCTTGTCACTGTTGCTGTCAATGGAATGGGCTTCTATTGTGACATTTCTTTCCTTTTTTTCATCATCTTATCTTTAAAATGGGAGGTTAGAGTGGTTATATGTCACACTACCTCTACACTATCTCTACTTGCAGTTATAACTTCCTGCAGATGCAGAGATTTAACTGCCTACTGGGACCATGCCAGGCTTTTTAAGGCCTCTGAGAAGAACACAAGCTAGCAACACAGGTTTCTGGAAGTGAGGTTTTATTCACGCTCCAGTAAAGTTATGCAAGACTCCTGTTTTATTTTACACTGGATTTGATTCTAAAAGAAACACAAGCCTGTTAAATTGAAGATATTTAGATGAGATTTTTGTGTTCTTAACCACATTACTAAACAAGGGGTGAATTTGGCTCTTATCTGCTGTACAACGATGTCTAGTTTGAAATCCATATCTTGACTTTTTCATAGAACTTAGGATCCCCCTCCTAGTCATATGATTAGTGCAAATTTTCAATAAACCTTATTTTTGTTCTCTCATGACATGTGAATATGAGTAATCTAGTTTGAACTGGATTGAATGGAACCTTCCACTCCCCAAACTAGCCATGTCTGAAATAGTAGCAAAAATGGAAAGTCCAGCCTTGTCCCTTTGCTGAGTTGTTCCTGGGTGTCTTAGCCTGAATGATGGTATCGTGATGCAATAGAAACTGTTATGCTGATTTTCTCCTAAAATTGTAAGCTTTCTAGGATGGAGAATATCCCTTTGGTTCCATGAAGTACCTTATGTGGCAGGACCCTGATCTATGTCTAATAATTCTAGGTACTATTTCAATATGAATAAATAATGCTGACCATGCTTCAATAAGAAATCTATTAGCTTTGTAGTTGAATCTTCCTTCTACATGACCGACTTCTTTCTAGGTGTATCGGCATTTACATTGTGATTCCTCCTTTCCTGATCATCCAGTCTTGTTCTGCTTGTAGTGATCTGCTTGTTACCTCTGTATACCATTTTGGATTACAGGGCTAGACTTGAATTGTACATACACACATGCTAAAGAGTTAAAAGTGTACCCACATCAGGTACCAAAGCCTTGAGTCCAGGAGATGAAATAACTGCTCCAGGAGGTAAGAATTAGGAAGAAACAAATGCTTTCCGGGGGGGGGGGGGAGATAAATGGGGAGGGACTACTGCCTCAGAAGGTCTTTTTTTTGTTGATGCTGCTCCTAACCCTTAATCTCTTCAAACTTCTAGAGAAGTCCATAGATTTTCTCTTTTGCTTACCTCTTTCTTGTACTACTAATTGGTTACCTGGGGAAAGTATTTTGGGATCTATTTTAGAACTTCATGTTCCTGTCCATCATCCCAGCATCTGAGTGTAACCATTTAAAATTGATATCAGAGTCTCTTGTGACTGTAAGGATATGGTTAGTACACAACTGCTTTAGTAGAGGAAGTTGCATTGTGTGTTCTCATCTCCTGAAGGATAATCTTTTTCGCAGGAAATTTTTCAGCACAATAATTGTGTGTCAGAAACATATAAAAACAGTCAATCCAAGTCAACAGACGTGGACTGTGCTCCAGTGTCACTGGGTTCAGGCGGAGATGTGGTTGTCTGACTGAGACTGTCAGGACAGAATCGCAATCACCTGCTCGTGGGTGAAGGCAGAATAAGGGTCACAATGTGCCGCTTATTAACAGCAGTAGTGTGGTTAAAATATCTAGGCTATAGAAACCAGCTAGAGGCAAGATGCTCCTTACATAATCAAAGCCACAAACCAAGCCTTCATACTGTGTTAATTAGGATTTCTGTTGACATAATTACACAGGACAGTCAGTAGTAGACTTTGCTCAGATTTCCAAGGTGCATGAATGTCACGCCATTTTCTTTTCTTTGTGTTTTTTTTTTCCTCTCCTTAATAAGAATGCTATGTCTGAAGCAGCCTTGTGCACAATTAAAAAGCAAGACCCTTCTTTTCCAATAACTCGTCTGAATCATAGAAAAGAAAAAAAAAATTACACCAGGTATGTGAAGAATGTTAAAGAAAACATTCATAAGAATGAGGAGTGTAGTTCACTAAAGCACTTGGCTGTTTCCTTTCTTTAAACCAGCTTTGAAAACTATTGCAGATAACTGTTTTGCATTTGAAAAGTGGTGGCCTGTAAGCAAGTTGCTTTAGCTGAGGGGAAAAAAAAAAATCATCCTCCTTTACTTGGGAATGTATTCAAGCCAATATAGCCACTCTTCACTGTCATCATGCAGAAAAGTTCCTCTGCCATTCAAACCGCAGATAATATGTTTTTAAACCTTTATCAGCAGAAATGGAAACCTCTTCAGCATGAAACTCATTGTAATTTCCTGACTATAATTCTGCCACTGATACCAGTGTCTTGGGCCCTACGGTCTGCTCACTGTGTTATCTCTGCTTTGCCCTGTTTCCAGTTACACAAAAGTCTTTTTGCTTTGCCATGGAGCTTGGGCACAGTGAAAACTGAGTGAGATTTTGTCACGAGTATGCCAAGCTGACATATGCAATAGCATGCCTGTTTCTGCAGCCATTAGATTGAAGGAGCCATTAGATTGAAGGCCTCCTCATCCTGAGAGCTCTTATTTGCACTCAAAATATTTGTTTTATCCATACACCTCTTGCAGTACTCACTTGAAAACCCACTCCTTTTGGAGATAAATCTCGTCCTAAGGCTGGTGAGGCCTAAAGATCTCTTTTATTTCTTTGCATGGCCCTATTTAGGGAAAGATGCATTTGCAGGCCACAGAAATACAAAAGCAGCTTTTTGGTTACTGCTTCCTTACATACTTTCTATGCTCTTTGCAGTCAAAATAGCCTCCTGCCCTCCATTAGTTTCAAAATCTTTTACTGCTGTGTGCACCTAAGGTGATGCATCTGGAAGACATTTTTGGCTTCCTGGAAGAATGTGTTTTGTACTTGGAAGTTAATTTAATTGGTCCTCTATAATCCTCAGATTATGGCATTCTTAAATGTCACCAGTCAACAAATTCTCTTAATCATGAAATTAGTTTATAAGCATTTGACTCAGTCCCTATAGTCAACGGGACTTAAGTACACAGTTAAGGATATACTCAGAACCTTTGCTAAATCAGGGACATAGCTAATTATATCATTTCACTCTTACTGTTTAAAAAGAAACCTTTTTTCCCTAAATTGTGTCATTAGGCGGTTTCAGTACTCCTCTTTTAAGGACTGGAAAACTAAGGATAATTTCATCGTTTATTTTTTCTGTACACAGCTGTTATACATAGAACACTTTCTTTGTAATTGAAGAGATGAATTACTATAGAGACATTGATCCTGGTTAATTTCCCTGCAGGTTCAGCACATTTTGTTCTTTAAACAAATATCTTCTTTAAGCTGATAAATGAGACATCCATTGATATTATACTACTATCGCTCTTGGAGTTACTGTGGTATTTTTTAGGTCTTTGGCCTTAAGGCATCTCTTTTGATAATATGCTGAGTTACCTCTTTAACACTTCATCTGTTTACATCCTAAGTCACTATCTGCTGTAGCATGATGCTCTAGGAGCAGGGAATATGCTCCCAGTTCATAAATTACTGTCTGTGCCTCATCTCAGTTCCAACCCCAAGTGTTATAATCCTAAGATATTTAGATTCATTTTTTTTAAAGAAAGACAAGCACTGCATTTAAAGTGCATAATTAAATAATAGTAGTAATAATAATAATGCAACTCTTCTGCCAGAACTTGATTGGCAACACGAACTGCACTCTAATTTGAAGAAATCATTTTTAATACACTCATTAGAGCCTCCACACAGTAACATAGGAAAACTAAAATAAGATTTCTGGTGCTTCGTGACCTAGTTTTCCCCAAGCTCAAAGATTAATTATTTTAAGAAACAATATTTATATTAAAGGGAGAAAACAAACCACCACCAAGACAGATATGCAAGGCAACATGCAATGCCTAATTCATAAACTATAACTGCAATATTTTGCAGTCTTTTTATCTGGGAAGGGAACTACTAAGCAATTCTGTAGCTCACTGGTTTTTTTGCACTATATATGAAGTTCATAGGGATCTGCTTGGAAGAACCCCATGGGAGGGGTCACGGAGGACAGAGGGGTCCAGGAGAGATGATTGATTTTCAAGGACCACCTCCTCCAAGCTCCCTCCTTTCAGGGGGACTTTGAAAGGCTAAAAAAATTGGCAGAGAGGAACCCCATGAAATTCAACAAAGTGGAATGCAAAGTCCTGCACCTGGGGAGGAATAACCCCAAGCAGCGGTATGGGCTGGGGGCAATCAGATGGACAACAGCTTTGTAGAAAAGGAACTGGAGTCCTGTGACAACTTGAACGTGGGCCAGCAATGTGTCCTTGCCGCAAAGAAGGCCAACAGCTTCCTGGGCTGTGTTAAGCAGAGTGTTTCCAGCAGGTCAAGGGACATGATCCTTTGCCTCCACTCAGCACTGATGAGACATGTCTGGAGTGCTGCCTCCAGTGCTGGGCTCCCCAGTACAAGAGAGGCATAGAGCTACTGGAGCAAGTCCAGTGGAGGGCCATAAAGAAGCTTAAGGGATAGGAGCACCTCTCATATGAGGGGAGTCTGAGAGAGCAGCAGGGTTGCTCAGCCTGGGGAAGAGAAGGCTCCAGGGGGATCCTATAAACGTCTTATGACCTACCTAATGGGAGAGAGTAAAGACAGAGCCAGACTCTTCACAGTGTCCTGTCCAGTGACAGAGCAAGAGGCAATGGGCACAAACCGATATGCAGGAAATTCCACTTAGACAAAGAACAATCAAACAAACAATCCCCCCAACCCCTCCAGACTTTTTACTGTGAGGGTGGACAAACACAGGGACAGGTGTCCAGGCAGTTTATGAAGTCTCCATCTCTGGAGATACTCTGAACCTGACTGGCTCCTGTTGACCCTGCTTTGAGCAGGGCACTGAAGGCCACCAGAGGTCCCACCCAACCTCAGCTATTTTGTGATTCTAAGACCTAGACACAAACTTATCTCAGTCTGAAACTTTATACACCTTACTGGAATATGTGGCATAGGCCTGCACATTTTCCTGCAACAGGTAAATTTTCTGGCGTAGTTTATTCAGACAGGATAGAGATGGGGAACCAGGACTGCAAACAACCTCAGAGCTTGTTCCTGTTAATACCTCAGCATTTTTTTTTTTGTGCCACCAGTAGAATTCTAATAATATAATGAGTTTTCTTGGGGAAACAGAGATTTCTAAGGGATTTAGACTACTTTAGCATTAAATGTGGAAGCTAGGACTCCAGTTGTCAGACTTTATTTCCCAAAGTGCTTGTGTCCCATTTGTAAAGCTAGCAGCTTTTAGATAGGATTACAAATAAAATAAAGAGAGGAGGAGGATTCAGAGCCTCCGGGCTCTATGTAACAGAATTCCCCATATTGGTTGATTCGTACTAAATCTTGTAGCTTTATCATTAACTTTAAATTAGCCAGCTGTTGTGTTTCTTGTTGAACACTACCATAAAGTGGCTGATTACTTAGTAGGTCCAGATTGTCTCTGAATAGGTTTAGAGAGATGGAGACATTTACCTGCAAAGTTGGGTTTATATTTGACAACAGACTGGTAGAAATTATTAAAAAAGCAATGTTATTTTGTTTCCTATCACTAAAATAAGCTATCTTTTAAGTTTGGTTATGCTGTAACTTTCTTGAACCATTTCTTTAATTGTTTAAGTAGGGAAAGAGTAAAAGAGAGACAGGCTTCTGTTTGTTCAGAGCAAAACCAGAAAAACAATACACTGAAGTAATTCCTAAAAAACAAGGAGAAGCTGAGGGCTATTTTTGTGATATATATTTCTATCTATTTATCTACCTGCATATGCATATATAAAAATGCATATGTACACACACATATATATGTCGTATAGTAGAACGGTAAGAAGGAGTCTGGAAACTCTCATAGCACTGAGTGAGATCTTAATCCTATTAAAATTGCTGACTGAACTTCTATTGATTTCTTTGATGTCATAATGTCACCACAGAGAGGAAGAAGAAAAAGTAAAAACTTACCTCTTATTTGCTCATAAGGATCAATATACAAATAGACATGTAAAAGGATGAAAGACTAATTTGCATTTTATTTTACCTTTGGCATTTCAAGAATCAAGCTGGATCCCTTCTTTCCCAAAACACACTGTATTGATTTGTCCTAGTCTGAATAAATCTTACACTAGTAAAGATTAGTGTGAGAGAGTAATAAACCTTGGGCTAGATCCAGTGGAGAATTTAGCTATGTTAAACAAGGCTTCATTGGAATTTAGGAACCTCCCACAGAGCCTTATGCTCAGCTGGCCTCCAGTCTGAGACAAACCTATACTCCTTTCCTCATCCACTTTTCACTTTATCAGATCACATTTTAATTTGCGCTATTTAAAAGTATAAATGCCTACAATGGTTTTCTGAACTGCAGTCTGGAGGTAACGTGGTGAAACTGTTCTTCCACAACATTGGTCAGGTAAAAGTTAGGCATTTAGCTAGCTGTCTCGTCTTCCTTCTGAAGGAGCTTTATTCCAAGCTAAGGTAGGTTTCATAGAATGAATTGCTTTACAGAAGTATATGTTTCTTCATCAGGTTGTAAGTTGTGTTTTCCCAGAGGAGTCTACAGAGATCACACTGTACCTATATTTGTAATCCATCTTCTGTTGATCCTTCTATTTTTGATGCTACATAGTCCTACCATTCCTTCTAAGGCTGCCTCTTGCTGGCTGCTGGCTTTGATGTGCAATGCATTTGTTAAGCAGCTTTGAATTTCGCCTCTTCTTTAATGTAATAGGTTACTTTGTTGTGGGATGTTTTTAGCTTTCCACCTTTCCAAGATCTGTGGCTTGGCCCACAAACTGCAATCAATGACTTCATTATGGGCCTTTTCATCTGGTACATATCTTTTCATCTGGGTACCCTGACACTGAGTTGGGCTGGAGCTTGTTTAACCTCATTGCTCCAGCCGGGATTCCCTCCTCCCCTTTCCCTCCTTCTCTCTTTAATTTAATAGCCATATTTATTATGATGTTTGTGTCTTGGGGAGGATTTTGTATGCACTTCAGCCAGACATGATGCTATTTTTGGCACATTATTCATCTGGTAGCTTGTCTAGACTCTGATGTTGTGTGATGTTTTCCCCTTACTGAGGGCTGTTCTACATTTCCAAAGGCAGACGCTTGCTTAGGTGTTGAAATGTGAGAGGCCTTCTTTGTCGCACAGCTCTTCTCTAATCCAGATTTCTGTATTCTAGTGCCGATTGGCTTTTATTTTTTTTTCCTTCAGTACATTTGTTTGTTCTATGGTTTATGAATAAGGCATGTTTTCTTAAGTACAGATGACAAGCTTTTGCCAAGGCCTGATTTTGCTCTTAAGTGAATCAAAACACTCTGCAGCAAAGTTGCTTTGCAAGTGATAATGAAGCTCTAAAAATGAGCAAAGAGCGCCTGAAAAAGAAACCTTCCACTTTAATGTAAATGTAAAATAGATGCCCAAGGGTGCAACCAGGTATATTTGGGACTGTCAGACCAGCTGCAACACCCAAGCCTGCCACTTGGGGATTGTGAGGAAAGATGTGCTAAATGACTCATTGCCAAAAGCCGTGCATTAATACTGGATTGAGGCCAAAAGTACCTGCAGCAATTATGTGAGAGGGCATGGTGAATCTGTGAGGGTGGAGGATAAGAAGATATTTAAAGCCGATTAAAGGAAATGCATGACTAGCCTACAAAACTCCCTCAAAAGGCGCAAAGCCTTCTGTGGCCCACAAAATGGCCACAAGAGGCCAAAACAAGAGTTCTCAACTAAAATTGAGGAGACTAATTATAAGTCAGGGAGGAGACTGAACCAAAAGCTGAGAATAGTGTCATGCTCCTTAACAAAGACAAGAGTCTTCTGAACTCTATGGACTGTTTCTTTTTCCAGCTTCCTAAGAAAAGGAAAAAGAAAATCCTGTTTTCCAAAATCCTCTTCTCTCAGCTTGTACGAAGTTTCTTTACCTCGTCTTGAAACACCACTTTCCAGCCACTTGGCTCTTTCTCTCTCTTTTCCATATCCCCTCCCTGTGAACTCTAAGTCTTCTGCATCCCTCAGATTCAATACAGATATATATCGTTATGCTTCAAAACATAATTAAATGAATGAGCTCAGAATATCTACCCTGCACAAAATTTGTAACAATGACGCAAGAATGATATTACCCCTCCACAGTATGGTGGTATCTATGGCCAGTGGTTTGTAACGTGATCCTCCAGCTGAGAACACCTTCAGGCTGCCATGAAGGTCCCCTGCTGTCCCTCTGGGTGTCACAGCCACGGACCATCTTCCTTGTGCTGGGATTAAGTTAGGGAAGATATTTCCATAAAACACTGAGATGTGGCGGGGACTTTGGGCAGCCCTTCAGAGGAAGGGTTGCCATGAATGGCAACAGTTTCGTTTGATGTGTTCTCACAAATGGTTCTTTAGGTGATGCTACCAGGCAGACAAGGGCTCAATAAATGTCATTGTACATCTAGTTTTTACCATATTTTTGTGGGTTTAAATCAACATAAATTATGTGACACATTTTTTCACTGATAGAAATATGTATATATATACATGTGCTTCCACTAGCAAAAAATACATACAGGTTTTTTTATTGATTTGTCCGATATATCAGAGTCTCAAAGGAATATGTTTAAGCTTTTGTCTTTTATATGTCATGTTTTTGTTGACTTGGGTTGAAATATTTATTATTTCTATTGTAGGCAGTAAATAATTGATACAAAGTTTATTGTTACACTATAAACTTTAAATTTCTCCTGCTCTGCTGAAACTCACTCTTTCAGGCCAAAGCTTATTTTAATGGTATATCCTTCTCTGTTTCTCTCTCTCTCTCTCTCTCAAAAAACAAAAACAAAAACAACAAAAAAACCACCTCTGCCTGTGCTTTCAAAATATGAACTCTAAAAGAAAGTGATCTATTAAGGCAGTTGAGAAAGTTTGAAGAAAAAAAGAAATCTAATCATTGATTTGCTTTAAATACTAGTAACTATGCCTTGTTTCTAGTTGTGCCTCTTTGGGTAGTTCTCATGATATCTGGAGAAAAATGTGATCGAACACATTGTTTTTCCTCCAAAAGTTCCCACTCTACTTTTTTTCTTTTTTCTTCTTTCTATTTCTTTTTTTTTCCTTTTTCCTTAATGGCAAAGAAAAGGGGAGATGACAAATTCACTGTGAGTACCATATGATCCTTTGCATTTCGTTTGATGGGGAGAGTAAATATCCACTCCATGAAAGCTGTAGTTGCATTAAGTCAAATGAAGCAGCAGACTGAGAGGGACAAATCATTTTTCAATGACCTCTATAAAAATGAAAATCATCTGTTTGGGTCACAGCCATACTACTCTAATATCCAGTGTACGTAAGGTGAATGAAATAACCAAATATACAGCTCCTCTGTATGCAGCCAATACAGCAGAGAAGGATGCACTTGGTTAGGAAAGAGGTTTAGATGCTGGCACTTCAGGAACCGTGGATCAGATGTTTAAAATGTTATAATCACTCTTTGGCTGGTTATTAGTTTCCAGAAGGAGTCCAGGTGTTCCTCAAAAGGTGGCAGCTACACTCTGAGCCCTGAAAAGGGAAACAAATAATAAAAAATTCTAAGGAAAATTGAAAAAGTGGGATTTTGCAGCAGAAAAATACAAAAACCACATAAAATGGGCAAGATACTATATGGCCATTTTTCCTCTCAATATCATTTAAGCAATTTGTTTCAATGAAACATATTTGATTTGTAGCAGTTGAAGACGTTGCCTAGAACTTCCCTGGCACCAGTAATCTTTATAATGGCTTGGAAAATGCAAATAGACCAACCTGAACTAAATCTCAGGGAAAGATATTTGGAAGGAGTGTCTAAACTGACAGATCCTACCTTTATTACAGTGATATCCCTCAAACCACTCAAAGAAAGGCTTCATGTCAGCAATTCCATTATGATCTCCAGTTTCCGATGTTTAATACCATGGCTTTTTCAAATTGCCTGGGTTTGAAACTTGAAATATATGTCAGTCCATATGAGACTTTCTTTAATTAAAAAAAAAAAAAAAGATTTAAAATCACTCTTTGAAGAAAGCACGACACTTTCTGTTTTGTTTGCTCAAACCGGATTTAAGATCTGCGCAGCTCAGCTTTTCACACCTTCAGATGCAGTGCCCTTGGTGCTTGGAGATCTTCAGGAACACACAGAGAGTTGTTCAGGGAGCTCTTCATTAGATGATAGCAATTTTGAGACATTTTGGACACATGGGTACATCACCTTAGACATCTAAGGCTAAATTTTATCAAATTGGCACCAGGGAGTAAATCATGGTAGTTAGACCAAGTAATGCAATCTGGAGTATGTCTGCATGTCTTTTGTGGATTTACACAAGATAAATAGCTGCCCCCAGATATTGGTATTTACTCTTATTCATTATTTATGACTAAGCCAAGTGTTTCCTGTGCATTTTCCCATATAAGACCACAGTGCTTTATCCCTGCCCCAAGGAACTTACAAAACAGATCTATAATTACTAAGAAATGGCTAAGTCCAGCAATTACTAATTTTGTGCAAGAGACACTGTAAAATTCCCAAAGAGCTTCACAAAGGGAGGGAATGCAGCCTGGGAAATGATTTAATCTGAGCGAACAAATGTTTAGTTTCTTAAGTGCAGGGGGGTTGTTTTGTTCAGATTTATTTATTTATTTATCTATGTATTTATCTACTTGTGCTGCAAAAGATTAAGTGATTTCTCTACACAACTGGAAATTATTCTTTCTTTTATGTTTTTTTTTTCTCAGCTAAAGCATGTCTCACTGCTCATTTGAAAAGCTAAGCGCACTGTGATTGCTAGCATACCTATTAGCACTATGCAGTCTTCCTTATTTTAAGCTTCAGAAAACACAAAATGCAACACATGGAGAAGTGCCTGGCCCCAGACACCTAACTGTGATCTCCTAACTAAATAATGTGTCTGTGTTGCTATCCCACTGGTACCAGAGTGAAGTCTGTGACACAGTTAAGTTTGCAAAGATCACTTAGATACCAATGACATTTCTTAAACAATATTACAGAAAAAAGCCAGGACAAACTCTCAGCTTTTTTAAATCAGCATAGTCCTTCTGAGAAGGTAATGGCTAAAGGAAAACAGAATCTGGGGCTGCATCTCCATCTTCATTAAGTCACATCCTTATGATAGAAGTAAGCATATATAAGGTTGAAACCTTTTTATTTTTTTTTGAAAAAGAAGGAACGCTGATTTTCAGCTGCTTTCCCAATAAACGGGTTAGCTCTTGGAAAAAAATGCAGGTATATGCTAAACTGTGAGAATAAAACCACAGCAACACAGCCAAAAACCAGATGGTCTGTTACATCTTATTATTACTGATACTTGTATAATTTGCAGAGATTGTGTCTCATTGTACTTACACTGTATGAATGCAAAGGCCTGCTCATTTCCACATATAGCACTATTAGACAAGACTGTAAGGAAATGGTAATTTCTTTGGACCTGAATGTAGACAAAGCAAGACCAAACAAAATGGCTGTAGATGCCGTTTTGTTTAAATAAGGTCACACACTGCACTATCTCCCTCATGCACACTCATTCTATCTTTTTTTCTTACTCCTTCCATATCAATGCAAAAACATGTAAATTCAGGCAAACCGTTGATTATTATGAGCAGGATTCTCTAAACAAAGAGGTGTGGGACGATGTAAAACAAAAGCATTAGTGATACTGTCACACAGAAAACAGACATCACAGGTGGAGACATTTTCAAGAAAGAAGTTAAAAGCTGACAGAGATCAGTTTCACTTGGATTCTTCCATGACAAGGACATTTACATATAGTCAACTATATTATCAGTCAGCCATAATAATGCTGCAATTTGGGAAGAGAAAGCACAATATAAGGCTGAACACAAGCAGGGTGGGAACTGATGACTGGACAAACATCAAACAAATTACAGGAATCTCCCTTTTGTCCTAACTGGAAGCTTGGCCAGCAAAGTCATGAGCAAATTACTCATCCTGTATGCAATGTATATTGATTTGTTACTTTGTTTTATTTAACCCAGCAATAAATTAATGTATCTCAGATGACTGGAACAGTCTACGATCTCACTTATTGTTACTGCTCGTCCACATAAAATTGCTGGTTTAACAAATGGACAAAGGAAGTTTTACCTCCACTCTATAAATAAGGAACTCATGCACAGAAAGCTGAAATATGTGCTTATACTGCTGCCAAAGGCTCAGCAGAAGTCTTCGTAGTTATATTTTGGTCTAGTGGAACACAAACTACTTTTCTTGTGTTTACATAGCTATTGACTGCAACATAAACTAATCTTTTGTGACTCATGGTAGAAGCTGCCCATTTAACGTCAGTCATCTTAAAATCAGGCATTTACTCTAAGCTTATTATTGATGTTCCTCGGCTTATCAATGAAGAGGGAGGTTAGTATATCCTAAATGCTAGTCAGTTCAATCTAAACCAGGATGAATCATCATAAGTTTTTACTTCAGCAATAGAGTCACTGAACAACTACTTGCTTTAAGTTACGTGTTTCCACTCCAGTGAGAATTTAACTTATCTTTTCTAAGTATTTTTCTGAGTAGACCATCTTTCTCTCTGGTGGCAAGGTGTCCAATATCCTGCTGTTCAGCATATTATGTATGCATGTTTCAGGGCTGGATGGAATTTGGGAGAGAAGAGCTATTCCACTATGCTGATGTAGCTTCCCTGTCACCTCCTCCACAGCATGAGCCATGTGGTCCCACAAAAGGGGCTTTAGCTCCTCTCCTGTCCTCATTAAAACAATCTCTGCTGCTTCCAGAAAACTGAAGGGAAAACTGTTCCAAGTGGTGTAAAATGTGAGTTACATGATGTAATACACAAAATGCCTCCCCCTTGACAGCTTTGTCTTCAGTGCTTGGATGGTGTTGCATAAATTTTAGATGTAGACATTTTTATGCCTGGTTCAATCACAGTCTGCTCACATGTTAAGCACAAGAAAACATTCTACTAGTTTCTTTCGATCTGATAGTACAATTCTGAAATATCACAAACTATACCATTGCTTTCCTCTGCAGTCCAGTGTCTGTCTGGCTTATATACATGACTGTTCCTTCCTGGCCACAACCAAGGTGTGTCAGGGAAACTCAAGCTCTCCATTGACTGTTATGAGAACCTGGACAACCAGCTATGATTTTGACTCCTACTTGTTAAAGTCAGGTGAAATTAACCCCATTTTAGGGCTTGATTCATTTGCCCAAATACAGAAAGGATTTAGTGCCCAGGGTACCTGGAACATCTTTGGCAGGGCTGCCAAATGTGACACCCAATGACATCTAAGGTCCCCTAAAGTGTCTGAATTGCCTGTGTTGAGCTGGCAGATATGATACAGGACCTTCGGGAGTGGCAGCTGGAGGCCAGGAGGGATGTCTCAAGCGTACATGCCTATATGTGGGCACTCCTTCTCTGTGTACTCAGTGAGTTAAGGGTGTGATTCCTCAGACCAGAAGTTATCGGTTACTTTAGGACAGGATGACTTGTCTGTATCAGGGACAAGGTTGTCTCTATTGACCCTATACTCTCCTTTGAGTATAAGGGAAGTAAAGAGAGATTTGCTCACATGCAGACTACTAAACTGTAGATGTCCACATTTAGTCAGTCTAATGAATCACCTACTTAGCAAGGAATTTACTGGTCAGACTCCTGGATATGGAGAAGGAAATGCTCTCTGGTCAAAAAGCAGGAACCACCTCCCCTGTGGCCAAAAGATACAAAGACGCAATATGTCCACGAGTGTGTTGTTCTGCTGGCATGGGTCATTATTTATTTTCAGTCCTCAGACCCATTTCCTTCCAATGTCTGTCAAATGTCACTCGAATGTCATTGATCTTCAAATGTGCTTAGGCATGTACCATAGCTGCATAATTCCCTGTTAGCATTGTGGATGAGGAAAAGTGACTGTATGGTTCAAGCTTAGGTGCCCAAGTCATTCCTCTCCGACCGTCGGTGCCCACTCGTTCCTTACGGAGGCTGTCTCTTTCCTCCAAATATTCACTGCACTTTTCCTTTGCAGTTTCCTAGGGAAAGTCAGAATACTTGTGGATCAATCAATCAAGATTAATGGAAGCCTTGAGGTGGACTTCTACAGAAACTTGATAATGTTTATAGTAAGGGGTGTGTGTGGGACACTTCCTAAGCAGAGTCTGAGCACAGGCTTTGGCATGCACCTCAGTGAACCATTGCTTTATTTCACATTGATCTCTTCCGGAAGGTAAAATGAAAAGCACTTATAGCACAGTGTATTTGTACTTACAGTGTCCTAAAGAAGGCAGAGAGGTATCTTTAGATGTATATGCCCCATTTCCGCAAGGATTCACGTACAGGCTGAAGAGGAGTCTTTTTGCTCATGAGCTGCAAATGTCCAACTTCCTTCTTGCAAATCAGAGGAGCCAGGCAGACCTAACACTGAGTATCCAGATCTCTGAGATGTGAGTGTGAGAGTGGAGTGTTGCAGCTGTAAAAGCCCAAAAGCAAGGACTCATTGAATGTGAAAACTGAACATGCCTTCTGTATTTAAAAGCCAGAGCATTTATAGTTATACCAAAAAAAAAAAAAAAAAAAAAAAAAAAAAAGTAAATTCAGTAGGTTTGTGATGTAGGTAATAGAGGGAGACAGAGAGGCACCATCTGAACATGAATTATGTGCCTATACATGCACACATGCATGCATGCATATATGTAAGGTCTCCACATATATATAGATAAACTGTGTTCATTTTCTCCAATATCTGGTTTTCAGACAATACATTTAAACTGAAGAAACCTGGCCTCAATTCCTCTTCCATATACTTTATAGAGGCTGCCTCCAGCTTGGATTGCATTTTAAATAATAAACAGTAACTTTCCACTCTACTAGCTAAAGCAAATTAATTTTTACATTATCTATTTTAAGCAAGTAGGCATATGTAATTCATACTTTTCTTAACAGCTTAGGATTTTCTCCTAAGAAGTGTTATGCAAAGATTGCTCTGTGACAGATCATCTGTGTTTGTGGTATAAATTAGTGTGAGTATTATTAGCCATTGCAATTATACACCTTTGAAACAGAAAAATGTGAACGATAAAACTGGGCACATTATAACAAATGCATGGGGAGGGCCCATAGGCATATTGCTGGAGATGCAATTTTTACACTTTTTTTAATAAAGAACTTTGTATCAGAGGGCAGGGGTTTGGGGGGCTGGTAAAAGTTATGTTCACTGTTAAAAATATTTTAAGGTACTTATTTTCTAACTGCTCAGACCTTATACATTTTCTATCATTTGACAAATACCTGCTACTGAGAGAGGAGCAAGGTTTGATTATGTTGATTAACTTTGCCAAGACACTTTGGGCCACAGGCCATTACACTGAATTTCAATTTACTGTGGGAGTAAGTTCATTGCTTTTATTATGACTGCTCAAAAAATAAAGTAATACGGTGTGTGAATCGCACTCCACTGTTAGTTGATTATTTAGCTGCTACTGCAGTCCAGGAGTATGAGTTTTGCTCCAGGTGGGGCATGTAGCAGCATAAAATCATAAACAGCTATTGAGCATTTCAAGGGATTTCTTGCACTTTCAGGATACGATACAAACAGAAAGGGAAGGGGGAAAAAAAAGGCTCACTAGCACAGAAGTGATCTCACTGATCAGCATGGGAGCTTTCGTATTCCATATTTCAATGAAAGTTCAAAACTTATTTCTTATTTTTGGTAATAATAACCAGGCAATGAAATGTGCTCTGGGTATCATCATGCTTTTGTTCTTACTGCTGACCAGGTCTGCAGTAGCAGCAGCTTAGAGGCCATGATCAATTCTGGAAGCTCAGGGATGAAGCTACCATTTCACTAATAGCTAGATGCTTGGCTTAGCCCCAACAGCACATACGAGCTGATGCACAGACAAGCAGGATAGGTTTTTTACCAAGTTTATGATAACCAACTGCCCCAGGTTCATTAAAATCTTCCTGAGTTGAAACTCATGTAGACTCTTCAAGTATTTTTTGCTCCTCTGTACATATGAAAAATTGTCTTCCTTTCACCTCTTCCCCACCCACATCTGAAATAACAATGACTACTTGCCCTATTGCTAAGAAAAATGGTGTGCATTATGTTATCAAGACAGAAGAATAGCCATCCAATTTAAAGCCATGTAGATTATTTTCCTTTTTGTTACCAAAGTCCTTAATAATTAGATCTCTTTGAATTTAATAAATTTACATTATCTTCTGCAAATATCTTCTTTTCACCTATCAGGACATTTTTGTCCCATCTTTAAAGTGCCTGTTGACAGAAAGGTGTAGACATCTTGCTAAAATACTATTTTGTAAGAATAGCAGCAAAGGTGCTAAATGCTATACTGTAAAAACAAGTAAAAGGAACATATCAAAGTGTCGATGTGATTAACCAGCATAGCACATTTTAATTCTTTTGTAATGAAATGCTAGTAATTTAATTCTGTTCTATAACAAAAACTAACATTGGGTGTATTACATATTAACATGAATTATTGTGGTTGGAATAGTATACCACATATTCCATTAAATGTATATCACTCATGTTTTCAAATCATTGCAAGATCTTCTGAAAATATGCATAAGATCAGGGCAGCTTCGCAAAATGAGTGCACATTGCAAAGCTGTAAAGCTCGGCTACAAGGTGCCCTGTTTTCAAAAACATCGATCATTGTAAATGATCAGTGCACCAATATGCTTTTCTTTAAACACACTTCATTGTGGACTCAGCATCTTTGTCACAGATGGTCCTAATGGACTTCAAGAAAAGAAAATGCAAACCACATCTTTTCAGAACTGCTACAAGCTCAGAGGACCTTTCACCCAAAGTCCAGAGTCAAATCTTGACTCTGCTGAATTTAATGGCAAAATTCCTATTGATATTAGGAAAACCAGAATTTCAGCATTAGCGTGAGTTGTCCCTATATTCAAGAGATATTTTGATACTTATTCATTATACTTATTTATATTTGAGGTATAATTATTCAGAGCTCCAGACAATTTGCTTTGTTTATTTGCTCTTTGTTTGCATTTTGTAATGGGTCTCCAAAACATTGGTTATGTTCAAATCATTTTGCAAGACATTTTAATAGGCTCAAGGCTACATTCTCTGAACACCCACCCTGGTGTCCCACAAAAATGCATTTAAGACTAGTTTAATAGTGGAACTGGATGTGTTAAAGGAGTGGGGAATCTGAAGGATACCATACAATCCAGAGTGTGCTCAAATGTACTGTGGTTGGTCTTATGTATATGTCCCATTGGCTGTTGCATTGATATTACAGAAAAAAAAAAAGGGGGGGCAAACAATTCCACCCAAACACCATACTGTGAATTTCTTCCATGATACCAAGCAAGCACACAAGAATAGTGACTTAATGTAAGCTAGCATATCATATATTCTTTCATGTTATGATCAGACTAAAAGATAATACCACCTTTCGCATAAAACTCCAGCTCTTTATTTAATAATGCTGTCAGAAAAATCAGCTTTCAGTTAAAAAAAAAAAAGTTTATGTTCTTACTGTTATGCCAAATATAACCTATGCAGCAACATCTGCTGAAGATAATTGACAAGCAATAATTATAGCACACAGAGAGATGTGAAGAAACCTAACTGATCTTAATAAGTTGATATCTTGGATACATGTTACCCAAAAGGGGCACCCACAATACCTGCCCACAATATCCTAGCTGTGAATTAAGAATATTGAGCTTGTCTTGCTAAGGAAATAGCATGATTTTTCTGAAATTATCCTGAAGATGGATAAAGAGTAAATTCTCTCAGATATTTCCCAGTTGTCTTAGAGATGGTACAGAGAAATTTGCATCAATATATTTTATGTAGACATGGACATTATCATGGACAAACCCATCCATGAAAATGGTACACACACTGGTCTATGCCTTTATCCAAAGTATTTGATCTTGCCTCGGTGAATTGCTAATGTCAATATTCCGTTATGATTATTGAACAAAGCAATATTAGAAATTCCCTATTAAATCCAAGGACACTAGACTTTCACTGAAGGAAAAGGTGACCTGTCTGCAACACAGCTCACCATTTGTATACCTAATTTGTGGATATCCTTTTCAAAACTGAGGATTTAAAAGAGCCCTAAAACCCTCCCAAGAAGTTCATTTTTAGTAACCACCAAGTTCATTATTAATATTTGCCATCAGTCAACATGCACTCTTTAGTAACACAGAAAACCAATAATTGATGTTCAGAAGACTAGCAGAAATCAATAGCTGATTCCTCCAAATTAGGGATTGGTCATTAACTCACAGCTATGGACTGAAATGTTTAAACTACAGTATGTGTTTTACCTATTCTAGAAGAAAAAAAAAACAAATCAAAATCCTCCCATGAAATACTGTTTTTAATAAGTGAATGTGATGAATTGGGCTGCTACCAAGTTAGACTTTGTCTATCTGTGTTTTGATAGCGGCAGCTAGGAGAAATGCTGGAAATTGAGGGAGACGGAGACAATATCACATAGTGATACAGATTGCAGAAAATGGAGATGAGCAAGCTGATAAGTAGGACTGGATTTGTGGAGTAAGCGAACGGACTGGGATGTGTACAGCTTGTGCCTGGGACAATCCAGATACTTTTATGGGCTGCTGAGGAAAATTAAGCTGAGAAAAGCTGGTTCATATTGCAGGGCTAGCATTACCTGAAGCAAATAGTGTGCTGCTAGGAGGTTTTACTTGACTTTTTATTTATTTATTTTTTTTCTGAACCTTTGTGAGAACCCAGGAAAGCTACCAAAAACTATCAGATAAGCTTCTCCTGCAAGTCACAGGATATCCTGCACTCCCTGTCAAGATAACGTGTAAATAGGGATACGAAGATGTCTATGGCCCTTGTTAAATTGGTAATTGTTCCACTCTTTCATTACGTCTGAACTATAACTAAAAGACATTTCCAAGTAGCTGTCTGTCTCCTTAACTGTATCATGACATTTCCTTAAAAGAAAGAAAGAAAAAAAAATACAATGAAAGATTTTGAATGTGACAGCTCCCACTGTTACCTGCTAATCTTGGGAAAGAGAGCGCAGGAAAGAAAAATGTCCTCTGTCTTGAGAAACCGATTCAATCTTGAACTCCCTGGTTCAGCTTGAATTAAAAGCAGCTTCTGCCCATAACTAAGTGTTACAAAGACAGGTAAAAAGTTGCCTCAGTTTGGGTAACTGGCCAAAACTGTGAAGTGTTGGTGCATTTCTGGTGGACATCTAAATAAGGGTGTGAGATCCAGCTGTCCTCAGTTAGTCAGATTTTTCAGGTCATCCAAATGTTTTCAATAATACTGACAATTTTTGTCAGTATAGGCACTTTGGTGAACATTCGTTCATCCTTAGGCTGCTCGTGGGACTGGCGTTCCCAGGTCTGGGTTATGTTCCCATGACATTTTGTGGATAACTACAGACAAATTCTATCAGTATACCAAGGTTTGCTTACCCTAAACCCATCGCAATCATGAAGAAAATTCTTAAAAATGTCTTCAAGGACAGGACACCACTTTTCACACAGTTTTCTAAGATCTTGTGGATGAATGAGTTTTTATTGCCCCCTCCATCCCCCAGTCTTCTTTTGGGCTGTTTTATAACTTACAAAGAAATAATGAGGAAGTCTAACTCAAAATACACAATGATTAGAAAGATCAGAGACCTCAGCCTGAGAATGAGAAAAAAATAAACCCTTGCTGATTACCTGTCAATTGTTAATGTATAGCCTTATAATAAAATACCAAATTGTTTTTAAAGCATATCGAGTACATCCCAAACTGTATTTGCAAAAATAAAACTAGAGACATTTCTACAAAAAAAAAACAACTGTTTTTACCCATCCTTTGTAAGTGCCTGAAGATTTCTGTAGAGTGAGATTTCAATTAAAAAAATTTGAAATTAAAAGAGCCAATATAAATTTTTAAAACATTTTTATGAAAGAAAACAACGTCCTCTTTCTCTAGGAGGTAGATTCCACACAGAGAGTAATTTAGGAAGCCAGCAAGTCAAATTCCATGTCATATGGGCTGTGATTCATGTGGAAATAAAAAGAAAGAAAAAAAGGAGAAGAGAATTTCAGGAAGATAGATGCTGTGTAGTAGCTGGGCTGTCATATTAATATGGTAGCTATATGCCACATCTTCAAGACGGTTTCTCTCTAGAAAAATAGGGTTTCTTTTCCTTAAAACAAAAGTTTCTCCTTTAGAATTCAAGGATATTGAAAGTGTGTTCTGTGGCCAGGAGCCAGAAGGGCTGATAGCACAAAAATCCAGCTTGGCAAAATATCCTGTCTCCCAATGACAAGCTATTGTATTAGTGAAGACAGTAGCCTTGTGGCTGCTGTGCAGGTCTGGGCAGCAGAAGACCAGGGTGCGGTGTCCAGGTCTGCAGGACGTCTGCACTAATTTATGTTGCATTCCTTTGTGCTTCCACGACACCCGTCACTCTGTAGCATCAACTGTCGCTTGCTGATAGTCTGATGCTTTTTTGCATTATTAGGAGCTAAATGCTAAATGTCATGAGTCCAGATTTCCTATTGTATCTTCCTCTCAGACATAAAACCCATAAATAATACAATCCTCAAATGCGAGCTTTTAGAAACCCAGGGCATTTAAGAAAGCTACATTTTAAGGGGATTTTTTTGTTGTTGTTCAATTCCCAGTGAGAGGCTGTTGAAATGAAGCATATTTGCTTCCAGAGAAATCCTACCAAAGCAAAATTACAGTACTGCTCACTTTTAAATTTCACAGCAAAGTAGCACTTAAGGCTTATTGCAGTGCATTAGATTTAAAACCAATTAAGTACAATGCTAAATCAGTGTAAACCACATTTCTGAATTTATCTACAACATAATGAATAACATCTGCATCTGCAAAGAAAAGATTTATACTGAGCAGCAAAACAAAATGTGTTGACAATTTGAGCAGTTTTCATTCCCTTATGTCATACGTCTTCATTATTTGGTAAAGCTTTACTATAATCCTTCATTGTTAGAGCAGTAAAAGGGGGGGTGGGCTCCCAAATTGCAGCACATTTAGGTAGATTCTTCCTCAGTTCATTTCCTCTTCTCAGCAAAGGTACATCTTACTTACCTCAGGAGCTTTTCGAATTTGAAATCTATTCAGGATTGATCAGGAGCACCTTTCTTTGAAGAGTGCTGGATGATCAAGGATTATCTTCTGACCTCTGATGGACATTTCTAGTACTGCCCTCTCCAGAAACCTGACTTTCAGTAATACTGACCAGCTCCATTTATCTTCCTGCGACGACAGTCAGGAAGTTTGACAAAGAGAACCAAAAGGCTCCAAATGCTCTTTAAAGCACCAAATACCACCTTTAACAGAGCTGAGCTTCCTACCCAGTCTGCCCGAAATTTCATGTGCAACCTTTAACTTATATACTGATCTGGAGACGGTTTGCACATATCTTTTTTTGCAGGGTTGCCGCTTTAAACTCATTTTCTTGCAGTTCTCCACTTTCAAAAGAAGGTAGGAATAACAATCTATTCTGTTTACTTGGTTTGTAAAGCTGTTATCTCCGTGGGACTCCCTCTTATTAGGGACACTCACAGCACTTGAAGCAATGGAAAGGGACCTTGGTCTGGGTGTCGGAGCCCTGTGTGGTGCAGGAATATTTTATGTTTAGGAGTGTTTTATCAATGTCCAACTGACAGTGGTACAGACCACCTTATTCACTGATAGTACACATATTATATTACACACACAGAGGTAACAACAGCGGAAGCTTCCACTGCTGCTACCTTTCAGCTCACCTGCAACATATTTCTCTGTTTAGAAGAAAAAAACTTGCTCCCATTCAGTTTTCAGTCTCTTTTGTGATGAATAGGGGAGCTCTTCCTGATGGTGATAGTTTCTGTGAGACCCAACTTTTGTTCACAGAGAAGCTGCTAGGAAGAAGATGTTCATGAAGATGACTCTATATTTTGAGGATAAGCCATTTATGTTCATAAAGCAGGGTCATGAGGCCCAATACCAGAGGTTTTTGGCAAATAGCGCCCTTATTTATTTAACAAGGTGAGTCCTACTCCCTCTATTATGGGCCTTCAATCTTTAGTGCTTCCAGAAAATACACTGCTTGCTGGTGATAGCTGGGCTGCACCCAAGACTGACCAAAACTGGTGTGAGATTTTATTTTAAATCTGAATCTTCCATCCCCAATACTCTTACATCTGGAGTTTCTATTCTTCAGGACTGGAACATGGCTCAGACCACACAGCAGGAGTTTGTGTTGTCTTGCCACAAAACAGAAGATGTAATGTCAACAGCAGGTTCATCTAGCAGTCTATTCCTCCTGGATGGCACTCTGCACTGAGAATGCACAACAGAGGGAGGGAGAGATTGTGTCACATCTGAAACCCAACAGGGTTCCTGAATATGCAGAAGGGGTGGTGGTGGTGGGGGGGACCCAACAAAACACAAAATCCAAACAACTGAACCGACAGAAATGGCAGAAAAAAGAAATATGAGCAGAGACATCTTTAAATCATCTACCACATGGTAATGATGCTGGTGCTGCAAGGGAATAATTTGCTCTGCTCTTGAGCTGACGGTATATGGAGCTTTCAGGATATGTCTACACCATACAGTGCAGCCTTGGGCACAGACACCTATGGTCTCTGCAAAAATCCCTTTTGCTAGCTTAGGATGCTGTACAGAGGGAATAGCTCTGTGGCTTGCAGAGCTTCAGCCAGTATTTCTGCCTGGTGTTTTATTGTGCTACACAGATGCAACAGCTTGTTCAGGGCTTTTCAGGCTGTCATTGAGTCAGGTAGTACAATATTCCTATGCCAAACCATTATGGACCAGTCATGGACCAGTCTGAATGAACAGAGCCACATTTATATCAGTATAACTCTCGTTCGCATATATCTCAGGGCTTCACTGATGTTAAAGAATTTATCCCACAGAACATTGGAAAGTTGTACCCTGTTTCACTGGTGGATAAAATGAGGCAAATAAGGTTTCGGAATAAATGTTCATACCCTTGTTTGTCTGAGAAGTAATTCTCCTCCAGAAAATCAAATTAATGTTTTCCTGGATAATATTCTGCTCTAAATTTTTTTGACTGGAGCATGGCTGAAAAGTGAACATCAGTGACCTCAATCCCAGTTCCTAGATTGAGTCACACAAGGAGTGTCTGAAATGTCTGCCTGGGTCTGGCAGATATGATAAAAGAGCTATAGCATCCATATATCCCTCTGGAGC
Source organism: Dromaius novaehollandiae (assembly GCF_036370855.1). Lineage (NCBI taxonomy): Eukaryota > Metazoa > Chordata > Aves > Casuariiformes > Dromaiidae > Dromaius > Dromaius novaehollandiae. The sequence continues at coordinate 162,848,334 of NC_088099.1, forward strand.
TGCAGCCGGGGGTTGGGTGAATATCTCATGGTGTCTCAAATGGAACTGAATGGCTATGTTTTGGCAAACAGATTCTGTCCAGTGTCTTATTACTCATCCTGAGTGCAAAAAGAAACCAGAGGAAACAAAGAAAAAGAGACAAAAGAAACAAAGCAATTCCAGCACCAAAATTTATCAATGAAACTTGGGGGGGTTTCCCCAAAGGACACTGCTGTGAGAAGAAAAGCAGTCATTTTGAAGAGACTGCCTTAAGTGTTAGTCCTGTCATTTGAGTTTGTGCTGCAGAACCTCCTTTGCAGAGCACCTGAGGGGTCTAATGGCCTTTATGAAAAGACTTACACTTTGGGCTTATTGTCTGCAAATGTGCAATCAGGCCACTGGCCGAAAAGAGGTGTTTTTTCTTTTGCACCCAAAAGGGCCTCCTGCGGCCTGTGAACAAGGCTGTACAATTGGTCTGACTAGGTGTGCTAGTCCATTCAAAGCATTACTAGGGACATTGATTCTTTGTTGGGCTTGAATGGGGACCAGAAATTTACTTTTCCTAGCTTTTTTTTTTTTTCTTGAATTACACTATGGTTTATACCACTGGGACTTCAGAATAGCTTCATTTTACCAATACCAGGTAATTGCTACTGAGGCAATTTGCTACCGTAAAACCAAGCAGCTGGGACGTATTGATGTCTTGATAAAAGGTTGTTATTTGTGTTAATTTTCCCTCCCTTGCTTTTGTTTTTGGCCAGCCATAGATGGTATCATTGTTAACGGGTGTATTGCCTGAAGCTCCTACGAAAGTTCATGCCAAGTTCCTCCCAATGAACTGAGGAATAATGTAGTTTTAATTTTAACTCCAATTATATCCGGGAAGATTAATTGTTGAGGGCAAATCCTTTTGTGGGGCCAAAAGGGAGTTATAAATCATTCAGTTAGATGATCAGATAATTTCCAAGCTCTTCTGGGTTTCAGAAAATGGATAAGAATAGTTAAAACCTGTCTTTTGCACAAAGAACCAGTAGCTGGTGATAAATTAGAATCTGCCTTTTTCCCCTCTCCAGTGATTACCTTGGATGTGGGTGAAATGTCCACTAGCGCTAATTTAATTGCAAGTGGAACCCTCTACTGCCTCCAAGTAATTCGCATTTTTCAGTAGGAGGTAATGGCAATAGTGAAAGTGTCTCGTTGCTATCAGGTCATTTTATTTTTAAGTCAATAACAGTGGAACTATTATGTAGTAGCTGATGAGAGTTTAATTTGTTTAAGTACAGAAAAGGATTTATTAGCAGTAATATGTTAGTTTTACTATGGCCCTCTACTCATAGCTGTTGCATATGCATTAGACAATTTCTCCTAATCTAAGCAAATCTAAACTAATCTAAGTAGATGCATAAATATGGACTTCATTTTCCTTTCATTGAGACGAGTGTTAATCAAAAGGCACTTACTGGACATAGAGTAACTGAGTTGAGTCTCACATCTTCTGTCTAATCTGAATATTGTGTGAATATGATCATGATTCTAGGCTTAATTAGGGTCATGGGATATGACTAACTGCTTCCATGAGAATGGATTGTCTCCTTCAGCAAAGTATGCATCCATGTTAGCTGCTAACTTTAGCACTGTAGAACATCTGTGCTATAAGTCTATATATATTAGAATCAATGATGCTAATGTCCCCTCGCTTAAATAGATATGAAATAGAAAGAAGCCCACAAAATCCAGGAAAGTTGGTCTGCTATTAAACTGACATAACTACGAGGAAGTGTAGCTTTAATTTTAGTGCTGCATGGAGTCTTTCTTTAGAAATCTTTTTCATTTAAAAGTTTGCATACGGGAACTTACACTCTCTGCAGAAATGGTTTCACTCTGCAAAGTTTCTGTTTAGAAAAGCATTTTGGAAATTAATATTGACTTTCCGTTCAAAATCTAAAGGAAACTATGTTCTAAAAATATTAACCAATCAAAGTCAGCCTAATTGCCTCTCGCTTTTATGGGTTTCTGAATTTCATGTCACATATCTGGTCTGTAACCAGCGTAACTGATGTCTCTTTTCCACTTAACCCTGCAACGCCAGTTTGTTGCAGCAACCTGACCTTTAAATTCTGTTGTAAAAGGAAGTATATTGACCCCTTCAATGGCTTAAACCCTAAAGAGAACCTTTTGCCCTTACCTCAATACCAGGATATGTTCTCCTTTTTCTTAACACTCCCTGCCTCCCCTTGTCTTGGCCATTTGTGTAGCCAAGCTCTCATCAAGGGTTTTACAGAAACTTTCTCCAGAACTTCCAACTCTGGCATTTCTTCTTCAGCTCCCCCTTTGCCTTCCTGTGGACTCACTCCTAGGGCCTGCTCCCTGCCCCCCAAGAGATTATGATTTGACCTCTCCTTTTATCAGCAAGAGGTTTGATGTGGCCTTCTGGTGAGAAAACCAGAGTGCAACTGCTATGACCAGACCAATATCAACTTTCAGAGTGTTTTTGTCTCTATTTTACATGGGAGAATGAAGGTTGAATATTCTTGTGTTGTTGGAAAAATGTTGCCTCTTCTTTTTTTTATGTAATTTATATTTTGATAAGTCTTTTTTTTTTTTTGTCTAAACTTTTATAGCTAGGACTAAAAGTTCCCCTCACCTTTCTTGTGGTTGGTAAATAAAAGGATGACGCATGAGCAGGAAAAAGGAGATCCTGGAGTGCAGAAAGCTGTTGCAAGTGTTCCTACTCTCAGACACTTGAACTAGAGGATTGAAAGGAAATGTTGGAACAGGTAAACAGGCTTGAAGAAGCCAGAGAGGTACTGACAGAAGTAATGGCTCCTTCAGTGTGGAGTGGACCAATCCTTTTTGGCAGCTTATATTTTTGATCTTGTCCAGCTCCACTTCTTTGAAATTCAATAAACTTTTCTGGACAAAAGTCAGATTTGACACGATATCATGAATCCCCTTATCTATTTTTGTTTCAGTTCCCTGTTAAAGACTAAGCAGCCATAATAACAATTAAAAGATATATATATATATTCATATTTAGCTAGTCATATCCAATTATACACAAACATACACCTTCAGATGTGAATATTTCATCATATGCATTTCACACCAGAAAGAAAGTTTTTTCAGATATTGAAAAAAATAGCTTCTGTTAGGGCTGTTTTTCTTGAAAATGAATACAAGAGAGAAGTTACCAAGAAAACCCTGTGGCTGGTCTGTATGTCAATGATAGACTATTTTGATGCAAAATTGGTGGGCCACATTCTCATATCATTTACTCTTCAATGAAGCTGCTGGATTTACATCTAGTGACTCTGGCAAAAATAAGATAAGAATCTATATCCAAATTCTGTTGGCAATGAATATTTTAGCCTTTTCAAAGATGCTTTTGAAGTTACACTGTTGTGTCTATTCTCTAAATAAAAGAGAAGTTCTTTATTCTGTGTTGTCATTCCTGTCTTTCACATGATAGTCATTTAAAAGAGAAAAATGAGGACAAGTAACACCATCTTGCCAGACTATGCATTCCTGATATTTTCTTTTCTGGTTATACAACGGATTTTAAAGAGCAACATATTTATTCTGATGCAGAATGAAACAAAATTACTGAGTGATCTTTCTGGGTTTTCAAGCTTTTAAATTTTGGAACTTTTAAAAGATATATAACAATCAGACATAGTGATTTCTGCAGAAGTTACCAATCTGAAAAGTAAATGGTATGATGTAGTGTAGAAAGGTTCTAGCTTTCAGTTTTATGTAAAATGTTCAAGTGACAATGCAATAGCATTTAATACAAAATAGCTCCAGGATTCATTTAGAGGAAATAATTCATTTGCTAATTAGGAGCAGGTAATCTTAAATAAATAGCCCCCCTGCTCCAAATCATCTTCATACCTTTAAATGTTTTTCCTGTTATAAATTGATGTGCTTGTGGATTCCTACCTATGCATGGAGACCTCAATATTACATGCTCATTTGACAGTCAATGGCTTTTTTTTTTTTTTTTATCTTTTCCTGCCTTATCCAGTGATTCTTTTTTCAGGGAGCTAATCTTTGAAGTATCCAATTTCAAACAGACAGGGTAAAATTTGGTAAAATTTGCACATTTTAGAAACAATATTCATGCCAAAATCTCTATTCAAGCAGTCAAATTGACTTTTTTTTTTTTAATTGTGTAATCTTCACACCTAAGACCCTCTAGGAAGAAGTTGTTCATTAAACACTAATGGTGTTGGGAACTAATACGTGGACGTGTGACTTCTGCTTCACCCTGTGAATGGAGACCAAGAATGGACACCAAGAATGGATGTGCATTCTTTTTAAAAGTAATCAAATTAAATTAATTTTGCGAAAACTAATTGACCTCTTTTCTCTAAGAAGATATTGGCCAGAGAAAAGCATGCACCTAGCAGGCAAAGACAAGTTGCTTAGAGGCTTTCAGAGCTTTTCTTTGTCAAGGAATACAATATAACAAGAATGATTTCATACCCAGCTGAAAGTATGCCATCCAGAGTAAAATAGTAGTTTTGTTGCATAAGACAATCATACTCTTCACTAAGTGGTGATGATAGCTGGTAGCTCTTCAGACAACCTCAGTCCAAGGTATTTGAGCCTAAGTTCAACTTCCTCTTCCCTTTTTCCTTTTTCCTTTCTGATGTTGATACTCCAAGCTAGATCATCATTTCTCCTTCCCTTCCCTTCCCTCACATAACCACCTAAAAATACATTTATCTTTAGTATATACAACTGTAGAACTAATAGCTGGTGGATCATTTTGTTCAGTATGTTCAATCACATGGATGTTATTCAAAACTTTTTTTAATCCATCATAAAATAAAAAAAAGAGTCTGAGCTGCTACTGTCTGATGGTTTCTTCCTGCTGCATGTAGAAATATGTTTGTATTTTTTATACAGACCACCCTCTGCTGTCAGTGCTCCATCAGTAGCACACTGACAAAAACAGAGTAGATAGTAACTCTTGAGATGCCTTCTTATGAATATCAGTCTGAGTTACTCTAATAAAATATGCTGCATGAAGCTGCACATTTACTTTCAAATGTCTATTGTATTCTAAAGAGTAGCAAAGCAGGTAAAAATAAATAAGGTTAAGGATTTCATTCAGATCCTTTGAATGGCTCAACTTAAATGATAGATGTGTTGTAGCCGATAAAAGGGTTTGGCCTGAATTATAATTCTGTGTGTGCTGCATTGTGTCATTTTGACAGTATTAGCTTAGTTTGCACTCCACAGCTCTTTTTCTTTTTTGCTTGGTGCATTTCAGGGTCAGTCTTGGGTCAAGTTTGGCTAGTTTCCTGAGACTGAGATGCAAATAAGTGCAATTGGGAGAAACTGTGTCACCTTCGCCTGGGGAACTGCAGCCCAAGAATCCCAGTGTGACAAAGTGAACAGAGGGACAATAAAAAATTCAGAGCTCCCTGTCTGGGATTTCATTCTTTGGACTGATTTATATATTCATAATCCGATTTGGGGCTGGATGCAGTGTGGCATATGTCTAATAGAAGAAGACAGAATGTAAAAGCTTTTTAAAGGGATTAAAATGATGCACTAAAATGCTAGGAATTGCCACAAACCTAACTTATATTTGCAAGCATTGTAATTTCACACACAAGTCCAAATTTTCATGTGAGTGAAGGGAGCCAGCCCTAATCCTGCTTAGGAAGCTCTGATGTATGTTTAGGGCATGGTCTTCCTGAGTTATGTCAGGCCAGAGGTGATGCATAAGGAATATTATATGAATTTTTCAGAAAGTCCAGTACTGCAAAAGCAGAGAACTGCTATATGAGCTTTATTTACCTATTAAAAAAGCATGTTCCTTGGACTATTTCTGTATCATTGCTTCCAAAACACAATCTCTCTAAGTTATACTAATGTTCGTAATCATTCGTATATGGCCAAAGTGGTCAAGATAAATGTTAAATATGAAAAGGATTTTTTTTTTGCTTCATGTTAGGCTTTTATATCATATTTTGCTTAGAGGGTTTTTTTGTTTGTTTGTTTTTTTCCTGTGCAGTTTTAAGTGTTTCTGTAATGATGTTTACATGATTTTCTTTGGAAAACCAACCAACACACAAAAAAGGCTTGTTTTTTTTCTGTTGTTTATTATACAGTTAAATAATTCTGCTTTCTCATTAGTAGGAGGATACTTTTAGACTGTCTTCTTACCACTGCTTCCAAGCCCTCATCTATCTCCTTTCTGAACCTTTTAGCTAACATTAAAAAAAAAAAAAAATCTATGAAATTAATGGACAACATAGGCATACTGTGCTTTTTTTTTTAATCTCTTTCATGTGATATGATGTTTCATAGGTCCTCTGATCTTAAGCAAGCAGATTTGAATCATTATGGCACTGACTGCAATTCTATTTTTCTTTTAGCTCCATTCCCCCAATCTCCATATATGGTACTTATATGGTATATATATGGTACATACATAGTAAAAATGTGTTCACGACCATTCTGCATGTAGACAAAGAGGTATAAACAGATTACTAAATACCTAATAGAGACAAGGCCTAAATAGAAAGTTTAGACTTGATTCAACCCAATTGGTAGGAGGAGGCAATTTTAACATATACTAGAGGCACAGCTGGGCAGGTTGCTTTATGGACAAAAAAGGAGTGTCTCTCTTCTGCTGCTTTCCTTTACCACTAAGGTGGAACAGCCTGAATTCTTTATGGTTGTTGCTAATTTAATTTGGCTATTTATCTAAACTTGGTGAGTGGAATTTGAACTTCATCCGTTTCCGGGTATTTGATAGCAAAGAAGAGCAATTTCAGCCTCGGGCTTTGAGGAGCTGTCCCTGGTTTCCAGAGGACACCACCATGCCATGGCTTAAAAATTCACCATACAATATCAGAGTCCATGAGCTGTGATTAGTCCACTTTATTATTTCCTTTGTGTGTTCAGTGATGTAAGAAAAAGACTAGGCTTGCCAGAGTTGTGTGACTGCTTCGTGGTGGCTATTTGGATACACATAGCATGGAAAGAAGACATAGACACACAAAGAAAGAAATAATAATAATTAAAAAAAAAGAAAACACAAACAAAAATCAATACCCAAATGCCACCAAGAGACAAGAGCATATGCGAAAAGAGAGGAAGGGGAGAGATGGTTGGTTTTTTCTAAAACAAATAACATATGAATAACATACTTTAAATAACATTTTTGTTGGTATTTGTCCTCAAAAACCAAAGGCATTCTGATTTAAGCATGACATATTCATTTCTAAAAAGAAATTCGTAGCAAATACATGACCTTTTCTAATCTACAGTATTTGATGTTTTTGTCATTTTTAACCATCTTTAAGAGCAACTGAACTGAATTATCTGAAAAATCTGAAATCAATGAACTTAAAGAATAACCAAGTACAAAGGCTGATCATTTGAATTTTACCTTATAAAATTTAATCCTTAAATGATGTCATTCTAGGAAATTTTTTTAATGTCTATTTTAATTTCAGAATCATAAAAATAAGGCTAAGAAAGAGGCTCAATAGGTTTTCAAGTTTCTCCTTGTTCCCCAGGGCAGGATCGACTGTACAAAAGCTATTCCTGACAGATGTTGTCTAACTTGCTTGCAAAGATGTCTGCAGAGCTTTCCACAACACCCCCAGGCAACACGTTTCACCATTTTACTACACTTCCTGTTAAAAGCTTCCTTACTTGGTGTCTATTCTGAATCATGCATTCTGCAATTTAACCTTGCCTCTTCCTCTTTTGTTTACCATGGACACAGAAATCAGGATTTTTCTTCATTCTGTAGCAACCTTTTGTAGCAGCAGGCATTTCAAGCCAATTACATTGTCCCCACCCAGTCTTTTCTCCCTTAGGTTGAGCAGCTCCAGCCACTTCAGACTGTTCTGACAGGTAGGATTAATAGTTCCCTGCAATTCCTGCACTCTCACAGACTGATTCACACCCATCTTGGGGAGTGGCACCCCAAACTGGAAAACCTACTTCAGTGGAGAGTTGCCAGTAGTGGGAAGATTTGCTGTCTTCCAGGCAATATTCCCATTTGTGTCATCCAGTATTTGTTTCATGGACTGTTCATAGTTTCGAACCTGTTATGTGTTTTTATCAGTTTGTAAAAACATTTCACTGTGTTTTTTTCATTTTATTATTATTATTTTATTTAAAGCAGGAATGGTAGGAAGTCAAGGACAGAAAACTCATTTCTATTGGAATCAAGGGAGTTTTGTGACTAACTTCATTCATATCCTGATTTTTGAGATGTTCTTGCTTTCAGAAATTCTGAGCATAAAGATCTCCAGAGGAAGTATGAGAGATCACAACGTTTCTGAGCATCAGTATCCACAACTTTTTGGTTCAGGTTCAGTATGTCAGTAGTGGTGACCTTGATGAAATGTTTTGTTTTCTGTCATTCTACATTTACTCTGCAGACCTACATCTGTAAAACCATGTGCCCAGGAACGTTGCCTTGTCTTGCAATAAACTGTAATAAAGACTAAGGAGTTGCATACGTTTTATCTTCTCATTGCTATTATTTGTATCACATCCATCCACCTCAGTTATTTCTGAGGAAATCATTTCAATTTTCAAATGCTATCAAGATTTTCTTGTGTTTTTCTCCCCCTTTCTATCTGTAATGTTGATGAAACAGCGCTCCCAATATAATCCAGTCATATTCAGAACCGTCTGAAAGGTCCCATTCTTCCTTTGCTGCCCTATGTGTGCAGAAAAAGTTGTACAGCATCCATCTTATCTTTTTTTAATAATTGTATTTTAAATTATGGTTATTTGTCAAATACTTTTAAACCTGTAACTGTAGATCTATAAGTATCATGACCTGTCTCCACTGGAAAGGGCTGATGTAATTAGAAAAGGGCCTGTATCTATCACTGAGATAATGGTTTCTATTCTTCTCTCTCTCTCTCTCTCCTTTTTTTATCATCAGTAACCCTGCATATTTTAGAGAAAAGATCAGACAAGCCTTTCTTTCAGCTACAATGTTGCCATCGCTATTGACAGAATTTTAAATCTTCTGTTAGAGGAAAGGTTCCTGTGGAGATTATTTTGCAACTACCAATTAAATAAAGGCTAGTTCATGTAATATCATAGAATTAGCAATGAATTAAAGAAATATGGTTAAAGTTTACATGTTTGGTATGGAGACGTTCTTCTGACATTAGGTATGTGAAGTACAAGGGTTTTTCTTTTACTTTCACTGTGCCTGATATGAAACATTATGTATAGAACTCCAAATTTAGGATTAAGATAGTCCTTCTGATTATTATTATTGTTGTTATTATTATTATTCATTCTAAAGATCCTTCTAAAGATAATGAAAATGTCAGGCCTAGAAAGGCACTGGTTACTTCCTACTCTTGTGCTATCAGTAGTTACCAAAAGTGACCCTCCAGTTTGCATCTCTCATAATTTGGCCCTTAGAAGTTGATTCATCAAAACATGAACATAGAATTAAATCATCTGTTGGAACTTAATGCTTTGCAGAATGATGATGAATTCAAACACAAATTTAAGCATGTGCTTAAAAGCAAACACATAGGGACAAGCTGGTCTGACTTTTAAAACTGAAGCTGGTTGTAGCCTTGCTAATGTCACTGACAGAAAACAGGGCTATGCTGAGCAGCTTTGATGATGCCCATCTGTATGTTCTTTGAGAAATGGGCCGTGCTGCAAGATAAAAAGGGACAAGCTATGACAGGAACCTGCCTACTCATCTGAGTATCGAAGTCCAAAGAATTTCACTCTGGCTTTCCTGCATCGAGTCTAATCACTTACAGATAGATGTCTTACCATTTTAAAGGAACACAAAATAAATGCCAGTCAATAACTGTAATGACCGTAGCATATTTTCCCCACAGTTGACATGACTCTAATTTGATAAAATAAAAACCCTTGTCAGATCTTGCTTTAAAATGTGAGTGAATGTGAATATATGAGTACTAGAGATCTAGCTAGAAAAGTTTATTAATTTTAATCTCTCAGATATTCTCTGGGGCAAACCCATGCAGACTGATCATAGCAGATGAGGCAACTTACCTGGAGATATCCCAGCAAATGAAGAAAGAATTCCCCCCAGTGGCTTTTCTGATAGAAAAGCAGCCTCCCAGGCGGGCAGAGAGAACAGTCTGTGATTTATCCATTTCTTTCTGAATTCAAAATGCTATCAGTCAATAGTTGATACTGTCAGTGCTGGCACTTGCGGGCCAAGAAAACAAGAGAGTTACATTTGTGCGGTGGGTGGCCTCTGCCCCTCCTCTCCCACACCTATTTATTATGCAAAATGGTATTTTGAAAAGTATTTGTATTCTTTCTGAGAAAGTCACTATAATATAGTGACTTCAGTGTTCATGGCGGCTTAAGGAAATACTTTTTCAGGTAGATCTTTCCCTTTTGCAGAGACCAGATGAGTAAAGAAAACTTTTCCTACATTTCTTGGACCTAGAAATGAATTCTACGTGCAGGTATTATTAGCTGGTTGGTTTCCTGTCAGGTCAGCTCCCTTGGCTTGAGCTGTCAGCTCTTCATCAACCACCAGACAACGTCTTTAGCCAGCCGGTCTATGTCAACTGCAATGGTGAGCCAAAATGATCCTTTGACAATGATACAGCTTGATTCTTCATGCTGTAAGGAGTACAAGTGTCCTACAGCTGCACCAGTTTTCAAGGGTGGTTTACTTACTCGTGAAGCAGGGCTTGACTTGGCTATTGCTCCTATCTTTTGAAAACGTTATGCAGTTGTAGTAGGCTTTCTAGGTATACATAGAAATGCAAAAAGTAAAAAAAGAAAAAGAAAAATGCTTGCAGAATGCTTCTGAAGCTCAGCATTGCAACCTTTACCAGGCAAATGCTGCTTCTCTCTTCTTCTTGATGAGTATCTTTGTAATCGAACTGCACAAAGGGCACTTTAAAAAACATATGAAGATGTTTCAGAAATTTGTAATCTGTAGCTTGGACTCATGACCTTATCCCAGTCGAACATTTTAACCATTTTTTGCAAGTTTAATGCCATTGTTGGTGAATGAATGCAACACATTTTTATTTTTGTTACTGTTAAATGTCCACTTTATTCATAAAGAATTTAATCACCTTCATACAAAATACAAAACTAATGAAGAATTGAAAGTCTGTCTTTTTCCCTCTCTGTACAAAATTTGTGTGTATATATATATATATGTCTATGTATGTGTTTGTATATAGCTGCATGTGTTTCTACAGTATGTACTGCCATTTAATAGGCTAAAGATATTGAGGCCATTGTAATGAACAGATGTGACTGGTAATCACAGTGCAGTTCATACTGATATTGCTTATGGACAGAGACTAATGGCAGATTCACTAGATCAAGGAACCACGTAGAGATGTTCATAGCACATCTGGAGTTTGGATACATTTAGCTACGAATGTGTACTTCCTGGCTGGCCTTCATCTTACAAGCAGGCACAGCAGAAACCTTTGATTTGAACAACGCCGGCTGACCGTGCTAGTTGTGAGACTGCGAGAGCAGAGTTGCCAGTGACCTTAACTCTTCAGGGTAGAAAACATCTGCCTGCTGGGGTCATTCACTGCTTACAGGAAAAGGGCATTTCTCAGAAATTCCAGCTTGGCTTTTTATTCACTCCCAGCTCACAGAGTGTTCTCGCTTACATTTTTGTAATGGTTTATTAATGTACTCTGACTCTGGCTGTTGGAGTGTTTTAATGCTGCTTGATCTGAGTGCTGCTTTTGACACTTCTGATTATAACATCCCACTTGATCATGCCTAATGTTTTCTAGGCTTAGCTGACTGCAGATTTTGAGTTGATTTCAATCCTATTTGTCCAACAGATGTCAGGGTGGTGTTTTTTTTTTTTTTTTTTTTTTTTTTTTTTTTTTTTTTTTTTTTGCCATTAGGAGCTTTCCCTTGGCCTCCTTTGCCCAGAAGTTATTTATGGGAAGGTTCTTTCATCACTTCAGTTCCGAATGCTTTGTTGCTGCACACAAGAGCCATCACAGAAAGCAAAGTTGATGGTGAAAGCTGGAAGTTTCCAAACAGCCAAGAAGAATGTGTCTTTTTACAGAATTCCACCTTGACATCTCACTTTGAGTCCACTCGTTTTAACAACTGTATGGCTTTGCTTTGTACATTAATATTATTAATTAACATCATTTTTATTCTACTTTCTCTGCTGTGATTACTTGACTAACCCTCTGTGAAGCCTAATAGTGGGAAGAACCATAGCACAATAAGGGTATTAAAAAGTTCCTAGTCATTTCTGAAGGAAAAGTCTCCCCCTACAAAAAACTCACAACACTCAAGAAAGAAAACAGAACATAGAGGGAATCATGCCAAGGCTCAGGGTTATTTTGAGTGAGTGAGGGTGGAAGAAGAAGCTGCATAAAGCAAGGAGAGTAGTATGCTGCACTGGAAACATAGGTACCAATGTAGGTGTTGAGTCCAGAATAAATGCTCTTAAATAAATTAAAGCATAGAGATACCATTTTTTCTAACAGGTAGATTATAACTATGCCTTCCTGTCAGGGACAAGAGAGAATTTTTGTGCTTGGGCTTAGTCCTAAAAGGCTATATAATGTGCAAAAAGTGATTGCTATCCCCTCCGTCTACTGCAAGGGAAGTAGACATCTTATTACAGTCCAGAAAGCTGTAGGATGAGTTCTAGCCCTCTGCCCTGACCAGTCACATCTCCTCTCTGATTTTCTCCTTAAGATGTATGAGGAAGGCAAGTAGGAAGACATGAATGGGGCAGGGGAGCAGGGCATACTTCATTTTGGGTACAAAACAGGAAGGAAAAAAAAAAAGATTTTGTCAGAAGGACTAATAAACTAAGCAAAATCCATAGTGGAAAGTGAAACAAGCCTATAAGCTTGTGAAAATAATCTGAACGTGTCAAGTCACTGTCCGTGCAATCAGTGAAAGCTTTCCCATTTATAGATTTTGGATTCATAGAGGTGGATCAAAAAGCAGAAGGACAGCAAGCAGATTCAAAGCCAAGGTGTGTGACTGCCAGAGCAAACCATGCCTTGTGAGCAGTACTGCATTGGCAGGACAGGATCAGAATCTACCAAGTTTGATCTCCAAAAGTGATTAAACCAAGGTGATGTGATCAGACCTTTGAACTTCTTGTAGTCTTTCCGCCTTCTCCTAAGGCATTGGCCGCATCACAGGAATGATGAGTCCATTGGGTTTGATGAATTTGACATTGCTGTTTTCCAGCTTTAATCCTCCTTGTCATGCTAATGAATAGTCTGGGGCTGAACTTTTCTTTCCTTGCACAGAGAAAAGGGAAGGACCATGCTGCAGCTCCTGGCAAGTCCATGTAAAGTTGTGAGAGAAGGGAACAGTGGGAAGCAGGGCGAGATAAGAAATTTTCACTGCATGGGACTACTGATTACCTTTGGGAAAAAAGTGTGATTACATACACAAGCAGTGCATGATGGTAGCACTGTGGAGCTCAGTGTCTAAAGAATTTTGATTCATCTCCATGGAGCAAGAAGTTCTTCCTGGAGGCAAATAAGAGCAGAGAGGTAAAAGAGTCTGTTTCCACCTAAGGAGATACAGAAGCTGTGTTTCAGAGGAAATAGAAACCAAAGACTGTCTCTGTGTTCTCCTGCTGCCCAGAGAAACCTGCTTCATCAGTGCAGTCATGCACCAGGCTTCCCTCCAGTTATTCTTGTGTCTGTTTCTCCCTTCAGGTTTTCCAGCTGAAGGATGAACTGAATTAGGTGGACAACATAGATTAAATTTTCCATACAGTTTGAGGACAAGATTGGCAGGCTGCAGAAGAACTAGACCTGTCCTCAAACACATTTGATCTCCATCGTCCTCTTTTGTTTTTAGATGGCTTGGAAAACAACGCTCATGGACAAAGCTGCCACTTGCTGAGTGAAAAAGGCTTTTGGCACCATGACAGAGGATTCATTTACTGTTGTATTTACTGGCTTTGCTATTTGAAATGATAAGATAAAATGGTGCAATATGCAGTAGCTTGTGTCCTTTGGACACATTATTCTGTTAGCCCCACTAATGGTTTGTGCTAAGCCCTAATGGCTGCTGTACCTTCTGGGTGCATCTGCCCTCTAAAACATGTCACCCCCAACAACAAGCTCCTGTTTAGTTCTGGCAGCAGAGTTTTGAAAGACCTAGTTTCCTGTGGTTTGGGTTTACTTTGTGTCTAATAAGCTTTTCTTGAAAATGGGAGTTTGTATTATCATGGTGGGTGGGTTCTCTGTTGTGTGGAGCAAAGCTGAAGTTGTAAAGTGAAGACTGATGGTCAGACAGCATTGGCCTTTTCTCCTTAGTAAACCATCTGAAAATTTGTGTGAACTGTATTTTCATTGGAGATGTACATTAGACTGTCTGAGAATTGGAATAAACCTGATCATTGCCAGAGCGTCAAACAGAATACACAATCCTCCTCACGGCCCTCTTCACTCAGTGGTTTCAGGTAATTGTAATTAAATGTAAAGTAATTACTATCCTTTAGAGGGCCCAGTCAGAATTAGACTTCCTTCTATTCCCATTTTATTTTAGCTGTGTTAGAGTGGAAGAAGAAGTTATGTTTTAAAACAGGATGTAACTGTGGGTATTTCATATACCAGGGGAAAAAAGAAACAAAAAGCAAAACACACACACACACACACAAAGAAAATGACAATAAGAACAAGCCTCAAAATAAAGAGCTTTTGTATGCATGATCAGATATTTTAAACATAAAATACAGAAAGACAAAGTAAAGACACACAAGCTCAGTACCTACTCATGGGGTTCAAGTTTTGACTAAAAAAGAAAAAATCCCATTAGAAATTTCAGCTTCATTGAGGTCTCGTCATGAAAATATATTGCCTTTTGACAAATAAAACCACTCGTAATGCTTTTTTTTTAATCTGGACTGAACATTTCTCAAGTATATTTCTAAGTGTCTTTCATGTCTTTCTAAGTGTCATTTCTAAGTGTCTTTCACGTCAGATGAAACAGTAAAGTACCAGAATTATTGCTGACCTGTAGGATTCCTTTCCTTCCCTCTGTTTTCCCTTTCCCTTTCCATTACATTTCCATTTTCATTTCTCTTTCCCTTCCCCATCCCTGTCCCCCTTCCTTTGTTTTCTCTTTCTTAAAGGAAAATAAGAACACCTTGGAAGATTTTTTAAAATATGTTAGAAGGGAATAAACACAAATAACACAAATTACTCAAATATAATTATACACATAAAAGCAGCAAAGAAAGAAAGAAAGAAAGAGAGAGAGAGAGAGAGAAAGACAGTCTAAGTAATATATCCTCAAGAGTTTCTCTTTATGTAATAACTATGGGAGTCAGACATTGCCTCCAGTATTTCCCTGGTAGTCTCATGCCCAGCATACGGAGGGTAGGAGACACCACCAAACTGTGGTCCAGACAGAGCAGACCTGTCTCAAAAGTGCAAATCATACAGGCAGAATTGCTTGTTTAAATTAAACCCAAGAGCCTTAAGCAAAAACAGGCAAGATAAAACACCAAGGAACTGAAAATGTGAAGAGGCAGAAGGAGTAACATCATCATCCCCATTTTACAGTCTAGAAGACAGAGAAATTAAATTGTCTATGGTTAAATGAGGGCAGAGAGGACACCTTTGGCAGAGGTAGGAATTAAATCACAGATCACTTCCTTAACCATTAGATTAGCCTTTCCTCCTGGCTTTTACTTAACCCCATTTGACAAGAACTGACTCAATTATTCTTTGTGAATAATTTCTTGGATATTTAACCTTCCTTTCATTTATTTTCTTGTTTGGGTACTGTTTTCAAACCAACCCCAGTGTCTAAACAAGTATTTTTATTAGTATTACATGAATAGTTTCGGTGAATAATGTTGAGGGATTACATGAGATAATTTAACATAAGATATAAGCTCTCAAGCTGGCACACGATACAGTTACACCTGCATACCTGGAGGTTCATTTTGAAATGTTAAAAGTGAGTGAAAGACAAAGAAAAAATATTTCCATTTTCTGTGTGTCCCTTTCTTCATATAGGTCTACAGGTATGTATATAAACAGCACTTTTTATTCAAATAACATGCATGTGTACCCGCCTCAGTACCAGGTGCTCAAAAGATGAGACTAACCGATTCCCATGAACAAGGTCACATTGCACAACTGTACAACATACCACGTGATGTTTCCATAAAAATATGGTGGTAGAATGAGTAGCTTGTTCTAACACATATGTTCACCTTTACCTTAGGAGGTTTAAGTTGCCTGTAATAATCTACATTAATTTTTTGTCTTTTCAAGGATCCTTGAAAGGAGAGTAGTGCCTCCCTTGGATGAATGTCTTGCACATTTCTTAAGTTTCCTGTAAACTAAGGATGTATCTGTAGAAGATTTCATCAGCAAGACAAAGTTGGCTGCACAAAAACATTTATATTCTTTATATTCCAGGTGAGAAGAATACAACAGGACAAGAATTAGTTGCATTGAGATTCTCCTTTACATGGGAGGCTGATAGCATATTTTTGCTGCAATGAGCTGTTAAGTTGTAGTGGGCATTTACACACCCTGGCAAGTAGCCACCATGGCATTGTAAAGGCCTTCTTAGCATTTCCAGTGCATAACCCTTCCCTCCTTCCCTCTTTCCTTCCTTCCTTCCTCCCTCCCTCCCTTCCTTCCTTCCTCCCTCCCTCCCTCCCCTTTTCCTGTTTGCTTTTCCTTTCCTTTTCCCTTTTTTGGCAGTTTCATATTGTTTTCAGTAATTGGCAACTGAGTTCTCCAATGATGGTGCACATTTACTTATTTACTTGCACTGGTAAGATAAAGCAAGATGGGCCAAAAAAAAAACAAAAAACCAGCAGATCCCCAAGCCAACCCTGTGAATGCCTTAGACTCATTGTGTTACCAAGAATTAAATACATATATATATATATATGTGTATATATATATGTATGGAGGAAATAGCCTTTATGCAGCTCAAGATGAGCATAGGTAATCTGGCTTTAAGAAGGATTTAGTAGATAGTGCATGGCTTGGATCCATTTGCTTAGACAGATAGGGCAGTGCTCTGTTGGAATGGCCATTACTTGGGAAAGAAATCCTACCATATTCTTGAAGCTAGAAATAAGAATGCTTATTTCTAGGATACTATTTCAGGCTTTTTCCTGAATTACTATCCTGTTTAAAGCAAGAGATAAATTTGCAGGTTTATGAAAAGAAAAAAAAATCAAATTCCATCTTGCATTTGCAATAAGATAGAACACTGACTTTTGTTGTACCACCTTTGTGACACCCTGCAGGCACTCACATGAATATCTGTAGATGTTTCAAAGTCATACTTGCAGAGCTTTTCAGAAAGGGTATTAAAAATATGAATTTGTGAACTTTTCTACCATAAAAGCTCCCTAGATCCTGTTAGTGAAACAAAACATTTGCGTAGTCCTTCAGCATGACTCTCTATACTTCAGCATATGACTTCTATATACAGAATATTATAAGACATTGTCTACTTCTTGCCTGTAGCACTGGAGAACCTAGAAGAATGTGTTTCCTGCAGCAAGGTGGAATTCCTTGTCTTTTGTCAGCAGGAGTATATTAATGTTCTTAAATATGAAGGAATAGAGTTGATGGTTCCTCAGGAAGTATAATAGTGGTAAATGTTTTGCTTTGTTTGTTTGGTTTTTTTAAATCATCTCTGTGTATGACAAAACTGTAAGAGCAACAATAAAATGAAGATGCTGATGAGATTCATAATAGAGGTCAAGAGAATAAATATAAATTACTCACATATGGCAACATAGAGAGTTTCCAGTTTGATGAAAAGACAGAGATTTTACAACATATAGCCAAAGAACCTTAAAATGTGTTTTTATGCAATTGCTGTAGAAGATACAGACAAAGAAAGAGTATTTTTTTCTAGTGTTGCTTTGAAAAAAAAAAAATTCTCAGTGCATTTTCCAGAAAGCAGTTGTATGATGGAGTGAACAGAGATAATAGGACTTATGAAAGTCTACTATGTGCCTACCACACATTTAAATTGGAATTATATACCTCATCTCTGAAACCAGCTGGAAGAAGGAAGTACCTGTGAACTTTATGGAAGCCAGAAAAAGAAAATCTGCTATTTACAGTTCTGGTGTTTTTTTTTCCTTGAAGTAGGAATATTAGATATAAATAGAGATAAAATTGGATATAAATAAATTTGTTACCAGAGTGAATACTTATAACTAATGGAGGCCAGCATACATGGCCCATGAGAAGGACCTGCCACAAAAGCAAGTTTTAAGGATTGTTATTGTTTGAGTCCAGGGAGAAAAGAAGAGTCATAAATTTAAAATGCTCTAACTTCACAGATCTGGGGCTGCAAGGATGGAGGTAAGAAGAGTCTCAGTGTTGATCAACATGTGCTGAAAGATTCCCCAGAGGAATTTAAGGAAGGTGCCACCACCATCATCAGGCAGGTGATGGGAGCATCATGGGGCTCTTCCCTGGAAGAAGAGATAAAGGAGATTCCCACTTTCCAGACTTGTCTGTTACGTGCCCTGCCTCACCAGATGCTATCGTGCCAGTACATGATGTGGTACTGAAAATGAACCTAGATGAGAAAACTGCCTGAGTGGGGATTTATGAGTGGGGATATAAAAGAACATTTCCTCTGGTAAGATTAAAGGCAACAGATCTGTTATTACAGAATTACAAGGAGCAGATTAGCCAGTATTGGGCAGTCTTTCTTCATGCTAGCTGTCTCTTTTTACTCTTAGAGTTAGCTGTCCCTGAAGGAGACCAATGAGTAGAAACTGGCCACATAAACTGAGTCTAATTAGGACAGCAAAACAGACATGCTGGCTTATTTCCAAAGAGCTGCCCTTCCCGAGGGCAAATCTCTGCTCTGGCTCATGAGAGGCTCCCAAGTGACATGCTGCCTCATCTATCACCTGGAGCCCAAACTGACTATCAGCAGCAGCAGGATGCATTGGATTTGCTTGCCCCGGCTGCAAAAAGGCAAAGCTGCAGTCAGTGAGATGGAGCTGCTCTTGCAGATCACTGTAAGGGAGGTCCTTGTGCTGTTCCCTGGAGAAGTGGGTCCTGCTCCCACTGTTGCATGGTTCCTCGACACTGCTAGGGCAGGACCTTCCTCCTCTGCGTCTTTGTAGACTCCTAGATGTTCTACAGAACCAATTTCTCCCATCTTATCAGAGGCACTGTGAGTCCACCACAAGCAATGGACCCTGCTCCGCATTTGCTCTTACATGTTGCAGTTTTCAGACTGCTCCAGTCTAGATTATGATATTACAAGTTAGGTTAAAACAAGTAATACATTGCTTGTTACAAGAATTTTTTTTCCCCCCCTCAGTTCCTTTCCTGACTAGCCAGGTTTTTGGAGCCTACTGCATGGTCTGAGCAACAGTGCTTCTCACTGGTTATGTAAAGTGTGTTGTAATTCAGGATGTTCTGCAAAAGACTTTTGACAGTTTCCATCTACAATGGACAAAATTCTGGGAAGGATTAAGAGGATACCATGGCACTTGGGCTGCCAACAGGCCAACATCCAGTAGCTAAATCATGAAACTTGTTGTTCAGGTTAATAGAGAAAAGAAGTTCTTTAGAAATGAGGATGGCCCAAAAGCACAGCCATTGTATCCACTGTGCTCCAAAGAGTAAAGTCTGAAATACTGAAATGAATAAGTTGAGATGCCTTTTGTTTGAAGAAAGAAGAATTTGGAAGAGCATATATAAAATCAAAATGTTTCCAAAAAGGTTGCAAGGATGTAGTTTGATATTTACTCCCCAAAATTATAAAGTGGGTTTCAGCACACTACCACCAGCAGAGAAAAACTGTTTCTTAGCAGAAGACAGAAAAAAAGAAAAAAAGAAAAAAGAAAAAAGAAAAGGAAGTGTTCGGCATCATTTTGGGAATTATTAAATTCCACTAGTACCTCTTCAGGGAAAATAGTACATACATCTTCATCACATATCATAAACCACTGATGAAACTTCTGAGGAAGAAGATAGCCATTTAACTTAGGATGGAAAATAGAATACAGAGATTTTACTGTATTTAATTCTAAAACATGGTGATATATGTGTACAAGCCTGGTTTTACCTACACACAGGAAAATATTTAAGGGGGAAATTACTGCTGTCTCCCTATTTGATGTCTTTCCTAGAACAACTAACAGCTCCAGAAACAAAATGCCATTTGACAAATAATTATGAACTTTAGGGATGGTTACATCAAATAATCAAAAAGCAATTCAGATCTTTCTAATTCAGGAAACTGAAGCTCTCTGTAGAGAATAGTCTCCTATGGGGAAAAGGTACTAATGAAATTACACTATTAGCACAAAGAGAGAGGAAGATTAATGGGATTTTGAGAAGATATTCTTGGCCTTCAGCTTAATATAAAGACACAGAACTGTACAGTAATCATGACACCAGAAATAACCATTAGACTTGTCAGAAGCCATACCATGTCACCCATGGAAATGAATGTCAAAGACTTGGAGAAGGCTAAATGCGGAAACAAAAAAATGAATGTATTTTGTAGCAGCTGATGATTATTCTCCACAGCCAGAAGTGATACATATGACAACAAATCTGATATAGAAAAAAAACAATTTGAAGGCATTTTTAATGTGTTTATTTCTTATGGGTTGCCTGGGGAGCTTGTTTCAGTTAACAGCTAACAGTTTATTTCCGAGGGGTTTCCAGCATTACTACAGCAATATTTAGTCAAATGTCAGGTCAGCTACCTACCACACACCAGCAAATGCCCTAGCAGAATATTGCGTGCCGACACTGAGACAGGGAAAAACGATGAGAAAACTTTGCTGCGCTGCACTGCATGTTTTCTATATGTGTATCACATTAACATTGCAAAGGCTGGAGAGCGTATATCCTTAGATTCTGTTTTACTATACAGGCTTAAAAGCACTTAAAATATAATTATAAGCAAAGGAGATGGGAAGAGGATAAGGGAAAAGAGGAACTGTAATCTATAATACATTTAAGAGAAGAGAAAGGGGAAGTGATGAAGAGATCTGATAATCAACTGATATTAAATAAAAGCTCAATATGGCTGCAGCTGCCACCTTTGAAGTTGAAATAGATGGTTATGGATTTCAAAGACAAAAGTTATTTCCTGAGGGGATGTTGTCCAACCGATAGTATTATGGGTCAAAAGTAAATGCAACAATTTTTCTTTATGAATGAGCAGCACTGATGAAAATAGATTCATGGATCTTCATTAATACTAACCATATGACCATTGTTTTTTTAGTGGTTACGTTCGAAGAATGTTTTAATGGCTATATTTAAAAAGCATTTGGGAAAGCGTATGCTCTATGAGAAAGCTCTGCTTTACATCTTAAATAGCTGCCAATTTTCCACTCTTTTGCACTTTTGGGCTCTGATAAATCATATGATCAGGAGAATTTATTTGCTTTCTGATTATGTTTGAATATTCCTGAAACACTTTAAAGGCACTTTTTTTTTTGCCTTTTTCCCCCTAAATTTTATTTTGCATAACCAGAAATATAGAATTAATTGCTTTGCATTCCAAGGAAATAAAATGTCATTCCATCACTGCTTCTTTGAGAAGAGTATTAGCAATGTCTTTGCTCTTTTTTCCTTTCTCTACACAAACCACAACATGATGTAAAGCAACCAACTCCTATTCAGGACCTTGTGGACTAGCAATTAATTCAAACAGCATAAACAATTGTGGGTGAAGTGTTTAGTTAGTGTTTAGTTGTCTGTCCTACCTATGAATTTAGCAGCCTTCTGTAAGGCGCTTGAGCTGCAAAGCCAGGGATCATTTCTACAGACACCGAAGAGATACAAACTAAGATCCTCAAAGCAGCCAGCCTGCTGGATTGAAATGCATGGCACTCATGAACTTTAGGGGAAAACGTACAGCTAAATTCTATAAATCTTTTTGAAAGGTGCAAGCCGAAGCTCGTATGTATGATAAGATAGTGTTAGAAGAGCCCTCATTTTTGATTTTTGTCCGGATCTTTGAAGTCAGATGCAGTATGATCTTTACCTCTAAGTCAGATTTATATTTACTTCTTACATGCTCATTTTTTCCCTGCTGTTTTTCAAATATCATCATCTGCCTTTACTCTGTCCAAGGTGTGTGTGTGTATGAGTGAGATTACAAGCCATTAGTCTCATCTACAAAGACCAACACATCTTTCCAAAGGGGGGAAAAAAAAAAAGGTTTCATTTGGTCTAGGTGATTTTCTATTAGTCTCCTTGAACACATTAACACTGGTCATCTTGGAATGGACTCAGGCATTCCCTTTAACTGTGTCTTGTTACCTACAAAGTTGTTTTCAAGAAGTTTAAAAGAGTCCCACTGGGAAGAAAAGGAACACAAAACAAAACAATAGCTGTGCTTAATTCACAGTATTTTGGTCTCGACGATGCTGTCAGGTATTTCACCTAATCATCAAACAAAGGGCCTTCATAACGGTTCTGTGTAACAGGGTTGAGCTGACGGTGCAGTGGGAGTCTTAAACCAGAATTTATTGCTTTAGTGGGTCGGAATTGATGCCTAGATGTTATTAGAGTCTAGTACTTCGTGTGTTATAAACAGAGATTAGAGCTGAGCCTTCACAGCATTTATACAAACATTTTCTTTGCTTTCCTTATTTGTGGATTCTCCACTTCTCCAGATCTGCTTTTGGGCTCATCTTTCCATTAGGCTACCAGTTGCAGGATAATCACTGTAGTAGCTAGGAAAAACAACCCTCCCCCTTGTCCTGTTAGGGTATTTAAGGCTATAAATACAGAAGCTATAGGCATCAGAGAGGACTGAACTAAAAGCCCCAAGCACTTCAGCTAAGGGAGCAGCTCTGCCACTGAGACCTGGTAAATGATTGCATCAGCTGCTATAGACATCCACGAGAGGAAAATATGATTGCATTTCCCAGGCCACGTAGGGAAAATTGAAATTTTGAAATTGAAATTTTGAAATTTTGCAGTAGAAGGTTTTTTTAAAGAAAATTGTTTTTCATGAAATAGTAACTTTGTTTTACTGGTCAGAAGTGTGACTTTCCTCCAAAAATTCCAACTTTCCATCAAAATATGCCCAAATCCTCTGACCTGAAAGGGTTTTAAGGAAAAAAAAAAACGAAAAGAAGAAATCATCCTGGGAGAAAAAGGAGAAGCTGTCATATAATGAAACATTTTCCTTGGAAAATTAAGGCAGAAAAAGAAAAAAAAAAAAAACCTTTTTCTCACCTCCTCTTACTCTTCCTCAAGTCTCAAGACTTTAATTGACAACCTTGGCAGCAGGAAGCAGGATACCAGCATATCCTACCTCGCACATAGGAACAAAACTCCTGTCTGTCTCCTCTCTCATCCTCCCTCCATACCCCTCGATCTCATTTATTTGCAGTAGGGCCATGGGGACAGTCACCAGTTCTGGGACTTCTCCTCCTGGTGCCAGGCCCAGTGGATTGGCCTGCTTTGTGTCTGCTTAGACTCACCTGAATCTCATAGAAGAACACAGTAGGAGAAAGACATTCAGGTTTTTTGTTTGTTTGTTTGTTGGGTGTGTGTGTTTTAATGTAGGTAAAAGTTTAGATCCTTGAAAGTCTCTTCCTTAAAGTATCATACTAGAAAGCACATTCCCCAGGTCCTGCCTAGAAAGGTGTCTTTCACAAAACCCTTTGTATTCCCATCACATGAGGGATGAGATATCATTCAACAGGAAAGAACAAATTTGGGAGGTCTGAGGAAACTGGATATGACAGTGCCTTACTAAACCTTTATTCCTATCTAGATCTGAAGAAAAGAAAGACAGTGGTACACTTTAAAGTAATACCATCAAGATTTAGGAATATATATACATATAAAGAAGAAAACAACCCTACAGTTACCTACTATAAGGAGCTCCTAGACTGCTACTTAATATCTTATGCATTCTTGTGATTTTATTAGCAATTAATTATAATAATGTATACCTGATCTGAAAAAAGTGAGATGTCTTGGGAATTTAGTTAGGTGAAAAAGCTAAAGCAAACTTTTTTATATATATCTATATATACAGATATATACAAACACACATACATACATACATATTCATACACTGAGAAGCTCAGTGTTTTGGGACCTCTCCCCTTTGGCAGCACGGATTTTCTTTTAAATGAAAACACAGATACAAACTTATGATTGAAAAGGAATGACCTCAGAAACTAATATCTGGAATCAGAGGGCTGAGCAGGCAGTACCTCCAGCTGAAGCTCTGATATAATAGAAGGACCAAAGTTTCTTCCTAGTTGCATTATGGCACAGAGAAGAAAATCAGCTGACCTCAAGTGGCATTAAGAATATAACTCTGTACTGCATTGCTGCAAATAATATTATGCCAGCACAAAAGCTGAGAATTTACACACACACACACATACATATGTATATAAATATTCACAGAGAGAGAGAGAGAGAGATTCTCTATAGAAGTAATTGGTTAAGCTTAGAAAATGAATGTTTTTGGGAAAAGACAACTTTTCATTGCAAAAACTCTTTTATAATTACCATGGGCATATCTCTGCAACCTTCAGGAATGTTTCAAAATGTATCCACTGCTCCCTGAAATCAATGAGAGCCATTTTCAACTACAGCAAAAATTGTCTTCACAGGCCAGTTGCCATTAAAGACTTTTGTTTTTATAATAACAAAACCAAAGTCTTCTGTCACATTAAAAAAAAAAAAAAAAAGTATTTGCTGTTGGATTTTAGTTTCTCCTCCTAAACTACAGTGCTAAAAATTACTGAAAAGAAAATCACAAATACATTAAAGTTTCCAATGGAAATAGATGTCATTTGGTTTATTTATCATTTCTAGTGTCATTGATTTAAACACCTGTGCATCCATCTTTATTTCAAAGTAAATGGGTGGAAAGTGTGCGGCACGCGACCAAGCCAAGGGATGCTGAGTCAAATTCTGTCCAGTTACATCAGCCAATTTACCTGAGAACACATTTCAAATCTTTTCAAGAGAAAAAATTGATATTTTTACAGTGTTTGTATACATATATATATATATAAGGTTTCTTCTTTGCAGATTTTCTGTATTACCTTGATTGAGTTACATATTTTCTTTGTCATATATTTTCCTTGCCTCTGACTAAAAGAGCAATCTAGCATTTTCCAGTGTTGGAAGCGTTGAGAGCGAGCAGCTGAACCAGTAAGGCTTACATTTCAGTGCAAGTTCTGCTCCTGCTCCAGCTATAATTGAAATCACTCTAATTCATTTCTAATTTGAGTGCAACTAAACGTCAAAATAATGGCTTGGGTTTAGTTCCAGTATAAAGAAAGATCACTGTTTATCAGCTGGGACTCTTCCCGACTGCCCGGCTGTGAGGAGCAGTGTATGAAAGCTTGTGAAACACTGAAGCACTGTGGCAAGAAGGAGACCACATTCCAAAAATAGCTGTATTCCCTGAGCAGTGCCAATGATGGGGAAAATGTGAATTCAAAGACAAATCCTTAGGGCAGAAATTTATGCAGCCATACAGTCCTGAAAAACTGGAAAGCAGTGCTCTGTTCTCAACTGTGCTCAAATAATACCTCACTTGTGTGGAAACTTTGATGTTGTTTGTTTGATGTTTGGCTGTCTGAGCTTTGCTGCAGCATCATGCACAATGTGCAGTACTGCAGTGTACTGAATAACCAGTTCTTGGGCAAGGTATGTGAAAGAATTGATGGAGAAAATAAATAATATATAAGAAGGTGTTCTAAGACCTGTTCCAGATCGAATATAAAAGGAAGAGCTTTCCTTTACTCCATAAGCAGAATGATAAGATTAAGAGCCCATCTAAGTTTGTAAATCAGCACATTGTATCAGGGAAGGCAGGAAAAAAAACCTTTTGTGTAGACTCTGTAAAGCCAAGTAGAGCTGAAACTGCAGTTGTGTTGTTCCCAAAAGCACCTGATAGGCAAAATGGAAAAACAAACAAACAAAAAACCACACTTTCTTGGCTGTCAGCAACACTGGGTTTGGATGTGCAGAAGAACCGTCATAATTCAGTTCAGCAGAAATTCTTTTCTTTATATACACGCTGTCCACTACACTGTCATATATAACACGTGTATATTTTATACATCTTGAGGAGCACTGTTGAATTTAGACTGATTAGGGTATCTGGAATTTAAAAAGTTGCTAAAATGCTAACATTTCTTTGGCTGAATAGGTTCCTTGAGGCTCCTGCCTGCCCATGGAAGAGAGGCCAATTTAGAAACAGAAGCAAATAAACAAAAACATGATATTGTAGTTAGCTCAATGGACATTCCAGAGATGTTTTATTTTTATGGATCTACTTCTCATGCTTTTCTCTCTAGATGCTGTTATTCTTCAGAAGCAACCTTTAAACTTTCTCTCAAGCTTTTAAAGAAGGATGCCTCCTCCTTCTCTTTGCTTAAAGGACTGTAATCCCATTACGGCCTAACATGTTCAGTGATTATAATCACTTAAAATAAAATCTTACATAAAACACTTGCTGTACGCTTGGCAGGCTGAATGTTGGTCTTTCAAAACCAGCACATATCTCTTATACTCCTTTGAATACCTGGCACACAGTCTGAGACAAACAGTGCACCCAAAATTCTCCTAACAAATATCTATTTCGTTATTACTTAGGGTGACTTATTCTGTCACCAGATGACAGATGACTTGTCTTTGCAATGGTTCCTAGACTACCAGACATCTCTGAATGACACCAGGAACTCAGAGATACTTTTTAACCGGGGTTACAGATTTTGAGGAGACTGATTTGGAATAGCTTTTTTAATCCTGTCTTTTGAAAAATGCTGCTTCATTGCTCTTCAAGTAGCTGAGTGATCCACCTGGCTGAGGATCTGACTCTGGGCTCTCCTCTAGTGCAGACTTCCAACGCAATGCCAGGGCAATCCATTTTGCTCTGTTCCCAACCTGTAGTTAATATCTCTGTTCTGTTTCATTCCTGTTTTGGAGACAGAAACCATTAACTTTTTGAGGTGCTGAGACATGGTGCTAACAAGGACCAATAAACACTTTAGTTTTAGCAGTGAGACTGGCAGGTCTAGCCATGACAAAGGAGGATGGCAGCCGTTTTGCACGGCCATACACTGCCAGAGGAGTGAAGACAATGTTTTCCACAGACTTTCCTCGTGTTTTGCAATCCCCATCTGCAAGTGAGAGATGTCCCCAAAAGCCACAATAAAGAACATAGCCAACATGTCATCACGTAATACACAGCTGTCCTTTCTCTCTCTGTCTTCTAGGTGAAAGGCAGCTAGACTTCTGTGTAAAGAACATTCCTCTGCAGGACGGGAAGGCATTCTCTTGAACTATGATTTATGGGGCTTCATAAGCTTTATTTTCTTCATTAAAAATGTAAGTAAGTATATTTTTGCAAAGTTATCAAAATGGAGAGAGTTCATATGATCTGTAAAGTACAATGCTCTGTTACCCTGAGTCCACTGAGCTTTTGCAGTCTCCTTCCTCTTGCACAGTCTCCCTGAGGTGAGAGCAACCACCCGGTTCATTCCTGAGGTCATCATAGAAAGGAGGAGTAGCAAGATTCACAAATGGATGTGGTTGCTTTAGGGCCTAATCTGAAGTTCTCAGAAGCTGCAACTCATTTTGTGAGGCACCAAAGTCTCTTGCCACCTAGTTTTTAAGCAATATAATTTCCTCCATCTGAGGTGTTATTCAAAATGTCCTTTTCTGTGCTGAAACTGAAGAACGTCACAATGTCTAGAGAGCAGTCTCTGGCTTAGCAAAATGCTTCTGAGAGACAAAGCATTTACTGTCTCTCTTGCCTTTATAAAGAGCTTGGGCATTTCCGGAGGAAAACTCACTTGTTTAAACTCAGACTGTTTAAAGTGGTTCTTTTCTTTTCTTTTTTCTTTTCTTTTCTTTTCTTTCTTTTTTTTTTTTTTTTTTTGATGTGTAAACTCTATAAGTGGAAATGCTGGTGCCTGGAAACAGAATTCAAACCTGAAGGTTCTCTTTTCTCTGCAATCTCTTGCAAAGAAACTCACAAACTCGCAACATTCCACAAATCAAATTTTGAAAACCACAATATTAGATCCATCTAATAATAAATAAGTAAATAAATAAATAAATCAAACATTACACTGGGTGAATGTGTTTAGAGCACAGTCATTGAACCACTTGTTTAGAGGGTCGGAGAATTGAATTTTAGACAACTCTTACAGGACCTTGCTCTAGCCACCAGGTTATGAATGGACATGGATTTGAAAACACTTTCCTTCTTTCAGTGCAGGAAACAACAGGAGACTTCTGGGGGAAGGAGGTGAGGATGGCTCCAGGCAGGGTGACCAGAACGGTGGGAGGCTGGATGACAACGTGGGAGTCCTCGCACTGCCTGACGCAGGGCTCATTGCAGCTGTCAGCCAGCGGGTTGGGTCCACAGGGGTGGCAGAGGTCTTTCACAGAAGACTGTGAAAAAGCTTTTTCTTATGTTTAAGTGGAATTTACTGTATTTCAGTTTGTACCTGTTCCTCTTTGTCCAGAGACATGGACATACAGGAGTGAGTCCAGCAAAGGGCCGCAAAGATGCCTAAGGAGTCGGAGCATCTCATACGAGGAGAGGCTGAACTCCCTCCAATGGCACAACCACTGGATGTAGCAACCACTCCTCCCAGCTTTGTAGTGTCTGCAGACTTCTGGAGGCTGCACTCTGTCCCGTTGTCCAGGTCAGTAATGAAGTTGTCAAACTCTATTGTTTCCAGGATCAAACCCTGGGCCATACTTCTTGTGGCTGTCCTCCAGCCACAATCCAGCTGGACTCCAGCTGAATTCAGTGCCACTGACCACAATCCTTTGAGCCCAGCAGTTCAGCCAGTTTTCAGTCCACCTCACTGTCCACTTATCTAGCGTTCGAGATAATCACATATCCTTAGCATTCCACATATTGTTTACTTCCTCATATTCTTATGTTCCACATATCCTTACATGTGGATCTTTAAGGGCTTGTATACTCACAGGGTATTTGTTGTGACAAACAATACATAGACCTCTCTAAGTCTGACCTGCCTCACTATCCTTTCATGTACTGCTTTCATCCTTAACAAAACTCAGAACCATTTCCTTCAGGAGCCCATGCTATTCCCCATCTTTTGGAGGAGGTTCCTCACTGTTCCTGCACTGCAGGGCTATTTCTCTTCCTCTTTTGTTTTTCTTCCTTCTCTTGCTTTAATCAAAAGGTTAAATACATTCTCCCTCCCTCCAATTCTTTCAAGACTGATTATATCTCTTAAAGAGATGCTGTAGTCCAGCTGAAAGCTACTGGGCTTGATTCAGGAATTACTGGGTAAAATTTTATCACCTGTGTTCTGTGGGTCAGACTAGAGGATCACAACCTTTTTCTTTTTTTTTTCTTTTTTTTTTTTTTTGGTAACCTCTGAATCTATGATTTGCTTTTTCCCCCTTTGCTGATCTTATATCCTTTTCTCTCCCAGTCTACAATACCTCCCTCTCCTATCGACCCTGACACAGCACAGATTTATTTGGCTGTAATCCTTGTCTTTAGCATTTCCCTGTGTTTTAAATTAGTACAGTGGGATCAGCTTTCCCCATTCATCTCAGTAGGAGCCTGGAGAGGCACAATACAACTGTACTGCGTGAGGAGGATGAGGGGAGGGGAAGCATGGCAAAACTCATAGAATCTGTTATTTTACTTTGACTACTAATTAGCAAAGCAATTTGCAAAAGCAGAGCTGAGATATATGTCACGCTCTGGCTCTGTCTGCCTCCTGTTACTGATGAGGTGGTTGATTCACTGTTTTTTTTTTTTTTTCCTCTCCCTTTCTCTCACCTCCTGTTGTGTGAGCACCAGCTCATCAGAGCCAGTGGCCATTAAGATGTTTCCTTAGCGAGAGCAGAGACGAGATGCCAGGATCAGGAATTTAACCATCTGCGTGCACCACCCTTCCAGGGTTTTTTTGTGTTTATCAGGCTCATGGTGTCAGATGACTGTGTAGCACTTTGGGGGTGTTTGATTCATCAGCAGCTGGTTTGCTGGCCTTCATGGGAACTGCCAAGATTTCTTTTTTGATTGAATGGAGGGTATATGTTGGGGAACCCTTTCTTCTGCAGATTGAATTATCTTCATGGACAAGGCTCCACGCCTGCTGGAAACATTAGACAGATGCAGGAATCAACCTATGTGAAGCAGTTTGCAACATACATGCTCTTGGGGCCTTTTCAGAACTCACCGATGTCAGGTAAAAGCCTACCACAGATTTTCAGGAGTGCTCAGTCAGGTTAACAAATGCCTTGCTCATAAATGCTAAATTTCTAGTGTCAGACACTGTAGCATCTGTCAGACTACAGCATCCATGCTATAGTCATGTGGCACAAAGGGCAGCAGTGATCCCTCTATGGTTAAGAAGCCTCCTGAGCCTGGCTGATCATTTGAAAGATTTCCCAATGGAAAACTTACTTTTCTCAAAGATTAAATGCTAATTTTGAAACAACAAAAAATAACAAAAAAAATTTTTCCCCTCCATTGAGAAACCATTCACAGATTCAATACACCTTAGCAACCTTCTTAGTGGGTTAGTGGAGGGCACCCTTTCTTAGCTTTAGGATAGGTTCCCCTGCCAGGGGATGAGATCCAATCTCAGGAATACTAAACTATTTCCATCACCAAAGTGTTCCAGTGGTTCAAAAATGCAATAATGGAAAACGTCAATTTGACAAAAACAACTCTGGTGTTGGGGGGGGAGGGTTCATCACAATTCAAATTAAAACAAGCAAAAAAACCCTCTGTTTTGCTTTCATTTCCTTTCAGAACTGAAATTCTATGATTCAGGCAGTGCTACACTCTGTGCATTATCAGATTAACCACAATGTATCACCATAAAGAAGCCACCAGATTCTCTTCTTTTTCTATGATGAAAGGATTTTTCTCAAACATGCCTGCAATTTAGTCTCATTTCCTTCCCATAGAAGTATCTTTTTAACAGGTTTTGTAGGTCATCGCTTACATTTTGTCATTTTCAACACTACTTTTATTTGAGACTGCTTTTTCTCGTCTTTTCTATGAAAGATGGACTTGCACTGGCTCTAGTGAGATCGCTCATAAGATGAGGCTAAAGTCAACACCTTTTAAATATGCTTACCCCACTGCTGCAATGTGGTCCAGCTCACCACACCACCAGAGATTAGGGTCCCTAGAAGGTAAATATTACCATGCCTAAAATCTAGCCCTGACTTCCTTAAGCACTCGCACAAAAGGAACAAATTTGTGGAACAAATGCTGAGGATAGCTGTCACTCACTAATACGACCAGCCAACTGAAGGAATATTCTTAGGCATTCCACTATTTATTTTCCAAGGGAAGGTGAGCAAGGTGATGCTTATGGTGAGGGTGAATAGCTATTCTGGCTTGTTATGCTCACCTTCAAAGCATAAACAGAGTGACACATTAGTCCTCTAAGGTCTGACTTCATGATGAACAACCATAGCATATATTGAAGTAATCCGGTGTCTGCTACAAATAAGTAAATCTGATCAAATCTTGATTTGATCAGATCTTACATGTTGCTGTGGAGGAGTCCAGATTCTGGTGATGTTTTTTTGGCTCCTGAGGCTGCTGTTTGATCATGTTAGGTCAGTATCTTCTTGTCCCCCTTTATCCCTCCACTCCTCTACCCAATCACTTACTCTGTAGAAGCAATCTGCAGAGCTAGGTTCTTTTCCCCAGTCCAGGGTTTTTACACATCTGCCACACAGAGCCAACACTCCAAATGCCTACCTACTTGTTGGAGTCTCAGCAGTGTCTCAGTCTGGCTTGCATTATTGCTAAATTAGATTCAAGACAAGTGACATCTGTTAATAAGGGTGGCTTTTCTTCAGGCCCTTGCTAGGATTTGGCCAGGTGATTCTTCAGGCCTTCAGCACTAATGGAATAACAACACTTCCCACAGATCCTTTAAAACACATTTGTAGATTATGATGGTGGTAAAATCTTTTATCTCCATCCATAGATACCTTACTCAAAGCAAATTATTCCAGTATCCATGTCTCCCTGTTCTCATAAAAGTAATGGGTATGGATATGCTATATGGGTAAATGCTATACTGGTGTTGCTTCCAGCACCATGACAGGCAATATCAGGACCTTCCCCAGGATCTCCTTATTGCCAAGTACTCTTGATATAAGTCACTTCTCACTCTTGACAGTAAATGTATCATCTACTTTATGAGGTGAGGGTGCACCCTCCACTCCTAGGGTAAACACTGTGCCGAGCAGAAATTGATACCCCTCCTCGTTCCTCAGTCAGATGTTAAAACTAACTTAAGTTCCTATCCGTACTCCTGGTATTTATCATTTGTGTGAACTTGGGTTTTTATCAGCACCAAATGATGATGACTCTTCTTCTGAGAAAATATTAAGTTTCTTGGACCAGTTCTGAAGATACAAACACACCCAAGTCACTTCCAACAGATTTGTAATTCCTAATGTCAGCAAAATAAAATACAGTCATAGGTGACATTTTTATATAATTATTTAAAAAAAGCAAATAAATGACAGGAATAAACAAATTTAAACCCAGACAATGCTAGAACTTCATAATAGAGTCACACTAAGAAACATACACACGTAAACACACTAATGAGAATACATATGCACAGAAACACGATATGCAAATGAGAGGTCTAAAACGTCTCTCCATCTTTATGTTACCAAGAAACAGATTTCATATGAGACAAACTTGCATTCAGAGTTGAAGGCCTTGAGACAAACACCACCAAAAAGATATTTGGAAGTCAGATGCCAAGATTACTGCTTGCCAAACTAGCAGACACAAATAGAAGAGGGAATTTATGAGTTATAAATGAGCATGTGGTATTCATTTCTATTGATAAGGAAGTGTATAGAGGTAAAAAAAAAAATCTTTGAAATAACAGTATTATTTTTCTGATTATATCTTTTTTATAAAAAACCCAGACATTTTATTCATCTGCAAGAGAGACATTTAAGTCCGAAGTCTCCTATCCTTATTCTCACTAAATAATAGTAATCATCTTCAAGAAGTCCTATTGCTTTCATTGGACCAAATAAAAGAATCTGCAGAGGGAATGCTGGCTAACATCCAAACCATTATCAATGTCTCCAGTAGGTCCATTTATATGAGCAGGCTCATCTAGTCTAGCTTCATCTAGTCCAACTGAAGTGTCCACACTCAGAAAGTGACTACTGACAGAGTAAGCTCCCAAGCAACAAGAATACTGGAGGTAGGACACAGTTTCTGCATTGTGCAGAAGCAAATGCAAGATGAAAATGAGAGGTTGCTCCATGGAAACAAGTATCTAAAATTGCACACTGAGGGTAGAGTAGCTATAAACAATAGTGTAATTCAGCCGAAAAGCTTTGATGGAAATAATGCCCTGAGTGTTGCTTCAAGCACTATGTTAGAAACTGTCTGCCTCATAAAACACTTATGAAAGGTAATTAGTGTTTCAATTAATGGTCTATCATTGTTCTATAACACTCACACACAAATGATCATTCTTTTCTCTGTTTCATAATTGCTCAATTATAGATCTTTAGAAGCTGTAACATTTGAAATGGAGTGGAATCTGTAAAATATGCTCAGTAACCACCTCAATTTACTTCCCAATTGCAATTTTGGTGCTTTACATTCAGTTTTATTTTATAAATTCAGCTGCTGCTTCAACTTCATGGACTTTACTGTCCGGAGACTTGGCTTAAGAAACAGACATATCTTCATCTGTCAGAAATCATGCCAACTATGTATTATCCAGGTTCACTTCCAGCATTCTGGGAACTGGTGCTCTGTCTAATTGGTAGCCGTCCTTCCAGAATTGATGAGAAACACACAAAATCTTCATAAGATCCATACGATATACCTCAATGCACTAAAGGGAGGGTGACATTGGCTTAGAGGGATTGGATAACCTTGGTTACCAGGTGGTCTCGCTGTTCTCCTGTGATACAGGAACCAGGTTGAATATGCAATCGATTGCAGGGGTTGTCAGCTGTTAGTGTCTTCAACAGCCCTTTCTAGCTCACCTCCTCCTTTTTACTCAAAAGTCCTTATGCTAGTACAGCCAACAGGTCACTACATATTGTCAGGAACAAGATATAAAATGCTCATGAGCCACAGTTCAGTCACCCATACAGCATCCAATTTCTTTTTCACTACTGTCTTTTCTACTGCTGGCACTTTATTAGTCTGAAAGAGACTTGTATAGATTCAGGATCTTCTACCTTTATTTACACTGAATAAAAAGCTAAATCTATCTTATTTTTCTCAGTGGTTCAAGTATTACCTCAGTGCATATTTACTCTTGCAAACCTATGCAGTCCGCAGTCCCTATCAAGAGAACAACCGTGGAGCAGGATCTCAATGCTCTTTTCAACGAGTATTTCTACCTCTTTGTCAGAAATGCCATTATCTATGGGAATCAGAAAGGAAGGGGGACATGAGAAAGTTTTATAAGAAATGAATAACCAGTGTAGCCCAAAGTTAAAATACCAGCTCTTTCAAAGATACTTTGATTCATTATGCTAGTGCAGATGTCTCTGCTTCTTCTCAGTGCTGCAGGATGAACTTGTTTTCATATGGGCGACACCTCATCAGGGGTTATGGTTATTGTGGCAAGAGGGTTTGCTATCTCAGTATGGACTGTTATATCAACGAGTTCGAGCAAGGGAGCCGCTGTGACTTAGTGTTGCCAACAGCAACATCTGTTTCCAAGCTGTGTTTTGGAGGGTGACATAGATAGCAGCATATGCATGGATCACTCAGCAGCAGTCAGGGCCTGCCTGCTGTCACAGCACGTGGGGTTACTCTTTATCTGAGCAGTTTCCTTAGGTAGATCAGTTCCACGACATGGCTATGGACATACAGCCTGAGGAACCAATGCACCATACCATGGCAATCACTGACTAATTGTTAATGTTACCCGTCTGGTGACACCTACCATTCTTGGCTTGTGGGCTGTTTGGCCCTTACTTTGTACAGGTGTCCCTGTCAAGCTTGAATGGTGTTACCTGGCAGATGTGAGCTCTCCTGGATCAGGAGTTTTTCACATGATAATTCCCTGTGTTTTGTATTTGGGTTTGGGTTGAAGCATATATTGACTGTCAGGATACGAGAAGGCTACATTTATCAAGAATTCACTTCTATTCCCCTCATCAGCGGACAAGCATTTAGAGGAGGCATACCTGAGTGATCCATAGTACAGGACTTTCTACATTATGTAAATCATAAAAAAAAAAAAAGAAAAAATTTTTTTCCCCCGCGACCCTGCTGACTAAGAGCCTTCCAAAATATTCCAGATGCCATCGTTTGCTATACAATGTGCTGAGTGGTAGACATTGATTGGGCAATGTGACTGCTTAAACACAGCTGTGGAAGGACACCAGTAACTGACCTATAGCTAAAGTAGTTCATCCAGTTACTTTGCCTCATGTTGTTATGAACGTTCAGTTCTCAATATATTACTTCCTCAGTGCAGACAAAGGGAGAGATTTTACTCAGTTAATCGTAGCTACCTAAAACTCAGTCTTTCCATGTGAGCAAAGCCATGGGCTTCCTCTGTAGTCACTTCGAGTGATTAATTCCATTCTATAACAGGTGTCTAGGGTGGATATGTTGCTTTGAGCAATCTATTTCTGTCTCTTCAGTACAAAATGAACAGCACTAATTTATACCATCTCGTAAGTAAGATAAATTCCACATTTTGTGACAAAGCAGCATGTGTCATGGCAAAGGTTGTGTAAACTCCCTTTTGTGACCCTTCCTGTCCAGTACAGATCTTGCTCCGGTTTTCATAGTCTGATTCAATTCTCCAGCTCTGTGCTATGATTATTTTCCTTAGTGATACAATTCTTCCATTTTGGAGTGAGAGTTTGCTTTCACTGAGCAAAATATTTCACAAACCTGGTAATTAAAACCAGTAGGAAAAAAAGAAGGAAAAGCATAAAACAAAAACAACCTAACAAAAAAGTCCCAAACCAAATTAAAAGAAGTCCTTCCAAACAGAATTTTGATTCATTTTCTTCACTCTCATCATTTTTTACTTCAGATGAAGATTTTCTTCCTGTAGTCTTGAAATCCATTTGTCATTCCTTGTAGTGTGGTTTGCATTATGCATTTTAGCAATTTATCTCTGCTAAAAATAAGTGTTATAATTGTGAATATAATTAGATTTGTTCCACACAATTTCTCATAAATGTAATTCTAAGGTGTCTTTGGAACTCTTCCATTCCTTATTGATGGATTAGTACCAGGGTCTCTTCAGAAATGGTGCTTTTCTCTTAGGTAATGTTATTCATGATTCCCAGTCCTACTTCCCCCTTATTTTTGCTACTGTTTCTGCCCAGCATTTTGCTAAAACTGGGAGCATTGGCAAGTGGCTGCCTTGGCAACTGATAGCAAATTAACTTTTGGTTAGCTTACAAGGCATATTTATTCTGGGGCTTTCAACTTTAAATGAAAGCATGGATCATCTGAAATGTGTTTCTTGGAAATGGAAGAATGAACAGCTATTTCATGCTCCTTCTTTTAAATCTCTGAGAATTTGAGCTGTGGTCGTAGGCAACTTTAAATAACATTTAGGGATGGAGCAAATAGCAGCTTCCTAGTCTACTGTGATTCGCTTGCAGGGCTGACCTAAGGTGTTGGAGGTTTAAATGAGCTGGCAGGCTTTTGACTCAGTGGCATTAATTTTGTCTTTTTTTTTTTTTTTTTTTTGATCATATAAATGCTCTTTGAAAGCTTTTTTTTTTTTTTCCCCTTAGTATCAGATGTGGTTTTTTGCAGCCCTGATGTTTATCTTTTTCTATCAGAAAGGCTACTGTTTTCTGATAACGAGCAAGATCCCCAGCTTCTAGAAGTGGAAGACACATTTCTGTACATGCAGACCTGGTATGCGTGGGGAAAGGGTTGTGGATTAAATAAGTGATGGTATGCTGGATGTTAATTCAAGGAGATTGAATAAGTGGATACTCCAGTAGCTTTGTTTTTATATCCAAGCACTAAATGTGACCTCATCTATTCAGCAGAACTTTAAAATTCCACAGTCTAAACTATTTGCCTGGTTAAAAAAAAATCATTAGGAAAGTAGAGAAAACCAGTGCATACAGTGAAATGAAAGCAAGACATTTGATGCCCCTTGAATATCCCCTATAGCAGGATGTGGGCTTGTTACAGCTCCCCTTCATGGGAATCTTACTGAAGATTGGGCCTCAGGAGTAGGAATAAGTAAGAAAGCTACTGTCTGAGCTCCTTGCCTGTCCCATAACCCCCAGATTCTCGGATGCCCAAACTCCTTCAGCAATTCCCAAACTTTTGCAATTTTCAGACTGGTATTTTAAGACAAATTGAGACCAGTATCACTTCCAGTTCTCTAGCTCAAGCTGGACCATTGTGGAGCTAAATTCATGTAGGGATTCATGGACTTAGAGGTAGACCTGAAGTCCAGTGTATATAAAATTCCATTAAGAGTGAAGAAGCCTAGTTTCTCATTCTTGTTCCCTCAGTGGTTAATATAGCTATCATTTAATTATTAAATGTAAACATAATCTGCAACCCATGAGGCCATCTTAGTTGCATCATACTCTATCTCAACACCCTGATATGCAGAAGTTCCTGATTGCCGACCTCTCACCTATATCCTCACCTATATATCTTTTCTTTTTTTATTTATTTATTTTTAGCTGTTCAGTGGCCCAGCTTTGACAAGTCTAGGAAGTATTTTCACTCAGATTAGTCTGATGTTTAAAAGCCTTTCATACAGGTGTGAACATCTGTCTGAGACTGGCCTAGAATGGAAATCTCTCACCTTTTGGAGATTAAGAATACCTTGTTGCTTATTTCATTGTGTTTTTAACTGAACTCATTGTGCGTGTAGTAAAGAATTTGGGTTTTTTCAGGACTCCTTTGCTCAGGGCTACCAGTTTTGGGCATTCTGAACTCCACAGATAAAATGCCTCAGTGTTCCCTCAGGAAAGAGCTTAGCATTGGACCTCTAAGGGAGATTTTACCTAAAGTCTTTAGTGCATATGATGCCTCAGATGAATGTTAGCATGCTTTTTTCTTTTTTTTCTTTTCCTTTTTTTTTTTCTTTTTTCTGGAGAAAAGGAAGTTCCATCTGAAAACCATTCCATCTGAATGGTATTTTGGTCTCTTAGAGTTTACTGGCTCTAGCCAGTCTTTGGAAGATTGGAAACACAAAGAGGCAAATTAGAGTGTTACATATAGGCGTGCCTTTGAAAGCAGAATTTGAGGGCAGACAGAGAGAATAGCTGATTTAGCTGTGCCTCTCTTCTTCATGAATCAAGCAATCCTAGCACGTGCCACGTAGTATAACAATGCGGAATAAATGCCTGTGTGCAGCTTCATGGGGGAGTACAATCGGCCTCTATTTGACATTCATACTACAATCATTCATGCAGTCTGTGGGTACTGTACTGCACAAGCACATAAAATCGGTTCTCTTCCTTTATCTCTTCTTTGTATTTTAGTCTGTTCTTTTTTTTTTTCTTTTCAGTCAAAGGGGCAAAATTATCTGATAACTATGGAGAAATGCAGTGACAGTGTTGGCCACCAATAAATAAACTTCTATATAATTATTACTGCATATGAGTGGACTTTTCAGGTGGAAATTCATGAACTTTTTTCTGGAAAATTGACATTTAACAAAATCCAAACCATATGTATGAGCATATCCATTTCTTTAATGAAGTTGAATGAAAGGAATCAAAATGTTTCATGTTGAATTCTTTTTAATTATTATCCATGGTATAGGATATATTTTATTATTTTAAAATGCTGTTCTTTCTTTATGCTTGAGATTATACTAGAGCATAAAACCACAGGTTCAAAACAAAACTCTTCGGCCATGTCAAAATGCAATGACAGGATCAGAACTGAAATTCTGAATTTTTGTCTCAGTTAGGGATCAAACCCAATCATAACACCTGGCAATTAATAAGCTCTAGCCATTTCAAATAGCTAACAAAAAGTTCTAAATTATTTAATAGTTCATGCCAGTAACATGCCATACGGTCTAGTAGGCAGTTCATCTACCTCTCTGGTACAATCCATCAATTTAGTCTTCCAGACAGCTGGAAAAAGCCTCACACTTGCAGGCTTTGATCCTCATGGGGGATTTTAACCACCCCAGTATCTGCTGGAGGGACAACACAGCAGGGCACATGCAATCCAGGTGGTTCCTGGAGAGCATTGGTGACAACTCCCTGACACAGGTAATCAAGAAGCCAATCAGGAGAGGTGCTCTGCTGGACCTTGTACTTACAAACAGGGAAAGACTGGTTGGGGATGTGAAGGTTGGGGACAGCCGTGGCAGCAGTGACCATGTGATGGTGGAGTTCAGGATCCTTGGAGGTGAGAGCAGGGCAAAGAGCAGGATCACAGCCCTGGACTTCAGGAGAGCAGAGCTCAGAGCAGACCATCCTGGAGGGAAGATGGGTCCACTTCAAGAATCACCTGCTCCAAACTCAGGAAAAGACCATCCTGATGAGCAGAAAATCAAACAAAAGTGGCAAAAGGCCACATAGATGAACAAGGCACTTCTGATAAAAATCAAATGAAAAAAAAGAAGCATATGAGAGGCACAAACACGGTCATATCACCCAGGGCCAATACAGAGATACTCTCCAAGCATTCAGGACTATGTTAGGGAAGCCAAAACCCACTTGGAGCTGAATCTGGCAAGGGATGTGACGGGCAAAAAGAAAGTCTTATACAGGTACATCAGCAGCAAAACAAAGACTGCGGAAAAAGTAGGGCCACTGCTGAATAGGAAGGGGCCTGGGGACAAAGGACACAGAAAAGAGTGACGTACTCAGTGCCTTCTTGGCCTCGGTCTTTACTGGTAAGACTGGCCTTCAGGAATCCCAGACCCCTGAGACCAGTAGGAAAATCTGGAGAAAGGAACTTACCCTTTGCAGAGCAGAATTAGGTTAGGGAACATTTAAACATATTGGTCATACACAAGTCTATGGGACCTGA
Source organism: Dromaius novaehollandiae (assembly GCF_036370855.1). Classification (NCBI taxonomy): domain Eukaryota; kingdom Metazoa; phylum Chordata; class Aves; order Casuariiformes; family Dromaiidae; genus Dromaius; species Dromaius novaehollandiae. Next base: position 162,888,306 of record NC_088099.1, read on the forward strand.
TGGGATGCACCCAGGACTGGTGAGAGAGCTGGCTGATGTCATTGCAGATATTCTTGATTATCTTTGAAAAATCATGGCAATTGAGAAAGGTTCCAGAGGACTGGAAAAAAGTCATTGTCACCCCTGTCTTGAAGAAGGGAAAGCTTTAGGCTCCAGGGAACTACAGAAAGCTCAGACTCAGCTTTGTCCCTGGAAAGGTGATGGAGCAATTTCTCCTGAAAATCATTTCCAGTCATATGAAGGACAAGAAGGTGACTGGGAGGGGTCATCATGGATTCATGACTGACCAATCTGATAGCCTTCTATGATGGAATGACTGGCTTGGCAGATGAGGGAAGAGCAGTGCATCCTGTTTATCTCAACTTTAGCAGGATTTTCAACAAACTGATGAACTATGGACTAGACAAATGGACAGTGAGGTGGACTGGAAACTGGATGAACTGCTGCGTTCAAAGCATTGTGATCAGTGGCACAAAATCTAGTTGTAGGCCTGTAGCTAGCGGTGTTCCCCAGGGGTCAACACTGGGTCCAGTCCTGTTCAACTTTTTCATCAGATGACCTGGATGAAGGGACAGAGTGCACCCTCAGCAAGTTTGCTGATGATACAAAACTGGGAGGAGTGGCTGAGACACCAGAGGGCTGTGCTGCCATTCAGAGAGACCTGGACAGGCTGGAGAGATGGGCAGAGAGGAACCTCATGAAGTTCAACAAAGGCAAGTGCAGGGTCCTGCACCTGGGGAGGAATAACCCCCTGCACCAATACAGGTTGGGGGCTGACCTGCTGGAAAGTAGCTCTGTGGAGAAGGACCTGGGGTTGGGTCCTGGTGGACAACAAGTTGAACATGAGTCAGCAACGCAGCCTTGCTGCAAAGAAGGCCAGTGGTATCCTGGGCTGCATTAGGCACAGTGTTGCCAGCAGGTCGAGGGAGGTGATCCTTCCCCTCTTCTCAGCCCTAGTGAGGCCACACCTGGAGTGCTGTGCCTCCAGTGCTGATTTCCCCACTACAAAAGAGACATGGACATAGTGGACTGAGTCCACTGAAGGACCACAAAGATGCTAAAGGTATTGGAGCATCTCTCATATGAAGCGAGACTGAGAGAGCTGGGACTGTTCAGCCTGGAGGAGGCTCTGTGGGATCTTGTTGATGTGTTTAAATATCTGACAGGAGGGAGTAAAGTGGATGGGGTCAGATTATTCTCAGTGGTGCCCAAGAGGCAGTGAGCACAAATGGAAATATAGGAAATTCCCTTTAAGCTAAGAAAACACTTATTTACTGGTTGAATACTGGAACAGGTTACCCAGAGAGGTTGTGGAGTCTCTATCCTTGGAGATATTCAAATTCTCTTAGACAACCTGCTCTAGCTAAGCCTGCTTTGGTCAGAGGGATTGGACTGGATGATCTCCAGAGCTCCCTTCCCACCTCAACGATGCTGTGCTTTTATGAAATAAGAAAAAAACAGCAGGACATTTTTTCCTAGTGATTCAAATTCCAGAGCTTTCTTTTTCTTTTTTCTTTTTCTTATTTTTTTTTCCTCATGTTCCACTTTAAATCCACCCTTGCTAATTATCTGGATCACCTAATATAGCTAAGCTAACTCTAGCTGTGGAATTGTCTCCACCAAGAAACTCTCTTACTTTCTTAGGGTGCTTGAACCCATTCTATAACACCATTCACAGACACATCAGATTTTGGATTTAGCTTGATATGAAGAATTATTCATTAGCTTTCAATCATAACACCTATATTCCAGCTATGGTTTAATTTCTGATTTTCTGTGTAACCTTAAGGAAATCACTTAACCTGTCCTACTCTGTTTATCTTTCTTCTTGCTCTATCTGTGCCATTTCTTGTGAGTAGGAAGGAAAATAATCTGGCAGATGAGTCTGCTGATGTTAAAGAAATGTAACTTCAGAAGTTTTATAGTGTGTACTAACTCCAGGTCAGATGGTATCTCTGCAATGTGTTTTCACATGATTTTAAAAAAAATTATGCTCCCCTCTCAGTATCAATGTGCAGTAATCAGATTATAGCACTAAAATCTATAACTTTTAGTGTAAACTTTTACAAACATGCACATTTACCAATATGCATCCATGCATCATTGCTGAAACGCAGGCAATATATTAATGGACATACCAAAGGGTATTATTCACATTGCACACTCTGTAAATACCTCAGAAAAGTACTAAAAAAAGAAAAAAGGGGAAAAAAAGGGAGGAACTTAAAATGTTTTAGAATTACTTTAATTCTTTAGTTTTAAAGCTGTCACAAAACTATCCTCCTGGAATGTCATGTACCAGCTCATTTATTCAAGATTTACTGTCATCTGCAGTATGTAATTCTTGAGTAAATCCTTTGATCTGAAGCTTTGTTCTCCTGGGATCTAGTAGCTCATGCATTTCTTGCTAGTGAGATGTTTCTCTGATTGACTAGCAAATAGCACTGATCTTTTTATTTCCACTGTTCAACTTTAAGGAAAAACTTGGCAGAGAAAAAGAAAGCAAGAAAGAAAAAGAGAAAACAGGAAAAAAGAAAAAGGCAATGAAAACAAGAAAAAAGCAAATGAATATGAGGAAAAGAAAACAAAAAAGGAAAAGGAAAGAAGAAAGAGGAAAAGGAGGAAAGGCAAGGGAAGAGGCTATGAAAAAACAGCTGAGCCAAATCACAGCCCTAATACTCTTTCTTGCTGTTTCTGCTCCCAGAGCTCCTTGTTAACTGGATTCAGGGGAAACTGGAAAATGTCTGTTTACTTTTATATGATTTTGGTAAATCTTTTTTTTTTCCTTCTGTTATTCTGTGTCTTCTATCACCAATTGCCATAAACACATGCTAACTAATGAACACTTTCTATTTTCAATAACTGTATTACATCTTGCTTTCTTTTTCTTGACAGTTCTAAGGATGATGTCCAAACATAAAATCTACATAATTCTCCTTCAATATTTTTTTATCAGGAAAGTATTTTATTTTACAGAGTCCAAATAAGCAAATAACTAGTCTGTAAGTACATTATAATTACAGATTACAGACTAATTAGAGAATTATTTATGCCTGAAGATTACGTACTAATTATATGTGAAGTTATTATGGAAAAACTGGCAAGTGCTATAGAAGCAATTACTATAAAATTCTAAGTAGATGCCATTTGATTTTATGATTATTTGCACCATATGAAATAACAAGTTGCCAAAAATCAGACCAGGCTGGTTTGTTGTATCTGATAGCTTTGACTTTTTAATAACATTAATTCTCCAAGCATGCCAAGAAACATTGCACAATTGCTTTGCAAAAGCACAGGCATCTGAGCACTTTCCAGTAGTACATTAAGTGCTACAACAAACATCTGCTACATGGAGTTCATTCCCCTCTAATCTTATCCCAAGGGGGGGAGAAAAAAAAAATGTTTGTTCAGTCTCTTCTTTCAATATATTTTTTTTAATTGTTGTTTTAAGGTGCCCTTTGCTTTGTGTGCTTGTCGGAGAAGGCAAGTTGTGCTCTTTCAGCCAGGAGTGGAAGCAGTGATGTTTGTGACAGGCTTGGGATCCTGCTGGAGATTATTTCAGAGCCGGGGGACAGCCAAGCAAAGCCTGGATTCCTGCCCAGGTGATTGGAAGTGTCCTTCTGCCCGAGGAGAGCCAGAGCCAGTGATGGTCTTCAACCTGAAGTTTTGGGTGTCTCTCACAGCAGCCAAGCATTCATCTTTTGAGAACATATCAGAAAATCAAAGTTAATCTTTGATCAACAAAAGCCGTCTTCTTAACTATGCCTCCTTAATTAGAAGAAGATAATTTCAGTAGGATAGTGAATAAATTATTTTTTTCCTTTGAGTGCTGAACTGAAAACAAAGTTCATGTTGGCCAAAAATAAAGTGCATGTGTGCATGCCTGCATGTGTGCATCTGTTTTCCTGCCAAATCATATAACTGAGACACTTGAGTGAAGGAAAATATTTTGTACAGCTTCATATGAAGTAGTTTGTAGCTGGGCATTTGTAGTAACATAAAGAGAAGAAAAAGTTGACTCTATAATGTGCAAGAGATGGTGCGTAATCTTTTTAAAGTACTTTCTGAAAAAGTGAGAAACCCTGTTCTCTACTCTTTTTTTCTGGAACAGAAGTCAACCTCTTGATCTCAAGTGACTGTGATGCTATTGCATAAGTTTCTGGCTCAATTAGCATTTTAATATTTTATAGCAAGTGGGACAGCATCATTAGGAGAGACTGAGGGATATTCAGACACTTCAGAATGCTTTATGAGGACGTGAGAAAGCTAATTTCAAACACTTTTGCTGATTCAGAGAGACTGTGCATGAGGACTTGGATTGTCCCTTCTGCAATAGACCCAAAACCCATAAACTGTAGATGTTTAATGAAGGTCCTTCTCAATCTCCCTTGTATGAGCTGTTCTCCTTTGTAGATCTATTTTATTGTTCATTTTGCAGGATACGTTCATGGATAAGATGCTGCCCTGAGGGACAAACTGACGATCTCAGACTCTGCTTCAATTAATATTTTATGCAAAGAAGAACAGCTTCGAGAGGAGACATTGTACTGAAAAAATGTGCTCAGGTCTATATTTAAGAGTGAGCACTTAGGTTATAACTACTTTAAAGTGTCCCAATTTTTTCCTTAATTCAAAGGAGACAGTGGGAACACTGCTGCCTCACTGAACCATTGTAAAGGGCAGCTTTCACTTGATTATTTTTTTTAATCATATTTAATATCATTAAAACATTTTAATATGATATTCATTTTATAGGTGCCCTGATTACTCTCTTTTGTATTACTTAGTATTCATTTATGAAGATTGTCACTGAATCAAATGGTCAAGTTTTCCAAAAGTGTCCACTGATTTTCCTTGTTTCTGTACTTCGATGTTCATTATTAAACAATTTAAAGGAGCTTTAATCTTCTGGAGTGACAACTGCAGCTCCTGCTGGAGTCAGTGGGAATGGAAGATGATGACAGCTCTGAAAATGGTGAGGTGACCCACAGTGGTGAGCGGACTTAAAAGTGTTAACCATATGGCCCAGATCTTTAGCCAGTGTAAGCTGGCAGGTTTTTGATCATTTCAATGAAGCTGTTCCAGTGTAGACCAGTTGAGGGTCTAACGCATGGAGTATTTTTACCTAAGTGATGCCCTTGAACAACTTTTGCCCTTTTGAATATGTTCCTTCTTCTTCTCCTTTCAAGGTTTAAATGTCTGAAGAAAAGAATAACACATTAATAGCAGCAAAGCTATTTTATGAAACCACAGTGGTTTTTCTTGACATTGTTATTACCGGAAAATTGCTTATAACAGAAGGCCATGTTTATAGAGGTAGAGGTGCTTAATATTATTTCCACAAGCAATTTATAAGGTTCAGAGGAATCCTCACAGGAACTAGTTATTCTGATTATGTTTGATGTATGTAGTACCCTTTCCTTTTCCAGTATTTTACCCTTGTCACTGTGACCCAGAAGTGGTGTTCAGCACTGTTAAAAAAACAAAACAGTATATTTACCTTATTTGAGTTGTATATGTGAGTTCCCCCACGTACTGGTACAGAGGAAACCACATGGGCTGCAGTCCTGATGCTTTGACAGAGGGGAATTATGAGGCCCATTTTCTCCATCTCTAGTGGTCGTTAATGTTTTATGAAGGGAAAAAGAACATTTTGACATTTAATAAGGACAGTTTCTAATTAAGGGCTGGATTCAACAAGGCACTTAAGTTCTAATGGGACTTACACATATGCCTGACTGGAAACCTATCCTGCCCTGTCCCTGATTTCTAGGCTAACCACTAAGCTACCGAATCATGCTCTTTCCTATTCTCTCTTCTTCTGACCCCACATGCTTCTCGCACAGCAGCTTGCCTTAGCAGACACACTCAGCAGATACTGCTACCCAGCCTACGTCACAGCCTATGTTATAGACAGCCTGCGCTGCAGCTACCCAACATAATTAGGAATATAGTATAGAAAATGAGAGGTACTGCACAAAGCTGTCAGGCCGAATTGCTCACTGCAAGCAGGTCTTCTGCTTATTGAGGAAATACATTAACGTCTCGGTTGTAGGCTCTGCCTCACTCAGAGTGTAAATACACATATGGGCCTTTTGCGGAGAATGCTTAAATCAGAGAAGGGGAGTTGTGTTACAGAGCATATTGAACTACAAATGGAAATGAAACATCTAAAATGATAACACTGAATAGATCATTCCAACATGACTGGAATAAATAAGATGGAGGAACTTGCTAAATAAAGCAGGTTGTCTGTTAATAAGTGATCCTGCCTAGCTGCGTAGCTTTCCCTGGTAGGAATAATGCTGAACACACATTTCTAGTGTTCAGCCAAGAAGATAAATAATGTGTTAGGATGTTTTTAGGTATCTAAGTTACAAGTGTGAAATATGGCATATTGCAATTGCATAGAAGGAGAATCAAATTTTATTGTCTTTGGATGCTGGAAGAGTGTACTGCCCTGCTTACTCTTTAGGGTGCTTTATTCTAGCATTTTTCCATGTGCTACCCTGCCTGAATAAAAAATAAATTGAAGTGAGTCCTGTTACTGATGAGGGTTCCCTAGGTCCATGGAAATAGGAAAGATGGAGCCTGGGAGGAAGAGTCAAGACAGACTATGACATAAAGTTGAATAATGGCACTGCTGCTTGCCAAGTGTTTTAGGGAGAGCAGTGAAACTTTCTCAGTCCTTTGGAAGTTTGGTTACTGATGTATATCTGAAGGTTTTGTGCCACAGATCAGAGACTGGATTTTTGTTACGAGTATGTAAGTGCTAAAAAGGTTCGTGCTTTCAGACCTAGTAATTTGGCATTTTCCATCTGCAGTGTTTAATTTATAGGAGAAATTGTCTATGAGATCTAGGCATCACCTTTCCTTGGAGTAATCTGATTCCTTCAGAAAGCTTAAGTTTAAGCTTGTGCCTAAGTCTCACTGGCACACACGCTTGATACTTTTTTCTGTAGTGTGCACTGTAATCCATGCAAAAATAGTTCCAGATTCAGAGCCTTGTGACAGGCTTTATTAGTCACAGGATTAAGCCTTTATGATATTCGATAAATTATTCTTGTAAATAAAGATTCTTTCTCTCTTAAGATAGTATTTTCCTTTAAAAAGCACCTATTTCTTTCTATAATGATTAATATGTCCCAAGGAAGCATTTTTCTTTGATTGTTTCTTGTTTCAATGCATCATTTGATTTACATATTCCAGAAAACTTTAATTATACCTCATTTACTTCTGAATGACATTCTTAAACTCAGAAGTTGCATCTCAATCACATCACATGAAGTCAGATTTAAACATTTTATACACACACACACACACACACACACACACACACACACACACACACACACAGAGGTATATATGTTTTTAATCTTTGGGCTGTTGTGTATTCATTACACAATTAAAATATTCTTCCTTAATTCCAGTTCTAATTCCTGTTATAGTTATTCATTTATTTATTTATTTTCCTGCCTTTTCAGAAATATTAATGGAATCCAAACCTGTTTGTTGTTCGGGTCATTTGCATGGACAAATGAGTTCTTCTCTCCCTTATAGTAGTTCTAAATACAGTCCAATAAAAATGATCTCTGTATGCTGTAAAGTCTTGAATTGTGCTAAAGAAAAAGCAAACGTGAAGGAGACATTTCAGAAAGAATATTTTCCAACCCTGAAATGTTATAATCATCTCAGATAACATTGTTTTCAGGCCATGTGAATGGCAAAAAGTGATTTACAATGTAATGCTCATCAGTAAGTAAGCTCTCTATTTACTTTGTGAGGAAAAAAAAAAAAAAGTTCCATAGCCTTATATTTTAATGATGAACAAAAGTAACTGATTCATTTTTATATAGCAGAAGCTCACAGAAGGAAAAAGAAAGTCATCTGCTGTGTATAATAGCACAATTAGGCCAGACCTGATGTAGACTCTACTTAATTAGGATGCACTGTCCCAAATTACTATGAGCATCTAATATCAGAGATGTATCACATTTACCAAAATGTGAGGCCATAAACTTTAAAGGTAGCTAATAAATTTGGGAAGAGGGGAAAGAAGACAAAAACACACAGAAAAGGCCATGTGTTAAGGAAAAACCAAGCACGTATTTTCTAAAAATCATTTCCTTTAAGGAAATGGATGCCTTCTGGATCCTCAAAATGTAAAGCTAATGAGGAAACCCTGAGAACAGACATTTCTTTTCCCCTGTTCCAGCTGGATGATGGCCTGTAAGCTCCTTTCAGTTATTTAGAGGTATGATTCCCACTAAGAACTGTGATTTAATATTTGGAACATTTATGCTGTACTATTTTATATCAATTTTATGGTCCTGACTACTTCATCTCAAGCACTACACAAAGTCTCATTTTGGTTCAAGTTCTAGATGCCAATGTCATAGTTTTAACTTTTCATGTTGTGACATAGCATAAAGCCTTTATTCTTTTGACTCCTAGCAACATGTTTCAATAATTTCCCACAGTGTAAATTATTAGATCCTCACAGTACCATCCACGTCTTCTGGTGGAGCACAATGTCGTCAGCAAATTTTCCACCGATTCTGGTCATTAGCATTTTTGTTGTGTTGTTCCTTTCAGATGAGTCTGTTTTGGAGAATAAGCCACCCAAAGATCACTGCTAGCAAAAAGATAGCTTTTCTATTAGGTGAAGTGACAGAGTCCTAAAGATTTAGGTTCTGTCGTCCGCTGTTTAGGGAAATAAAATCTCCCTTTGTAGGAAGAAGCTTACTGCCTATGGCACATTAACTTAGTACTGTGCTGTGCCCTAAGGACTGTTTTGCACTTCATATGCATATGACAATGGCAAGATTTAGGCCTGTCCTTTTAAAATCTTAAAGTGGTAAATTAATACAAAATTGTTTTTCTTCCATGCAGCATAAAATGTGAAATACCTGAGTATTTCTGCTTAGGAAAAAAAAATTCATTTCATAAATGTACACTCAATGTTATAAATTACTCTGTTTGGCTTTAAGATGTTTATGCCTACATGAAGCTCTTCAAATATAATTAAAAGACTTTCAGGTCACTCAGTGAGCTTTTCTAACTCTTGCAGCTCCAGGGTGCTCATCATATGCAAAGATTTTGTTATGAGGAAAAGAATTCAGCACTTAATGTCTTTTGTTTTTTTACTGTTAGCACCTAAACAAAATAAAAGGGTATTTTTTTGTGCCAGTGGCTTTAATGCCAGCAAAGTGATTTACACAATGAGCATAAACACACAATATGGAGATTTTCCTCAACTTTTAATAGCTGTTTTAGGAGGAAAAATAATAATAAAAAGGGAGAGATCTGTCAAGGGTTGGTACAGGGAATTATCCTCAGCTGAATAAAGACTCTTGATTTCACCCCAAAGCTAATAAGAGCTTGAGGAGAATATTTTCCAGGCTAATAAGAGCTTGAGGAGAATATTTTCCAGGCTAAGAAGTTTTTTTACACTGCAAAACACAACAGCAGCCACAGGCAGGTGGGGAACTTCTGCACTGCCCAAACATCTGTTAAGGACCTGCTAAGGATCCAGCAGGTTTGTATCACAAGGTGGTACAGAAAGGTCATACTCTGTGTCTTAGCTTTGATTGCCAGTAGAGGCAATGAAAGGCGAGGGGAAAGTGGACTATGATGGGAGATGTAGGACTATTATAAAAAAGAGAACACACACACACACACACACACACACACACACACACATCCATAAAAAATGACAAGAATTTTCCTCGAAAAACACTTTTTCCTTCATTGCTATATTGTTTGAGAAGATCACAGACTCACAGACTCATCCGAGTAGTGCCTTTATTGGGGCAGGAAGGGTCATACATAGGGAGAAGGCAGATTTCCTTGGGACAGGTTGTTTTCGAAGGCAGTCATGAAGCGAGGGACTGGAGAGATTAATGACGATTTCTCTCATGCACTAAGCTTCTTGTGACGCTTCTCAGGCCCAGAGTCACCTAGGCCAGGGACAGACAAACAGGGCACCCTGGTGTCTCTTTTATTCTAATTTATCAGTCTCCCCACATGTTTACATATATTGGAATACAAACCATTGTGAAACAACAGCATTTTAAGGTAATTCAACTCTTCGAACACAAACTTGAGAGTAGCTGTCTCTTTGAGTCAGATTTTTACCTTTTCCTAGTTGGAGTCAGGATCTGTCTTGCTAAACTCATTTTTTTTTCAGCTGAAAAAGAAAGAAAAAAAATAGAGTTGTTCTGTCTGGTATCTGTTCCATCTTTCAAAATGTCTGTGGTCTCCCCTCTCCCCTTCAAAAACTGCTGATAAACTTTAACTCTTCCATTTCTCCTGGACAACTCCTGAATATTTCTTTTCCCTGAACAGTGCCTATCTACTCTCAGTTCACATACATTTGGGATGCTCTCACCAACTGTGGCCTTTGGGTAGGAGTTATATGATTAAATGCAGAAGTGCACAGTATAGGTATTTCCATCAGAACAAGTCACAATAATTGCCTTTAGAGTGAAAAGAGTGCTTGTTGGTAGAGTCAAATAAACTGAGGACCTGCCTAAAAGTAGATCCATTCTATCCAAGGGATCTCATCCTAAGTTGCAAATATCATATTGATTAAACCTCCAGATCTCACTCCAAAATAATGGGAGTTGGGATGGCAGACAAAGACACGTACAAAGGAAAGTAATAGGGAGAAATTTGGGTTCTTACAGCAGCATCTAGTGCCATTTTTCTTTTCCAGAGATATCTCATGTGGCCATCAGCTGCTGCTCCAGAGGAACGTGGATCCGCTCTAAATCTAGTGTTGCATTTGCCAGGACGATGATGAGGTCTTGCATTTTCTATGTTATCTCAGATAGCACTAGATTCCAATGCATAGGTAAATTCCCTTAATATAGGGAAGATGAATTTGACTTCTCTTGCCAAGAAACATGTCCACACGTCCACAGGTTGTTTATACCATGCATGTATGTAAAATAATGTTTGTGGAAGAGAGGAGAACACTTCTTCCAGGAATTTCCAAATAATACCAACCCTCCTTTCCCAAAATACTATGGTACTATGGTCACTTCTTGTTTTGTTTTGCTTTTTTTTTTTAACTCATAAAATAAGAGAATAATATCTCTACTACAAGCACAGATACTCTAACAGCTCTTTGTGACAGTAGAAAGAATCTTATTTGCCCTAAAGGAACAGATTTCAAGGAGAAAAAGAAATAAAATGAAACAAAACAAAACAAAAAAATGCTTGTTTATAACCATTCAAAAAATAAATGTACCATTTCCTCCTGCTTAATAGGACACATCAGAAAAACCAAACATTAAGAGCCGAGCCCACTATGATAGCTGCTGGTGCTGTAAAACTCAGTTCCTTGAATGATGGAAGCCTGTAGTTAAATCCAAGGACGGAAAACTGAGCTTGAGAAAGATTTTCATTTGCTGTAGAAGAAGAGGGTAAAGAGGCAGAGAGGCTACATATTGACTTAGCTCTAAACAGTACGGAAGGGGAGGAGGAAGGAAAAAGAAAACAAACAAAACAAGGAAACACAAACAAACAAGGAAAAACAAAACAAAAAAAAAAAAAAAGAAAAGAAATAGCCAGACAGGTCACACATCTCTGGGATTGTCAGCTGCAAGTTGAACCATCACAGTCCCTTAAGAGCACTGGAGGTGACCATGTCAATGTAATTCACCAGCCGAGAAGATTGTTTGAAGGACGTTCTATGAAGGATCCAGAAAAGGGCTTTACTCCAGGTTATTTCCCAGAATGAACAATTATTCAGAGTGAAAAATGTAACTACTCCCAACAAAATAAAATAGCATCACTGTTTTTACATGCGCTATTATTTCAAAATCCTTAGTTATAACACTTAGAAATTGCAGTGTGTGGCTGCATCTACATGTGTACTTTATGACTTTGAAAACACACAAATATTAACTCAAAAAACCACTGAGCTGTAAGCAATCATTAGCATCCCTCCTTTACCATGGGAAATGAGAAATAGAGGGGAGATGGATTTTCCCTGAAGTTACGCAGGGAAGTCTGGAGTGAAGGCAGGAATGAGTGAGCACAAAGGTTGGAACATGGAGCTGGAATTAAAATGCAGGCGCTCGTAAGGATTTCAGTGTCCTTGACCCATCATTTTGGAGCTCCCTCTCAAATGCAAAGTCAGGCAGGAGTGATTTACTCAGACTAGCTCACTCTAGATTTCTGACACATAAAATAAGCATGAGAATTCCCACCCTGGCTGTCTGAACAGTCTGGTTCCTTGCTAAATTAGGAATTTCCTTAGCAAAACTAGAGATGTCGAGCTGACTGATAATTGCTTATGGAAGACAGAAATACTCATCTTTCCACCACAGGGACCTCTCAGAGAAGTTCTACAATCTTTATTATTTATTAGTTATTACAAGTTGTCACCCTGGTGTCTTTTTGACTGCTATGGACAAGACTTGTGAGTATACAGCCTCCCTGGTGTTTGACAGCGACCGGAGTTCAGGTAGGGAGGATTTTTCTCTTTCCACCTCCCTGCTTTGAAGTTAGCTGACGGAATACTTTTTTTGGTGGGAAGGGGACAGGTGGGTTGCAATTTCTATGGCCTAAAAATAACAGCTTTTAAATTGACACTGAGGAGGTGGAAAGATACGACAATAGAGCACAAGCGAATACTCAGTAAGAAACTCAAAACTGAAATGGAGAGATATGACCTGACATACAGAATCAGCACAACTGGCACATGATTTATTGATTATGGCTTGTCACATGAGAGGGCCTCAGCTAGCTGAAAAGCACAAAGCAACATAGTATTTTTCTTTGGCATTTTGAAATTGCATACACTTTACCTTTACAATGATTACTCTCTCCACACAAAAGAATATGTGGCTTTGCTTTTGCAGGCAGGCAAGGTGCAAACTGTGATTTTTGCTGGCAGCCAAAAAAGCTGTGGATTACGCTATTGATTCACACAGATAACTTGGAGGGCAAGCAAAATACTTGATGGATTGCAGATGTGTGCCAAATCTGCATGTGTTCATGAATGTGTAACGAGAATACAAAAAGCACCATCAACAATAAAAACATCTTTGTATCTCCTTTGAATGCATCAGAGAGGGTTTTTTTGCACAGGCTTCTCAGCTGCTCTTTTATAAGCCTGCCTTCTTTCGTGATTTAGACAGTCATATGCAGAATCTGTATTCCTTATGCTGAAAACTGACTTCAAGGTGATAAAACTCTAGCAGAATAACCCGAAAGAAAATGTTCACTGAGTGAGTGATCCAGTTCCCCCCCTTTGAAGTCAAAGGAAATTTGACTTCAAGAATCTTTGATCTGACATCAATAAACTGCAGGGAACTCAGCAGAAGACCACCAAGACGGCCAGGGCTGGAGCACTCACCGCTGAGGGATCAGGCTTGTTCAGCCTGGAGAAGGGATGACTTCAGGGGGACCAGTCCCAGACTGGGGAGCAGTCATCCCCATACCTGCGGGGAGATCATCAAGAAGACCAAGCCGAGCTCTTCACAGAGGTGCCTGGTGGGAGGGCAAGAGACAACGAGCATAAATTGATAAAAGGAGAGGCTCAGACTGGAGATAAAGAGAAACTTTTTCCTCATGAGGAAAGTTAGGCAGTGGAGCAGGTTGCCCAGAGACGCTGTGCTAACTCCAACGTTGGAAGTTTTCAAGACTGGACAAGATAAAGCCCAGAGCAATCTGATCTGACCCTGTAGCTGATACCACAGGAATGCTCCTCTTTGAGCAGGAGTTTGGGCTAGAGACCTCCTGAGATCCCTTTCAACCTGAATTATACTATGATTTTCATACCAAAGTGCTTCAAGAGTTCATGTCAGCTCAAGGATGGATTAGTGTTACACATGGCTACCAGAAGGTTAGATATAAAAAAGTGACATTAAAACAAAATACTTTTGGTTTGTTTGTTTGTAAGACATCTATATCAAATTTCAGCATTGGAATGTTTTACTAATAGGTTTCTATAACTGAAATCTTACGATTTTTAGGAGGTAAGCTGATGGTCCTGACTGAAAATCCATTTTTTTACAGAACAGGTAAAAATGGTAGAGGCTAGTACTTGGACGTTTACATCCCAGTGGGCTTTGAAGAAGACTAATCTCTTTCACTTATGGTAATAAAATTTTCACATATCCTAGAATAACTGTAATCCTAGAAACTATTTGAAACTGAGTTTTATACATCACGTTTAAGGAAATCGAAGCCTTCAGAGCTACTTTTTTTTTTTTCTTGAGAAGAAAAACAATGATTTCCCATTTTTGAATAGTATTTTTAAAATCATGTCAATGTTAGAATTTCTTGGGGCTGTACAGGAGTGTGCCTAACACAAACCCCAGGGCACTGCAGCCTTGCAAGAGTCTATAACCTGAATGCAATAAGTATCTCTGACTGAACCTGTAGCGTAGTATGAGCCTCCACGTAAGCTGCTGAGGCTGCCAGACTACTGACACCCAACTTGTGTGTTTACAGCAGGAATGAGTATCTCAGTATTTCACACTGCAGTGCATTGTAGACTGACCAAATAGGTCAGGTTGGATCCTAAACATACCTTTTAAATTTTTGGGGCTGCCCCCTTTGCCTGCACAATGCTGTTAAGTGAACAGCAGCCGAAATGTTAAATATTCAAAGCAATAGACTTTGTTTACTTTCCTAGGGCCTCAAATGCCATTGTAATGTGATCTAATTAAGACCACAAATAAAATCAACAAGAAATTGTTTCACAGACTGCTTACCATCTAAAGTATTTTTAGTATTTTTTTTTAATTTCATTGCCATTTCTATTTATATATCCTTAGATGATTTTTTTTCCTCTTCACAACCATTTGAATGATATAGATCTGGTTTGTTAGTTAAAACCGCAGTATCTCCTACTATTAGCCTGGAGGCCTGCTGCTCATGAGTGATTCAGTGGCCAGATCATATTCAGTAGAATCCTAACTCATATTGTTGACAAATTCTAAATTACAGGGTTTTTTTCCTGAAATTTAGTTCCTACTTTTCTAGCCAGACTTGCAGCCATCTACTTGCTTGACTACTTAGGAATAGATCCTAAGTCTTGATACAGGAAAGAAAAGCTGAGGATAAAACGTTAAAAAGTAATAACATTTCCTCAGCATTTTCTCAGGAAAGCAAAATGGAGAACAGCAAGAGGAATGGACTCGGCACTGATTGATCAGTTTTGCTGTGTAATTTATCAGTGGATCAGGGAGAGCCATTAATTATTGTGTCACTAACATTTTGATTCATTAACTGACAGGTCATCTAGCCAAGCAGGAAGCTACACCGGGCTAAGAAATTATACGACACAGTAGAATTCATCTTTGCTATGAATGAGCAGCCAGTGTTATTATCCTGTTTCCACTTCTTCCTGTATTGTTTCCCATCTGCTAACCTGTATATGGAGGAGATTCTCCTCCTTTCCCATCATTTGTCAGTTTAAGAGTAAGGACGGGGTCCAATGGAGCCTTCCAAGTCACGCAGTTTCTGTAGGTGAGTTTATAGATTCTCATTTTCTATTTGTTTCCTATGCAATTTCAGGAGAGGCCAAGGATTATTTGGTTTTTAGGGTCGATGCACCTGGCATAGCACAGCTTAGACTGCCTGTCTATACTATTCAGCTGTAATTTTTGCAATGAACGACTGAACCCTAAGTAGGGTCCTTATACTAGTAGAAATGTTCTGCAGTGGAAATAATATAAGCATTGTTACAGATTCTGGGCTGACTGAGCATCACAGGGTATGGTTTGGAAGTAACATAAAAAATGAGAAGTTGCCACGATTCAGGGCTGACAGGCAGTCAACCAGTCCCTCCTAAAAGCTAACAAAAGCAGAGGGCTGGCTTACTTAAAGATATAGCATAAAGGCAGCAGACCCCTTCTAACCTTCTCTTATACTTTTTTATGCCTTTCAGAGCTTTAAGAAAACAAATATTTTTAATTAAAAACATGCAAAGGAGAAAAATAATTGGAATTTTGTCGATTTGGGTACTCCTATGTGGCTATAGGCAGGAGAGAAGCGTGGCTTCAGAACCTCAATGTGAAACAAAACCTTGAAATATCTCCAGAACCTCCACCAATTATAAAAACAATGAACAGAGAGAAAAAGTTCAGGATAGGAAAAAAAGGGGCTGTGGGCTGGGCAAAACAGTGCAAGGGTCCACTCATTGCATTGTCAGTGCCTGGGTGGTTATCACTCTGATGCTCTAAAAATACCACATATGATCTCCCTGTGCATCTGCTCTGTGACTATCATCTCCCCTCAAAGTACTCTTTGACTCAACAATCCAAATGAAATCAGATTTTTTAAAAGGGGGATAGAATTCATAGATTTTAGCTCCTAGAAATTTTATGAAAATGGTGTTTGGAATCTGCCATTAAGGAGAGGCTGAGAGCTCAACTTGCATTAGGCAACAAGCAGGACAGACCTTTTGAATGACTTAAAGAACCAGTCAGACTTCTTTATAAATGCCAATAAATGCAACCACAGAACACAAAAGCATGAGAAACCAGGGCTCATTTGCTCCAGAGTTCATATGAAGGGATGTACAACATGCAAAAGAGAGGAAGAGGCTGAAACAAATATGTTGATTCTTCCTGGCTGCAGAGAAGGAAGTCAGAAAAGACGTCTGTCTTCCATACAGCCTAGAGGCCACACCATGTGTTTTTATAATAAATTTGTTACTGAAGGTTATGTCCAGTGCTCTACTGGATGATGTTCATTCTGCAGAGAAAAAAAGAGTAACTTAAAATAGAGCCATTACATCTAGTTAACAGGAAGGGAACTGAGTCACACAGAGGTTGTCCAAAATTGAAAAGCAAATCTGTATAGCACTAGCAGCTTGTCCCCAGCTAACCACCTCCTTGATTTTAAAAAGAGTTATCCCAGCTGTTTATCTGTTTCACCTGAGGATGTATGGTTTCTCTTACTGTTCGCAGTCTGGATAAACATACAAGTTCATTAAACCTGTACGCTTATTCAGATTAAGCTTTCAGAATTCATTACATTTCTGTCACAATCACTAAATTCACTATAAAATTTGATTAAAATGGTTTAGAAAGATATGCCTACATAATTGCAGAAGGCTGAAGAGTTAGGAAGACACACTTGTCTACATTACCTAGCAATTCAATCATTCCTCCCCCCACACAGTAGTATCTTAGACATAACTATTCCATGTTCTGGCTTTAAAAAGGGAACATTTCTAGAAGTGTGGCTTTTATGGCCTTCCACTCCAAAGCAATGCATAACCCACTGAAAAAATTGGTTTTTCAGAAAAAGCTACAACAAGGCAAAAAATAAAACTGTAGCACAGTTTTCTTTTATTAGTCTGGAGCTGTAAACACCAGCCGGTATATAGTATGCTAGCTGAACCATAGATTTCAATTGCTCCTGCAGTTCAGTGTTTCATTCAAAGGTTTTCTCTCAGCAGTGGGACTAACCTTCTCTGTAACATCATCTTGCTCTTTTTTTTTAGCTTCCTTCTAACTGTTAATCATGGCTGTTTTGGCTAATCCGAGGGAAAAAAAAATCGGTCTACTAAAAGCATTTCCTTATTCTGCTTTGGCTTTTACTCTGCAATTTGCTGTAAGCCTGACCTTGCTTGAATGCTGGCAACGTAACTCCTCTTGGTCTTGGTGAGACTCCCATACATAGAGCTGAGTTCTCTGCTTGGTGTTACAGGCAGAATATTGGGGGGCAAGGGGTATGGAGACAAATGCTTTCTGATTCCTTAATTTCAGATACAACAGTTCTCTGAAAAGGGTCATGTTTTCAGAAAGATCTGAGAACTCACCTCAATCTCTTTGGTGTCCCAGCTGGCACAGCCACACACAGAGGCATGCAATCATTTCTAGAAACCTAAGCATCTTTTGCCTGAGTTTTTCCCTCCCTGCCAGCTGTCTCCTCCTGCTTCACTAGGTGCTGAAGTTGCACTGTAATGCACAGTAGCACAGTGTTTTCTTAACAAAAGCAATTTTTGCCTGTGTAATTCTGGATCAGTTAGCATATTTGACTTGAAATTGCAGCAAGGTTAATCCGCAGATTCATTTCGCATCACAAATCTCTCCTGAGACTCTGATTAGAGCGGTGTGTGATTTAGGGTCTGCCACTTGCAGTAATCTTAAGTCTCGTGTGTTTTTAAAAGGCAATGAACAGGTCTTAAAAAGCTGTCCAGCAAGTACTTTCTCATTTTTTCCTTATTCTCACCTGGTGCAAATTGAGATAGTGTCATTGGTTAGAAGGATTAAATTTGTGCTGACTGAGAATCTAGTCATTACAATTTGCTCTTTGTTCTCTATTGTATCAAAGTTTCCCCATGTGCGCAATTTGCAGACTAATCTCTAGTTATGGTATTTTCTGACCTTCACTGGGTCATTCTGTCTCCATAGCACTGTTCTGGAACATTAAACATGCTTACTCTTTCACAAAGTTGATAGTAGGTATATGCATGTATAAATAAATACATACATATATATATATACACACATATATATGTATACATATATGCGTGTGCATATATTTAAGCAACCTTATTGCAAGATAGTCTAAAAATCTAACTTATAATGAGGAAAAAATTCTTTATGAAATTAATTTCCTAAAACTACAATGCAAAGTCATTAAATTATAACAAATGTACTTTACACTGGAAAGGTATGAATCATTTAAATGAGATACCAATTGAATCTGTGAGAAACTGGAACCATCACTGGTTAATAGGCTTTATTTCATTGCATTGAGCTGAGCTTGAGTTAATTTGCAGTCCATTCACTGAAAACTATCATTGCTTGGCTGTGATTGAAACATTTTTATCACAAGACATAATGCATTTGAATTGTAGGCTTAAGAGAAATAATGTTGAGGAGAAATTTTGAGATATATACTAGAATACATTTCAGCAAAAAGAGGGTTCAAACAGGAGCTTTACTGCATCAATGTTAATAACTCCTCATAAACCAGAGGATCTCCATTTGGGATTCAAGTTTTGTTGCGCTAGATGCTGTACACACATATTTCCAAAAGATGGTCAGTACACTAGAAAGTTTACAAGCCTGATTTATGATGAAAAGCAACAGTTGGATCAAACAAACAAATCTAATGAGTGCAATCTGTTTCATTTATCAAAAAAAAAAAAAAAAAAAGATAACTGAGAAACAACTTGAGTATGGTTCATAAATACCTCCAGTGGGAGAAAACAGAAGTTATTTAAGTGGTCCTCCATGTCATAGTGAAAGGCGTAACAAGAAGCAGTTGTTGGAAGTGAAATCCAAACAAATGTAAATGGGAAATCAGTCAGAGCAATCATAGTGAAGGTGACTAGCCCAAGAAACACACTGTCAAGAGAAATGGTAGATTCTCCATCTTTTCAAGTCTTTCAGTTACATCTGAGAGACACTAAGAGGATAAAGTTTGATCATAGACCACCTAGATCATTGCTACACAGTCTTTTGCAGACAGATGTGAGCTTGCTTTGTGCTCCAAGGCAGTTGGAAGCTATGCAACTGTATCAACAACTTTTTGCCCATTTAATAAAACAAACCTCTGAGATTGTCGCTCATATGAGCTTGCATCTGTTTGCAAAAGACCATGTAAAGTCCCTGACACAAGCAAGAAAACATGAGATTTTACAGCATGCTTTAAATAAGAGGCCAGACGAGGTGGTAGCTGAAACAAAAAAATCTACAAGGTGGCAGTCGGATCAGGGGCAGTAACGAGTATCCCAGCTATCTATTTGCAAACAGTGTGAGATAAAACTGAAAAGCTGTGTTTAACGTAAGTCAGTCCTTGAGATCAGCCACGCTTTCTGTGTTTTCAAGACAAATCATGTAAAGAAAATCTACGAGTCCATGGGCTAGTTCAAAACTCAATCTCTGATAAGTTTTAGGTTTACCCCAGAGCCACACGTCTGAGCATTTTGCATGATTTCAAGAACAAAGCTTCACACAGCCCTGTCTTTTCCCTCCTACTTTGACAGTCATGTAGTGTGACTGGCATAAGTCTTAGTATATAGTGCAAGATGTCCACCAAAAGACCAGTAGTCCCTGCTCACTTCCACAAATTTTCTCACCCCATCCTTAAAAACCTGGTTATCCTGTTGTGTTGCTTGGAGAGATACCCTATCAACATCACGGACATAACAATAATTTCTGAAAGAATGTGAGGGCATTTTGGCAATAAGGCTGCCATTCTGTAGGATATCCTGACCAATTCATACAGACCATCTAGTTTGCTTTTGTTTTCATAGCAGACTTCTCCTTCACCTATTACTTTTGTCCATTGCTTCCTTTGTGTATCTAGGCTGTCTCTTTGAGGTGACTTTCAGTGTCTCTTCCTGACTGATTGTAAATCATCTACACCAGGCATTGGAGGAGACTTTTGAAATAAAGAAAACCCAAACTGAGTTTAACAGGCTGAAGTTCTACACCTGGTGTCATTGATACAGTACTTTCTCTATGCTTTACTCCGTTTTTCCTTTTTTCCCTCCTTTAGTCCTACTAGTCACATACCGGTCACATACCTTCCTAGATGCTTTCATACTCCATTCCACATGCTCAATATCAACATTTTAAACCTTATTTCCTATGTACTTCTTGAACATTATATCTTTTCTAACAAATACCTTTCTCCATTGCTAACTTAAAATGTCACAGGTTTTAGAACTTCAACTTTATTGGTAGGCACTGAAAATCCACATCAGAAATTCTTTTGTATCTGGCCAGGTATACCTCTTACAAATTTTAATTTGGAAATTCCTGAGAAACTAGATTTCTGGAACTAAAAATGGTCATCTTAAAAAGAGAAAAAAATGCAATACTATTTCTCTGGCTGTATTAAACCAGATGTAGTTATAAACAAAAATAATTAAAGCTAAAACATGAAAATCTTTTTTCTGACTTTTGTGAAAAATAGTCAGAAACTTAGATTAAATAGGATTTGTAGTTTTCCCCTACACAGAATTATTTTGTGCAGGCTTTGGAGATCACCAGTGTCCAAAGCTACAAGGGTTACAGCTGCATGATCTTCAAGGTGCAATATTTAGCACAGTACAGAGGAAAGAGTCAGGGCTTTTGAAAAAGGCAGAGATCAGGATAACTTATGAGATGGGAATTTCAGGGGTTATGTCTAAACTGGATTCCCATCTCTTGGTAGTGTGGTTTCATGGCAAGTTTTGTTGCTAGAGGTAAAAGTTTCATCATATACTCTTGAGAGTAGAATTGCAGAAGGGAATTTTTGCTTTTATCATTGTCAGTGACTTCGGTCTGTGTCTACACTAGCAAAATACACCATGCCAGCAACTATCCTCAGTAGGTAGTTTGCCTAAGGCCAACCTGTTTTTATCACATGGACATAGGCCATGGCATGGCAGATGGCCTCAAGGCCAGAGAGTGGTCCCTTGCATGTATGAATTACAAATACAGGCAGCACCTGTAAGTCTAATTCCCTAAAGGGTAGGAAGTCTACAAGCTCCTATAGCAGAGAGGGAGGGTGAAGGATGCTTTTTAAATTAGACTTCCCTTTTGCTACCCTTCACCCCTCTCCATTTCTCCTCCTACAAAAAGTTGCAATAATTATGAAGTTTGATCCAGGAAAAAAAGAACAAATAATAGTAGGGAACCAGGGCAGGATAGCAGATACAGGACAGTATTTCTAATGCAGTGTTTTCTGTGTGGAAAGCAGTTTCATAAATTCCTTAGCATGGATCTGAAATGGCTCTGATCGCTAACATTTAGTTTGCATCCATGATTTAATCTCAATCAATCAAACAGAATAGTACCGAATATGGATTTAGTGCAAGGACTGAAAGGCAATTGTAGTAAAATACAATGATAAACATACCAGCCTGATCCTCCTCTTATTTGCCCTGATTATAAGTCAGGAGCAGCTCCACTCTGATGAATTTAGTCATACCGGAGTCAAACTGGTGTAAACAAAAGTAGACTCCTGCTGTCTAAGCTGAAGCAATTTCAGGCTTGGCACTAAATTCTGATAAACATGCTACGGTGCAGCTGTATACTAAATAGCCGATTTAGAACAAAAACAAGCTGCTAATGCCTACATTTTTCTTCAGACTAATAGGTGGCTGAAATACAGTATTTCTGATATAAATGACAGGGAGTGTCAGGTTTTGAAACATGTTTTCTTCAGTTGCCCATGATAACAATAGGAAATGAAGGAAAAAATAATACCTTAGATTCACAGAAAAGAATATGCTTTTATGCAAAAGAGACATCAGAGCTTCATATGCAGGGAATTAGAGACACCTGCTCTGAGATCCATAAAGGTATTTAGGTACCTAACACCTAAAGCCCAGTCTAGGGTAGAGAGTGAAGGAGGATACAGGAGCAGAGGTGCAATATTGAATGGGATGCTCAGCTTCCCTGCGTGTTTTGGAGTAGGATTTCCACACCCTGGGCTATAACTCAGTTTCACTTAAGGACATATGGTAGAAGCCATAAAAGATGTCTGGTCTGTGCCTTTGGGGCAGAACCACACAATAGCCAAAATACTGATCATCTTCTTAAATGGAGCACATCAAGAGCAAGTTCTGTTTAATCTGAAAAGTAACCAAAATAAGTTATTTCAAAAATAAAGATATTCACTATTCACTCACATATTTCTTGGTCAGACACCAAAAAGTGAAAGGAATTATTAAAAAAAAAAAAAAAAAAAAAAAAAAAAAACCACCTTCTTCCCCACCATGTCTTTGGGGACTGTGTTCTACCTTTTTCTAGTATTGATCTCAAGCCAACAACTTCCAAGGACTTCCTGAACTGCCACAAACTTGACATGGTCTTCTGTGAAAGCATTTTCTTTCTGTTATCTTTGGGTTACAGCAGCGATTACTCTCTGGGAAGGTACGATGTTCTCCCATGTGAGCCGGTTTCACCTAAACTGGAATACAACAGCCAGGACAAGACAAATGCAAACCCTCCTTTGCTGCTACCTTGCCATGGCTGGTCAATCAGAAAGGAGAATAAATTTGCCCTCCAAATAGAGGACTGTAATCACAATGTTGAAATCAGGCTCCTTTTAATTTCATCTCTTTCTGGCAGCTTAGCTCCGATGTCAGTAGCTGAGCGTAGGGAGAACATGTCTTCAGACAGCTCCCACATCTCCCAGTAGCATATAAACTATTGGTTAGTGTATTTTTTGATAGAGAAATCTTTTATCCCTTCTTATTAAGAACCCAGGTCTTCCAATTTCTGATGAATTGGATTCCTCTAACTACGGGGCTGTTATGCAGAAGACAGACAGCACAGCCTGCAGGTTCTGGCCTTTACGAAGATGACCAGGTACCTACAATTGGTGGCTTAACTTCTAGAGAGAATTAGTACCTCCAGAAGGTGTTGATTCAACTTAATTAAGAAACAGTCATTTATCTTCACTGATTGTAGAAAGAGTCTTGGCATTCTGAGGTCTTAACCTCAGTGAAATACTTCACTAATGTACACTGAGTGTATTAATAAGGCTTAATGGCCTTGACTAGCCTCAGATGCCCTCCAGCACACACTCACATCTACCCTCAGCTCATGGGCCCAAGAGCCCCATTTAAGCTCAATTCTGGGTACCACTCTTTGCTTGGACTTGCAAATAAGTTGTAGGTCTACAGCCTTGTCCTGACCCCTGAATGGACTTTGCTGTAGGTAGCTTTCTGGATAGGCCCCTTGTATGTGTGTTGTCTCCAGTCCTGTCTTTGGCCACATTTCCTTTTGCTCCTGACCAGGTTCCCTGGATGGACCCTGGACCTGATCCATAGCTTGCCATGTCTGGTGCTGTTAATGAACCCTGTTGCCAGCACCTGGCTCTGCCCACTGTGTTCAAACCCTGTGGGACACTGTCCCATTGGTGAGGACACCGCCTCTGCTGGGGTCATCCTTGGCTCCGTGTCCCATAGGAGACACTAGCGCTTGCTGACAGATAGGTCTAGATCAACATTAAATTCATTGCTGTACCATGTGCTGAATGTGGCAGGAATGTGTTAGCTATGATCTTCTGAACAAGCCTAGCAAATCGGGACCTTAAAGGGATCTAGGCATTTGAAGTCCAAGATGGACTTAGGTAGGTGCCTGGTTACTCAGCTCCACCTAAAAGGTGGTGACTTTATGACATATAGTAGCAGGGTTTTATTCATCTAAAGAAAACAGCTCCAAAAAATAGCCAGAGCAAACCAGCCTCAATAGTCTTTAGAACAGACTCTAACACCTACATTTTCTCTCTGTTGTGTATAAAGCTCCTTAATTTTATTTCAGATTGTTTTTGATTATGTTTTTGATGATTTTTGGTTGGAATTTTTATATGAAGGGCAAAAGAAATCTAGTACAAGTGACAGAATCTCATCTTATCTCTGTCTCTTTCTCTCTCTCGCTCTCTTTTTTTTTCTCACAGCTGCTAGAGGAATTTGTAATGCAAAAGCCATGGGGTGAAGCAGGCTGATATATTTGGGATTCAGCATTTTGTTTAAAGCCTGCTTCCTGAGCTGCTGCAATGATATGGGTGAATGTTGATTTCTATTAAACACAAATATGTACAGCATGTTCTGTCCCTGGGAAGATGCCACTATGAAGAGATATCGCAGCTGAACTGCCAGAGAATTCAAGTGTGTGGGGAGGGAGGGAGAGGGGGAAGGAAGGAAGGCACAAAAAACAACGTGTCCCCACAGCCACCCACGAGGACACACTCCTAGTGAGATATGAATCAGCAACAGCCAAGGAAGCCCTGACACCTACACAAAATTATGTAAGTATCTGAGATAAGTGGTGTCATTAACACCTTTGGGTATTTCTCAGGCATTTAACTGCGTCATCTAACCTGAGAATAGATACCCTGAGCTTTCCTTTAGTCTATGGATAAAGCCAAGCAGCTGTTGAGGGCAATAACAGCTTTAGAAAGCAGCCTAGGGCAGGTAGGCTTCTAAGTTAGGCATTTCAGCTAAACGCTTTTTAGGCAGGCTGGATGCAAGCCCTAAGCCTACATCTACTGTTTTCACACTTCTTGGACAGCTCTTTACCTCGCAGTCTCATAGATCACCATCACCATGGGAAGGTACAGTACCTTCCTTGGTGCATTATTCTGTTGCAAATAGTAGATGTCACAAGAATAATAAGACTATAAAACACTAAATTGTAAACTCTTCACTCATAAGGTGTTTCCGGGGTTTTACTGACCTTGATAATACAGGGCCTTCTGTAGAGCCTTGGGATGCAACCACAGCATAAGTCAGTAGGTCTGATTTCTGTCATCTGCTCAGCAAAGCCAATGGAGATCAAATTGCCTTCTCTCATGTTGATATCTCTCAAGTCAGATGTTCAAACTGATCTCCCTGGCTTATGAGTATGATCCTTTCTAGATCCTTTCTCCCTGCACTGGGGAAACCTAGAGTGACTTAACTGTCAAGATTGAATGCATTCTGGGGGATCACAGATAGTAAATCACAATTGTAAGTAAATATTTCTGAGAAAGGACTCATGATTTTGATATTCAGCTGCTAATTTTGAAGACACATTAGGAGTAGCTTCAAAGGCTTTTCCCAAACTTCTAAAGATGCTAATGTGGTCAGTTTGAATGGAAGTGAAGCCTCACACAGCAGCAATAATAGATTGTATATGATTTGGGGCTCAGCACCACAGAAGCACAGAAAGTACAATTTTCATTAGTATTTCGATTAGTCACTTAGGACTTGTAATACTTAGCATTCCCCTTGCCAAGGGGCAAATAGACAATGGCTCTACAGCTGTCCACTTGGTGGTTTGAGTTTGCTTCTTTGAATTGCTATTCTGTTTTCTTCTGAACTTGTGCCTGATTGTAGACAGTAGAGACAGGAATAGGGGAGGAAATTCAGACAAAAGTTACTGGATGTTATTATTATTGGAAGACCTGTTCTCAAACCTGGCACTGCCATGTGACTTCACTATGTGACTTGAAGCTACATGAAACTCAGCCACAAGCAGATCTTCAGTAGTCTTGCAGAGAAGTGCCAGTTAAGTGGTTTATCACTTAATCACTTATCACTTAATCAGTACATTGGCATTGAGGTCATAACTGTTCAACACTAACTGAGGATTGCTGCCACTCACCATTAAGAGCAGCCAATTTCTGGAATATCTTTTGTCCATCTGCCAGCTGGCTTTTCAAAGAGATGAGTGAGAGGATCCTTACAGTGAAGGTGAATAACTAAAAGCCCTTATACACCCGGGAGAATTCACTCAAATGTCTAAATGACGAATGCGTGACAACATTCAAAACAGTTGGTAAAGCAGAGATTTGAGCAGACAGGAGGAACAGGAAGATAATACACAGGTAGAAATGTCAAAGAAAGAACCCAGAGAAAGTTCTGCTTCACATGGGTGATTCTATGACATGTTATATCAGTTATGATCTAAGTTTTTAAATAGTGGTCATTCATAAGCAATATATGCTGAAACATTGTATCAGCACAATAACCTGACACTGGTTGATCTTTATACACTTGAATTAATATATCTTAAAGGCAATGATTTCTGATTTCTGATTGTCTATATTCAGACTCTTTGGCAATGTGCAGAAAAAAACATATACAAATCAAGAGTGAGAGGAAATCTTTAAGCACACTAGGGAAGACAGGGTTTATACTGTGTGATCATCTACTCTCAGCAAAACTTTTTTTTTTTTAAGTGTTTGAATCAAAGTAAATAAAAACACTTTTAGTATAATAAAGTTCAACACTGTCACATCCAAGGACTCACAAAGGAATAGCAAGAACAAAGTGTTTCTTTGTTTTTTGTTTTTTTTTTTTAATAAGCCTTCACTTCATCAGCACATGTCTGAGTATTTTAATAGTTGTTTTACTGCAGATTTGACAGAATATCTGGTAAAAGTCAAAAAATTCAGAATCCATTGGCATTGGTATTTAATTGTATTCAATGTCAAAACTGAAAATAATGTTGAGGCAATCAAAACATTCCAAAATGAGAAAAGATTTGTTGAGAACATTAAGCTGAAACTACCCAGAGTTGTACAGACCTTGTGAGCACTCCTCTTCTGATTGCTATTCCAATTACTTGCATATGATTGATCAGACTGTAGTCTTTTTCAGTTTCCTGAAACCAGAGTGCTGTTATCTGTTCAGAAAGCATTTTCTTTTCTTCTGCATCCCTTGTTATCTGAGTGCTCCTGGATCAACATCAAAGTTTGTTTGAGAAGGAAATTTCAGAGCAACTTAGAAGATCGGACACCCATTCTATTTCAGTGTTTATTTATATCAACTTTTCATTGTGGTTCCATAAATCCTCAGTAAATGTCTCCATCCACCCTCTATTTCCTGTGGTTTGCTACAATCTGTTGTGTAAAGCTTCCAAAAGTTGTGGAACAGCCTATTTGAGAAGAACTTGTAAGCAGGAACACATTAATGGGTATCAGGTGCAGCTATGAATTTAATGAATGGTTTGTTGGAAATCACATTAAATAGCAACATCCGTCTGCAGATGAGCTCTGCAATGTCCTTGTTTCAAGCCCAGGCAGATGGAGGATTTGCAATGTACTTACTGTTTTCTGGTTCATACAGCATTACTTGCTCCTAAATACATTCACAATCATGCTTGAAAAGATTTGGAGCTTGGCTGTCCGGCTTTTTATTTTTGTGTCTTCCTCTTTGAAGTAATGATTGGAGAAGGAATGAAACATGGTTCATCATGAGAATTAAACTGGTTTGAGATTTTGTCCTGTTCCAAAAACCAACTTATTTTCTCTTATCTCTCAAACAACTTTAGCTTGAAGAATGGAGGTGGAAGGAAAACTGTCAAGTATTTTTAGAAAATGCCATTACTTTCTGATGTCATTCAAAAAAAAAAAAAAAAAAGAGGTTTCAAATTTAGGAATCAAAAAGGGGAAAGTGCCACGTTGGTTATCAAGACCAGTCATCTGCAACCATAAGCAGTCAAATCATATAACCCTTTCAAATCACAGCTGTAAATACATTTTAAATACTGATATTCCAAAATATCCCAATTCATTTTCATTTTCAGCCATTTGCAATCCCAAATACTTCCTACAATATTGATAGACAGCTGTCTTCAGGGGGAGAAGGAAGTGAAAACTTTTCTAGGAAGAGATTTCTATGGTAAATGAATGGTTATACCAGAGTAGCAAGTACTGCTTTATTCCCTCAGCCATTCCCAAGGAAAGGATTTCATCCTTTGTAAGCTGTGTGAGCTGTTGGTATTTTTACTCTGATCCAAATAAAAGGAATAACAGAAGGGAAGGAAGAACATACTGAATATGGATTTTTGTCTCAAACACAAGGAATTTGATTTTGGGAATGGGTTCAGAAAATGGCTGTTTATTAATGATATCTTGTATCTAACTGTCTTCTGAGAACTGTAGGTCAGGAGGAAAGGGATCCAGTTTAACCTCCTGCATATAACTGTCTTCTCCTTGTTGCCATACATAGCAGAAAATTTAGACCAAGTTTTTGAACAAATGTGTCACTGAATTGGTGAGATGAGTTTTCACAGGGACAGAAAAAAAAGCAGCGGAAAGTTGTGAAAAAGTTCATTGACAAGGTTATAGTGGTTTATTTACAGACTGCCAGGTCTCCTTCTATAAAATGCTGCTACAGGTAGAGACAATAGTCTTATTCCCAATCTCGCATCTACCATTTTAACATAGCTTCATTGACTTCAGAATTACACCCAGTAGGCAGCTAATATAAATATATAGCGCTTCTGAAGTCAACGGGCCTCTGATGACTCACATCAGCCGGAGTCGGAGTTCAGCTTCTTGTTTGCAGAAGTTTCCAAACTTGGGAACAGTTTCTCACGTTTCTAGCAAAGTCAAAACAGGACTTTGTAAAATAACTGCAGCAAATAGTAAATGGTGTATGAAATGAAATATCTCATCCATCCCATACATGAAGAATGTGCAGAGGAAGCTTTGCTGCTTTTACCATGCAGTCTCAGATGAGTTTCTGATGCAGAACCATCTTTGTGGAGTAATGGGAGGAGGGGGGTGATGCTGTCATTCCTATCCACTGTCAGGTACTGTGTAGAGGGATTCCTCATCATATGTGAAAAATACTGCTCTATATTCCCTAAGCACTGAGGCCAGTGGGTGCCAAATCTGGAGTGCTGAGGATCTATTGATCTATATATTTTATATTATGTGAAATTATTATATATAATAGAGTGGATCTATCAGCACATATCGACAGTACAGAGTAAAGTACTGTGTTAAAGACCCCAAAGCTATAATAAACCAGCATATCTATGTAGCACAGTGTGTTGATATATAAGTATATTGGCTCAGGTCACAAAAGCAGTACAGATTTACCAGCATGGAGATGTGTCTGAGCGAATGTGGCCTGCAAAGCTTGGCTCATTCAGCACCAGCTGCACACCATGCAGCATTTGCATCCTTCAGGAAATTTTAATCTCATCTAAATTCCTCCGTTTTAAAGTTAGGTGGCTGGTTCATGTAAATAGTCTAAGCTTTTTTCAGTAGAGAGCTCCAAATGACAGTCCTTCTTTCTGAATATAAACATCCCTCCAGATTGTTTTTATGAGATTCATCTGAGTAAAGGAGCCTAGAGGACTGATTTAAATCAGTTTAATACAGTGATGTTAGGTGTGGTGAACTCCAGCTGTCTGTAACAAACAATGCAACCACCATTGTAAGATTTCTGTTGTATTCATCCCCACATAGCATGAAAGTGAAAGATGTCCTTTGATACCATATCAGAACAAAAATAAATTCTGAAACCTCAAAAAAAAAAAAAAAAAAAAAAAGAGGGAGAACGGGGAAGCTTATTAAAAGGAACACTTTTTACTGGCTCACTAGATTGCCAACACTTTGCTCATTTTTAGTGGCATGAAGATTTCCTGTCCTAATGCAATCGATAAATGAGCCTTGCACAATGCTTATGGTTTTGAAAATCTGCATATGCAGCTGTTTGACTCTTCTGCTGGCATCTCCTCTATGACAACCATGTCTGACCCACACAGAAGAAAAGGTAAACTAGAGACATTCAGCCATTCTTTGCCTAAAGCTTAGTAAGTTCTTGTCACCATAATATTATGGATAGGGATGTATTTGTGTCCCTGTGGTACCTATGTGGGGACTAGTTTTCAATGCACACAAGTCATCAGTAGAGCATCTAGGTCATATTCAGGGAATTTGTGTCTAAACATTTCAAAAATTCACACTGTTTTAACACATCCCATCTCTAAATTCTCTACCCTCCTCTATTATTCATTTGACTGTGAAGGTCTGCTCGGCAGGAATGTGGTAGGAAATGTAGCCATCAGGCTTGGGGTGCTTTTGAGCTTCAGCGTGCTCCTCATGAAGCTTTGTCAGAAACAGTTTGCTTGTCTCTGAAAGCAGGGTGATTTGATCACTCCTGGCAGCCACAGTTTCCCCCCTTCCTGTATTTTGTTTTGTTTTGTTCCAAGAACGCCAAGAAAATGTCCTTTCTTTTAGAAAATAGTCTTCTTGCTGCTGAATTCACTTTAAGATTTCCTCAGAGGGCTTTGCTGTCACCTTCTGTAGGTTAAAACAGCAGGATGTTCCCCTTCCTCCCCCTAACTCTGCATAACCTCACACTGGGTTGCCTTGGGAAGCTTTTGCACTACGGCCTCTTGCCTACATACAGTCAGCATCATGCCAGAGAGCACCATTTAAGAGCCTGAAAGCTGCATTTCCATATTTAGTAGAAAAGAATCAATATGCAGAATTATTAGATACTCTCAGCCTCTACCACTCCGTAAGATATGTGAATGCGGTAGCTGCTACCGTGATTTGTGTGCAGTGTAGACACATCCGAGTTAGTGCGAAACTAGCTTGCTGAGACACTGGTAACCATCTGGTCAGTACTTTGCTAAACATCTCCCCATTTTCCATGCTGCTTGATCTAGTCTGCTCAGGTCTCAACCCAGCTCTTCTGAAGTCGTTTGTGTATGTTCTTACTGAATCATAGCTACAACGGTGCAGCTCAGATTCATGACCCTGGGTAAGGAACTGAACGCCTCCGTATCTCGCACTTCCAAGGGGGATGGAGATTAATTAGCTGACAAGCTGATGTCAGTATTGGCCATGGCTCTGCAGAGGAGGCAGCTGGGAGCTGAGCAGGTCAGAGGAGCATGAGAGAGAAGGAGTGACATGGTTTTGGCAAGTGTTGAGTGTGTGTACTCCTCCATCCCCACTGCAAAAGGGAAACCTCTTCCCTTCCGAGTGTCCATGACTGCAATATCAAGGAGCAGTAAAGACTAGTCTCTCCCTGCATTTGGGAGTTAGCAAGATCTTTGACATACAAGTTATTATGTGTTGATAAATAACCAGCTGAGCCTTAGTAACTGCCAGATGGTGGTGAATGGGATGTGGTTTGGCTTCACTTAAACCTCTTTTACTCTGTACTAAAAGATATGAAATTACCTTTGCATTCTTTCCTTTGGAGCAAAGATCCCTCTCATGAAGTCTGGAGAAAAGCTCCACTTAGGAATCCCTCATCTACTTCGTTAACTAAAAACAGACCATCCAAAATGGTCACTTTGATGTAGCACTATTTTCCCCAGTAGATCCTTGTGTGTGCTGCAGCTCCATGGGACGCACACACCGACACTGCTCCCAGGCCAATCCATGGAGCTCAGACCTGTTGTCAACAACATCTAGCAGCACCTCAGGTACCTATAGATAATATCAGGAAGACAAGGTAAGATTTCTTATAGGAAATAAATACACTTCAGTCTTATATAATATTATCCATGTCATAGAAAGAGGAGAAAGAGCACCTAGGGGAAGGGGTGAAGAAAAGCAGAGGGAGATATTTTTTGTTGCATTATTGTTTTCAGAGAAATTGCCCCTGCAAGCCGAATCATTGATCCAATCTGTCAGTTTTTGGATACTAAAGAGGAAGTCAGAGCTGTCAGAAGTTAGACTGAGCATTAAACAAAACAAAACAAGCAAAAAACACTTGAAAAGAAGACAGCCATTAGACTCCGTCAGGAATCCCTAAGAGAAATGGTGGAACCCCTAAAGCATGCAATGTTCAAAATTTCTGGCCAGAGAACTTTCACTTTTGGTGAAAAATTCTTCATTGTCAGAGGAATTAACTACAATTGCTACTATATCTTTCCCATCTCATATTTCTGTGAATATGTGGAATAAACCCATGAGGGAAAGGATTAAACCTCACTGCCCTCTATCAGAAAGGTGCTGATGATGTAATTATTTTCCTAAAGACTGAAGACTTTTTTTTTATTTTTTTTTCCTCCAGATAATGAAAGAATTCTAGGTGACAGCAGGTTGTGTGAAAAAAATAGCAACGTATAGAGAAATATAGCTTTATTTCCTTTTGTTAAGTAGTGTTCTCAATCCCAACTTGAAACACCAGCTTTCTGTGAGTATAGGTAGGGGAATATCTGTGCAGTTACTTTTGGGAAATGTGCCTGCTTTTGCTAAGCAGCAGTGCAGGTTCATGCTTCTTTGCAACTTCACTGTGAACTTTAATCTTCACATTCATGTATGTCTGGATAAATACCTCCAAGGCTTTCCTCTTACGCTGCTTAAGACTACATCCCTATTAAATCTGGCATTTCACTATTGTTTCAAAGAGATAGAGTATAGAATTTCTTATACATAGCTTGAACTTTTGATATTTGCATCCAAGTGTGCTCAAGAAATATCATCATTGTTTAGTTGCAGTGACAGCCTATACAGGAAGCATCCTGTAGGAAAATATAAAAGATTGAATCAGAGTCTCTTGTTCTTTGAATAGGCTTTTTGCTGTTAATACTATCTGTATTTTGTTTAGTTAGAAGGTTTAAATGCATATCATTTCAAGAGAAATGATAATTCAGGGGAACCGGTCACTTTTGACAGTAAAAGGATATTTTATTTGCTCCTTTATAGATCTCTTTTATTTTCACTCTGGCCTGAAAAGAAATAAACACAATCACGAATTTCAGCCACATGAATTTCAGGTCACCCGAAATATTGGAAGGAAAATAATAGCTTATCAATTGGCAACAGTGTTTAAAAAAAAAAAAAAGAAAGAAAAAGTCAGAAAATAATACAATGTATTATCCAGGCAGCCAACACTGAGGGCATAAATGAAAGATTAATAGTTCATATGTTTTTCATTGTGGTACATTGACACCTTTGACCAAAGCAGAGGAGGGAAAATATCCTTCTGCTGGAATTAAATAGTGATTTTTCAGGCAGATGACTGCAGTAGGTTCTTATGGGGGTTAGCAATCAGAGAGAGAGATCAAGGCAAACATTTTTCTAAAGCTTGCTATGCAATCATTTTCATAGTGCAAAATACATCTGAGGAAGCAATTGCATGTCTAAATTCTATTATGCACATAGTCGTAGACATTCTTTTTTAAAATCCCAGTTCCATGGAGTTATAGAGGTAGTTTTATTAGTGAGGAATAGCATTGCATTTGAGATCTTGCGCTAGAGAATCACAGAAGTAATTTTGTGTTGCCTGTTTATGTGTTTTATTTTACTTTAATAGATCTGGTTATGGATATGGAGTAAGCAGTGGAGTAGCATGCCTTTAGATAGTTTAGGATCTGATTCATTCAGGACACTTCAGTTTTTTGTTTGTTTGTTTGTTTTAGTTTTACAAAGGAAAGCATTGATGACGTAGAAACAGAAGGTTTTGGGGCTATCCATGCTTGTCTAGCAGCAGGGAGTGCTCCTATACCTACTGGAGTAAATGTACCCTCTCCCCTTTGCCCCTCTGTTAGCAGGGATGCATCGAATCTCTCCAGCACACCCTCAAGGTCTCTTGGCAAATCTTGCTGTAAGGTTGTCACAGGTGAAATCTTGGCAAGGAACTGGGGAGCTCTTACAAACTTGGAGTCCTGCAACTCTGTGTCAATCATGTTACATCTCCATTACAGACTGGAGCGGTCACCCACACTGGGTTTTAGTCTAACAGGTTTCTAATTTAGAGGCATGGGAGACAAGGATCCTGGACCATCCATGTCTTCTGGTCATGTCCATGAAACAAATTGTTAACGCAACCATAGTGTTCTTTTATAAAAGTCATCTAAGCCCTATAGAGTATCAATGTATTTGCACCCAAATGTTGAAAAGTTGTATATGGTTAGCAGTTGTGATTATCTGCCAATCAAATCTACCCATAATGCTGATTTTGTGTAGAGAGAGAGATAGCAAGTCACTATGAAGTCACTATGTATGATAAGTCTGTCTGTGAACCTACCTTCCCTGGTAGTACCTGCAGAAGTGAGATTTTTGCATTTCTCTGTGTAGTGATTTATTCCTCTGAAATGGCATTTCTTTTGTGGAGTGCCAATGTATAATTAGAGGTGTGTGTTGTACTTCACTTTGTTAGTCTTACTACACAATGCAAAGTTTTCCATCCATGCCTTCTGTAAATCAGTAAAGCTCCATTAAAATCAATAGAGCTGCAATGATTTGGTCTTGTTTTGCATCTGAGTTTTGTCACTTGCTTCCTTGCAGGTAGACAAAATTACCTTTTCCTGAACTCAGATAACTTTTTTCTCTTAAATTTACCCACTAGAATGCTAGGTTTTTACAGAAATAAATAATTAGTTTGAATAGCTATAGTTAACAATAAGAAGATTAAATATAGATTTTTATGCCATAGCATATAAAGAACAACCGATCTGACACCCTGCTCTAATTAAAGTAAGTTAATTATGGGAATAGATTGATTCAAATTATACTTGTATTTGTAAATGCAATATATGACAGATTTTTAAATATTTCTACAAGCATGGAAAGAAGGTAATTGAAATCCCTCACCTTATGTTTCAATTAGAGTGGGCCAATTCCCACTTTCTAATGCCATTCATGAAGCACAATGTTACAAGCAAAAAACTGAAAAAAGAAAAGCCAAGTTACTAATATTAACCTATGAATGATGATTTTAACACCATGAAACAAACAAGAACAATGGGGGCCTGGTATATTTGGCCCTCTTCTGATTCAGAAGGTCTCAAAAGAAGCTCTGAACTGAGAAGGAGCTTTAGCCGTTTGTACTCCCTTGCACAAAGGCACTCCGCTAACTATGTGTGTGTGCTGGGTGACGAGCTCAGGAAATTGGGTAGTGATAGTATCAAGACAGATAATTTCAGAGCAATGTCCAGTTGCCACGGAGGTTGCCTGAAGTAGTCTTTCCCCTGATGTCTGTGGACTAAGAGGCTCTCAGGTCTCAATTCATTAAACATAGGTAGCTAGTGCCATTTGAAACGCCCTTGGGTATCTGAGATATCCAAATCCTACTGGAATACATGATGCCTATGTCCTTCTGGAGTGGCAGCTGAACCTAGCCACATGGGATCTTTTACAGCATAACAAATGACTATAGGTGCCTCTGGGTGGTCAACTGAATTGAGCTGCAAGGACTGAGCTTATTTTACAAAACTAGACTTACACAGTAGATGTTTCTACATCTGACTTAGTCATCCTTTACAAGCAGAAACAGGTGCAGTGCATTTGACTTATTTTGGATGTCTACATTAGGATGAGATGATTTGTTCCTTAGAAATTCCTTTCACTGGTTCTAAGAAGACTTTAGAAAACTGGATTGTTGGCATCTGCACTGTAAATATCTAGGCTTGATTCAGTGGTCCAAATATAGGCATTGAGGGTCATCTGCTATCCTGACTGTGTCTGATTTTTGTAGTAGCCCCCATTAGCACCTGTGCCAAAACACTTGATCTGCTTATCTTCCAGAACATCCTTGTGTGCTGTGGAGCTGCCTGCTTGCATGATTAGTGGCCTATAAACCTTACGAACATAATTAAACCAAAGAGGAAGCTTATGGCAAATTCCAATCTTTGACTCCAATGTTTTAACCACTAAGTAATTTGCCTACACGCTTTTCCTCTACTGATTAGTCACAGTCAACCACAGGAAGAAGGTCCTTGCAGTTCCATTATTTCACAACTTCCTGCCTCTGGCTGAGATGAAGAAAGGGGTACTGGTACTATAAGATATTACTTTGAAATGACAAGATGGTAATTATAAGGTTTCCACTAACTTTAGTGAACTTCAGACTGCAATCGTAAAGACAAAGTCAACAAACACCTTTGCTGAGAAAGTGAGTTGCTGAAATATGTTATATAAGTCTGATAAATGGTTTCACACTGTTCCTATGACCCTAATTGCCTGCTAGGCTTCAAAGCCCATCTGGGCATGAATATTTGGTCAGAGGGGCAGACATATGTTGTTATAAAAATGGAAAAAAAGCATTCATGTTTCTCAGTATGGTGCAATCTTGTCTTGCTATCCCATGGCAATGAGGACTGTGTTTTGGTTTCCATTCGATTGTGAATCCATAATTCCCTAAAGTACATGTCTAACGTCAGGGCCAACCGTAGGGAGCTCAGTGGTTTCTTTGGGAGAAGGCAAAAACAGGAGTACTGGAGAACAGGCCACCACCTGCTAAGAGTTAGGCATGGCAAGTCGGTGAAGGGATGGGAGAAGGGACTGGAGCCCTTCCAGAAGCAGAGTGAATGTTTCCTCTGTCTGTAGTACCCAAAGCAACTTGTCTGTCGTTATTGAGGGCTGACTGCTGACTTGCTGCATGGATGGTCTAAAGTGGAAAATGAGTTCTCTTTTGTCATCTCAGACCAGATTCCTAAGCACTGGATGAAGGTTGCATTGAGCTGTTTCCATATTGCCCGTATCTTGGTCTCTACCTAAGCAGCAGCATGAGTTTCACTTTAAACGGAATACAGAAATAAATACATAAGATCACATACTAAAATGCAGAGATCTCTCAATGTGCAGTTTAAGCCTTTCACCAAACAATCAGAATCATTTTGCTTGTTTTTATATCTGTGTTAAATCCCTCACCACTTTGATTGCACACCCTTCCCTTTCATCTCTAAACAATTAGATATCATCACTGCATTTTACTGAGCATTTGCCAAGAGAAGGTGGTTTTTATGGAAGCTGTTGGTAACATCTTGAGATATAGGTTGTATAGAAAAACACTATGCTTGTAAATTGCTTTAGGATTTTTT
Source organism: Dromaius novaehollandiae (assembly GCF_036370855.1). Taxonomy (NCBI): domain Eukaryota; kingdom Metazoa; phylum Chordata; class Aves; order Casuariiformes; family Dromaiidae; genus Dromaius; species Dromaius novaehollandiae. The sequence goes on from NC_088099.1 coordinate 162,925,298, forward strand.
TTTCCTTTGAAAGGTGCCATATTGGCACAAAAAATATTTTTTTCTGTGATTAGACTGTGGCTGTTTGTGTGGAACAGAGACCCAATTAATAGCAAGCTGGTGCGCAGTCCATCAATAGATGAAGTGTTTTGTTTGGAAGCTTTGGCCTTGCCTGTTGTTTTTCTCATTTGAAGAAGCTATTGTTATCACACCATGCAAGGAACTGCAGTGCCAGCCCTCCCAAATATTGTTTTGCTTGCAGCCTCACTGGCACTTATTTAATTATTGGCTCATTTCATTTAAACCACATACTGTAAGAACATTTTAGTACTTTAAGCCAAAGAGAACACTTGAGAACATTTTTATCACTTATAAATAGGGACTCAGAAAAAGATAGGGGCACCTGGATGCATTTCTCATTTCATATATAGCTCAGTTAATTATAGCACTTAATAAGAAAGATTGTGCATGAAGGCAGTGGATGCAGCTAGGAGATTTTTATATAATAAGTATTTTTTTCAAAATACATTGGTTGCATACTGATATTCTGGCTTTTCAGGATGAAGAAATAACTGGAACTAATTATTGTTTTTTACAGGATTTAACTTCATCTTTACTTGTGTAATGGGAGTAAGTCAGAGGCTGTAACTGGAATCTGGCTTGAATTAATTCGGTCAGTGTTTCCCCTTGTTATATGGACTGAGCCAAAATGCTGAATTCCAACACTTTCACATTTTGGGGCATTTGAAATCCTCAGTGCTGTGCCTGTTTGTGCATGGCCTCATCTTTAGGCACTTTTATGAATTAAGTGTTAAAGGAGAAAAAAAGACTAACGATAGTACTGGTGGACATGCAACAGTTGATCTCAACAGGTTAAAAGCAATTCTCTGCAATGTCAGACATTTGGGGAGAACTACAAGACAACTACAGCTCTTCCAGCCTGTCTCCAGAGAGCATTTAGCAAGAGGAAAGAAGTCCACACAGGCATTGAGTGGGTCACCATATCCACACCACACAGTGCAATACTACAAGGAGATGACAACTCATTTCCTTTAAGCCCTGTGGATACCTGAGCAGGGACTTGGAGCTGAACCAGTGCATCCTTCTTCTCAGTGGACCTTGTCAATGTGCGTACAGTGCTGAGATGTTGTGGTTTCACTACATTTCGCTGAAGCAAAGTTGCTGCCAGGATTCACAGAGTCCTCAGAACATGTCCCTTTTTCAGGCACATCTCTACACTTAGGACACAGGTTATACTTTTGTCACCTTTATGTCTCCAAGTCCCTCGTACATTTCTCACAAGACACATGGGCTAACACAGAGTTACAGAGCAGAACTCCAACATGCTGATCCAAAATATGAAAAGTACTTCTTCCTTCCCTAATCAAGAAACCACAGATGAAAAATAAATATATACATGAAAAAAATTACGCAACAGAGAAATAAGAAAATAAAGAATTCACAAAGGACAATTCTGTCCTTAGAAAATGTTGATGTTTCTCCAGAGATGAATTTGGCCCAGAAGTAGTAACAAACTGTAATATCTTCAATGCAAAAGAATTTATCCAGGGGCACTGATGAAGTAAACCTGAGAAAATAGGAACCAAAGGCAAAGTATAAATAAACAGTCTCAGCTCAACAAAGAAGACTGCATTTGGTGAAACCATTTATTAAAAAGTATTGCTGCTAACATGTAGGTTTTGTATATATTTGTCTGCTTCTAAACCTTTTATTGTCTGCATTAAGGACACAAATGAAGGAGTGCATAACTTTACAAGGTTTTCTTTGTGTTCCCCAGGGGGATTCGGCATAGTTTTTTTCTGTAGTCTTCCTGGTTTTCCGTTCTGACTTATCTCACATATAGGACTTGTCTCAGTAAATAGAGTTCAGAGGTTACTTGACTTTTCGTAGTTCAATTTATTAGAATGTGATCGAAAAGTTTGACATCATTTGGACAAGAAAGGTCATTTCCTTGCCTTGTATCTGTTAATGAAGTGCTAGAGAGCTCAAGAGAGATATAATTATGCTGCTCTGTGAGAGGTTTATGAAATTTCATTACTGAAGTCTTTTACCAATCTTTAAGTTGCTCTTAAAAAAAAAAAATCATCTGAAAACATCTCTAAGATTAAAAAAAAAATACAGGTTCTTTAGAAGAAATAATGAAAGCAAATTAAAGGGTACACCTGCAACTCTGGAAATAATTTACCAGGAACCTGGAAAAGCAGAGGCTGAGATAAAATGTGCAAATGTTTTCACAAGGCAGTGGATGTGCAGTGCAAAACAGAGTTACACAGACCCCTCTCTCCTCCACCTTCACCCCAACCCCAGTTTAGTTATTTGAACATGTGAATGTCAAATGATTTGTGACAGTCTTTGTGCTAGCCATCAAAAATATAGCTATGATGTGTCTCTGCCTCCTGTTGCACTGCTTCTCCCCTTCTGGAGACTGTCCTCCTAAAGGCTGTTTAAAATATTCTTATTGGTACCCCATGTTGATCCTAAGAGGAGCTTGAATTTGCAGGGGGGAGATTATCTCTTTTTGGCTGGTAGAGTTAAAATGTTTACAAAACAAGGATGATTGAGACACTTCTGAGTCCACTGAAGGGTCAGAGCTTTTTCCCAATTGTCTTCTCCTATAATATGACATTTAGTGTTTCTGTAAACTACCACTAATGTGTCAGACTGCTGAAGACTGCATCAACATTTTGACCCCAAGGCAGAAATCACACCCGATACTTACTTAACATAATGTAACTAATTAATGCATTGCTCTTCATTAAAACAATATCTCTAGCTGTTCTGCATAATTATAGCTGGGTCCATATTTATCAAAAGACTTTCCAGAAAAGCCATGAATAAGACTTGCCTTCCTAAGCCCACTGTATCTCGTTATGACCATGCAGTTACCCAGTCGTCATGCCTGCCTCCCTCCGAACTCCCATTCACAAAATTAGATCACATTTGAAATGTTCCTTGAGATAAAATCTCTGCATGTTAACACTGTCACTGAGCACTATGGCAGGAGGACTGTCTCTGAAGGTGGGTGGCTAGTGACCCATTGACATGTCTGGAGGGTGCGGGACACATCCAATGTGACTTTGGGTCACAGAGCCTGCAGAGAAGAGTGCAATATCACAGCTCTGAGCTAAGTCACATTCAGGGCGGCTCTTCAATACGAATGGATCCTCAGTTGACACAACCGTTTCCACTTTCTGACTCTCCTTACTAGGAAGGCTGGTCCTATTTATTAAGCAGTAACTTGGCATTTATGAGCCCTAGATTAAATTTCTTGTACCTCCACAGACTTTCTCTGTGACCTTGGGCAAGCATTTTAGGGAAAGATGTTTAAAGGTATTGAATACCTACAGCTGTAAAGATGTGCCTAGTGATTAAATTGGGACATGGACATCTTTGAAAATGTCACAGAATACCAAATGTCTTTTTTTTAAAAAAATCTTCCTTTTAATTTCTTCATTCCTTGGGTGCTCATCAGTTGATAGGAGATAACAGCACTTTCCTGTCTCACAGGCAAAAAATGTCCATCAGGATTGTGATATTTTTCTATATGCCGTATAAGAAATGTGAGATTAGGAAGTTTAAAGGAAGTGTTACATGGACAGTGGTACAGGTCATTTTTACTGTCATCTGAAAAAATCACAGATTATATTTGCAGTGATATTGGTTTTATCATAACAACAGCATAGCTTTGGAATCTCCAAACTATGTATTTACCAGATAACTAATTGTATAAAGAAGTACCCTCCGACTACTCTTAAAGCAGTATTTCTGGCAAGAGTTCTCAAAAGTAGATGTATTCATACAGGCATACACACATACTAACTGGCACATTACAAAATCATGGATATATAATAGAAAATACACACACAAAATTTGAGCAGAAAGTGGTAGTGGTGTCTGGTAACACAGGTCTAACAATAAACCCACCAAATGCAGATACAACAATTTGTTGCTGCAGTAAGGTTATTCGCCTGTACAGATATGTTTCTGTCTATAGCCCTTTCCTTGACTTGCAGTGTGCTGAAATGACTGATCAATATTTTCTTCTGTGAAAGTCTACAAATCGTTTTGACAATGAAATCCTTATTCAAGAGGCAATCATGAATATGTTTTTGCCTAATTGGTTCTAATACTGCTTGTGCTTGTGCAGTGCGATGTTGTAATCATTGTCTTTGCATGAGCAGAACTGAGGAACATGTGGAAAGTTTAGTGAAAAAGGCTGTTTTGTAGGATAATAACAAATCTGAGCATCTGAACTTGAAAGTAATGCCCTTTGATGCAGAAAGAGCCATCTGTCTAAGACTGTCATACTGATAACTATCTTCACCCTTTTCAGTTGCGCAAAGTGCCCAGTAGACTGCATCTCTTCCACACACTGTTCTTTATGCAATTGACTGCTGTTCTTGCTCTGTGATAGGTAGTTTTGCTGCTTATGTGGAAGCTTAATACATCTTTCTTCACTAGCATGTGCGTGCGTGTGCGTGCGTGCGTGCGTGTGTGTGTGTGTGTGTGTGTTTATGCTGTGTCATTTACCAAGAGTTTAGCAATACTTATCCTAGAGACTGGTGGGTCATTAGGCAAGTGGGAAATTCACATCAGCATCTCTTCCTCCTTCCATGCAATTCCATACCTAAACAAGACCTGATGTTGGTCACCGGAAGAGAATGCAAGAATAAGCAGGCAGGAAATTTAGGGAACCATTTGATAGTTAGCTTCTACCAACCGAAGAATAGTGAATGAGTTAGATTTGCTGATCTAACTGAAAGCTAAACCAGGGGGAAAAAAAAAAACACAGTGGGTTTTTTTGGATTAACTAGTGAGTTAGTGATCTCACAGCAGTATGATCACTAGAAATACATAAAATACTAGGCTGGCATGCTTGCCTAAGGAAGCGAGAGAGAGCAGGAATGGCCTTTTGGGGGGGCAGTTCCTCTTCTAAATCAGTTCAGCTGGCTGTGAAAACACAGGATTAGAGTAAAATTCACTTAATAGACACAACTACACATTTTTCTTTTCAAGAAGTGGACTCTGTCTACAGTAAGCAGTAAGATGACTAGACTATTGTTTATTAAAATGTAATTAAACATACATTCATTACAGAATCACAGAATCACAGAGTGGTTGAGGTTGGAAAGGACCTCTGGAGATCATCTACTCCAAACCCCTGCTCAAGCAGGGTCACCTAGAATACGTTGCACAGGATCCCGTCCAGGCAGGCTTTGAATATCTCCAGAGAAGGAGACTTCACAGTCTCTCTGGGCAACCTGTTCCAGTGCTCTGTCACCCTCACAGGAAAGAAATTTTTCCTCATATTCAGATGGAACTGCCCATGTTTCAGTTTGTGCCCATTGACTCTTGTCCTGTTGCTGGGCACCACTGAGAAGAGTCTGGCACCATCCTCTTTACACCCTCCAGGTGTAAAAGATATTTGTACACATTGATAAGATCCCCTCTCTGTCTTCTCTCCTCCAGGCTAAACAGTCCCAGCTCTCTCAGCCTTTCCTCATTGGGGAGATGCACCAGTCCCCTAATCATCCTTGTAGCCCTCCGCTGGGCTCTCTCCAGTTGTGCCATGTCTCTCTTGTACCGGGGAGCCCAGAATTCGACACAATAGTCCAGATGTGGCATCACTAGGGCTGAGTAGAGGGGAAGGATCACCTCCCTCAATCTCCTGGCAACACTGTGCCTAATGCAGCCGAGGATACCACTGGCCTTCTTTGCAGCAAGGCTGCATTGCTGACTCATGTTCAACTTGCTGTCCATCAGGACCCAACCCCAGGTCCTTCTCCACAGAGCTACTTTCCAGCAGGTCAGCCCCCAGTCTGTCCTGGTGCATGCAGTTATTCCTCCCTAGGTGCAGGACGCTGCACTTGCCTTTGTTGAACTTCATGAGGTTCCTCTCTGCCCATCTCTCCAGCCTGTCCAGGTCCCTCTGAATGGCAGCACAGCCCTCTGGTGTCTCAGCCACTCCTCCCAGTTTCGTATCATCAGCAAACTTGCTGAGGGTGCACTCTGTGCCTTCATCCAGGTCACCGACGAAGAAGTTGAACAGGACTGGACCCAGTACTGACCCCTGGGGAACACCGCTAGCTACAGGCCTCCAACTAGACTCTGTGCCACTGATCATAACCCTCTGAGCTCTCCCATTGGCTAGTTCTCAATGCACCTCACTGTCCACTCATCTAACTCACACTTCCTGAATTTACCTATGAAGATGTTATGGGAGACAGTGTCAAAAACCTTGCTGAAGTCAAGGCAGACAACATCCACTGCTCTTCCCTCCTCTACCCAGCCGGTCATTCCATCACAGAAGGCTATCAGGTTGGTTAAGCATGCTTTCCCTTGGTGAATCCATGCTGACTACTCCTGATCACCTGCTTTTCCTCCACATGCTTAGAGATGACATCAAGGATGAGCTGCTCCATCACCTTTCTAAGGATGGAGGTGAGGCTGACTGGCCTGTACTTCCCTAGGTTCTCCTTCTTGCCCTTTTTGAAGACTGGAGTGATGCTGGCTTTCTTCCAGTCCTCAGGCTCCTCTCCTGCTCTCTATGACCTTTCAAAGATGATGGAGAATGGGCTAGCAATGACATCTGCCAGCTCCCTCAGAACTTGTGGGTGCATCCCATCAGGGCCCATGGATTTGTGGGTGTCAGGTTTGACTAAATGATCACTAACCTGATCATCCTCCACCAAGGGAAAGTCTTCCTTTTTCCAGACTTTCTCTCTTGTTTCCAGAGTCTGGGATTCCTGAGGGCTGGCCTTTGCAGTGAAGATTGAAGCAAAGGCGGCATTCAGTAACTCTGACTTCTCTGTCTCCTTTGTCACCAGGACACCCACTCCATTCAGCAGTGGGCCAACATTTTCCCTAGTCTTCCTTTTGCTAATGGTGTATTTGAAGAAGCCCTTCATGTTGTCCTTGACATCCCTTGCCAGATTTAATTACAAATGGGCCTTGGCCTTCCTCGTCGCATCCCTGCACACTCTGAAAATACTTCTGTATTTCTCCCAAGTGGCCTGTCCCTTCCTCCTTCTGTCTGAGTTGCGCCAGGAGCTCCTTGTTCATCCATGCAAGTCTCCTGCCCCCTTTGCTTGACTTCTTACTCTTAGGGATGCACTGCTCTTGAGCTTGGAGGAGGTGATGCTTGAATATTAACCAGCTCTCTTAGATCCCCTTCCTTCTAAGGCCCTAACCCATGCAATTCCTCCAAGCAGGTCCTTGAAGAGGCCAGTTTGCTCTCCTGAAGTCCAGGGTTGCTATCCTACTTATTGTCCATCTCAGGATCCTGAACTCCACCATCTCACGGCCACTGCAGCCAAGGCTGCCCCCAACCTTCACGTCTCCAAACAGTCCTTCTTTCTTTGTTAGTACAGGGTCCAACAGCACACATCTCCTTGTTGGCTCCTCCACCACCTGTGTCAAAAAATTATCAGTGCTCTGCAGGAACCGCCTGAAGTGTTTGTGACTCTCCGTGTTGTCTTTCCAGCAGATATCAGGGTGGTTAAAGTGCCCCGTGAGAACCAGGGCCTGTGATCATGAGGCTACTTCCAGCTGTCTGTAGAAGGCCTCATCGACTTCTCTTCCTGATCAGGTGGCCTGTAGTAAACACCCACGACAGTGTCACCCATGTTAGCCTGCTGTTTAATCCTCACCCATAAACCCTTGACTGGCTCTCCATCCCCCCCTAGGCAGAGCTCGATACATTCCAGTTGCTTCCTCACATAGAGAGCAACTCCACCACCTCGCCTTCCTGGCCTGTCTTGCCTAAAAAGCACGTAGCCATCCATGACAACATTCCAGTCATGCAAGTTATGCCACCATGTCTTTGTAATTGCAATGAGATCATGGCCCTGCGACTGCACACAGATCTCTACTTCTTCTTGTTTACGCTGTGTGCATTGGTGTACAGGCATTTCAGAGAGGTAATGGAGCACACAGGTTTCCCAGGAGGGGTGCAAGAGGATCCTCCATAGTCATGTCCTGTACACACTTCCCCGGCTGCATGCACCTGCTGGAGGCATCCCGACTTGAGCCGCGTTTTGCTGACTACCCTATCTCTATCTCTCTCCTTCCTCCATCTTTCCTGGTTTAAAGCCCTCCTCACCAGGCTGGCCAACCTGTTGGCAAAGACACACATGCCTTAGTGAGGTGGACATCTGCACGTTTTGATTTGACATTCCAGTCATGATTAGATCCCTCCATAAACTATTAGTCATTGTTGCATTCTGGAACGGCAGCCACCAGAGAATAGAAGAAAAGCTCCTAAAAGAAAAGACATCCTAAGTGTTGGTCACATTGGCCTGATTTTGGGAGAGTTGGTACATGATCTGACCATGGACTGCTGTACTGTGATTTTGCTAGTTGCTTTCCTTTTCTTGTATCTCAGCTTTTACAGCTACAAAGTGGAAATAATTATATAGGCTTCCTTCTGTAGCTATGCCTTGCTGGGGTTGATGGAAGGAAGAAGGCCTAGAGACAGGGTAGAGATGAATCTCTTTTTTTCTGTTAAGCATCCATGTTAAGCATCACTGATCAAATGTAGGACATTGCCTGGGTATCTAAAGTGCTTAAAAACATGCCCACCTTTATACATAGGAGAGATTCGGCATATGGATATTGCCTACATGATGAGAATTGCACACATACAACAGCAAAGACTGAAGCCTATTTGATAATGAAAGTCTGTCTTTGGAATAGGAGGGAATTTTGTTTTAGATGGTTTGAATGTGGTCAGCAACAGTCTGCCCCATATTTTGTCCAGTTTCACGAAGAGAAAGGTTGGGCTTTAAAATTTCTTCTTATAACATCCCAGATCCTATCACTGTCCACCACTGTCCAAGTTACGGATTCAGCTGAACACAGGGGGAAGTAAATCAGACTTGAATAATAAACAATAAATCTAACAGTACGTAAAGCAATTTAAGGCAGAACTAAAGCTTCTGGGATTTGATGCAAATGGCACAAAGTACGTGGCAAGTGTTATGAAAGTGTGGATACATCAGATGCAGTGGGTATCCATTAAATGCAGAACCCTTTCCAGACAGCTATACCAATTCATGTCAGATACATAAGCAATAAAGCAGTGGATTCTGCAACCGTTGAAGATTATGAAATAAAATTCTACTGGATTTGATCTGTTGAGTGTTATATTGTGTATTTTGTAAGATTAAGTGCAGACTTTCTGATGAAACCTGACATGTTTATTTCTTCCTTCCACAGCTGAACTTAAATAACCAATAAATGCAAAAAGATCTCTCCTGCAATGATTGTGATATAATTTTTCAGCCAGGTTTTGAGTGTTTGTTTTTTTGATGCTCATTATTTTATGACTTCCAGTAAAAATAAATAAATAAATACATACATACATACATAAATGCCCTCCTCCCAACATCAACAAAGCTCTCAGCATTGGTTTCTTTCAAAAATGTCTATGGCTTTTATAGGACACTTCTAGATATGCTTTACAATTGCTGAAAATATCCTGCAAATTGCTACATTGCCACAACGTTATTTTTATGTTCCTATGTTGCAATGACTGGAATTTCAGGTGAATACTTATCTGGCTTCCTCAACAGAGCTACTATTCAGACTACTATTATTCCACTGTTCTATACTGTTACGTGGAATTAAAAACATATGCATATAATGACTAATTCACTTTGCCCACCACAGTTACTGTATTTATGTGAGGACAAGTGAAATAGCTCTAAGGAGAACAGCTCTGTAATTAAAAAAAAAAAAAAAAAAAAGCACTTTGTCTCCAGTTCATAAACATGAAGTTGTGTTTGCTGGAGTACTTCAAGAACTTCTATATTATATTTGTATTACACTTCATAAACTGCAATAAAGACTAATGGCAAAAAGACCAGATTGTGGTGAGAGTAACAGGAATAGATCCCAAAATATTTGATTTACTGGGATAAGGTAGATGACGATCCCCAAACAAGTGAAGATGGTGTTGGCAAGCAAAGGATTCACAGTGTTGTGGACAGGGGAGACCATAAAAACAATAAACAGGGCTGAAGGGGGCCTATCCGAAGAGTATGCACACAATAAAAGAAAGGGTCTACAGAACAGCAGTATGCATGAAGATCTCATGTCTTTTCTGGGAAAGCAGCATGAATGGGGGCCCATCCAAAGTGCCTGTAAACTAATTCAAGCAGAGATGGAGCTAGCTGATGTCACTGGGTACTTGAGAAAACTCTTGGTTATCTTTGAAAGGTCATAGTAATAGGGGGAGGTTCCTGAAGACTAGGGTAAAGCAAAGTCACACCTATCATCAAGAAGGGAGGGGAGGAGGATCTAGGGAACTACATGAAGGTCAGCCTCAGCTCAAGGGGGAGTATAACGTCCTGCACCTGGGGAGGAATAACTCCATACACCAGTACAGGCTGGAGGCCAACTGCCTGGAGAATAGTTTTGCAGAGAAAAAACTGCGAGTCTTGCTGGGCAACAAGTTGAACACAGGCCAGCAATATTCCCTTGTTGTGAAGAAGGCCAACAGCCTCCTGGGCTGCATTAGGCAGAGTGTTACCAGCTGGATGAGGGAGGTGATCCTTCCCCTCTGCTCAGCATTGGTGAGATATATCTGGAGTGCTGTGTCCAGTGCTGGGTTCCCCAGTACAAGCGAGACAGGAACCTATTGCAGAGAGTCCAGCAAAGGGCGACAAAGATGCTTAAGTGATTGGACCATCTCTCATACAAGGTGAGCCTGAGAGAGATGGGTCTATGAAGCTTGGAGAAGAGAAAGCTCCAGGGGTGATCTGGTCAATGTCTATAAATGTGTGAGTGAGGTTAGGGAGTAAAGAAGACAGAGCCAGATTCTTCTCCATGTGTCAGCAAATGGACAAGAGGCAATAGACACAAACTGAAATACAGAAAATTCCATTTAAATATAAGAGAAATCTTTGAGTGGTCAAAAACAGGAACAGGCTGCCCAGAGACCCTGTGGAGTTTCCATCCGTGGAGATACTGAAAACCCAACTAGACAAAGCCCTGAGCAACCTGCTCTAACTGACCCTTCTAGACCATCTCCCAAGGTCCCTGCCAACATCAGTTACTCCGTGATTGTGTACTTTTTCTCTGGGACTTCCATTGAAAATCAGTTCATATACACCTAATTTCTCATTCCTGGACAACTATCCAAAGGGTCCATAAAAACTGTGTAATGATCAATTGCAGTATAACAAGAACATGATTAGAAGACTGCAGATAAGCTTGATTCTTTTGTAGAAACTCCACTTCTTATGTAAAAATGATGGTCGAGGAATTTATGAAAAAATACAATATGAAGAGATTTTTGGAAATATCAGTAAAGACAAAAATAATAAAAAGTATTTCTTAGAAAGAAGAAGCAGGCAAAGTAAATAACATTACATTTTTCTTCGGGAAATGCAAGTTAATAAATTTGAGGAAATAATTGAAAAGAGAGATAACACTATCAAATAAAAATGTTGAAAGGTGTGGGGCTGATAATGGATAAAAAAAAAATCTGAGTGGGGTGGGGAGCAATGTTGTAACTAAATAAAAAAGGGTAATGTGATTTTCTTCTGCTTATTCCGAGACCTTGCCTTACAAAAGAAAGACACCTAGTGAGAGAACATCTGGTATGCTCATAGATACATGAATTTTAAGGTCATTTTTATCATTTGGTCTGACCTAATGCAGCAATCAACTCTTGAGTTCTAATATATATATCTAGTATCTTGTGGTTTAAGTTTCTTCTTGACAACTTATTGGAAGTTCAAAAGTCAATATAGTCCCAAACTCGTTACCTTGCAAAAATCTGCATCAATCCAATTTACAGCAAAAGCAAATGCTTATGTGGTAGCAGTAACAGCATAATTAGTATTAATTAGCCTAATGAGAAAACTGTTGCTATTAAGCAGTTGTCAAGTGAGAGTGGTTGGAAAAAGGGAGGAAGAAAGTGAATCTTGTTTGGCTAGATAATCACTATTGTTCATTGATTTGTTGAGAAGAAGAGAACTTTCTGTTGATATTTCTGGTATAAGCCACCAAGAACGAAGAGGAAGAAATTAAAAGATATATCCAGATATAATAAGTTAAGAAAAGAAATGAAAGGGGGTGAAGTGTGTTTACCTCTTTACATTTTCACGGAGTTGAAGTTCAGAAGGAATCAGTGTATCTTCTAGGTGATTCCTTATGGAGAGAAAACCATTTCATTTTCTCAGTTCTCCATAGATCAAAATCAATAACTTGCATCAGGCTAAAGAATTCCAGTCCGTAAAAGAATAAGTTATTGTGTAATTGCTAGAGGTGAATAATAGCTTAAATTCTGAAAGCCGACAGGTGGAAGATAATTGGGTGTATGTGGTTGTTTGTGGGAAATGTCCAAAATTGAACTCTTGAACTCTCAAGCAGACGCCTGCTACTTGCTAGTTGCAATTGGTACAGGCTGGCTGCAAATTCTGATAGTGCCTGCACTAAACAGAAATGACACATCCTGAATCCTCCAGTTACTAAAGAGGCAGAATCATGTTTTGCTGTACATAGACTATTTAGACTGGGAAAACAGGGGGTTTAGGGTCTGGAAAGAAAAGACAGGTTCCTGAAAAGAAGACATGATCTCAGAAAGAAAACAGGGGGCCGTAAAAGAAAAGATGAAGATCAGGCTAGAAGAAGCATCCTGGAAGTGGAGGAAGATCCCAGAGATAGGGGAGATGTGTGGAGATAAGTGGCAGGGGAGACCAGAGACCTTGGCCAGTAACACCCAGACTGGTAACCACGAGCAGCTCCACGGCATGGATCGACATGACTTTCTACCCCAGCATCCTGGACCAGCAGTGACTTCCCTGCAGGAAGGGGAGTTGAGACCTGGTGAACCTAACACCACAGGGGGAGCATTTGAGTGAGATAGTCAAGGAGGGTAAAAGCTCTAATCCTCATGATTCTTAAATAAAACCCAGTATCCAGATTCACTGTGGGTTATCATTTATTCTGTCTCACCCATTACGCTAATAAAGACAGAGAGCTCTCATCAAATTGAGCTCTCATATGTGCTAAAGGGTTTGCAGGCCAGATATAAAAATCTGTAGCTCAAGGTGTGAAAGTCTCAGGGTCCAGCTAGTTTGACATGTGGAAAATACCTCCCTAGTTCCAAATCTGTACTTTATTTATTTATTTATTTATTTATTTATTTATCCCCTTTTGGTCTGTGGATAAATGAACAAGCTAAGCCCTAAAAGGAAAATTTCTTATTTATTATAAGGTGCATGGCTCCTCTGTTTCATGGGCCATCTTCATCTGTACCAATTGCTGATGCTTCAGATATAGTTAGTAAAAAACAACAACGAAACCTATACATTTAATAGTCAATAATCCATTTAATAATCAATAATCAATTGATTGTGAATAAGATAGAGTTCTTTTTGACTTCTGTGAGTTACCAATGGAAACACAAACCATGTTGATGAACATTTGCTTTGAAGCAAAGCTGCAAGAGTTAGGAGATTATTAAGGGAAATGAAAAGCCTCTACGAGGGTCACTGAGAGAAGGAGAAGATCGTCTCCAAGGAGGATCCACCAGGACCATTCAGTTTGACTCCTGAGTGTAGAAGTCATAGGTATTTTGTCTTCCAGAAGTGAGATGATAACAAGCATATAGAAAGTTATCTAAACTTCTTCAAAAGGCTATGTAAGCTCAAACACTTAGGATCATTCTCAAGCTTTTACCCACTGACAATATGTACTGTAAATACTCACTTGGCTCCCAATAGGAGTTCAGTCTAACTTTGAAAGCTCCTTTGAACTGTTGGGTTTGAGTTTGACCTCAAATATTCCAATTTTCTAGCTCATTCCTGCAGAAGACTTTGGAATTTAATTTTGCATGCCTTAAGTCCAGGAAGCTCCCCAAATGCAATCCCACAAGCTCTTGATTTTTGGTCCTCTATTCTCTGTTTGTGCATAGAAGTAGGCCAAGAAAGGAAAATAAGCGTCTTGGACTAGGATTCATTTTATACAAACAGAAGACAATTTCTGTATTTTTGTTCAGTAGACCCAATTTTGTACTTCTGAGGATGATTTTCCTTTTTTTTTTTTTTTTTTTTTTTGCAGCACGTCACTGCTAATATGTTGAGATGATTTTCTATTGTTGAATAAAAGTTTTTCTTTTTCTCTGAGTTGATACTTAAATAGGTTTATCCTGAATATCCTGATCTTGCAGGTATTACTAGGCAGTTGATTATAGGAAAGAATTTTAAGATACTTCTGGATGTTCCTTTGCAAATGCTTGTCATTTTCATTATTTATTATCTCACCAATTTTCTTTTTCTAATTTTCAAGATAGTTGCGCAGATTCAATATAGTTATTTAGATCTTTGCCAAAAGAAATTGTCAGTTGATCAATAACTGATCCTTCAGACCAGAGGACATACTGGAGACAGTCTCATTAATGGATGACTCTTCTTTAACAGGAACAATAATAAATCACTTTGGTCCACTTAATGTTTGTTTTATTTGTTCTCTAGATATGAGAACATTTTTTAGCAGTTTCTCAAATGCCCTGCAGAAATTCAAGTGTGCTACATGAATATGTTTATCTTGATCAGATGGATGAAAAATAGCAAGACAGAATAGGAAGAGACTTCCATGTCATTCAGTACAGTTTTATTTTATCACTAGCTATGATGTTTGGTAATCCTTTTTGCAGACTACTCAGGCTACCTTAAGAAAACCTGAATACTACAGTTAGCCTGGTGTTATGATTAAAAGCCTTCTTTTAAATTCTAGACAGAATTTATTAATTTTAATAATGCTTTCTCATTGTATTGTTGCCTTTTACTTTAAATAGTTCTTCTGTCATCCTGATATTTAGCCCCAGATGTATTTCTTAACAGAATACCCTCTCACCCCTTTCTTTCTTTCTTTCTTTTTGTCTTTTGCTAGGTGAAACAAACACAATTACTTTACTCTTGGCTAGTAAAACAATCTCACTGCTCCCAGATTATCACAGAAATTATTTTCAGCACTTATACTACCATCAGAGAGATAACATTTATTTGATGAGTGAAATGCATAGTCATTACTCATATTTTTCAATCCTTTGTGTATTGAGTAACCATTTTATCATTGCATTGTTTTCTCTGGGATTAAAGCCAGGCTAAACAATCTTCAGTTTTTGTAAGATATGTCTGCCCTACTTAAAAATATGAACTAGACTAGTGGTGTTTACAATTATTAAGAACCCTCTTGACTCCAAAACTTTGGTAAAAAACTACTATTACTAGTTTAAATCTTATCTAAATATCTTAAAAAATATTTAAGTTTAGGTTTTCTGGGTCCTTGATTTAAAAATGTCAGTTTTAGCAAATGCTGCTTATAACCACATTGATACACTTTCTGTTTCATTGACTTTATCATACGAAGCAAAAATATACACTGAGCATTTTTCCTCGTGCATCCTTATTTGATACTTTACCATTCACATATAAGTAGATGCATGACTTTAGAGCTCACCTTTATTCTATTATGCTTACTTACAGGACCATGATCTATGATTTTTACTGGGCCATTTAAACTTCAGTGATTATTTTTTGTTTTCTTTATCAGCTCTCTGCATTAAATTTACTATTTGAATTCATTATATCCAATTGTTCCTTTTCCGTATTATACTGTATTGCATATTAAACTAGAATTGTCATTTTTAACTCTTTTTTTAATCAGGACTTTTTTTGTGTATAATGAAAGATCTTCTGTATTTATGAAATCATGGCTTCTTGTGCATCCAATAAAATGTCCTTGAACAATTTGCAATGTCCATTAACACTTCCTTTTCTAAATTTATCACTTCGTATAAAACATCATTAAGCATTGGGATTAAATTTATCACTTAATATAAAATATCATTAGCATTAGGATGTTAATATTAATATAATCTCATGAATTCAGAGAAGGACTTTCCATTGCCTGTTGTAAGTGATTATAACTGATGAGCAAACCTCAAGAGTTCCAGAAGCTTAATGATGTCCAAAAATCCAGATGATTTTTTTGTAGACACAGATGCTTTTTCTTCCTCTCCAATATAGGCATAGCTGATACAGGTGACTAATCCCACTAGTCTCCCCTAGCAACTGGACCTTGTGTGGTTACTCTTGTTATTTCAGAGTCAGGTTTCTGATTTGTCTGTATTCCCAGTGACTACAATTACTTCTTAAAAGTGACCTCACGGATTTGCTGCTAAGCCCTGTATCCTTTTTCTTTAAATCTGCTACATTCTTGAACATGCCATCTTATCTGTATTGCAAACCTATTTGAGCAAGCTACTGCTTTTTCAAAAGGGCCATATTGTTGTAAGAGAAAAAGACTTTCCTAATGGTAAGGCACAATGTGCAGAATACAGTAACTGAGATGGCACAGTCAAGGTTCAAGGATGTCTGTGAAAATGCCAATGAAAATGGAATGAAAGGAAAGGACAAAGCCTTTTCTGCAGGAAGAATCAGATTCATACTTGCCAGGAACCAGGTTTGGGTGCTAAAAAACTTCCATATATGCCACAATATGAGATGAATGTACAAAATAAAACCCGGAGGGTATACCAGTTCCTTAGCCAGATGTTGCAGAAAAAGATTTTCTTGTTGTATGAAAACACTTAAGATTAAAACAAAACAAAAATATTTACCTATTCTGTAGATCTATGGAATAGCACAGAATCACAAAGTCATGGAGGTTAGAAGGCACCTGTGGAACCTTCTCATCCAAGTCCCTTCTCAGAGCAAGATCAGCAGGTTTCTCAGGGCCATGTCAAGTTGGGTTTTCAATCTTTCAAGGATGGAGACTCCATAAATGAGGCAACCTGTTCCTGTGTTTGACCACTATCACAGTAAAGAGATATATACATATTTTTCCTTTATGTTTAAATGGAGCTTCCTGTAATTCAGTTTGTGCCCACTGTCTCTTGTTCATTCACTGGCAACATTAAGAAGAGTCAAGGTCGGTCTTATTTATTTGCCCATTCCATCATTTATTTATGTACATTGATAAGATACCCCTGGAGCCTTCTCTTCATCAGGCTGAACATGAGGCTCCTGTCAGCCCATTTCTCCAGCCTGTCCAGGTCCCTCTGAGTGGCAGCACAATCACCTGTATCAGCCACTCCTCCCACTTTCTGTGTCATCTGCAGACTTGCTAAGTCTGCACTCTGTCCCATCATCCAGGGCATCAATAAAGTGGTTAAACAGCATTGGCCCCAGTATCAACCCCTGGCAACACCACCAGTGACTGGCCTCCAGCACGACTGCACGCTGTTGATCACAACCCTTTGTGCTCGGCAGTTCAGCCGCTTTCCAACCGGCCTCGCTGTCCATTTATCTAGTCCGTACTTCACCAACTTGTCCATGAAGATGTTATGGGAGACAGTGGAAAAGCCATGCTGAAGTCAAGACAAACAGCATCCACTGCTTTCCCTTCATCTGCCACACTAGTCATCTCATCGTAGAAGACTATCAGGATGGTCAGGCATGATTTCCCCTTCATAAATCCATGCTGACTTGTCTCAATCCCCTTCTTGGCCTAAGTCTGGAAATGATTTCCTGGAGGATTTTCTCCATCATTTTCCCAGGGATTGAGCTGAGGCTGACCTTCATGTAGTTCCCTAGATCCTCCTCCTCTCCCTTCTTGATGATAGGAGTGGTGCTGGCTTTACCCTAGTCTTCAGGAACCTCCCTGTTACTATGATCTTTCAAAGATAATCAAGAGTGTCCTTACAATGACATCAGCCAGCTCTGTCAGCACTCATGGGTGCCTCCTGTCAGGTCCCATGGACTTGCGTATGTCCAGTTTGCTATGTTCCCTAACCTGATCCTCCTTCTGAGGGTAAATCTTCCCTGCTCCAGATTTTCCCACTGGTCTCAAGAGCCTGTGATTGCTTCACACAAATTTTAGCAGTAAAGACTGAGGCGAGAGAGCAAATTAGTACTTCGGCCTGTTCCATATCCTTTATTACCAGTTCCCTTGCCCCATTCAGCAGTGGACCAACATTTTTCCTTGCCTTTGTTTTGCTCCTGATATGCTTGTAGAAGCCCATCTTTCCCTATTTACTGCCTAGGTAAGGAATGAAAGATATCTGTGTACCCAGTCATGAGCCCCCTAATAGCAAGAACATTCATCAGGGATTTGGTCTGTTGAGAAATTCCAGTTTCATGGTTTTAAATCAACAAAGAGCATTAGCTCTTCAAAGTAGGCATTGAGGCAAAGTGGGGAGAACTTGAAGGAATATTGTCAAAATTCCTCCATCTGGCAAAGAACATTCTGTCATTTGCTATCCTAATAGGGAACACGGTGATTAGATATGGCTAAGCACTCAGGCTAGTTGTGATTTTTAATTAAAAGAACAGCAAATTGTTTTGATTTTTTTTTATCATAGGAAAAAGACACATTGTCAATCCTTGTGCAGAGACGCTATTCAATTCAAATTCTGACTAAGCCTCTTAAGCAGAGCACAAAACCCAGTGTGGCCTTGTTTGGGCTTTTCTACAGAAATACATAAACACCTGCAATCAGCTACATTTGCTAATGAATGGTATTCTATGTAGCAATACTTTGGCATTTATCAGATTCTTGGGCTTATTTTTGTCTGTTTTTTGGAAAGAACCCATGCACTGTCATCTGTGTAGGTCCTGAAGTATGGTACAGGTTGTATAGTACAGACCTGACTGAATCAGCTCCTGGGAGGATGGACAAGCTTCAGCTATTGAGTAATGTGTCAGGGCTGTGCTAGTCCGCATATTCGAAAAAGCTCTCCTTCACTTCAAGGACTAGTTCCTTATTTTTTATTTCCTCTCTTAAAAAGCTGCTACATCAAGTCAGAGATAAGATGCTACGCTGGAATGGACTTTCGGGGTGGCCTCCCACACACTCCTTTTTACAGACATGTTTGAAGCCAAAAAGTAGCAGCAACGTACAAAGCTAGATGATCATGCACATAACTGAATAGTAATAGTATTTATTGACAGCTGTCAGAGCATATTCCCTGAGAAGAGTGGTGTGTTCTGGTGCCACAGCCCAGTAAAATCATTGAACAACCTGCCTGGATTTAAACCCAAATCTTAGTCTGAAATAAAAGTAAACCCTCTGGAATATAATACCTAGTTATTAGCTTACATAATACCATGTTACCTAACAACAACAGGAGTAAAAATATGTGATTTGAATTGTATTAATTTCTTTTACCCACTGATTAAATGCCAACCCTACCATAGGCAAGTGGTACTCAAAAGTTCTTATCATCTCAAGACTGCCTGATGGTCTACGTGCAATAAATTGGTGGATCGGCTCTTCTGACTATATTTCATTCATAATCATAATGTTTATCCCAGCATATAGGCTGAGCATAGCATAGTTAGGGGAGTCAATTTTCCCTTATCTATACAAGGATCTTTCCCTGTACTGTCATGGAAACCTGTAAGCAAAGACCTACTCTGTGTTTAACCTGAGATAGTTCTTAAGAAGAACTATATTAATTCGTTAAATGGAAAACATAATACATATATTTACAGAGAGAGAGAGAAAGAAAGAGAAGGTTGTTGATGCTAGAATATGTCCATGCATCATGTGGCAGTACTCTGAAATGTTTTTCACATTGGTTGCTGTACCCAGTTAATCCTGTTAACTGTAAATGATGAGTCAAGTTGACAGCTTGGTCTCTATTTATGCCTGTATTTTCTTTATGTTCAAAGTTTAAATAAATGTAATTTGATGGGGATGGAGAAAAACCCTCCGGCTCTTTACTGAAACAGCTCAGGAAGAGGCTATTTTAAATGGAAATGAAAGAATGCAAAACCAAAATCACCTAAGAGAAAAACAGCAGAGTAATTTTAAAATCCTAAATACTCTACCTACAAAGTAAAGAGTAACAATTTAAAGGAATATATATAATTAATTAATTCATTGCCTAATCATTAGAGCTCTGTCAGCATCCCAAACTACATGGGCAAGAAAATATGAATACTTCTTTAATAAGGTATAATGTTTGTTAGAGGATAGGAAGCAAGAATAGAAAACATCCCTAACAAAGAGTCTGAACATGAGATATTGGCAAATTTACCTTCCACTCTTGGATCATCTAAAGAGTTATACTGGTCATTAGATCAGCATGTCTTAACTTGTCAGCTTATGCTCAAGACATGATTAAAACATGAATGAAAGCTTTCCTACCCCCTGCCTCTCCCTGCCGTTTCCCCCTCTCCTGTCTGCTCCACTCCCATGAAAGTACAAGAGGTAATGGGCACAAATTGAAATACAGGATATTAATGGGAAATACTAAAAACCTTTTATGCTGTGAGAGTGGTTGAACATGGGAATGGTTGCCCAGAGAGGTTGTGGAGTCTCCAACCTTGGAGATATTCAAAACCCAACTGGACACAGCCCTGGGCAACGTGCTCTAGATGACCCAACCTGAGCAGCAGGGTGGACGAAGTGGTCTTCAGACATCCCTTCCCACTCCAACTATTCTTGTGACCCTATGAAGAAGTTTCAGTAACTCCTTTGTTACAAGAAGGAGTAAACACATGCACGTGCGCACACACACACACACACACACACACACACACAGAAATATGTTTCTCTAATAACAGTCCAGCTTTGCCTAATTCTTTCAAGTAGTTAGTCAAGAGACTATATAGAAACCCAGGAAGTCTTTAGGAAAAAAAAAAAAAAAAACGTTATTACTACTACTGCAAATCTTTAGGAATTGAAGCTTGTATCAGGAAACCCATAGAAGTGCTGAGCAATTGATTTTTTATTCAAAAAGCTGACAAGAGACAAGCATATTGCTGGATGAAGTCATATGAGGGAACAATGAAATGATATCATGATAGGCAGTGATCTCAGCACACTAGTGATCCAGCTGTTCTTTTGCATTTTGTAACAGTGACAGAAAAAAGGAAGGAAATGGCTTGGCCTTGCACACAGCTTCGCCAAAATATGAGAAGAACTGACATACGAGTTAGGTAATCCAGCAACGGGTAGAAAGTTGGTGTCACCGAATATGGCAACCAGGATATGAAGTGTGAGTGCAGACCTTAGTGTAGACTTCAGCTCCTCTGAGTCTTGTTTGCGTTATTGTCCGATGCACCAGCTGAGGTGCAGGGCCCAGATGACCTGTCTTGAGAAAGAACATGATGATTTCAACAGTCCTGTTTGGCACAACTTCCAGAACCCTGCCCTGCCCTCTCCTAATGTGCCCAGACCTCTGGGAGGGGAGCCTGGGCTTGCACTGAGCAGCGCTCTGCAGCAGGATCCAAGAACGTGTCCGTCGGTGAGTAGCGTGGGCTGTGGGCAAATCAGACCCCAGTTCTTGCCCCACCATAAGCACAGACACAACTGCTCCATGATGACTTACTGAAACTCAATTCAGGAATGCGGTGGGGGAGGAGAGGGAGATGAGAGCTGAGGGGCACTGAGACTCAAGGAGATTATTGATGCTGTCAGAAAGATCACATGGGTCTCTATGGCTCCTAAAGAACTCAGTTCGTTCCAGATGTATAGTGTCTGATATATCGCTCAAGACTGTAGACACCAGTGCAGAACAGGGAGATTTCTGTTAGCGTAGAGTGGTGTTTTTCTTGTCAGATTGACTTTCATTCTTGCCTTCCCCATTCCCTGAGCTGGGAACTGGATTCCAGCAACAAGCAGAAAAGTTAGAAGGAAAAGGAATAAGGATGGGAGTATAAAATTTTCATAGAACCGTTCTGTGCAGATGTTAGCATCTTCAGGGTATCCTTGAGGTTCACCACAGTCACAAAACTTCCAGCTGAAATATAGATGACACCCGGTCTAATAAGCGCTGGTCTCTAAGCAGACATTCATTGATTTTAATCTTGTTAAATCATGTGCTACTTACTCAAAGGCAGAAAGACAGAAAGAAATCCAAAACACAACTCAGCAATAACAAGACTCCCTGGGAGACGGAATTTACAATTTTTCCTGAATGCTCAAGCTAGAGAACAGGAGATTAAAAGAATATAAAGGATAGGTAATGAAAGCTGTTGTGTTTTACAACATGGTAACATAACAGAAAAAAGTAGTTGCAGAGAGAGTAGAATTTTAAAGACAAAATGTGGAAAAGATCTTGAAACAGTAGTTAAAAAAAAATACTCTAGTGAAATCCAAGCTCTCATGAAATCCATTTGCTGAAATAATCTAAAAAATACGATGCTATATTTACTTTTGGAGAACGTGTATGAATTGCTTTGTACAACTAAAGTTGCCACCTGTATTTCAACCACTAGGTCTTTAGTCAAACGGTGATTTGATACCTTTTAGAGAGAGAAGTGTGGACCAGGAAAACTATGCATTCCAGAAGCAGAAATCAATCTTAATTCTCAATCCCAGCTCCTGAAACGTGCCAAACAGCAGATCCAAGATAGGAGCCTATGAATCAATAATATTATTGGGGTTTTTTTCTTTCTTTTAGTGAAGTTTTGCCCTTTTGTAGATGGTCATTTATGGAAAGAGGGAGGGCTGGGCTGGCATGTAGAGCTAGGCTGAATGTGTCAGAATGCATTTTGTTCCCAGGTTTGCTGGTGACTTAAGGAGTAATTCTGGGCAAAACTATCCCTCTGTTTTCCCCATTTATATAAACACAGAATTGTAAATGTGTTTAGGGCTTTAAGCCATCTAAGGTGACATGATTCCTACCACGGAGAGCTAGCAATTAAATATCAATGCAATTAATACCACTTACCATCCTCTCTTCAGGTGGAATGAAACTTAATCCATTAATGTTTATTTACTGTTTCAGGATTCCCGGATGAAAGCCAGTATGAGAATGTAAAGAATTAGCCTTATAAATGACAGCAGAGTGCACTCTGGAAGGAAGAACAACAATAAGATCATTGGGTTAAACTCTCCAAACTCAGGGAAATTTTCACTTGTTCTTCACAGTATGTCTTTCCTGTGTCTCTGTAGCAGCTCTATTTCTGATGATAAGCAGTACTGACTTCAGATGAACACAGCATGTCGTAAGGTCTCCCGCTCTTGATCCTGAGGGACCTGCAGTCCTGCAGGGACTGTGTTGTACCCAACTTACTGGCTGAGAAATTACCCTATTACATATACATCTCTCCATTTCTGTGGCAGTGCCCACTGACATTTCAGAGCAGGCAATTCACTTCTCCTGGAGCCAGTTTGTCCTCCAGTCAACACTTGGGTGTTGCAAAAGCAATCTCTCTTGCTGCCCAGGGCTTGTAGCCTTTGATTCGGTCAGCGCAAGTGTAGTGGCAAACCCAACACTGCTAAAAGTCAGAGTTCGTGCTGACTGTGGCTTATTATGTGCCTTTGGAAAGATGCTGGGTATGACTGTAAGGCAGTAGAATAAACGTTGCAGCATTTTTCCATTCCAGTGACTGATGCTAAGCACAGAGCTCTATCCTTCACAGCCCACCAGACAACTGGGTGTTCATAGGGTTACCTTGCATGTCAATATAGCTAATAAAAGTTTCGTTATGGTCATAGAGTAGTTCAGCAAAGATAAAACAAACAGAAAACCTCATGAACACAGAAGCAAGGCTGATTCATGGTGTCCTTTTGGAATATTCAACCTAGCAAAGCCGGTAGATGAAAAATTAAGGTACATACCCATTAAATCTATGTTTTGCTATCCTAGGAGAGTCTCACCGTGGTGAGTGCTCTGTTTGAAATGGTGACTTTGTCCTGTTAGGGGGAGCAGAAACATCCTCTCTGTTTAACTGTCCCACATGACAGTCAGGTGCACGAGTGCCTTCAGAGATCTGCTGTATCTCATTTCAGAAGCATAGCAAGCTGCTTTGAGAGTTGGTAGCTCTCATATTATTCCAGGGTCCATTGCTTTTTCTTTGTGCTTGCTTTGTGAATAGGGCTTGTCTGAGAGCATCCACTTCAGTGACCTAAGCAGAAATCATCTGTCAATGAAGGATGATAATCGTTCACCAATTAAATAAATATTCAGTCCTTTTCCTCCCTCTCCACCCTTCCATTTTTCCTCTCAAGTGGATAGATTAGTCAGTCCTAGAGCATGGCAATGGAAGGAATGAAAGACAGGAATGACATCTGCATTTACTGGAGGCAGATTTGCACCTGGCTGAGATGTGGCATGAGTATTTGCAGCATGTGTAATGGGCATTCAATTGTATTTGCAAATGTACAAATAGCTGCCATTTTGCTGCAGAATTGTCAGGGAAAAGACCTCTCCCAATCCTGGCTGTTTCTCTTGTCATTGGTGAAAGTGAAATTACTGTTTTCCTTTGCTTTAACAGCTGTCAGGAGGCAGGTACAGCTGTCTAACATCTTCAAACAGGGAAAGGAATGCTATCTGCTGCGTGCATCCAACTGTCTTTATATATATAAATTATATGTTAAAATTGTCCTGTCAAACACTGTCACTTGGTCAAATGGTCATTTTGCCCAGGCAGGCTTTTATAAAACAAAGATAGTCAGAGTATTTTCAACAGTCAAGGTCTGCCATTCTCCTTTGGCAGGGAGTTTCACCATATGTCTTGTCATGACCACTATCAGGCACTAGCAGTGACCTACCTTTTTCTCTAGGACTGGGTTTTAGCTTTGTGATATTTCTTTCCCTTCTGTGAACATGTACAGGGGAATGAAAGATCTTCAGCTATCTCCGCAAGTCCGTCCAGATGTAGAAAAACTATCACAAGGTCAGGGCTTGAGATTTTAGCACCATTTAATCTGTATCCTACTGTCACATTAGTCCCCAAGTAGCATTAGAAAAATAGGGAAAAGTGTACAGACATGGCAGGAGCCCACATTACTGTTTCCTAGCATATATACACTTTCATGACCCTGCTATGTAGATGCCTTGCTGAGGGAGATAGGGATACCCATTAGATGTTTTCCAAAAACTCTAATGGACAAGTCCTTCTTTCAGTTTTCAGCACCAGGGATAAATGAGCGTGGGCTGCTCTGCAAGGGAGCGGAGCCAGGGGCTGGAGGTGACAGCCACAGAGGCAGAACAGTGTCCCTGCAGACAAGGGGTGCAGTCCCACACTACCCCATCCAGAAAAGCAGAGCAGGTCTGGTGACAGTAACCAGGGACAACCACAGGGCAATGACCACCAAGTAAGTCTTGGTGATGAAGCAGGTTTTAAGTCAAGCCAAAAAGTCACGTCAGCAAGGCAAGGTCAGGATCTGCACGGGGCAAGGCCAGGCATAGTCACACCTGCAGAGTAGCTCAGGCAAGGACCAAAGGCAAGGGCCTGAGTTTTAACACAGCTTCAGAACAGGGCAGAGGGTACAAACACAGGTTAGGGCCCTGGGCAAGGCTTCCCACAGGTCTTTCTCACAGCTTAGTGGTTTTCACCAAAGCTTGCTCTAGGGTTACACGGCTATGTCATATCCCTAAGATAGAATGGAGGCAGGAGAGTTTGCAAAGGAGGATTATAGAAAAAAAAGGTGTTTGCAGGTTATCCAGGGCAATTAGATCCTCCTGGTCCACTCAGAGCCCTGAAACTCCACCCTCCACCTCTGGCCTCTGAAACCCAACATCAACACTATCATCAATGTGTTAGATCATGAATCTTCCCCACAATATTAAGACATTAGGCTATACAGCAGATAACATTAGGCTGTATTTTAACACAGCCATTAGGACTTGAATCAGCTGCTGCTTTGAGTATCTGAGACATCTGCAGGAACTTGCAGATATGACACTGGGCTTGTGGAAAACCTGCAGGAGGCCAAGATGGGTGTGATAAGGCATTTAAAATGACACTAGAAGCTTATGTTTAGGCAACTGAATCAAGCAGTTTATCAGGATCAGGACTATTTTACCTTTGTTTAATTGGATAATAACTTTTGCTTGCATGGGAAGCATCTGCAGATTGAGGTGCATAAAGCTCTCTGTGAAGTGGAAAGGCATGTCTTTTGAAACTGTGCTTTATTAAGCAAGCTGTTAGGGATAATTGTAAATGGTAATGTCTCTGACTCTTATATGACCCATTAGCTTGTCTGGCAGAATAAAACCCTAATGTCAAATTGTGCATGTGGTATTAAGAAAGCGTTTCTTCCATGGTCCCTGGACTCAATGCCCCATGGTGAAAAAAGATAATAAATTGGTATGTTACAATTGGGAATGTGCATAGGGGTTGTGAGTTTTGAGATAATGAACTATCCACATATCACTGGTACTGTTCCCCATAATTATTGCTATGGCCTGACTGATTTTGATGTCCAGAACCCCAGTGATAGGATTGACTACCTTATTTAATAACTGAGACTGACAGATGATCAGGAGAAACAAATAGTAATGAAGGGTTCTAAAGGAAATTCATCTAGCTGAGCATGAAATAGTTTCCACTGAATGATGGAATGATGAATTCAAAATTATTTTGTTTGAAGGAGAGTCAGAGATGCCAATTTACAGAGGAAAAAAAAAAAAAAAAAAAGGCCTGTGTCCTATTCCTCAAAATTGCAGCGCATCTGCATCAAATAACTCTGTAAACATCCTCCTCCACCTTCTTTTTTCTGCACAAGGCTGAACATGAGCAATGAGCAGGGAGGCCTGAACATTTTCATGGAGGAAATGAAAACACAGTCCCCATTTGCTTTAACTTGCACATCAGTGTTCAGCAGGTGTATGTCTCATTAACTCTCTCTGAAGCCAGCATCAGTGCATCAGGGAACGACTCTGTTCCTCCTCATTATACAGCCACTTACAGTGAGCTTAGAGGCTCTGCCTCTATTTGTAGTGATTTGTTTGTTTGCCACATTTTCTAAACACTAATGTAAATGCCTATAAAGTTTTTGTTTACACTTAAACCATGGCACACACAGAAATTAAGCTGATAATTGAAACAACAGTGACATCATATCTTTTCTTAGTGGACCAGCTTGTGGATCCAACTGTAAAGAACAAGGAAGTGAAAAGAATTCCAAAGATTGGATATAAAAATTGTTGCTTCCTCCTCCTTTTTCTGTCTCTATCTTTCTTATCCCTCTCAGACATACAGTCATTATCGTAGTCCATATACCAAGGTGGATTTTGAGGGAAATAAGAGGGTATAAGATGGATAAAGAATGAATAATGTTTCAGAAATCATGATGTTTTAAAATGACAGAAATTTGAAATACTTAGATGTATTGAAAAAATAATACATACCAGAAAAAAGGTCTACACAGCGACCAACCAGCCTGTGACATTTGCTATTGCTAGAGCTTGTCAAATCCAATATTGTGGCTAGAGTTTTATGTTTAAAATAACAGCATTTATTGTTACGAACCTAAAGACATAGAGGATCATTTGTTTTGGCAGCTCAGGCCTCCTCTGCCTACCTCTCCCCATTCTATTTGATTCATTTACCGGCTCCCCAGTCCTTCCAGTGTATGCATGTGCATGTGTGTATATCTATAGTGCATGTGTGTATATCTATACAGGGAGGATGAACCTGTTTTGAAGACTGATTCAGGTTAAAACTCACCATATTCTCTAGCCACATTTTAGATCCTGATCACAATTCAGACCAACATAAACAGAGGGTAAAGCAGAGAGAGAGAGGAATGGGTGTCAAAGAGAAGGTCTGGTGGTCTGGCATTGCAGCTGCCAAAAATAATGCCTTTTAAATGACTCCTTACAAGAAAAGTAGTCAGAAACCTCACTCCAGTTTCTGTTCTTCAAGAATTATTTAATGACACTGATTTTCACACAGGCAGCGCTGGTTGAAAGCTCGGTATGTCTCTGCCTTTCCATTCTGGAGTTAATGACTACAGCAACAAATAAAACCTATAGTCTAATGGGAACTACAGGAGTATGGAATACCCGAGAGGACTGGCAATCTCCAACTCACATTTCCTGAACAGGCAGCTGAGATAGTGTAAGAAGTTCCTTCCCCTTAGCTGCTTTCTGTTGCCTCTCTGCTAGGCATTATTATAGGAATAGTAGAATTGGCACATTCTGCTAGAGGGCTACATGTTAGCTACTTCGTTTCCCAGGCTGGTTTCTTTATTGTTAGTACAGGTATCCTGAGCAACTCTGAAAACTTGGTAACAAAATTCCATCTCTCCATCTGACCAGCTAATTCTTGCCTTTACAACTGGGGAGGAAAGGCCACTTCCTATCCATCAGATGTCCAAAGCTTTAAAAATGCAACAGTCCTTTAAATCCTTTCTGGAAAGGTTCAGAATGGCTGCTTTTGTGAAAGAGTCTCTCTGCATTTCTCCTGAAATCTGTTACATACTCTTTAAAAACAAAAAGTGACACTCATTTGGGAGAGAAGAAATGCTGTGGTCCCTGCATTCATGGATGTGTGTGTGCTCTTGGTTAGCCCTTGGATGGAAAGCAGGCTATATGTAGAAGAGACAGTCCTCTCTCCCAAATAATATGTTAAAGTAAGAAAAAGACCAAGAGGAGTAAGCGAGACAGAGAAGCAGTCCTTGCCCAAACTCACACAGGAAGCCGGTACTGCAGTCCAGGTGTCTTTAGTCTCACCTCCATGGAGGACACATGTTGACGATGCTTCAAACCATTGACAGCCCATAAGTTTGTCAGTGAGGACAGAACAACATGAAAATGTAGGTGGCTCATTCCACTCCACAGTGCTAACGCTGGAGCAGAGACTGCCGAGAAGGGATCCTGCCGCTGCTCTCTGAGCCCATCCAGGGCTTGCAATCCTCCCTGGCATTCCTACTCACCAGAGGGTGGATGGTGGCCCGCAGGATATAATTCTCGATGATTTTCTCTGAATAACCTTTCCATGGGTCAGCCTTAGCACAGATAAGATTGTCTCTCTGGAGAGAGACAATCACAGATGTATTTGGATATTTTGCAAATGTGCTGCCTGAAGCACCTGTCAGTGACAGCAGTAGAGCAACATCACTGTTGAGTTGCTCAAATTATCTCAAGTTCAGAATGATTTTTTAGTGCTATCCACTTTGCTGTTTTTTCTCAAGAGTCTTTTCAAATGTCATATCATCCCTCCTCTTTAGCACGATAGTCTTGATGTTAAAGATAGATACAAAAATCAGCAAGCTGTACTGGGGAATATAGGCTGTGCATATTTCACAGAGAGGCAATACCAAATGAGAAGCAGCCAGCTACAGTCTTGTTGCAGCAGTGAGAGACTGCTGATTTTGAGTACCTTTACTTTTAAATATGAGGACAAACTAAATGGCAATGATGTCGTGAAGGGGGAAAAAAAAATATGGGGGGTTTCATCTTTGCTGGATATGCGAACTAAAGGAAATCGTGGTATAAAATTCTTTTGCTTTTACTCAGCTGTACAGAGGTTTGGACTATTTCAAACATTGCAGAATGACTAGTTCAGTACATCCTAACTAGCTAACTATTAAGGATAAAGCCAGTAAGGAGATAAAAATCACGGAAGTTAGGAACTGCATAGCCTAGATGGTTCTTAGTCTCTGGAGCTGCCAGGAGAATGTTGGGTTAGTCAACGTGGGTCTGCGGGCAGGAAGATTTGGTGGGGGGCTCAAAATGACAACCCAAAAAATCATGCCTCCTTCTGCTTTTTCAAGATCAGAGCAGACTTCACTCTTCTGCGGAGGAGTATTACATGCCTCACAGGCAAGCGTGGGACTCAGGATGCTGCAGCCCATAGAAGAGGGGTTTGCTCTGGGGTGCTCCCTGAGAGTGAACGAACCCTGGGTGCACCGTGGGTGGAGTCACCACACTGTGGGGCTGGTATAGCCTAATGGCAGACCCTTCAGCAACCCCATGGTTGTTATATAAACTAAGTCAGCAAAGGGGAAGTGACACCTAATGGAGATTTTGTGACAACACAGACTTGGACCATAAGCACCCAGGCACTATGGAGTTTTTCCACTAGATGACCTGTCAGTAAGCCCATACAAGAGTCGCTCTGTACAAGAGTCAAACGCGTACAAGAGTCAAACTGCGGAAGGCAGCTCAGGCTGCCTGGGTTGACATGTGCACTGTTACAGACTGAGCTCATACAGCTGCTGTATAACTATGGCCTGGCGTTATTTGACTGGATAATGAACTGAGCCCAGGAACAAAAAAAAGATAAAAGAAAGTAAGCTTCTGTGTGCAGACTTGGACCCATCATCAGCTGGCCTGCTGACCTGACAACCCACCCATCAGTGGGGACGCCCCTGATGTCAACAGGAAGAACATGAATCATCCTGGTGCAGCTTGAGCGTGATGAGAACTATCCAGGGAAAACTATATCAGAGGGGTGGCCCGTAAGCACAGGGAAAGGGTGGAAACAGTCGCTGTGCTGTGCACCTGTGATTTGACCATAGAGCTCTGATATGTATATATTCCTTTTTTAGACCTGCTGTATTCTCTAGCTTTGCTATACTTTTAGCTTTGTTATACTTGTAGTTTGTAGATTGTTTGCTGCTAGTTGTTTAGTGTACTCTAGCACCAGTTATATGCGTAGAACGGCTTATCTCTAATAAATTCTTTTACTTGACAAATAATGATGTCTTGAGTTCAGTACGACTAATCCTGGAATCTGAAAGGATCCTGGACACCCCTCTAGTGGTGCATAACAAGGAGCTTCATAGCTTGAACAGCCATTCGGGGTGAGGAATGAAATTCAGTGCTGTTTTCAGGCTGGAAGGGTCTCACCCCCATCTTCCCAGAGAATGTCTTAACCATCAGGCAAGTTGTACTCCATTCATGTTATTGACAGTGAACTGAGCTCACCTAGGAGTTTCACATTATTTGGACCAGCAGGAATGGCACAAGGTTGTCCACCTTTGTATTAGGGTCTTCCTAGGCTGAGGAGGTACTCATTAATAAATAAAGTTTGAAGAAAAATCCGTGTGCAACTCCCAGACTGGTTCACATCACCTGTGTTACTGGCACTGTGCAGTTGCCATTATTGAAATAGTTATTTTAATAGGGTTTTTTTTTGAAATAAATGAAATAGTTATTTTCTGGCTGTGGACTGTAGCATAATTTTTCATACTAAATCAGTGGGTAATTCATAGTAAGAATGTTCTCTTGGAGGAAAAAATATATATATATATATGTGTGTATATATATATATATATATATGTATAAAAGAAGGGATTATGCTCCAAGTCCTTGCTTTGCCTGACTGAAATTTGAATGTGAATCTGTGGCACCTTTTAATTCAATGCCCAGTTTCCAATCACTGTTAGTGAGGACAGCATTTCATCCAAAGGAATGTATGTGACTGATTTATGCGAGAGTTTTCCTAAGGTTTATGCTGAGCTGAATGTTTTCTACTCCATAAATACATGTGTGTCTTTTTTCTTCAAACTTAGAATTTAATCCAAAGGGAAGACAAAACTTTTTTCCATGATTATTCCTTTTAAGAACAGTTGTCTTCCTGGGCCTATTCAAATGATCACAGAATAAGAGATTGTCTGGTAGAATATAAAGTCACATAAATGGTTATGCCTGTGGAAGGATTCTTATTTACTACAGGATGAAAAGGTAAGAGAAGAACCAAGGCCTCAGCATGAACTGGGGGAAAGTAACTTCCCTCCTCCTCGGTATACACTTCCTGAATCATTTTTTCTCTTTGTTGATGGGCATAGTTCTCAAGAGTATCTTGGGATGATTTGGTTGGATATGCTTGGATATATCTGGAGTATAAAATACATCCATGAACGGAGAGGTTTGTCTGTATTGATAGACATGATTCCACCCGGCTGAATCTTTTCTATGATGTGTAAATCTATTGTAAATAGATATACCATTGCCATTCCTAGAGGGCATCCAGTCCTTCTAAGTGAGGAAACGTGCACCTTCCTTTCTGCATTTCTTTTCATTCAAGAAGATATCCCAGTGAAGTGTTTTAATACTGAATATTGAAAATCTGCAGTGCCTCCCAGCTAACAAGGTAGACTGAAAAGATATATGTGAATCAGCCTCTGGTAAAATTTTCCCTCTCCTGGTCATTTAAAATAAAAAATATTTTCCCCTAATGTGGTTCCATCAGCTTCCACTATGAATAAATTATCGTATGTCAAAGCACATTTTTTTTCTTATTGCAGTTCCTTTTTTTCCTAATTGGTCATTAATACAGAAAAAATTCTTGTATGGCACAGATCTTGGCAGCTTAACTGTTAGAGCAGAAGAGATGTTAAAAATTGTCAGGTGCTGCTGGTTTTCTGCTAAGGGTTCTGAGATTCTGACAATGCTCTGCCTCAAATCCCTGGTCTTCAGAGGTGATACAGTAATGTATCACGTCAGCTCCTTCCGAGGTGAACAGAAGTCAAAGGCATGCAGCATCTCGCATAGTCAGGCTTTTACACGCGAGTGGAAAAAGGAAAAAAAAAAAAAAATGACTCCACAGGTGTCTTCTATTCATGCTTGGGTCATTTGCAAAGGATGATTCCTAGGGACTTTTTAAACAGAGAGATATATTACAGTTATCTTTCACAGGAATGTAAGAATTTTGTGGTTGAATGAAATAGATAGTAGTGATGCTTCAGTATTTTGGCCCAAAGACTATTCATACCAAGTACTGCAAAGAAAATTTCCACATATTCTATATACTTTCTACTTATTTTCCAACCCTGGAGAAACCAGATCTACTGTGGTAGGAGTGCCTTCCAGGATGAATTCTCTTTCAGGTCTTTTCCTTTTGGAGAATCACAAGGGTATGGATTATGAAATGATTATGGACAGCAGGGAGAAATGGGATGTCATTTTTCTTTGCTAATTGACCTCAACAGCAACGTTACAGCAAGCCTGTAGAGAACTTGAAATGGCAATTTAATAGCTGGGTTGGTATTGAGGGAGGTCGGAAAGGCTAAGAGAAGCAAATCCTCAACTGTTTCCTTAAAACAAGGCAATATTGACCTTCCCCCC
This sequence comes from Dromaius novaehollandiae, assembly GCF_036370855.1. Lineage (NCBI taxonomy): Eukaryota > Metazoa > Chordata > Aves > Casuariiformes > Dromaiidae > Dromaius > Dromaius novaehollandiae. The sequence goes on from NC_088099.1 coordinate 162,958,071, forward strand.
CTTAAAAAGCAATGGAAGATATGTTAAGTCAGTATCGTTCTACAGACAATTTTCCATAAGAACTCACATTCTAGCATGCAGCCTCTTTAGAAAGATTATTTTCTGAGCATTTTTCTTCTGCAGAAATAAACAAACTCTGTAGAGAAAAGTGAACAAAAATTGGTGAGACATTTCAGCTTCCTTTTTTATCACAGGGGGCCCTGTTTCAGAAAGTATTGAACCAGGAGAAAATTCTCCTGGGTTTTCTTTTGGCAGTTATTATCAGAAATTCACACTTTTAATTATTTATTTGGTTAGTTAGTTAGTTTTAACACACATTTAGTACTTGAATCTAAATTTTTGTCTCTCTTTTTTTTTTTCTCTGCATGCTGAACAAAATTTCTTTGCTTCAGATATTATGGAATCACAGGGTGCATCTAAATATGTTTTCCTTCCATTTCATAGAATCACAGAATAGTTGAGGCTGGAAGAGGCCAAATAGTCCAACTCTTTGCTCAAAACAAGTCCAGTCACAGGAGGCTGCTCAGTACCTTGTGCAGCCTAGTTTTGATTACCTCCAGGGACAGAGATTTCTCAGTTTCCTGGTAACCTGTTTCAGTGTCTGAATGAAAAATTGTTTTTCCTTGTGTTTAATCAGAATTCCCCACGTTCCAGCTTGTGTCTGTTGTCTCTTGTCCTCTTGTTGCACCTCCAAGAAGAGTCTTGCTCTTTATATCTTCCCATTAGGGAGAGGAGAACAACAGTAAGATCTTCTCGTACCTTTGTCTTCCCAAAATAGAACACAAAAACCCTGGTCCTTTCAGCCTTCCCTCATGTTACTCATATTCCCCTTCTAGTATGACAGTCATCCACAGTGCACGCATATTAGTTCACATCTAAGTCTCTAATCTGGAGTAAAATAAGTTGTTCTTTTTGATTACAATTCCAGCTATGAGATACAAATTTTCCTGGGCTGCTTTGAATGGGCATTTGATAACAGTTTCAGTTTCATGGCAGAAGTACATGAAAGAACAGAATTATCCTAGATTTACTTTGAAATTATGAAGGGCAAAATTAAATCTTCATTTCACTAATTTGGTTTGTAGGTATTCATATCTTTAACTTTCATACTGCTGAAACAGAGCAGAAAAAAGACTTGATGTATATATATTTTTTTATTTATTTAAAATAGAACTTAGTTTCATCTTTCCATTCATTGAACATGGACCACATCTGTGTATCAAAAATGCCTTTAGGCCATGTTTAGTACTTGCAACAACTAATCATGTGAAGGAATATTATTTTGAAGCATATAAAGAGACTTCATTCAAAAGGTTTTTGCCATTCATCCTCTATTAGAGATAATGCACAGAGCATTAGAGATAATGGGAGGTCTGCAGCAAAAGCCGTAGAACATCAGGATGAGAATGTCCCCCAGATAAGTGGTGAATGATTAGTATTTTATTGGCCCTTTGTCAGCTTCAATTATGGCTTTGAAAACTTTCTTTAAAGAGCAACATTTGAAATGCTGGATTTAGGGAGCTAAGTATTAATCGGGTATTTAAGATTAATATAAATTGAAATCTGTACATCAGACAGCCTTCATGCAGCAGTTCCCTGTTTCAGAAATATACAGATATTGGTGGTCTTCATAACAGAACTGAATTTCTCTAGTAGAATATTAGGCATCAAAAGCTGCAAAGCAAAGGATACTGTCATGCTGACAGTTACGTATGTGCTGAGATTTGCTAGAAACTCAGTAGCAGTTAGCTGTTCTTATTTACCAGTAAGGATTTTGAGGACTGGCTTTTCAGAGCCACTTAGGGCCTGAGTATGCCCAATTCTCATTAATTTTATAAGGTGATTGGCTATCCAAATCCCCTTGGAAAATTAAATAACTCTTTTCTGAAAGTCCAACAGGTGTCCATGTCTGGATATTTCCTATGGGGATCATAATTTATGTTTGCCCTAGACACTTGAGGAATGATTCTTCTCATTAAATTTTTGATGCAAAAGTCAGGACTTGACACTCATGCAAAATGCATGTGATACTAAAATGGAAACTTTGATCTAAGAGGTCATGTGATGTGAGCAAAAATAGAAACTGCACAAGGGAAAAACAGAATAGGATTTTCCTTTCTGGAATGTATTTTATCGCAGGGCAGAGAATGTTCTATTACAATGCAAAATGAGCCCTTGTCATTAATATTAAAGCCATAAAATCACTAGTTAAGTCTTTAACACTTCGTCTGGTTTTAACATCCACCTCCCACCTAAACCCAGAAATCTGTTGTTCTTGGACAGGTGTTATTAAGACAAGTTTTGTAAGGAAGTAATGTTAATTTCAGTGAAGCAGGTGATTAGTGAGAAGTGAGTGAATGCCATATTACCAAAAGTTGAGGTTCAATAATAAAATGTTATATAATCAAGAAACAATGGGATTATTTTATAAGATCATAAATAATAATAATAATAATAGTTAGGAGGTTCTTTTAAACATTTCTGAGTCTTCTGCGAAACCTGAGTCACATTTTTATGTTTTTTTCCTCAATTATCTAGAATGCTGTTTCTTTGTTTCCGAATCTCATATAGTCTTTTGATTATAGGAGCTGACGCTTCCGGTAAACCCTTGGGGTAACATGTTAGGAGCTGCCAGCATCCTGGCGATGGCCTGAATTTTGCCCATGAGCTGTCGCTTGGCCAGCAGTGAGTAGGGACTATAGTGGATGACTTAATGAAGGAATGTTTGGTTTGATCAATCAGGAATTAAGCAGCTCGTCTTTCTTCCTAACAAATCTTTTCCTGCATGTTTCCATTCTCTAAGACTATTATCATGAGATTGCCAGTTTGACCCCCTGCCTAACCGTTGCCTCCCATACTGTCTCTGTCCCATCGTGTTCAGCCCTGTGTCCACGTTCAATGCTACAGGAATCCGCAGCTGACACAGGTGGATTTACACTTATGGGGTTGAATTTCTGAATGAATCTGGTCCCTTGATGCCAGTTTGTGCTGCCTGAAAAGTGTTTATTAGAGCCTGGAACCTTGAAAACAAGGAATAGGCAAAACAAGAAAGGTATTCTTTATTTCTACTCTAACTGCAATCACTTTGGGGCAAAGATTGTTTCTTTACTGTGTACTCACCAGGAGAGCCACATCTCTGCTGAGCATTCAGATTCTGCACAAATCTTTGCTCAAAGCTAGGCATAGAGTCCCACTCTAACCCACTGTGTGCAGTGGCTTCATGTCTCCCACACAGCGCATCAATTTGCACACATTTCTAATTAACATCTAATTTTGGATTAATTTGTCATTCCCTCCTCTGGGCTTTTGTAATGAGATCATGAGTTACATTGGCAGAAGGCATATACTTAAAAAGTATCTGTATTGTAGACCCTTGTAAGCAGTTACCTGACAGTAGGATTAAAAAATACCACTTACACTCCTCCAAAAAAAAAAAAAAAAAAAAAAAGAGAGAGAGAGAGAAAGAATTTTGTCAAACATCTGGAACCTTATTTTTTTAAATTTCATCAGCTATAATCAAAGAAAGAATCTAAATACTTTTAGCTCCCAGCAGTTTTCCTTGCCTCTCTTTTGGTGCATTAAGAAGCTGGGTATTTTATTATGTTAATGTTGCTCTTATTTTCCTTCAGTATCAAGAGCACTATGGTGAGGGGGGAAAGTGGACAATTTTACTAAATAAAATGCCTACAGTTCAAAAACTAAGTGCTCAAATAATTGCTTCAGAATTATTTGGTAAACCCTAGAGCTCTTGGGGAAAATATGTACTTTAAATATACGATGAATGCCAAAGTAAAACACTGGATAAGCTATTCTTACTTACCCAGAGATAAGCAGTAATGCACTATTGAAGTGTGGCAGTGCAATTGGTATTTTTCATCCACCTTAGTACAGATTTATTCAAAAGGCCCAAATTCTGAAAAGTAGCTAAATGCCTTTTCTACATGCACATAGTTTGTTTAAAAAGAGGTGTAGGGCTTGAGCACCTTGATAGAGTGTCAACATAGATATAGAAATAAGCATCTAAGGGCTTCATTTGTGAAAGGACTTTAATCAGACATTGGAACCTAAACTTCCAGCTCAGGTACCCAAATTTAAAATTCAGTGCTTAGGAACCAAGCTTGATATCAGCAGTTACACATCAAGGTCCATCCTTAAGACTCTTATTCATCCCATTCATCTTGAACCTATGCTTACCAGAAACATCTGAAGTACTAGCTATACATCCTTGGCTTTTTTCCTAGTTGTTGGAGGGAGATGGAGTCTTTCAGAAAGCATTTCAGACCTTTTTGTGGGCCGAACCATGCACACAGAGATACCTACTAATTGCAGTATAAGCCTGAAGGGTAAATATATTCTTAATCTATTTGCCAGAGGGAAGTGTTCAGTACTGCCTAGGTGAAATATGCATTTAGAAGCCCAAGTTTTCTACAATAAAGGTCTGCAAGTGCTATTTTCAGTGCCTATGGTACCTGTCTTAGATCTCTCTGAGACTTGCAGACCTGGTGGTCTCTTCGAGCTACCAGTGGAGGCCCATTAGAATATCAAAAGGCACACAAAATGCCACTTGATGCCTACTTTTCAGCTCTTGGATATTGCCTACATTTATTGTACTTGTACTGGATGTGCATAATATTCAGATTCCTCAACACAGACACGAAGAGTTGTTTCAGACAGCCTAGCTTTTCAGATATGGCAGCCACAACACGTATGTCCTGCTGGAACAGCAACTGAAGACTAGGCAGGATACCCTCTTGCTTCTGAAACAGCAGTAGACTCCCAGGTTTAGGCAACAATCTCCTTTGACTGCAGTGGGAGCTTCGATGTCCAGCTCACATGAGGATACTCTTACTTTGACTTAATGTCAAATTGAGTACCACCTCACAGGTTTAGATGTTTACTTCTTTCCTGGTGTTTGTTAGGGTTTGTTGAATTCAGTAGCCTGACAGCAGTGAAATTGCCACAGCTCCATGTCCCCAGATCCAACCAGCAGCGAGGCTGAGCTTGTTTTCCTGGCAAGCACATGCACAAACACACGTGTACAACACACATACAAGTGACCAGCCACAAAGAACAAGATAGACAGGCATACTCAGCACTCTAACAAACACAAACGGCACCAATGGCCTCATCGTAATCCCTCTCTGGCTGGCCTGGTTGAAGGTCTGTTAGTGGGGAATACATATATATATGTGTACAGTGTGGACCTGTCCAGTAACTGGGCTTAGACATGCAGACTATCCAGCAGTTGGGCCTGGGTCTTTATTCTCCCCCGCTGCCTCCAACACAGACACACCCACACCCACACCCACACCACACACACACACACACACACACACAAACACATCTCTCAGTTGACCTGCAGACCCTGGTTTACACCAGCTGATCCCAGTCTCTTGGGCCTTTAGCTGGGACTCTCTGGTCCCTCCAGTAGCCAACTCCTCCAGCTGCCTCACCCACAGAGACCGATGCACAGACCTGGCTCCCAGGCAACTTGGCCCACTCTCCAGCTAGTCCAGCTTGATATTTGCTAGCAGTCACATTCAGCGTACCCTCACTCACTCCAGTTGCTGGCACTCAGACACACAGGCTGCTGTAACCCATTGCCCCTTCTCTAGCTGCTGGCACTCAGACCTCCATACACACATATGCACACAGAATAGAGTCCCTCACCCAGGAAAATAGTTAGAAATTGAGTTTAATGAGAAGACAGGACAGACCACACTGATGACGTGCGGAGCATGGCCAGACGAGTGCACTGACCAGCAACCTGGTTACACACAACTGTCCCCTCTATCCCCTTATCCCTCTATTGTCCATGCTTGTTTCTCCCCAAACCACCTAGATCTTTCCTTTTCTCCACCTTTGGTCCTCCCCTAAATATCGCATAATAAGTCTCATGCAGTCCCCACTGTTTCCTGGCATCCCATAATGAGTCCCGTACTCCTCAGTAGCACCCGCATCAGTCTGCGAGGTGGTGGGGAGCCACTGCCGGGACTCACCAGTGATGTCCCCAGCCCATGGGCTGACACTCTCCTGGGACAGCACTGGGGGCTGGGGCTCGTGTCTGGCTGGGTTGTCAGGGTTTCCCTACTGGCTGCTGTGCTCCTCTGTGTGTGTGAGGACAAGCCTGCTATCACATAACCTAACTGTGTTGAGCAACTTGACTTCCTTCTCCCTCCATACCTCTAAGGGATTCACAGCTGAGACTTTGCTCTACTTTTCCGGCAGACCTCAAACTCAGAGTCACTTTCAGAGTACCCCTGGGGGTTGTGACTCTGTGAAAGGCACAGGGACAGTAAAAAACCTTTTTATCCATCAGTGAGAGCACTCTCCCACTGTTGTGGAGCAGGGGAGAGGAAAGGGGCACAAGAGATGGCTTTAGGTCCCATGAAAGCATGAAGAAATTTGCACCCAAATGTACCAGGAAAATATTCAAAGAGCATGAGTACAGAACATCACGAAGAGGCCAGAAGGTGGGCACTCTCCATTTCTTCCTCTTCTATTTTAAATAAGTCTTTGATGGAAATTAAAATCAAAATTGTGAGAAGCAATCTACAGCTTGTTCATTGGGGAACTCTATTGTGAGGGATTTAGATGTCTTTAAGTAACAGATGGAAAGAAACATACGTCTCCCATAAGAGAGTTAAAGGACGTCTCACTGTTGAAGTCACCATCTCCTGCTATGTATTGAAAAAATGAACTGAACACTGATATTTGAAAGAGGATTCTCAGACACTTGACTCCAGGAATCAGTCTGGGATGGAGCTAGTTACAAGTTTATTCTGCCCTCAAGATAGGCTTCTAAACTGAGCCTCTGATCCTGTTTCAGCTACTGTCTGCCATTGTTTTCCTGAATTCCGAATCCTTTGAATCTAAATTCTTTGTTTTCTCTTCCTACTGTCAAGCAATTAATTGCTAACTCAAAATAAATACATACTGTAGGACTGGATTACTGCAGAGACAGAGACACAGTCTGACATATCTTTCTTTTCAGAAAAGCAGATTTATTAGAGATATAAAACTGCCATGCAACCTTAACAGAAGGACATTTAGAAGGAAAGCTGAAGTGATTAATTATTGCATAGTAGACAGTTAAATATTTATTAAATACAAGGGATGCATAGAGTAGTGAACCAACTAATGCGCTCATGAATTGAGTTTATTATTGTTATGGCAATAACTGAATGCTCCAGTTTGAGCTGGGAACTCACAAGCATTTAAGATGCCTATTCTCAGGAGTGTTTGCAGCCTTATGTTAGATAATAAAGCACAGGTAAATGGAACAAAAATATGGGTTTTTTTTCTTTCCATTTAAATAGCAGACTAAACAGTCTTTGCAGAAAGGACTATTTCTTCCTGCATCTAGCACATTTGAACTCCTCATCCTGATATCGGATCATACAAAATATGCACATTTATTTGCATATATGTGTAGCTACCTAATGTGCATCTGTTTCTGTTTTTCTCTGCTAAAAATATAGAGAATTGTAACTGTCCAGCCTGAAGAACAAGCTGTCTGAACCATTCATTTTCCTTTTTGGCTAAAATTCCATAATACAGTTGGCAAATGAGGAGGACATTACATGGTAGTCCAGCACACATATCTGGAATACTTCTAAGCTTGGCTCAACTTTCTAGATGTTGATATCATCATAAGAACAACAACGAACAAACAGCAACATAAATAGAACCTGTTCATCAATGGACTCACCTCCACAAAAGTAGCTGGTACCCAAAACATGTCCCAGACTGCCTGGACTGTAAAAATGCATCTGCTCTGATGATACTTGGGCCACCAGCTTCAGCAATGAAAAGACAATCTTCACAAAATAAGGACACTTCCCTGGGAAATAACTTTTATAGTTAAAGGAACCACCTTATTCCCAACTTCTTATAGGACAAAAGTAAACCTTTGTTAATAATACCCTCTGTATATTTCTATCCTAGATCCTTTATTTAAAGTAAGTGAACAATTTCAGCCTACCATACAAGAAAATATCATATTGAAATACATTTTCCTAGAAGCTATCTTCCTCCTAATCTTTAAAGACAACAAAACTCTCTGGAATGACCTCACACACACCACTAATGGAGAACATAAACACTTTCTTCTCAGTGGAAGAGGGAAAAATCATCAAATGCATATCTTTGACATCTAACTCTACCTCCTAAAAGTGTATAAACGCTTTTTAGGTCTTTGTTGTCCAAAGAAACAAAATTCACAGATTACTGAATTTTAAAAAATCACCACTGTGGTAGAAGGTCTGGTTTAACAGCACCTTACAATTTTCTCCAAGTTCTTTAGCTCCTGTTAAGCTTTTTCCAGACATAATAGCTACTGTCTTTTCAGAGGGACTAAGGGGTGGTCTGTCTACCACTCCACATGTTCCACAAGTAATGCATGACCTCTTACCTCAAATTGTCTGTCAGTTAACATAATTAGCTTATTCTTGGGCTTGAATATTGCTGTTCCTTTTTCTGACCTGAGGAAGATTTTGTATGAAGCCCCTGTGTTCTTGAAAGTCTGCTCAGCCCCACTGTATGTTTTGATTTAATTAAAAATAGCAGTTCCTTCTGCAAAATTTCCCTCTCTTTTATCTTGTATACTACCAACTTAACTACTATACATAGTAAAACTAATGAATGCAATGGGGAGAAAAGATGTGGGGTAATGATAATAAAATAAGATAATTTTGACTTTTAATAAGCTGCCAATGAATCTGCAATAGCAGCTAGGCAAATTCAAAGGGCTGATGCATCTCAGGCAGATGAAAATTTCAACACAAAGATCTTTTCTTCCTAGCTTCATTGTGAAGGAGCCACTTCACAGCGGAAAGGACAGCAGAGAAAACCAGGGCTATGTGGAAACACAGACATCTAGTGTGACCTGAGTTGCCCCAAAATATCCAAGATTTCCACATGGGACTGGCAAGATGACACAGGGCTTATGGGAGGCTAGGATTCCCTTGAACAGTCATCTGTGGGCTAGGTAAGATCTCAGGCAGCCCCAGGTTTCAATGTTTAGGTATCTGAATGAATGTCTCATGACTGAACAGTGCTGTACCATGCCATAGATGTTGCTTGTGTACTCTGGAGATTGCCTGTTTTGGAGGGATAAACGGTTTGATGTGAATATTGCTCATTTTGAACAGAACTTCGAGATTCCATTGAAGGGTCATTTGTGAGGTACAGGAGTTACAGGCGACTACATGAGACTATCGAAAAGAGATGGGAATGGCTAGTGGGCACAGGGAATAAAGAGCAGTAGTAGCCCAGCACTAGGAATAAGTAAGATAAAAGTACGCTGGGGGACAAGGGAAAGCAGTGAGGTAAAGCTCAGGCAGTAGAGTAGCAAAACAGTTGACATTTTTGACTTGTGGAATCCTTCAGTGATTTTTTGGAATTCCAAGGCCTTAGCCTTTTCCAAGGACTGAGAAGTAAGTGCTTTGGTAAGTAAGAATAACTGCACAGTTACTGTTATAGGGGTAGTTTAAGCAGACTTTCCATCCAAAACAAAAAAAAAAAAAGAAAAGAAAAGAAAAAAGAAAGAAAGAGAGAGAGTAGCTTTCCAAAAATAAAGTCCTCTTCATTTTGATTCAGACATTTTCAGCAAAAAGGAAAAGGTTTAAAATATATTCCACGTATTAAGAGTGTTTCTGTGCTCCAAGAGGCTTTCCTTTGGGTACTGTAAGATGGTTTATAATCCATTATCTGTAACACAAAGATAATGAAAGTGGTTCTATTGTACTGTATGTGAAACCCACGGGAATACCAGGATTTGACAGTCATGATATATCTTAGTTAGTTTCTAATGTGTAAAGCCATCACAAATCATAGAGCAGACAGTCTGTTGGTTAAATAAGTCTACAAAGTAAGATGATAGAGTTCTTCATTTATCTTCATTGAAACAGCTTTGACTGCCGTGTAGTTGATAAAATAAATCTAGTCCTATTCAGAATCTCTCCTCTTTGCCCATTGTAAGCACACAGTTTCTGTTCTACAGTATGAGTTCTTATGCAGCTCTCAGCACCCACAATATTGAAGTATCTTCCATTAGCACATGGAGTACAGTGACTAAAATATGTCAACTGTAGTTTATTTTCTTGCTCATCCTCTCCCAAAGGTGAGAACTGTGTATACACTGAAGTGGTTTTTTTGGATTTTTTTTTCCTTAGGTATGTGTTCATAGGACAGAAGGTGGGTCAAAGAAAAGCAATGGGAGCTGGATTGTGATTGTCTGTTTTTAAGGAAACTCATTGTACTGTCCCAGCTGATCCCTGAGAATGATCCCTTGAGGTTCATGGTTATGCAGAAAGTTCAGTGGTGCCAGTGGACCAGAGCCATTGATCACAGTCTCACAACCTCTGCTTTCTAAAAGTGCCTGCTCCCTTGCAATGGTTATAAAGATACTTAAAGTCTGTGTAAAAGTGTATAATGCAAATTCCAAAGTTAGGTGACACAAATTTCCTCATCTCACCCCCATCCAGACTATAAATAAAGATCAAGATTCTGAATTTGACAATGTGTTAAATGACAAGCCATGATAAAAGTAGATGGTAAGTTTACGTATATTCTGCCTCCTGGACACCACAGATCCGCTGTGGACAGTATTTGCAATTAATGGTTAAATCTGAAGTCATATTTCATGGCTGTAACCCCAGCCATGGGTTGCAGGAAGATATCACGGTTGCAACCCAGCCGTGGGTTACAGGAAATCATGAATACCAGAGTCCTCAATAAAGTAATGCTAAGCTTTTTGGGGCAGCTGGTGACAAACAGAAGGTGTCACTCATAAGTATGGGTTTTAAAGAGTCAAAGACCAGCAGGGAATACAGAAACAGTGATAAATTATAGACTGTGTTGCCCAATGATAGGTGTGTGTTCTTCAACCAGCAGCTGTTTCCTAGTAGCAAACTCTTAAAGTGCTTTTAAAGTGTCATTGCTGACCTCTTCAGCTTTAATTTCAGCAGACTGTTTTTCATCACAAACCTGAACCATTTTCCAAGCATTGTGCCATTGGTACTAACTCGTGTAGACTTATGGTGAAAGGTTGTTGACATGTGAGACTATATCATTTCACATCTGCATTTAAACATCAAAGAGGGCTAGAGAGATGGCCGATCTTCAGAGATTTAAAATGATGTGAACTTCCAATGAAAAAAAGAAAGAGAGAGATTTGATTTCAGAAAGATTGGAAGAAAAATTCAATTTTTCTTGAGCAGACATTTTCTTTAATAAAATTATTTATGTCCTAGTCATTTGATTACATGGAAACTTTAAAGTACATTTTTTTAAAGAGGATATGATATTTAACAAAACATACAAGAAAAAATCAAAAAGACTGAGAAATTCTTGGGGAAGAGAGAGAGGGGAAATAAAAAAAATTATATCAAAGTGAGGATGTGAGTTATGAGGAACCATCTGCCTCAGGTCGAGGTACTTTATTGCTCTCCCTTCCCACCTTTAAAATCATAATGATTTTTTTTAGCAGGTCAATGCAGGGGGAACATTACAAATCCAGGTTTTGATAACAATGAGGAAATATCCAGTTATTTATGAAATTGAAACTACAGATTACAGTGAATAGTGAGATCTCTATTTAGACCAGTGTAGGGCAGTAGCAGACGTATAAAAGACTTTTTTTTTTTTTTTTTTCCTAGCCAGTCTCTCAGAGTCCTGGTAGAATACAGAAATCCCCAAAGCTATCTGGCAAGCAGGTGATAAGGACTTTAAAAGATAAACTGAGATAATAGACATGACTAGTTGCTTAGTGGACAAAAAGAGAGATAACCGAACTGCAAACATTTTTTCAGACTATTTGTATATCTGCTCCCCTCCCCTCCATAAACAAGCATGATCCTCTTGTGGTTATTATTTTGCATTAGACATATGTATGCTGTGGTCACAAAAGGTGGCATATTAATTTTAAAACTAGCAGGGGGATGCTTAGCAGCTCTGGGAGGGTCCCACCAATTCCATTTTGCTGAGGGTCAGGTAAGGATGTGTTGTGGATGGCACTGTGACAAAACGTAAAATGCCTTAACTTTTCTTTGCCTTTCACAAATCCTCTGAGGTACACAGCAAGAAGATCACAAAGTAATTGCAGCCCCTAAAGCCTCCTGAAAGTCTGGATAGGTTCAGTCCTTATCCTTGGGTTCTTCTCAAGCTCACAGAGGACAGACACCTCGGTGCCCCACTGCAGTCATACGAAAAAACAAGAGCTAAATTATAGCATGAACAACTGTAAGAGGTCATGAAACTCTGAGGAGTAATGAGTCTAACAGGTAGCTATTGGACAACTGCATCTTTTTTTTGAAAAAGAAATAATATAGACAACTTAAACATAGGTTCCTTTTATAGCTGAGTATATAAAATTGGGTAAAGACAACTGAATTTCCCTTCCTTTCTCCTTGCAACTCTGATGCCTGCATCATTACCCAGCTAAAAGTAGACTGAATTATGGAGTGTGTGATGGAAGGGGAGTGAGGACCAACACAAAGCTGCTAATGTCCCCAGTTAAACCAGGGTCACTTTTCCTCTTGAATGAACACTGAAGCAATGTCCTGTAGCAGAAAATAGCCATCACATGTAATTCTTGGAGCTCTTACCAAAATAAAATCCTGAGGATTGTGCTTTACATAGTTGTACTGCCAGTGCTCCTTCTGCTGGAGACTGGTTGTTTAATCAAATAAATAGCATTCTACCTCAGAACGGAGCTGAGAAATACAGAAATGACAATGGAGCACAACATCTTCATCAACGAGAGATGAATGCCATTTGCATCCAACTCAGTCAGGGATACACCATGACTTTAAATCAATCTTTAGCAAATCTGAGAGGAAAGTAGGAACAATCTTTCTTCAGATAATGAAATTTGGGGGCTGTGACCCATCTTTCATGCTGCTTCGTACCACTTAGCCCTTTGAAGTCTGGATCTTCCAGGCCTGAATTCTTCAAATGATATTTATATCCGTTAAATATACTTTTAATAACAAACAAGACATACTATTTAGTTAGCCTTTAACATTGCATATGAGCTACAGTGGAATTTGCTACATTAAATTATTAAAATAATATTTATATGAGTAAAAGTAAAGTGTAAAAGCTTTACTCACAACTATTCATTGCAGTTATCCGTCAGTTCATAGATTCTAAAACCGGAATGGATTATAATGGTTATTTAGTCTGGCAGGCCTTGTGCCAGTCAGCTCTGCCAGATGATTCCTGAACTGAGATGTCTACCCCAAATAGTGAATTGTTTTAAATATACATACTGACAAAGTGCAAGGCTGCTGTCTGTCCTTTTAAACCTGAGATATATTTTTAGATCTGTGAAAAGTCTTCTTCATCTCCAGTACCCTTCTACGATCAAAAAAATAAGGCATAAACCACAAAGCACTGTATGCTTTGCAGCTAAAGCCTACATCGGCAGCAGGATCATGGAGAAAACTAAAGACAGGCCAACTTAATTAGAAAATATATACAATTATATTTGTGGTGCAACCCAAATAATTCTCTGCCTGCTTTTCTCAAGAATTCCTGGCTAGGCAAAAGGGCTAACGGATGTAGAATGGCAGGGGAGGGGGGAAAAAAACAACAAAAAACAACCAACCAACCAACCAACCCCAAACCCTAAGACTTCATTTGCTTAATCAGCTCTATCTGTGATACCCAATACCATTAAGGAGATGCTAATTAAAGAAAAAAAGATGTTTATTGTAGTGTTTTGCATCTCTGCATCTAGAGGATTGGCTTTCACTTTTCACCTCAGATCTGATTCTTCATCCGTTGTGCCGACACCAAATATCTTCCCTCTGTGGGTCTCGGCAGTGGACAGACTGATAGATTTAGGAAAATTAGTCTATAGTATTCCTGGAGAGAGCCAAGACAAACAAACAAACAAACCAAAAGCCCCCCTCAAAACACCAACCTTTCTACGTTTTACGAAAATGTTGGAGGAACAGAGGAAAATTTGAAATTATAGAAAGAAATTTTTCCCAGGGAATGCTTCATGCATCTTCAGCTGACATGGAACTTTTTGGAAAGAGCTTCTTGAGAAAAATCTGACAGCCAATTTGAAAAGTCAGAGATCAGCATCTGTGAGGTGTGGTAGGCCACTCAAAACACTTGAGTTATCTGTTCTCATGCTTTTCTTCATGGTTTCCATCACCGTAGATATTTCAGGACAGATTAGGGAGACATCTGTCAGGACTGGCTTAGATAGAGTTGACCCTGTCTGGGCAGACTACCAGACAACCAGTGTCTGGGCAAAGCAAGAACCAGGCTGCTCCACGAGGGAGGATGGATGGGAGCCTCAAGAAACCCCAGCACTTGTCCTTCCCTGCCTGACCAGGGCTGAATTAGACAAAGGGTTTGCTTTTGAATACAGCCTAGTCCTTTGAAGATGCATTAATAGCCAATGTGCTTTCTAAGGTGAGAGTGGGTCCCTTCTAAATCACTTTGGTTGTAAATTTTGATAGAAATGGACCTCTGTGATGAAACAGAAATAAAAGGAAGAAATTAGATACCTGAAGAGAGGGCTAGCTTCAGAATTGCAGTTTTAATAACTCTTGTTGGCTTAGAAAATGCTAGCCTCTAGGAAGAGAGACTGGAAGAAAGCGAAAATATAATTTCAGTCTGTTTCAGTACATTCAGAAGAGAATTATTGGTTTTTTTTTTGGCAAGGAAGACACAACCAATGGAAATCTTTCTCCTGACCTCTATACTTACTCCTCGCTTTATCCCAGTAGTTAATACTTTGTAATCATTCTTTTAAAAGGAGACTGAGTGGCTATTGCTCTTTTCAGAAGAGTCTATCACAGAATACTTTACTGATAATATTTATATCCAAGCATGCTTTCAGCTTTGTCATGGGATTTATCCTCAGTAGAAAGTACATAGCGCTGGCTCTTCTTTCTGGAGTATCCCTGTGTCTCTCTAGCCAAGGGTGCCCAGAGTGGCTGGCTCTCCAGGTATGCTGCAGGCCAGGACACCTTCCTGGCACTGGAGAGAGCATCTGCTCAGCCACTGGCCATACATAACTCATCCACACTTGGTTTCTGATCCTGCCTTATCTGGTACCAAACTCAGACCTCCACATGAATAGACACATGGTTTCTTCATTCATTGTAGTATCTAGCGAGTATAATACCTTACACAGGTGGCCAAACAGACTGCTCTAGGGTCCAGCTGTCTTGCAGCTTAAAATCAAAAGATCTGGTCTATGATTCTCCTTTATAAACATTTAATCACTTCCTTATGCCTTATTTCACATATCCTCCTATTGGCTATCATCTTCTATCATACATTGGTCATGCCTCCTTTGTTTGTCAGTTTTTACCTATACAATGATCTTGTGCACAACTTTGAGTCATTTGCAGCTCTTTGGGTTCGTTTCATGTTGCACATTTTGAAAATGCTATATTTAGCTATTTCCCGGTCTTTATATTCTCCTCGAGAAAATGCCAGAGGTGTCTCATGTAGATCTTCATTAGTCCTTTGATGAATTGCAATCATCCTGCTCATCAGTCTAGTACCAGCTGCTCATCAGTTAAACTGCTGAGTTTCGCTGATGTTGACACTAGCATCTTTTAAAAACAACAGTTGCCCTGGAAGTCAGTCCCATAGAAATTCATTTTGAAGTTAGGCATGCAGCGTAAGCTAGGCTTGTTCTGCAACTGATTGAAATGGAAACCTCAAGAAAGCCATTTATGCAACGTAGGCTGAATGCTCATGTTAAAAGAAAACCACCCCTTGGACTGTGTGGGCTATAGAACAAACCTGGATGATCAGCTTGGATCAGCCTTTCCGATGGCTTAAATCAGGTAACACAAATCCCAGTCTGCACAACTGGAATATATTGGTGTTTAAACAACAGACTTTATTTGTATGCAAGTATCTGTTTTTAAACAAATGAAATCTAGTTAATGAAAATAAGCTGAGACAACAAAAGGAAATATTACAGCTGTAGTGCTAGCTCTAATGAAATCAATGGAAACTTGCACTGACTTCACAGCAGGGAAAATTTTGCCTTTGGTTTCAAACCCTGATATAGAGGTATTGATTACATATATGAGGACTGAGGCTTTCTTATTGACATCTCTAGTTACTGAG
Source organism: Dromaius novaehollandiae (assembly GCF_036370855.1). Lineage (NCBI taxonomy): Eukaryota > Metazoa > Chordata > Aves > Casuariiformes > Dromaiidae > Dromaius > Dromaius novaehollandiae. The sequence continues at coordinate 162,974,184 of NC_088099.1, forward strand.
TTAGCAAGATACTTGAATACTTTTGAGGACTGGGATCTTAATTGTTATTCCATTTCCACAGTTAAGCAACACAGGGAGAGATTCTTCCTGCCTTAAGACATGTGGCAAGATACAGCTGTGAGATACTGTAATAATATAAGTGAAAGGGTGTGTATGCAAAAAAAAAGAAAAAAAAAGAACAGATATGCAACAAAAACAATATTTTATATATTTTTTGTGTCATTGACAGCTCTTAATGAAGTACTATCTACCATACCTTATACTGGGTCATTTTGTCAGCCAGATTATATGAGGTTTACAGCACAGAAAGATAAACTTTGTCCATTGACTGCTCGTCTCTCTTTAAGTAATCCAAAGTTATTTTAGCTAGAAACCAAAATTATTAGCAGATATGATTATTAAGGAATAAGCAACAATTAAGCTGAATTCCAGTGTGTGTAAGGGCCATCTTGCCTACTCTGGATGTTAATTGACACATTTAGGTACACAAATTGGTCTAGGCACAGTATGGGCTGCCTAGAGGGAATCTCTGGTACCCTCTGAAATTCCTGCTTTGAGACCTGCTATAACAATGACTCTAGATTTGTTGTGAAGGGGGCTAGGAGTTAGCTTACCTCGTCTCAAGTCAATCTAGTGTCTTAAACCAGTCCATCGTCTCATCTATGCAGACAACAAGCTGAGGAGTTCCTGGACCACCCAGGGGATTAATGACTTTAGTGCACTGGGTGTGCACACAGGCACAGCCCTGACACCTCAGCTACCCCATAATTATAAATATAAGGCGAACTCGAGTTTCATACTTATATACTTATACTTATAACTTAAGTCCATAGCTCTTCACATACTTTATTGGTAATCCTGTCTTTATTCAAAAATAATTTCTTGTTCAGTATTAGAAGAAAGATTATTTTTCAGTTAGCATCTCTTCAAGCTTATATGAAAGACTAGTCTGAAATGAGTTAAGAACCTTATTTGCAAACTGAATAGGCGAGAAGGTGACCCTCAATTTTAATTCATTAATTAAAAAAAAGGACAAGTAAAATGTACTATGTTTTCATTCCCTTTTAATTACATTTCTTTTAAGAAATGATTTTTCTTCTGCATTGGCATCTTATCAGCAATACTAGGGTTCTATGCAATATATTTTAGTGTGTAACTGAATACTAATAAAGTGAGTTTGTACGACACTTTCAACAGCTAGAACTACCTTAGTGTATTATCAGTCATTAAAAATTCTAAGGGGCAGTATGAATTTTCAGATAGTGGACCCTGTTTAAGACTTGTCTAAAGAAGCTATCTTCTTTATCTAAACACAGAATGTACTAGGGAGTATAATAATTAATAAACAAAACTTGGCAGTTACATGCTGATATAAATCAGGAACATTTTCATTAATGTCAGTGGAGTAAAACTAGCTGAAAATGAAAACTGTAGCCTACAGAAGGAATAAAGTTCACACAGTAAAAACAAGTACCTACATTTTCACCTGAAAATGAAGAATAAGTGCTCAGTCTTAATAAGAAACATGGAAATAGCCTAGATCAATGGTTCTCTGTTTCTATTGCAACAGATTTTTGACTTGAACTTGCTCCTCCTGAAATCAGTGAAAGTACACTCAACCCTCGCTGCTTAGATGGTAGTTGAGTTCTCAGTTATTTACACAGACAAACTTTCTGACTTGAACTCAGCAAAGTGGCATGACTTATCAAGACATGAATGTGCATGTTTCTCTGTAAGTGCTTGCTTAGGGGATTTGGACTTTTAAGTTATGTACATTCTTAAATCCATTGTTGAGTGAGGGTAGACTTCTGATCTGTCATCTAAGACTATGCTAGATCACACAGCCCATATCTGTTTGAGTAAATGAATATATTTCATTAATAATAACTTATGTGAATACCCACAGGATGTAGACTCAGATCCATTTACTTTTTAGCTTTTGCAGTGGAAAAGCTTTAGCTCCAGATTCAAAAAGACTAATGCAACAATTTGCACAGAATAACAGAAGACTGTCAGTGTCCCGGTTACCTTTTTTTCTCTTTGACATTCATAGATGACAGGGTTAGATGAGAGTAGTGCAGTACCTTTTTTTTTTTTTCCCCTAGGTGAAAGGCATTTTCCAAAAAAGACCTGATTGCCACAGTCAACATGTTTTTTTCCCAAAATATCTCTGGTTTGTTTTCTGAAAGGTCAGCATGATAAAAGAACTTGTCTCCTAGAGGCTGGCTTGAAATTATCATAAACTACTGGAAACCCCAAGCTCTTCGGCTGTAGCCAAACTACTGGCAGCACTACCCCACCTTGAAGACCTTGTTACTCCAAGAATCTAGCACTTGCTGACTTGTGGCTAGAAACAGGGTATTTTCTAGACTCCTTAACTCTAATTGGTGTTGCCAAAGTTACAAGATTCCTTACGACAAGGCAAAACTGGATTGCACATAATACAAAGAAGGAGGAGTGGTCGATACACCAGAGGGCTGTGCTGGCATTCAGAGGGACCTGGACAGGCTGGGGAGATGGGCATAGAGGTGATCCTTCCTCTTTACTCAGCCCTGGGGAGGCCACATCTGGAGTACTGTGTCCAGTTCTGAGCTCTCCAGTATAAGAGACATAGAGCTACTGGAGTGAGTCCAGCAAAGGGCCATTAAGATGCTGAATGGACTGGAGGTTCTCTCATATGAGGAAAGGCTGAGAGAGCTGGTGTTGTTCAGCCTGGAGAAGAGAAGGCTCCAGGGGGATCACATCAATATGTTAGAAATACTTAATGGGAAGGAATAAAGAAGACAGAGCCAGACTCTTATGAGTGGCACCCAATGAGAAGACAAGAGGCAATGGGCACACATGAAAATATAGAAGTTGCCACTTAAACATAAGAAAAAGCTGTTTTCTTACTGTGAGGGTGGTGAAACACTGAAACATTCCAGCCTGGAGAGGCTGTGGAGTCTCCATCCTTGGAGATACTCAAAATCTGACTAGGCATGGTTGTGAGCAACCTGTTCAAATTAATCCTTTTTTGAGCAGGGCAGGTGGACTAGATGATCTCTTCCAGTCTCCACCCTCCTGTGATTTGGTAACACTTTGCTCAGGAGCAGTGGTAAAACTGATACACAAATGTCAGTTTCACTCCAAAAGACAATCAATTTCACTTAGCAGCTGCAGGTGCCCATGGAGACATCACCTCTCAAAATGTCTGCTGTGTTTTGCTTGTATCTCCCACCATTACCACCAATTTTTCCAATTACCAAGAAATGCTTAAAAAAAAGTCTGAGTCCCAAACTTTTCTGAATAGAAGATAAAAAATAATTAAATTATGAATTAAATTAAATTTCATTGCATAATTCAAAGTCTTCCTGTCATGTCTAGAAGGACCCATGTTTAATTTTCACCTTTTCCTTAACATAGTGAAAAACCTTGTCTACTGAGCCCTGAATCACAGCTGTTGATTGTGACACTTCTACAGGATAGTAAATATATTTATATTTTAAATAAAACTTTCTTCTAAAGTCCAGCTGAGGTTCTGACCCAAACTTTTAGATTTTTTCAACAGGAAAACATGCCCATAATTATTATGTATTCTTAATTTACACACACACACACACACACACACACATGCTGTTAAATAGTAAATTAATAATCTAGCATTAATCTGCAATCAATCATATACTGAATCCTCTGGAAGTGGTCACATGTCCAGCTGGATATAGGAATTCAGGAGACCATCAGTTCAGGGAGTATCATGCTATCCAGACAAAGATACTGTTTCAAGGACCCTTGCAACAGAGACACCCATCACCATCCAGACAGCAAGTAACCGACTTAATCAAGAGATTTGATTCTCCACATGGGTGTTACTCTGTGCAAAGATACTAGTAAATTAGGAGGGCTGCTTTTTTCTGTTTTTTAGAAAACTTTGTGTCCATGTGTATCTGTGCAACATCAGCTGGTTTCTATAAGACAGGGACAGAAAAATAGAAGTTGGGTATGAGGGCATGACTGTTCATATGGGACTTCCTCAGGACTTTTTATATTGGCAAGGAGTTGAGGATAGTAATGTTTCTATATACAGTACATCAGAAACTATGTAAATGCGCTTGAATAACTGAATACGCTCCTGTATTAGTTCCATTTGCACAACCCATATTGCCTATGAACTATTAAATTCATATTTTGTTAATAAAAACTTGTCCCCAGATGTTGAGTGGGGAGCTTTCTGCACTTATAAATATTTGCAAAAAGAGCATCACCAAGGAATTTCAAATTTTTTAGAACCGGCTGCTAAAGTAAAAGTGTCCTCAAAAATCCTGGAAGTTTAAAGAAATGTAAAGCAAATGAAACATTTTTTATTTTTCAGTGTTGATTATTTAGGGTTTCCCTTTCTAGATTTCTCTTGGAAATTTCAGAAGAAGTTCTTATTTTGTTTTATTTTGTTTTGTTTTTTAATAAATGCTTAGCTTCCTTTCTAATAAGTAAGATTTGGGGCCTGAAATCAGAGAAAAACACCAAACACATGACAATATCGAACAGAAGATTTAAGATTATCCCAAACATGCAAAACCTCTACTTAAAAATGATTATCCTATTAAAAAAAAAAAAGAAAAGAAAAGAAACCTCCATAAATACTGATTATTCTCATTGATAGGTCCTCTGTTCCTCCAGAACTTCTTACTGATGTCTCTACTCTGGGGACAGGGACACTGCTACAGAAATTTTCATTGATCTCCCAGCACTCCTATACCAAGTGCCTCAACTAGAGAATTCATCTCCTGTTGCCTCACTGCAACTTAGTAGTTTAATGAAAACAAATGGTATAGTCCGAGAGTAGGCTGCAAGGTAGGCTGCATCTTGGGAAAAAACATATCTTTAGTTGGTACAAAATACATCTGCATGCACACTGATGTGTCTGCAAAGCTGACTCTAGATAAGTATGGTTTGAACTGGACGATGAGGAGTGTTTTCCCCAGGAGCTGGGCTGTAGAAAGAACGGCAGAAGGTATAACACTGCACAGGTGCCACAGTCACCACTACCCCACAGGAGACTCCAGCTACCATCAGAGCATCTGAGCAAGGACTGATCACCCTCAGACCAGGTCTCCCTTGAAATCTAGCAGGTGAGCACATCAGTTCATCAGGATTGTCTAGTACAAGGGCAGTGCTAGCAACTGTCTTTTTTTTCTTCTGATTTTGTTTACTAAAAGAATGACTGATAAAGCCAGTCCCTTTTATTCTGCCCTCTTTGCCATGAGTGGACTTCAGCTCACACTCTTAAATGTCTATCACGTGGATATTTGCTTCTGCACCCTACAATAAATAAAAAAGCTACTGCCTTTGTAGTTAATAAAGAGAAATAAGCACTATTAGTGAACAATTTATCTAAACAATTTTAGACGCATGTTTTAGATTAATTTCACCCAGAAGTACCTATTTATCTCTATAATTATAACAGATGAAGATACACATGCTTGTTCAAATGAGTTCTGTCTCTAGAGACTTTCGCCAACAAGAAGGTGAGTTAGCTTGGATACACAACTGCATAACTGCAACTAAAATGCTGCCACAAGCCAGTCTCCATATGGTGCTGCACTGAACTTTAGAGCCATACTAGCTTAGGCTGCTCTGATTCATGGCCTCTGAAATCTATGCATCATTACACTCCCCCCGCCCAGTGGAAATCTCAATATTCATTGTGAATTGATGTTTGGGATTTCTTTTTATTTCCTGTGGGTGTTTCTGCTTGAAATAAACCTGTCAGTTTTCACTGAGAAGACATTTTGAAGGTAAAAGGGCAACAGTCTAAAGGCATGGTGTGGTCTGTCTTAATTTGTCCAGTGGCCGTGTCCACAGCAGGTCCAGGCTCCCAGGCCCTTGGCATTCCTCTGTTCATGCCTTGGTTTCTCAAGGACCTAAACTCAGCACAGGCCAGGAGAGGGCCATTGCATCCTTTGCATAAGCAATTCACACATGCAGAGGAGAGATGGCAAGAGTTTAGCACCTCTGAACACTGGGTCGTTCTGCTTACATATAAATCTGGGCATCTCACTGATATTTGAAAATATTCACTTAAGGAATTTATCTAAGATCACATGGAGTTCCAGGACCCTGAATTCCAGATCCTTGCTATATGTCATTCATTTAAAATACTGAAATATTCCTTTTAAAATGTCTGACTTTCTGCTTTTGGCATTCCCATTCTCTCCTGTTCATATCTCCTGAACTCTGTAAGGAGAGGGAAGTCAAATGAGTCCAGAATATTTAAAAGATTAAAATCTCTGTTTATAAGTCCATTAGGAGTTTACAGGTTTTAAACAGACTGTACTGGCCATTAAAATTCTGCCTGTGCCTGACAAAGATTGTAATGAGAATAGAAAATGGCATTAAATGGAATCCATTCTGAAGATGATTGCAAGGGATACAAGCCTAACTCATTCTCATTATAGCTTTGTGTTGATATAATTGTGAGTCTTACTTGGATACCTGAAATACTTGGAGAGAATTTTATTGTGATTGTAAAAAGGACCTACTTAATTTGATTTACAATTGGAATCGTAGTTACCTACTTTTGCAGTACTGCAAATGATAGAGAAGCAGCTGACACTGGTTCTGTTTAGGTTTAGGAATATTTCTCTCTTTCTTACACCCAGCTACTAACAGTCAAGATACCTATATATTTTAGAGATGGTTTTAAGACTCAATTTGCTGATCATCCACAAGGTTGATATTGCCAGCTGCCTTAGTGGTGAGGTTTAGGGTGAAGTATACTGAGGGAAACCTTACAACTTTACATAGTATTGAAGGATGTCCTTACCTCCACATGGACAATCTTGAGAACACTGCCTGCTATTTGCTTTTGATAAAAACTGATAAATAGCAGCTTTGGAGTCATCCTGGAAAGATTTTAGTGTGGCCTGCTTGGTAATTTAGGAAGTCTGAGTTAAGACTACTCAACCGGGCTAATGTGAAAGCATGGAGCTGCATTTCAGGAGTACTCAGGCAGCTCCTGAGGCCAAGGAGCTCAAGCAAAAGTGTAGAGATAGTCTGTCACTGAGTGGCCAGAAACAAGACCATGTGATCCTGAGATTTTTAAAAGCAAGGAGACCATGCCATATAGTTTTGGATGTTGTGGAGAAAAACAGAAAGATATAACATGATTTGAATTCAAAACTGGTAGCGGCCTTGAGGACCTGATGGGTTTTAGCTCTGTTCCCTGCATGTCAACATAATAATAATAATAATAAATAAAATTTCTGCTACCATGCTAGAAATATATAAGGTAGGAATGGATCCTTTCAAATATTGAGAGAAGCAGTAAGAGCAGAATTGCAGGGTGGTATCTGCTGTAACTGAAATAACTGTCTCTGTATGTGTGTTCCACTATGTCTGATAAGCACAAAGTGCACTACAATAAAAACAGAACTTAAACTCACATTATGACAAAAGAAAAGAAAGATGGTCAATGACATGAATATTTTTCATATTTTTTTTCAGGCAGTATTTTTTATTAACACACTTGTTTCCTTCTGTTCTAATAACTTTAGGGAAAGTTGGTATTTTAATACAAAAACTACGAAAAACTAGGAAGCCAATAGATAAAAATTCAAAAATTCTCACATTATTTTCAACAGCAGATTTCACACATGATACTTGGTCCATGCTGGAAGTATAGTGTAGTGATCTGAGTACAAGGTAAGAAACCAGGAGTCCAAGAATTCTTGTCATACTTCTTATTCTTTTCTTTTCCCTAAATATCAATGTGAATGGAGCTAGCACTTTGCGTCTATCATTTTAAGATACTTCCAAGCACTATCATGAACAAGATAAGTAACATTGCTAAAATTACAGTGAGGTTCAGAAGGATGAAATAAACTTCAGGGATCACAGAGAAATACAATATTACAAATTTAAAGCAGAAGTCAGACTATATGATCAGCACAGTCCTTTTTGATTCATTACAGCAGTGGAAGTCAAAACTTATCTCCGGGAAAGCAAAGTAATATAGTTCATAGAATCACACAGAATCACAGAATGGTTGAGGTTGGAAGGGACTTCTGGAGGTCATCTAGTCCAACCCCACTGCTCAAGCAGGGTCACCTAGAGTACATTGCATAGGATCCCGTCCAGGCAGGCTTTGAATATCTCCAGAGAAGGAGACTTCACAGTCTCTCCGGGCAACCTGTTCCAGTGCTCTGTCACCCTCACAGGAAAGAAATTTTTCCTCATATTCAGATGGAACTGCCCATGTTTCAGTTTGTGCCCATTGACTCTTGTCCTGTTGCTGGGCACCACTGAAAAGAGTCTGGCATCATCTTCTTGACACCCTCCCTTCAGATATTTGTACACATTGATAAGATCTCCTCTCCGTCTTCTCTTCTCCAGACTAAACAGTCCCAGCTCTCTCAGCCTTTCCTCATTGGGGAGATGCACCAGTCCCCTAATCAGCCTTGTAGACCTCGTAGCTGGGCTCTCTCCAGTTGTGCCATGTCTCTCTTGTACCGGGGAGCCCAGAATTCGACACAATAGTCCAGATGTGTCCTCAGCAGGGCTGAGTAGAGGGGGATGATGACCTCCCTCAACCTGCTGGCAACACTCTTCCTCATGCACTCCAAGATACCACTGGCCTTCTTGGCCACAAGGGCACATTGCTAGCTCATGGTTAACTTGTCCATCAGGACCCAACCCCAGGTCCTTCTCCACAGAGCTACTTTCCAGCAGGTCAGCCCCCAGTCTGTCCTGGTGCAGGGGGTTATTCCTCCCTAGGTGCAGGACCCTGCACTTGCCTTTGTTGAACTTCATGAGGTTCCTCTCTGCCCATCTCTCCAGCCTGTCCAGGTCCCTCTGAATGGCAGCACAGCCCTCTGGTGTCTCAGCCACTCCTCCCAGTTTCGTATCATCAGCAAACTTGCTGAGGGTGCACTCTGTGCCTTCATCCAGGTCACCGACGAAGACGTTGAACAGGACTGGACCCAGTACTGACCCCTGGGGGACACCGCTAGCTACAGGCCTCCAACTAGACTCTGTGCCGCTGATCATAACCCTCTGAGCTCTCCCATTGGCTAGTTCTCAATGCACCTCACTGTCCACTCATCTAACCCACACTTCCTGAATTTACCTATGAGGATGTTATGGGAGACAGTGTCAAAAGCCTTGCTGAAGTCAAGGCAGACAACATCCACTGCTCTTCCCTCCTCTACCCAGCCGGTCATTCCATCACAGAAGGCTATCAGGTTGGTTAAGCGTGCTTTCCCCTTGGTGAATCCATGCTGACTACTCCTGATCACCTGCTTTTCCTCCACATGCTTAGAGATGACCTCCAGGATGAGCTGCTCCATCACCTTTCTAAGGATGGAGGTGAGGCTGACTGGCCTGTACTTCCCTAGGTTCTCCTTCTTGCCCTTTTTGAAGATTGGAGTGATGCTGGCTTTCTTCCAGTCCTCAGGCTCCTCTCCTGCTCTCCATGACCTTTCAAAGATGATGGAGAATGGGCTAGCAATGACATCTGCCAGCTCCCTCAGCACTCGTGGGTGCATCCCATCAGGGCCCACGGATTTGTGGGTGTCAGGTTTGACTAAATGATCACTAACCTGATCATCCTCCACCAAGGGAAAGTCTTCCTTTTTCCAGACTTCCTCTCTTGTTTCCAGGGTCTGGGATTCCTGAGGGCTGGCCTTTGCAGTGAAGATTGAAGCAAAGGCGGCATTCAGTAACTCTGACTTCTCTGTCTCCTTTGTCACCAGGACACCCACTCCATTCAGCAGTGGGCCAACATTTTCCCTAGTCTTCCTTTTGCTACTGATGTATTTGAAGAAGCCCTTCATGTTGTCCTTGACATCCCTCGCCAGATTTAATTACAAATGGGCCTTGGCCTTCCTCGTCGCATCCCTGCACACTCTGAAAATGCTTCTGTATTTCTCCCAAGTGGCCTGTCCCTTCTTCTACATTCTGTATACTTCCTCCTTCTGTCTGAGTTGCGCCAGGAGCTCCTTGTTCATCCATGCAAGTCTCCTGCCCCCTTTGCTTGACTTCTTACTCTTAGGGATGCACTGCTCTTGAGCTTGGAGGAAGTGATGCTTGAATATTAACCAGCTCTCTTGGACTCCCCACCCCTTCCTTCTAGGGCCCTAAGCCATGTGATTCCTCCAAGTAGGTCCCTGAAGAGATCAAAGTTTGCTCTCCTGAGGTCCAGGGTTGCTATCCTATTTATTACCTTGCTTTCTCCTCTCAGGATCCTGAACTCCACCATCTCACGGCCACTGCAGCCAAGGCTGCCCCCAACCTTCACGTCTCCAAACAGTCCTTCTTTCTTTGTTAGTACAGGGTCCAACAGCACACCTCTCCTCGTTGGCTACTCCATCATCACCTGTGTCCAAAAGTTATCATCAGTGCTCTGCAGGAACGTCCTGGACTGTTTGCACTGTGTCCAATTTGCCCTTGGTATCGTTAGTGCCCACATGGAAGAACAGCAGAGGGTAATAGTTTGACGTGTAGACAAGCCTTGGCAGTCTTTCCATGACATCTTGTATTTGAGCCCCTGGCAGGCAACAAACCTCTCTAGACAAGAGGTCAGGTTGGCAGATAGGTGCCTCTGTCCCCTGCAGGAGGGAGTCATCCACAACAATCACTCACCACTTCTGGGTGTTCCTGCATGGCACAGGGTCTGTTGGCCCAGTTGCATCCCTTGAAGCTATGCCCAGCTCCTCCTCAGCCTGGAGAGCACTAAACCCGTTCCTCAGCTGCAAGTTTTCAGGAGAAGTAAGAGCCTTTCTCCTCCTACAAAAAGTGACCAGTTTCCAGCCTTCTTCTACAGTGTTACGATGTACCATTTCACATGGCTTAGAGCCCTCCGGACACTCCACTGCTGTGGGGGTTTGGGACTCCTGGAGCAGTATGGTCTCCAAGAATACCCTGTCCATCTCTTGGTCATCTGCCCAGATGCTAAACAGCCTACTGACTTCCTCCCACAAGTCCTTTATCTGAGGGCGTCAACAGCAGCACACCTTCTGCAGGAGAGCTGACCGTCAGCCCAGGCCTCACGGAGAGGCCCCAAGCGCTCCCTGCAGCCTGAGACCTGTAGAGCTGCATCTGCTGTCAGAGGGTCTGTCTGGGTTGCAGCCTTTGACACGGTTGATACAGCAACTCCAACAGCTACTGGGGAATGTGCTCTGCGACGTGCCATGACCATATCAGAGGAAACATACACTACTAGGGTTGGAAATGAAGGTGCCTTCTTCCTCCCTTCTGCATGAACTGCTGTGCAAACTGCTGCGTCTGTTCGCTGCCTCTGTTAGCTGTGCTCTCTGTGAGCTGCGTTCCCTCAGCTTCAGTTGAAATATTGATGCAAGTCAAGTAAATATGCACTTAAAAAAAGCCTTTAAAAAGTATTAAAAAATGGAAATTAAAAGTATAGAAAAGACACAGAGGGACAACTTTTATTGTTTCATGCAACTGTCATAACTGGACCCCTTGTTGTGCAAGAGGAAACCATTTAGATTACATTTGACATGTTTTGGTGGATACAGGTCTGGGAAAGAAAGGACATGGATTCTATTCCTGGTTCTGCTCAGGCGTCATTACACTTTGAGATCCTAGGCAAAATATTTACCTTTATGTTTTGCTGTTTTCCCCTATTACTTTTTTTCTTATGTTCTTTAGAAGACAGACAGACTGTCTCAAAGTCTTTATATGAAGCTTATTAAATGGAGCCTATGAGAAACCTGTGGACCTTATACGAGATATAATAAAGTCCCTTTATATCCAGCAGCAAGAATAATAGTGCTCCAGGTGCTCCTGCATTAGGTATTCTAACTGAGAGTCAGATAAAAAGAAGAAGATTATAAAAAAGTATGGTATCTAGGATCCTACAGTCTCTTTTGTCTTGCTGGTCTACAGAGCAGACTGAGCTGCGCATATGTACTCACATCACAAGGAAAGAAAAAGAAAAAAGAAAAAAAAGAAAAAAGGGAAAAGAAAGAACAAAGAAGAAAGAAGAAAAAAAAAGGAATAGGGGAAAATCAATCAATCAGTAAATAAATAAATAAATGAAAATGAGACCTCCCTTCAGCTGATTATTCGTTGCATCCCTTGAAGGTGGAGGGCCTGTCTTACACTGACCATGACAGCGGTTCTGCATTTGATTAATAATATCCTACTTTGTGCAGACAGTATCACATTATTTATACTCCCTCATACTCAGAAATATGGTGGATAAGATGCAGCATGTCATAGCTTTCTGTATTAGAGGGTAGCAACAGGTCAAATAATCCAGATGCAAAAAGCTTTGCGATAATACTGGAGCATCCAGAGATTTGGCTGGAGCCTATTTCTTACTGCAGTGCTTTTTATCCTTTTCCACTTATATGCATACATCAGGATGAGGGAGAATATTTTAAACACATTATTTTATAAAACTTCTAATAATTAAGGAATATGTATTTCCAATTCAATGTCTCTCATGGAATTGTTCCTTTTTTATTTTATTTTGGTTTGCTTTTGCATCTGGGTGAGGGCCTATTTTGTGAGTACATTCAAATAAGTAAAATATGAGTAATTCTTATTGGCACTTTGACCCAGATTTCATGAATAGCTACTTTTCTGAGGAACAATCCACAAAGTAGGAAAATTTGAACATTTAAATAACCTTCAGCTTGTAATTTCATTTGAGGCACACCTCGGATCTGCAGAAGATCAGAATCATGGAGAAGTGGATCTATTCTGTAGAGTGAATCATCTCTTTAAACCCTCTATTTCCAGCCTCACACATTCCAATTGGTTTTAGTCTTCCACTATTTTTACCCAGAAGTAGTTTTGTTCCTGAAAATCAGTGGGGCAGGGGAAGAGGAGAAGAAATACACAGAAGTGACTCAGAACAGTTAAAAGAAAATTTGTGCATGGTGAATCCCCAAATTGATCACAGGAGACAGATCTTTCAACCTTAATGAGGATTGCTATTATTTTTAAAAACAAAATTTGAGTTCTCTTCCTCAAATCAATTGTTTCTCAGTGTGGATGACAGTGCTCAAGGGTAATGAGAGACGCTGAAGTGGTAAGTAGACCTGTAATTCAACACAGGCCCAGACTCCCATTAATACTGAATAGGAATGACAGTCAGTCCTGTTAAATCTGTCCACTTTTATTCCTTTAACCCCAAAGTGGCATTGATGAATGGATATGTACTGAAATCTATGAGAACAAATGAATCCCATGAAAATTCCCATAAGGAATTATAAAGACCAATGAGCAACTGCTATTGTGCCATCCTCTGGAGGAAAGAAAATGTCATAGCCATATAATAAGGAGCAGGAAAATGTTGGAAGAACCAAAGCTGACAATCAACTGAGGAAAAAAAGTTGTTTAGCCAAGAGCATCACATGTCATGTGTGCTTTATCCAAGTGTAAAACTTAATCAGCCAAAGTCACACAAGCGAGAATAGCTACAGATTCCAGTACTGCTGCTTCCTTGTCACAGTCACAATACCAAAACAGGTGCCTGAAGAAAAAAGACATTGTTGTCAAAGGCAGAAACACTGCTTCTGTGTCAAAGAAAACCACATCTTCTCATAGAGAGCAATTACAATTAATTCTAATAACAGACTCACAATCTTCCCACCAGTCCCTAGAAGCTTAAGGAGACATGGATCTTACTTATGTTTCACAGCATACATATATCTAAGTAGATGCCGTTGGTTAAAATTCATTAGGAAAACCAGTTTATTCCTTCCCAAGAAAATATTCTGCCACTATGCTAATCATATAATGGTATATGTATACTGGTATTTACATATAATATAAATGTAATAGTGAATATAGATATAAACTGCACTGTAGCAGAAATACGAGGGTTATATTCACTTTGAATTGATTAAGAATCAGTATTTCATACAGGGAGAATTTGGTTACCAAATCTGTGAGAAAGATAGCTCAGCCAAGAAAACATTGATCTTTTCGGTGAAATACATGCTGTTTATGCAATTCTCTTTGTGTGTTTGCACATGCACATGTGTCTTTGTGTGTAGACACACATTTGTGGATATTACTTTCCAAGAAATCAATAGAATGTCTTGTTTTTGCTTAAACTTCTATTTTGTAATATAGATTCTTGGAAAGGGACATTCATGGCCTACTAATATAGTACAAATTGTCCTACAAGATTCTTAGTAGTGGTCAATATGTTTATTGTTTTAGAGAGTAAAGCATTAGTCTTGAGAGATATGGCTCATTTCCTAAAGAACAAAGAAATGTTTAGCGAACAGAAAGCAGGGAGCACAGAGTATACACTGAGCATATTAATTTTAGATGACATAGCCAAGTTCTTCAGCACTTACTCACAGCAGTTTTTCCTTGATGTAACAGAATTGTTCCTGATTTATGACATGTAAATGACAAGAGAATCTACGCTGCCATTTAAATATGCCTCATTAGAAAACAAACAAACAAACAAAAAAACAATTCTAAAGACATGCATTTTTGAACAGCACAATCAGTTCAACTGCACAAGAATATATATATATATATAGATCCAAATAAAGTCATTTTAGACTTACTGAGGAGAAAATATAAATAGAGAAAAGTCTTCTTGTCTAAGTTCCCTGAACTTTATTTACTACTTTTTATTTTCTTTAACATCTAGGCAAAGTGAGTGTAATTAGGTGTTAGAAAGCATCATGCCAGGCGGTTTACTTTTTCTTTTTTTGTTGTTTTGTCTGGACTGGTCTTGGCCTACCTCCATTCTTCTAGAGGATGACCAAAGCTGATAATACAAATGGACATTAGATGGGTGAGCATGACACCATGGAAAAAGTAGATCCTAGAAAGTTTGTGTATATCAGACTTAAGTGTGTTATTAACTACAAGTGTTAGTGTCATCATAACTGGACTATAATAGCTTATGGGCTTTGATAGGGCTGTCTACATGTTAATTGTACTAACAATAAACTCTTAGGTCTATATGTAAGATGTGTTCCCTCTTACCCATGATAAAATTTTAAGTCTAACATACACTGTTTGCCAAAACGTAACTAACTAACAAATAGTTGTGGTTGAAACCAATCATCGCAAACATAAAATCTCTTATGCTGGGCTGTGCCAAAAATATGACCAAGGTCCTCTCTCGAGAAGAAGCTGGTAGAGGATGGTTAAGGAAAGAGTATAGAACCAGGGGAAATTCCTGAGCCGATATGGTTCTGGACCACAATGCTTAATAGCCCCTGTTGGACTTGTCCTCCATGAATGTATCTAAGCCCTTTTGGAAGTAATGTATGATGTATTTTGGAAATAAGTTCCACAATTCAGTTATGTATCTGGTTAAAACAAACAAACAAAAAATACTGCTACTTCTTTTTCTTGAATGCATGGAGTTCTTTCTTATTTCTTTCAGCTTAACTGACACTGTACTTTAGCCAGTATATTTTTTAAAAAGTCATCTTCTGAGCTATGCTTTATTACTGTAAAGATAGTCAGTTATTATTTTACATTACATTAGAAGTTAAAGAATGATACAGGAGTGATATCTATTTAGATTTTCTTAGAAATAAAGAACAAAAAACAGAAAAAAACATATCTTAAAATCATTGTTGTGTTTTGTTACTGCAAGTTGAACCAATCTACTTCTCTCATGGGACTTCGGGGAACATAAATCGTATTCTAATTGAACATGAAATGCAAAAACAGGACAACTTGCCTTGTGAATAACATGCTACTACTTTGTGACCTGTTAAACCTAATTAAATAAGAGATAGTTTCTGGATTGAAACTTCATCTTCTTACTCAACTTACCATCAACATTCTATAGAAATTCATCTGTTTCCTTTATTAAAAAGTATAGTGGAAGATAAAAATTCATTTCTTAATTTCACACATAGCACAGTTTTCCTAACAGGTCTGTCTATCAAAACACTCAGTATTAGCAAGGGAATGGTTTTTGTTCATGAGTGTCTTTTTGTGCCTGAACAACCTTACTCGTGGCAAGATAACAAAGTAAATGACTTAATAAGGCTCTAATATCTCTGGTTTTATAACTAACATTCATCCTTGGTGAACTCAGTTGATACCAGGGGATTTATAACATAAATAAATAGGTCTTGGCATTTTCAAGTTCATTTCTTTGACCTCATATAGAGACATAATCACAACCTAGGGTCTTTCTGCAAGAAAGTCCCCCCCATTCCCAGTAGTGTTCAAGGAAAGATAAGGCTCTCAGTCACACTAGAGCAAATCTTGTGTCAAGACAGTATTTTTGGCAGGCCTTTTTCCTGTTCTCAGTGAAGGCAGAATTCATCCCTGAGTGTTTGTGTCTATGAAAAAGGGGTGTAACAATACCGCAGTGCCAGAACTTTTAGATTAGTTCAGGCTTCTTTCTTTTAGGGACTGTGGCAGACTGATGAATGAATTTTTTGCCTTAAACATTTCTTGGTGCATGGGGTGCAGGCAGGCCACAACCCCGAACAAGCCATCTGTCCCTGGCGGAAACAGGACTGGGCTGCTGCGACCCCCGAGATGGTCTCCCTGCGACCACCCGGGACACACCGAGCCTGCACTGAACGAGACCACAATCGGGCAGAGACTTTGGGATCTGGACTGTAAATTATTGTCCGTTTTTAGCACAACTTCTATAAAACCTGCTTGGCATGAGTGGCTAAATTTGCTGAAGCCTTAGGCCGCACTCCCCAGCACAGTGAGAAAGGGCCCAGAGCTGGTGCAGGCGGGAACGATAAGGGCGTTACCAGCAATTTGCAGTCCTGTGCACTGCTGAAACAGTGCTACTTGCTGGAGTTATCACCTTCTTTGTCAGGACCTTGAGAGCTAATGGCTGGACCCAAGAATGGAGACACACCTGTCAGCAGAAACGGCAACAGTAAACGGCCTACCTAGGGACAGTGATGAGACCCAATAGGGAGCAGGAGACCCCAGACCCAAATATTACTATTGGTCTGAACTACCACGTGAGGGGTGGGAAAACTTAATTTGAAAAAGCTATAATTGCCGAGGGATTTCTTTGTTTGCCCCCCCCCCCTTGCTCCCTCTCTCGGCCCTCGCTCCTCGTCCCTCGTCGGAGGCCCCCCAGCTTGAGCTGTGATTCGAGCGGAGTCAGCGGAACATCATCGGCCTCGGAGTGGTGGTAGCTAGCTTCCTCTCTCCTTTTCCAACTTTTCTCTGTCTTTTCCCCTTACCCTTGTTCCCTTTTTCCCTTCGCCTCCCCCCCCCCCCACGCCTTTTCTCCCCACTTCGTGGAAAATAAAGGTAAAAGGTTGTACGATATTTGACCGGTTTTAGCGTCTTAATCTCGTCCTTGGGATCGTAACGAAACCCTCCCGATACTGGATCGGGACAGGGACTTCTTATTTTTCCAGTCTGTATATGAATGACTGGCTTCTACTGTGGACCTCAATATATCTAAAGGATTTTCCTGCTAGCAGAGGTAACAGCTCGGTTTCAGTATGCAGAAGCTTGTGGTTAAAGAGTGTTAGATCTCCCATTCAGAAATGCTTTCCGTAGCTGTGTAAAGCTGCTGGCATCCCCAGTACCTGCACATACATGGCCACAGATCATCATAATTGACTTTCTCTGCTCTATTGGTTTAATCACCAGGAAGAGTTTGCTTATAAAATGAGTAGTCAGGTTTTATACCTTATTAACTTTGTTGCATTACAGTGCCAGTGTTGCACAACTTCAGTTAATGTGCTGTCTGTCTTCTGTGACCTCTCTTTGTTCCAGCTCTCCTTCCAGAATTTATCCTTTTCATCAACCCTGCAGACAGAAGGTTGCACAGGATGCTCCACGGCTGGCTGAAAATGACAACAAAGAGCTCTGGACAGTCTAGAAATACAACAGGAAAATTGGAAGACCAGCTGAGGCAGCAGATGTTGCAAATTATGAGCATCTCCTGAGGATTCATCAGAAATGCTCAGGAAGGACCTACGTAATTCTAGTCAGTCACTGAGCCATAGGATGACTCTATTAAAAATATTTATTTCTGCATATGGACATATTCATATGGGTAAAGTAGCATAATACAGAGATCTTTGACACAGTGGAGACCTGGGAAAGTCCATGTGCCTCTGCACAGCATTATGTGGTCTTACCCAGTTGGGCTTTCAAGCAGTCTAGCTACATTTGCTATGAGTGGTGAATGTCCTAGTTAATAAATACTCTCTCTGGGCAAGGATGCAATACCCACAAATGCAGCAAAATATCTTTTCCCTGCTTTTCATTTCCCCACCCTTTTGTTTCAGGTTAGTGGAATTAACTGTTCTTTGTATAAACCCAACATCACCTTATGCTGCACAGCATTAGGAAGGCTACAGTGCTTAGCATGGTAATTCTTCATGAACGTAATTTCCCATTTCTTCCTGTACCAATCTGTGGACAAAAGTTAATGATTTTAAAATTATTCCTGTTTCATCTGGATGTCGTCTTACTAAGATATTAAGAAAACAGTGTTCTTAATATGAAACTGAGCTGTGTTCAGCCTATTCAGAGGCTCCTCATGTGCCTCCTCATGGCTTCATGCAGTTTTCCTGCATTAATGGACATGCCCAGCTGCCCTATTATGAACTGAAAACAAAATTAATCAACACGGATTTTAAGAATAATTTTGTATCAGATCTTATGCCATGCATCGGCATAGTTCCCGTGAGACACACTGTGATAACTGTCGTAGGTCCTTACCTGACAACAGCATTGTTGTCTGGAATTCCTGAGGTGGTTTATATCAGGAACAAATTATTAAATGTAGTGTCAAATAGCCACTAACATATGCTGATATTATCTCTTGAGGCTGGCTGAGGAGCTGGTCTGATATCTGCCATGAAGGACAAAGAAACAAAGCCTCTTTTTTATATTACATGATTGCACTCGACTGCTTGAATCATCCTATAAAACTCAGCTTAATTACATACCAAAATAAGACTTCTTTGAGACTACAAAGAGAAGCAGTATAAATATGGTTTTATTCAGGTAATATCCAAGATGATGTGAAAGGCAACTATATTGGCCCCATTCTTTCATGTGTAAGAAGCGTGACAACTCAATTGAATGTCTTGCCCTTTCTTGCTGGATCTACTAGCTGGAATTGATCAAAATAGAACTGAAATTTATCTTTACTGGGGATGAGTTCCTGGATCTTGTAGCCTGTCCTCTGGTACCCTTGCCACTGTAAGCCATGCAAAGTCACTTGTCTGCACCGCAAAGGAAATAATTACTCCAGGATAATGTGAGGCTCAACTCATTAAAATTTTCACCAAAGATATTTTGTGATCCTTAGATGACAACTACCACAGATGACAAGCTGAACTTCAAAAGGGGGAACATCCTTAAGGTTTTGAATTAAGAATGTGATCAGAATTAGTACAGGGCAGAATTCAATGGAAAAAATGGCTCTATTCCCAGGAACCACATAGAAATGAAACCACATATCCCATGATATACCAAGAAACAAATCTTTCAGTAAACATGGCTATCTGCAAGCTTCAAGTATCTCAACAAAATAGTCTAGTCATATTAAAAAAGTAAAAAATAAGATGGCAAAAATCTTTGTCTGTCTTTAATTATCAGGCAAGATGGATCCTTCTTGGTGAGGTTGATATTCCACCTAACAGTCATGCTGGTAAAAAAATGGAAAGCCACCTGAGATGCTTTATGGGACATCCTCAGCATGAGCCACAGCTGTGTCTAATCAGTGCTCAGAAGTGTTGCAGTTCCTGATAAGAAGGGATTAGTTTAGCATCTTGCCTAAAGCACTGGACAACACTAAGCAACTGGTCACAGATAAGCAACTCTGGCAGTCTTACAGTTAAGTAGGTTCATTACATTGCAGGTGACTTGCATTAAATCAGACAGAAAGGGAAATGCTCATGCCGCTCAGAGAGAACCGGCCAACAAGGATTTCAGGCAATTTTTTCAGGAGGTTAACTACCAGTCAGCAATGGGATACCGTTTCAAACTGGAATATGTTAATGGGAATGCTCTATGGAAGATATGGGAGACAGTTATTCAGTTTTATGTATCAGGGAGTTTTGAGAAAAGCAGAAATGGCTTAAAACAGTTTTTTTAGGTGATAAGGTAGAAAGAATATGGTTTAATTACTTCTTAAGAGAAAAAAAATGGAGCAGAAGATGAAATTACAAGATAAAGACTAGCAAAATAGAATTGTTGATGAATTTCGTCTATTGCCATTGGTGAAAGAGAAACAAGAAAAGCAGGTTAATTTGTAGCAAGAAAACTGGGACTGGAGTTCATGAATATTTCTCTGCTAGGCTATTGTATAATCTTCATCTTTAGCCATCTTTGAAATCACTTCAGTTAAGCAAGATGTTATAAGTATGGTTGGCCCATCCCAGAGGAAATGATTGTATGTGATAGCCTTTACGATGTGCTTCATCAGAAAGTGGTTTATAAGAAATACTTACCTGAACAACCTAGATTACAAAAATAATATATGTTATCTACATCATCTGTTAGTGCTTTGTCTATTATTTTCTACACAGAAAAAAAATGACAGACAGAAAAATCTGGGACTGTTTTCTTGCTATTGGAGCTATTTATTCTGTTAATAAAAAAGTGTTTCTAAAATAAGGTGGGTTTCCACCCTCCAAATACCTTTAAATTGTGTCATGTGCTATCTATGTTATCAACACCAATAAACAAAAAATTAGTGATTTAGTCCTTGATCCCTCTTTTTTGACTGACTGCAATGTTACTCAGTGTGATACTCCTGGTGTTGCTTTTCTTTTTATTTGGGAATTTCCCAAGACTGAGGATGGAAATCTGGATTAGAGGAATTCCCCTCCTGTGCTCAATAGCCCAAATCACTATGGGATGTGGACAGCCCAAGTCCACATCTCTTCTTTTTCACTGAAGAGTTCCTCCTCTACTTCACTGAAGACCTCTTCAATGAAGCTGGAGCATTAGTTTCTTCATCAGAAGTTATTATCTGAATAACTGGAAAATTGTTCTGGTTTTTGTGTGATTTTTTTTTTCTCTAAAATGAATCCCGCTGATTTTTTGTTTGTTTTTTTACTGTAAGAAACTAGGCTGAATTTTCGATCACAGGAAAGCAGGTGCCTAAATTTAAATCAATAAATATACAGGTTAAGAACAAAGATATGTTGCTGCTTGCTCACACTGATCTGGAAGCTCATAAATCTTACATTTCTGCATTGAATTGCTAACAGTTTTAGGGTGCAAAAAACATGCCAGGGAAGGGAATAAGAACAATGATTTAAATAACTGGTGAGGATAGAAACATCCACTTTAGCAAGATGCACCTGAAATAAATTCGTCAGACTGGGAAAAAATTAAATGAACACCTGCATTTCTTTATGCTGTGGCTTGGAAGAGTGAGTAGGGAAACCTCGAAAGACTTAACTATTAAGCTGAGACAAATCTCCTAAAGTCTGTAGAAAATTCTGCCTTGCATTTTACCCTTGCAATCTGACTGACTTTGCTGAGTTTGACTGAAGGTAGCCTTTGCCCTTTTGGAATTGCAAGATGCTCACATGGACTTCATTTTCCACAGATTGTTCTGTATTCATTCAGTCTTGCTGGGAAGACAAGGCAGATCATAACACAGAGGGCTGAAACAGTAATACGTTGTTGTGCTCTTAGATCTTCCTCATCAATGCATAGACACAGGATTCTGGGCTAGGAGGGGAGAAATATCTAATCTGTGTACTGTATCTTTCAGTTAATAATATACCACCTGCTTCTCCCACTTGTGTGTGCAGTTAGCTATTCATGAGGAAGAGGAAGGCAGAGTGGGGGCCTAAAAGTGCATGGGAGTCTGAAAACAAAAGATTTTATAAGAAAAACAGTGAACATTTAGAACTTTCAAATCTGTTTAAAACTGGTACCAAAATGAGGAAAAAATGGGTGTAAATTTCTGTAAGAAGGGAGAAAATGCCGTTTTGTTTTATCCACTTCACTCAGATCATCCAAAATCCATCATTTTTATCCTTATGCTATTTTTCCATCCAAACCATCAGTTATTTTGGAAACTTTGGAAGGTTGGGCTGTGAGGAGCAGCTATAGTGTATTTACAAATGAAACTAATCGTTTGTGATAATAGCACTGATCAAGAACAATTTGATGGATTCGAAATATTTACTTTATCTGCTCTTTCTCCCCTTCTTGTATTAGCATAGTAAGCTGCCTTTCCAGTTCAAATGCAGCCTTTGTAGTTTTACTTTGCAGTATTTTTTCTGATGTCTCCTGCCCTTGTCTATGTAACTCATGTTTGAAATGCAACAAAAGATTTCAGAGAACAAGAGAGCTACATAAATCCTTCCTTAAATCCTTCAATCTTTAGATAAAAATATCCCCACATTAATGTTTGTAAACTTAATAATGGGACAAAGTCCAATCATTTTTGGCTACATTTACAATTCAGTTCTCTGCTAACGTGAAGATTAAAGCAAGGATTAATTTCCAGCCCTAAGAGCCAGTATTTAGCTACATGAGCTGTCAGTATCCAAAGTGTGCTTTGATCACTGGATATGCCAAAATGTAATGGTACAGGAAAGATCAAAATGGTCATTTCTGATATCTCTTGTTTGAAATGAAAATTAAAACCATTTTAAATACATCCGTATATTTCCTCTGTGGAATTTTAACAGGCAAGCTGCATTGCTGTTCTGCATGGTCCAGCAGACTCGCCAAACCGCTCTTCCTAATCCTGTCTTGTTGAAGTTAAAAAAGAAGAAGGCACCAGCTTTGGCGTCTTTATGCTGAGGGTAATTTGACAGTGTTACTGGAGGTGAGCTTCTTATCCTATGCACTGACCCATGGTAGCAAAATGGCATTCTGATTTGGCAGATAAACAAGTCTGTGACAAATAGCACTGACATCCTTGTCAAAAGAAAAGACATGACTCAGACTCGATATCTGTGCGCAGACTAGGGCTAGCTTTCTGTGACAAATGGTTTTAGTCTGACAGCGTGTTTCAGTGCTTGAACTTTCATCTATCAAAACAAGACGCAGAAGTGTGGGGACACAGACAAGAAGAAGGGACCGCTAGAGAAAGGCCCAGATGCAGACAGGCTGCCTGGCCTGCTCTTTTATATCAATAGTCACATTTTTTTCCCCTGCATTTTCTTACTTTTATCAGGCCCTGGTGACTATTTTGACTCTCCTCCCTATTTTTTCCAAAGTTAAAAAAAATAAAATGAAGGTTTAATATAATTATTTGTAGATTCATGGATTAGAAAGCCAGAAAAAAATGATTTTTTTTTTTAATTTAATCTCTCACAATGCAGATCACTAAATTTCACCCATGGACAGAGTCTAACAGTTAGTGTTGGACTAATACATAATTCATATGTAGCTGAAGAATAACTTCCAGCCACTTAGCCAGTCTTCCTTTGAAGACATCAGCAGATAGAGAACCAACACCAGGCAGTTGGTTCTGGCAGTTAATCACCCTTCACTTTTAACAGTTTGGATCTGAATTACTGATACGAGTTTGTCTGCCTTCAACTTCCAGCCATCAGTTCATTCTAAGCTTTTCCACACTAGATTAAAGAAAAAACCTCACTGGACCAAACAAAGGTCACATATCACTTGGATGTCCTGTGGCACCCATGCAATAGTTTTCTGTAGTCCTGAAACAATAATTATTAATTTATGTCTAGCTCAAAATAATGGAAGGGCTCTATCAGATGGGATATTTCTGTAGAACAAGGCAGAGGGCGTATGTTACCTTTCCTGGTGGGTGGTGAGGAGGAGATGTGTGGGTATTTGAGGCTCCCTGGTGTGCCAGGAAGAGGGATTCAGACATGACATGGCTTGTGCTGAAATGTTCTGGAGCATATCCTGGAGGCACTGTACTGGAGGAAACGCCATCTATGCCAGGCTGGCTCTGACGCAGAAGGAGAGCACACTAAAACAGCCGTGTATGCACACCTTGTATCTCCTGTACATGGAAGCAAACTGAACAAAGCATGCTTCAACATACATTTTATATGAGCTGAGAAGGCAAAGTCAGTTATGTCTCTCTCTGTGAGAGATGGCTGCTCCTGCTCACATAATTTTCAACATCTTTTAAAATACTGGAGCGGACCAGGTTCTTCAGCTCCTGTGTTGATCCCTCCAATGCTTCAGCAGTAAAAGTTATTCCCCCTATCCTCTCTTTCCTGCTTCTCCTCTATGTTCACGAATGTCACTAGTCCTTCCTGCCTGCGCCTTCTTAGTGACTTATTATTAAAAATTTAAGTACTATTCCTTTTCAGAGAGGTTCTCTTGAGCTGCAGTCTGTGTTGCGTAGGTATGGCCTAGATATCATCTCCAAATGTGTCTGTCTGATGGTGCTTGCCATATGCAGTACTCCAGAGCTCTACTAGCCACAACTTTTCTCATTGTGATTTAGCAGTCGGTCAACATTCGTGCCAACCAGACCTATTTTCCAGAAGGTTGTTTGTGCTGACATGAATTTCATTTCAATATTTTAATTGTTCATAATGTGGAACTTTATTGATAGTTTTATTTACTTAAACTGGCTTATACTCACCAAATCAGTCCATGAAGGGTTTTTTTTTTCTTCCTCTTCTTCTTTTTAGAATACTGGACAAACATTTGTGTTCTCCAGGCTTTTGTAATGTTCTGTTGTTAAATCTCCATTAAATATCTAACTCAATATCCAGAGATGTACTCAGCAAACTTCATAAGTCACTTGGGAACTATTAGCAAGGTCTCCTGTTTTAAGAAAGACATCAAATATTGCTCTCTTCAATTACCAATAAGCCAAAACTGTCTATGTTGAGCAATACCATCTTTTTTTTTTCCAGATATAGAACACCACTTCTGTCCTTTTGTAATAATTCTTAATAACATTACCTATAACTAGTAGACTCATCCTCAATACTTTTTCTGTTTTCTTATCTAAACATTCTTATTTATTATTTCAGTCATTAATTTTCTTTCATGCCTTTATCTTTGCTTACTGTATTTTTACAGTTCATTACTTCTAATTTATATTGATTACTCTGTGTCCCTTTTCTCCCTTTTGATAGATACTGATTCCATTTTCTAATTGTAGTCTTCACTTTTCCACCAGCCCTAGTAGTTTCTAGACCAAAACTTCCTCTTCATGAGTATGTAATCATTATTTCTCAAGTAAATCTCAAAATAATCTCAGAAGTTCTTTTTGTAGAAGTTCAGCTTTCACACATATTGTTTCTTTTTAGTTTTTCTTCTTCAATTTTACATCTAATTCTCCTCAGCTTGGAAAATGAGCTTGTCTGAAACACCATATATAATTCATAAAGACAAGCTAATCACCAGCTTGGAAGTTGGTGGTTTCCTAGGAACTAGTGCTCAAGACCATATTACAATCAATAGAAGAAAATAAAACTGGTTGGGACTATCTTTTATCTGCTTATACTGAATATAAGCAGGTCATAATCACCGGTCTCTAAACAACAGCTAGCTACTAATCCAGCAATTAACTCATTTTTATGCATATAATGAAGTCCAAAATAGAGCTAACTTGTGTTAAGTGCAGTGTCTTCAGAGTAAGAAAATATATATATATATACACACACACACACATATATATGCATGTATTTAAGAACTCTAATGACTAACTATTGGCTGCATGAAACCTATAATAAATGTCTCTAAAACTGAAACCCTCCTTAGCAGTACAGTTTTTATTTCTTTTACATGACAATATTAAAAAGTAAATCCTCTTGTTCTCTGCTTTAATTTAAGAATCTTGAATAGATTTCCCATTTCTTCTTTGTCATTTAGCACATTGATCCTTGCACATTCAAGGTCCTGGGCTTACCAGCAGTAAAACTGACTTTGATATTGTTACTACTGAGTGCTACCATTTCTTCTCATTCCTGCTTTACACTTGTTCAACCCATTCTGTCCTTGGTCAACACATGTTATAAGCAGAGTTGGCTTCTCCAGTCACATAAATTAGCCCACCATCAGAGTTCAGTGACTTCAATTATACACCTCTTTTCTCAGAAGTGGGAAGTCTGGTTCCAGGTTTCTGTCACAAATATGTAAGTAGCTGGAGGAGAGAGGCAGTCCTTGCTTCACTGTGTTTATTAGAGATATTTAGTTTCCATTGTATAGATTATCATTCTGCATGGTATCTTCTTTGAGCATCTACCTTTGGACTGGCTGCTCTCGTGTATTCCAGCTAGTCTCCAAGTGTGAGAGAGACTCCAGACTTGCCTCCCTGTAAGATGTAGGCAATCCCATATGCACACTTCCACACTATCAGGCATGGAGCGAGTAGGCTTTTGTCATCTCTCGTCCATCACTCTTGTTGAACCACTAACATGAGCTGGAAACCAAGAGAGCTTGAGAGACCCACCCTCAAAGAAACCAGGCTTTCACAATAATATACAGAAGGAATTTTACTTGAAGTCTTAACCATACTATGGTTAGTTTATCAGCTGGCTTCATGAGGATATTGTGAATACCCTATGGCACCCTATATGGTAACAGACACCTTCGGTGAGTTAATTGCTGTGCACCCCAAGGACAGAGTCAGAAACTAAGATCAAAACTCCTACATTTAGGTCGCTGCTTGCACATGTCTACTTTTTATCACCAGTGTTTTGGGTTTTTTTGTTTTTTTTTCCCCCCAGACTATTATACTGTTTCTTGATATATATAGCTTAGTATACAGCATACATATACTTTTTCTTAATAGTATGCTATTTCTTAATAGTATAACTATAACTAAGATGAGAATGTATTGAGAAGATATTCAAATTGCCTGCAACATTTGTGTAGTTGTTGACCATTCAGGTAGAGACAGCTGCCCTATCCTGGGTATATCCATGATGTTAAACAAGGCTGTAATTCTCAACTGCCCATTACCACTCAGCTGGGGGAGACTACATCCCTCCAAAATCTGCAGACAGAGTAGTTTATTTAAGTGCTTTCTAATTCAAGCCAGGTAAAATTATCAGTTTCACTGAGACTAACAAACTATTGCAGTCAACCCAGGTCATTTTGCCTGAATTTAATTAGGTATTGTTCATGTGAAATTTTCTGAAGGGATTGGTAATATCCAAGGGGAAGGTAGTGAAGAAAAGGTAAGAACAGTAACCTCCTCTTTTGGCTTAACAGATCCTGAAGTGAACGTCTGCCAAAGGCTTTAGTTAGCTGGCAACAACCTGCCAGCATTGCACATGATCCCCAAACAGACTACACTAGAAGTTACAAACCACAACCTAACAGAAAAGAAACGTGAATTAGCACAGTTGCAAGCTCCCTTGCTCCCACTCATGGTGGCAGTCCCATTCTTACTCCTGTTTCTTTGGCCCCTTTAGCTAGACTTCCTACTCATATTACCAGCTCATGAGGATGGAGCAGGAATGAAAGGTTAAGGTCAATCAGGGAAGTCTCTGAAGTATTTTCTTTTTTATCCATCTTCATATGGTATTGAACCATTGGCTTCAACATGTGCCACCACCATTAGAAATTCTGTATTTTTGCTTTGGAGACACATTGCTGGTTCTCTTTGTGTTGCTTTCTCGGTATTCTGATTGAAAACTCCAGATTCCATAGTTGTATGTATATGCGTATATCACTGAGATACTTGCCTCTGTGGTAGTATGTGCTCTTCCTCCTGCTCACCTTATCTTCACATGGTATCTTGCAGATTCTACCTCACTCTTTGACAGGGTGAATGCAACTCAAACTATTATAAGAAGTGGGCCTCAGAGTCTGACACACCAATGAACTTTTTCTTTTTCTTTCTTTCTTTCTTCCTTTCTTTCTTTCTTTCTTGTTTTTCAGGGAAAGTAATTAACTAAAACCAGGACAAGGATGTGGTGGGCAGATCTGGTAAAAACATCTCCCTATACAGAGATGCTTCTGAATCCCTCTTTAGAATATTAAACTACTTCTATTTTTGTTGTGTTATGTAATCTGACATGGAGATTTGTGGATATTCAAAGCCTGGAGGACAAACAAAGGGTATTCATAGAGATGTAGGATAGGTGGTTTTGGCTTGTTTGCTGTTTATTTTCTCCCCCCCCCCCCAAAAAAAAAATGCTAACTTTACCTCCACCACTGGGTGCATGAAGTGCTTACCCATTTTAGAAAGTAGTTCACCTCTACTTTAGTGAATTCATCTATATGCAGAGATTTAACAATCTTCTCAGTACTTCCTTCTTTTGTGTTTTCCTGTACTGTAGCATACAAAGGTCTCTTTGAAAATGCCGTTTCCTCATATGTTTAATTAATTGAACATTAAGGTCTTTTGGAAACCTGTGCAATTAGAGTCTGAGGATTTTGGAAAATGAAGGATTGTGTAAATTTAAAATGTTATACATTAGATTAAATTTAGGAAAATGTTATAATTTAGTGTGTTAAACCAAAAATCCAGACTCATTGTAAATACTAAAAATTAGTGAATAACTATTCCATATTAAGAACTAATCACTTTAACTTAACACGAAATAAAATAAAATATCTTTCCTGAAATAAAACACGTCATCTATTTTCCTGACTGTAAACCATAATTCCCAAAGTATCAGCTATATACAACTATCCAAATCCTGATTTTGGTTCCGCTGAAGTTCACTGAGTATAAATAAACTTTTCGTCTTCCGAGATTTTTTAACCTTACTATGGTTTAGTTAGAGGGAGGGTGTGTCATGATTAAAATATTTTAAACTATATTTAGAAAGGTCTCCTCTTTCAGTCCTGTAGGATAAGGTAGCAAGATAATTGCTTCTCAGTTCAAGTTCTTCTGGAAGGCAAGAAAATGTATTTTCAACCATGCACATGCATGCACAATTTCACCAGAAGGTGCTTCTATTCATATGGCAATAAGAGAATTATGAAATGATGCTATGTGAAATGGCATGAAAAAAACAACAACAAGAACAACAAATAGAATGATGAGATCTTTGTGAAACTTCTGAACTAAAACTGGAAAACAGCAAAACAAATTATCTGGTTTAGTGGCTGACTAAGATCTGAAAATCACACTCAGCTGATTCTGATTTAATGATTTCAGAGCTGTCAGGAGTTTAGGATGGGACTCATTTGAGCAGTGTAGATATTTGTAATGTAGACGTTTGAACCAGCTACCTGGCTATCTACTAAATCTGAATCTAGCTCTATTAGACAGTTGAGAAAAATAGGTGTTTTTAATGAGTAAGCCATCTGTCTTGATTCAGTTGTCCATTACACAATGAAGAAGAACCACTTTAGAAGTGCCTGTTTTCTTCCTTGACTATAAAAGGAAATTAAGTGATAAGCTTAGACAGTAATCTATACACTGTCAATTCTTGCTGCTGATACCCTTTCAGTGGGTGGATTTATCCCATCAGCGACAAGCCCCTATTTTAGAACAGGTTTCATTGCCATTTGGAAGAATTTCATTCTCTACATTTTCTACAGAGAATGATCAGCTTTACTTAGGTCCTCAACTTTTTGTCTATTTAAATCTACAGAGGATGAATCACACACATGGTGTCAAGACCAAAGATGTACAAGTTTAGCTGACCTTTGTATCCAGCACCTGATTTGGAACTTGAGGTTCAGAGATGATATGAAGGAGGTAGATCTAAGCAAAGCAAAAAATCATACTGAATTATATTGACCACATTTATGTGAATATATGCATTTATTTGGGGGCCTGTTAAAATAGTGGCTCTATCATTCGGCTGATGTAGATCATAGGAAAAAGAACTTAACGGAAATCTGTGGATATATAGATTTGCACTGTCTGTATTACATCCCAGAAACTATCTAATCTAGACAAATAAATGCTTAAGGATTTAAAATTGATTGTGTGGCTGAAATTTTCCCTCTGTCACAAAGCCTGTGAATATGTTTATCATGCTGATCAGTATCTGACAATTATCTCCTGCTTACTGTGTTTAATTGGCCCCTGAGTTTTATCTTTGTGCCTCTGCCTGGATAGATGCTACTTAACACGAGACACATAAATGAGGCTTAGGGGATTGGATATTCATTGCTCTTCCTTTCTAGTCAAATGAGGTGCACCTCGAGAAGTAAATAAAATACAAGGTTCAAAGGTCTTTTGGAGAGACCTTCCTTACAGCAACTTAGTTACAGAAACTTGGATCCTACCTTTGTTTTTTTCAGTCAACTCTCTCCAGTGAGGAGGGATTGGATCTGGCCTTTGTGTCTGCCGTAACAGTCACTATTCCAGATTGGAGGCTCAGCATACTTCTGCAGTGCAAATAATCCACATGATACCACAGAACAGAACAAATCTGTTTATGGGCAGATCATGTGAACCATTACATTAAAAAGTATTCTTTGGTCTGATGCTGCTGCATTTTATGAATGAGATCGGTAAATTTATTTTATAGAAGTGCACAACAACCCCGTGTCCTGTTGCCCTCCTTTGGAGTTGAATGCACCCTGGTCTTGCTATAAGGCACCCTTATATGGTACCACTCAAAACAAAATAGCATAGCTGGGATCAAAAATATGGAACTAAATTTTCCAGTGGCTCAGTTTACCCTTATTAAATAAAATAAGGGGTAACATTTTCCCTTTTCACATAGATGATACATTCTTGAATTCACTAATCCTTGAAGTTGTGCTTAGAGGCCATCTGGTGGAAGATGTTTCCTTCAGAAGAGCAGAATGTTTTGCAGTTTATATTTTTTTACTTCTATGTTGTGAATCAAACCAAAAAAAAAAAAAAAAAAAAAAAAAAAGGAAGTGATTATACAGAGATTTAAGTGCCAGCTACCAAAATTCAAAGCATTCTTTCATCTTATTTCTGTGGAAGTTGGAGGAAGTCCCTTCAAAGGGGCAAAAAAAGAGAAAAATACACTAAAGTATTCGCCCATTACATCTTCTCTTTTGTAAATAAATGTAAAAATAAATTATCATTCAGAAGGAAACAGAAAGTAGCCAGGGAGTAATTAATTACCACTATGAATCTCAGGGTTTTATTCAATTACACACAATTTATGATAATAAAATTATGCCCTGTTCCACTGTTACAACTTCTTAACCACTCATATTCAACAGAAATCTAAGAAAAGAAGAGGAATGAAGAACAGAGTGCTGTACTTAGTGCACTGGCATGTCAGCATCGGAGCAGCACAATCGGGAATCTCAGTGGTCACTAACTCTCAGAAACATAAAAGCTGTTGGAAAACATAAATGCTCTTGAAAGACCTGAACAGGTCATCTCATTAATCTGGTGTGTTGAAAGAAGGCAACTTTTGTAGACATCTTTCTCTAACATGTTCTCAATAACTCTTGTTATGGAAATTGTGCTCCAAGTGTCCTGCCTGTTCCTAACATCAAAAAATTTTGCTTGCTTGCATGTTTGATTAAGACAATAGTCCTCCTCTTAAAGAATGCAGCTCCTCTGTTTTCGGTGAGGTGGGTTTCCCTTTTCCTATTCCCACGGGGTACTGAGGAAAATTAATTACCATTTTGGCAATATAACAACTTTTTCATAGTGGAAAATATTACCTCTGTTTTTTCAACCTCTTTTTAATGGAGTGAATTGTTACATCAAACAAAGGATTTAAGAAGCTGGTTCTATGTAATTATTAAAACTCTACAGTTGGACATGTGGAAGGAGGGAGAGTTATTTTAAGCCTAATCCAGTTTCTTCTTAGTGAAGGAAGAAAAACAGAAGTTAGAAAAACTGGGTTGGAGTGCCAAATGGAGCAAGCACCGTAAGAAAGTAAGTTACCAGATATCAGGGTTATATGGGTTTTACATAATTTATGGGGAAATAAGCCTGCAGGATTGTGTTTGTGGAAAATAAACTAAATCCAGAAACAAGCTTTTCAGGAAATAAATAATTCTTTCTGTTTTCCTTTCTTTTCCAGATGTCTGGAATTGCATATAACAACTCAGTACTTCTCTCTAAATTCACTCATCACCGGATTTAGACATTGCTCTCCCTAAATCCCCTTGCTGTGCTATGTCAGGATTACCTCACCTCAGCAAGGACAATGGTGGTCTTGGGGTTTTGGACCTACCTCTGTGAGCGACATTGTCTCTCGCAGAGCCTGGACCCAGTTCCTCCTGCTGACACCACGAACACCCTGGAACTTTGTCAGCTGAAGAAGTCTGGAGATGACATTGGGCTTCTTAGGCTTGGCTTCCTTGAACAGACAGTCATGTTAGGTCTGGGGAAGAGATGCTAAGCCACATTTGGAAATTTGCTGAACCACATTTTTTATCACAGCACAGCTTCCCCAGCATTGGCTTCTGGTTCCTCTTAAAGTGTAAGTGCATTTCTCTCTCTCTCTCTCTCTCTCTCTCTCTCTTTTTTTTTTTTTTTTAATGGGTGAATAAAGAAATAACAACCAGAGAAGACAGTGATGATCATCCTATTTATTCACTTCCTTTTCTGTTTGGGGTTTTTTTGATGCAGACTCATTTCAGGGGGAAGGAGATCTAGGTTCAACTTCAGTGTGAGCATATTACTCATAAGACCATACTGTAGCCACAAGACTATGGGATGAACTGATGGTGAGAGATGGGCCCTGACCAAGTTGCTCACTATGTAAAAAAGAGTTGAAAAATCTTTGGGACCGAGGGAATGTGTGAGAGGGAACTTCACTCCTTTACCCATCAGCTGGATGCTCATCTTTTCCCAGAACCATTTATGCCTTTTGCTTAGTTTAATAAGAAACCTGGTTGTCTGCTTTCTGGGGTGAGTGCTCTAATCTTTGATTTAAAAAAAAAAAAGAAAAGAAAAAAGGTCAATTTGTGTTACGATTAGTTTCTGCTCCATGTATCCCTCAAAAGAACAACCTGGGATGGAAAAAATCCTGAAATAAATTGCATACATCCAAAGCTGTCATGTATCGCAAAGGGATGGAGTTGCTTATTAAACCTCTGAATGACATGCCCGATGGAGAAAGGCAGGATTTCAGACACTCACTGTCAGCTAACGTTTCTTGCTGTGAACCCGTGGATGAGCTGGGAAATAGCCCGCTGTACATGTTATAATGCTCTCAACCTGATTTTCCAGGGCTTAATTTTCCTATACGCTGTTAAAGAGACCAAGTTTTCAGTTCCACATTGAGGGAAAACGGGTTATGAAGATTATTAGCTCAAACCCTAAATTCTTAGTTCATTACCGACGTTAATAACAAAGGTTTCACTAACTTCACTGGACATGAAATTAAGTCTTCACTACCCTAGAGTAATGAAATCAATGTTTCCTTCATCATTAACATGTCTGATTGAATTAATTAGAAATAGTGTGCTTTGGGATTTGATCTCAGTTCTCTTTCATGTTTTCAATTAATTATTTGTGATCTGCTTATCTTTTTCTTGTTTTTTTTTTAATTTTTTTTGTGTTTAACTAGTATCCATCCAACAGTGTAAACTGCAGTTTGCTCATTTTACAGATATTTTCTCTATGCACTATTTTAAATATGCTGTCTTTTTGAGAGATAATTTGTTTTTGTTTTTTCCCTTGCATAGCTCTGCTTATGTTGTTTATATTCTTTAAACTGCAGATTATTTTCAAACTCTGTTGCTTCTGATTATCTGATCAATTCAAGATGCACTTTTTAAGACAGAAGACTGATTAAGGGTGGATGTTACTTGCTTTGATTTTTTTTTCTTAATTACACTACTGAAGTTAATGCAAAAAGTGATTTATTTCCTATGACATGCTAGTCATTACATTACATCACCTGAAGTAAGCCAGGAGATTTTAATTTTGCTGTCTTACAACCTAAAGGTTTAACCATGGTCATGAAGCTGCTAGGTAAAATGTTAGAGGACACCATGGAAAATGCAATTTTGATGGTTATATCTAAATGCATTTTTGATGAAGATATTGCATTTCAGACAGATGCTGTCGTAATGAATGGGAGGAAGGATAGGCCTGAGATAGAAATAGTATGCATTTAGTAACATATTCTAAAATTACTAAGTGCCAGATTGAGACTAATATGCTACAGAACACTCTAATGACCAATGTATACATAAGTCTAAGTGAATTAGGAAGTCTACCTAAATCGAAAAAATCTCGTAACTTAGTATTCACAGCTTATTTTTAAAACTTAATTTGAAGGATAATAAGGGCCGCTCATGGTAGATTTCATCACTGCGAATCCATGGCCATAGGTGACTTACAATTCCCTCTAATAATCACAGACAATTTTCCTTTGGATTTCTAATAACTACTTGAAGTACTTTGCAGTTTGCCTTCAGTTATAATTTGTATCATATCCAATAAGAGTACAGTGATGGGACAACCATAGCCCACTGATGAGAACGAGCCAGGGATTTCAGTGTTTAGTTAGAGAAGTACTTATTTGCAAACACATTTCAAAGACTAATGAAAAAATAACAAAGCCCAAAATCTTAGTCTTGATTTTTTATCCTTTTTTTCTTTTAATCTAAACATTTCAGTGAACTTTGATTCCAATCAGTATACCAAAAAGAAGAGCTGAGTCAATTTAACCTAACATCTCCGTGGTTCATCCCTACCATGTGCATACTTTAAAATGTTATCAGTCTGGAAAATACTGCTAGTACAAGAGGTATTATGTCACACCCTCAAGTAGTTTAAGTCAGGGCATAAGCATGAAAACCTACAACATTTAAGATCAGTTGAGAGTTTGGCACCAAATTTCCATTTAGCTTGAGTTCTCGCTTTGGCAAAGACTATGCAAAATCTAACTTCTAATAATGATTTCTGGTGAAGTCTGGTAACCAAACTCTGCTCTCTCTGATAAGACAGCAGTTAACAAAAACTCTGTGGTTAAACAGAGGTGGCAGCAGTAACACACACATACATGCATGTGCACACTTACGCACAGAGACGTCCTTCATCGATGCAACAACATATGGCCTTCACTTCTGCTTTTATGGGGAGCTGACATAAAGAAAGCAAACATTGGATTTTCCGATGTTGCCCCTCACCATGGCATGGGAGTTGAAGAGTGAGCACCTTGAAATAGTACTAGAGACCAATACTGATGGATGCCACTTTCATCTGAATCAAGTTCCTGGATGCTGCCTTCCTTGTCTCTGATGTATTGTATTCTGAAAGTCGCTCTTCCTTCACTTCCAGCATCCCCTTTCTCTTTTTTCTTTGCTAGAAAGACCGAAATTGCTCATTATCTGGTATAAATTGGTTTCAAAGGAGTTATCTCAATTTATACCAGCTGGACCAAAGGACTGAATGCTTATGAAATGTTGTTCTATTTTATGACAGAGTTGGCTTAGATTTAACCTATTATTTTTATTTTTCTGGTAGCTTTTCTTTCTTTGCATTGTCTGGCAATAAAATTATTTTGTAAATAAACATACCAAACTGTAACATCTTTCCTTAACTAAAAAAACATTATGGTACTAAGCTCCTATCAGCCAGACTGAGTAAAACGAGTCTGAAAAGCCATTCAAGCAAAGAACGTGCATCACTAGACCTTTGCAAATAAGTTTTGCTTTTAGCTGCAATTTGCATATTAAGCAGAGGAATCACTCTGCCTTGCAGGATCATGGGACGCACTGTCTTCCCACAGGTCTCCACTTCACAGAGAAAGGATCTTGATGAAGTAAGATGGCAGAACATGCTACCAAAAAATAGATCATCTGTACTGGTAACATCTGCTTGGCAGTTTGCATATGTTTTGTATCTCGTAACCATCTATCTCGGATGCCTTTGGGGTGAATTGTGTTCTAGAGTAAAGCAAGTGGAGGACAATTCATTGCGATACAAAACATTACTGTGAATAATCTCTAACAGGGAGATTGCAAAAAATAGGAAAGCTCATTGTGCCTTTTACTGACCTTTGATTTGACTCTCAGTTATCAGCAATAGCATTTGAAGCTCACAGTTGTCTCATTGCAAATGAAGTTATTTTAAAATATTCTGGATGTTTCAGTGGAGTTTGTGTTGTTTTGTAGTCAGAACCTGGATGAATTTCTCCTGAGATCCCTGGTACTCTGTGTGTATGTATCCACTGAGAAACTGTGGAGCTTTTTTATTTATTTTTTTCTGAGTTGCCATAATATTTCTGTGACACACTTAAAAAAAACATGAACATTTTGGAACATCCACAAAGTTGGTATTCCTGTATGAGTGATGTTATTTGGATCAAAACAATAAAACTTATTCCCAGAAGAAGTCACTGCCAACCTAAGAGGAACTTACATAAGCTACATATATATTAGTACATTGAACACTTCCAAAGAATACCCCTAGGTACTGGAAATCAGTGGTCTATGTTGTTTAAATTATTAGCACAATTTTTGGCATTGTTTTGCCTTTTCTCTTACACAATTCTAGGAACAACTTGGGCATTAACAAAGGCTAGGGGTCATTACCAAAAAAATAGTGTAGACATTGCCACTCAGTTTGGTGAGTAGCAGCCTCAGCAGCAAAGAACAGTTCCATATATGCTTAATTTACTAGTGCAGGCATAGCATTCACGACCATCTTTACATTAACATTTGCAAGCTGATAAATTTAAGGTCACATAGAGCTATCATAACTTGCAGCTCTTACTTGGGGTCTGTGCTAAATGCTCCGGGATAGAACTTCTCAACAATAGTAACTAGGGAGAAAAGCAAAACACTACAAGTAGAAATGGGAACCCATCTGAACCAACCTTTATGGAGAATTCTTGCACAGATAGGGAAAAAAATAAACAGATTATTTTTAAATGTATTGCCAAGGTAATATATCAGGTAACTATGCAAGTTGTGGTGTGACATTAGGAGCCTGGTCCAGCTATGCACACACAGTACAGTTAAATAATTTTCATATTAGTTCCAGAGATTGTTTGCTACTGATCTAACTCTGCACTAAGAGTGCTTGGGATATTATTTTTATTTCTAACTCAGTCATAATCCTAAAATAGGCATACAGTTTTGTAAAACTGTTTTGAATGTATTCAAAAAATTAAATCCTCTTTGGTCACTTTGAGTTTTCTGGAACGTTTGGCTCAGATTCATTCCTATTTTATCTGTGTTCATCTATTTCTACCTGTTTGCTAAAATATCCAAACCTGAGTTAATGTTCCCTAGATGGAGTGAATGCAAGTCAGTTTGAATCAGGATTATAATTAATCTACTTAAAAAAGAATGAACTTGTCGGTGAACAATAAGTGAGGATAGTATTTTCTTATTCAATTTAGATTTTCCCCACAGTAACAAGAAATGTCTTGCAATAATATATCTGGAGTTTAACTACAATGTGGTTAATTGATAGAAGCAATTTTAGTGTGTTTTTTTAATATAGCAAATCTCTAGTGTGCAATATGGTGATTCACTGAATGGTATAAAATATGCAAAGGACTTTTTAATTTAAAAGTTCTGAGTTCACTTAAATGCTGAGCTGAAATGCGAATATATATATATATATATATATATATATATATATATATATATATATATATATATATATATATATATATGTAAAAATCAGAACAGGCTCTACACCTGAAAATTCAATTATTCAGTCAGACTAGAGGTTATCCAAATGCATGTATATATACATATATATATATAGTAGGAAAGTAAACATGATGAATCAGATCTTTAGGTTGTATACGATAGAACAGCATCAGAACAGCATGCTGATTTATACCCCCAAAACAAAGAAAAAATAATGCAAAAGCCATAGAAAAAAAGACTTATTTGTTTCTGAAGTACGGCCATGTCTAGAAAGTTTGTTGAACTGCAACCCTCTGTTCTAATTATAATGTCTGCTGTGACATTTGGCTAAAGCTCATGACATGGAGTCAGATCCCCTCCCTCAGCCTTAGGGGGTTCCATGACACCAAAAATTCTGGGTCTTTTTGCTAAACATTTAGAGATTCCAATTTTTTAAAAAATAATAATTTAGATATTGACACACCTTTTTCTGTTAAAAAAGATATATATTTGCAAGGTTTGACTGTCCTTTCTTACTTTCTAGATTTTTAATACATTCTTTATTGCCCATTATTCTGATCACTTTTTCATTAAAAAAAAAATCTGTCGAACATTTAATTAGCCACCAGAATACAGTGATGGCATAAACTGATGTCCTACATATTATTGGCTAATTTAAAGGGCTTGTTTTTATTAAAACTTTTATATCACGTTCAATTTAGCTTTAAAGATATGATGTGCATGATAATACTAAAGAGAAAATCTTTTGTCTGCCAACATAATATTTCTCTCTGTGAACCTAAATGATCCACATCTTTAGTCTTTTGAATCTATGGATTTCTTCTTTTTTTCTTTGGTGTTAAAAATGTTACATTTCCAGCTATGCTTATCAGAAGTATATATCTGTATCTATATCTATCTGTATATATAGGCATGCACATATAATTAAAGTGGATTCATGGAATTTCTATGTAAAACATAAAATGCGAGCTTTCTGTGATGGAAAAATATATATATATTCCAATGTGTTTGAATGCTGTTTTATCCTGATCTGTTGCTCATGGAGGAACTTACTGAACGACAACAGAAGGTTTAATCAATAGGGTTGCTGGTAAAAATAAATAATTAGAAAAATGTCTCTAGATGATAAGCAATCTTACAAACAACACTTCAAGGTGAAGATGCCAATACTAGAGCTATTCTTTGAAGCAGCTACCTCCAGGATGCCATCAACTCATACAAAATTTTTGTTGTGCAAACCAAACTTGAGTACACTTCATACATACATATCTGTGTGTGTGCTCCTGTATATTTCCTTTAGAAATAAAGTATAGGATTTCTTAATAAATCAGACTGATAACTCTAGTAAATATGTAAATAACCTTTATTCATCCACATTGCTATTTTTCATTAGCTTCCAGAATGGCCGGAAAATTTTCTTTTTTTTTCCCCCCATCCAAAACTGTTCTGAAGGAATATATGGATTTTAAGAAAAATGTTGGGAATGGGAAGGTTTCATACAAATCCATGGTGCATCAGGCCCAAATAATTTGCTTCTGTTTATAAGCCTGAAGTGCAGTGTGTACATCTCAGTTAATAAATGCATTAGTTTTGTCTTTTTACTATTTTTCTCCTATGCAGTCACTTATAGCCATGGGAAGAAAAGGCAAATATGATGTATGAAGTTAATAATAATAAAAACAAAAATAATAATTTGTCTTTCTCTCTCTCTCTTTCTTCTTTCTTTCTCCTTGCTTTCTTTTTCTCTTTCTTTCTCTCTCTTTCTCTTCCTCCATTCCTCCTTTCCTTCTTTTTTCCTCCTTCCTGCCTGCCTGCTTGCCTGCCTTCTCTCTTTCTTTTGTTCTCTTTTGTTCTCTCCTTCTTTCACTCTTTTGTTCTCTTTCTTTGTCTCTCTTTCTCACTCTTTTTCTTTTTTTTCAAAACATAGGGAAAAAAAGAAACCCAAAACAAAAAAAAATATTTGGGGGCAAACTTTCTTTTAAAAACTCAATATTTTCACTTCTTCCCTTGATCTAGGGTAGAAAAAAAAATCCTCGCGCATTAAAATCCTCTAATTTCCTATGCCATTATAACTTTCCTCTCCGTCATCTCTATTCAAGAACAAAACTGTCATCATGATTGTAGCTATGGGATAATTGGGCTGATGTTCTTTATGTGGTTAATTCTGTTCTCGAGGATTCAGGTGTTGGATTTTTTTTAACCATTATGAATCTGAAGATTGAGATTTTATAAAGCAGAATTTTCTAATGATTTCTCTGAGGAGGTTGTTTGGATGAATCTCATCGTGATTCAAATCTTTGGGTTTTGGCCTAGGAGGTTTATAAAATGTTTAAAGAATCCAGCTTTGCTTTCTTGTCTCATCTTGTGTAGGTATAATTGAGTAGTTTCAAAAGAAAAGAAATTGAAATCCCAGAATGCCTGCTAAGACTTTTGCTATATCTCCACTGTCAGAAAAGTTGCATTTATTGATTCAGCTTACCTAGGTTAACATAAAATCCAAGTTGCGTTTGTAGTTTTCATGTGAATCAGCTTGCCATAAAGTGTATCTTTTTTTTTTCTCCCTTGAGAAACAGAACATTTAATGGAATGTGCTCGTCATGTCAATTTTGACAGTATTGCAGAGTATATTGTACTTTATTGTCATTATAATCTTCTATTTGGCCAGCTTGTGTATTTGCATAACAGAGTTACCTCTCTTAAGGTGGAAACAGCTCAAAATACCTTTGATGATACATTTTTCCTCTGGTTTCTTTTTTTTCTCCAAGTTCCTCTTTCTTCCTTGTTATCTGAGAAGCAGCCACTCAAACTTTAATTCTTTACTATTCCTTACTGGTTCCTTACTATTCTATCCTTCTATGAGCTGTAAAAGTGTGTCTTCTGCCATCCTTAATAAAGCTCGAAACCCGAACAGAAACTGAGAGTGTTTGATGACCTTTCTTCTCCATCATTCCCATCTCTTTTCATCTTCCTGCTTTATCTTCTGAGCCCCAGAAAAGTGCTGGGCAACTGAGCTGCCGTTATGCCTTGAGGCATGGAGGAGACAACAGCTGACATAACCAAACTCACTAAAGTGCGGCCTTTAGAGGTGAAAATGAAAATCAAAGTTCAAAGGAGGAGACCAATTCATCAGGTCCTTCCACTGAGCTATATTCTGGATTTGTTAAAAGATTCTCTGTTCAACAAAGTGGGGTAGTCTTGCTTCTATTTCATCATGTACTGACATTAAGAGAAAGTTATAATAAATTCACCAGAATTATAATTCTTTAGGTGGAACAGTTTCAGCTGGAATAATTTCAGATGGAAAATTTGCAGTAGAATGGATGGAAAAGTAAAACATAGCAGCCAAATTATTTTTTTGAGATATGCAAAATCCAACTTTTCAAAAATACTTTTTTTTTAATTAGCATAAATTAAAAACTATTACAGAAGAGGAATAAATAATCTGAAAAGAAACATTTTATTTTGGGTTGACCCTAAAAAAAAAAGAAAACCTGTCTAAAATGTGATCTGTTTATGTTTTCTCCAGATCACAAAAATGTCTTTGGGGGCTTTTCTCAAATTGATTTTTCCACCTTCATTTCCACTTTTTTTTTTCCAGTTATTTACACAGAATTCCTTTGCTCACAAAGACTTGACCAGGCTGTTATACGAAAAACTTTTACTTCTTCCTAATTTTTTTACAGTCTTCAACAATTGAAGAAGATGTCCTTGAATTTTTTAATTGAATATTTATTTCATTATGGGATACAGCTCTGAGTCATGAGCTCTCTCAATGGCTTTCCATTTAACAAGGGCCATTTCCTTCCCTTCTGGGGAAGTCCATTCTACCTTTACTGGGAATGCACAAAGCCTGCAGTCAGTAGAAATTGAGAGTAGTAATATTTGCTATCAATTTTAGGTGATTAAAGTCATTTTAGTGAAAGATCAGTACCAAAATGCATTTCTCAAAATCAGTATCCACCCATAATGTAACAACACACTGACTTTAAAATGTTAGAATGGTGGCAGAGTTCCCTGAACTGATTTACTGCAGTCAACAAGACCAAGGACTGGATTAATATTCAAACACAGTTACTGGTGACCTTTGAAGAATTCAGACAGCATTGCAAAAGCTTCCATCCATGCATCCATCCACTCATCCAACCATCTACCCATCCAGTTCTTGTATGCTAAAATTACATAAAACAAAAAATAAAACAATTCTTTGAGGTTTTTTTCCTCACTGGGAATTTTAAAAGGGTGTGGCATTATCCTCATCTTCTCCTCGTGCATGTTGGAGCTAATTTGCCAACAGCAAATCTTTTTAATATTCGAACCTGACACTATTAATCTACACTCCCTTTATTTTAAATACAAGAGGAAAACTAGTAAAATGGCAGGTTCTGCTTTTTGTCATGCTTTGTACATGCCACAGCATAGAAGTACATAGCCACATGAAATGCAACACTTCTGTACTCCTCCAGATACTCCTAAAAACTGTCCTGAAGGCAGACCACAGGGACTGCCTGACACTTCTAGATGACACTTCCTGGGACAGGAGAACAAAGGCAGCAGGAGTTTGCATTTATCTTCTGGTATTTGTCCATCCTGCAAGTAACTTTGCAACAATGTGAGATGAAAAGACCTTACACCAGTTTGCAGAGGTAGATACCCCAATGCGTGATGCACACTCTAAAAACACTCTTCAAAGCAAATGTGCAAGCAGTTTTGCTCAAATTTTCTGGATAGTTGGACTGACCCTGCTTTTATTGTATAAAAACAGGGCTGGACAGTACAAAGCAGTATATTATGTCATCTCTTATACTTTGTATTATGCAAACACCTATGATATCAATTACTGTCAAATACAGCACATAAGAATAGTTTCCTTAAAATTCAATTCAAAAGAAAGTCAGTGTGGCGTTCTGCTGAGTTGACTGATCTACACAATGATATTAAACTCTATTCTACCTTTACTGGGAATGCACAAAGGTATTGCAGTCAGTAGAAATTGAGAGTAGTAATATTTGCTATCAATTTTATGTGATTAAAGTCATTGCAGTGAAAGATCAGTAATCTCTGCTGAGATTTAATTAGTGTGGGAAAGTGGAGGACTGAGGGGATGGATACCAAAGAGGATCCACCTTCTCAGGGTGTTCAAGGTGTGAGTGTGCCATGTCTGGGAAAACTTAAACAAATAGCTATTTATAATGATATCGTAGAGATAAAATAGCACAAACCAACAACCAGCTAGGTAGCTGAGCTGATAATAAAAACAGCTAGGCACCACAGTTTGACTCTGGTTAACAGCCCTTCTACAGCACTTCAATATGCTCACTGCTACAGTCACACACCCTGCTTAGCTAGGTACAGTCTCACCTTCAAAACGGTCTCTCCTTCATACTTAAAGGGCTCATTTCGCCTGATGTAGGCATCCAGAAATTGGCAGCTAGTCCTAAACTTGCTGCCTAAGCTTCTATCTATAGTCAGTGGAGAACAAGTAGTATTTCCATTCCATCCTGAAAAAAACATTTCAGATAGGTGTCATGAATCACTCTCTGAAGGAAGCTCTCACATTCTCTACTGCTTATGGACAGAAGCTGGATTAATAGCTTTGCTACCTCATTTGTAGATGGCTAAAAAAAGATAAGATAAATTCCATGTGTTTGAACTCTATCAGTCCTGGATAATTATCCTGAATCAGAATAGGGCAGA
The DNA here is from genome assembly GCF_036370855.1 of Dromaius novaehollandiae. Classification (NCBI taxonomy): domain Eukaryota; kingdom Metazoa; phylum Chordata; class Aves; order Casuariiformes; family Dromaiidae; genus Dromaius; species Dromaius novaehollandiae. The sequence continues at coordinate 163,017,210 of NC_088099.1, forward strand.
AATGGGTGTTAATTTGTCAGTTCACAGCATATCCTTGAATATCCCTTATGCTGACGTGTTTAGGGGACACAAGGCTCCAGAGGAGAGGTAGCCTGCTTAGGAATGGGCTACACCACCATGTGGCAGATGAATGCATCAGCTGACTGCTGCATTGGCATATACAGTGATCCTTATTAGGAGGTCCAAAGAGACTGAGCTTGGTTATTCATTGCATATTTAAATTTTCCATTCAGAATAAGATACATGAACATCTTAGTAAAACTATTCTGTTTTCAATTCAATAAACAGTTAAAAGGAAATAAATACAGAGGCAGCTGCTTCTTTGAGATAGAAGGCAAGTTTGTATTGCATCTCGTGTTCTGTGCTGGGTGCCAAACTCCTTTCCGCATACTGGCTCATTGTTTACGAATAAGAACATCTGGCCCAAAATCCATCCAGGCCTTCTTCTGTGGATTACAATGAAAAGGACTAATAATCTTCCAACCTTCCACCTCTCAGTTCCATATCTCCTACTTTCTATCTGTTAGGGCTGACATTGTTATCTCAGTCATTTTTGCTTTCTACTCTTTGTTGTTGTTTTTTTTTCCCTTTTTCTCTTAGTTTGAGCTAAGTAAGCATGAAACGCAATACAATGGATTGTAAACAAGCCATCTCTATACCATACCTTGATACTCCCTGGCCTCCCGTGAGAGGTTTATTTTGGGAAATATATCATCTGTGGTTCAGATCTCTCTCCACGATGCATAGAGTCCTAGCAGGACACTCCAAAACAACATTTGCTTTTAACTTCTCCATCCTGTGCCAAAATTTTGTAAGATCATTTGATGCATGGCAGATCTCTGGCCAGATCCTTGACAAAAATATTTGCAAAGCTAGAGCAAAAGATGAAGTTTGTGAGGTAGCTCCCAGGTTGGTAAAAACCACCAAAACATCTGACTCTGATGGCTTGCAATACTGAAAGATCTGGTCCAAACTCTTTTACTTTTTTTGAGAATTTCACAGCCACAAAGACGGAGAGCCATTCAGACTGCTGAGAATTGTCCTCATCAGATTGGAAGGGAAAGATCAGGGCATATAATCAGAGGAAAAGAAGCATCTTTCTGGTATAACCCCATCAGATTCAAGCTTTTATCTTGTGCAGTTTTACTTCCGTCTTCAGCCTTTTGTCTGCTTCTATAGCATTGTGCACCTAACTTTTAACAAATTGTACATCTTTTTGCCTACTGCAATTACTGTTCACCTTTCTGAAGTAACACTGAGTTAAATGATTGACATCTGACCTTAGTTCAACAGGTACAGTGTCAGCCTCTGTTTCTAAACTCTGAACAGGTTGAAGCTGTGTCATAAACTAGGCAAAAAATACAGTTCAAACACAGATTTATGTTTCAAAAAAAAAAAAAATCTGTTATCATGGACTTAGATTGAGACATTCCCTTTCTCTTTCTCCTGTCACATGAATCCCTATCTTGTCCAAAACCTGGAGAATACAGGAGAAAAACATAGAACAGCCACCCTGTGTATGGGCAGTAGGCAGTATTGGATGCTCAGAAAAAGGTATAAGAAAAGGGCAAGCATATAGTGATGCTTCCTCCAAATTATCCATGCAAATTACAGCAGCATTTGGTTTCGTGGCTTTCTAAGCAAAAGAATTCATGTATATCTTTCTGTTCAATTCACTTTGGTGGGTTTTATTTCCAAGGAACCATCTCTCTGCAGTTCAGGGGGAAGAAGCAGTGGTGTTAACAGATAAACAGAGATAGGAAGCAGAAAGCAAATAAGTAAAGGTAACCCAAACACTGACAATTCATAGATGAACTAGATCAAGGTAAAAGTTATAAACTATCCTAGTTATCAGCTTTCTCATTTTGCAAATCCAATTCCAACTTTCTTTGCTGAAGGCTTTTGTGAAAGGGAATTAAGGAAGCTAGCAAATACTCCCTTTATAGCTATGTCAAGGTATACGGCTACAAGGAAACCAGGTAACTAATAACAATTCCCAGAGAGATTCCATGCAGTTTGACAAGGTTATTTGGACCTTGCAAAAAATAAACTAAGTAAAAATTTAAGTAGAAATGCTAATAGAGGTATTTATTCTAGATGGCAAAATTCAGTTTTGAGTCTCAATCCTATTCCTCACTTCCTAGAATGCACTTTTCTTTCTTTCACACTTAGCAAGAAGTTTCACATCTTACAAAGAAACAATCATCAACTCCCCAAAATGAAGCAAACAAACAAACAAACAAACAAAGTCTAATGAACATAAATTTAAAAATTCTTGGATTGCCAGAGCAGTGAATTTGCTAATTTCAGTGTGTACATATCTCCAGACTGCCTCTAACATGAGAAATTATTTCATTCCATGTCTAGTCTGGCTAATCTATTGGTCTGTACTGCTGACTGCACTGTAAATTAAAGAGAGATGATTACATCCCAAAAGTGTTGGAAAACATTTTGCTTGCCTGTTTTGCCTGGAAGTTTACACACTTGACTTCTCTGGAGATCCTCCTCATTGTTTGCTATTTAGGCAAAAATATGACTTTTTTTAAGTATGTGATCCTTCTACCTAAACTTATACAAGCTTTTAGACAACAAAATCAATTTAGCCACAGTAACACTCAGTTTATTGACATCAGCAGGAACAAATATACGCCAATGCTGTGCATTTATAGCAAGGATTGGAACCCCTGAATATTTTTTAGGAGCCTTCTTCAATATATATGGTTTATACAGACTCCCAGTCTAGCATACTTCTTTCTAGCCCACTCTTGACAGACAGTATCTTTTTTCTGTAGTACAGTCATATCTGAGTTCACAATAATAACAATAAAATAACCCAGAAAATATCTGACTCACTTGGGGATATCAAAGCTAACTTGTTCAGTTCTCTCTTCCCTTACAATATGTCTCTTTGTTCATTCTCTACCAAATTTTCCTATGTACTTGAATAGAAATACATTCAAAATGATTATGTTCTAGATTTGTTAGTGTTTTCCAAGTCTTTTGCTTTTCTTTTCTTTTTTTTTTTTTTCTTTTTTTTTTTTTTCTTTTTTTTTTTTCCTTTGAGCTGACATTCTGCCACAGGCACTCTTCATCTGGTACTTCAGTCAGTTCCCGAGGCAATGAACATCTGCCAGGTCGTATTTGGCAAGTGAAAGTGGTGAGCTCACACAGCAGTGTGCATCCAAAGCAGGAACTTCATCTCACTGAACTGCATCAAAAAGGGACAGGTTTTCACAAGAGTCCAATGAATACCCCTAAGCCTCTAGATCAGATCCTTAGCTGAAGGGCTAGGCCATCAAGATGTCTAAACCACAATCACAGAGGCCAATCAATGACAGGTACAAGATAATGTAGTGTCAGTGAACTCACTGGGATAGATCAAAAAATTCCTCATCTTGATTTGGCTGTATTAACATAAATACTTTATATCCAGCCTCTCTTGGAAAAATCCATTTGTTGGTGGGCATTTTCAAGATGAAATTATTCCCAGCACCACGGATACACCTATAACTGTAAAAATAGCATGGCTTCAATTTACCTAACCCTGATACTTGTGATCTTGGGACCAAAGACAAAGACAAAAACAAACAAACAAACAAGATGAGGAAATAATGTTGGATTTAGATTCTACAGTCTAACCCTAAAATTTTAATTCTGCAATTATGGAATTTACAATTCACCTCCTGGAGCTGAAAATTTTCCAGGTGTTGAGTTACATCTGTGAAAGTGCCAAGAACCTCTGATTTTGACAGAGCTGTGTGCCACTAACCTTATAAAGAACCAGAAACTAGGTTTTCCTCTTTTAAAATACTTGAGGGATTTAATCATATAGAAATATTCTGCTAACATCTAAAAACAACTCTGAAGGGACAGATTGCACAAAAAGGGTGTCACCTGCTTCTCTTTTTCAATTTTTCTCTCTTAGAAGGCAGCAAGAACACCCACATATTTTTCTAACACCTGAGTGGTTAGAGCACTCTGATTTAATTCCTGGCTCTTCTCAAGGGGTTTCAGATTTAACCTCCTCAGTTGCCAGGAATCTCCCCTAGCCACTGGCTTATAAACTTTTCTAAGACAGAGTGTTCTTCAGTCCTTCAGGTACTGCTATACGGTTTTGCAGACATTAGTTTGGATGGGGTTGGAAGAAAAAAGAAATGAAATAAAGTTCTCTGTCACTAACTGGTTAAAGCACTCCTGTGAATTTGGAAGGTCTAGGGGTTTAATTGTTTTTATCATTTTATTATTATTATTATTAAGTGTTTGTTTTTAAAGTAACAAGGACTATGAACTATCTGTCAGTGTCTCAGCTTTTAAGCTCATTCACTGACATCAGCCATATAGTAAGTTTAATGAAAACAAGCATCTGAACAAAGGGAAGAGGCCAAAATTCGTGCACATTCTTGGTAAAAAGAAGAATGAGCTCAGATTTCTTTGGTTTGGTCTCATAAATCTTTGTCTTGGCCTCCTGGCTAGGCAATAAGTACATATTCCAAGAACTGGTCATACACACAGCATTGAAACAGCTCTGCAAAGGATGTTGCCACTCGCTTAACAAGGGAAGAATGGATGTGGGAGGGAAGTGAGTGTGGTGTGCAGTTTAGAGAACATCCTGGATGTTAAATGGTAATATAAAAATAGAGGTCAGAAATTCTTAGAAAAACAGACTTTATATGTTCAGGTGCTTTACAAAATAATTATTTATGTTCTAACACATAGCCTAGTAATATAAGCTAGAGTAGTTCCCAGAAGACAAGTCAGAGCAGTTTTTCTTCTGCTTGGAAACTGAATCACTTGGATACAGAGACAAGGCATATTCCTTTTCTCAATATCTTATTCATTATTTTATTTACAACAGCATAAATTAAATGGGAGGGTGATCACACATCTTTCTTCCTTCTCAGATCTCATGGCAGACTACTCTGTCGACTGTTGGCAAGAACATGCCTTGGGATGGGGAGTGATAGTGGTTTGAACCTCTGAAGTGAAGGGAATAAAATGCTGGTCTGCTTCATCCTAAGACAGTGTTATAAGTACCATACTCTTTCATAAAAAGAAAGCTCCTCTTTCTAATCTGGTTTAAAAGAGAGCAGTGCTCTACTATATGGATTCAAATGCAATGGATCCAATCCAGTAGGTGTGATGTGACAAGGCCTGTGGGATGAGACACAAAGGCGGGGATTCAGTTTGAGGTTAGGATACCTAAATTTGGGCTTCTATACGTGCACCAAGTGTACCTAACTTCATTTCAGTTCATGGCTATCTTGTCAATACAGTGATGATGCATGCAAAAATTCAACTAGGAGGGGATCCATTCTGTTATCTAAACATAGGCATCTAGTGACATTCAAAATGCTCTCAGATATCTGTGACATCTGCAAGGGACTCACAGGAAGTACAAGACCTATGTCCTTATGGATCAAACTTTGGGGACCAGGCAGGATGTCATAGGGCATCTCAGATGGCATGAGACACATTTAGCAAATGAATTTAGCACATGTCCTATGTGTCTACCTTTGGGTGATCTGAATAGCTCACTAAGCTCTATTGATAGTAGTATAGCCCAGACACATGTAGACAGGTAGATCAGCATTCAGCTGCTTAAAGATATGTTTCCAGTACCTTTTAAAATGCTATAGGTATCCTGCCTGGCCTCCAGCTGCTGCTGCAGAAGGGCATAATTCTTCTGCAGGTATTGAACTGTATCTGCCGGCTCTGTATAGATGTTTTGAATACCCAAAAGTGTCTTAACACCACCAGAATTCCACTTCTAGGCAACTGAACTGAAAATTTATTTTAAGACTGAGTCACCTCTTGTTACGGCATCCAGAGCGGGCTCAGGACTGAAAATCCTAAGTGTCTCCTAGAAACAACATTCTGAGGGAACCTGGAAATGAGAATAGAAAGGAAGAAACAAACAAACAAAAGGGGTAAGAACAAAAGATAATGAAATAATTCCAGCATTAGGTGAAGATTAGTACAATTTTAAGGGTAGTACAATTTTAAGAAAAGCGCAGTTTTAAGGATCATAATTTGGTGCTCGGCTCTCTAATTCTTTAATTGAAAATTCTCTGAAGCAGACTATTATCATGCCTGAGTATCGCCTAGCATGGAGTTGATCTCAGGTGGAGACTCTGTGTGTTGTCATAGTAGAAATAATGAATAACAATAAGAAATGTTCCAGTTGCTAGAGAATGTAGCCCACTGCCTAGTAATTAACTTGTATGTATATATTATCCACGTGGTTTCAATGACAAAAGCTCATATATTATAGTCTAAAAAATATTGTTCAGGTTCTGCAGGCAACTTCCCAGACTCAAAGCCATTTTCTCTGAAGCTGTATCTTCCAGCGTTTAGGAAGATTCAGTGTCCAGGATTCAAGACGTGTCTGCACAGATTTCAGTGTCGTTGTGACTGAGGTTTAGATATAGTCTCTTCTGGGAAGACAGCCCCATCTCTTCAAAGTGCACAGCTCTATTGCTTTGGAGACATGCCTTGTCATAGTGCTAGCCATGCACTGGCCATAAATATTTATGTTTTCAGCAAATGGAACAGCCATGCCAATGAATGCTGGCGAGTAGTGTTATTCTTCAACATTTCAAGGACAGTATGCAAAAGCAGGACTGTGATGTGACAGGTAACACAATCCTCTTCAGCAGCCTTGATTCAGTGGGATTCAGTCATGGAAAGTTGGGAAAAAAAATCACAATCCTATTGTTTTACTTTTCCCATTTCATTGCCCTTCTTCCATGCTATCAGACTTGCAGGAGGAGGTGCTCTGCAGGGTCAGGACATGCTCTGGCTGGTTCAGTGACTGCCATTGACAACTACGAGGGCTTATTTTTTCCATGAAAAAGAGATGACTAGGCATTTTAGAGTTAAAAAGATTTTGGGTTTGGACTTTTTTTAGATCATTTCTAACAATATTTTAGGACAGAGTGAAAGCCAATTCAGGCTACAGAGCCTGCATATTTCTCTAATATTCCATTTCAGTTACACCTCACAACATTTCACTGCTCTCATGGTTTCACAATGTAGAAGTGCAGTTTTCAGTAAATTATGGTGATCACATGGCTAAAGGTAAACCTCTCTGCACACATATATGTTGATGCCCACTTCAGTAATGCTTCTCAGCTTCTTCTATGAGTTCAAAGTCACAGTGACATAATATTACATTCCCATAATATTACAATAGATTCATTAACCTTTGTCTCCTAAGCTTTCCTTGAATCAGCAAGAATTTTCAGACTACTGGTAGAGTCCAAGGACAGCACAGTAAAGCGTGGTAAGAGAAACACAAAGGTTTATTTTATTATGGAGTGATCCTCTTCTTATATTTGTACTAGGGCTCATTTTAAATGTCACTGGAGTAAAGATTGTGCTCCTATCACCTTCTATGAATCATGTTGTAGATGAAAGGTTTATTAACACTAAAACTGCAATAGAAAAACTACTAGACTCTTTAAAATTTCCTGTATCCTTGGTTACATTGTTGGTGGTCCAGATATCATGGTCAGTGCATGAAATAATGCATTAATGACAGAAGAAGATTTCTTTTTGGGAGGTGTGTGTGTGTGAAAGCCAGTCAGAGTACAGAACTTTTGTTACAGCAGAGTCATTCAAAACACATCCAGCTTCACATATCTTAATATGCTATAATTCTGCAGTCTTCCCTAAAGAGAAGGAATGCAGGAATACATTATGCTAAGACCAAATAGACATCAGAGGTGGTCTGATCTGTACTTTCTCTTCAGTATGAGAAAAGTAAAATGCATATTTGAAATGATATTTTGAGTCAATCTGGAAGTCAGTCTCAACTACTGAAAATACCTGAGCTGTCTTTGTCATTCTTACCTTATCTTTACGCTGGAAGAAGTGTTTCTACGTTGTTTGTTTATTCTGAACCCACAGGATTTATCCAAGATACTTTTGCACCAAGGAAGTGGAGCCATCCTAAGAATCTGTCTCTGGATTATTTCTGTCTCCCTCCAGGCTTCATATATAAGAGCAAATATAAGGCTGAAGAAAAGCTCCTGGTCTTGTTAGGGCTGTTGCACTGTATCTGACAGACTTTCCAGTCTCAAGACAAATAGCTTGATGGTGGTTTACAGTTCACTGTGGAAAGAGATGTTGGGGCCAGTCAGAAAGGAAAGAAATGCTATACCCAATCTTCAACAGAGCATCTGGGCTCAAACTGAACAGTAGCTACAGTTTGAGCTTAAAAGCTTGCTGGTCAATGGTACAACCTGAAAAGTGATGGAAAACCTAAGTCTAATAGTAATATATACATAGCAAAACCTATCTTTATACAAGGCCTGACTGTGATCTTCTATGTATAATGACATTATTCTCACAATGAAAAGTAGGATTAATATATTTTGAGTAATAAAAAAGGAGGGCTACAATATGAATAAAGAGATCAGGAAGAGAATACCACTTGTGCATATGTATTTATAAACATATACTTATATATGAATATAAAAATACCCTATATTCATCCTGATTAACTTTGTGTCCATAAATTTGGGTGCATATGTTGAAACAAAACCTTCAGCTGATGAGTCATCACACCTATATTATACACCCATCTTAGAAGAATTGTTGTTTGGTTCCTGTTTTATTCTACTGCTTACAGAGGGAGGATACAACTAGCTTAGCTTAGATAGCTAAATTTAATATGGCTCACTGTTCAGTGTTAATTAACCTCATTGGACTTACAGGCTAAAGACAATAAGAATGTCACAAAGGGATGGACAATTGCCAATACAACCAGCCCTGCAAAGGGCACCGACAGAATGACACCAGGAGGCTTGGTCTGTCCAGCCAGGCATTGTCTTGCTCGCCAGGGAAAACATCTTGCTCGATCTCCTGACTCTGAAAACATGTTTGACTCGTGGTATGGTAATAACAATGGATTTAGCTTACTGTCCTGCTTCTGCTGCTGTGACCAAGTGCAGGGCTGCACAATGGGTACCCCTGGACAACAGTAGTCACATGATTTGCATACCTTCTTTCCTTCCCTTTTCCCATTTCTTGAAGACCTAGTACCTTCCTTTTTCTGCCCCAGTCTCTTCCCAAGTAAACAACCAGTTACTTCTTTCCCATTAGTCACAATTTTGCTATATCCATACCCAAATCTGGTCTTTCCAACATCTTTATTTAGATATAATAATATAATCTCTATGTAATATTACTGATACGGTTACCTCAGTATTGTTGGCCTGAAAGATTGCACTCCCCAAAAGGTCCCCAATACTTCTCTTCAATTATCTGTGAAGTCTGGACGTTGCTCATGTAAGCACCTGTTAACCACCTATGAAACCCATCCAGTCTTCAGAACGTTGTCCTCAACCTTTGCCAGCTTCTTCTTTGTCAGTCTGCAACCTCTGTGATTGTCTCACACTGTTACTGGTCACATCTGGCAATTTCTCCTGCCAAGTCTAGCAGTTTTCCCCAGCCTGTTCAGTTAGCTTAACCTCAGATCAGGGCCTAGTCAACAGCCTAATCGTTTGCTCGCAGCCCAAAAAAAGAAGTAACCAAATTGGAGGCTTCAGGTCCTGACCATCTTCATAACTGATATTCTTTATTGCCTTCAAATTCTGGGTTGGTGCACATGAGAGAGAAATGAAATAAAAATGTTTAGTTTTTCTAAAGAGGTAGATGAATGGAGCTCAGTAACTCTTATATCTGTACTATAGTGTTCATGAACATAAAACCCACTACAGAGCTTTAATGGATTTTGCCAACAGCAGCAGTTACTACAGGTGCCTTATAACTTGCAGATGACTCACATTCCTGCAAATTGCTAGGAATGCAGGAATGTACTTAATTCAATGCTCATCTCATACATTTTATACATTTGCTGGAGTGGGAACATTCTGTCTTCAGCTATTCTAGCACAGAGTTTACTTACAGAAAAAGGAGGCAATGTGCAATTTGTGCAGATATTAAAAAAAAAAAAGGAAGAAAAAATACTCTGACAGACTGTTTTATTTTACTGAAGTATCCATCTTTAAATCATACAGTTTGCAAACCACCATGCTTTGGATATTAAGTTTTTTTTTTTTTTCTGCCTTAGAAGTTCCCAAGTTACTTGGTTTCTTCTCAGAATCTAAAGTACAGGCTCAGAAAGACATTTCACAGTACATCTTTTATGTTAAATAGGATACAAGCAGATTGTTTTGATGATTAAACTTAAGATCTTAATGCATATAGCTCCTTTATTTAGAAATACGGAGCATTTACAAGATAGTTTTGGAAAGATTATGTTATCTTTTCTTTTTTGTTTTGTTTTCTGTCTCTACTTTCTTGAAGGTCATATTTGCATAACACTTCAGATTGCCCATTAACCCGATAAAGATAGATTTCAGTCAGGTTGGAGATACTCATACTGACACCAGAAATTTCTACACATCTTAGAGAAATATTAGCCAGACAGATTTATTTCTTCACTTTTAAAATTGCATTGATATTTATTACAGTGTGTAATGACTGAATTATATGGCTGATTGTTTCCAGGTATTAGTGCAATATGAATATATTAGTAGTCACTTTCTTACTGCAATAAAGTACAAAAGTAAATGATATAAAACAGATTGAAATGGTGCAATATATATTTGCAACATCCTATAAATTAATAACCAACAAGTATGGAAAATACAGAATAGTATGTAATGCTTCTTAACCTTGTTTCAACACTAGTGAAGGACAGTCTTACCCCACCTTTTTAGTAATTGAGAAAATAGGGAAGCAGAGCTAACAAACAAAGTTTTGCTTCTGCGCTCATAAAAAGCTTTATATTGATAAATTAGGAACTTTATATTGAATTCTTGCTCTGTTCAATAACACTCATTTGGTAGATTTATCATTGAAATTAAATGGTCCATCTAGAAGAGGAAAAAGGAAGTGAAGAAGAAATATGTGTTCCTCTTTTACAGTGGAAAGAAGATGCCTTGTAACATCTTTGAAAGTATGAAATATTCTGAGTTCTTTTAGGAGGTTTGTCATCACTTTCTGTGCTTTAAAATAAGAAAGTTCAAAGAATAGTTTTGCTGACAGCAGAGAAGATATATGAGCAGTTAAATTCTGGAGACGTTGTAAAAGCTACTACCATTAATTGATCCTGAATTTCATGTCCCTGTCTAATTATGGGAACACAGGAATTGCTATAATAGGACAGTCCCAAGAATCATCACTTTTCTATCATCTTGTGTCTAAGTGTGATGAGTTCCAACTTCTCCAAAGGAAGGTGGTGACATTTTGCACCAGATGAGAACGGATTAATCTATTCATATAAATCTCATGCCAAAGAACTCTGCAGTCTTGTTCTTATGATTTTTTTTTTAATCAGTTTTGAAATTGCCCTTTTGTAAGATCATAAAGTATCTTCCTCCAATGTTAAAAGGTCCGTGGAACAAAGCTTCTCTATCTACCTTTTCTGGATCATATTCTATGTTTCATTTTTAATCATAAATATATATATTTATATGCCTCCTATGTCCCTTTTCCATTTGGTAAGCAATCTTTTCAGTCTCTTCCTTTCTGATAAACTTCTAGGCCATTTTTAATTATTGTTCTTCTCCTTGAAGTCCATGTAATTTGAGTTTCCTTCAGTCATTTGTTATTAGAACACTGTAAAAAAGGGGTGTGGGCGGGGGGCGGTTCAGCATCCGGACATGGCTCTGGGAGTAAATATAGCATCACATCTGCCAGTGACACAAAATTCACCTAAGTGTTTCAATTTACCACTTCTACCATTTATGCAGAATCTGTCTAGACTGTTGGACAGGTTCAAACACATTCAAAGAAAATACTAATTTATCATGTATCTTACAGTTATATGTCAACTTCTTGTCTAGGAGAAAGGAACATAGAATTTGTTTACAGATAAGGGAGGCTATCACTGAAAGCAGTTACTCAGAAAAGAGTTCAGGTATTACAATTAAGAAAATGTCATTTTTTTTTGAGGCTGAATATTGCAGTGTGATTTGATTTCTCTAATATCATTGCTTATTATTAAAATTAAATCTAAAATAGTTTGACAAAGAAGAGGAAGAGGTTGAAAAATAATACTGAAGAGTCATAAGAGATGCAGCATGATCTTGAGTGTCATTCTCTGTATCTCAGAATCATCTAAGAGAATTAAGACAAAGCCCTGTCTTTACCACCCTTAAGAAATATTACTGGTATGAATAAGAGTATCATTTATATTGCTTTGTTTTATATCACTTTGGGACTCTTCATGTATTTTGACAAATACTTTGAGCTATGTTTTTGGGAAAATAAAATTCTTTCTTACGTGCTACTTCATACCATTACTGTTCACTGACTCCATAAATGAAACTCCTACCAAGAGCTGGCTGGTCATCATAGCTGGAAAGGAAGAAATATATCCCTAAGTCCCATCAGAAAGTCCTAGTTCACAAGAACTCACTTTGATGAGAAATGAAATCCCTCTTTTACTTGTAAGTAATTAATAAATTGATCTAATGTCTTGGAAAAGAAGCTTCTCCATTTTAGGTTGGTAATGGAGGTTGCAGTGATGTTGTAGTAAAAGGTGTACTTATGATCTTGGGCATAGGAATAAGAAAACTGTATTTGAATTTCTGAAGGTATTTTTAATTGTGTAAGAGACTGGGGGACTGGTTAGACTTATAACAGTATGCCTAAGTCTGAAGGGTAGGTTGACCAAAAATTAATATTAACATTTATAATAATAATAATAAAAGGCATAGGGGTGAAAAATAACAAAATGCCTCACCTGGAGCTTACTCAAGTAGAGATTCAATTGGAAACAATATGAAGAAAGCCATAGAAAGAACCAATAGCTAGAAGTTGAATCCAGGCAAAATTTGAGTGAGAAATAAGTCAACTTTGTAATCGTAAGAAATACTATTACCATTGGAACAAGATACCAAGAAAATGAAGGACATTCCCTGGCTTTATGTCTGCAAATGAGAACTGGATGATTGTCTGAAAGATCTCCTTTAACCAAGCACAAGGGCCAAGGGGTGAAATGTAAGGTGTTATGTAAGAGTCCCTTTTTGCTTTAAAGACTCTGGTTCCTCTTTCTGTCACAAAAATATGATTAAAAACATATTTTTCACCAAGATCATCTTATTTCCTCAAAAATTAATGATTTTTTCATGAGCGAAGAATAAAAAGTAAAATGGGGGGGGGGGAGAGAATGTAATCAAGATTTGAATCAATTCTCTAAGAAAGCCAGTATCTTTGTCCTTCAGTATAAATAGCCTTGGTAACTCTGATTTGTTCTTGGAGTTTCCAAAGAGGTTTTTAGTTGACACTGTCTATTCTTCTCTATTTCTTTTGACCTTCTCTACTTCTGATTGCTTCCAGGACCCACAGGCTTTGTCAGGCCACCTTATGCACTGGGGCTGTGTTAATGTTATGCTAGTCAAGAGAAATATTGATGTTTTTTAACATCACCCTCAGAAATAAATATGTCATCAGCAGCTGTAAGAAAGCGGCTGTTCTGAGGCTGGCTGGCTGCATCAATCTGCCATACGGCTCCAGCCTGTGTGTACGTACAACACAGCTCTCAGGGTTTAGCATACAGGCTCCTCTGTCACTGGACTTACGATTCTGTCTTCAAACAGCAGTTAATCATTTAATGTAGGAAAACATAGTAACAGCTGTTGTCATAATACCTTTAGTACTTTTATACTGGCTGGTACCTATGTCCAACTACCAAATGGGGGATCACTGATCTATTATGTTAGGGACAGCTCACACACATGATGAAATGGTAGTCCCAGCCTTCGTGATTTTATAGTTTAGTGCTATGTGAAGAGATGAAATAGAGAGCTCCAGGGAACAGATCAGAGTAATCCAAGGTAACAATGAGATGATTAAGATTACAGCAATAAACAGTGATTGTAGTGCACCAGCTGTCTAAGTGATGCCAAGTGTATCAGTATCAGGGAACATTAAAGAATAATTTATATCGCTGTCCTACTTATATAAATCATATTTAAGGCCGGGGCTAATGCAGAATAATAAGGAGCATGCTTTGAGAAATAAAGGAATCAAATCATACTTTGAACTCAATGACCTTGTACATTTGTAGCTCTATTATGTTGGTAACATCTAGAATTAGTTTCCTATGTTTTTGAACTCAAAGAATACTTGCATCCCTCAAAACCTCTGCTAGATCATAATGAATCCTTATATTAAATTTTTTTGCTTGATCATATTGCTAATTATGATATCATAGACCAACTGTGGACCTTATGCTAGGACTTTATATATAGTTAGTGGTCAACCGATAACAATCTGTAGTATGAGTTGGATGTCCAAGCTCTTTTATAAATGCACACTGAAAACATATCTTCTCATCCTAAGGAGCTGATAATATAAGAAGACTGACATGCAGTACAGAATTTCGTTCTTATCTACCGCTCCTATAAGTGCTAAAGAGAACTTTGAGTAATCAGCTTTCTGTAAGAGAAATTAAAGGCAAGTTGCTTAATTACTTCATACTTTCATCCAGGATTATTTCAAGCAAACTGTGTGATACTCCACTGTATTTCATGTAGGCCTAACTTAAATTATATAATGGAAAAGAGTCAGTGATAATTTTCAATTATCAGGAATATGTATAAGCTGTGACAGTGACAGACATTAAAGTCACTGCAGTTAAGAGCCATTGGCAGTGGTTGATTAACTCTTAAAAAAAGCTGCTTGAATAATTAATTGGTTTCCATTCTCCATATAATTAGTGGGTAAATTGTCAGTACCCACATGCATATCAAATGATATATGCATCTCTCATTAAAAAGGTTTAAAGCTCATTTCTCTCCTAGCAAAAAGAAACTCCATTAATTAAAAAAGAACCAACTTCCCTCCCCAAGCATCAACCTATAGCCATACCTAAATGAAACAGTTTGTGAAACTCAAAACATGGTTGAACTTCCCCCTCTCCACTATTATTTATATTTACTCACTTTTCCTCCTATATCTCAGGACAGCCTGATAGAAAAAGCGGCCAAATATAATACAAAATTAAAACAAAACAAAGCAAAACAAACAAACAAACAAAAAGCAAAGTACTCCCAGAAGTGTTCAGTATTCAGAAAACAGAATGTCTGAAATGTCTCTGAAATGTCTCTGAAAATGTCACAACTGATCCTACCTCCTCTTCAGCTACATTCCCCAAACAGCATAAAATGACCATTAGGGAAGATTGACTATGACTATTCATTCAGCCTTTTGGTAATCTTGTCCTATACCTCCTTCTGTACCTGGCTGTCCATCTGGATCACACATTTCAGCTACATATCCAGTTGGTGAAATCACTATCAAGATGCTTATTAGAAATTAGGGTCTTAATTTTGCATATTCACAGTTTAATTTTACACCTGCAGTGTAGGGATCTGACACCTACATCTGAGCTAGTGACCAGATCCTTTATAGTTCAGAGGGATTTCTAGAGTAAAAGTCAACTGCTTATTTCAGGGACCTACTTATGGATAAGTAGAATTTTATTTTAGAATTTTCTGTCTCTTCATTTTATTTAATGAGAATGTAAATAATTCAGTTCAAAAGGTATATAAGAATTATTCAAAAACACTGTCATAGTTATAGATGATCCAATATCTCATATATAAGATCTAACTTCTATATAAATACATGTATATAAAAATGCAAGTACATACAGTAATTTACACATATATGCACTTTTTGTTTTGTTTTGTTATGGAATTAGAAAATTCTATCACTGAGGAAAAAAATAAGTTGCTACAGAAAATTGTATTTGAGGTTCTGAGAAATTTTGATATGATCAATCAGCATATATTGCTAGCGTTGCTGTTCAATATACATATTTATATAGTGATAGGACACATCCAGTTCTGATCAGGGCTCCTTTAAATATCAGCACTTCTTCAGCTTCGTTTCACTTTTCAGAAAAACAGACTAAATGTTGTTATTCTTTGTTCCGTCCATGGCACGTTCAAGCAAGAACTGGCATCATAGATGAGTAATCAGACAGGTGGCATCCAAACTAGTTTTTGATGTGTACCCAGAGAAGACACGATGCAGCTGGCAGATTTTGGATGCCAAGTAAGTCTGATAAAGAAAAACAACCCTTTCAAAACAAAAATACCCAAACAAATATATTAAAAAAAAAAAAAGAAAAACAGCAAATTTTGAAAACAGAGGCGGTTTTGCTGTTGGAGATTACAGGAAGTCTGGCCCTCTGGGCTAAGCTTTTAGAGTACTGCTCATGAGAAAGAGTCCAATTCCTGTTTTGGCAGGGCTGCCTCTGTGAACTTTGAGGAATCGCTTGATCTGATGGCTTAGAGCACTCTCCACTGCCTTTTAGGCATCATTATGTCTATCTGGATTTCCCGTGTAACTCAGGCAACAGCAAAGAATAGAGGAATATTGGAAGTGATCTTAACAGTTACAGATATGGAGCAATGCTTTAGTTAAGTGGAAGACTTTTAGAGTCAGATCTGTTTGGAAGGAAAGGAGTTCGTCTCCCATCCCAGTTTTCAGAATGACAATCCCAATTCCATGAAAAAAAATGCTAATAATTTTTGTCTTCTTATGTATTTTCTATAACCACTAAAGATCAAAGTGATATCATCACAGGGAAGAAAATTCCTGCCCTGTACTTAGTATTTTCTCTAATGTTATACAAAAAGCAGGTGGAAGTTATCATGAGATCAATCTTCCTTCACCTTCTGTTATTTTAAGAAAAAACATCCTAGAAGTGTCATGAAGAATGAAAAACTTTCATACTTTTCTTTTGAGATCTCCTAGGATTTGGTTGGAATTGAAATGCAAATACCTTCAGAATGAACAATTTGAAAGTAACATTAAAATGACAGCTCTTGTGAGGTTTATCCTGCTTTCAAAATTTCTGGATACAATGGCTAAAAAATCCAAATTGTCAAAAAAATCCAAAAGAGTCTTTGCAAAACAAAACGAACAAACAAAAAAAATCAGTGCTTCAGGCTGTTTTTATTTCAGAAGAGAACTCATATAAACACAGACACACACACAAACACACACACACTTCTTTTAATTTTAAAAAGTGTGCCTCTAAAAAAATTAAAACACTGCTAAATAATTATTTCTCAAATCTTGAAGTTTTTCTTTAGAAAAAAAGAAACTTTTGTTTTACTTGGGTCTGATTTTGAACCACTAAATATCAATTTTAATAATAATAATAATAATTTCATGTTGTGCTTATGGCCACAAAATGTATTTCTTCAAAAGGAAGATCATCATATTAAAAAAAAAATATGCAAAAACTGCTAGTTCCTAAAGAAATGTGTGATTTTTTCAGTTAGTACACTTTCACTTACTGTTTTAAATAGTAGACCTAACTACATTTTTTTCAAAGCAGACTTTTCAACTTATGAACAAGAAAATCACTGTCAGTAAGAAACTTTATTTTACTAATAGTCCCAGCTGCTTTCATACCACATAATAGTTAAATTCTGTTACCAATAGTAAAGTTTCTCTTTCTGAAGATATGATGGAGTCCCTTGAGTGCAATGATAATAGTCCCAGCTCAGACTCCAAGGATAAGCCAGTCTGATACAGAAATAGTTACTTATCCTTGGCAATAGAGGAGTAAAAAAGTCTTCATATCTAAGTAGCAGTTCTTTGCTTTTCTGTTGCAGAAATGTTAACAATTCAGTGAAGCACAAAGCAATGGACAAACACACTTGTTATTTGATGCATTCCTTAAATTCCTTCTCTAAACATAAACTGAATATATCAGAAAATTTGCTCTGTTTTCCTGCAGGTCCTTTACACTTCACTGTTCTGCACATCAATGCCCAAATGCCACCATTTGTCCAGGGTACTTATTATCAGCCCATCAGCAATCTGTCTGAAATAATGCTATTAATGCAAAGACTGCAGGTGATATTAAGAAAAGCAAATGCTATCTAAGATACGATTAAATTATACCTTTTTTTTTGTAAAGAGCACTGTCAACTGTTGAAATAACCAGGGGCAAGGAGAGGTTGACATCTTGCATACCGATCAAGAACTCAAACACTGAATGCTTTATTTAATACAGAAATTGAGATTTTCTCTTGCCTTCTAACACCACATTCTTTCATTTTGTTTTTTCTTTGTAAGAACAAAGGAAAAAATGTATTTTCATGCAGAACCTCACAGTCCACATGATAGCTATTATTTAATGTTCTTAGCCATCACATTGAGTGTCTTTAAAGCCAGGAACGGGTGCATGAAGAAGCATCTTGCTTCTTCCTTTGCTGGTGTTTTGGGGTAAGGGATTTGAAGGGGTGGTTTTGGTGGCTATCCTGCTAGATTTATTTGAAGCTATTTTGGAGCATCTCTTCTTCTCTATATTACTTTGGGTAGTGTTTTGTTTTATTTTGTTTTGTTTTTTAAGCACAGTGAATTTTTGATATTTTCCTCCTTCTTTGGGCAGTAAAACAAAAGCTTTTAGAAGCTTTTCAGAAAGTGGCATAAGTGCCTTTATATTGAATACTTTAATGGATCAATGCTAAATTACATCAGCTAAAGGTCTGCTTCTTCTTTGGTCCATATTACATGCATTGCCAGATTATACGATTACCACTTCTTTAGGATTGGCATCCATACTGCATGTCATCTTCCTGGGAGAATTCATATGACTGAAGACAGAGGTGGGATTATGTTACGTGTTGTGACAAGTTTCCATAGATATTCGTTTTTACTAACCCCTAAATATGCTACAGAGTTGTTATGTATTCATGTGCCCGCACGGCAGCCCCCAGTGAGGATTTCATGGGCTATTCCTGAGCCTGCAGAGACAGGCAACTCAAGTTGAGCATAAAAAGAGGCATGTAGGTCCTTTACAAAATAATGTCCATTTTTTCCTCTTTTCCAGTGTAAAACAACTAAATATTCTCATCTAGTTAGTACTATCTTAGTAAAAAAAGAATGTGTACTGTTCTTTTACATTATACTATTCTCTTAAACCTCTATTGTGTTACATGCATGTGCACACACACAGGTTAACTACAAAAGTTTCTGTTGAGTTCCACACCATCTAAGAAGTATTAAAGCCACCACTGATGAGATATCTACCTCGCCAACCCAGAAGGAAAAGATACCTTCACTTATAGGGGTCTTCCTTTTCTTGGTCAACTTCTGTTGTAATCTATGCAACTCTGTCCTTGACAGTGATTATTTAAACAAATGTTCCACATAGTCAGGCAAATCTAGTAAAAATAGTTGGTCATCTGTTCCACTTTGATATCCCCCATTTTTACTGTTTATCCCATTGCCCCCTTTCTGTTTCGGTCAGCTTGCCATGCTGATCACGAAGCATCATGTTTATTATTATTAGTCGTAACCAAGTAGTTTGTATGACCACCCAGTCATACTAGTTATTATACAAATGAGCAGTCTTTGCTCTCAGAAGCCTGTAATGTGAATTAGCAAGACAAGACAAGAAATGAATGGTTTTCTCTGATATATTTTTTTTTTCTTTCAGGCAAGAAATTAAGGCACAGAGCAACGAAATGGCTTTTTAAGGATCTCTTGAAAGCATAGCAAAAGATTGAGTGCAAGTCACCTGAATCCTACATGGGCACAGACACTACCTAGATCATCTTCACATGCTTTTAATCCACATATCAGTAACACTAGTATGGAATAAAGCAGAAGTCTGGTGTACCTATTAGAGCAGGACTAGTGATGGCAGCCACAAGGATGAGCGCGCTTTAGCTGCAGATCTGTCAGATGTGGCCTGGGATTCAGCTCTCAAAACATCATGGTTCCAGCATCAAACAGTTATTAGATCATGGTAAGAACTGGGAATGGAGGGTAGAACCCATTTCACCTAACTTCATTCATCTGAAACTTAACTATCTTATTCAGGTATATCTTCTGTTTTCCTCCTACTGGTAAGAGATGAACACCTTTAGAGGACAGTCCCCTTCCGCATGTGATAAATTTCTCCAGGGTCTGCATAGCTTAGTCAGCTAGCTTAGATATCTAAATTTTAGATGGCTGCAGTGAGTGAATCCCATCCCAAAAGTTGTGATGCATTAAATACAAACTCTTAAACCACCTTTTACTTGTAACTGGCTGTGTGAGCACTCCTAGTCCTTTCGGAGTGAATAAAAACAGCATCATGTTAGCAGACAATGTAAGTCACTTGCTTCTTCATCTCATGGGGTGTTGATGTGAATAGACATAGCTGAGAGAGGGTTTAAGAAACTAACACCGTGATAGCACATGGTATATGACTGTCATAGGCCAACGTAACTAAGAAGTCAACTGTGTATGAAGACATTTTTAGCAGCTATGCTGACAGTGTCTCAGTATCAGATCAAAATTGCCAATGTGACTATTTACCTTCACTGTGATGTATGGAACTGACATTTTCTTTAAGTAAACACCATTTTCTGCCGTATCTTATTCTACTTCAGTCTTGTTTCAGTGTGTTCGTATTTTTGTCTCCTTTTCAATTTGTACAGTAGAGCTTTCTCTAAGCAGAAGCAGCTTAGTTATGTGCTGCCATACTCAGAGCACAGGTACACCTGTGTAAATTCAGACTAAACCACCAACATCGGCAGGGCTGCTCTGAGAGCAGCCTGATGTGACCATGAGGTGTATCGGGTGCTCTACATCTAATTACAGGAACAGACTTTGACTGACTGGATTGCAATTGCTTTTTGGGGAAGAAATACATTCTGTTTTTTACTTAGGCAGTGTAATAAAAATAGGATTATAAGAATTGTGTCAAGTTGTTATGACAACCTGAATTTGGGCCCTGAAAAACTATGTCTGGTTTCAGTTGGGTAGTAATAAAAACTTTCTATCCAAGGGATGCTGTTTAAATTATAGGTAGATGAAAGCTCTGGACAGCATCTGACTTTTGACAAAACATGAGGCAGTAATGATTATTGTGAACAGCAGAAGCTTATCCTCCTGAAAAAGACCAGTAGTAAAGAATGGGCAACCCTCGAGTTCAGCTTGTGCACTGGCTGGGTGGTGTATGAGTTCACAGATGCGTTGGAGGTGGGTTGTTTGAATAGGCTATTAGAGTCCGTTAGTCCTTCTTCCCTAATATATAGCTTTCCCCCTTTTGTCAAGCTTAGGTGTAAGTTACTGCCCTCCCTCAGCTCCATACTTTCTCATCCTTGCTCAACACTTCTGTCTTTCAAGGCTTTTGTCTTCCAAGGCTGAACATCAGAAGATGGTATGAGGGACCTGCAAATCCTGGTAACTATGCAAAACCATTTTTTCTCGCACTTTAATCAAAAACAGAGGTGGAAATAGAGAATCGAGACTATTTATTTCTTCCTGTTAGTGTCCCTCATGCTTTCTGCCAAGAGACTTTTGTATAATCCCCATAGGTGTAGCAGGACATTTTTGCAATATACTAACATGAACATGTTGTTAGAGAGCAGGAATTCCCATTTCTGTCTCTATCTTTCATTACAAAATACAGATCTAAGACCTGAGTTAAACCCTTAAGCACTGAACAATAATACTAGTTAATGGGCAACCTCTTCTGTAAAAAATTCTCTTTCTTGGCTTAAAATTCAGGATTAAGGATTCTGAACTGCATTCTCAAATGTTTTGAAATTTGCATCAGCTTACCTGTCTACTCTGAAGCAAAATAACATGAAAATGGAAATATTTAATTCCTATTCTTTAATAAAATGTTTGTTTTTTCACTTTGAAACAATATTTTGTTTCAAAGTATTCTTTGATTGATATCACACAAAAAAATGATCTTTTTCCCAAAGTACAGTACTCCATTTGACTCAAAATTATTTTCCCCAGCTTTCCAGTTTTCTAAAAATATATATATATTTTAGATCTAATACTGCTTTATTTTGAATTGTTGTTGAATAAAAAATATACGTATTTATTTCCCTACTTCTATTTATGAGACATAAGTATTATATTTTACTACAATAGCTCGAAATAAAACTATTTCTTCTGCTTTAAGTCACTTTTAATTTTCAGTGACCAAAATTACACTGAAAGTTTCATCTTTTTAACATCATGTATATCACTAAAACTGGTGTGATCACTCTACAGGCATATAAAATTCAAAAGTTTGAGATGAATAAAATGTGTTCCATGAAACTTCTTACTGAAAAGACACATTTTTAATGGGGTGAACGCTTGTCCTCTTTATGATTTACATTTCTCAAAGTTTACGGAAAACACTAGCATTTTTCACCTGCTTGGGATAGCCACAAGGAGATATGCTTTTAGCAGGCCATGCTAAGGTGAGAGCCGTCCGTACACTTACGCTTCATGCCTGGTCAAGGATGAAGAACTGCAGCAACAAAAACCAAGCCATGTTCAAAAGGACAAGTTTTGACACAGCCTGTCCGAGTTTTGAAGATGTGGCACTCAACTGCCGTATATTATAAGTGAAGATGATTGCACCGCCACATGTTCCTCCTGATTACTGTACCTGTGCTATCCATGGGAGAGCATGAGCGATTTATTGTGCTTCCACTCGGTGCAGCACAGTAAATCACTTCCACCACACACCAAATTTCTATTTCCCACATGAATCATCAAAGGCCTTTGCTGCTCATCAAAGTATGCTCTGATGGGGCCATTAGCAGCTCTTTATATCTGCCAGAATAGAAAGGCTTCCAGCTTTTGTTGCTGTTTTGTTCAATCATTTATAGAATGATTGCCATTTTCATTGCTATGTATAAATGTCTGTGTATATATACACATATATAAAAATATGTGCATGTGTGTGGAATAGTTGTGCATATATAGATGTTTTGATTGCATGAAAAAGTATACTATATATAACACATATTATATACATATACATATTGAAATTTTTGCACATTCATATATTTGCATATGGAAGTATATAAAGATGTGCATATTCATGTACATGT
Source organism: Dromaius novaehollandiae (assembly GCF_036370855.1). NCBI lineage: Eukaryota > Metazoa > Chordata > Aves > Casuariiformes > Dromaiidae > Dromaius > Dromaius novaehollandiae. The sequence continues at coordinate 163,040,090 of NC_088099.1, forward strand.
ACATGAATATGCCATATGCATATATTTATTTATTTCTATATGTAATGTATGTGTGTGTGCTTACCTATTGGTATGTGTGTGTATGCCTTTTGGCTTATTCTTTTCTCTTTGTACAGTTATAGGTTCAGCAATGAAGCAATACAGCAATAGCAACAGGATTCCTGTTCAGAGAGCATTCTCCATCAAGAAAAATGAGGAAGGTCTTGTAGGCAGATAATTAAGTGCTCTAAATCTCCTTTTTTTGCTCTGCTCCTCTATTCCACTTGCTTCAATAGCTCTCTTCCGACTGTACTGATAATCTCAGCTCCTAAATTTTGTCCTTTGAATCACAGCACATCAGATTGCTAAAACTGCCTGAACTAGCCAGTACAAATACCTATCTTTAGGTCCTCTGCTGATTCAGAAGTACAGTTGTACCACAGACATAGGTGGCACATAGCTTTTTGTCTCCCAAACAGGGGACCATGTGAACTAGAACTAGCAAAGCATGGGAAACCGAATACATACAGGTGGGTAATTTCCGTGCTTCTACAAAGATTGAGATTCTAGCTTGGTGCAACACTCTCACAAGCTAGAAGATTATAACTGTTCAATGTGAAAAAAAAATCCAAATGTCCAAAAATCATTATTCTGAAGTAAAAGAGCATTCTTCTGCAGCTTTTCTGTCAGCAGCTTCTAATATAACCATGAGCTTCTCACAATGGTGGGTCATCCCTTGGAACAGCTGACTTCCCAGGTTTCACATGCATGTGTGTGATTTATGTAGTCCAAAGCAGTCAGAGAAGATATCTGAGGATAGAGTCAGTAAGCTCCTGCAGCTGGAGGCTACCAAGAGATAACAGACCCTGGAACTGCCACCCATAAGTCATCCATCTAGTAATGTGTCCAGAAACTAGGCAGACCTCTCTGAAACCTGCTATTTCTTTGAAGTTCACCAGAGGATTTTTTTTTTATTTTGACATGTTTTCCCAAAACATTTTATTTTTAAGTAATTGTTCTTTTCATGTGCAAGCCTTATCTGTTTGAGATTTTCCAAGTAGTTCCAACTATAAAACCATGACTCTTTTTCATTTTTACTTTTTTATCGGTGAACATTGGCAAGCAGGTTGTGCTATACAGAACACCAGGATAATTCTACACTGTCACAGTGAGCATCTTTAACCTTGAGACATTACAAGATTATAAGAGTAGGAAATGAATAATCACATTTTCTTGGGAGTAATTTCTTCATTTACAGCTGTAGACTGAGATTTGCTAAGATGATGATTCAGCTGTCAGGGTGGAACGTGATGAGAAAAAAAAATAAAATGGCTGCAGGCCAAACCCATAAAAACATGGTAGAAATTTTCCACAGAGTCCCAGATTTCCGAGAGGCATATGAATAGCACTTTGGACTACAAGTAAACATTTATTGATAGTGGTATCCAGTAATCAATAATTATGTCTGCTGGACGCATTTTGGGCAAAGATATTCATGACATAACCAAATTTTATTTTTGCTGCACAGTTAAAAAATAATAACATTGTATCAAGGCTATGTTGCAGCCTTTTCCATGAGGATATATTCAAAGCTGGTCAAAAAACATCATCTGGTGGCTCCCCTTAATTTGAGCATATGTGGCATTAACAGAAGATGAGCTAATGAATATGGGAAGACTTGGAGTTTTCTCCTTTTCTTGCCCTGCCTTGGACTGCATCTGCTGCCTTGGATCCTTCTGCTGTCATAACCCAGAACACATCTGTGGACCACTGTGCCAATTTACCAAGATATCTGTGTTGGGAGATTTTAACTTTTAGTGGAAGAGCATTAGTGCATAGTTAATTCATCAGGATGTGTCACACTGCCAAATGGAAGATTTTGCAGTGGAGTGGAATGAATAATGGATGTCACAGATCTTGTCTGTTGTTATTGTCAGTATTGAGTGAAAAAGGTCCCAAAACTACCAATATTTTTGCTATCATCTTATAGTAACTAATGCCTAACACCTGTGGGAAGGATATATTGATGTTTTACATAATAGGCAAAGTACCTTAGCATGGACTGCAGCTGCTTCAACATTGGATATCTCACAGTATTCACTTTATGTCTAATCATTACTACAGATGTGGCTACTTCGATGAGATGTATTCTATTGCACTTGCTGTGGAGTATATTAGCACAGCTATGTCATTCTTTATTTTTTTCTGAGTATTCCCCCAAACTAAACACACACAACCAGAAATACTCGCATACATGTACATGCACACACACATACACACATAAATACACACACAATTACAAACACACAAACACTCCTTTTGCTTACAGGTCCATGTCCTCTGATTTTAAGGAGGTTTTAATAGGAAGCCTGAATTTCAGATCTTATTCTAAGCAGGGATTTTCATTTCCAGGGAGCAGATCCGGGACAAGGAACTGAGAAATACGTGAGTACATAGAAGTTCATTAGAGACGGTCAAACATGCCACGTTTGCTCCATAGCAATGGGCTCCATGGTAATGGGCTATTTTGTCTCAGCAAAAATTGTTCATTAATTTTGTAATAAAGAATAAATAAACCTACTTTTGCTGTGCTGGATGCTGATTCTAGATGTTGGGTAATGGCATGATCTTGATGATCAGAATATACTGAGACACTGTGGACCCTCTATACTGTGTGATTTCAGACCATAGTCCTCAGATCAATCTATTCATGGGTGAAAATCAGCAGAATAAGTTTGATTTGCTGCTGATCCAATGGACAAGGTGGGCTGAAATATTTTGCTAACTCTTTAACAAACGGTTATTATACAACCTAACTGTGAACTTTCTTTTATTGTCTAGATACGTCCATGAGCAAAACTCCTCCACAAGAATTTCATAACACAACAAAGTGCTTACATCAGGTAAAGCAAAAAAAAAATGATGAAAAACAGCTGTAATACTAATAAAAAACAATGCTAAGGTAGCACAAGTTTCTTGTATTTTTAACCTTGAACACAAAAGATATGGCTAGAATGTCAAGGAAGAAATAAGAGTGTGGGAGGGAGACAGTACTATTTTTAACATTAACTTAAAGTTCTGCTAAGGGTTGAGGGACACTGTTCTGATTAAAATTTGAACAATTCTATATCCAACAGAGGAAGACATGACAAAGACTAAAGGCTGGAACTGAAAGTGAAACACATTTAAATTCTCAGTACGAGATGTATTTTCAGCACTGTGGGTTATTAATACTTAGATTAAATCACAAAAAGACTGATGTATTTTCTATATCTTGGGATCTTCTCCAGTGTCCTTTCTTTTGTGAAGAATTTTGAACTGATGCTTATAACTAAGATGTCATTTAATATGAATAGATTTATGGCTGTGTAAGTGAAGAAGAAAATTTCAAGAGGGAAGGGAGGTCTCTGTATCACAGCTGTCTTTAACAGCTACCATTTCAGATGAAGAAAATATATTCTTTTAAGGGAATAGTTATCCTATTAGCTCTTAATGAGGATGAGGAGTTGACTTCATTTCAGATGGCTCTGGATATCTGATAACCAAGTTCCTAATTAAGCTAGTTCTCTGAGCTCTCATCATGGGCAGATTGAGGTGGGTAATTCATCCTATCCCAAAACAACTGTCTAACATAAGTTGGTCTTCTGGAGTTGCACATACAGAAACTCTCTTTCGATAACACAGGGAATCTTCATAGCAGGGATCCAAGTCTTAGATGAAAAACACTCGCTGAAGTATTTCCCAGGCTAAGCACTTTTCTATAATGGTATCTAACCATCCAGTTTCTTCTCGTTCAGGTTCGTAGAGGAAGTGCAGATTAGGAGACCTCGAATTCTTCTACAAAGTCTCTAAATCTATCAAAAATATAAATCCTTGCTCTGCAATAGCACATTTCTCATGGGTTTCAGTACATCTCCATGATGATAGCATGGTAGTTTTCTTGGACTGTATTCAGAAAAACAGACACTGTGCCTTCCAAAAGCATTACTTTTCAATATTGATAAGTACAGGTAGGAAATTCAGGAGAATGACAATCATATGGACCTGTAGATCAAACCATGGGTGGACTTAGTTTGCACTTCTCCAGAAAATCAGTAAAAGCTCTGCTTGCCAAACACTATACAGAGGCAGCCTTTAGTGAACGAGTTAATCACATTTCCATCCTTTTAATATGGGCCACGTTGATTCTAGCTTCCTAAAACAAAATATTATGCACTACAAAATCAAATGCCACACAGCATTGTAAGAATACTTAACAATGCTATTACCTTTATCAATGTAATCATCAAAAGATGATTAGAGTCATCAGAAGCATCCACAGACAGTTCGCTTGTCCCAGTTCATTGAACCTTTTTGTGTTCTAGAGACTGAGCTGTGAATTATCATTAGTATCTCAGGGGAAAACTATATTTACACTTCTTTTAGCAATCCTGCAGTCCTCTTTGTCTTTCTCTTACCATCTCTTTCTCATTTTTGTTTGTTTTTGTTTTTGTCTTTTCTTCTTCTGTGGTGAGTGGAGAATTCCCTGCTGCTTTCATTATTAATGCACACAAGGACCATAAAACAGAGAAAGCCAGAAAGTAGAGCAGCTGAAAGATGCTTTTGAGTTTTGTTTTCCTTAACGGCGCGGAGCAGCAACAAAAATAATGTCACCCTCTTCACACTTACTAGAATCCAACCTGAAATAGTGAGTGTGTTTAAAAGTCATAAAGGATGTTGTTTACTTTGACATAATAATGCACGTATCCATAAATTAAAAGCACTGGTGCTGTGTACTTTTCAATGCTCATTTCTCAATTTTATCCTGTGCATATAGACAGGTTATTTTGTTTCAAAGGAAAATAACAGTATAATGTTTCTGTTAGCTTCACAAAGAAATAGAAAAACACACTCTTTGTATTCAGCCTTATTTTTAGATTTACGTATATTTATTAATGTTCTCCAACGGGTAGTTCAAAGGTTCTTCCATTCATGGGAAGAAATGAAGACAAGGATTTCCTTTACATCACTGCAAAGACTGTTGCATCCCTCAGAATGGACACAGAGGAATTAGTGAACGAGGAAATGTTAGAAGTCATTGGCATGGGGGATTGCAGAAACAAAAACAGGGAGAGATTTTACTCCATTTTCTCAGTGTGCCAGGAGCAGTGCAAAGGTTCAGCAAGTCAGACTATAACCCTACATCACGGGACCTCAGCATGTTGATGAGAACTGACAAATGGCAGAAGGTTTATAATAGCATCAATAATTTTTATCCTTTTTTCTTTTTTGTTTTCTTTTTCTTTTTTTCTTCTTTAAGGATGCCTTCTGGATTTGTACCATTTGATGAAAGTTTCCATTTTGAATAGTTTCTTTATAACATGATTTTAGTCGTAATGTTTGCAGAGAATATCTTTCAAATTTGAAGCTAACACACCCATAGAGTCAGATACCCAAAGACAAGGACAGCAGTTACACTTCTGTTTATGTATTTCCTCATCTATTGTGGAGTCGTGATGCTTGAGTCAGTCTAGTGGATTTTACAGTTTGATGCATCCTCTAGGCATGTCTCTGCGGTCGAAGAGGGAAACCATCAGAGTCTCCCAAACCAGCCTCAGCAGAGCTGGTCCATCCCCAGGATACCACAAAGTGCTAGGCAGCACAAGGGTCCCCAGGAGGAAGCTTCAGAAACTCCTTCAGAGGTGGTTTAGTTTCCTAAGGTCTCTTCGTCCACACACGGCACAGTATTAATACAACTATGCTGTTAAGACTCCTAGAATTATTTTCTTTAGCATCAGTAGGGAGACCTCAAGCTAAATTGGATGACAGCCCTATTATAGTAGGCAAAATACATAATAGACCTGCCCTCTGGTGCTCAGTGACACGTCTTTTGAGGCCCTGTGAGGTAAATTGATTTCCTAAGGGTATGCCCTGGGTGACATGGCTTGCTCTTTTCCCTTCATAGCAGGACTTGGCTTTACAGTACGTTTTAGCCCAGTGGGACTGAATGCCGAATAAAGCATTACCTGTCATGAGAGCAAGGACAGAATCTAACCTTTAATCGTTAGCACTTTGGTTCTACGGACAAGTGTCTACAGGAACAGGATAAATTTCCCATGAAAGTCAGGCTGCTTGCTTATTTGGCAGAGAATAAAGTGAAGAAGAAAACTTCAGTTTCTAGATAAGATGCTGTGTATGGGGTTGGCCTTTTTCCCTTCCCCCTCTGTCTCTTGAGATATGTTGGCAGCTGGGAAGATAATGTGTGTCACTGCAATATCTGCAACATTATCAGGGAGAGCAAGGAATGGTCACATCCCCATCACAGTAATAATCTAAATCTATTCCTGAGGCATCAGCATCTTCACCCAGTCTCTGCCTGAATGACAGCTCAGAGTCCACAAAGGCATCACAAGCTATCCTGGCGCACTGTGAGCAGTCGAGGAGGTTGACAGCTGTTTATAAAAATCAACGTAGCTAGCTGCCTTTTCCAAACCAGTTTTCAATCATTTTTATGTCTCTGTATGTGTACATACAATGCCTATGTCATGGCCTGATGCTTTCTGTACAAATTAAGGAGGTTTACTGTCTACGACTTTTTGTGGTCTCTTTTTTGTTCTTTCTCTCTTTTTATAAACAGAAAATGTGTTCATCATAGATGAGATCCTGTTGTGTTATTCACCATGTAAACACTCACTAAGAGGAAGACAGAGTCGTGGTGAGGAGAGAAAATAAAAGTTGGGGAAAGCATTTCTATGTCTATTTGTTAGGTGGGTGTTGTAGGGGTGAGAAGATCAAGATAAAGTGGGAAGTCTATGACAGTGCTCAGAAAAGCCTGGCCTCCTAATTTTTTGTGCTTGCTTTTCTTAGGACAAAATTTAAAAAGTATTTAAGCATATGCTTATCTTTAAGCATGCGACAATTTTCTTTGAAGTCCGTTACTGAGATTTTGGTGGGTCAGCCTTCTGTTGCTGCAGATCGTGACTGCATAAACATGCTCAGGGTTCTGAGGAAACTGATATTCCTCTAACATGTTAAATCTCAGGTGTTCGTATCAGAAAACATATCAGACAAGGCTCAAAGCTGACTCCAAAGGCATAAGCCAAAGAGTATCAAAGTCCAGCACTGAAGCAAATTTCTGGAACTGTTTAGGGAAGGATCCTTTGTTTAGCCTCTAGAAGGCCACAGGATGACTGCTATCTGCAGGTCTTTCCATTTGTTTGCTTTTTGATGTCTGAACAGTTAAGTGAGCCAGTGTGAAAGAATGATATTCTGTGCTTAACATTACAGTTTAGGTGTTTGGGCCTATAGCAGATCTCATAATCATGCTTGAACACATGCAATCTCAGCGTGGGATAAACTCTGTTCAACGGAAAATATCTTCATTATGAAACAGAGGTTTGTCTTCAAGTTGCTCAGCCTAAATCCTGAACAGTGTCCCAGAAAAAGCTCGAGTCTTCATCATGATCTGGTTTTAGGGCATACAAGCCAGAAATTACTTACAGTGCAAACAGCTGCTCTGCTGTTGAAGAATCATGTCCCCAAGCACTTCTCAGAAGGTGAATATGGACACAGATAGAGTGAATATACTTCAAAATGGGGTCCATAAAGAACTTTAGACTAAACAAGAGGTATCAGATTAGGTGACAGGAACAGCTGAATTTAAAAAAAAGTTGGCAAAACCATCTTTTCTTTGAAGCTTAGATGATACAGTCTGAGCACTCACCTGAAACCTAACAGATTAGGCCGGTCACTTTGGCTATGGATGACCCAGCTCCCGTTCCCATGCCTGGGAGTGCTGCCAGCACCAGATCTGCTCCTGGGAAACAGGGAACCTACTCTTGTTGTCTTCTGTTGAAGTCGGTTTGCATTTCCTGGGTTATTTAAATATTATTTGAGAAAAAAGGACTGAGTAAACTTAAAAATGCTAGAGAAACAGAATAGCTAAAAGAAAAAAATTGCATGTAGCTGCTTCTGAAAGCAGGAGGTAGTTAAGCAAAGATTTTAAAATGCTGAAATTCAACATCAAGTTTAGGTAACTAGGTTAACTAATTTCTACAGGGACAAACTGCTATGTATTCAGGAATATGTAGAATATTTTCTGATTATAACCTAGAAGGAGATGTACAGATAAGGAAATTAATGCCATATCTCAGATTGCTTTATGATGTTGGCGGAATATTCTTTCTTCCCTGGCTGAACTTACGTTAGTAAATTATTTTATGGTTTCCTACAAAATGGACTAAGATACTTAGATGCTCTTTAAAGTACCAAAGTTCAGAAGGACCCAGGCTAGTTTCCCCATTATATTCAGTGTATTTATACATTTCTAGATGCTAAACTTAGGGCCAGTAAGGTCTCTTTGGTAATCCCAATTTAGCCACTTGAATATGTATGCAGATTGAGAGCACCAAGTTATCCTGCCCTAGATTATTCCATCTGGTAATATCTTCAATATGCACTTTGCGAGGTATCTAGTAATGAACAAATAAACACAACCCACTACATGGCTATAGATTAGCATTGATTTGGGTCAGATTGAAGTCACTTTCCGCTCTGAGGGGATATGAACCCACACTTTTCACCTTCCTCAAAACTGGAGTCATCATCAAACTATAGGACGTTGTGAACTGTTGTTTTTTTCTTTATCGTTGAAATTGTTCTGTTTTGCCTGGCATACTCAACAGAGACGAGGACAAAGAGTTTCCACTTGAATACCATAATCATTAAGCTCTGAAATAATTTTCAAGCACTCTACTTTTCTCCCTGAGAGTACTGATGCAAAACACAGCAGTTCAATGAAGAGGAAGAGGTAAAGGCCCACCCTCAATACACTGTATTTACACAGGACATTTTGCAAAGAGTGCACTACTGCAAATCAGTCAGAAGTACATGAAATGCCTCCCATATATCAGCTGTTGGTTTCAAACATTAGTCTACTGAATTGCTCCTTTCTACCTGCATTTTTTTACGAGGGAAGAGACACTCGATTAGACAATTCATTTTTAAAAAAATCTTGCTTGTGAAGCTAAAATGGAGGAAGTCCATATTTCCCTGAAAAGGGCAAATCTTCAGCTCACTCTTCACTGCTCTCTGTTGACCCACTTAAGCAATTAATTCGTTGAAGCATGGTGACCTTCCGTGACTTATTTTCCTTTCCATGACTTATTTTCCCTTAAAGAATGCCCTGAGGACTGGGCAATGTGGACTTTGCTATGCTGTTAGAAACCACAGATTTAGGTAGTAGGAAGTGATTACTCTACAAATTTTGTGATAAAGAATAAGCATATTGAGTACATGGATAAAGACAGTCTCTCAGGCAGTCAGTGTGGCTTCTGTAAGGGGAAATGCTGCCTCACGGGCCTACCGGAGCTCTATGACAGTGTCCATCAAGGGGAGCCAATGGACTTTATACATTAGGATTTGCAGAAAGACTTTGAAATTATCAAGTTACAGACAAGATCTTTTTAGTGGTCAAATTTCGTGTCCCCAGAACCTCACAAAATTGAGTTGACAAAAAGGTGGCAGATGAGTTTAATAAAATTAGAGGTAGTACTTCCGAGGAAAATACTCTCATTAGGGCTGTGTAATGCACAAGGGTGCACTACAGGTCAGCCTCTTTTCTCAGAATCAACTTAAGTTAAATAAGTATCCCCTTCTTTTCTGAAATGTGGGGCAGCATGATGTAAGTGTCTTCTTTTGGCAAGTGGCTTAGCAGTTCATTCTGCTCTATTATAATTGACAATGTGAATACAGGTTAGGAGTTCAACACTGATTTATTTGGTTATTTGGGGCATCTGTGTGCTTTTTATAGGTTTGTTGTTGTTGTTGTTCTTGTTTTTGTTTTTGTTTTTTGTTTTTTTGTTTTTTTTAACTAGTGTAGGGAAATGGGACGCCTGGGAGCTCTGATGACAATGGGAGAGGAGCCTGTTCTCTTTGAAATGGTGAATGTTTACTACTTCCCTTGTATCCTTCTAATTTAAGATGACTATCACAGTAATGGCATTATAGCTGTATGTTAGCTAGTCACTGGGAATTCCTGCAGTGAACTGAATCAGATTTTTTTCCCCCTTTCCTGAATACCTTAACTTTTACCAGCTTACTTCCACATGGAAGCACTGCCTAATAATTGGCTTCAACAGAACTGTCTAGCCGTGCTGAACACTAATGATAAAATGTCTTGCTTTTTTAGCCTTAAGCATGAATTTAGAATCTCCGTTGCTATGGATAAAGTTTCATGTTAAACAGAATATCACTGAAGAAAACTGATCCTATTAAATTTACCTGTTTCATGGGTGAACCATTTAATAGTTGGGCAGTAATTCCTGAGAGATAGGATGTTAATAATAGGTAGAATCCAGGCTCTTGTTTGCTTTATTGTATATACAATATGGCCTGCAAAGGCAAAATATCAGAAATATTTGCAAATGGTGTGGACTGTCGTAGATGGGATGGATGGCAAGTATTTTGCTTCTGCAGGGTTTCACACAAACACACACACATACACCCTTGTTCATATACATCAAGGAATGCTGAGGTAGAAATCTGGTATTCCTGAGAGATAAAGGAATTTAATTGTGTGATTCTAATTATCCCAATCAGAAAGCAGAGCATCATGGAAGAAGAGAAGTAGCATTTATTATTCTGTTTTTTGTTGTTTGGGTTTTTTTGTTGTTGGGTTTTTTGTAATGACTGTCTTGGAAGACAAAAATGTGTCATGGTATGCTTTTACAGGGTCCTGATTTTATTGGTTACTTTGACATGGTTAAACACTGAAAAGAAAAAAAAAAAGTGAATGCAATCCAATGCATAAAGCACAGGAATAGGGCTCAAAATAATTTTTATTTCCTTAGTGTAACACTGGCTTGCTCTGTGAGCCCAAGCAAACTGTGTTGCCTCTCACTTTTTGTGTGCTGCTTGTGAAGTCTGTCACTGCCTTACGTTCATCCAGTGCATTGTGAATCGGAGCCTGGTGGCCAGATCCTCTGCAATACAAATAATTAATAGACAAAAAGTAAATGCCTTGTCAGAGTTAAAAACAAATAATTAAGAAATCACAAAACAATGGTTACTCTTTTGTCCTGTAGTTGACTACCGAACACACCCAGAAACAGGCAGCCTGAATCAAGATCTTACGTATTTCAGAAGTTTAACTGACATAACCATATGGGTTGTAATATGCACCTGTGTTGTCTCAGTGGCTGACACCCTGTAGATACTACAATATTGGAAAAGAGGGTCTAGAACTGCTGACACCAAAAGAGGGAAATAGCCACTATCCATCCTTATTCCTTCCTGGTTAGGTTACTTTCCTAGAAAAAGAAAATTCTGAGAGCAAATCAATTTTCTGAATCAAATTAAGAAGAGGGACATGAATCTCTCTCCTGGAAGGGAAATTGTCTCATCTGACTTTCACCAGCTGCACTAGGCTGGTCACCCTAGACTATTGTTACACTAATTGGTGAGATACAGACCATCAATTTTAGGAAAAAATGAGCTGTACCCTAGAAGGGCCAATTTCTCTCAAGTGGATATAAGGTGAGCCCATATAACTCAGATCTAGATATATAGATTTCTACTGAAGGCATCTCATTTGGTCAAATGAATCCTGCTACTGCAGGAACAATGCAGATTTCTTAACACCAGCCTATAAAACCATCATCTTTAAGATCAATGTATACTTCATATCCTATTACAAATCAAACAGCTTTGAAAGGAGAGACAGTGAGATTTATTCCAGATCATCCAAAGGTGGTTAGGGCATTCTCATAGCAGATAAAGCGCCTGGGTACCAAAGCAAGTAGTATCTATTTAAAATACAAGAATTTCAAGTGAAAGAAAGACCTCTTCCTGAAAAATTGCTGTCTTTGTGGTATGACCACTTCCATAGCAGATGGAACATAATACAACAAGCAAAAAGAGAATTGACAGCCAAGTCTCGCGTGGTTCATTCAGTGATAGCAGCGCTGCATCACAGGAACAGGAGGTAACTCCTCCTCAGTTGCTGCATGAGATAACACAGCTAAGAGTCTTTTGCTTCCAAGGTAGCTATTCCAAAATGAACTACTTCATGTATAATTTTGGAAGCAAAACATTTCTACAGTCTGATAATGAAATGAACAATAACACAATAGGGGGAAAAAAAAAGAAAAAAAAGAAAAAAAAAAAGCTATGCAGTGCCTTAGGAATATTTATTTACTTTTGAATGCATTTCCAAACTATTTATTCAACACAATACTGTATTGTCAGGGCCCTAAGCAGACTTCCACCTTGCAGGAGGTTAGCCGGCTGAGTTAAGCAGTTCGGCTGGCCAAATCTGAGGTCAGCTCTGTCCCTGAGATGAGCACTTGTGAAGATAGCTAGACAACAGGGCCTGCTCCTCCTTCCCTTCAGAGCTGCTTCCAAGTGAAGGCATCTCCACTGGCACACATGGGCACTACAACACAGCAAAGTAGCAGCTACAGCCCAGTGTCCTACCTCACAAATTCTGACCCAGATGCAAAACCTTGGCTTCTTGGCTTAACCTTAGCCTCAACACTACCGATTTGTTGGGCAGATGATGATCCAAATCTGATCTCCATCTCCAAACCCAATCCTGACCCTGACTTGATGCCCAGCAAGTCACTGCCGCTTGGCGCCGTTGAGCTCCGCACAGCTCCCAGCCACTTTCCAAATCCAGCAGGGATCAGACTGCAGCCCTGCAGGCTTCTTCAGCAACCTCCAAACCCAGAGCAGCCTCCATCCCCAGCCTCCTGACCCCTTCAGTGGGGGCCAGGGAGGCTATATGGATTTATTAGTCAGATGCTAATCTTCTCTGCCTACCCACAGGCCTACCCTACAGATGTCAGGCGCTCAGTAGTAGTAACATCCCAACAGCCTATATGGAGCACAATGACCTTGTTGTTCACAGTCTTGACACATATGTGGGCCCTTTTTGTGGATTTGCCCATGAAACTTAAAATTCATTTACATTTGTTGTGAATTGAAAACTGAAGGGAGGAAAAAAAATCTGACAGGTCACTGTGCCAATTAGCATCCAGCTGTCAGCATGGTTTTATGAAGTATCCAACTGCTCTTCGTAGTTTTGACTTAAACTGAGAGCATTTACTTTACTTTGGTTGATGGGACATGCATGAATGTAAACTGATTTTTTTTTCAGTCAAAGCATTGATGATTACCTGTATAAAACTGGTCCCAAACTTCTCTGCATTCTTAAATGTATCTTAAATTCCATCTAAAGAAGACATCTTCTTTAATAAATACTGAGACAGCAGAACAGAATACTGCGTTCATCTTGGCTGGAAAAGAATTGCTTGAAGCTCTTTCTGTCCTAATATTTAGACAGTGGATGTAAACGATCTCACACCAGAGTGCTTGAGATTTTTTTTGAACATACATCTGTATGTTAATCAGTTATATAAAGTATTAGGAGCAAATTTGTTTAAAACACTGACTGTAAAACTTGTCTGGAAGATGAGAGCTGAGTCAAAGAGTATATTTCCACTTGACATCTTCTAACATATCTAGGTTGGACCTCATTTTAATCCTCCTTCTTTCACGTACAATGGACCTCGGCATCTCGGATAAGGGATTCTTTGTAAGAGAGTTAGCAGACCAGGATGAGGTTATTGCTCACAGTGTGCACTCTGCTTTAACCGTAGCTGGTACCTGGGTGATTGTTTCATACAAGGCTGTGACCAGTGGACCCGGTAAACCCAGAGGTCTCTTCCAGGCCTTAGTCTTACATTCTTGTGTAAAATATTTGAATGTTAGTAGGTTTCCATCATTCACCTACAGCCTCACTTCTCCTCCATTTACCAAAAAAGAATCCTTTGGTGGATGTCACAACCCACTAACCTTACTGTGTATAGGAGTCCAGCAGCACACCCAGGGAATTGAAGAAACCCAGAGACAAGCAAAATGCTTTATAGTATGGCTGTCCACAAGTTGGCTGGTTTTACCCATATTTCAGAGCAGGCTGCCCACTACCAGAGTGGGCTTTCCAATGAAAACATGCTTGTTTGATCAAGTGAATCTGTTTAGGGACTTCCTCTGCCAAACAATGCAAGACTTAAAAAGGGAGATTATGATGATGATGGACAGGCAGGGCTGGCTCGTGAAAATCTGTGCAGCTCTCTGAGAGTTTGCTAATGGCAAAGCTTGAAGAGTTGAGATTAAGCAAAGTTATTGCATTTGGCAAAGACCAGTGTTAGCATGCTTCAGTGGCTTTTGAATACTTTTAAAGGCATGTTTGGATAGTCTTTCAAAATTTTTAGAGGTTCACACACTGAAAATGTTGCAAACATTATCTCCAGCAGAGAAGTCTGGAGATCTGGAGGTGAAGTTTAGTATTACTTTAGAAAGTTGAGTTGTTTCAGACAGAACACAAGTGGGCGGGTAAAGTCCTTTAGTAATGCTCTTCCCTCTCCTTACTTGGTGTAATATATTGCTGGTTGTCTAATTCCACTCCCAGTAGTAATGTAAATGTAGTACAAGATTACCACTTTCCAGGCCAAAAGAGTCCTTTTTTTTCCAGTTTCAGAATAGATAAAGTGAAAAACATTTTCTCGCTAGAGATGGTCTCTTCCGGAAAAACTGAGCACACATGCAACACTATCAGGGTTATTTCCTTTTTTTTTTTTTTTTTTTTTTTTAAAGGGCAAAAGTTGAGAAGGAGATAAGATCTTTACAAAATGGTCATGAATTTCAGGCTCAAGGATAAGAAAAAAATGTCCTCTGACTCAAAGTTAAATTCTGATCTCTGTTTTGTTATTGTAGTTCCTCTGAAGTAAAATTTGAGACCACGTTCTGTAATTCCTTTAATTTCCACTTATTCATTTGAAAAGAAGTAAGAAGTTTACATTTTCATGAATGATTAATAATTTTAAGTAGTCAGTTTGATAGAATGGTTTTTCAAAATGTGATAGTGCGCACTCCTTTGGAAAACAAAACCATATTAACTGTGATCAGTGCCAAAAATGAAGACAGCAAAAAGTGGCCAATCACATGTTAAAGTTTATACCATTATAATTATACAATTATAAAATTTCTAGCAGCAGTTCTGTTTTTGTGATCATATGCACAGTCTAGCTATTTAAATCAGTGTGATGTAAATTAACGGATAAGGGCGAAATAGTTCCACTTTGGTTCAGCAGAAACAACAGTGGTTTTACTGTCCTAAAATCTCTCCTTCAGAGGGTTATGGAATGAGAGGAAGGATAATTTTCAGATTTTGCCTTCTATAATACTCTTTTGTATCTTCAGATTTGTCATAGCTACATTTTTGCTGCCTATTGTGCATATGTGATTTCCTACAGCTGGTAGGAAAATTAAAAGTGAAATGAGTGAAGATGGCCAGGGGACAAGAATTCTATTTCACTGGCATTTTCAGGTCTCATTTTTGTTTTCACTTGGCACACGAAAAAGAACAAACCTTCTGAACTAAACAGGGTTTTGTCAAAAACAGTGTGTTTATTAGGCTTCTAGTTTGTTATGCCTCTCTCTGAATCAGGCAGGCAGGGTCTTGGAGCTAAACCTTTCAGTCACAGCTAGATCTCCTTAGCTTCCTTGCTTCCTTGCTGATCTCCCTGCTTCCTTGACTTCTTCCTTTCCTGATACATCTTTCTCCCACACAATGCACACATACACATAATGTGTACATTTATATATATATATATATTTTTCCCCCCCATCAAAAGCTTTGTGGAAACCTGTATATCTATAGTAATGATTTGTCTTCAGCAGAAATATTCCCTCTATTGTTAGGAATGAAGCCTAATGGCTTAAAAAGCAGAAGGAAAATAAAACTGACCTTTAATTTTACTAACTTCTGTATTAAAAATCATATTTTTCAATTTTGGAAGTTCATAATTCCAGGAAGTTTAGTTCTCATTGTACAGGGATTCTTCACACCTGCATCAGCTCCTGCACATCATGTCTTCTCACAGCTCCAGTTACCTAAGAGACTCTGTTATATCCTAGTGGTTCTTCATGTTTTTATTATGTTTTAGCCATAGCATTTGACCTGTCAGGGCACAAAACTTATAATGCTTAAAGAGCTCTAAATGGGACATACTACCGTGGTTCATCTCCAGAGCAGAACAAGCTGCAGCCCACTGTACACTGCCTCTTGTTAGAAAATGAATCAAGTTCAGGGTCCTGCATGTTCTCTTCAAAGTAGTCGAGCACTTGGCTTAGGATATTTAAGGGAAAAAAAAATGTCTAAATCTCTGAGATGAAGATTCTGGTTGACAGTTTCAGTCCCTTTGCACAAGGCAGCTGTCTATAGATACAAGAGAGCAAATGAGAGAAGAATGGAATATTTTCAAGGGCCAGTCCAAGGTTGTGAAGTAATTCACTTCAGAAACTTGGAACTGCCATAAGTCTCACCACTTCTCCCTCTAAGTGCTTTCCCTAACAACACCTACCAACATGCTTTGGAAGAAAAGGAAAACATAAAGCAAAACAAATCACAGCATTTCAGATACTTCTCTTTCAAGGGGTTGATGAGAGAAAAATCAACTTTTGAGAGTTGTTGGTCCTATCATTTAAAACACTGTGGAAGGTCCTCGGATACTAGAAAGATGGTCTAAAACAGACCAAAATGGGACAGAATACATCAGAAGTTGAAAGGCTTAACTGAGTATATAGAAGTGGTGTTATCTCATGTGCAGGAAGATAAATGTTCAATTTGTTGTATATAATAACATTATAGCTGAAGGTGAAACATACATTGGCAGCTCTCCATGATGGCTTATTTCACCAATATTATGCAACATTTTCTTGCGTCGTCCAGTCTACCCATGTGCAGCCAACTATAATCTCTTGTCTCATTCTTATGCTATAATTTCTTCTAGGTGAGTTTGTACTTTTCTACTGATCTTGTACAACACGCGGTTTAAAGAATTTGTATTTTCTCAGTGGAATTCCTCAGTCCTGCCACCAGCCAGAAACTGTGGCTGCTCAAAGTTGTCAACCCATGTTTTGTTTCTTCGACTGTAATATGTACAACATGGAGTTGAAATAAGTCAGTACAGAGCTCAGTAGGACTAGGATGTGACCTGTTCAGATCTAAAAAAAATTATCCCCCACTATCTGAAATAAATGTGAACTGCCTCCTTACGTAGCTCCAGCACTGTCTCTGCCTGGTAACAAGTGCAAGAATCATTGTCTTGTTTCCTGCATACTTCTTCAGCGTTTGTTTCAGAGCATTTTTTCTTGTTTTCTCTCTGACTAATGAGCCACCCTTCTCCTATTCCTTTGCCAGAGTGCATTCATAACTTGTTTTCTTCACTTTAAACATAGAGTTACTTATGACAGAGAGATTTTTTTTTCCCCCTCCTAGCACAGTTTCAGTGTATGTGGACACAGGCATTGCAGCTTTCTGCTCTCACTGACAGGTTAGAGATGGCTAACAATGCAAGGCTGCCTAGGAGGAAAAGACGAAAAAAAGAAGTTTAGAGGCACTTAGCCTGCTTTCTGACTCTTGCTTGTTTTCTCTGATGTTTGTTGCTCTGCCTGATAGGTGCGAGATACAAGAAAACTAAACAGAGTGGAAAGCACTTATACGAGCAATACTTTTTCATCCTAGACACTGCAACACTGCTCTGCTATCACTGTCTGAGAATAGGAAGAAAGAAAACTCCATAGCAGAACTAAACATTGTACTCAATAAACTTTTGTCCTCGAGAAAACACAAGAAGACAAGCAGAGGGTTGAGAGTGGGCATGATGCTTTCTGTGCTCACGCTGTCCTTCTCCATCTGCAAAGTGAGCTCCACCACTGAGGTACAGCAGTAGCATAGAAAGAACGAAAGAGCCACCCCTTGCCAGCTCCTGTACCCAGTCCTCCCCGACACCAGTGCTGTGGGGAAGCACAAAGAATTTGTAACGCACTGTGGTGAAGGCTGAGAGATGCGGCTGTGGTGAAAGACAGGAAGGTACTAATGCAAGTCATGTAGTAACAGAGAGAAAAAAGGGAATATAGAACAAATGATAGAAATACTTCACATAGGTAGATACAAAGCAACATACCTATCATACCTCCTGTAGCTTTTCATTTCCTCTGTTTACATGAGGCATATATTTTGATGTTTGTACTTCACTCAGAACAAATAATACCAAAAAAGTACACAATGGTGCCTTAAAAGTGTTTGCTAAGTATATACAGTCATGAGATGCTTAGCTACACAGTGACTGCTGCAATTCCTCGCTTTTTCAAGTGTTTTTCTTTATAGCTTTCAAATATGCCTATATTTGGGTTTTGACTTTCTTAAATTCTTCTATAGAGGCTTTGCAAAGCACAAGCACAGAGCAAGATGCGGGTTGAGTATAAATGTAGCTGGCAAAAGAAAATATTTTATAAATCAGTTACTACTGTGCATTATCCCTCTTTTACCAAGAGCTGAACAAAAAGTATTTTTTGATGTATAAAGATGTTACCCAAAAGTTATCATGTGTCCCCAGAAATTTAGCGTTCAGCTGTCCACAAATCATGTGTTACGAACCTCCTCCTCTAGCCATACCCTGAAGAAATGGAAAACTAGCCTGAAAATTTCAGATGTTCAGAGATTATCACTGAGTCCACCTCAAAGGTACTGTGACACTGCAGTCCTGCTGAGGACATCATCACTGGCATGACCCAGGAGGGAAGAGACTGCACAGCACATGTGTTCCTGTATTCCTTTCCTAGGCCTCAATGTTTGCTTTTACTAATAATGTTTCGTGCTAAAATAAGAAAAAATAAACCCATAGCATGTTCTTTAGCTATTTGTCATGGAATATAGCCTGGGGGGGGGGGGGGGGAAAGGTGGGAAAAAAAGCACATTGTGAAGGCTTGTGCAACAATCTTGGTTAACTAATCTCAGTTAACTCGTCATAATGAAATCAGATTTGTTTACAAATATTGCTTTTAATCCTCCCAGCAAAAAGAAAGTTTCTCCATGAAGGATATGTCAGCTACTTCGGGCAAACATTCTGTTCAGCTCGGCCACATATAACATTTGTGAAAAATTTTGAAGACTACCCACCATCCATTTGACAACCATTAAGACAACAGACACCTACTCAGAAGCTAATGAGTAGGATATAAGTTCTGTTGCACAAGGTCACAGATGAAAATAATAATAATCTATGTAATCTATGAGAAATGGTAGCTTTTTAAAAAGTTAATATATTGTGTGCTAGAGGCTTGTATCCCTGGAAAAGAAGATTATCATCCTGTAGGGTAAATGCTTGATACATACCATTTATACACAGTAAACATGAACCTTGCTTCCTAGTGACAGTGTTACACTGCTGATAGGACACCTCAGCTCAGCTGGGAAGATCCTATTGCTTATGAGCATGGGAAAGGCTTGGTTTTAATATATAGGTTCATCCCAAATGGAGTAATTGGTTCATGTTACTTGGTTACCTCAAGAGCATTTCCCAGGAGGAATGGTGTAAGGTGTGCTCTCTTTAGCAACAGAGCTGGTTTAAGTATAGCCCCCTTCCCACACCGCCCCACCCCAGCTGCTAGTTGCCACCTGGCTCTCTGCTTTGCTTTCTTTCAATGGTGCTGCAACAAATATTGATTGTAAAATTCTTCAGTAAAATGATTTGGAACTTTTTCTGGGGATGAGAGAAGGATTATTTTTAACTGAAAATACTTTACTAAACTAGTTCACTGCACAGTCTCACTTGCATTTGTATTGGCAGAGAGTGAAGAAACTTCTGTATGCAGGCAGGAATACGTTTCTGGGGGGAAAAGGAGTGGATATTTCAAACTTACCTTCAGGGCGTTAAGACACTGACTTCTAAAACTGCACTCTTGACTGAAGGATGATTTTCAGTTGCTGATTGATTTTCTGTGGCCATTTGTGATTCCAAAAAAGGCACAGGTAAGTATAGAGATCATGGCATGGTTCAAGTGTGCTGCTAGAAGGAAAACTTGACCATTGAAGGCTTTCACACAAAGCGATAAAATGTACCGGAAAATGAGCACAATACAGGAGAGTGTTTGTTCATGAAAAATGGAGAGAAGGCTGGAAGCCTCTGTGTGATCTTCAGGACTGGTTTCAATATGGGAAAACTGCATATAAAAGAGCAACAGCAATATAAAGGAATGGCACAGATAAAGAGGAAAGATCACAGGAAAGAAGAAAGAAATAATACAGATGAGAACATCTGTGGAGCAAGCAGTAAATGCAATGAAAGAACAGCAGCTAATCCAGCTAGGAAATTGAATAAAATTAGTGAGAAACAAGTGAAGTATTTGTTCACTAAAACAAGAAACTTAGGCAAAACAATGACAGCATATGAAGTACTGATACAGCACATAAAAACTGCTATGACTGGATAATAGCAACATGGTACACCAGAATGTGTGACTGCAAAGGAAATTGTGGTGGGCTTGTGATGTTCCTTAAATATAGAAATAAGGGAGACAGTTAGAGATGGGAACTATTTTTTTTTTCTCCTTTGAATGATTTGATGTATTGTGAAGAAAAATGAACAGATTCTGTAAGTTAAGGAGAATCTGTATGGACTGTATTTTAAGGGAGGGTTGCATTAGAGCATCTACTGTGGTAATAAATGCCTAATATTAATAGATGTTTATTGTAGTCCTTATTAGATTAGATTTACATGTGGACAGAAGTTTTTCTAATGTATTAAAATTTTTCTCTGGGATATTCATACCAATATTGTCTAGTAATTTATAAGACTGATAGGAGTTTGCTAATGAAAACTGGTGGTAATACCAACCTAGGAGGCGCTGCCAACAGACAGAAGGATCAGAGTGTGACAGGAAAAAAAAAAAGGGATTAATTTAGGGAGGGACAGGAATAATAAATGCAGAATGAAATCTGGTAATACAAGTAAGTCAGGCAATTCTAGAATTCCAAAGATGATATTTACTACAAATTTCTATAACTAGAGAGAAGAAATAGCAGGAAACTTCAAGCAGCCAAATTTAGCACACATATAGAAAGAAGACTATTTCATGTAGCAAGCTTATCATGCCATTGTATCAGACACGGATGAAAGCTCATTTAGAATATTATGTATTGCTCTCATCATTTTTAGTTACAAAAAATTAAGTTCAGAGAGGATCTGATGGAGGCAAGGGTTATTAGAATAAGTACAGTGAGACACAAGTACTTGCTTATCTGTATTAAATATAAAAATAATTGGTTCTGTCGAAGGAGGCTGAAAGCATTATCTATGAATACATTGGGAAGGAAAACATCACGAGTGGGAAAAGAAGCCTTTATCAAAAGGCAATGCTATCAAATGAGACAAGAGTAGATCTTGCCTTTGAACTCTATAATGGACGTTATCGCTGGTTGAATTAGGGTGGTGAATTAATAAACCTTAGTGAATGTCGGAAAAGAGATGCCATTTTTCATGTTGAATTTTGAAAGTTGATTATTCAGGATATTTGAAGCAGAAAAGCTGTATTGATATTATATAGTGTGTCCCAGAACCATTGCACTGAAGGAGAGAACATGAGCTATTTGCATTCAGGCTTGCAGACTACCCACAAAAATCTCTCTGTGTTCCCAGAGCACAGTCAGGCTCTTGCTTTTCAGACAGCATCTTGCAAGGTACCTCCATTTCTCGGTTGTGCTTGCCTGAGAGTGTTACCATGGTGATTAGAAGCGTCTGGGAATTAACTTTGTTTTATGACTGCTGTGGAACATACATATGTGAGCTGAAAAGCTGTATTTCAGAATCAGACCTTGAAGAGACAATAAGCAATCTGGGGATTAACAGCTTTTCCACTGTAAAAGATAACGAACACCTTATACTAAAGAATGTCAGACCCACAACTGGTGTATTGAACCACTGGTGATTTCACCAGAGTAACACCTATCGAAATCAGGCAGGAATCCAGCTCAGTATTGTGTTAATTTCCCTCCAAAAAAGCAATGGGACTTGCAGATACTGCAAAAAATGAAACAGGAAAACCAGTTAAATGACATAGCTGCTGAATTGTATATGTTCTGCCAATGACCACCAACCTGCAACAGAAACTCTCTGATCTGTTTATTAAAATATTCCCCTTGTTACTCCACAGTTGCACAAGCGTAGATACAAGTGATAACAGCAAAACCAGCAAAAATCTTTGATAGATTATATCCTGAAAAGAAAAATTCCTGTTTAGTTTAAGGAATGGGACACAATTTTTTGGGAAGCAAAAAAGCATCATTTTATTTGGTGTTATCCGGATCTGTTCATGTTTTTTATAATAACTACAGATCTCCTGTCTGTTCTCTATGCATTTGTTACTACACTGACAAATGAAAGAACTTTGAACAGGATCTTTCCCAGCAAATGAGATTATTGACATGAAAAATACTTGGAGGAAATATGTTTTGTATGACCTACAACATGGCAATATCATTTTTTCTTAGGCAGGAACATGTGGAAACGGGACAGGGTATGTGTGATGAAAGGTCTTCATTGTACATTGTGCAACCCTTGCATTAAGCAATAACCAACGTAGTAAATTGTGAGATTTAGTGTAAATAAAACCTTTTCAGTTTTGGTCAGAAGTGTACTAGTACTGATTTCAAGAACTAAATCAGTTTAAATTAGTAGCTTTGGGGGTAAGAAGAGGCAATTTAACACTGGAGAAATAAAAACATGGATGAGGTGGTAATTTGGCCAAACATCTGGGATTACCAGTTGACAAAATAAATCAGGTTGGAAGGGACCTCAGGAGGTCTCTAGTCCAACCTCCTGCTCCAAGCAGGACCACCTATGAGGTCAGACCAGCTTGCTCAGATCTTTATCCACTCCAGGCTTGAAAACCACTGAAGATGGAGATGGCACAACCTCCCTGGGCAACCTGCTGCACTCCTCAACAGTCCTCACAGGGAGAGTTTCCCTTATAGTCAGCCTGATCCTCTCTTGTTTCAGTTTATGGCCACTTTCTCTCACCCTCTCATCACACACCACTCTGAAGACCCTGGCACTGCCTTCCTGATGACTTCCCCACTGGTACTGCGAGCAGTGTTAGGTCCCCTCAAAGTCTTCTCCAGGCTGATCAGGTTCCTCCACCTCTCCTCACTGGGCCAGTGTTCCAGTCCCTGCCATCCTGGTGGCCATCTGCTGAGCTTGCTCCAGTTTGTCAATGTCTCTCTTGTAGTGGGAGGTCCCAAACTGGACACAGTATCTAGGGGTGGTCTAGCAAGTGCTGATGAGAAGGGGATAATCCCTTCCCTCTACCTACAGGTGGTGCTCCTGTTGACACAGCCCAGGAGCCTGTTGGTCTTTGCTGCCAGGCACACTGCGGGATCACAGTCCACTTGCTATTCCTCAGGACCCTGTAGTGCTCATTATGACCCCAGAAAGAAAGACACTGACAACCCATGAGATATTGCATAAATTACCATTTTTTGGAGCTAAGACAAGAAGGAAAAAAGGATGGATAATCTTACATCCCACCAGAAGCTGGGAACCCCCCCCCGCTGTGTAGCACTGGACAGACCTCCAATCAAAGCATGTCATGTGGTTGCAGATTTCATCTGTGGTGAGGTTTGCTGGCACTTTGGTCTTTAGAGCTCTTATACAATTTTCTTAGAAGAAAACAATTCTATGTATTATTTCCATTGTCAGACAAGTGGGGTGTTCACATGAGAACTTGCTGCTTTGCTTTAAGACAAAGACAAGGACACGCAGGTGGTGGAATAGCCAGTACCAAGGGGGAGCTGCCTACAGGCTCCTCCAAAACCAAGGCTCCTCTGGTTCTTCAGCTGAACGCATTACACAAAAGCTGAAAGCTGGCAACTTCACAAATTTCAGTGATAACTTAAAACCTTACTGAATTTTCATATACAAGATGAAATAATTTTATCACAAAAAGCATAAGAAGGGATGCCTAACTTGAGATGTAAATTAGGAAGCTCCTTTCCACACAGTGCATTATAGAGTGTAGTTTTCATTGTCACCATACTGGAACCTCTTGTTCACACCAGTGACAATCAAGGTTTTTTACACTAGTGAAAATCAGGGTTTCACTATGGGGTGAACCAAATAATTCTTCAGACAGAGAGGTTAAGGAGCAGACCAGGAACTAGGACGTTTCAATATCCTACCCTTGCGTATAGCTTAGCTGTGAACTGACCACCTTCGCTGCTCTGTCTTCATGACAGGCTGAGCCAGGTGTCTTAGTGTGCTCTCCAGCATTGCCATCAAAGACCGTGCAGACATAACCATAAAGTCAAAGGAAATAGATTGACTAAACTAGAGAAACTAAATTAAGCTGCTCTTCTGAACATCCCAGGGAACAGCGTCTCTCCCTCTGCAGACTATGACAGTAGCCTAGCCAGACGGGATTGCAAATAAGGCATGTGAAGGTCGCATGTTATAAAGAGGATGAAGATCCTGCAGGTAAAGGCATAGCAAAAGACAGTGACTGGACTTTGTCATCAGCAAAAAAACAAATTTTGGAATGCAACTTTTCTAAGCAATGAGCGTATGTAGGGGGCAATATTTGGGACTGTGGGAGGTTTTTCACACTCTGATTCAAGACTGGTAGCTTTTGGATTTTGTCTTTTTGATACCTGTGTTATTTATCTAGAAGCAACAACATAAGGGTGTACCCATGGCTCAGCTAAATCATATCAAAGGCCTATCTTGTCTGAAATGCTGTTCCCCAGAGTGGCCAGTAGCAGATACCTGGAGAAGTGTATAAGAAAAGGGCAGATATACAAGACATCTCCTCCTCCAGTCCCCTCAAAACATGTGTTCTGCCAGCTTCCAGCAATCAATGGATGAGGGAGGAATGAGCACATGTAATAAGGTCTCTGTTATATAGGAATATAATCAATGGCAAAGCCATTTTCTCAACTTAGATTTCTTTAAAATTTCAAAGAAATTACTGAACTGAGAAAAAAGAAATCTCATTACATTTCATGAATTAGAAATCTTTTTTTCTTTTTTTGGGGGGGGAAGTTCATGTAAAAAACATGACATTCTTGAGCATTTTAAAACGTTCTGCTTCAATAATGACATTTTATATACCATCAAGACGCCCACAATTGTAAAGACAGCTGCTTTTCAGTATAAAGAACAAGATTTTTTTTGAAAACTGAGATGGCTACTTTTTATACTTTTAATGCATTTTTTTTTAATTTAGAATTGGAAATTTTATTGAAAGGCAAAGCAAGAGTTTTAGGGTAGAAAAACTAACATTTTTTAAGAGAGGAGTGTTTTATTGAAAAAATCTTGGTAAGTGTAACCTTCCTGCAGACTGTCACTACTTAGCCCACTCTTTTTGCCCAACAGGATTTCTGCCAGTGTAAAAGGAACTTTGGTAGGAATATGGAGAAATACAGAAGAAAAATGATAAGGTGAGGAGTGGAGAATGACTTTGAGGAAGAAAAGCAGAAGACAGAAACTGCAGAGTAATGTAATACTCTGTTTAAAACTCAGCATACAATAAGATTGAATTATGAGGAAGATATGATTATGTTGTTAAAGAATAAACACCATTATGCAAACTACTAAGAAACAGAAAATGATATGTGAATATTGAAATAGATTCTGTGTGCGATAAGTGGTGGTAATAAAAAAAAAATTCGTTTAATATTCCTGGTCTAATACATTTCACATAATGTTATTTATTATACCAAAATATTGCACACTCTTTCCTCATATTTCTGTTCAATCTGTAAGACAGAAGAGACTATTATTGCTGAAAAAAGTAAGAGGTTTTCAATTCTTGCAAACTACATTCTTTAATAATGAATTTAATGGAATGACATAGAAAAAGTCAATTATGATTTTTAATACCAAAGTCAGTAAAATTTAGAGGAAAAGAAGATCAACAAAAGCAATTATAAACGGATGACATTCATGGAAAACATTGATATACAAACTAACAGAAGGAGGTTGGTTTCCCCTGCAGCAGGTCTCCCTTGTGTTTTCCAAGGCAAGTTTTTAGTCACTTCTACAATTCATTTTGGACATTTATGATGTGTTTCTTTTAAATATTTATGCGTAGTGTCCCCGAGACCTTCATCAAAAGAAACAGGCTATAAGGGGCCAATAAAACTCCTGTTTGTGACCCTGCAGATTATAGTAACAGTGCCAGGTGTCATGACAGTTTGTAGCACCACAAAAGGAAATAAAGTTGTCATGTCAGAAGAATTGCTTGTGGTCCTTCACTCCGAGTTGTTCTCCCACCCTTTATCTACCCTTCTCGGGGATTTGTCAGGCACTTACTGAAAACTCTGTTATTTAGGTGCACGGTTAGTGCAGCTCCTTTGATTTTCTTTTTTAACTCCCTATAGTTTCATGCCCATATGTTCTTTGACATTCTTTTTTAATTAGTGACAGATGGATGGAAGAATTTTAGATCCTAGACTGAATTTCTTGCTGTTGTGTTATCTTTTAAAATGACACTTTCCATGCACTATTCATTTCTTAAAGTACTTTGACTTCTTGCTGGTGCTGGCTCCACCCTCCTCTTTGTCAGTCTCTACGTGTTGTTTTCAGCAGGCAATAAAGGAAGAAAGAAAGAAAGGAAAAAAAGACTAATCCTCATTGTAACTGTGGGATTATTTACCCTGCCTTCAGTGACAGCTGATGATCCTGTAGGTCTGATCTGCCTCTCCTTCTGTTTAGTGTTGTCAGGATTACTGAAAGAAAATTCTGGCATTGAACTAAGTGAATTCCCAACCAGTTACAGGGAGTTTGATACCCAATTTTAAAAGCTTGTCTAGGAGACAAAACAGAGCAAAACAGTAACTCCAGCAAAAATGCAAAGTAAAGATTAAGGCAGTCTCCCTGGTAAAACAGGACAACCAACACTTCATATTTCCCTTTACTTTAGGCCTATTCAAATGTTCTTTTGATATTACTTGATCATTTATATACTTTATCTTTTCTTGTTTGTTTTGTGATTTTTCTTTCTTTAATCGCTATTTATCCAGTAATATAAGCAATAGAGCCCTTTGGGCACTTAAGGTCTTTATAAATTTCTTGCAATTGTCTCCCTTTCTTTCACTCATTAAATAGTACCTTGTTTCTAGTGAAACTGTGTGTGATGTGATTTTATGCACATTTGCAGTACATGAGTTCTATCTTCTGTCAGATGATGGAAAAAATGTGTATATACATATATATATATATATATATAAAAGCACTTATCCCTTTGTTTGATCTAGTAAACTTTTTTAAAAATATATTTCTTATGGGGAAAAAAATCTAGTCTTATGCTTATAAATATTATTAGTAATGACAATTAAACTGGATAGCAATACTAATCCTTTGCAATGGAGTAATTGCTAATTGTGAAAAGTGTTATTGGGTAGATAGATCTATGAGTCATAACTTTGAGATGTATCTACTTAATAATACTTTTCACAATTACCCAAACCCATGCAGCACTTCATTGTAGATTTTCAGAAATGGATAGTTTAGTAGGACAGGATAGTGCTTAGTACAAATCTTAACAAACATTTTTTTGCTAGTTCTCAACCAGATTGGGATGTTACTGGCCAGCAATGCACCCAAAATTCCTATACAGTAACACGAATACGTTGTCAATGTCATATATTCCTTGGATAAAATCAGCAATCAGCATCTATTTGCATTGCACAGAAAGCAAATAACATTTTATTTCATTGGTGAACCAAAAGTAAGGGAAAATTTATCCTACTATTGTATTCCTTGGAAAATAGGAGACTAGAGTGCAACGTCATAACAGATTGAATTTTAAACACCAAATAATAATAAGGAGAACGTATGTGTGGAAGGGGTGAATGGGCAAAGGAATCCTTCTGAGTTTGTGTTTCTTCTCTAGAGGTAGATATTTGATCTGAGAAAAGCAAACAGCCACTCCATTCCTAACTTTTTTTTATAAAAGTGCAGGAGCCAGAGATATTAGATGATACGGAAATGTGTATCTGGTGACAATGTGGTCAATATTGTTATTTCTAAAATGGTGGAGACAGAGTAATAAAGGCTTGGTTACCTTTTTTACAATATCAGTTACCAAAAAAAAACTTGAATAGCATGCAGGAGAGGGAGTGATTTGATTCATATTTCATTGAGATTGATGCCTACTGTCTTGTTCCTTTCCATAAAATAGGTCAGAAACAGGCATTTCATATATATATTGGTAAACAGGATTCTGCTTATTTAATTTCATCAGAATGGGTTAAGCCATATTTTAACAGTCTCTGCCACAGTACCACAGCTGTATTTCAAAGGAACTTTGTTTTTTTCCACAGTTACCATTTTTCTGCATTGCTATGGTCCACCGCAATGAAGAAAGGGATTGAATTTACATCTTCAATATTTTTCTTCAATTTCTTCTTTCAAAGGCCCTTCTAACAGACAAGAGATAACATGTAAGGGAACATATTTGCCCATCATTACCTCATGGTGATTGGCAATTCGTAGCAGCTCACTATTATTGCTTATCTAAGTGTACCTCTTCTTTACTGAGAAGAAAAAAAAAAAAAGAGAGAGAGAGAGAGAGATTGAACAAGATAATGTATTTTGCACAAAAAGCTTTTTAGATGAATTCCTTGAATATTTACAAAGGAGAAAGAAAACAACTTTCCACTGCTGAGCTGTTTCAGAAGAGCAGATTGGAGGCCTGGAGCACATAGCAAACTGCTGCACCTGTAACTGTTAGACAATTACAAACAGCTGGTGATGATTAGCACTGCAACAACCAATCTACCCCAACATATTTCATTCTGGTGAAGAAAAGAGGGAGATGCAAAAGGACATTACAGACTATAGCCTTCATGTTTCACTGCCAGCCTTAGGGAGGGCAGCATTTTAACACAGGGATCATGAGAGTAGAAAATAGTATATATTTATGTTTGCTCTCCAGCTCTAAATTATGACTAGGCAGGATAAAGGTAAAAAGGAAACTGCCATCACTATTAAATTATGCAAGCAATGTCCAAATGCATCATCTTAGTGTAGAGATCAAAGATGGAAAATATCTTCTACACCGTATACTTCCACCTTCCTTACTATAACTGATGACTGTACTATGTGTGTGGCATTTTCTGTGTCTAACTTCATATGATAGTATAAAGCCATTTCTTTAAATAGCCCATGCAACAATACAAAGAATAATAACTGATGTTATACAGCTTTTGGGTCAAGTATCATCCACCCTACTTTAGGAGTTGGAAAGTTTAACTCCTTGAGGTAAAATTTCAGGTCTGAGCTTCAGGCTCATCATTCAATTCTGGCTAAGATAGGTATCTTTGTTATACCAAATTAATCACTCTCAGGTAACCAATCTTTATTTCCACTCATAATCAAGGCAGACCGTATGTCTAGCAGAGAGACAAACATCTAACCGGTATCTCAAAAGTTAGGTGAGAATCCCAATCTCAGTGGGATATTGCTGTTCCTGTTGTGGCAATGAAGAACCTCTCATTTCATCAGTTCAAATAACGAGGTCTGCTTAGGACAGAGAGGACAGAGATAGGAAACTGAACAATCACAGATCTTGCATAGCTCATCCTATAGCTTCTGGAGTTCCTTTTGAACTAAAAGCTACCGTGTTTAGATTATTATTATATATATATTTTTTCTTTTTTCCCCCAGAGAAATTCATTACACTTATGGACCTAGGAGCCCAGCTTGCATAAATAAAGCTTTTTGTTTTTTGTTTTTTGGTTTTTTTTGCTGTCATTAAGGTCACAAAAGGATCCTTCTACTCTAGAGAAAAGAAGGAGAAGAAAGTAAAAAATTATTAGCAAAATTCATCAGAGAAGCATAATTCATCAGAAGGTGACTCTGTATTGTGGTTTAAGACCAAATGGCACTGCTGAGACTACATGGCCTTGGGCTGCAAAACAATTTAATCATAGATATATGCAATTTTTATGAACTACACAACTTCCCTGTTCCTCTGGGGAGATGACACAGACCAGGAGAAAAGAAAGGGGGTCAGTGTAGGTCCCAGCTGTGCTGCATGTAGTCCTAATCAGGTCGTGGGGTCCCCTGGGCTAACTCCACGAGTGACTCTGGATACTGTCTGTTATAGGACTGGGTAGGGAATATACTACTCTTAACTGGCTCATTCATATTCATTTGGTGACTAACAACTGGTCGTCACTGTCACTGGTACTCAGAGCCTCCTCTCTTCAAATGTTCTTGACACATTTGCGACTTTCACAGTGATTAACCGGTTATTTATGCTCAGTGAGCTCCTCTATTCTTATAGCTAGGCTATTCCCTTATCCTATGGAGTCTGTATGCTAGCACTACTGGCAGCTAGGCCTAATTGCTACAGTTTATTAATCCTTCATTCCTCAAATGTAATTCAGACGTGACAGACTCTGAGCCAGGTTTGAACTCAGTTCTAAAGAGCCAAGATTTGCCAGTTTTCTGAGTAGTCTTCTTGGTCTCTGAACCCAACAGAGATTGGATGGGTAGGTTTGAAAGCTTTTTGTATTAGTACAAAATAAATAATACAGAAGTGTATGAACTTTTCATTTAGCAACATGAAAAAGGTTCTTGAGCAGTCATGTGAATACTTCCTTTTAGGGTTCGTGGCCAAACTAAAAATGGATAGTCACAAAAATCCCATATACAGTCAGTTAAATAATTTACAACACATGATAGTATCTGAGCAAGTGTTTTAAGTTTGAAGAAGTTTCTCGAATGGTGGTTTTTAAAATGCAGCTTAATAGGTTTTTGAAAATGCATTGATTTACTAACAGAATAATAGAATATCAGACAAGAAGGTTACGTATGAGACCCATTAAAGAAACATGTGAAGTGCAATAGCCTTTGTAGTGAAAGACCTTCAAGTGGAACCTGGAAGAAGCTTTCAGATACTGGATTTATTTATTTATTTATTTATTCTTGAGGAAAAAAGCATCACAAGTTCCACTTGCTGGCAGCTGAAGTTAGCTCCACTCAGATCAGAAGTTAGTTGTGAATAAGACCATACTATAACCTGAATGAGAAGTCATGATAAGGAACTGTGGAGGAAATCAGTCAAAGATATAATAAATTCTCTGTGACTCTAATCTGCACACAATGAGGGTGGTCTTTGGAAAGTTTTGATGTCCAAAATATATTGATCCATTACTTAAATGAAATAATATAATCAGAATTGAGCTGAAATTTTGAGGTAAAATCATAG
The DNA here is from genome assembly GCF_036370855.1 of Dromaius novaehollandiae. Lineage (NCBI taxonomy): Eukaryota > Metazoa > Chordata > Aves > Casuariiformes > Dromaiidae > Dromaius > Dromaius novaehollandiae. The sequence continues at coordinate 163,071,164 of NC_088099.1, forward strand.
AAATGGAGTCTCAGAGTAGCTGAGGTTGGAAGGGACCTCGGGAGATCATCTAGTCTTATACCCCTGTTCAGAGACAGGTCAGCTAAAGCAGCTTGTCCAGGGCCATGTCCAGTCGGGTTTTGAGTAACTCCAAGGATGAAGACTTAATAACCTCTCTGGGCAACCTGTTCCACTGTTTGATCATCCTTACAGTGAAAAAGGTTTTTTCTTTTCCATGTTTAAATGGAATTTCTTGTATTTCAGTTTGTGCCCATTGCCCCTTAGTTTGTCACTGGCTGATATCGAGAAGCTGAGTTGCTTTCGGTCTGTAGTCTTTTGTACACAGGAACAAGATAATCAAGCCTCATGCAACTGTGGCTGTTTTATAATTATTTATGCTTATGAGACACAGTGTTTATTTAAAAATAAAGAACAAACAGGTTGCTACTTCAAGGGTTTATGAGAAAGCAGATCTGAAATAACTACACCATTATCTTTTCACATTTACTACTTTCTAAAATTAGCTATCAGGCTTTTATTTTAAGCGCTTGGAGTTAACCTCACAAAGGCTTATCATATACATGTTACAAAAACTTTTTCAATTACCACAGGAGAAATGTTTAGCTCTCCTTTTACTGATGTGACATTTTTTGTTTACGACATGGAGTCATTAGGTGAAATATAGGCTCCAGCAATGCCAAAAGACATTTTGACTCATCCATTAGGGTGAGCGGCTGAACTCCGGCTGTTGGTGCACTCCACTACAAAATAGCAGTGATGATCAGAACTATTATTATAAGTTCTTGATCATAGAATTGCATCATGTTGGCCACAGATGCCATGAGAACCATAGTTCACTGGAAATTCCTGCAAAGGGTAACAAACATGCAATCTGTTGGTTCAAAAAAATGATAACTGGAAAATGTCAGAACATTCATTAGCTCTCCTTCATCACAAAAAGGATGCCTTGATATTCTTTAATCAAAATTATGGTTATTATTGGTATAATCACCCATGAAAAGGGGCAACCAGGGAACAGCGGAAAATGGAGCTTATTCATATAACAGGACACAGAAAAATGAGTCAAATATAACTCTCCAGAAGAACTGCACCAACTTGAATGGATGAAGATGAACATTCAACCTTCTGGAAAACAACTGCTCTATTTTATTCTGTTGCCATTAAATAGTTTATTTTTCACACAGAAATTTTAAACTTTGACTGATCTACTCCATTGCATGACAAGAAATATTTTCCCCTAAACTTTTAACCAATGTAATTTAAGAATCCTCTTCCCTGGCTCTTTAATCTCTTTGCTCATCAGTTTTCCTCCTGTAATACATGAAATTTATTACCTCACTGAAGGGCAGTGGGAGCAAATCCACACGTGTTTGATGAGTTTAGTTTTGACAGCTATTATGGGCCCACTTAAGTTCATGGACAGAAACACACACTACATCTGCCCAAGGAACTTTGACCAGGAACCTTCTGCCTTGGTAATACTCTGCGAATGATCGGTCACAAATCACAGAGCACTTACTAGAGCTAAGCTGATGTGAAACACTTTCTCTTTTTATTCTGTGATGTTTTGGTACATTTATCTTTTGTCCTTTACAGAAGCAATTATATAGTTCTGAACTCTCTATGACCCATAGCTGAGCTGCCTCCCATTGAAAAACATCAGGAGCAGAACAAATGAAATGTAAGAATGTGGAAGGACTTGGAGGTTGCTCTTATCCTGGTGTCTTGTAGCTTTCACCTTGAGTTCTCTGCCCTTCACAAATTTTTGATCTCAATGTGCAAAAGATGGAAAAAGGGGAAAGGGAAAGATAAAAAGAGAAAGGGAAAGAGGAAAAAAGTGAAAGGGAGAAAGAAAGGGAAGGAGGAAAAAAGGGAAGGGGAAAGGGAATGAGGAAATAGGGAAAGGGGGAAAGGGAAATGGAAAGTGAAAAGGAAAAGGAACGGGAAAGAGGAAAGAGTGAAGGGGGAAGGAAAGAGAAGGAGGGAAAGGGGGAAGGGGAAAAGGAAAGAGGGAAAGGAAAGGGAAAGAGGAAAAGAAAGGAAAAGGAAAAAGGAAAGGGAAAGAGTGAAAGGGAAAGGAAAAAGGAAAGGGAGACAGGCAGGAAGGGAGGAATTCTGTAGAACAGTTGATCAGTATTCCTTGCTATATCTTCTAAAGGTAATGATTCACTTTAGTTTCATTTCATAATTCTTTTTCAACTCCACAGGACTCTGTGAGCTGAAGTTAACTTTCTCTACTTATAAAACAAATCAAGATGATGGCTATAAAAATCTCTTTCTGGAATTTATGGCAAGAGAGTCACATGTACCAGGCCTAATTTCCAAAGTACTCTTATCCATTGCAATCCATTTAATTTGGGCTGCTCTCACAGTAGCTTGCTTTCAGTGTTTTCACAAAGCAGCTCTTTTTCTTTAGGGTCAAAAAGTGATCCAAGATGAATTTTTATCTCCTTTGACCTTCTCCACCTATATACCTCATGCATTACCTGTCTTGCAATGCATGAAGCTTCAAGATTTTTAAAACTGCAAATTAAGAAAAAAACCCTTGCAAGATTTCATAATGCATCTCAGTTTCTTTAAGAAAGAAAGATGGTTTTGTGCAGATGGCGCAAATGTGGCTTTCTCACTTCCTACTTACAGTTCTAATCGTCTCCATTTGTTTCTCTGACAGAAACAATACCTCTGAAAAGTTGAGCCTTCGTGGCCTAATCCTGCTAAACCTGTTTATGTGCATCTTATATGGCAGTCAGTGAAAGATACATTGGCAGAGAACCAACCAGATCTGTTACAAGAGGATAAAATAAAAATATATCAGTTCTGTGTCATGGAGAATAATACGTATCTTGACTCAGTTTAATTTGCTTGATTAATTTAGTCTTAAAGATTTAAAGCACTTACTGCAATTTTGGAGCTCTTTCTCAGTGCATCTACATCCTAGTTGGAATCCAGCAGGAAAATATTCTTCTATTCTACCCTCTGAAGGCCCAGTCTTTCAAAGGGTGTTTTAGGTGTTGTAAGGAATATGTCCTCTACTTGGGTTCAGAATGTACTAGAACCAGAAGTGCATAGATTGACAATGCCTGGATAATTCCTTTGTATATACTATTCTTTATTCAAATCTATAACCTAGCCTGAAGACAGAAATTCCAATAAGTCTTCCACCACACAAACTGCAAAGTGCTTTACATAGTCAATGGGAAGTACTACTGCTCAGGTAGTATTGTCAGCCCCAAAACAACGTAGCCAGGGAGTTGGCAGGCAAGGAACTGAGAAAAAGATGACCTTGTAGCATAGCCTGTGTTATTTGTATTTAACCTAACTCAGTGATAACATAAATTAGATTGACACCATTCGAAAACTGCAACAAGTAAAAAAGAAATGTGAAGGGAGAGTCAAGCATCCATGACAGATGTGATAAAGCCTCTTGATGGAAGGCACTGCCTCTGCATAGCACCTATAGGCTATAAAAAAGTGCCTTCTGGGAGTAAAAGCCATAGAAGAAAACAAAGGAAAGAAAATCTTGACCTAATAGCATCAAGAAACAGCACAGGACAGTACAGGCACTGAGAAACAACACAAGTAATCAAACTGCCCCTACTGTGACAATTAAGAGCTGATTTATCTGGCTTAATTGAAGCTTTGCTTCTTTGTGATAGATGCTTGGTAAATTTTTCATAGTTTTTGATAATGAAGTCAGATATTGGTATGTGAGTTACCAGATGTCAATATGCTTGTGCTTTGAAGTCTCATGATAAGACCACATACTTAGTTGCCCTCACTGTGGACATTCCCCAGTCCAACCTCTTTAAGAACCAGCTGCTGAGCAGACTGAAGTATCCTTTCAATCAACCGGTTTGATCGGTATGTGGTAGCAGTCTTTGTGAATAATGGACCCAGACGCACCATGTGGAAAAGTAATCATTTTCCGTTTAATCTAATGAGCCCTTTTTCCTCCTGAGATTTCTTGCAGTGTAAATTCCTTCTGGGAAGATGACACTTGTCATGCACACCAGCACTAGCGTGTGCAGTCAGAAAAGCAATTCCTTTGCAAATGGGCTGTACTGCAGTAAGCAGTGGATTAGGAGTAGCAAGCTTTGCACAGCTGCTCTCACATCACTCCTGAGCAGGAATGACTTTGTCTCTGAGATGTCCATGGTGTGATAGGAACATCAGTTACTTCAGGATGCACAAAGCATTCAGTAGAGGTCTGCGAGTATTTATTATCTTCCCAAAGCAAGAGATAAAGAGTGAGCTGATAATGTCTTTTTCTGCCACAATCACAGCTTAGATTTGACCTATGAACAGCATAGCAATGAATCTAGGCTGCATCAGTCAGAAAAGACTAAGGCACAGACTAGAGGTAGCCTTTCTAGGTGTGCTTCGAGACCCAGGGGAGTCGTTTTGTCCCAGTGCAACAGATGCAAGGTTGCTGTGGTTCTGTGGTCTAGCCTGTAGCGAGGCTGAGCATCCAGTGGGCACATGCACACATAATGCACGAACGTGGTCTGCACACAGACCAGAACAGAGAACAACACCTTTACCAGCACCCACTCAAGCACAAACAGCACTCAGAAACCTAAACAACGTGGACAGCCCAATCCCACCCCTCCCTTCTGACAATCAGGATTGAAGCCGCTATTGGAATATACACACACAACGTGGGTCTCTCCAGCAGCTGGTCAGCGGTGGACACCCAGCCTGCCCAGTACCCAGGCCCCAGTCTCCTCCAGCTTCTGGCAGCAAGCAGCTTGGACTGACAGTCTCTCACTCCAGTTGATGCCACTCTCCTCCTACTCATTGGCTACTCCTACCTGAAGTTCGCTAGTTTTTATACAAACATATGCAATGTAGAAAGTGCATGCACATGGAAGATAGCTGTAATTAGATTTAATGAGGACAAAGTATAGACTGCAGTGATAAGGCACAGGAATCAGACAAGCATGCTGATCAGCAACTTGTTTACACACAACCAGGTCCTTTTACTCATTTTCTCTCTATTTTCTCCTCCTTGTTCCTCCTTGATTAATCCCTCTTTTCCCCATCTTTGGTCCTTTCCCTAAACTTCTCCAAAAAAGTGCTACACGTTGACATGATTCCCTTGAAACAACCCATTTTAAGTTTTGCACGATCCTCAAATTCCCCCTGCATTCCTTAGTATGCATGGTAGTGCTCTAACCCTTTAGGCAATAACACCTTCAGCTTGCAGGGCTCTCCCAGGAAAGAATTTCTTTTGTTGACTCATCTTGATAGGTTTCACACTAGGGACAATGGTCTAATATTTGTCCTGTGATAGTTTTAGTAGTAGTCCATTCAGTGTCTTCTAGTTTTCACTGATTAGGTTTTCACTGATTAGGCTACCAGGGTTCCTGCCTATCACTGTTCTGCTAATCCTTCCCAGATCTAAGTCAGACAACTTAACAGAAAGTATTGAGTACCTGAAACCTGTGTCCTTTATCACTAGGTCCCCAACCCTATTCTTCTTCAGAACAACATTTTCTTAGTCTTCCTTTTGCTGCTTGTGTTCTTGTAGAAGCCCTTCTGGTTGCTCTTCATATACATCACTAAATTCAGCTCCAGCTGAGATGGTTTGTATATTGTCACTGCTTGGGCAATGTCACTGTATTTGTCCCTGGTAGCTCGTCCCCACTTCTGCCTTGTGTGTGCTTTGCTTTTGCGTTTGAACTAAGTCAATAGTTCCCTGTTCAGCCAGCCTGGCCTTCTGCTGTGCGTGTTCAGCTTACTGCACAAGTGCCCTTGTGTTTTGAGGGAACATTCCTCAAAGATCAAGGAGCTCTACTGGGCTTTTTTGCCCTTCAGAGAAGCCTCCCACAGCACATGGCCTACCAGTTTCCTGAACAAGTCTGCTTTCCTGAAGTCCAGGGTCATTATTCTGTTACTGCTTCGCTTCCATCGAGATCTAAAACTCCACCGCTTCATGGTCACTATAGCCAAATCTGCTATCGACCTTTACATCTCTGACCACTACTTCCTTATCCTTAGGTGTCAGGTCCAGCAGGTTGCCACCCTTGGATCTTCTCTTGAAATAAAAAAGTTCTCCACTGTGCTCGCCAGAAATCTCCTGGATTACTTACTCCCTGCTACGGTGCTCTTCTGGCACATAACTATCTAGCACATCTAATGAATTCATGTCATTGTTGAAAATGAAGGAGAAATGGTGTTTTATTTTAAAATGTAAACATAGTATTATGCTTCTAGAGAGATTAAGCATAGTGACTCTCTTTAAATACCACTTTACTGTAATGAAAATATTATGAAGAAGCTTAATTTATTCATTATTTTGGTTCTGTACCTAGTAAGTCCCTTCTCTATCAGCTGTTACATGAGCTTCTGCCTCAGCAGTCTATTTTTAAAATGCAAAAGGTTTCTTTTTTATTTTGTTTTGGTTTCAAAAGCAACCTAGCTAAAGAGTAACATTTAAAAGAGAAGGAAAAGCAGTCCCAAAGGGCTGACGTGAGTAATGTACCAATTATTTTCTGTGCTACAATTATATTTCCTGCCCTGAGAGAATGCAACAAAATATTGCTGCATGCAAAAGAAAAAAAAAAAGAAAAAAAAGAAAAAAGAAAAAGGAGTATTTTTATATAAGAAAAGTATCACTGCAAATATTAACCATTCCATTCCTCTAGGAAATAAATCACAGAACACTTGTATTTCTAATTTGGATCCTGTAGTCTGAAGACAAGTTCATCCAAATAATATTTGCAAAAATAACATGGGACAAGAACCTTCAGCTACAAGTATATGGAAACTCCTGGGTTTAAGAGATCAGTAATCTGTAACCACAGGGCACTCATTATAAAATTCTTTTCTCAAGCTTATCAAATTATACATTAAATAAAGGTATTATTTTTCTTTACACTAGGTCATTTGGAAAGCTAGTCCAGAGCCTAGGTCTCCTGAAAGCTGGAAACCACTCAGCTCATTTCCAGCTTAAGCACATTTGGTCATGTTATTGTGATACCAGTGATATTCTTTTTATATATTTGTCTCATGTTTCTTCTTATAACACTGCAGTTATCTCTCTGCCAGTGATATTAAAGAACTTCATCTTCATATTTGACAATGCTCCTTTCAGTACAACTCGCTTTGAGCTCACATTTGCTTCTTTACATATCAGTTATTGTCTGCACCCCGTCTTTCACAGTTTGATTAATGTCTGCTTCTATGACATTGGATTAACTGCTTTTCTAAAGTCCAGATAGATTGGCTGTCCTGCACACTCTTTGTCCAGAAAATCATGAGCTTTTTATGCGCAAAACATGCTGATCTGATACGAGCTGCCTTTATTAAAAGAATCTTCCATTTTACTCCATCCTATGGTCAAACCAGTTGCCTTATAGTTGACCTGATTACATTTTTTTTTCTTCTTTTTAGAAATAGCAGCCTTTGACTAAGCAGCTGCAATTATTGCCAATGTGTCAGATTTATAATAAATGTTCATATATATTGCTTTGAGAGGAGTGATGAGGTGAGTTGTTTACAGTATCCCAAGGGTGCCATATCCCAGTGCTGCAGACTCTTACATTAAGGATGTTTCTAGAAATGAACAGGTCCTTTAGATCTTCCCCACTTTATCCCTGAATTTCCCATCAGTAAGTAGCAGTTTTCTCTGATGGCATGAAGACATGCCACTCCACATCAATACAAATGAAATACAAATGAAACACTGCCAGTTGCTTTCTTTCACCGGATGCTAGACATCTATAGGATAGACATCTACACATAAGTTAGACATCCTGGAAGTGATAATCAAAATAGTTAGTGGAGTCCTAGAAATGGCGTAGAACATACTGACATTAATCAGTTTAGTTTTGCCTTATAAACACCATTTTTTTCCTTTGATTATGAAGGGAACATAGCTCAGTTCAGCTGTCCATATTGTAGATGAATCCCATTTTTTTCTAGAGGCTGAGAAATATCATTTCAAACTGGTTGCTGGCCCTCTCCTGCCAGCAGGCACATTTTTCAGTGATTTCAATGCTAGATAGAGACTTGGATGTGAGCCAGAACAGTAGTGCATAATTAGGCCTATGGTCTTTGGTCTGTAATCCAGGAAGTCTTAGACTCATTACATATCTGCTGCATGCTCCTTGGTCTAACAAAGAAAAAAGGTGTTTGAACAGATCATCCAAACCCTCCTTTTCACTGAATAAAGCAGAAGAAAGGGAAAAAATATCTTAAGGGGTTTGATCATTACTTGCCTTTGTTTGAACTGTGGGAAGCTACAGAATCACCAAAGCTGAAGTGGACCACACAAGCAAGGCTTGATGGTGCCTCCTCAGATGATTTGATCTTGCTTGATGTTGAGCAGGGTATTCTCAGTCCAGATGAATACATAAGCATTAGCTTAACTTGAAGCAGGCAAATAGTTCAATGGATTTAAAATGGCCTAGTTGTATTTAAAAGATGGGCATTGCACACATGGATTTTTGGTGTGTTTCACAGTAGTAAAATAAAGAGTAAGCTGGAAAGAGAGAAGCAGAGGACTATGGATCTACTGAAGTCGTTCCAGAAATATAATATTCCAGAAATATAATAATCCTTGATTAGAACCCCAGAAACTAGTAAAGGTCCAGGAAAAATATATTCCAAAAAGTTAAGATATCTTATTTGAAGGAACCTGCCCTGTCCTTTCCCTCAAGATTTTTTTCCAGAAAAAATGGCATTGTTAACAAAACACAAACTATGGCAAATCCATCTAGGAATGCAAATCAGAGCTTTACTAGGACACTAGGGTGCAATTTATAGGAAATATTGGGTAGTCAGCTAATTAACTAGTTACATTTATATCTCTGACTAATTGCCTAAAATCAGTTAGTCAGTTGGCAAAAATCAATGGGATTTTTCTTGTTCATTTGTTTTCAGAAATGACACTAGGGAGAAAAGTGCTTATATTCTGAGTAAACTACACATTCATTTTGAGAAAAAGGTATTTAAAAAGAACAGTGTAAGTCTGTCAAAAATAGAATGTAAGATGGTTAGTTTTACTTTTTCACTCTTCTTAAAGAATTATTGTAATTCTAATGACGGAAAAGAGAAAATTGATTAAAGATACTTTATGCTCTCAACAAGATGACAGAATATATGTTACAATAATCATGCAAAATGTTATTACACCTATTTAAGTTTGTTTTGGTTAGCATGAAAACGAAGGTAAAATGGTTCGAGCTAATTGGTAAGTATTAAAACTGTTTGAAACATTCATATAGGTTTCCCTAAATTTTCCATATTAAACACAAATCAAGACATTTTAAATATATCCATCCTCAGAAATACAGGTTTTTTACCCATCTCAGTAAGAGAGATAGAAATCCATCAGAGTTCCACAGAGATGAAACAACAGCCTCTTCATATAGATCACACACACACACACACACACACACACAGAAAAAAAAGAAAAGAAACAGATCAATAACAGGTCAATGGTAGAGAGATGCCCGAGCTTTATGATGGGCATCTGTCCACTGTCTTCTCTACCTATCTTCTAAACAGTGCTTGATTCCAGCCGGAATTTTTAAATTACCATCTTCGCATGTCCGTAGCTCACAATGATCTTACACCTGAAAGTGGTGTGGAAATTCGTGCTATTTTTTACAGAGCAGTAATGTCTGTCTTTGAGGACCGCAGCAGGAAGCGAAACCCAGGCCGGGCAGCATGAACTAGCTCACTTCCACACTGCTCAGGGGTAGTCTGGGGCAGACCTGTGCATTTACACCACTTAGTACTTGATCTTACCGTGTCTTCTCTAGGGTCCTTGTAGTGCCCCTGAGACAAAATGTAATGCATGATAAGATGTGACCAGTGATGAGATTTCCTCTCTATTTAACCCTGGTGAAGCCAAATCGAGGGTGCTGTGTCCACTTCTGGGCTCCTCAATACAAGAGAGACATGGAGCTACTGGAGCAAGCCCAGCAGAGGGCTACCAAGATGATGAAGGGACTGGAGCATCTCTCATATGAGCAAGGGCTGAGAGACCTGGGACTGTTCAGCCTGGAGAAGAGAAGGCTGCGGGGGGATCTTATCATTAATATATGTCTGAAAGGAGGGTATGAAGAGGGTGGTGCCAGACTCTTTTCAGTGCTGTACAGTGATAGAACAAGAGGCAATGGGCAGAAACTGAAATACAGGAAGCTCCCTCTGAACATAAGGAAAAAAATCTTTACTGTGATGGTGACTGAGCACTGGGACAGGTTGGTCAGAGAGACTGTGGGACTGTGGAGTCTCCTTCCTTGGAAACATTCAAAAGCTGTCTGGACACAATCCTTGGAAACATGCTTTAGGTGACCCTGCTTGAGTTGCACTGTGTATGCCTAAGGGAATGAGTCAAAGACATAACGAATTTACACTTGACTGACTACAACAACACTTTTGAAGTCAGCCACAAACAGGCAGCAATGTTGCACCAAGGTAAGAGAAGGCTTCTCTTTGAGCAGACACAGAATCTCCTATGGCAGGAAAGGCAAATAAGATGAAGCAGCAGCTGCAGCGTGGCTCAAGGAGTGAGTGGCACAGTGAACTGTGAACTAAATAATGGTTATCAAGAAGAAGGGCCTGCACAGTCATCTATCTACACCCTGTACTTGACTCAATTAAGTTTGCTATTACACTGGTATATAATTACGAAGGACTAACAAGATGACACCTATCTATACAAGCATTTTGCCTATGGCAGGCTGTGGGAATATTAATTAAAAAATGAATTAATGCTGTGGTTAATAAAGACTGCATTTCTAAATTTTATTTTTAAATCCAAGGAAAAAGAAAAGTGCTAATCCAGGGAGAAATGAAGGATAGTTCACAGGATTTGCCATGAAAGATCATTTGCCCTGCCATTTGGGACTGGATCAATAAACCATTAGATCAGTTCCCTTTTCTCATCTAGGCACTAAGTACAGTGATTTGAAAGACCAGTTTGCATGCAAATCTGAATATAGATCTATTCTTTGTACAGAATTAGGACAACAACAGCCCTAGGCTTCTCAGGTTGACCAAGGCTGGTTAGGAAGCAGATGATTAATTGTGGCAAGTTCTGTGTACCTGTCTCTTCAAATGAGGATGAGAGTATAGCCCAACTTTTTGACACTTTCTGATATTTATGCTACATTCCACAGGGGATTCACATCATTCCAAAACTCCCTCCCTCACCAACAGGACAGGAAAAGAGAAATGACCCCTACCTTTACTAACCCATTTCAAATGTCAGGAGAGGCAGATCAGTAACTGCAGTTGTAGCGGTGTCAGAGTCTGATCCACTTAGCTACAAAGCTATGCCTCTCTCCATAGCACTGTGCTTTTTGCTAGAGGCTAGTGGAGAAGAAAGGAGCTACAGTCCTGGCAGTATTTAGAAAAGTAGGAACAGATTTTTCTGGCTAGATGATGGAGGTTGGCTTTGTCTCACTTAGTTTTAAATTAGACATCTACAGCTAAGCTAATCACCCTAGATTCTCATTATAGTCAGTGGAGAGAATGAGTTTTTTTCAGGGAGTGATTTGTCTGCCCTATTTTTAAATATCTACTTTAATTTAAGTTGTGTTTTCACCAAGAAGGATCTGTTTCCTGTCCGCTGACTATAAAAGGAGCTAAGATTGGCCATGCACATGCAGCCAGATGAAACGAACTTTAAGTTTCCAACCCATTTTTCTGCAGTAACAGCCAAGTAAAAATAAGAAGTTGACATCTGGCCACAAACACTAGCTAAATCCAAGCTGGAGAATTCCATTTAGAGAGATTTGCAAATGAAAATGAAGAAGTTGGCTCAAAGGAGATTGCAAAAGATTTGTCCTAGTTAGTTAGCCATAGAAATGAAGACTCGAAAGAGGCAGCTTGCATCCTCTGTTATATTCTAGGGAACAGGTCAACATAAAAAATGAGGGAGAATATCAGTTTGGGTGTTTCAGTTCGGTACAAGTACACCTTAGACAGGAGTTGGAGTTATTGGCTAAAGAAAAGATATAAAAGGGCCTTATACAAATTGCTATGTTCACAGTACAGTAGTTCCTGGTGATAATCCTCCCACAATAGGGCAGGTGTAAGGCTTGAACAGTGTTGCATTCAGAGCTGGTAAGGGAAGTACCCAATGATGTCCTGACCTTTGGATCTCATTTCAAAGATGTCAGCCTTTCGCTGGGTCTCAGTTCCCCATAAATTTCCTGATTCAATGACAGTCTGTGAAACACTAACTGTTTCTGGCTGCTTACTCAGTCTATCAGATTGTTGTTATTAAAAATGTACGTAGCTCAATATTTTCACCTTTGTAACAGCAATGTACTGCAATTCTGAAATCTTTAGGACTGACTTGGTATATTTTTGTTTAATGGAGCCTTTTCTTTTCCTTCAAGTGTCAGTCTTTCCAGGATAGATGGACTAGTCAGATGAAGCTAGCACCTTGGCCATGTCCCTCACTGTTAAACAGGAGTCAAACGAGATGAAGGATTTCTGTATAGGCGCTGCATCTGGCTGAGTTATGTGGAACCCTTAAATATGTGTTTAGCCTTTCATTAAAAATACACAAAGAATAAGGAGAATTGGAAGGGGTGGGAGAAAGGGGGAGAAAAAAAAAAACATTAAAGCCTTGAAATATGTAGAGTATTGAGCAAGAATTTCATTTTAACAATGTCCTTCATTCGCTTTTCATTTAGCTGCAGAGTAATTTTGTAAGGGGAAAAAAAATAAAAATAAAGGGAGAGAAAGTGTTTAGCAGTTTTTCAAAAATTATTCCACATGGTAATAGTTACCCTTTCTGGAGAGAACTTAGCTTCTCAATAACTCATTCCCTTTAGCTATTGCAACTATTTTTTTTTCTTTCCCAATGTATTTGATGGTAGCACAGAGCACATAAACTGCCTTATTTATTAGTTATAAATTAGTCGAGACTGTCTGAAGATTTTGTTGTTGGTGTTAGTAAAGTCTAATCCTATTTCCTTGAAGACAATAAAGGAAAAATACGTGAAGGGGCAGTGGGGGGAAGGAACAGCAGAGCTACAAAAGACAATAGTTCTTTCTGCTGATGATGCTCACTTGTAAACTTCTCTGATAAGGAAAAATAGAGACACATATGCTTTTATTATGTACTAAAAAAACTAATAAGCTTCTGTTGTCGTCAGGATGTTTAAAAAGCTTTTAGCTGTATCCTCGTTTCTTTCTTTCTTGCTTTCTTTCTTTTTCTAGTCATAGATTCACAGCAGAATTGTAAATTAAACAAACAGTCTTGGTGGTCTACATCTTCTTAAACAAAAAAGTAAAAGAAGAACTGGAACACGGAAAGAAAAGGTTGTTGAAGGAGAAGATCAAGGCAGGTCAGGATTTTCCAATTTCTGGCATAGTTCAAAATTTATCCAGAAGTGACAGAGACATCAATTCTGAAGATCAGTGTCAGGTTAAGTGATAACAAGCTTGCCCCCACACACACAGAGGAGCACAGCAGCCGCAGAGACCCCCAGCAACCCAGCCAGAGACACGAGCCCCGGCCCCCAGGGCTGTCCCAGCAGAGTGTTAGCCCATGGGCTGGGGACACCACTGGCAGGTCACAGCAGTGGCTCCCTGTCACCTTGCCCACCGAGGGAGTACTGCCGAGGGGTATGGGACTCCTTAGGGGATGCCAGGGAACAGCGTATGGGGACTGAACGAGACTTATTATGGGATGGTTAGGGGAAGGACCAAGGTGGAGAAAGGGAGGAACTGAGGTGGTCTGGGGAGAAACAAGCATGGTAAAATAGAGGTATAAGGGGATAAAGGGTCCAGTTGTGTGTAAATAAGTTGGTGATCAGTGCACTTGTTTCGTCATGCCCTGCACTTGATCACCAAATCTGTCCTGTCTTCTCATTAAACTCCATTTCTAAATATTGTCCCAGGTCTCCAAAAAGGAAGGGCTTCCTTTTCTGTGTGCACATGTGTGTATGGAGGTCTGAGTACCAGCAGTCAGAGTGAGACCATGGGTCGTACCAGCCCACACATCTGGGTGCCAGCAGCTGGAGCAACTGGAGCACATGTATACTGTGAGGGAACATATATCAATGTGTGTTCACTAGTGACTATCAAGCTGGACTAGCCAGTAAGTAGGGCAAGGGGCATGGGAGACAAGTATCGAAGCAGCCATGAGTCTGAGAGAGACTGAGAGACCAGAGGGTCTGTGAGTTGGGTACTGGAAGGACCAGGGGGCCCAGGCCAGCTACTGGGAAGACTATGGGGTCTGGGAATAGATTGAGAGACTCATTTGCACAAGTGTATCTCAGTGGGTGAGGTAACTGAAGACAAGAGTGTCCAAGAGCCAGCTTCTGGGTAAACTGAGTGTCTAAGTCCTGCTACTGGAGGAAGCCATATTGCATATATGTATATATTTTCCACTAATGGATCTTCATTCTGTTCAGCCAGAGAGGGGAACATAATGAACCACTGGTGCTGTTTGTATTTGGTGTGAGCTCTGTGTTTTCTGCCTCGGTTGATCTGCATGGCCAGCTGTGTGCATAGGTGTATGTGTATTGTATGCGTGCATTTGTGTGTGTGATGACTGGGAATACATGCTCAGCCTTGCTACTGGCTGAACCTGGGAACAGGGAGCTGCAGCAAGCCCACCTCTATCAGGCTACTGGTTCTGGCAAGCTCCAACTGGAATCAAGTTGGAGCTGCTTGCTCTACGGCAGCTTTGGGGACTGAGTGGGAAACAGCAATATACCAACTCTGCCCTCTCTACTGCAATAGTTCATACAGTTTCAGGGCTGTAGGGATATCAGCTGCACCAAGAGGCAAGATACCACTCTACAGCAGTAACAACCCTTGTGCTTCACAACAGTCTTCCAGCTCCAGAGAAATCCTTGCCCCAGCCATGGAGCAAATCTGGGATACAGTGAGAGTGAGGTGAGATGCCACTAAATCGCCATTCTGTGCATGAGTTGACAGCTTTTCCTAAGGTCTGATTTCTACAAAGCAAGACTATTAATAATTAAGGCGTGAGTAAACGCCTGTGTCACTCCTCAGCTATTTGGTATTGGCATTTGATGACAGCCACATTTTTAAATGTGACTTAGATGCTGGGCTTTCCATATAACAAAATAAAATATGGCTGTCTAACTGAATTTAAACGGTTATCTACTTTCCACTGCTCATTCCCCATGAAATATATACTCCCAAGACAGCTTTCCTATCTATTCCAACCTTTTTTCATCTCATATGGGTGAAATGCATGTGAAGTTGGATGGGATGAACCCCAGGACCCCTTTCACTTTTATTTTCTATGATTCTATTAATCTATCATTATTTTGTTAACTAGTCGGTCCTAGATTTTGGTGGCCCACTGTGCCCAGTGTGACACTGTGGTCACTGCAGATTCTTGGAGTTTCCCCAATATGATCTATAAAAATGTTCAAGTTAGTAGGATATGAATTCCGATTGCTTAACTTCCAGTATTTGGTTTATGAAGAACTCTATATTACACTTCACTTAGGCTTCCACTTTACTAGGTAAGATACTGTGCAGGTCTCTACCAATTTAGAAACAAGTGCAACCAGTAACAAAGATCCCAACAGGCAACATCTGAGATTTACTTCTCATTGAATTGGAGACTTGAATGAATAACTGGAACAATAGGGAGTGAGGAGTATTATTCTTGCTCTCTGAATGAAAGGATGAGTGGGATTCATGCTTAATGCAAACTATAAAAAAACAGCCCTAGGAACCCACACTTCTCCTCTCCGAGATGACTGCCCAGGCAGAAAGTCTTTCTCAGTTTTTCTCTGCTCTCTCTGACCTAATCAATCCTGAGTTCTTTTCTACAAAGTGAAGTAAATTCAACAGGAACCTACCTTCACCCTCACCCTGAATAGGCTCCTGGCTAAGGCATGTGCTGCAAAGATGAAAGCTGTGGGTTTGAAGTTGTTCAGGCACAAGGGCATACTCTAGGTGAATTCTCTAAAGAGCTGATCTGCTTGCACTTAAAAATAGGCAGCAGTTATTGCTGTGTTCTCTCAGAAACTGAACAAATCTTTACATCTGTTCTGAGAACTACCAGATCAAACCCCTTAGGGATGATGCATCCTGCTTCGAGATCCCATTTTGACTTAGGTCATCGACCCCGAGATGTTTCTGAGCTGATATTTTTTGATATCTTCATTAACAACCTGGACAGTGGGACGGAATGTACCCTCAGCAAGTCTGCTGTTGACACCGAGTTACAGGGAGCAATAATATAGCTGGAGGGCAGAGCTGCCATTTGGAGGGCTCTTGACTGACAGGAGAAGTTGACAGAAACCTCATAGAGTTCAGCACAGACAAATGCAGGACCTTGCACCCAAGGTGCAATAGCCCCAGTTACAACACTGTGGGCCAGCACTGCCTGGTGCATGGTGTGATGGCACTGCAGGAAAGGCACTGGGGGTGTCCTGGTAAGCAGAAGGTTCACTGGGGACCAGCACTGTGCCTTTGTGGCTAAGCAGGCTGACTACATGCTGGGCTATATGAGGAACGGCATGTGCAGGACAGCAAGGGAGCTGGTTTTCCTCCTTCTTGGCACTTGGGAGACCACACGTAAAACATTGCATCTGATTTAGCATTCCGCAGTAGAAGGGACATGTCAACAAACTGGAGCTAGTCCAGCAGGGTGCTGCTAAGATGGTTAGGGTTTGGTGCCACAATGTACAAGGAGAGTCTGGGTTTGCTTAGGCTAGAGAAGAGAGGGCTCAGGGTTACAAAAAATGTGGAACCAGACTCTGCTCAGAAGTTGCACAATGAAAGGACAAAAGAGAACTATTGAAGATAGAAAAGGGAAATTCCAATTGGACATGAGGAAAAAGTCCGTCACAATGGGAATGGCTATTCACAGGAGCAGGTGGCCCAGAGAGACTGTGGACCCTCTGCTTTCGGACATGTTCAAAACTCAGTTTGTCAGGACTTTGAAAAACATGATCTAACTTTAAGCCTGGCCTTGCTTGGAGCAGGAGGGACCTCCGGAAGTACTTTCCAGACTAAGCTTTTCTGTGTTTCTGTATGTGTACACAAAGCCTATGCCACCAGGGAAAGCTTCCGTGGAGTCTAGATAATGGTTAAGCAGGAGTTTCGAGGATCATAATGTTGTTATCTGTGTACCGCAAACCTACCCAAAGTCCTGTTGCATGATTCTCAGATCATTTATCCACTTACCCCGTGCTGCATCACACATTAGTAAATGTGATGAGGAGCAGCATAGAAGAAATGAGTACTCTCAGGAATCTATATGTTGTGTTCTGAAGTAGCTTTCACTTTGATTGTCTCCCTTTGGTAAGGTATGGCTTGCCTTTTGATGGGGCAGGCTGAGGTGTCAGCTTCTTCCCTATCAGAAAACCAATAATCAATTTGGAATGTCAGACTTTTGCTGTTTTCCCTTCTCTCTCAAAAACAGCTCAGCCTTATGAAAATTCAATCTGTTTTTAACAGCAAGGAAAATTTTAGAAGCAATAAAATTCAAGGGCTGATATTGGGTCTTGACAGGTAAGTGAAGCAAGAAAAATGATTTCAAACAATTTTGTTTTCAAGTGTAATTCAGTTCCAGAATTTGATTGGGGATCACAGTGTATTGTCTGAGGTTAGTATTTATTCCTTAAGGTATTTCAATTTACTGCTGAACTAAATGCTACCAAATGAAACGACTGTCAAACTACTTTAGCTTTAAGGCCTACCTTGCTAATCATGACAACCCTGCCCCGAGGCCCTGAACCTGTAAGCTCTTGCTCAACAAGGACGGCAGGTGGGAGGGGAAGCTGTATATGAACACAAGTGAGATTAAGCATTAGATTTATTTCTCCTCACGGAATGGAAAGAAATGCCAGTTTTCCACAAAACTGCATCCTTATTTGCAAGAATGTGATGGAAGGAAGAGCTATAGTTCGCCAAAAGATGTAGTGTCTGAAAAATTAGTGTGCCAAACCCGCAGCTAGCTCATGCTCCTTTGCATCCTCTAAGGGTCTGGCCCCTGTGCTGAAATATAAGACTCAGCTTGGTAATGAGACATTTACTCCTATGTTAACCTTATTACAACTATCCAGGAATCAATTGGTGGCTGCAGAGCTCAGATTGCATTGCACTCCCTGTCCTGTTTATGGCCTTTTTGCGCCGTGCTTTCACATGAGACATCTGGCACCTGCCCAGAATGAATGATCAGATTGCTAAATCTGTTACATATACCTTGGTCCACTTGTCAAAAAAAAAAAAAAAAAAAAAAAAAAAAGGCTTCCTGATCTTCTGGATTGATCAGAGTGCTTGTACCTTGATTAGCTAAACTAAAACTTAGCAAAAATAATAAAGGTTGTTTGGCTAGTGTCTCTGGTAACACTCTTACTGATTTAGAAGGTTTGGCTCCGGGAATCTATGTAATTATTCATTATGTTCATTGAATTGGGAATTTTGCAGAGATGCATACATTTTTCCTGCTGTGACTTGTGTGAATTTAATTGGAAATTCTGGTAGCCCGTGGGTGATGTTTGCGCCTACTGTCTAGGTTTGTTTGGGTTTTACCCAGTCAATCAAATTCAGAGTTGGTGTAACTGCATTCAACTTTAATGAAACCGTTAGCGTGAAACTTCAGTGACTGTGTGATTGTGCATAATACTTGATTTAGTGTTATGCAGCAAGGCGCACACCATGTTTCTGGGCAGGCACAGATTGTGAGAGAGGTTCAAGTTTCAAGTTGGTGCCCAAAGGAGCTATGTATATCAGTGCTAAGAAATGTTTGCAGTGACCTGCTTCCTTTCTTCCTCTGACGCATGGAAGAAGGCTGCACCAGCTCTGCACCTCGCTCTGAGCTCACAGCAGTGCAATCCCTTTTCCCCACCCAGTGCTTTACTGCAGTTCAGGGCATGCACAGCAGGCCCAAAGGGCTGAGGCAATTCAGGACAGTGTGGGATATTTTTTACTCTTCGGCACTACCATACAGAAATGGCAAAGCCTGCACGCTACCCCTGTGCACTTTCAAGAGGGTGGCTGGATTAACTCCTGAAGGGGCAAGTACGGCAAGAAACAACACTCTTTGTCTTCTTATTCTCATATGTCTCTTAAAAAAGCAATACTGAGTCTGAAGAGAGACTCTTCTTTCCACTTACCACATCAAACTTGACTTTCTTGACTTTTTTTTTTCTTTTGGTGGTCTTCTATGCTCTTAAAGGGACTTTAGTGATTCAAGGACAAATCCTTTCACATTGGGTCTTATTGAAGTTTGGGATCCTCTTTTCTCTCAAAGAAATTGTTTAAGTTCAGCAAGAAGGTACAGTAAGTGTCTTTGTGATGTTGGGATGATTTCTTCAGCTTCAGTTCTCTGATTTGGGGAACACTCTAATTTTATATCCCTTGCCTCCTGAGACAGAGAGGAAGAGAAAGTTGCAGAAAGTGACTTCTTTCTATATAAAACCCAGTGTCTGCTATGTAGAAATATTTGGAAAAGCTGCCTAGTCACTTCACTTCCTTCCCCCGCCCACACAAAAAAAGAAAAAAACGTAGTACATGTGGGTTTGGTGAAGTGCATCACTGCAGTGTGAATTGAAAATGAGACCCTTTTCTTTATATATGTATATATAGGATAGTGAGAGAACGACAGATCTAATGATTGCCCATGGTCAAATAGCAACCGTGCTTTCAGAAAAGCAAGACAAGTAGGCTGAGACATCAGTGGAGCTGCTTGAATAAGCCTTTTCAGAGCCACTGCTTTCAAGCAGGAAGCCCCTATTTTTCATTCAGCAAGGTTGAATGACTTTCTCTTTTTTTTCGCCTGGATGTCTAATTTTTTGTTAGGCTCTATAAAAATTCATTATGTTTGAAGTAAATTACACTAGCTAGGTAGGTTAGTATTATTACTTATTAAAGAGGACTTTACTACACCTTTATTTGAGTTATCCAATAATTTTATTATCAATAACTTTGCATTTACTCCAGATCTTTAGTGTTAGCTCTGAATAACATAAAAAGCAAGTTTTGAGCTTCACAGGATCCCATGAGAAACATGAAATTCAGCATTACCCAAATGTTGGCTTATTAAAATGTCAGATAGATATTCTTAATCCTTTTAATACACACATTATGATTTGCATGCTGATTTAGTTTTTTGGTTTTGTTTTGTTTAAATATCATTTGAAGTTAAGTCAAATGGCTATGCATATTGCATTAAGGCAGATATGTTTACCAATAAGATTTGTTCTCAGAGTGAGACTTAGAAGGAGGAGTGTTAAGTAATTTGTTTTCTTAAATATTTTCCTTATGGTAGGGCTAAGATATCTGAGAATTCAGGTAACTAGGTTGTACTGCCTCTTGACAGAAAAGTTGTAGTATTATCACCCTCTCTACTAAATTCTTCCTACAAAACTCCCAGTTATCATTCATGTTCTTTATTATAAATATATTTCCTCTCAATTATGCTCCCATATTTTCTTGTTTGGCGTAAATTAACCTTTTCATGATTTTGGACCATCTTTTGTTCAGCACGTGTTAAAAAGATGAGATCTTGGTCACTGATTCCTAGTTACCTATTAGCTTCCAGTCTAGTGGACTCCTCTTTATCAATGGAGATGAGATCCCCCCCAAAATCATCATTAGTACCATTTTAATTACACAGATGAGGAAGAAATAGATTAACTGACTCACTCAAGACTATTCAGAAACTCTTTGTCAGAGACAGAATAGCACAGATCTTCTTAATCCTAAATTAGTGCCTTCAACAAAAGATCATCCTGTCAAACACAATATCGGTCCCATCTCTATCTGAACCCTCCCCCCATCTGTTTCCAAACATGAACAGATGGCAGATAGAAATTTTTCATGTGCAATCTTATTCCCCAGGTGTTATGGCTTCAAAAAGTTATAAAAAAGAATTTCATAATAATTGCAAGATGATGTTAGAGTACACCAAACACTCACAATATAAATCCCACTGCAAGATACCATAACTTTTTTCCTAATCATTAGGTATATTATCACAAAATTGCACAGGAAATTTTAATTACTGATTGCAATGGCAGAGCAAACATTTAGTTGCTCATTAATATATTATTTAATACAAATTCACAAAAGGTTTAATTGCAATTAAATGAGGTGCACAAGATAACACGCAAAGTGATGCAGGTTGTGAAAATGCATAGGTAAATGCTTATTTCTGTAAATGTCATCAACACTTTGGGTGTAGCATGAGGAGCGCCAGGTCTGGAACATGCCATAACCTCTTCATTTCTGCAAACCAACATGCCCAGCGTATTCCAGCACAGCACTGGTTTGTATAAGAGTAGGGCGAGGGCTAAAAGTAAGCACTAAGACCTGCATGATCTTTACAAACCCAAATTCATGTGGTTCCCACTCTGCCTTTTTTAAGAAAGACGTAGATGTGTTGCATTGCAAATAGATCACCTTAGGACGTATTTCCAGCTTGCTACCCATCAGCTTGATGGCTAACCTGGCCTGGTAACAAACTCATGCACCAGAAGCAGGTCCGTGCTGCATGCCCATTTGTATCTCGGCTCTCTAGTTATGCACTAACACATACACAAAAGGGCTTTATTTTTGTTCTGATTTTTTTTTTTCCTAGTAGCAGTTTTCCATTGCAGAACAGAGACAAATTACAGGAAAGAAGGCAAAGAACAGGTGTTGTTGTGCAAACGCTATGGCTATCCTGGTGGCCATCAAAGTAGAGTTTGAAACACCAGGTTGGGCAGCATGAACTGCTGCACAGTGAGAAAAGCTGTTTAGCTGGGACACTTTCTATGTGGTGACTAAATAAGTCAGTTTTAGAAGATGAGGTTATGGAGTGGGGCTGCACTGGTGAGAAAAGCAGTGACAGGCAGAGTAGTACGCTGCGAGTAATAGAGGGCTTCTAGTCTAGAGAACAAACTTTTTGGTTTTATGAAACAGAAACTAATGTGGTTGTTTACAATGGCACAAGTCTAGTGTGACTAATTTAGCTTCTAACTTAGGCATGGGCAAACATCATATATCGTGTTTTAAGTAAGCGGAGTGGAGAAGGAAGGAAGGATGGTATTGAGAATAGAAGGAATTGGTGGGAAATGAACCAGTCTCCCTAAATGAGGTATTTAAACTCTCTAACTAAACAGTGGAGAGCAATAAGGTATCTCTGACAGCCTGCACGACATTATCCAGTTTGACTAAATTAGGTCCCCAGACTAAAAAGACTTGTGGATAGAGTTGGAGGTTTTTCAGTCGGCGGAGAATTTGAGCAAACTGTGGTGAACTCCAAATATACAGACTCAATGGATACGGGGCTTCCTGGGTCACACAACCAACATCTCAGCGAGAAGAAACCGCACCTTCAGCAGATCAGGATACAGAAATGCCTGTAAAATAATAACAGAAGAAATAATATGTTAGAAAAGAAGAAAAAGAAGGAGCAGAGTAAAATAAAGTAGTGAACAAAACCAAACACATCAATCAACAAAAGATGTCTTTCCAGCCCCCAAGGACACTGAAAACTGTTGTTTTTTTTCGTATGATTTTATCCACTGTAAACATTGCAGAATTTTACAATAACCTTTTTTTTTAATATGATGTGGACCTTGTTTCTATTGTGCTATTTTTTATAATTTGCTTGTATTATAACATTAAGAATATATATATATCTCTAAAATATTTGTCTATAACTTCCTATTTCAGGGATTTACATGACTTCCAGTTCATGGACTATTTCGCACTGAATAATCACTATATAAAATCCTACTAGGCATCGCCCTAACAACTAGGCTAGCTGTTCATATCCACACTTGCTTTCTCTTTTCAGCAGAAAGTAAAAATGTCTGCAAATTATTATTTTTTTAAAGTAATAGAGTAGCATTAAATACATTACAAGGAAAACAGAAATAATAATATATATATATTCTGCTTAGTTAAACAGCATCCTTGATGGATTCTCCTGTCCTGGAGACAAATAGCTTGTGGCTCTGTGTTGAGTTTGGCATGAAGATCCTCAGGAAGATGCTAGGTGTTAAGGAAATTTCATGGTACAGGTAAGGAGGTATCTGTGGACCTGACGTGTCTCCAGGCTGTCTCAGGACCTCATGTGGGATAGTCCAGTAACCCAAAGCATGCTGCCATGCAGGATGTGATGAGAGCAGAGGAGTCATCACCAGCATATAGCACAGCACAGTGTCACTGCCCTGCTCCTTTCTGTGACTCAGGAGTGTGCTAAGTCACACTGACCGCAGAAAACTTGCTCCATGCCATGTATGAGAGCAAGACACAGACCAGAGACTGACACAGCTATGTGACTGAAGAGTGCTAAGTTATACAGTAGAGCATGCTGGTCCAGCTATGTGACTGAAGAGTGCTAAGTTATACAGTAGAGCATGCTGGTCCAGCTAGTGCTAATAGAAGCATCAAAGACACTTCTGATCCCCCCAGCCCAATAATTTAATTAAGATGGGATTTAAAATCATCTATATTATGAGTTGCATGGGACATCTGGATGAAGTTTAGGGAGTCACTCAGATGACAGGATGAGTTGGGACTCTTTGTGGGATCACAGGATAATTCAGGTTGGAAGGAACCTCGGGAGGTCTCTAGTCCAACCTACTGCCAAAAGCAGAGTCAGCTGTGGAGTCAGACCAAGTTTCTCAGGGCTTTATCCAGACTTATCTTGAAAATCTTACAATATCTAAATGCTGGCAGATTTATTAATATTATTTATTTATATTCAAATTCCTGTCTTTGATTCAGCCCACATAGTATGCAAGGTGCCTTTACAAAGCACTGTAGTCAGACGTAAGTTTGTTCTGTGCAGACACTGAGCCAGCTGGATGTGAAATGCAGGTGATCCCTAAAGCTATGTGATTACATTAGCTTGGGGCTGAGCCTCAGGTAAGGACTTGAAATCTCTCTACAAGCTTGTCTCTCCTCACAACATCCAGTGTTGTCATTCCCCAAATAATAAGTGAGTTTTCGCATTTAAACTCCCATTGCTTTGATGCAGAGAATAACTAGGAAAAGACATGGGGCCAACACAGAGCAGTTCTGTCTCTCTACTGAGCCTTCCAGAAATTCAAGTTGTCTTGAAGTTTGTCCCAGCCTATGCCATTGTAAACCTCTTGCTTGGAAAAACTCCACTCCAGACCTGGACAACCTCACCACCATAGGCAATACCTAAAATTTCTAGCATTATTTCAAAAAAAAATTTTTTTTCAAAAAATTGGGATGGTGCCTATTGGTTTGTATTGCTTTCTGGAAGTCAGAAAAGATCTGCTGCTTCTACACTATGTAGATGATCAACCTTGAATAAGGCTGATTCATAGACTGATTGTATTGTCCACGTTCAGGAAATAAGATATCACCAGGGTCTGTTTTATTCCAGATCATGTGGAGTCAAACCTACTGCTTTCCATCAATGGAAATGGAAATTCCCGTGCTCTGCCCCTGCAGCTGGTCAGGGATGAATTCAGCCTCTCCAGCTGATCATATTTAGAAAAGACAAACAGGAAAGAAAAAATTTAAATGTAATTTCCACACATTCTGGATAACAAGGTGCATGTTACACAAACAACCACTAGCACAGAAGAAAACTAACTGAGGTATTTAAAGGTACAGCACACAAGTAAAAGAAAAGTTGTAAATACATACATATACATCTTCGTTGCTTTTAAGAAATTAATTTGGTTCATTGAAGATAGTCCTGGTTTAATCAAACAAATGAAATAAATAAAATCTCTGCAAATCATTCCTTTCTTTTTTCTTTCTTTCTTTTTTTTTTTCCTCTCCTCACTGTCTTGAATTTATCTAAGACAGCTGTGCCTTTAAATATGTAATTCCTTTCCTTGCTTTCTGCTGCAGAGCTTTCCTTGGGGGAAAGGTATCAGAAGAACAGTTATCTGCACCTTGGATGGAGTGGAAAATTTAGTTGTAAGTGGCATTTACTGCTCTCTTCAGTAGCAATAATCCAACCATTGAAATGTTACTAAGATTGCTTCTTTTGACCCTTTTTAACAAGATCACAGCTTTCAGCATTTCAAGTACCCTTATCAACCAGACCCAGCAGTGGCTTCAGGAAAGGCATTACCTGATGCAGGAGGCTTTAAGGTGTCAGAGAGAGTCAATCAGCCCCAGTACTAAGCAATTCTTATCAGAAATCCTTTGCTCTTTACTTCGTGCGATTGTTCCCTTCCTCGTTGACGAGGGGGCTCTAGGGGTGACAGAAGAAAGAACCTTGTGAGTAACGTACAAGCTTTTTCTCTCTACAAGTGGCTTTTATGAAACCTCACCTTATTAAAGTTGTGACTAGGGTGTGTGCATTGGAGGTGATGTGAGTGGAAAGCCTTCAAGGTGAGTTCTGCAAAGCTGTAGGCAACTTTTATGGGCCTCAGAGCAGGGCTCAGCAGTTCCTGTCAGCGTGGTCTGTCCAGGATTTCTATCGTGGTATCAAAGCGAGTAAAAGCTTCCTCTCTCTTCCCATTGTCTCAGTGGCAGAACATTTTTAAATTCAGGTGAAGGACAGTTTCATACCATGACTTGCAACAGCAAGGGAAGGAACTCCATGAGGCAAGACATCCTTTTCAACATAAAAAGGTAGGGGTGGGAGAGGAAGTAGGATTGAGCAGAATTAGATTGTTAGGATGACTGGGCAGCACTTCTGAAGATCAGGGGGCCTTTGGAAAGCCAACAAGAACTAGTAAGAGGATTAGGAAAATTCAACTCGAATATTCTATCTCATGAAGCTATCAAAGGAACTGCTTACTCTTCTTTCGTATGTTGGGAAAACAAATAAAACCCAAGTTGTTAAGTTCCTATTTTACCTTGGGTTACCACTGTCTTTGCTTTTAGTGCTGTAGTTCTTGCAACTTCTACGTAGATTTAATCATTTTAGCCTCCACTGTAAAATAATTCAAGACCCACAACCAAAAACTGTTGGAGAAAAGCTAAATATTCTTATCATAATAATATAATAATTATTGATTGATAAATTGTTGCTTACTTAGAAAATATACATTCATTGAAATGTTTTTATTATTTTTTAAACTTAAACAAACAATAGTAGGCTAATTCATATCTTCTCACTAAAGTATTCTTGTATCATGTGCATAGTCCTTTGCAATTCAGTTGCATGTTTCTTATGAGTAAAGGAAACTCACATGAGTCTAACAGGACTGCAAAGTATTATTTATGATGTTTATTAATAAATTGAAAAATTTAGTGAGTATATTGTGGTATATTATCCACTCTTGAAGCTTTTTAACCCAGCAGGGATGCCATTCTGCACAACTGGCAAGCAGTAATCAATGGACTTGATGCAGAAATCATTGAGGAAAGCTGAAAAGCCTGGGGATGTCAGACCCAAGGCCTGTCTAAGCCTGAGAGAATTACTGTTGTTGTAAAGACCCACTGGAAATCAGTGCTGCAAACATTATGTCCCTTTGATCCCTGAGATGGAGCTATTTTACCTCTACCTGCAGCTGTATCAACTGGAAGCAACCCTTAGGAAGAATCAGAGGGTATTTTGCACTCACATTTCTGGATTTATATACTCCTGAGGTGAGCAAAGTACTCTGCTACCAGGACATCTTAAACTGTGGGAAAAGCACGGGCAATTAATTATTGGAAGAACTTTTTGCCAGAATAGCAGAGCTAAAAATTTCAGCAGAGGTGGAGATAGGGAGAAACATTGTGAAATGGCAGCAAATAATTTATTTGCATTAGAGATTTATTTTAATGTCAAAAAAGTCTGATAGATTTTCCTTTTTTAATCAACTGAAATATTCACTCTAAAATAAAAAATATATATATATTTAATCCCTTTTTGGGGAAACTAAATTGAGATTTTTGGGGAGCAAAAATTCATATTGAAATGAAAATTAAATATTTCAGAACATATCAAGAGGAAAATATTGTCATTATTCAAAATTTTCCAAAATGTGATTTTGTGTTGAAATATCAAGTGAACTTGACTTGATTTTGGAAACAATTTCAACTGAAATAAATTTGAAATTTTAGAAAATAAGCTGTTTGTTTTAAAGTTATGGCCCAGCAGTAATCAAAGTATGCTTTCTAGACTAAAGTACATTGTGTGGAATCCCCATTTTGGTTTCCTTTAGAAGCCAACGAGGTCTTTCAGTCCTTCATCAACTTCACTCTTACCAAGATTTCATTCTTCCCATTAATTTGTCTATTGCCCTCTTCTTTCCCCTTTCCCAAACTGCTTTGTTTTAATATTAGTTAGCTCTATGATAGCGACAAGTTACTTTCCTTCCTACAGAGAGAAAGGGCCTTAGCTGTATGCACCACCGAAGTCATTTTTATCACCTCTAAGATGGGATAAAGTCCACAAAAACTGAAAATGCTGAAGCAAGCTGTTTTAGCTCAGTATGCTGGCACAGAGAGGGTGTGTTTGGGTAGGAATGTTATCTGTACAAACATTGTAGCTTGGGACTGGTATTTTGCCACAAACGGTGTTCCCTAAGGTGAAACTGGTATTACAAGCCCACATGCCAGAACTGTGGGTTTTTTTTCTGTTTTTCTGAATCTATATATGGAACTTGGGAGTGCTCAATACAGCAATGTTCAAGGGATTTGTTTACACATTTGGCAAAGATCATTACCTTTCCAATATGCCTAGAATAGCTTAATGAGTGTCCTGAAAACGTTATGCAAGCTGAAAAATTGATTGGATGCAATTCTTGTTTGAGACCACCTATGAACTAATTGATTTTTGTTGGATGTCAACTTTGCAAAAGGCTTCTTAGAAATTTTCAGCTCCGAAACGTCTGTGGTGAAATTAAAAGCCCACTTGAGTCAATAAAAGCTTTGATATCCTTTTGGTGGTGAAAAACTTCCAGCAACTGTGCACATTTTGTAAAAGGTATAACACAGTAGTATCCCGGGCTCCACTACACCAAAGCATGCATTTCCTAAAGATAGCTAGATAAGAAAATAACTCCCTGCCTTTTAGTAAAGTAGTTAAAATTTTCTTCTAGAAATGGAAAAGCCTAAGTTCTATCTTTTTTTCTCCCTAAGGTAAATCAAACTTATCCTTCTTAAATAAGTGTTCTAACAATTAGGGTATAAGGTATTTGAGGTGAGATTGTTCTCATCTGTCTCCTGTTGAAAACACTGTACTTCGTAAAAATAAATAGGTGAATAAATAAATCAATAAATAAGAATGCTCAGATACTCACAGGTTTAGGCACTGAGGGCCAATCTTCTGTCCTAAAAGATTGCTGTTGTGGTGAGACTGCTTCCTGCAATCTCAGCTGATGAATATTTATCAGCAGACTGAAACCGAAAGAGCCTCAACAAAAGATTTGAAGAAAACCCCATATCTGAATGACCATGCCTGGTCTCAAGTGAATTTTCTTAGGCTATTTGAGTGCAAATCCTTTCAGGCAAAGCTCAGGCTTGTATTTGTCTTTCTTTTATGAGAGTCCCTGCTATCAAATTAGAGACTCTGTCTCCTTTTATTGTGCCTGTAGCCCAATTTATACCTGACTCTTCAAACAAAGCAGGATTGTATGAGAGATATTCTTCAGCATATCCTCTAGTCAAATGGTTTAAACATTCACCTGGGATGCTGCAGACCAGGATTCAAAACCTCTGCTCTAAGTCAGAGGGTGGATTTGATTCAGGGTCTCATATATTCTGGGTGAACTTTTTTAATGGGTAACTATTGGGTGAGAAAGAAGGACTCACACCTCTGTCTATCAAAAAGTGGCCAGGTGAAATTGGCTACTTACCCAAATGATAGATTGTAAGTGGAAGGACGAACCAAAATTCCTAACTGTCATATGCTGTCAGTATTTGCAATTAACTATCTTAGATGGTTTATATGGTCAGTATTATACGTTTTATGGATTATACTCTTAGAAGCCTGGGTAAGTGATCTGCACAAGGCTGTAGACTCTGTCCTCTGGTAAAGCACCAAAACTGGACGTTGCAGTACTCACCTCAATTCCCCTTTGGAGTTAGCTCAGAGGTCCTGCTGTAGGTATGATACCTGTTCCTTTCACCATTAAATATCCATTTTGGATCTAGGACAATCATATATGACAGGCCAAGGACAGGGTGAAGAACAATGGAGAAAATAAAAAGAATGTGACTATGAGATTAAGGCACATCTTGGCCACCTTACATTTTATTTTAGATGACTTTTATTTATTTATTTATTTATTTTTATTCAACTTTTCAACTTCTAAACTGCCTTTCCTTTCAGGTAACAGAACAGAGATGAACCTCACACCACTCACACCAAAATCTGGACTAAATGGCTTCAGCGATTTCTACACACACACATGCTGGCTTTGAAGTCTATTACTCTGATTTATTTAAAAAGTAAAGCCACTTGTCTGTAATTATCTGACATGGAAAGGGTCTATGTAGGTATGTGACTATGAGCTGTGTGTGCCTCTGGGCCATGTGCAGGCAATATTTTTTAATAATCCTATCAGTGCCCAGTCATGCACACACATTGCTCACTGCACTACACTCTTTCTAGCATTACCTCTTAGATATAATTTGGGGTGAAAGGTTAATATCTTCCCTCTCCACCATCACTGCATCCAGTGAATACGAATTGTTAGAAATGCATTTAATTAGACAAGATTTTAAAAAAAGAACAAGGGTTAGGTATATACAGCTTTTTGTGTAAAATATGAGACATTCAAAAAAGACATAATTTTAACCAAAACATAATGAACACTGATCTCATGAAAATCAGGAAGCTTTTATTATCTTGAATTTGAGACCTCATATCAGTAGCCACTTCTAAAGGTTTGAATCTTATTTTTGTACGAAGGTCTAATACAAAGAATATTTAAATTATTGTGTGTTCAGATTAATTTGTGTCAGCAAGGTGGAATAGAAGCGGAGGGAAAATTAAAAAGAGAAACATTAAATGCTGCGATCTGATCAAAACATATGCCCCAGGCCTTCAACTGGAGTTAATTAACTCGAAGTGATTACTTTCCTTAGCTGGTACACATTTAAAAACTATCATCTTCCTTTTCCCACCAATACTAATAGAATTATTTCAATTTTGTCTGCATTTCTCATAATCTGTTGCAGCATTTCCTTGAAATGAACAGCATACAAGGTCCTATTCCCTGCACTCTTCTTTTCAACAGGATCTGCTTTGAGCACATCAGCTTCATAAAAATGATTAGCAATGCTTGGTTAGTTTGTGCAGTAGCACTTACTCAGGGAAGACAAAAAAAAAAAAATTCTAGTCTTCTTCATTGTTTCCAGTGAGTATTCAAGCCCAATGGATTCATTTGCTTTCCATCTGCATCACTAGCTTCGTTTTTAAGCAATGGGAACATCTCAAATTGGGTACAAGATGTGCAAGTTCAGTTGTGGATGTGTTCATCTTTGATTTAGCTTCTCTCTTTTTTTTTTTCTTTCCTAGTCTGTTTTGAAATAAACAGCTGCTGTTGCATGATTCTCTCACTGATAAGGAGAAAAGGCTATAAATAAAGGTAAATTATCAAATCCAGCTTAAGTTAGAGTGAGCTGCAATTGCTGATCAATGAGCAAGAGGAAAGAGTGAGTATTTGAGGGGCAAATTCCTCCACCCTTTCTCATGCTATAGAGTATCTAACCCCGATCCATTTACTGCTCTAAGAAAGCTATCAGGAGTATATTTTCCGAGGGCAAGAGGATAGAGTACTTTTGTCCCCCACCCCTTTCAAATATAGCACTGATCAAGTGTGATATGTGAATTCCAGGTCACATTTGGTGGATATTGCCGTAGGTATGCACACTACTGTGCACCTCCCAGCCTGCTGCTTGTGCACCTCACAACCTACCTGGTTAAGCCTCAGATAGGTCAAAAGAAAAACTAAATTAGATCCTGTTATCAACCGGTATACCTACACCTAAACCATAAGAGCAGTGCTAGCGTTTAAAGGATGAGAATCTCATTAAATGAAAGTAAAGCAGCACCATCCAAATGCTTACCTGCATTCAGACTTCTTGCGCTTATATCTACCGTCTTCTTCACAGAACTTTGCTTCTTCTGACATCATTCTAGCCTCCTTCCAAAACATGTCAAGATTACAGTATGCAATAACTCTTCTTTCTGAGTGACTAAATTTACATTTGATTGCTAACTCTTTGGGCAGGAACAATCTTCTTTCTGCTCAAGAGCCATCACAGTGAGATCCTAAATTTGATCAAGGTTTCTGGTTGCAAAATTGGTGGACATAAGAAACAGTAATGATGACAACCATGTTTATCTAGAAGCGTAGCAAAGGTATGTCTTGAAATATATAGCCAGGACAGCTTTAGTAATTGTCTTATTGTATTTAATGGCAGGTCAGGAGTCTGTCTTTCACCTAAGATGTAAAGGCCAGGGCTCCTGGAGTACAGTGATCTCCAACAGCCCAGAGAAACATGAATTCTGCACCGACATGGATGGCCACTAGCCATGCCACATGTTCCACTTCTTACAACGTATAGAGACTTTTTAGGCCCAAACATCATCTTGGATTCCATTTTCACTGTAATTTAATGAGAGGTCAAAGCCAATACTGGTTAGGTATAAAAGAACCCATGTAGATGCTCAATTAATTGGTGCAAAGTTATTTAAAACAAGGCTCCCTTGATTTCATAGCTCATAGAAAGATTTTTTGGATTATTAGTGTGTGTGTGTGTGTCTGTACGTGCAGTTTCTGTTTGGGTTTATTGAGTCCATTGTGCGTGGTTCAATGGTAGTTTGTTATTTTTCCATACTTTTGCACTTTGATGGTCTTCCATTCCATTCAGTACATAGAATCAACAAATGAGAACTGCTGAAAGTATCTTGGTCAAGGTCTAAACAAGGGTGTTCTCCAGAAAGGAGCAAAATTAATACCAAATAGCAGCTTCTTCAAATTATGTATTATGCAGATGTTTCCCATCAAGAGTAACTATTGGCAGACACAGTATGAAATTGTAGGCCTTATTTTGTTACTAAACGTATCTTAGCCTAGATTAACCTTAAATTTTGGAAACATGTCAAGTGAACATACAGGTAAAATATCTGATCTATGGGCATCTTCCTAAAGTAAGTATTTTCCCCAGGCACGTATTTCACTGCAGTAAAGAAATAAATTAAATTAAATTTGACATTCAAAACATCCCAAAACACTTGAACTACTATGGAAAGGAAAAAAGTCTTCCCACAACTTCTGTCTAATAGCAAATTGATCAAAGAACCCTATTCTGATCTGTCTCAGTAGTACTGCTTAGAGGATTTTGAATGAAACTAGGAGAATGGGAAGCATGACACCAAGGGAGAAATAAAACTAAACACAGAAAATCCATCTTGATGTTGACTCTGTATATCACTTTGAAGCAGTTACTTGTCTATTTTAGTAAGTCTTTCTACTTACTAAAATTAAAAGGTTTAATATGAACAAGAATGTTCTGAGGGCAAATTAATTGCCAGATAGATGCTCAATAGGTATAAAACTCAATGGAATTCATGGCCTAACCTCAAGTTTTCCCAGATGAGCATCTGGTCTGTTGTGTATTGTGTGTTTCAGTAATCTACCTATTAGAATTTTAACAATCTAATAAGCTTTGTTTTTCCATGATTTTCTGTTCTAAAATGATAGCTGATAGCCCAAGCAACTTCAGGTAACTTGTTACAAAGCCTCTTCTTATATTGCACTAGGCCAAACTCCTTTAACCTTTCCCTATGACACATCTCAAAGAATATTATTCTCGCTGCTCTGCTCCTTACTAGCTCAAGGACATATACGTTCTTGCCGAGGTATTGCAACAAAAGCTGCAGGAAGTGCTCTGGGCGAGGTATAACAAGTGCCTTTCACAGCAATAATACCACCTCCTAAGAGTTAGACTATCCTCCTCTTGCACGCTAATATGTCATTCTCTTTATTTTCTCTTTGAGTGCTGTATATTTCATGGCACATTTAAGGGACATTTTCAACGTTTTCTCCATTTTTTTTTTTTCACGTTAGTGTTTGGCCTGCTCTAAGCCATTTTGATTCAGAAGGCTGTTTCTTATCTACCTGTGTATGTCTTGGCTATATATTTCAGCCTTTTCCTCATTAACTTATTTTGATAGAACTTTGCTATGATTAATTATTCAGGTTTAGTAGCATTCAGAAGGCCAGTAGCTAAGTATTACACTTTGCATAGCAACAGGCAGTCCACATCCCAAAAAGGAGGAAAGAGAACCAGGGAGGAAATTCCAGCTTCTCTGAGTATGATGTCAAGACTTGGCTGATCACTAGTGGAGCCAAAGTCTCATATAGAAATATTAAACCATCGAACACATATCCCATACAAGTCTACACCATAGTTGGGAGTTTCCAAGAATACAGACCAAGCCAAAGATAACCCTTTCCTCCTCAGTTATTTCTGGTAAAATACATTTCCATCTAACCTCTATTTGTCAGTCAAGTCAATCAGTGTTATTTTTCAAATAGTCTCTATGTAATTTCTGAAATGCTCTTCTTTAGGAAAAAAAAAAAAGTGGTTTCTCATTTCTTACTCCCCCTCTGTCCGTTCTGAACAGTTTAATTAGCTGACTCAATCCACAGGCACTTACATCAATGGATAGAATGTTTGATTCTCTCTTTTAATCCAGAGATTCATATTTTAATTTTTTAAACTGAATTTTGCTCAAAGTCTTCCAGGCATTCCATGATTTATCATTTTAACATTCTTAAAGGAACTCACCTTTCTGACCATTGTAAAAGTGCCTAACCATAATGACTTTTATGTCTGTATTTTAGAGTCCCTAACGGGCTCCTCCCTGGAAATCCTCCTCATTTCAGTAGGGCTCTGTTCTTCAGTCTGCCCCCCCATTTACATTGACAGATGGAAATTATTTAATATGTTTGCTTTTTCCTTTGTCCTCTGTCTCTAATTCCCTATAATCATTCTTAAGAGAATTGATCTTTCATTTTACTATTGTTTGCTTTCTATAGCATGAAATCACTTATTTGTTCAGTCTTGTTATTCAAAGATCATTATATTTTCCCTGTCTGAATTATTTCTTTGTTATTTTCACTTCCTCCTAGAATGAGCTCAATCCACAAATTATTAAATTCTCTGTAACTTTAAATGCTTTTCATCTATCTTTTATATTCTTGTTTACATTTTGGTCTAATCATATTGGCTTGTGCCTCATGCAGTCTTTTTTGACAATTAGGACACTATTTATGAAACAAGTGCATTATTTCCCTGACAATAATTTATAACTAATGTGTGTTTTCTTTGTAATTTGTTAGGTTTCATGATTTATCAACTCCCTTCCTTGACAGCTGTCTCCTCTACAGGACAGAGAAAATGAGTGCTTAATATACATTGTGACCATTTCCTTTTAGCATGTATTACTGACTAATGGAGTACTTAGACAACACTGAAATGAGTATTCCTGAAATTATATGAAATGCAGATAGGTCAGACATAAAAGGTTTCAGAGAGGGCCAGGATGCACAGTCACAGGAATGGTGGCTCAGCTGCTAGTGCACTGTGCTTAACCAAATCATCTCTCTTTCTGCACTCACGCAATCAAGATAAGCCTTCATTCCTCTTTAAGGAGGTTTCACATTCATGGACTAAAAATTATGATATCAGAATTTAAGGGCAACTGCTGGAGAAAAGGTATTGTGGGAGTTTCCAGCTTAGGTAACATATACTGGTGCTAAGAGCAATGTTCGTATGTAGGTTCAAATAAGTAATCCCTGAAGCATCCTGCTAAGATAACCATCATTTCTCTCATGCGATTACACGAGCCATCAGCTGGTAAGGAGCAGCATAAACAGGTACAAGCCTGTCCTGCTCTACTTTTAGCCATGACATCCTGGAAGGCTGCAATTGAGAGGGGCTCTGAATCCTTCCAAATCGCTATGCCGCCTGACTACACAAAATGGTAGAGAATGTGATCATTTATAGATCTAAATAGAACAGGAAGAGTTTTCCTGACTCTTCTTGATGGTCACAGCTTCCTGGAAAGTAGTCTCATCCAGTGTGAATTATCACCATAGATGCTATTGATGGATCAGTGGAAGCTGAAGGACTTCATGGGGATGGAGGTAATCAAAATGTCATTATCAGTGCACCATTGCCAGGTTTTTGTTACTATTATTGGCATGAAAATAACCGACAGGTTTTTCTAATTGATCCTTAATTGTCTCCCACTTCCATCAAAATTGGTAGGTGGTGGCTCCCAATTATTCTCCTCCAGCGCTTGTCCTGTTTGTCCACCCTATGTTTTCTCAAAGTGTAACAGTAAGTGTCGTGCTCTTTATTGAGCTTCTGAAAACTCATTAAATTGTCCCAGCACAAAGTCATTATGTGACAAACAAATAACTTGGTGCTGCTGGCTACTTTCTCATGCTGATTTGACTTATTTTCACCCCTACATCTCACTTCTTAAAGCATTCATGAAAACCCTTATCTCACTTAGCCTAACTGGCACTGCACCGGCTTCCTAAGCCTCTAAAGTGCAATAATTACTGAGGATTTGTCCCTCTGGGTGTCAATACTGTTATTCACATATGCATTTAAAAGGAATTTGACTCTTTGTCTTGTTTAATCTAATGGATGTATGGACGGTACCTGCAAGATTTGATTGTAATGCTGGTATCCCCTCCTGCACCGCCAGCAGAGCTCAATTTATTTTGCAATGCAACACAAAGTGAGGAAGAATAAGGCCTTTGGGCATGGCAAGGAGGTATTGTTACAGCTTAGGAGGCCGTGGAGCATGCAGGATGTCTTTGGAGTGCTACACAAGCAGGATGAAGCCGGAGGAGGTGCAGGTCCAGCCCTTACTGCATGTAGAGATTTGGCACGACCATATCTTTTGGCCAGATGCAAAGTTGCTGGTGCAGATTGCTTGAGTTCTTGATTGAAAAAGCAACAAAACTTTATCCTGTTCATAAGCAGGTTTTCAGCAGGGTTGGAATATATGAGCCTGCCTCTACAAATCCCAGACTGATGCAAAGACATATGGACAGACTTCCTCAGATCACTTTTTCCTGGGGTAGGGTTGGAGGCAGTCAAATAGCTTCCCCCACCTTCCCATCCCAAAAAGTATGAGAGGGCCAAGGCAAAGTCTTTGCATGGAGTTTCCACAGAAAGTATCTATAGCTGTCTCCATCTAGGCATGTACATACCTATATAGTAATGACTAGATATGATAGTCACGTACACATTGTTTATCATTTGCACAGAAATCTGAGTATATTTTACCTGATATCATTTGGTGACACACCTTTTTTGGTGCTTTGTAGAAGATATACATGAGCTGCCTCGTGTGCCTTCTCTGCTCAATAAGGGCAGGTAGCTCGTCTGGCCTGCTTTTCCTTGCTTTATCACAATGTCTTTCTAGCATGGGGAGGCTTTGCCTCAAAGACATTCTGGGCTTTCACACATCAGCTGAAACTTGAGATAGTACACTGTCCAGATACTTTTTTCTTAAAAAAAAAAAAAAAAAATCTTCAAAGCAAATTTCCCCCCCCCCCCCCCCCAAAAAGGAAAATGCTCAGTCTCACTCATCACCACATTAAATGAAATGGCCACTAGAGGGGGACATGCTGTCAACACCTTTGAAGAAAATACTATATTTTTTGTGCGAAGTTCACAAATGTTCATCAATATATACCTAGCTAATAATTTCCAAAATGTACTGCCTAATGTCACTCTCCCTCTCTCTCTCTCTCTTTTTTTTCCCTCTCTTTTTCCATTCAGAGCTTTTAAAATGAACCCAAACCTCTGGCTTTTTATAGAATCAAATAATCACCCTTGAACAAAGCCCTTATTATTCTAATGCATTCTGGGACCAGTGCTTAATGCTCTATTATTTTCATGACTGAAAAATTTTACTATATTTTTCCTGTTGCATTCACCTTAGTCTCATAAATCTGGTGTCAAAGTCTTTTGAGCTCTTAATTGAAAAAAAAAAAATCACACTGAATGAATGTGAATTTCGTCATTCCATAAAAGAACAGTGATCTCACAGAAAATAAATTAAGATAAAGTGAAAATGATAGAATTGGGGAAAATTGTGTTACAGCTGTTTGATTTTGATTTTGAGCTGTTTTAAGAATAAAATAGTCATTCAAATGGATAAATAATAATAATAATAATAATAATGCAGAGAGGATTAAATAGCAGAAAGATGGATAAAATTGATCTGAAATCTAGTCTTCTCTGATGCAACGAAATATAAATAAAACCACAACAAGGATAGAAACAGATTTGAAAGGTTTTCTACCATGTAAATTTTATACACACACACACAAGCACACATGTGTATACATATATTATAAACGGAAAGTTATCAGCTCTTACAGCTTCTACAGAAAAAAGAAAAAGTCATTTGAGAAATCTGAAAGTTTGAATGGAGACCTTTTACACTGGCTTGCATGTTGCTGACTTAAGGGCCGTGTGTGATCAAAGAATGATACAAGTATGGATCAAGTAATACATCTTTTAATATCAGTGATGCACTCTAATGTGCAGAAAGTGTCTGTAAAACCCTGTTTTTGAATATGGGAAAGAAAATCATGGTAGTTTGGAGTAGGTCACCTATTTATTTTCATAGCTGTGCTCATTCCAGAGTGAACTATTCCAGGATTATTTAATTAACAAATAAACAACAACAACAACAACAAAAATCACATTCCAAACAGCCTCAGATTGCATTGCCACAAAGTCTGTACATAACCCAAACCTCGTTCTTGGTGGCCATGGGCATTAGCAGCTGTGTGGGTTTGTACAAGGTGTGAGATGCAACCACAGCACTCATGTTAACCCCATACTAGTGCTTGTTGCTAGGTTTGAGCCTCAATTCTAATTGCTCTACTACATTTTGGAGGCAGGCAGCGAAAAACAAGTCATACTGATGACTCAGTGGCCAGTGCCACTGAGACATGCTACTCTGCAATGTCTTTAGCAATATATTTTTATCTACATCTCAAGAGGACTAAATTTTCTGAACCATTGTTCCAGAAACACAGGATGGAGTTATTTTGTTTTTTTTTCTTCCCTATGATACTCCGCCGTGCCATGGTTGTATCTGAGAGCCCTTTTGTGAGATGGGGAAGAAAGCAGCAGCTGAGGATGAATGAAGGCTTTGCGTGTGAATGCGAGGGCCCGTCCCGGGAAGGCTGCAAGCAGCTGGCAGCTGCCGGTGACGTCACCCGCAGCCCCGGTAAGAGCACTGCTGTTGCCAGGCAGCCCGTTGCTACCCAAAGTCTCGCTCAGCCGCCAGAAATGTCATTGCTCGTTGCCCTCCAGACAAGCTACACTTAAAAAACGCTGGCGATACCGACTGAGCAGTAGGTCTGACTGCAGGCCGAAGATGCAAAATGACCTCCCACGTGGGCTGTCTGTTCGCAAAGGTGAACGGATGTTGAGGAGGCAGAAGCGTTGTCTGCCTGCAAAACTGCTCTGCTAAATTCCTCCTCCAGGTCGGTTTGGACACTGGGGTCCCATAAGGCCAAATCCTTGACCCAGCCCATGCACGCAGAGCCTGTTTGGTTTG
Organism: Dromaius novaehollandiae; assembly: GCF_036370855.1. NCBI lineage: Eukaryota > Metazoa > Chordata > Aves > Casuariiformes > Dromaiidae > Dromaius > Dromaius novaehollandiae. The sequence continues at coordinate 163,109,613 of NC_088099.1, forward strand.
CCCATCAGATCTGTGGCTCAGGTCCCTTGCTCTGCTGCTCGAAGTTTCTAATCACCTGGGACCACCCAGGACCAAGCTTCTCCATACCACCTCCACAACCTCCCAGCCATGAGCGCTGAAACTGCGGGGATACGCTGGTGACCACTGCTTCCATTCAACTCACGATGGTCATGAGCCAGGCTTTGATAACCAAAAGGTTTCTCTTACAGAGCGGAGATCTGCAGGAGTCTGGGCTGGTACGGATGGCCTTGCTTCCATGGCCAGGTGCAAGAGCAGTCTGTCCTTCAACAGTGCAATGGCTCCTTTAATCCATACCCAGGACTATGGAGCCTGGTGAAACCCTTTAGTTGTCTAAATGGGGTGGTGGCCCTACGGTGGGTTAGAAAAACCTCTCGCATTATATTAGAAAAAAACTTCTGCAAAAAGACAGTGTTAGGCTCTATCATTCAAGCAAATTCCCTTAGCTTGTAGAACAAGAAGTGCCATGGTTCTGTTTTCTCCATAAAATTGTAAGAAACAAACAAAACAATAACCCTAAACCTGTCTTCTCTTTTGAGGAAAGGCAATAGAGACCTGTCTAAAGGTCTCTGGGAAGGGAAGGCTTTCCTTGTCATTACTGCTTGAGGAGGGGTATGGCACTCAATGAAATATTTAGGAATTTATAGAGGGTTCACATAAACCAACCAGAGAAAGGATTCAGTTTCAGATTAAGACTCTAAATTCTGGTGTTGAAGTATTGCTATCTACATGTGAGCAGGATGTTTGTATTCCCATTGTAGCCAATGGAGACCAAGACTATTCCGTTGTCAACTCATAGGCTCTCATGGCTATCTGAGGTTCCCTGTGATATCCAATACATCTGTATTGGATTGGTAGATACAGTACAGGACCTATGGGAAACACATCTCCTTCTCAAATGGGAGGCTGGAGGCAGGATATAGTGCAACTAGAATTGCAGTAGAAACTTGTGTTTAAACAACAGGCTTGAATCCCACATGTCCATCATAACTCAAAACTATGAGTGGCCAGTAAGGGTAGATGAACTCACAGGGAAATAACAGCTTAGAGCATTGTGCTCTCCAGTTTTCACTTGAGCAAGATGTGTCAGCTCCCCTGATATAAGGCAATCCAGAGATGCCTACCAAAAAAGAAAAACAAAGAAAAATAAAGAAAAACAAAAACAGAAAAGCTGTGATCTTTCCATGTCCCACAATTCCTAATCAAGGAGTGCCCCAGCCAAGGCTAAGTATGCTCTGAACATCGTATTATGTTAAGGTATTAATGCCATGTAAATATTTTCAGAATAAACTATACTAAAATGTAAATTTGTTGGCTCTGAACTTATTTTATTCTGACAGAGCACTGTATTTGGTCTGGTCACAAAGCAAATTAAGATTTTTCAGGTCTCATTAGAATGCGTGAACATCAGGCAAAGGTGACAAAGCAGTTTGGTGGACTATTTTAGGCTGAAAAGTCACTTGTCCTGGTGATTTGGGACTCGTGATCCAAAGCACCCTGCAGTCTGTGGGAGTTCTTTCCATAACTAAAGGAGAATTTAGGTCAGACCCCTGGATGAGGAGGCTAACACAGTGACAAAACACAGAAGGATGTTTAGACTCAGGCTCCGTTACTAGATATGTGGAATTATCAGCTGGAACAGGCTCAGTACTAGTAGGTCAGTTAATTGTCCCTCCGTGTAGCACTCACTGCAGGATTGTTCCCTTTGGTATAACATGTCTCTGGTGCTTTATTTTAATTGTTCAATAAATTTGAGAGATGCAGTAATTAACATGGTCTATTAAATATAAGAAACTACTTACTTCTAACCAATTGGAAAAAAAAAGAAAAAAAAAGCCTTCAGTTGAGTAATTAGCTAGTACTTACTGCTGACACGCTATTTGCTAAATGTTATGGGCTTTGTCCACAAATATTTGGTTTATGCAGACAAATCTTCATTGCTTCATTGTTCTAGCAGAATATATTTACATATACAGTGAAAAAACCTATCATAATATTTGGTAGTAAATATGTACCTCTGAAAGATTTGGGGAATGAATCATACTCCATATCACTTACATTGGCAAGAAAAAAAAATGTCTGATTTCGTTTGAGTAAAGTCTTTGTGTGAAGAAAGAGATAAGAAGAGAGCTAGAAGAAATAATATGTAAAGTTGCCATAAATTTTTACTAGCCAATTAAAACAAAAATCTGAGATTTGGAGTAGTGAGATGGTTGGCCTTATTTGTTTAGTTTAATAAATGAAAATATTGAAAGTCTTTCATGAGGTTGGGAAAAAAAAATGATGAAACCCAAAATCATGGAACAGAAAACCTTTGAATTAATCTGGGCTGGCCAGCCGGCTCATCTACACTGCTCAGCAGAGCACAGTGAAGCAATCCCTGAGCTACCACTGACCAGAATTCACCCATCCAAAAGAAGAAATTCAGCATCTTCAGGAGATACACAGCTTGTCCTGACATCGTTTAAGCTACGCTGAGATGTCAGCCCATCCAAGTATATCTGGACTCCCAAAGAGATAATTTCTTCAGACAGTTCTGTCCTGCCCCCAAGCTGCTTGCAGGTCCAGAGCTAGTTCAGAAGTCTCCACAACAACCTCCACCACCAGATACTGACATGCCTAAAGTCACAACTGTGATGTTGCAGTTGTCTTTTCCTTCATCTTCCCCGTATAGTCACTAGCACAGCAAGATACATAATCGATACTTCATTTTAAATGTATGAATAGTGTTATTAATTGTGGTAGGACTTCAGGTGCAGTCTAAAGAATCAGGACCAAAACTTTTTATCTCTTTTTGTTGCATCTTGTTTCCAGACAAATTGCAAGCTGTTCTGGGCATATGTCTTCTTCCATCAAGCTGGCATGTCCCATAAGGAGACATGCTTGTGTGAGCATGTCTCCCAAGAACTACATGCGTAACAAAAATAAGAGCAGCATAATGACAGGAATCATATCTCTATCTTCCTCCCCCTTTCAGCTCTTCCCTTTTATCTTTTTATAACTTTCAAGTTATGCTTTTAAAGAAAAGAGGTTTAGTCATAGCTAATAGCTATTTGTTTTCTTTTTCTACTTTCATGTTGTTTTTCTTCTCTTGTTTTTCCTTTTTCCTTTTTTTTTTAACTAGATGAGAGACAACGAATGAGATTTTGACTAGAACCACAAAAACTACAACTTCTATATGAATTACTGAAATACTGAAAGGTTATATTCATGACAAGCTATAGAATACATCCTCTTTATTTCATACTGTGAAATATTGTCTCTGAAGGGTTTGTGTATAGTTTATTCTAGGTCTATGACATCACCTCTGACATCACATAGCCTATTTACCACCTATTAACGACAGATATTTGATTTCATTAATGTGCTGGCACACTGATACCTCAAACATTACTTTTCTGAGTTGGTAATTAACTAGTGCTCTAAACAATAAGAATCATTTTTACCTGTTGCTGAAACATGGAATTCAAATATTTCTGATGATCAAAAAATCAGTTCTAATCCTGTGTGATTTATCAGCTAAAAACTAAACTCTAAAGTCTTTGTGGATGAATACATCATGTAATGTTGGAGCTGCATGGGCTGTAAAGCAGTAGGGAATTTAGGTTTGATTTAGCAAGGGAGTGACAGGTTTTAACATGTTAGTGAATGTCTGGATTCTATTTTAGTACATTCAATAGCATGAAGATAAATCGGATCTGTGTAATACCTTGGCTAGCATATAGTGCTTTGAATGAATTCCATAGAATCCCTCCAGTAACCTGGAATGATTCAACAAAAACTATATTCCATGAGACTGAAGAACCATATTCTAAAAAATATACTTGATTAAATTGCTTGAAACAGCAACAGCTGAATAGTGAAAAATTTACTCTAAAAAAGTATATGTGCCAGGGGATTATTTCAAATTCTGGTAGGCACGTACTGAATGCTATGGGCAAAACCGATCTAAGAAGTGCAATATTTCTGTGACTGCAGTTGTCATGTGGTAGTTCTTCAGTCAGTCACTCGCCTTTCACTGCTAGTCTTTTACAGCAGTTCATAAAAGACTGGATATAATGGAGCTACAAGAATTCTAGCAAGATTAGTAACAGGAGAGTAAAATCTGATGGCAGTGATTCAAACTGCACCAAATAATTTTACTGTAGGAGAGGTCTACACATGAACTCAAATAAACATTACTACAGAGCAATTTTATCCTATATCTTAGAAAGACAGCAAATGAGCTCTCTTTGTGAACTCTAAATTCAGAAGCACAATTCACAGTAAGAGAAACTCTCCTTTTATTTTTTCATTATTATTATTTTTTTTAACCACAAAGATATTCAATCTGGTTCATAGTGTTTTCATGGACAATCAGTTTTCAAGTGGGGATACAAGTGGACTGGTCATGCAAACCAGTTTTCTAAGCACATTTGTGAAAGAGATGACAGGATTTCAGAGAGGATGGAGTTTCTTTGCACTGTAATATAAACTTCTTGAAATGTAGAAGGCAAGTCAAGTGGGCATTCACCAAATATGTTAAGCAACATTTCCTAATTGTAGTGAATAATATGAAGGTTATTTTTTTCCTATTCAGAATGCCTTAGCTAAAAATAAAATTCACTCTAAAAATTGTAAATTTCTTACCTGAGTCATAATTTTTGTTTCTGCTATATTTTTGTTACCCAAAGGAAGACAGAAAAAGAACAACAGTCTAATGGTAATGGAAGCCTGGAAAATAAGGCAATAATGAGTTACCTTGTATTTTCCTTAAAATTGGTTATCGAAGCCCTTTGTACAACTAAACTATATCGGAATTGGGTTAAATAGAAAATCACAGTGGAAGGAAAGAAAGTTCAACTGGTGTAGGTGGGAGACAATAGATATCTTCAGTTTAGATTGAGGGTTAATGAAGACATATAGGAATATCAGTCCCAAGAAGTCAGAATTGATAGGAGAAAGCTTTCATACTCTCAGCTCCAGAACATTTACTCTGTAATACAAAAAAAGGCTGCCTAAAGAGACAGAAAGCAGAGCAGAGCTGAGGGCACCAAAAAAAGCAAGAAATAAGGGAAAAGTGATGCACATGAACTAGACTGGCTTGCACAGTGAACTTAGAGCAAGTCCAAACTGTCTTTTAAGTTAAGTGCAAAACCAGCAGAGCTTTTTAAAATCAAAGACTGTGGAGTCATGACCTCCATGGCTCTGAAAATCCCAGCTCTTCTGCTATGGCTGTAGTTCAAGCATCTTAATGTCTGCTTCCTTGCAAGGGTCCCCCAGTTCTCTTCTTCCTGGTCAAGCTATGTGCCGCAAGTAGGGCAAGAAAGAATATTCTTCAAATTACATCTAATCGTGCCAAAATACTCCCATCTCTCCCCTAACCGATGGTGTTTTACTGCATCTCTTTAAGAAGAAGGAAGGGATGGAGGAAGTAATAAACATATTTGAAATTTTCTCAAATGTATGAATTTCAGCCCTTGAAAGAAAATGAATAGCATGATGCGAAAGGCTACGCTTTCTTGTAAAGAGGAGTTCCACTGTGGGAGATGCCTGATTCTTTACAATCTTATAATTGTATCTAAAGTAAAGGAAGGTAAAATAATAGCAATAATTATAATAGTTTTCTTTACGAAATGCATAATTTATAGATAATATTAATCCATCTCTAATTCTGGCAGACTGTCCTTCAAAAAATTGTGTTTATGTATGTTTCCACCAGCTTTGACGACAAATCCAAACAAGTTCAATGATTAAAGTCAAGTAATAAAAGTATGGCATTCATGTCATTATAGCTAAAGCTATATCAGGGTTTCCACTAAAAAACTCTTAGGAATTGCTGCAGAAGTATCTTCAATTTGGATTAAACATAAATACATATGTTTCCAAAAGTACAAAAAAATAATCTTTTGGAGAGTGAGGTCTGTTTTTTATGTTTTACCACTGGGAACAACACTGCGTCCTTGACTACTCTGTAAAAATCTGGGCATGCATATCTAAAATTCAGGAGCATATGAAAAAATATGATGAGTTGGAATTTGATTAGAATTTCATATATATTTGGGGACACATTTGAAATGTGTTTCACAATTTCAAAGCTTGACTGTCATAAGCCAGAAAAAATTGTGTAGACCTGGATCAGTTGTTGATCCTGTTTTCCCTCCCTCTGCCTTCAGAGGTCATATTTAGCAGCAATATTGCTTATGAAGATGATCTTTCTTACCCATAAAATGTAAACAGCAGATTTCCATCTTCTATGTTCCTACATAGTAGTTTGTTTTTCTGCCTCAGGTTATGATATCATCATCTCTAACAACTCAAAGGGACTACATTCTTGCTCCATCACTGAGAGCCTCACCTCACTAACAGTTATGTTTGGGTGAGGAACATTCTTTTGCCAAGAACCACTCAAGACTATCCCCCTGTCATGCTTTGGTTCATATCAGAAAGTGGTCTCGGTGGACAAAAACTACATTGCTTTCAGACAAAGCTTAACTGGAAAATCTTCTTCAGAACAATTCTCCAGCCACTAACATGTATTCATGGCATGAATCAATGTCAAGACTGAGTTAAAATAAAAACCCTGAAAAACATACTGTGTGGTCATCAGACTATCTACACAGACCGTTTCACCCTCTAAGTCTACCTCTACTGCACCACACTACTTGCTAGCATGAACTGAATCCTTGGACAAAACCCCCTATATGTAAAAGGTTCTTATCTCACATCCTTTTCCTCTTGAAAGTCAATCAGCTTTTTTGCCATTTCATGTCATACTGTCTGATCTTATCAGTTTTAGGGATACTGTTAGAACACGCCAAGCTCTCTAAATAGCAAGCAGTTAAGACCTTATCTTATTAGATTGATACATATAAAGGACCAGATCCTACTCACATTTAATTCAATAAACACTACACCTTTGATTTTCATGCATATAAAATAGTGTTTCAAAATGAGAATATTGTTGATTTCTCATTTAAATTTTAATGAGTGATTAAAGAATATAGAAGCTGAACTGAAGGAAAAACAACCTAAAGTGTAGTGTCTTCTCTCATGTGAGGAATCAATTGATCCAGGTCAAAGTACAAGAGAATCCAGATAATTTGAAAATTAAAAATGTATTAGTATTAAACTTTGTTAGAAAGTGACTATGAGATGAAGTTGTTTGCTGGAAGAACAACAGCAGAATAACAGAGATCTGCCTAAAGGCTTCCTTTAGGAAAACACTTCACCAGCAGCTTGATTTTCAGCACATGCTTAATCCCTTTGACTTTGGTGACTTAAATCTTTCCCTCAGTAAGGAACAAATTCTGAATTAGGCCTGTCTTAATGCTGTGAATATTTCAGGCTTTGGCCAAAGCCCATTAAGGACAATACAGCTTTTTCCAACAGAATCAGCATGTTTTGGACAGGGCAGATAGAATTTAAGCTGCATATTTATTATTCAGAGATATTTTCCTCCTCTAAACACCCTCTAAAGGATGGAGGCAAATATATGACAAACTAGAATGACTGAAGTTCATTAACTATTGAAACACATATTGCTTGAGAAATGCGGACATCATACATCAGAACAGGAATACTGTGTCTGGGATATGTTGTAATGTGTAATAAAGTGGATAGATCATTTTGGTGAAAAAAAAGCAGGCTGAAAGGAAAATGAATCACCCAATGAATCTCACATATTGCCTGTTGGACCAGGTGCATTACTTGCCTTGTCAGCTATAAACCATAATACTCTGTAGTGGCCAAGCATGCTGGATGAAATTTAAAACATTTAAAGAGCAATGGCTGTTAGGACACATATGAAGGTCAGGAATTTGCAAGCCAGTTGGTATCATTTATTTTTTTTAAAAAAAAGTTTAGCCTACTCTTAGAATTGCCTGCTGCTTCCTGGTCAGTGTCTTGACAAAGCTTCAGATATCTACTTTTTCAAGAGTAAAACTCAGAGCTGGGAAGAAACAGTCACAGATGTTAGTAAATAAAGGAGGGGATTTCTTCACGCTGCCATATTTTCAAGCATCAAGTTAGAAGCTCAGAGAGTTTGCATGAACCAGCGTTGCCACCCAGCCACGCTTGAAGCAGCCCAGGCAGTTATAAACATCATCTTCACAAAATCACAGAACAGTTAAGGTTGGAAGGGACCTTTGCTGATCATCTCGTCCAGCCCTCTTGCTCAAGCAGGGTCACATAGAGCAGACTGCTCGGGATTGTGTCTGGACGTCTGCCAGAGAAGAAACTAGATCTATCATGATAGACAGTAGTGAGGAAGCTGATCTGTTCATGTTCAGTGGTTCTCATGTGTGTGAGATGTACGGGACTCCTGCAGCAAGTGCAGGTCAGTTTGCATGTGATGCGTCTGGTGTGGTAGCTCAAACATGTCCCTGGCCTGTTAAATATGAAGAGAGAAACAATAATTTACAGAGGTTTCTCTTTACGATAGCTGACTGGCAACATTTAGCGTGATGCTGAAGGGGAATTCATGCACATCTACCCATACAGAAGTTCTATGTAGTGCTATAAGGCAGAAATCTCAGTTCTTGATTTATACCTTTATTTGTCCAAGTACTTATGAATAGTTTTAAAATAAAGGACCCATTTTGCTGAGTTATGCAAAGTACAGCTAGGGTTATGCTAACAAAGTATATCATTATCTCATGGAAGAGTCTGATTATTCGTAGCAGAGATTTTCTTTATAAAATGAGAATTTTTTTAGATACTGTTGTATATAGAATAGAATTCTACTAGAAAAAAGAAGTGTTTATATTAGGCTATTATACTCTGGAGATTTTGAAGGGTTTTTTTTTTTTTTTTTTTCACACACTTTTGTAAAACTGTATCAGAATCATCACTACACGATTCTGCAGGACATTCAAGTAGGGGCCAGTTTCTACATATTCCAAAAGGAGCAGAGGTAGATTAGTTTCCCTTCAAAATATGAAGGAATAAAGAAAGGAAAGGAAAAAAAAAAAAAGAAAGAAAGAAAAGAAAACTCCTATGAACATACTGGGAATCCAGCCTGCTTCCCACTGAAACTTGAGTTAAACACAGAGGAGTTTCCATAGCAGACCAATGCATGCAGGAGAACGATTAGTACAAAACATCAGCTGAAAGAACTGACAAGAAAATTTAACCCCTCCAAAGTGACACAGGCAACAAATGCAGCTTGTACCTGGAGAACATGGAAAGAAAGAAAGAAGGAAAGGGAAAAAAAAAAAGAAAAGAATACAAGACCAAACTGAACTACAAATCAATGCAATGCAAGCAGGACAGGATGGGGATGGTAGGTGAAGAAATGGCCTGGTGACTGATGGCTGTGTGGTAGAGCTGCTCTATGTCTCTGAGGCCACCTTCAAAGGTAAAAAAAATGTTTCCACACTAAGCATTTCCTCAAGAGGAATAACAGATGGCCTGTTTCCTACTGTGTCCAGAATACTGTAATTTTCTTGGTGAAAGGATGACTGAAGGCATATTACTACCTGGTCCCTGCAGATTGCTTTAGAGTCGGCTGTTGTTGTTTTCCTAAGGGAGGTAAATGGCTCCACCGGTGGACTGTCAATCATCTCAGGTGACGAGGTCACGGAGACCACAAATTGGGGACATACATTTTCAACTTGAGTCACAGCATGAGTAACTGCTGCTTCCTTCTTGTCTGCATGTTCAGCTCTTACTTGGGGCAGATTTATCAGATATCCTGCCTGCCAGCTCCTCTTCATCCATATATGACTCCTCGTGCCTCACACATACGCAGGTGCATGATGTGCTACCCTCAGATGATGATAGATTCAAACAGAAGTGCCAGAATAGTTATTCTTCCTTCCTTTGAGGACAGGGGGCTACCTCCTTATTTAGTGTTAATCAGTGGGAGCATCAGTCAGGTGCTGATCTACAGAAACTGGCTTGAGCTCTTAAACTCGATATATTGTGTAACAGTTCAGAGGAAGGGGAGAAATATAACATTGAACAGATAACTTTGGCATGTCATGTACACACTAGCATACTTCTCCCCAGCTTTTTACTGTTTCACCTGCGTATGCATGAGCAGGCACAATAGCAAGTGCCCAGCATGGCATTAGTCTTCACTCCCGCTATAGTAATGCTTATATACAGCCAGGATCGTGTCTTGCAAGCATAAGCACTGTTTATGCTTTCAGAGACTGTAGGGTAAGAAAATTGTTGGTAGACAGGGAGAACTGGTGAGGAATATTGTTTATTTTGGAAGATTTTTTTACTTTTTTTTTTTTAATGTTTCTTATAGGTGCTGGTCTGCAATCCCATTTTCCTTCCTGTAAGCATTTAATTTCTGCAGAACCCACCCCCAAAACATTAGCTGAAAAATGAAGATTTCCCTCTTCCTCTCCCATTACATTACTCAACATTAAAAAAAAATCTTGATCGACCTAAGCATATCCGGGAAAAGAGAAAAACAAACAACAGTGAAATTGTTTAGAAAATATGAAGTTTCAAGCAGCTTGGAGAAGGAACCGGTCTCCAGGCCATCCTGGGATGCTTGACTCAGGTGCTGATGTTTACATAGTAGAGATCTAAAGTGAAATGAATCTCACGGTACTTGGCAGTGCACAACATTTTAATGAGTGCCTGCCTTGTAGAGAATTATCTGCTTGATTTCTCAAGTAGAAAGAGTAGGAAGCAATTTTGGGTGAAGAGGAAGAAAACTGAGAAGTGGCCAGTTGGTGTGTCTCTAGGCATACAGAGGACTGGAGCTCATTGCAATAAGTTTTTAAGACAGTTCTCCTATATTGTACTGTGGAGAGCAGGATGTCATCATGTAGCACCCTTGGCATATACGACCAGGATTTATCCTACGTACTTATTTTCTCTCAGGCAGGCATTTCTGTTGAAGCAGAGTAGTCTTAAATTTAAGTCAGCACTGGAGAAAGATAGGTGGATAAAATTCCTCTCTCTGAAAAGAGCTAAGATCCCAACCATCTTCTGGAGTTGATTATTTCTGCCATTTACTGAAGAGGTAAGGTGGGGTGACTGAACTTCTAAATCAGATTATCTCTTCAGTTTATCTAAAGCGATACGAAATTAATCTTAGCAATGGAGCTGAAGGCACTGTTAAAATTCTGCTTGTCTACGTATGCTTTTAAAGGCATTGGATGATTTTTTCCTCTTGACCCTATTCCTCCATAAAGGAGAAACTGGAAAACAGTCCACAGAGGCTGTAGCTAGGTGAGATGTTGCCTTCGTTCAGCCTCCAGTGTTGCCAGGACCTCATCCCCGTGATATGACATCTTGCAGAATAAAAGTCCCTCCATCCATTGCTGTCTCTTCTAGACTGGAATCAAAAGAGAAAAGGTAAGACGTTCCATGGTATTTATGTGGATGCAAATATAAAGTTTAACCTTTAAAGATACACAAGGCTTTCCAGGTTGTTACGTTTTGTTTTTTTGTTTATTTTTCTTATTTTTCTTTTCCAAGACAGACAGACATATAATCAAACCTGAATCAATAGTGAATGATGCTTCTGTCTAGTTCTATGTAAGGAATAAGGCATTTGTGGCTCCCTGTTTTTTTTTTTTTTTTTTTTTTTTTTTTTTGCTATATAGTATCTTTAAGAATTTATACTTGGCATTTGGTTGGAGAAAAAAAAATCCCTTTATAATATTTTCCTATTTGAAATCAATTCAGATTCAACAGGACCGCATTATTTTGTTGTTGTTGTTATTTTTTTCTTATTATAGAAGTTTGGCAGGTGCAGCTTAGCCAGTTCCCTGCTCACCCACTTGACCTTCCCAGTTTTCTGTCAGCTTGCGTGGCAAAAAGATGTATTTAGGTGTATTCAGAGAAATTACTAGTTTGCAGGAGGCTGTTAATTCTCTCTCTGGCAAGACCTGGTGACTGACTGACTGCATACTTCTCAGTGAAAAGGATCAGCTGGAACAATTTATCAGCAGACGACTGAGAATCTCCATCTGAGAGGAGAAAAATGTCCAAACACGCCTTCAGTTGCTTGTGATCGTGTGAATATATGAACTCTTCCATGAAACTGGATGTTTTTCAGGTGGCTTGCTGGCTGATTTTTATCTACCGAGCCAGCGAGAAAGTTTCAGTTTTCTGTGGAATGGAAATTCCATTCCCCCCTCCACCCCGCCCAAAACATAAATACTCAGTGCTCTATAAATACATTTTGAGTAAAAAATGGACAGGAACCTTAATTCAGGGAACCATTCTGGCTTTGAAATACCACCTCCGTATAGTTCTCATAGCTCTCCAAATGTACTTTTATGAATAAATGTCCTCTTGTTAGAGAGAAAGAAAAGATGTAATGTTCATGCACGTATACTAAGAGTACCGGATGTGTGCATTCTTAAAAAAAAACAACAAAAACAACAAAAAAACAGTTTAAGTTAACCATTTAATTGAATTAGTCAATTTAATGAATAAATATTAATTATCATTAATTCATTAAATCTGAGACCAACTGTATCTATGCAAAACCACCTTAAAAAAAAAAGAAAGAAAACTAATTCTTCAGAGAAAAATTTAAATTATGCTTTTGTTAATAGAATTTGCCATATTGTCTCAAGCAAGGCTAAGTTGTAGCAAGAGAGTAAGCCCAAGAGTAAATATGATTGGTGGTTTATTTCATTAGTGTTCAAAGATTACCCTGTTAGGTGGAGAATATTTGCTAGGGAAAATTGATCCTGTTAATTTATCTTTGTTTATAAAACATTAGAGATGATGTTTAGATCATATATTAACATATCATCCATAATATGGAAGAACCAGATGCTCATATTATACTTTTAACTGTGATTGCTTGCTCCTAAAGCCTTTTATTATGTATTTTTACTTTTATGGAAGGTGACAATTAAACTTCAATTATAAGTTCATTCTGGATTGTCTTTATTTCCTTTGTTTTAAATTAAAGGCATTTTTTTCCCTGTAAAAATTTATACTCCTTTCTTAATTTGCAGTGCTGCCTGTGTCACTGCACATTACTCTCCTATTTTGCATTCTTCAAGGGTGAAATCTGAGCTCTCCTGAAGTCAGTTGTCATTTGGCAAATCTCATAGTGTGAGCCACATGGCATAGGACAAGGGTGCTCTCCTATATTTTAAGAGCAGTTATGAGAAATAAATATAAATACACACAGGGTCCATTGTATCAGCTTATATACTCCAAAATCCCAAAAGTGTGGCTGTGAGAAATTAAGGAAAAGTAGTCTCTTTTTCTAGTCCGACTCAACACACCACGCAGTTTCATTTCTGTTTTCCTCAGCGTCACACTCTGATGCAAACCCAAATGGTGAACTCATAAGCACTCATATCAATAGATCAGCACCTCTGCCTGTCATAAATTTCAATTATTTGTGAAATTTGTGTGCCTGGACATAGCCAAGGTTGCTCTTCAAGCTTTTGTTGTAGGAGTAGCGCGTTAGTCTTGGCAGGTGAGCACAACTGGGAATCAGTTTGAAGGGCAGAGGAAAAGGTTAAAAAAGCAATAATGAACAGTGCCACATATTTGTCACTGGACAACTCCAAACCTCGAACTCAGCTACACGAGCAAGTGATTCAGTGCTGTGAGGCTAGGGAGCCCGTGGTGGCAGGTCAGACCAAGATACCGAATAGGTAGGTGACACAGAAAGGCTGGTCCAGGCTGAGCGGTTCCTGTCCCCTACAGTTGTGCAGATGCTGAATCACCTGTTTTCTGCGCAAATACCTAACACAGGGTTAGAAACCTCTAATGAGAAGGAGAGAAAGAGCATCTGGGGAAGAAGAAAGTGTAACATCTTCAAAATATCACAAAAAGATAATCTGATTATTTTTCATGAAAACAATCCTAGTTAAGAGTAGAAGTATGTTGAGGTTTGGACAACTCTGTAAGTAAACAGAAGGTAGTTCTTCAGCCCTACTACCAGTAAAGTGTCAGATTATCTCCTAAACCAAGCCTTTCTTGATGAGAAGCTAATAGCAAAAAAAATTATCCGAATGATCTTCCATCCACAAATATATATAAAAGCAACGGATACATTACTTTCATTTCTTGCATTTGGCCTGGCCGCTTTAGATCCTACTGCAGTTGAAAGTGGAAATGAAGGTCTACTCCAACCCTGGAAGTCCTCCTGACATGCTGCAGAGCCGGAAGAATCGTCCTTGGATGTATTGGGCCCTGACTCTCAAACCTGCAACACTGTAGTCACATTGATGAAGCTGGGGTGAGAGGAAGAGAAATGGAGCTCGTATACACATGGAAATAAAATTAAACAAATTAACTTTCATACATTTTTTTCTAGCTGTAAGCAAAATTTTTATCTCAGGAGGGAAAAATAGATTCAATTTACCTTAGATAAACTTTTAGCTGTTTTGAGTGTTCTAAGTTATTACTTTAAAATCCCTGTGCTGTCCATTTGTGCACAAATGTGCTTTAGTTGATTTTAATTAAAAAAACAGCTTTAATAACTGGTTTATTTTGTTGAAAAAATAATTGTTTTTTTTTTTCCAGTAAGATACTGATGTATGAAACTTACTGTTTTATTAAAATGAGTATATCAAGCCTGGAGCCACTTTTGCTCAATTCCCCAAGATCTTTTGGGGCAAGATCCTCTGATTACTCAGGTAACTAAGCCCATTCAAGTAAAAGGTACTATGTGTGAGAAGTATCATAGAGTACATCATCCAGTTCCTTGTCTATTTAATAGACAGCACTTACCTAGACATAAGAGTATTCACATTGCTACAATAGCCAGTATTGTAGCATTTAAGCACCAAACCTCTCCCTAAAGACTGAATATGAGAAACTCTGCAAAATGATTCACTTCCTCCTTTCCAGAGTCTCTAATCTTACTTGTTTTATGTTAAAAACAAATAAGTGGGATGATGGATTAACTCACCGAAAGATCAGTCCTGAAACTGAAGCCTGTGATCCGGAGAAACGAGAGGGCTGTCATGGTGAGAGCAGGGAGAGGAAGTCCTGTGGGGAGGGTTGTGTTCCTGTTCTTCATGTTTCATCCCTCAAGACCTCATTACTTCCCATCTGTCCACCTGCAAAACACCATGCTGCTCCCTCCCCAGGACAAGCAACATTCCCACAGGCAGCACAGAGGGTTTGTTGGGTGAGGAGAAGGCAAGAAATGGAGCATCACCTATCTGGCATGGTGGAAAGAGACAGCACTACCAAACTTGGTGCTCTAGGTGCAGAGGAAGGTGGCTAGGGTGGGGAGAAGGAAAGGATGGAAATAGGACATCCTTTTATTTGCAGATGAATTACTTCATTGACTTGAAGTGCAGAGGACTGCATTTTGATGTGCAGAAAAAAAATTATATCGTGTCCTTCAGTGACTTGAATCTTGAGATTCTGCCATGAGGTCATGGAAGATATGACGTCATCACCAAAGTAAGGCAAGTCTATTGGTCACTAAAAATTTACCAAGGCCATGTAGAGCCCAAAAGGAAGTCTTAATAAAGTGAATAAAACATGATAGCAATCTCCTTGGATCCTGAAAGCAGCAAAACTAGTTGTTATAGTTAGGCAGCTTTCAGAATTGCTGCATAATTCCCAGTATGCTTAGCCAGAAGTAGAAAAGAAAGTGTGAAACAATGAACCTTTAAGGAACAAACTTTTTCATTTCAGTGGGTGCCATCTTCTTTAGTGTTATTACTTAAACATCTCACATATGAAATGATGTTGCTCTAAGTTAACAGGAAAGTTCTCTCAGGCTGTCAACTGGTGAATCAACCTGTTGGGTAGGAAAGGTGTTTACTCCCTTCCCAATGTGTGCAGCAGTAATTATGTCTATTGATGAAAATAATGAACTTGATCCTGATTTTCCTGACAATTTTATAAAGTTAAAGTAATCTTTGTGACATCAACACAGTGATTCCAGATTCCCAGCTGATTAGATTAAGGCTGTGTTTCTGTGACACAGAAGGGATAGGGATAATTCCCTTGAAATAAAGCAGCTGAGTTTTATATATCTGTAGAATAAATCAAATTTAACAAATATAATAAATACATATATTTAACAAATTTAACAAATTTATTATCCTAAAAATCTTAATAATAGGGATTTTTCACTCTTCCTTTTCCCAACGCTTTTTTTCCTATTATATTACCATACAATATTTAATAAAAATAAAAATAAAATAAAATATAATAATAATAATAATAATAATAATAATAGAATTTTCTTGGGCTATTTTGTCCTTCTTTAGATCTATACCACACCAGAGATTTATTGCTTTTCTGTTCTCAAAAAATGTTGCAGCTCTTCATGGCATATTTGAGCTGGGTGTTGATTTCTCAAACTTCTGCCAGAAGACATTTAATAATAGTGTCATTCCCAGAGAAATCATGCCATGGCAGGTTCTGACAAGATGCAAAATATGGGACAGGTGCGAATTTACCATCTGCACTGCCCTTACAACACTGTGCCAGTGTCAGTAGTAATTAAACTAAAGGAAAGACCTTGGGAAGGAAAGTCACGTTATGTCTTGTTCTTGAAGCTATTTTGATATTGGGATGCCTTATGGTCACAGATCACTGGAAGAAAACTGTATGCCTCTTTTCTTGATGCATCCATACTATGCATCTCTTCTCTTTATGCATCTGTGACCCCATGCATCCAGATGCATTAAAAGCTTGAGGTTTTCCTGTAGATATATAGTGTAGACATTTGGTAATACATGCCCACATAGCTGTGTGTTATCCTACGAAGACAGTAGGTGAACTTTCTTGTCTTAACATTCTCAAATTACAGCCCAGTGTTTAGTTAAATTGGTGCCAACGATGTTACACAACAAAGGAACTATTTTTAATTAATCTATTTTTGCCTAAGAGGGCATGTGTGGCTAGAAAAGGTAGTCTAAACATTTATGTTTCATTCTGGCTCTGCTACTGGCTCACCTTGACAGATACTGGTGAATCAGAGCCAAATTCTTTGAGCTGCCTCATTTGGGAGCTGCTACCTTCAGAAATTGCTTGGCCTCAGGACTGTAATGCAGAGCGCCAAGCTAGGCATATACAGTCAAAGCCTACAGAGTCAATGATGACAAATACATATTTTTTTTATCACCATAACCTATAAGAGCTAATTTTGAACTGTGAATCTAAGAAAGTCAATAATTTCGTATCATTATGAGAGATATTTAGTGTCAGCCACTAGGAAAGATCTGACAAACAGAAAAGATCTGACAAACTGGAAAGCATCTGACCAAACACTTCAGGAGGGCTACATGTCTCTCCACTGGGAATTCAGAGCTCTGAGTCTTCCCCTGAGAGCTGCTACTTTGCAAAGGAGGAAAATATTGCAGCCTCTTTTACATAAGAGTAGTTAAAACAATGGTCCAGGAAAAGAGATGCACATCAAACACTCCTCAGCATCAGGAGGCTTGTAATGCAAAGCTCTGCTAAGCTTGTGCTGGCCACGCAATAGTCTAAAAATGAAGAAGTTGGGAAAGATGGACCACTTTTCCACATGAATGCTAAAGCTTAACCATTGTACAAAGTACATATTTGGAGCATAGAATGAGGCCCGAAACCTAGCACATGGTTTGGGAGAATTTTATCCCCAACATCTTTCTTGGATACTGGTCCCAATTAACTGAATGTTCTCAGACTCACCTTTGTGGACAATACTGTTGCCTTGTGCAGGAAACACAATAGAATCAAAGAATAATTTAGGTTGGAAGGGCCCTCAGGATGTCATCAAGTTCAACCATCCACTAAGAATAAGGATAAATTCCACAGTAGATCAGGCTGCTCAGATCATTGTCCAATAGTGTTTTAAATATCTCCAAGGATGGATATTCTACAGCCCTTCTGGACAACGTGTTCCCTTGTTTGACCCAGGGCAGTAATCACATAAGTGATGCATGGACCAACTGTGCAATAAAGTCCTCCAAGGATTCTCTTAATGAAGGTGCCATCTCATAAAAATAATGGCCACAAGACTTCCCCAAATAGCCAGATCCTTCCAAGAGGCAACACAAACAGCTAGATTTAGAAAAGATTTTACTAATGGCTGAGATAGATAGTGAATTTTTCCTGATGGTCCTTGGCAATCATGCTTTCCAGTGGCCAGCTTTCCATTTATTATTAGTTTAGGGGAGAGGTAGTGAGTTCTTTCCAGAAGTTTTAACTCTGTTCCAAGTATATCAGGCTTCTGTAAGACCCCAACTTCATTTTGCCCAAGGTATTTTCCTCCTGTTGCGTTTACTTATAAGGTCTGTAAGACAAAAAAGGAAATGCCAAGCCACTTGCAGACAGACTGGAAAGCAAGGGTTCAAGCTTGCAGTGTATCAGCGACAGCGAAGCACCTGACCTCAGCTTTACATCTGCACACTGACAGTTCCCGGAGCATTTGCCCTGCTTGTGGTTCACACGGTGACTTTTCCACGTTAATGAGTCACGATGCCGAACATCAGTACCTCTGCTAATTCTGATGAAAATAACTCAGGAATTAGAAATGGGAGACCAGTGTACCAGTGCGTAATTTCATGACTTTCAAAGGAAGACCTTCATGAAGAAAAGTAAGAATATGTTCCCCACACGTTCTTTGATGCCAATTCTGACCTTAAAAATAGATGTTAGTTGTCATGTGTAAACAGAACATTTCCATAGTTTCCACTTCTACTAAGATAATATGATTGTCTCTAAAGATCACTTGCATTGTCTTGTACAGATTTTGTCATTTTATACTACAGGATATTTCTACTGTATCATAAACTGGAAGCAATCTAGCAGCTCCATATTAAGGTTGAAGACATATTTGATTTATATGTGGATCGATAATTTTCTGTTCCTTTTTTCAGTAATTGAACTGGTGCTCAATTTTTCCAGTCCAGCTCTGCACAGGCCAGTTTGGCATCAGCTGAGCCCTGGGTCTGGAAAAAGAAAAAAATAAGGAAATCCAAATAGGCTGTGAATTGCTGATTTATTTTGAGAAAATACTGAGCAATTCTCCTTTTTTTCAGTAGAAAGGTTCATAAAATAGTTTCAAGAAAAGGTCAAGTTATATCTCCCTGACCTATATCCGAAAGATAACATGTATAAGATTTAGTCTCTTCTTGAGGCCACTTGGGATTGTTTATTATTTTTTTAAACCATAAATATATCCCACAGCATTTTCTTCAATAATGGCTTCATGGAGAAAGAGGGCTTTAATTTTCGCAGTGGTATGGAAAGTGTAAGGACATCCATTAGCCAGAGAGAGGAACTAAGCCAATGTCTGAATGTGTTTGATCTTTTTAATGTGTTACACTTGTCCCCGTAGATTTCTGGTGAGAAACTAAAGCATAGATGGGGAAATTATTTATCTGGCTATTGTCCAAGAACTGTTCTTCCAGTTGAGCTGTTTTGATGATTATTTAACTAAAGTCATCCTGCTGAATCTCACCATTTTTAATTCCTACTGCCTCATAGCTGTGAAAAAATGAATTACTACCTGTAGTATCACACTGAAGCTGGACAAAAAAAAGTCATTCTAGGGCCCTTTGTCTGCATTTTTCTTCTAATTGCTGTCAACACCAACAGAAGAAAAGCAAGCCAACAAGCAAACAAAAAATCTGATATTCAGATATGCTTGCTAGTTAATTCCTCAAGCAGGTGTTGCAAAACCATTTTCTTTGACACTGTTTTCTTTAGGTTTTCATAAGCAGCCATGGAGAAAATGAGTACAGAGCTCAATTTAGACTCAGTATGGTGATAGCTTTGAAGCCTGCAAAATTACCAGGCTAATCAACAGTGCAAGGGGCAATGAGGAGAGGCCTCTAGAGAGGCTCTAGATGGTAAATGTGGCTTATTTATTGAAAAACTTAGTACAATCCTGGAGTGAAATCTGTATCTCACATGAAGTGAAATCTGCATTACCTAACCTTAACCACTGAAAAGCTAAACATCTAGTTTAACCTACACATCTAGACTCCTTTGATAGTCACTACTGAGAAATAATCATTAGCAGAAGACCACTCATCAGATCCTATGAGTCATATCTAGCATAGCTGGGACAAACTACCTTCTAGAGGACTCTTATGTTATGTCAGATGAATCATACCTTAAATCTGAAATGTGCATAAACATCCAAACAGCTTGAACATACTGGGCACATCAATAAAAAAGAAAAAAAAGAAAAAAAAGAAAAAAAAAAGAGGATTCTTGTGATATTTAGGCAACATCAGTAAAACTGGTCTTTCAGAAAAGTAGAATACGTGGTCAATTTAGTTTCTCTGCAATGAGAAAAATAATATAAATATCAGCCTAACTTCTGCTGTTCATCTCCAGAAAACCTGGCTGTTTTTAAAGAGGAACGGTATACCTTCACTTAGAGAAAGCCAATGAATATAAGACCAGGTGTGTAACCAGTGTAAATCAGAATTACTAACAGTCGATGAAGCTAAATTCCTCGGTACCTTTTAAAGAGCTGATCTGGACATTTAAATTGAATGCTGATTCAGTTACTAACTATACCTAGAATTTTTTTATTAAATTTGAAGGGTAGCGGGGGGAAGAAATGAAAAACAAAAAACCAAAAAGCCTCAGAAAACCTGTTCCTGACCTCTCAGGACCATTTTTAATACATGCAATGAGTTAAGTAATCGGGCATTCTTTCCTATCCTACAGCAAAATGCCTCTTGATGCAATTAAATAGCTCAAGATTCAGAAACCCAGACTTACCAGGCTTTTCAGCTTGTGACAGTCAGTCATGTGTGAGAAAGGTCAGTCATGTAAAAGAAATTAAGAGTCTGCAAGGACTTAACTGGAATTGATGCAAAGCTCTCCAAACAGCAAAGGTGATGAAAAGTTCAGTCAAAGTCAGATGCAAGGAAAGCAGCTCATTAATATCCACATCAGCAGGTCACAAACACCCTGCACATGTGTATGGCAGGACTGTGTACTTAATGATGTGATCAAAAATGATATTTATGAGAGAACAATGTACTTCATCCCTCCCCAACACTATACACTGCATATCCTGCCGGTGCTCCTAAAAGAAATATAAAAATCTTCATACCTGCATGAGGTAGGAAGGTATTTTTAAAAAGGAAGAATCACATTTATACCAAGTCAAATAGTCTATTACACAGAATTAAATGCATTTTTTATGCTTCAGTGTTCAAAACAAAACAAAATGTACTTGAGGACCTTTCCCAGCCAGGGCCAACACTAAAATCAGACACAACTCCTGGCATTAGAAAGACATTTTGATGTTAAGGATATTAATGATCTCTCAAATACTGATCTAAAAATGCACTTCAATAACCCTGTAGCCTTTGTAATACAGAAACGTACCGAGTACAATAGAGGGTCACACTGTCAGTACTCAGAACAGCAGATAGCCAAGCTCATTTGACTAACTACAGAGGAAATCTCTTCATAGCAATGTGTAACAAACTTACTAGGGAAAAATCTAAAGGCTCTTTCTATATTGCTTAAATAGATTTGACTCAGGCTAATTTCTGCTGTACCCACTTATTAAACAAATACTTTACCTATACTAATTATTCTCTGCTCTGAATATAAAATATTTTCACTTTGTAGGCATGGCTAGGAGAAGAACGCGCTGAGGTGCAACTTCTCAGAAAAAAAAAAAAAGGGAAGACAAAAAATAAGCAATTTAATTTGGACACCATTCGTTAAGATATATCATGACTCCAGTAGTGGAAAGGCAGTCATCACTGGTAACACCTCAAAGAACACTGCTCAGAGCATGACAGATATGAATAGTTAAGTTCTCACTTTCCAGTGTAGCTATGGAGTTGTGAAGGGCTTTCTCAGGGCTCCTGGAGGAGACATATCCCGCAGGTGAGCCGTTCAGTATCCTATACTGCCATGCAGCAACACGAACACCATGATACCAGAGATACATGGTCCTATGGTCAAGATCCTCAGCTCGGTAAATACTGCTTTGCCCAGTTAAGGATTGCCTGATTGTTACAGAATGCAAATCCAAAAAAACATGTACAAAAGACTTATTTCAGTTTGGGTATTTTAATAAATTTAATGCACCTTTACTCCATGATCTGAAATGCCTAAAGAAGTTCAGAGTTGTTGCAGCTTCTTCACAAAAGATACTGACATTCCCAAGATAGTGGGATGATAGAAACGTTCCTTTTGTAGAGTGCTTAATACAATAGACTGTGTGTGGGTGTGTTTTGGGGATTTACTTGTTTGTTTTTTCCCCCTCATCTTTATCCCTTGTGCCACCTGCGCAGAGAAGACTTCATGAAATGTATCTCCTTAGGTGCAAAATGACATAAAGGAAGCAAGCTGTGAAGAATTAGGTCCAGAATCATTCCTAAATGATGGGTCTTTTTCACTCAGATACGAACACAATTGTTAGGCCTTGCTTCTCATGTCCTTGCGGCACTAACTGACATGAAGCTGACTACAAAACCACTCTCAGGAGGACTTCACTTGTTTATATGAAGCTGAAGTAAGTGAAGTGATAATATAATTATTCATTTCAAGAGATTTATTTCTCGTACGTTTGCTTCATTATTATCATTTCTTCCTTCAAGGTTCTGCTTGATTTCCTCTCTCAACATCCTTTCTCTACCTACAGCTTGATTGGAAGACAAGAACACGTAATTATTTGATCACTCTTCATTTCAACTGATTTAAAAAAAAAAAAAAAGAAGTATTTGCTTGGGTCAAAGGTTTTTGCAATGCATAATTAATTGTCTGATATCATCTTAATCAACAGCTTTCCAGTTTCAGCTTCTTTACATTTATCAAGGGAAAGGGTGGAGGAGGAGGCTAAAGAAATGCATTTAATCAACTATGCATGAATTGTCAGAAATGGATTTCTGTAAGGAAACCTTCAACCAGTTATTAGGAAAGTAGCTGAAGTGAAACAGCCTTCCTCTAAGAGAGGTGGATTACACTGGTTTGCAGGGAATGGACTTAAGTATTATTGAACAAAATATTTCAGTCACATGTTCCGTCTCCGTCTGTTTAATGAATTGAAGTGTCAAGAATACTTGAAGAGGCAGCCCAGGAAAACAGAAATGTAATTTAATGCAACATGAATCATTTTCCAGCCAAATGTACAGTATTGATGGGATTCCAGA
Source organism: Dromaius novaehollandiae (assembly GCF_036370855.1). Lineage (NCBI taxonomy): Eukaryota > Metazoa > Chordata > Aves > Casuariiformes > Dromaiidae > Dromaius > Dromaius novaehollandiae. Next base: position 163,132,646 of record NC_088099.1, read on the forward strand.
TGAAGCGTTTAGATTATGGCTATTGTTATAGGAAACAGCATTTAATTTGTCCAGCAATTCAGTTGTTTAAAGGCAGATTACTAAAAGAACCACAGCAAAGTAAACTGGTCACAGGCTTCTGGAAGACTTAATTGGCAAAGCAGTAAATCTAATTATTTTCAGACACATAACTTTAAGGCATGTCTGCATCTTTAATGTACTCAGAAAAACATATCCAGCAAAATTTCCTGAAAAATCAGGACACATACAAATATATCTCACAAAGATAGTAGTAGAAGATAGTAGTAGCTAGATAGAAATCCGCTAAACTGTGCTATCATTTGCTGTTATTTATCTCATTGCTTTGAGACTCTGCAGTTCTGGATGCTATAACTCAGTTTTGTTGTATCTGGACTATCCACAAGAACTATTAAGGTAGAGACTTACTCTGTTTTCCTCTTCTTGGTTTTCCTGGTACAGATAATACATTATGTATAATATATATTAGCTAGGTAGGTAGGAAGCTTCTCTCTATGACTCTCTTTTCACTCTTTCATAGCAGTAGTTAATATCTAAGTATTGATTATCTTTTACCTGTACAGTTAAATTAATTTTACCCCACTCCTAGTAAGATGTTCAATACTTTCTGGATCAAAAATGCTGCAGGAATGCAGAAGGAAACAAAATACCTGTCTGAGACACAAAGGATGTGTCAGTAGTGGAAAATTTAACAGAGGTGGGGCACACATATGATCATCCAGCATGTTTCCCAGCACAATTTTGGCTTGTGAAAACCATCACTCTCCCGCAATGCCCTGCCATGTTTCCAGGGACAGCAGATACCGGCACAACACACAACTGCACAGCCTGCTAATGTGATACCGAGATGTACAAGACCATGTGTTTTGGGGAAAAAGAGTTCCCCTCTAGAAATGTGAGCTGTTCCATACCATTTATCCTCAGTGCCAAAGATCCATTTTATTCACAGGCATAAATGTAAAGAAATAGCAATTTCTTTGGGCCTGAATATAGCCTTAGATATGGCTGTTTGGATGTTACTAACAGCACAATCTGTAAACAAAAGCATAATAAGAGACTGAGCACAAGTAATATGGAACTGAAGACTGAAGAGCCACTGAGCAAGTTGCATGCTACAGGAGTCAATTCCTATAAAGAAGTTGCGGAAATCCCCTTGTCTTGCAAAATGAAAGTTCTTATTCCATATGCAAGCTTTCTGGCCATTAATTATTGTACCCCATGTAGCTGCAGCATCCTGGTGTCTTACTTATTATTCTTGAATGTTTAAAATTGCTGGTGTGACATAGATCTAGCCACACAGAAAGCATTAACTTGTTTTCCTGTGTGCGTCAGGTGAAGTAGAAAGACTAATGAATGTTCTGCTGCAGTAGCTGTTTAGCTTAACTTTAGCCCCTTATCTGTAAATAGTAAGATCAGACGAACATGGCAAGATCCCTCTGCAATGAATATAGAGAATCAGGCACCGCCATAGGGTGAACCAGCCCAACTAAAATAAACATCTAAGACAGGTGAGATTACTTGCTCTTTGGAGGTGATTGTCATCCCCATGGACTACTGAGGGGGTTCTCAATTTTTTCCATTAGAGAAGATACCTAACCTTTTGTCAGCTAAAGTTAGATCGGTTTAATCACACCCCCAATACCTGCAATGGTGGCTGTACTCACAGCTCTGGGATTTCTCTCACTATCTAACTAGGCTCATGCCCCGGTAAGACAAGGATTTTTGGCTAGTCCTGAACTCCTCCCATTCCTGTAATTTCCACTAACCCTCAAGGCGATCGTTCATGCTACCTTTGGTGGGGAAAAAAGAGCAGCAGGACAGAACGCAGTCTTTTGAGTCCAAGGGCCAAATTCAGAAAAGATACAGGCCGAAGCACATTACTGAGGGCATATAACCATTAGAGGTCAGAAAGTGGGGTAATTCAAATAATAGAGGAAAATAAAAAAATCAAGATATACATACAAACCCTTAGGACAAGGATCCCAGTTCTCTCTGTACAGACCATTAAGGTTTTCTAAATAGCATACAGACCATTGATGAGAATCCAGATGCTCCTCAAATCAGTTCATGAAATCTTTTCTTTGTATGCACTGTTGGCAATATTTTTGGAGAAATGGTGACACTGAAATCTTTTGGCTACTGCAGTGTTCAGGGTGCCACATTAGTTGAACTCTGAATCCATCATGTTCTTTCTTGGTCTCTTGCTTCAAATTGGGATACAAGTTAAATAACCCTTGTTTGCATTTCTAGTGTGGTCAGAGCATAAGCAAGTGATTTAACACTACTATGACTCCAATATGTGCTTAAAATTAAACACATACTTCAGTGCTGCCCTAGCTGAGGATGCTGAGGAGTTAGGACCTTAGTGTCTGTCTTTGCCACTCACTCTCTCTACATCAATTTACTTATCTATAAAACAGACCCTTTGCATATATGCTAGACAGGCTCATTTAATTAATATTTTAAGCTGCCAAGGGATTTTTGGATGAAAGTCATTTTAATGTGAAAATATAAAAATTCATTCTGTGTAAGCCTTTGGTTTTCAAATGAATTCTAAAAGAACACTGCATGTTCAGACAAAAGTTGAAAGAGTATAATTGTGGAGGGTCACAACATTCAGCATTATGGAACACGTCCCTAGCATGGTGTTACCTAATAAAGCTTCCTGAATCTTTCAATTAACTCCTCCCCATAGAGAATACCTAGAGCTCCATATAATGAACCATGTTATGATTCTGAGATTAATGCAATTTAAATCTTGATAGTTTAGTTTCTTTTTGGATATCTGGATAAAGTTCAGGGAAGGGTTTTGCGTGTGTGTGTGTGTGTGGGGGGGGAGGTTCTCCCTAATAGAAAGTCCATTAGAATCATGAAGATTTAAAAATTCCACCAAAAATGCATATCATATTTTTATTTAAAATGTTTCTACATTTTACATTTTATTGCTGAATATGAAGCCATAAACAGGCATATAAAATGAATATTGGTGAGTTTACACAATAAGAATTATCATTCATTTATAGATTCTGTTAAACTATTATCTTATTGGACTAGCAGTTGCAAAATCAGGATGTCTGTTTGCTGGTGAAAGACTTCACAAATATGGCAATTTACTAGCTTAGTCAAAGGGTGACATTTTCCATTTACTCCTGTTTTATCTAAGAATCTGACCCTGAGATGTGCATCTTTCCTTATCTTTCTGGAAAAAAAGTAATGCATCTCTCAGTGTCAAAGATCATATTCTATTTATTATATACCTTTTATCATTTAGAGAAATGAAGGGCTCTTAACCACTATTCGTCCTTATTTCTGAAACCAAAACAGTTTCTCAGTGGTCTAAAAAACCTGAAGAGCTGCTTATGTATGTTTATGTAAACTTCTGCAAGAGTGAGGTTTCTTTTTTTTTTTCCATAGTGCCATTTCATTTCTTTTTTTAACATTCATTGTTTATGCAAAATTTCCCACCTAAAAATCAGCAGGTTCCTGCACATGTGCATTTTTGGTGCTAAGGGGGTTAACAAGAAAAGAGCCTCCTTTTCACCAAAAAGGATGCAGAATCACCGTGTACATTTCTTGAGAAAAGAATCAATACAGAATCTTCATCGACAGCTCTGCATGCTCATGCCTCAAGCCTTTGCAATTTCACTTTGAATATGTCACACCTCTAATCAAGGGAATATAAATCCATGATCTTAGCTCAGGATAATCTTTGATTAAATGAAACATAACAGTACTGGCGAGTTTCAGTTTGCTAAGCTTGATGCCATTTCTATCTATTTGATAACCTCCAATGAATTTATCCTCAAAGTGCTTGCTCACTTTTCTTAACTGTGCAAACTTTTCAACGTTCACATTATCCTTTGACAATGAATTTTAGAGCCTGATTCCATGTTATATGAAGAACCGTTATTTGTGCTTGTTTGTTTTTGTTAACCTGTCTCAGGGTATATTTTTATGATGACACCTAATATTTTTCTAAGAAACATTAGTGGTGAGCAATCAGGCCCTTTTACCTTCTCCTTGCCAGTCATGAACTGGTAGATATGTATCATATCATCCACACTGACTCTTTTCCAGATTGAAGGCTTTCACCCTGCTCAGTCTCTGCTGTGTGGAAGCTGTTCATTGCCAACTTTAACTTCTGCTTTATGTTGACTATATGTCTCTTTGGATGTTTATCTACAAATCTTGTTCTACATCTTTCTGTAGTCTGAAGAAACTGATTAAGTCTTATTTCACAGATGTGATACCTGCTTGCTCTAACTAGCTAAGTACAACCATTATTATCACTATAGATATATTTCTGCTTTGTCTTATCAAAACCTCAGCTTCTCCACTGGCTATTACAGCTCTTGGCTATGGAGATTCATCTTACCACAAATAGATCTGTAAACTGTAAGGGTTTATGCTGTAAGTCACTTATATGGAGGTACAGGTAGAGTTGTGCAGAGGGAGGCCTCTCCAACCCAGTTATATTGCTGAAAATACAGATATTCTCTGTATCTGTTTTAGGATGAATTCAGAAATTTATTAAAACAAAAATAACAGACAACTGCAGAACAGACTAATGTTTCAGGCACTGAGCTCGGTTAGAAATTTGGGTAAGACTTCTTGTTTTGACTGTACACAGTTTATGTTTCTGTGGAACATTTCATTCACGCTTAAATGGTCTGCTGAAATTAAGGAACTGTCAAATGATATCTTAATTCATTATAGATTGCAGGATAACAAGCTGGTTTGATGGACAGATCAGAGCAGCTTCTTAATTAAAGGGATATAAAAAGTAAGGGTTAGACTAGAAAAGTTTTAGCTTTCACAGAACTGGGCTTCTGTTACATTTCCTACATTAAAGTCTGCTCAGCTGTTTCTTGTAAAAATAAATCTTTTAGAGATCAAAAACTATATTCATGAAGAACTTTTGGTAGAAAAGGGGAATGAGGAAGACAGTGTGCAGAAGTGAACTGTAACCATTTACATTACTCCTAGTGCAGGAACGGTTACTTACCTAGTGCTGGTTTCTAGGATATTTAATTAATCTGTTGCTATATACACAAAAGGAATGGCGATCACCTCATACCAGCCAGAAGGAAGTAAGAGTTCAGAGTCCTGGGCTGTATTCCAGATTCTATAACAAGTAATTATTTAGTATAATCTGAGGCAAGGAATAACCACTTAATTGGAATGACATTAACACTGACTTTGGAATTTCATCCAGTTATTCTTCCATGTCTAGTAACTTAAGAAATACCAGGATTTAAACTACCCATCTCTAGGTTACTATAGTCATTTACTTGACTCAATAGTCAAAATGTGAATGCTTATTTCTATTCTGGACTTTGCTGATCTTAATTTTCAGTGACTTGATTTCACTCTGATCTGCTTCATACTGTGCCAAGTTACAAGACACTGTGAAAGAGATATAGATGTCTAAACGTAGGTGTCTAGCATCTAGGACATGTCGTGTGACTTCCACCTGCTGTCCCAGAGAGGCTCAGGTCTCCTGGAGGTCCTATTTCATATCTACCATGTGGATATCTCAAATATAATAACGCATATGAAATTGCACTAGGCATGTAACACATCTGAAATTGCAACTGAAAACCACCGAAAATCTCTGTTTACTAGGCAGCTGAGGACTGCCCTGTTCCTCAAAATGTTTCTGTGCCTCCTACTGCCTGTAGCCTCAAGAGTTATAATGACAACTTGTTTTAAGACAGGCCTGGTCATGAGCTGCTGTTCTGCAGTTTATGAGTGTCTACCTGCTGGTGCCCTTATGCATTACCTATGAGGAATACTCTGCTCTGAACTGCTATGAGAAACTTCTTGCAAACAGAGCAGAGGAAATTGCATTTCCATGCAAGCAAAGGGAGGGAAAAAAACCAAAAACCAAAACCCAAAACCCAAAAAACAAAAACTGTCCTTCCTGTGAAACTTATATACAGACTGTGAAAAGTGGATATTAAAATGACTCTGGATCAAAATGATTTTATCTTTGTGTAAGTGATGATATGAAGAGGTGCAGCATGTGGTGTGGGTTAAATCCATAGCAGTAGATTAAACAGTGCCAGGAAATGGTCTTGGATATTGAAACTCGATTGTCCATACTACTGCATTGTTCAGACTGCCTCTGGTGTGCCTTTGGCTTCTGCCAGCTTCAACTCTCTCGGACAGTTCCCAGCAATGTTTCAGGAGTTGGGAAGGGTCAACAACCATTCCTAATAGGTATAACAGATGTGGCCACTTTGCTTTAGAAACTAAGAAAGTTTGGTAGTACTGACTTTTGATTTCTTTGCCCATAGGTTTCATGTCTGATGATGTTTCTAGGCATATTAAATACACTAGCATAATCTTTGAGACTCAGATTTTTCTCTGACTAGTATGGGTTCTGCACTAAAGAAATTATGGGGGAATCCCTTCAGTGCACCATAGAGGTTGATCCTGTGATACTGCCTGGAATACTCTGTGTCCTTCCAGATGGTCAATACACAGCATGCTTGGAAGGATGAACTCAAACTGGAGCAGATGCAGAGCATGCCCGTGAGGATGACAAGAGATGGGCTGGATCTGACAGACGGGGACCAAAAGAGTTCTGATTCCAAGCTTAATGAAACCAAGGCTGGCGAATGGCAATAAACATTAGGGAAGGGAGTATTTAAGCTAAAAGACAGTGTTGGCAAAAAGATAAATAGCTTTTGCTAATATGGGTCTGGAAATTAGAAAGACTTTTTGTTTGTTTGTTTTTGTTGTACATATTTGACCAGTGATGTTCTGGAACAGCCTTTAAGACTGCCTAAAAGTGTATGATTGCACTGAAGGAACAGGACCTCAAAACTTGAGAAAGTCTTCCCAGTCATCACCTCTTCTAAAATCACCTTTTGGCCTTTATTCAATGGTGAGCTAGGGAGGTAGTGAAGGCTCATTTCTGTTTTCAGCAAAGCTGCTGCATAACAAGCTCTTTCCATAAACGTATTATCTCCTCACAGCCAAAATTTGTTCCCATGTAAAAGCAAATTGAGATTTTCTGAGAGCAAAGAATCAGCATGTAACAATTTACATTTTCATCAACAACAAGGTGTTTCATCCTTTAACTTTTGCCACATCGTTATAATATAAATAAAGGGTCTTGTTGTGTACAGATAGCATTAGGCTATGATACTGCTTAAAGAAGAAATGTCTCCCTGTTCTTTGAATTACAAAGCCATTCAGTCTCCTTTTCAACTGGTAAATCTAGTGTCCTTTAATTTAGCAGTTACTCAAGCTAAAAGAATAAAGAGATGGTGAATAGCTATAATCTGAATATTCTTCAATTATTTTTTATAGTTTCTGGGAAAGTCTTTTTTGCTTTTTACATATAGGACATGATTGAAAAAAATAACCAGGGAAAACAAAGTATTATTACTATTGGCTAATATTGCTGTTATTTGTATTATAACAAGACATAAAAGAACAAACTCAGATCAGGGCCTCATTTTGCTGAGATTACTGTAAAGAATGTGGAGTTAGAGTGGGCAAAATGCAATCATGGTGGGAGGATCAGAATAGGGGACAGACTATGGAGCCGCAGAACCGCACTATTAAATAGGAATTCAGGCATGATCCCTTCCACTTCAAGAGAGGTTAAATTATATTCCTTCTGTTAAGATAAAGGTTCATTCAACAAGGTACATCTGAGCTGTCTCAAGGAATACCTTATTACCCAAATGGTTATTCTATTGGCAGCATTTCCTTAGATCAGACGGCTGGCCACTTTCAGAGTGATTGAGAGCAGTGGTATTTCTTCTCTGTAGGCTTCTCTTGCTGGGATTCTGGCAAATGCAAAGATCTTTGTGTGTTTCTGTTTTTACCAATAATCACTATTATGTATTTATTCATGGACAGATATCCTCTGTCTAAGGGGATCTCCAAACATACAATCCAAACAACACCAAAAACATTCTATATTTAATGTCTTATTTCACATTTTAATGCACAAAACCAAGAAACCTACCACATTTTACATACCTGAATTTTTTTCTATGATGTACTTTGTCATTCTCAGAGATTCAAGGACAGAGACTGATCTTGCAGAGATGGGAAATTGCTCAGGGCACACAAACAATCGGAGTCAAAGCTAAGCAGTGTCAAAGCTCTCCTACTCGAGTGCTTTAATCTCATGTCCCACTTACATAGCTGACCTTATATATTTGGCCAAAGATATGCAGTGTGTCAACTGTAATAATAATCCTAAATACTCATTTCAGTCATGGTTAACACTGCCAAAATGCTTCATAGTCTTTGGGCTATGATGTGATTTGGCCTGGGATTTGTCTACTTTTTTCAGCTGTGTGGGTTATGACTGAAGTATAACTGCTCTTGCATTCATGCCTATTTCCTCTGAATTTGGGAGTGGCCTTGGTTTCAGAGCACCCTGCTTTGAGCACATCTTGCACTTTCAGTCTATTATTCTTATGCTAAAAAGTCTTACAGTCCTTAATGGTTTTGTACTCAGTACTGCTGGGAGACTAGGGATCTGTTACTATTTCTGATTTGTAGATGGGAAACTGTACTACAGAAAAAGACAGAGACAGATATCTAAAATTATTTGCGATCTTCAGTTCCCACTGATTTGAGTGGGTGTCTATATAAGTGCTATTTTATGTCTGCTCTCATCTTTCAGCACCTGGCAGGGGATTTGTTTTGGATAACTTTAGCCTTCACAAAATGAGATGTGTAGCCTAACTTCTCTGTACAGTCATCAGAGTGGAAGAGAAAAGTACCCTTAAGATGGCATTTCTTCCCATTCTAAGACTGCTAGTATGAATTATATTGGACATATTTTTGAACATGCTTCTGTCTTTCCATTGAATGTGGAGATAATTTGCATGGACAGCATATTAAATTAGATATCCAAGTTTAGGTGGTCAAAGGTAGTTCAGATGAATCCAATCCTTAAGTATCATCTAAAATCTGTCCCACAGCCAAAGGCTATAGGAAGAGAACATAACACAGATGTATCAGAACCTGATCATTTACTCAAGAAAAAGCATTCTTATTTTTGAGGAAAGGCTTGGTGAGGGTAATGTTTATGCTTAAAGACAATATACTTATGTACCTCAATGGAATAATGTTGTTATGAATTACGAAGTCATGGCACAGCTTTGTCTTTGAAGCAAGAGTGTAATCTTATCCATGCACTGGTGAAACATTAGTGTTCTCGGGGAGAAATTACAGCTACAATAAAAAAGAAAAAAAATGCTTTCTTGTACTACTGATTAATAGCTGATATTTAATTCCTGAGGTTGTGATAGTATACACATCATCTTAGTGGTTGAAATTTTATGTGTTTTTCAATCTTCAGTCTAAAGAAGAGAGCAAAGCAGAGCAGTGGAGGACTAAGTACATGTCTAGTGAATGAAATGACAATTCATGACCTATAGAAAAGAAATTAAATTATTAGTTTTAACCATGGGAGGAGAAATAGGGGGATTTATTCTATACACTGGCAGGGTCTCAAGATTTTGAATATCAGAATGTTGCAGTAATCAAGAAGAATCATTTCTTCCTTCCACCATTTTTTGTCCTTTATCTATTGATACTGAGCAATGTTACACACATGCTGTTGTCCTGTATTGGAGCACTATATGACTGAAGAGTTGGTCTACGGTGACAGACAGCTATAAATGTAAAACCAATTCTACAAGTCCAGAAATGAAGACTCAGATCTTCTCTGCTCTTCCTGTCACTGCTGCCCCCAACAACAGGATGATATTTCCTTATACATATATATTGAATATTTAAAATAAATGTGGAATGTTTGGGAGTCCTTATTACAGCCTCTTCCTTTCTGCCCTGGCAACAATAACAACCAGTGTCCTTAACTTCATCAAGACTAGGATGCTCCTGATCATTATGATCCATTCAGTGTTGAAAGTGAAGAGGAGGGTGTGAAGATCTTTCCTTTCACTCCATCATGTTCAGCTGCGACCAGAATGTGTTCCCCAAAAGGGGCAGGCACTGGGAGAGTTCTAGTTCACCCAGTCAGTACATGGAGATTTGCCACACCTTCCCTGTATAGGGCAAATCTCTTTTTTGGATAAATATTTATACAGCGTCTCCCTTTGCTTTGGCCACCATGGGGTCTAGACATTTCCTGCATGAGAAATGTTAAATGATGTTATCGATGAGAGTTTGGAAGGCATCCCGAACAGTCCTGTATATGAGGGTAATGTCCTTAGAGCTAATGAAAATTCACTTTAGAATTTCTTGTCTTAGGCTATAATTAACCTGCCTTAACTTTATCCATCTAAACGTAGATGTCTAATCTAAGCTAATCATCCATCTATAGTCAAAGGAGAGAAATACTTACTTCCGAGGGATGAGTCATCCTGCCCCAGGATCAATAAATCACTCTTTAGATGTGCTGCTTTTTCCTCTTCATTGATTCATCCTAGAAATATATATTAGATTATATCCTTAACTCCTACATGATCAAAATTAAGGGGAAATTAATCCTGCCTGAGATCAGACAAGGCTGAAAGATCCTAAGCTATTAATAGTTTCATAGCCAGAGTAAAACTATCCCCTCCTCTGCGCCTTCATTGAAAGTACAAGTATTTTGCCTCCAGACACCAACTCATTCGTGGCCGAATTGTGAGGAATGCTTTGGGAGCCACTGTGGATTAGAGAGCTGGACAGCATCTTGGGAAACAACACAAAGCTTTTCTATTTAGATATTCTTCGATTCTCTCTAAGCATTTGAGATGACAGAGATGTACTTTGCAGCTGCAGCACTGGTAGTGAGATGTTATGGTGAAGTGATTTTTAGAGAATTGCTAGATCTCCATGGAGCTAGACAGTTTGTGAACAAGTATTAACATTTTCTTCCTCATAGAGTAATACAGTTTTACAAGGTATACATTTAAACTTCCTCCAAATAGATAGGCATCTGGCAGAGTGACAACCTGTTACTTTCACTATACTTCATGTCAAATTTCATAAAATTTTTGGAATCGTGTTTGACCCTAAAGACATAAGTGAGGCAAACTTTATGTGGAGAAATAAGCTTGCTATATCCATTTTTCTCAGTTATGTTATCTGCTCTAATAAATGGCATTATTGCTATTCATGGGCTGCACTTCATTCAAAAGATTAAAGTTCACCAGTCATAATTTCTACTGAGAGCAACAGTTAAAGCTCACTGGATCCAATGGAAGGACTTTCAAAAATATAGAAGAATAATCACCTTTAACGTTTCCATATTGGATGAGATTTTCACTGAAAATGACTTTGCAGAAAATCTCCAAACTCTGTTTGAATGCTCAACTCCTCACGCAATGAAATCCTCAGCCATCCTATACATCCAGGCAGCATGCAAGAGAGTTACGTATCAAAAGAGGGTATTCAGTTGAGCAGGAAGAAAAAGCTAAAGAAAAAAAGCTAAAGAAAGAGTTAGAGTAAGATATCTAACCTGGCTTAGGAAAAGATCTGCTGCATCTTCACATGTAAGTTGTCTCCTGAAATAAGGTGATTAAGCCCTGCAGCAAAGGGATCAAACAAGCATCTTTCCAGACACTGAAGCTTTGCGAACTTTCCCATGAGCTGGAGTTCACCTTCTCCAGGCATGTGTAGAGAATTTTTCTGTGTTTAGACATGAAGGGGCTGCTACTCCAAACCGCCTTATACTTAAGCAGTATTTTCCCTCCTGCTGGACCTACAAAAGGGCTGACATTATTCTCTGAACTCTTGATTGTGTAGTGTTTACTCAGTGCGCTCAGGGTCCAAGTATATGTGAACCTTATCTTCTCAGGTAAGGTGGACAAGCAATTTGAGGTCCAAGTCTGGAAGCACCTGGGCTCTGAGCAGCTCCTTAGCCATGATGTCTAGTGTTAGTATGTAGAGAGCTTAGTGCAAGATCAGTAAATTGGCCTTGCTGTTTTCACCAAGAGCTTAAATAGCAGGTAAGGACTGGTTCTGAGAACATATTGCTAAGTGGCCAGTTTAGGCACCTAAACAGTTATATGAGATGCCTTGATACATTTGAGTGTACATACCTTTTTCCCATCAATTTTCACTAACGAGCAGAAAATTCAGTAGCCTCCTCCGAAAACCCCAACCAGAATGTATTTTATATGAAGTAATAATAGCACGTAGCATTTATTCTTCAGTATGCCTCAACTAATAGGAATTCAAGCAAGGATAACTACTTTTCTAAATGTGCAGGAGACAGAGATCTGTCTGACTGCTCAGGGACCCCCAGAAACTGAGACACGCATATATTTCCCATTACTTCTGACTTCTGAGCCCTCACTCTTGACACAGACAGCATGGCCTGCTGTGAAGAGATAACTCAGTTCAATGATTTATTAGAACTGACTAATGTGAGAGTCTTACTTTGGAGGCAGAGTGTGCTCTTAAAGTCATACCTTTGCTGTAAGACTTTGCCTAGTTTAAACTTTGGGGTTTGCATTTTTAATGCTTTTAAGTGTAATCCTAATTCACATTCATGGTATCTCGGGTTCCTGGAAGCACTGATGGGCTCTGAGATTTCTTTCTTTTTTTCTCCTTTTTTTCCCCCCCTGCTTGTAGCTACATCTTACCTTATATGAGAAATTTCTCTTAGCGCCCAGCTTGTTTGACTAAATCTCCAGAGATGCCCTGCCCTCTGGGTAGGTTGATGGAAGGTTGGACTGAGACTTTTTCAGGACAGAGGGTGCATAAATTTGAAAGGAATGACTTGGAACAGCCTGAGGTACCTGTCAGTGTATTCTTGTGAGGGAGGGTCTAATTATTGATGTCAGTTGGTCTCTGAAATGGCTTGTGAGTGACCCATGAAGTAAGGAGGAGGGAGTGAATTTAGACCAGAGACAGCAGCTGATCACTTTTATGCTTTCATATGGCAGGGCTTGGCAGCACTGCTATAGTGGAGAAACTGTCAGTACTTCCATTAAAAAATACCATTTGCTTAGGGATTTATCACATAAGACTCTTAATTTGCCTCAGATTAGGATCTGGCACCTGGTAGTCTCTCTTCTTTTCTCCTCCCCTCCTGAGGTGATTTTTCTAATTTAATTTAAATCTGCTTGACTACTCTATGGAGGGAGCCTATTATGTTGTCATGCTGGCAGTTGACACGGTGAGGCTCTACTCTCAGGTGCCTGTACTTTCTCAGATGCACAGCTCCATGACGTGAATGACTTGCTCTTGCTACAAAACTGATGTTTGGAAGGTTTCTATGCAAGAGTTTTGGGGGAAAATGGAAACAGACCTTGGTCCTGATACGTGTGCATAGGACTGCTCAAGAGCATAGCAGAGGACCTTTCATGGTGGAGGTCCTCATCCTTAAGTATGTTCCAGAAAAAGATAATAAGTGAGTGCAAAGAAACCCAAGGGTGCCATTCCCCACCCCTTTTCATTAAACTCATTGCCAGCTTAGGAGGTTCTCCTCCCTCAGACCCACCCCACCTCATTCCCTCCTCCAAACCTACCTGCCATCTTCCTGCTGTGGGAGGAAAACATACACTGAATCACTGAAATCACCTCCTCTATTTAAAAGCAGAATCTATTTGGGAGGTTTCTTTTCTGAGTTCATTTAAGTGCTGTAATTCATCAGATAAGGCAGACAGTTGTGCCGCATCACTGAGGGATCAGGGAACTGTGGGTCGAGATGGAAACAAGAGGCTAGGAATAGGGGACGTCTTAGTCAGCTCCACTGTTGAAGAAAATTTATGGTGACCTTCTCCCTAGTCATTCTATATATGAGGGAGTTTTAAGGATAATCTTGTGTTTGTTGTTGGTGTTAGCATCAGGACATTTGTTCATATTCTCCAGATCAAATTGCAAAATGGGAAGATTGTTATTGAAAGACAACTGTTCAGATATTTAGTTGAGTAAGTTAAAATAGTACCACAGTCTTAGAAAACAATATGCTGGAAGAAAGAGGAAGAGAAGAACCATGTTTCCAACAAAAGATAGGGAATAAAAATCTGAAGATGCCCAAACCTGGAAAGTTGGATGAAAAATGAAAAGGTAGCTGATTACAATTAAATTAAAAACCAAAAAAAAAAAAACCACCCAACCAAACAAAAAGGTCTTCTTAGCAATGTACTTTTAATGGCTTGGTTTGACCTTTAAGAAAATGTTTGAAACTTCATAACATTTAAAGCTCTGACTTAAATCTGTGAGAACCAGAGTAACCCTGTACATGACTAAAAGAGCAGCCCAAAGACACATCCCTCTGCCAATACACCAATGGGCATCCTAAATCTCCATGCCAGTTTACATCAATTCCAACACTTCTGTTAGACACTCTGAAGTGAATTAAGGACAAGGTAGTAAGTTTAACTTGAAATTAATTTGCTTTTGTCAGTTCATATCAGATCCTTAATGTCATCTTCACAGAGATTTCATGTTTAATATTAATAATCTCTGTAGTCTCATGTTAATGTATTCAGTGAGCTTTGATAATTTAGGAACCTTTTCAGATATCATAAAAAAGCAGGGCATATTTATCAATGTAAGTATACAGTTTATTGAAAGTATCATTAGAATCTTATGTAGGGTCATCATTCCTGTATTATTGACATTAACATTTCATTAGGAGAAGGAGCTGTAATTAGAGTAGGAATTGTATCTGGTAAAAAATGAGATTACTCCTTCTGATTTCCTGATGCTCAAGATGATCAAATAAGAAATTGCAATAACAGATTCCTCTTTCCATTCAATACAGTTCTACCATGGACAGTCTTTCTTTTGCATGCAATTTATAGCTCCTACTGGATTACTTTGGCATAAAAAGTTAGTGTCTGTCAGCTATGGTTTAGACCTCACTGGTTTATTTGCTTAGTCTGTCTTTGTGACAAAAGATCTGGGATTAATTTAATCTACTTTCATTCTTTTGACTGTACTCTATTCAGTGAAGGAGTATCTCTTATTGGATGAGTACAATGTGTTAATTCAATTCATCCGTTATTTAGACTGGGATTTTTGAGACCTTTTTTATAATAATAACCTCTGCAGAACCAATGAAATATATATATATATTTCTATGTGTGTGCAGTATATGTGCATATATGTATGTATATATTATGTGTGTGTAAATACATGTGTGTGTGTGCGTGTGTGCATGTGTGTATATTTATATTTATATAAAATATATATAGAAATATGTGTAGCTCTTAACCATTGGGACTAAGATAGACAGTTGTGTCCCTTTAAAAAGCATTTTAAGGGACATTAAATGTACACACGGTAAATTCTACTTTTAAGTACTAGCAGGTAAAACTTGTTAACTGTTATTGGCTCATGGGTAACTACAGGCCTTAAAGATTTTCTCTTGTCACAGGTGTTTCTGGTTTGAACTTTACTAGTAATTTTTAAAAAGTCATCCAGTCTCACCTTAAAGGAATAATTCCTTGTTTCTAAAGAAAAACCTGTTTTAATATCTCAAGAGAAATTAGTATCCTCAATGACCTGATTGTAAAGCTTGCATTGTAAACTGGTGTTGTGATATTTTTTCCCCCTTAATATCTTGTTCTTTTTTCCTCCCACTTTAGGAAAAACTCCCTCATATGAGGCTTTTAATTATTTGCTGTTTCAACCAAGTCCCAGGGAGGTCAAACTGAGTTGGAAAAGTGGTTGATACAAGCAGAACATAGATTATAAGGGAAACAGGGAAACAAAGGGATGACAAGAAGAGAATTTGTCTCAACCAGGTTGTTCACACCTATTGTAAGTTACTCTGTCTTCCTGCTGACCACAGAAATAAAAGATCACAAGCCAACACCTTTGCTTTTCTTGAGCCTGTCCAATTCCCCACAGTAAGGTGGACTTTAAACTATTTTTGTGGCTGATTTCTATTGCCAAAATGATGAATCTTGTCCTTGTTTTGTTTCTTCCAACAGGGACTGCACCTGAGGGACTCCAATATTTTCCTATATAACAAAATGACTTAATCTGATGTGTTTTTAATTAAACACATCCAGTGACAAATTTGGAGTAGGCAAGGCCAGGGAGGCTCCCATCTGTTTTGCAGCTCTGTCCACAGTAGGAGCTCCCAGTCAGGGAAACACATTTTTCCTTCTCCTGTCAGTAGCTTTTTGTCTTACGTTCTCGATCATGTTTTAAGTCTGAGGGTGCTGCTCTCTGCTCCCTAGTCTGGGAAAAGGCTTTGGATTAGTAATAGCTTTCCTGGCTGTGTAAACAGTGGTGGACTGAGCCGTCAGGAATGACCTATCAGGTGTGACTGCAACACAAATGAACATGCTAGACCTCTCTCCCATGCTCCTATTTAAATACTGGAAATAGTGAGGAATTAGCAGCATGGATTTCAGCACTGATTAGCTGCCCAAATACTTACTAGGTTTGTGCTCAATCTCCTGTTTTATGATGTTGACATCCAAGCTACCTTGATTAATGGCAGAAATGTCTATACATGCTCCAGTCACACCTCTAATTTGCACTGCGAACTTTATTTAATGGGAGTCTGGGTCCTACTGGGAGTTTCAGTGGAAGTTAGGTGCCAACATCCATGTTTGACAGTCAGATGAGTTCCCAAATCACTTTATTAGGGGATTGTTAGTTTTTTAATTACCCACAGCTACCACCTCCTACAGTGTCAAGACTGCATAAGCTCTGCTCTAGTTTTATCAAGAGCAAATTGCAGGATATTTGGAGCACAGTCATGAAAAGTTTGATACTATTTTCCACATCAGGGGAATGAATGTCAATAACAAAAGCATTGTAGCTGTGTGCAGTTCCTGATGTTGTGGGACATTTTTGTATAATCACTGCTTTGCCAAGGTGGCACCATGTGGAAGAAACAGTTCCATCAGTCTCAATTAAAGCTTCATAAAAGTGAGTCCAAAATATAACCTAATGACTGGGATAGATTCTTAAGGTGATCCTCTGAAGGACATCAATGTGATGAGAAGCAGTTCACCTTAATGTTATTGTTGATTTCAGTCATGTCCTTTCAGATAAGTGTGTGTATAGAAGGAGTCCAGGTGAAGTGAAAGAGAGAAGGAAAAAAGAAAATGGCTTAAAACAAAGGGACTAAATAAGTATTGTCTGTACTTAAAGTAGTTAACAGTTGAAAGAGCTGAGCTAGTCATCCAGATATGGAGCTTTGAGAGGGAATAATGAATAATAAAATAGCTAAACTTGGATAAATTACCTTTGAAGGAATATATGTAGGCAAATATTAGAGGATGTTTATACCGGTCTACTAACCAAAGCTTAATCAATCTCTCTCTTTCTTTTTCATGCTTCTGAAAGTTAAATATCTAATGAACAATTTAAAAGTGGTATATGTCAAAACCTATGTCTCTGTTAAAGCACAAGAAAGAATGGGAATGATACTCACAAATGTAGGAGCACTAGCAGTCTGAGAGGGATGACTTCCTCCCGTATTCCAACATTTAACATTTTCACCTCCAAGAATTACGCTTGCTGCTTGATGGGAAGCTTTTGCTGGCCCCAAGGGAATGCACCAGCTGCAATATTGCTTTATTTTGCCAAACTTTTAGAGAGCTCCCCTATAGGAAGACTTCCTTATCCCACACATGGTCTACAGCACCACTGTTACCAGCTCTACACTCCAGTCCCTTGACTCACCTTAGCTGAAAGGCCTGGAAAGCTGCAAGTTCAGGTTACCCTTCGCACATGAACCCAGGCATTAGTCCAAGAAGGTAAGAAATTGTGCACGAAACCACCAGACTGACAGAAGGATTAGATTAAAGTATTTCTGAAACCTCTTCTCTAAGGGACATCCTTCCTGCTGTGATTCAAGACACAGTCACCACTGAGTCTGAACCAGCCTGTTTAACAATTTGGTGTTTCATTGGACCAGCCAAAGACTACTTGTGTTAAGACAGTCCATGTACAAAAATCTTTAGGCCAAATCTGAGGCTTGTCCACTGACACCAGAGATACAAGTACTTGCAGTGGTGAGAACAAGGATGACTTAACACGGAGAGAACTTATTTCATTTCCCTTCTAAGTATTAATAAAGTTTGACTTTAAGTCAAACACGAATACGCTCATGTTACACTCAGAAAAGAGGCTGTTAAAAGGAGCAGACAGGATATAGCCAGAGGGAAAGAAAGGATAGAGGGATCAACTAGACTGTCAAACACCTGCAGATGAAGATCGTGGGAGGTGTACAGAAAAATAAGAAATAGGAGAATTCTAAGAGTGGGAAAAAATGTAAGCATGTGCATAGATTCAGACTGGAAAGGGTTTAAGTTCAAATGTGCTAGGAGAACCCTCTGCATTTACATAATCTCAAAAATCCTCTGTATATGTCTATCTATATGCATATGTATTAGTATTATGCATACAAAAACATTTATATAAGTACATCTGCATAACTGTGGTATTTCTATCCATACCGTTGTGGATTAATGAGGGCATCCAGGGTCAGCAGGGTGTCTTCTACATGCGACACGCAAAATGGTTTGACAGGTTATGGCAGGAGAATTAAAGGTACAGATTGCCTCAACATAACTTTGAGACAAAATAAAAATTGAAGGTAACAAAATGCAGCATCAATTTAACTGTCTTCCGACTTGCTCTGGATATTTCTATCCCAACAGCATCTTGATAGGAAGGTTCTGACAGACCAGAATCTTAACATTACTGTTGAGAATAGACAGCCCTATACATTTCCATAGTATTTTTCAAGCAGCGATCGAGATTACAAATCTGATTATGTGCCTGGAGAGAAAGTGAAGACGGTGCGTAATTGAAGTTTCAACTGGCTGCTCTACTCCCTTGTAAGTTAAGAAGATGAATTCAAATCAACTCTACACCAAAAGTGCAAGACTCTGCTCCCAAGGTATGGATCTTGTTTAGTTCATGTGTGTCAGTCTAACTCTCCCTTCCACATCCTCCCCTATAAATAAGAAATACTGCATTTATGAGGCAAGATTGAAAGGCTCCACCTAGTCAAAGGAAAAAAGTTTGACATGGCCTTTGCAGAATGGATGACCAGGTCCAGATTTTTGAGTTTGATACTCAGATGTTAAATAATATTTGAGAGTTTTGATAGGTCTTTGCCTCTGAAGTGCTAAAATATTATAACTCCAGGCAGATTTCTATACTAATGAAGACTACTTTTAATTCAAAGGGACTTCTGTCTGTGCTGACCAACCTCGGCATGAAGATAATAGTCTTTCTTTGGCTGGGGATCTGATTGCACCAGTCAGATCGTACAGTAAAGGCCTGAAGGTTTGACTGAACATAGTGTATCATAGTAAATCATGGATGTGTGTAAGCGGGGTAGTGATTCTCCCTACAGTGATCTATCTCTAGTGATAATTTACCACTTTCCACAAGAGGAATCTGCCCAAGGGAAGGGAAATGAAAACTGTTTGCACTGAAGAATACTTAGTATACAACTTATCAGCAAGATATGCACTGGCAGTGCTCTCCTATCCATTAGTTTAGGCTTTGGTAGTTGAAGATTAAGGGCTTTTTGTTTGGTTTTGGTTTTGGTTTTTGGTCCCCCCCCCCCCCCCCCCGAACTGGAGATTTGGCCACAGATAGAAGCAATACAGGAGTAAAAAACACAGGCTGATGTGCTCATCTGGTGGTAGAGGAGCAGCAGTGATTTTAAAGCTTGGTCCTACTCCATATTTCACATAGTATAGAATATTTTCAGCAGGAGAGACCATGGGTTTTGATTCATGGGTACAAGCAGGTTATACCTGAAGTAGCTAAAAAGAAAGAATATGTCAGCAGTCTGCTTCACCTCTTTAGTAAGGACCTCCATCTTGGCTGAATGAAACTTGCGGTCTTTTCTCAGCCATCACTCCTTACAGCTGTATTCACAAAGAAATCATAACAAAATCACGATTAATCAGCTTCTCTAAAAGCCGAGAAGTGGTTTTATACCCCAATTAGACCTCCCTAATATTAGGATAGTAACATCCAACAGAGAATAATACAGATAGTGGGATTAAGATCAAGTGTTGCAGATAGATAAATGCTCAGCTACTGTGATTTACAGTTCAGGATACGGCAGATGAAATCCCGTTGTCTGTAAATAGGTATTAAAGTCATAAAAAATCTTTAACTGATACAGTTTGTGACATACAGATTGCTCTTCTAGAAGAAGTGCTTTTTTATGAAAAAAAAAAGAAAAAGGTTGGGGGACAGGAAAGCTAATTGGTCTTTCTATCATGTGTCTTTCCTTCATTTAAAAGAAAAGCATCATGGACATTTGTCTCACTGTCTAGCCTCTATTATGAATGTACATGAAAGAACAACTGTAGGCATGTACAAAATAAATCATATAAAAAAATCCTTATAAACTGCATTAACTGTAAATGCACTGTGTAGCTTCTAGTATTAGGACCTTCTAAGCTGTGCATTTTTGCCACAATTACTCTTTGAAATCTGTCTTCTTTCAGAGTGATTTATGACCCCCTTAGGATGGGCAAATTATGTGGTATCACAGAGCAGCCTTCTGCTAAAGCAGATTTCTGTTTCTTTTCTCTCTCTCTCTCTCTCCTTTTTTTTTTTTTTTTTTTTTTTTTTTTCAATCCAGAGCACAATGATGCATTTTGCTTGAGGTTTGCTTATTAACCCTTACAGGTTAAGTACTTTTTTTTCACATGTTACCAGCAGCAAACAGTGCAGATAGGAGAATCCAAAAAAAGTGTCATTCTGAAGGCAAGAAATGAACACAAGAAATGTTTAAGTTAAACCATGGTCACTCTTACCTTCTCGTTTAATTCACTTGAAACGACTCAGTACTGAACTTCTCATGTGATAAAAATCTTGTGAGATAAAGGCACCAGCAGCTAAATGTCAGACCGCTAGGGCTTGAACTGCTGCAACTTGCTGACATATTCTCTCAACTATCACCTAAACAGTCATGGATTTAGCCATCACCCCTGTCTGTGGGTGGGAAGGAAGGTTACTTCCCAGAACCCCGCTGACCATTCGATCAAGCTGATCTTTACCTTCCCACTGGCTAGAAAGATTTACAGGAAATGAAACTTTAAAGCTGAGGAGGAAGGTGCTGTTTAAGTGGTATATTTGCAATTGCTCTTGTCTTCGTGCGTGACTGGTGCTCTTTAGCCCAAGGTTTCGATTCTGCACAAGTAGGTTGAAATAAAATGATGTCTGAGACAGTGTTCGGGTATGCAGTGATTTCACAGAATGATGTTACTAAAATAATAATTCAGAGTAATTAAGTAAAGGTATGTATTTATATTTCCCTTGCAACACACACACACACACACACACACACACACACATCCACCCACCCACCCCACCCCCCGCCACCCCCCAACAGGTCTTTTATATAAATTAAAAGTACAGTCACAAGAAATTTTGATCCAGACTAATCCTTCATCCCTGTGCTAATAAATATTCAACGAAAGCTGAAATCAAAACCTACAGAATATGGAGGTTTCAGCTGTTATTAGAGGAACCTAGGTCTCGGAGTTGTTTTATGGGTTGTTGAATAGACTCTATGCCAACACAAGGAATCACGTCATCTATTTATATGCATAAATCAGTCAAGCTCCACGTAAAATTAATCAGGTCCTCCCTTTCCCATAATCCACACAGAAATTCTATTCCAAAACTTCTCTTTTCTGATTGTCAGAACCTGTTCCTAATTTCCAGCTTCCATATTTTATCGACAGCTTATGACAACCCTACGCAACAATTCATCTGCCATTATTTGCACTAATTCAGTTCTCTACAGATCAGTTGAAAAACAGATCAACCTTATTTAGTCCTTAATTAAACAACGCACTCTTCCACTGAGAGTTCTGTGCTATGTCAAGCTGGTGCTATGCCATCCCATCTTAACTGTCAGGTGTATTTCTGATCGCCAGATGGCATTTTTAACAGTGGTATTCACAACCATCAGATGGAGACTTAAAACAGGAGCCTGTCTTTAATTCTCTGATTTGTCCTTTGTTGAACTCTCTCTCTCCTTTGACGAAAGAGGGAGCCTAGGGAATGTAAATAAAGGGACTGCGTTTGAGAAGGATGAATTCCTTCTTATATAATAAGCTCCTCTTATGCTGTTCTCACCTGTCAGGAGAGGAAGGTACACAATCTTTTTGAACTTTGGCTCTTGCAGGTTTGATTTGAGATTCCCCTCTCAGCTGGAAATGTGCAACACAATTTTAAAAAAAACGATCTGTCTTCTATGCCAGCCAGACCGCACAGAAGATGCTGTGAACAGAATTCAGACATAAAAAAGGGAAATTCAGGCTACTAGGGCAGATGACATCCATGCTAGTGGGTGAGCCTTCTGGTTCCTGTTAATTATTTCAGGAAATATATGTGAATATAAGGAATTCTCTGTGCTTGCACTGGCACCAATGAAGTATCCAGGGTTTTTCCCCATCTGCGATTTTACTTGTCAGAGAACATCTTAACCATCCAAATTACGATGAAAGCTCTACATTTGCAGAGAAAAAAGTGGAAAGCACCAAATGTTCATGCAACCTTCCAGCCAGCCTTGTGGCTGCCAGAAATGTGAAGGGTGAGTGAGCCTATGGGGAAAATGACAGAGTCAAAGAGCTGGGGCATATTTAGTGTCCATCTATTGTATATTGACTAGTATTTTGGAACACTTCCTAGATGACTAGCTGAAGTGAGAGAGAAATTATTCTTGAATTTAGTCTCTTTTCAATGTCAAAACCCAAATAAGTTTTGACATTGGAAAGTGACTAAATTAAATAAGGATATTTTTAGTGATCTTGTACATATCTGGAGGAACAGGATCTTAAAAACATGGAATTAATCTGAACCCTGGTTATGGATTGTGGAAATTTTTTCATCATCTGAATACTCTTGCTTTCAAGCTAACACTCCAGTTTGACATGTGAAATGAACTGTCCTTCTAGTTTTGCACCTGCCTTTCATTCTTCACTTTCCTTTATAATTCTTTGCCTGTAAAATTATGAGCAAAACTGGCCCCACAGACAAAGATTCAGCTTGAAAATCAAGTGCACATTCAGTGTTTAAGGAAGACATCTTCTAAAGGGCATGATTTAACAATATTATTAGATGCCTAAATCCCTGTGACTTTAAGTTAAGCAATCCATACATTCCTTGCCTATCTGGTGAGCTCTGAAATATTTCCACTGTTAATTGACAATTAGCTTTAGTCAACGTTTTCATAACCACAAAAGAAATAAAAGAGAAGCCAAACACATTTTTTCATTAACACACTGTGATTTGCTCAGTGGAACTGCTGAAAGCAGTTACAAAGGAGCATTTTCTTTTCTTTTCTGTTCTTTTTTTAATCCACAGACTATGTTATTATACTTAAAGATAGTGAAGTGAAACAAAACCAATCTTTCAATTTTACAATCATCTTATTTGTTGTCTGCACTCATGTTGAAGTAAATCAAGCAATCATAACAAATATCAAGACAGGAATATCATCTTACACCAGCGCTTTTTTATTAAAAAAGGACCATCTAATGCATTCAGATCAAGACTCAGTATTTTCTCTTATCTATTGTGTAACACTTATAGGCCTAAACAATTGTTGGCTCATGTAGATTCCCTCTCCCGAACCATGATTCAAACATTGAACTCACCCTTGTCTTTCGTATCCAGGATTTGCAGATCCGTGAGCAGTAATACTACCCTCAGGATTTTTTTCTCCTGTTTTTCATGAATCATGCTCCTATCTCATGCAGTTTTCGGGTCCAGCAGCAAAAGCATATTCCAGTTCATTGGCTCTTCTCAGCAGAAGGTACCATTGCTGCCAAAGGCCAGCGAAAGCTGTTGTAGATGGTTTCATGGGACCTGGGAATAATTCACTCTGCCTCAAAAGACACAAGCTAATTTTGAAAGAAATCCTCTTGCTGTCATCTGCTGTAACACATTCAATTTAGATAAATCCTCGAACTGGGATTCCTTATGCATAATATATGCTGCTAAACAAATAGAAGTACAATCATGACATTAAGAGTGTTCAAATGATCGCTTAGGTTTAGAACCCTGGCTGTCCAATTTCTTATCTAAACTATTGCAAACAAAGGCAGAATCAGAAGATTAAAAATTTTCAAGTGACTGCTGAAATTCAAAGAGTGCTTGTATTTTAATAACAAGTACTGTACATGTTTCATGGAAGTGTTAGCCAGCTGATCTATATGTTAATTAGACCGCAATTTGAAAGGGAAAATGATTCAAGTGCTTTCATCTCATTTCCAACACAAGCAGCCATGCTGAGTACATTAGGAAGCATTATTCTTGCATATTCTGGAGTCAGCTAAGCCTCTTCCTAGGTATCTGAGAAGGAAGAAAGCAACAGAGCTGATAGTCAATTTTATGGCAGAATGATTTTCCAACAAAAAGCAATCTCTTCAGAAAGAAATCTAAATTCTCCATAAGGAAAAACATTTTTAGAAAAAAAAAAAAATCCGCAGGATTTTCTGTTGAAAATCTGGAAATAGAAAATTAAAATGAGACTGACAAGGGCACTTCATGTGAAGAATCGGGGAACTGGAATTTGGCTACGTGCAGATGGGGATGTTGGGAACTGGAGAGGCAGCAAAAGCAGGTGACCAGCGGCTGGCTCCCTGCCTGGAAGAGTCCAATCATCTGCCTTCTGGCAGAAAATGAAATTGACAAGAGGTCAGCAGGTGAAATTGACAGGAGTGCTCAGTTGGCAGGAAGTTGACAAGCTATACAAAACTCCCCTTTCTCCGAAAAATGTCTTGAAACGTTTCAGTTCTGGGAAATAAAACATAACAACCAGTATTCTCCAATCAGATTAATTTCTTATTCCAAAACATCGATATTTTTCAGAGTAAAGGAATTATATTTCCTGCTTAATTCTGGAATGAAGTCTTCAGCCCAGAAAGGAATTCTCAGAATTGGAGAGGAAAGCAGAGACTCAGAAGGGCATATGCATGCGGTATTTGAATGTTGCCTCATCTCCCTCTCTCTGTTTCTATATCCAAATAAATAAAGGGACACTGGAGGAACTCTGTTCAAAAATGCTGTCTCTCAACAGTGTACTGCAACAACATCCTTTGTCCTAAATTGCATATAAGGGCACAGTATGTCTCTTTTTGAATTCTGTTTGAGCTGGAGTCATGCACCATGCAGTTGGGACCTGAAATCCTGATATGTATATTTACAACACTTTGTACCAAGAGCTCTAGGTTATAATCCAAGATGAAGTGCATTTAATTCTGTCTTGTAACTATTTTTTTTTTTTTTTTGCGAGCAAATGGGGTTAATAAACATTCTAAGAGTCTGTCTTTTGCTGATTAATCACATACAAGAACACCTTAGAGAATAAACACTGCAGACTATAAGCTTCCCACTTGAACAGAAATACTTTGAAATTTAACTTAAAAAAAAAGGAGCCAATATTGCTATGAAGCATCAGTAAAAAAAGAATACCAGCAGCACTCTGTATGGAAGTCATAAAATACGTTCACATCTTTCTGCAGTGGATAGTTCAGAACAAAGCCGAAAATGCGGCTGTGTGCAATTGAATATTTCAAAATATTAGATATAGATTGTAATTTTCCTCACTGTGTAAAGTTCTGGTTGGCAAAATATTTGACATTTTTCACATTCAGTTCTAGTTTTTTTGCTAGGTGATGACTGAACTTTTCACAACATTTCTCCACTGATATCTTGAAATGTGTATCACCAGGCAATTTAGTTCAGAAGAGGTACTGCAGGAGTGTATGATGGACTGATGACAAGCTTTCTATGAAAATAAACCACCAGCTAATGTTGTCCTTTATAATACATGTATATAGCTTTATAGAGATCAGTGAAGCTGAGAAAATTTACACCAGGTAATGGTATAACTCACTGAGATTACATTTACTTGAATTGTTTTATACATGCTTATATATAAAGAGAGAAAGAGAGGGAGAGAAAATGAATTCTAATCTGCAACTTCTGTGTGGCTTTCTGGGATGCATTCCCCCATCCTATTTGTTTCCTTGCTGGACAATTTAATCTCTTTAAGCCCTTAGTCCTCCTTGTCATTGCTGTTGAGTTTAAGCATTGTCTCCAAGATATCAGTGACATCATCATAATATTTTAATCTTAAGTAAGTAGGACCTGTCAAAGTTAAAGATACTCTTTTTCACAGGCTAGTTAGGAATGCAAGTGAAGGTGAGGGCATTATGAGACGTATCAACTTATTTCTACAATTATACATAGTTCGGGTCTGCTTTCTTCACACATGAAGAATCTAATTTTGCTTACATTTTGGATTCTTTTTTCACAGAAACACCCTGCAGATCCACATTGAAGGATGATACAGTAAATGTTTTAAGCCATCCTTGCCTATTCCCTGATAGGACAAAGTAATTTCCTAGGCCATCACCATCAGGACATATTCTGGGGGCTGAATTTCAAATGGGTCTCAGAGGGTTGTACAGTTCTTCCCTTTTTATATTGCTAGATTCAGAAACAGGAGGAAAAGGACAATACCCTGAAACTTATAGAAAGAGAACCCCAAATCTACTGCTACAATTAGCCACTGATTTATATGAGAAACCAGGGTGGTCAAGAGAGATCTGCCCTATTAACAGTGATCATGCAGCACAGAACTTCTCTCTCCTCCAGTCACATGAAGACCGTGCTGTGGTCACAGAGCAAGACTTGTTATGGAAAAGGAGAGAAAACGATCTTTGAGTTTCTCCGTTGGTGCAGTATTTGGTCTTCTTTTCCACTTTAGAAACTGTTCTGAATATTGTGAAGGTATTAACTCTGGGAATCAGATTGCATTATTTTCTATTTGATGTCAAACTGTGAAGAAAAGATCCAGTGCCACATTTACACTTGCAAGAACAGCTTTTTACAGCACTCATCTGCACAACAGGCCTGCCTCACCAGTTCCCCTTGTGAGACCACTCCAGACATAAAATCTATCACCATTGCGCTACAGAGATGACCTCACCAGCTGAGCCAACATGACAAAAGTTGTTCAATCTAAACTAACCACTGGCATATCCCTGACCTTAAGCAACCAAAGTGTGAGAAAGAAAATTTGCATTTGGAGACATCCCAATACCGCTGGGCAGTAATTTAAATGAAATTTTTGATGAATGTCCTCTAGTTTTGAGTTCGTTTTTGCATCTGTCCCTTACACCACTTTAAAATCAATGATATAATGCCAGTGTTTGCCAATATTAGACACTCTGAAAGAGCAAATAAAATTAAAAGGAATGGGTTACATGAGCACCTTCCACTATTTCTGAAGGAGATCTTCTGCTTAATTGTTGATGATACACTTAGAAAAATCTTTGTACATTTGGATTTTGTGATTTACATTCTGGGTTTGTGATGTTAAGTTTTAGTCTTCAATCCAAGCCCCAAAACTGCTTGCTCCCCGGGTTTAATGTGAAGCTGAAGACTCTTGAGTAACCTGTTAAGGTCTCCCTGAGTTCAGCAATAATCATCTAGATAAGCATTAGCTGCAGAATCCCAGAAAGGTCTGCCAACAGATTTTAGCCCTCCTCAGGGAGGCAATTGCTCTGCCATCATGTGAAGAGAATGACCTCTCTGCTTCTGGCAGGCGTTTCAGCTCCAGACATGAAGTCTCGTTCTGCTCTTGCTGCACAGCCACCGTATGATGGAAGCCCTGGTAACCAATGCCTTTAATGCACTGAGCTACCACATGCTTGCCAAGAGTCAACCTTTAAACAGGGGATCCAGAATGAAAAATGTCTCTGTCTGTTCTAATTAGGATCAACACTTTTGCTTTCTTAATCACATTCTGTTTGCTTCATTGTCTGGGGCTGATGCCAACACATGTGCTGAGAAGGAAAGCAATTTGTTCAAGTTTCTTCGTTACCTGATGCTTTCTACTTCACGTGTCACCTGAAAAAGAAAACAACAAATTGCTCCCAATGTCATCTTGATCAAGTGAGCTAATGTCTTCCACTTGGAAGATATGCTGCCCTTGCTTTTGAGGCAGATAGATTGAATAGCTTGTTTTATGCTTTTTGCCATCTGGACATTCTTCTCTGAACTCTGCTACAAGGAGACTTCAACAGGTTGTTAATAAATTCCTATATGTTTTTTCCAGCAGTGACTAGTCATCCATTTGAAATTTGGAGAAACTGTCATTCCTCTGCAAAAGGTTATCAGTTCTCACCTGAAACACAGTAAAAGATTACGTGACTACTCCCTAATGCCCTCTTGCTTTTACCTGATGGGTGGCATCGTCTGAAAATGTGTTCCAAGTTCTTACTACTCTAAACGGCATCCACGTTAGGGGGGATAAAATGAAGATAACAGCAGAGAACAGACAATCTTACACTTTTTTAATGGAGTGATTTGTCTGAGATGACTCAGATAAACCTAAGCTTAGGGTATTGTCAATACAGTTTGTTCTTATCAGGACACTGATGGAAATCCAACACAGTTTAGTTATTCAGAATCACTTGGTATCTATGAAAGGCTACAGGAGCTGTGAGAGTCCTCAGTCCTTTTCTCAGAGGGAAGAGGACCTATCTGAAAACTACTGACTTTGCTCTGCCCTTGAGAACAGTATGAATCCCACCCAGGTAGACTTGACCACCCTGCTGAGCATCTAAATGGAAAGGCTGAAGTCTGTACAGCTGGAGGGGGGAACCCAGCAGAAAGAACTAAATCTGCTTTGTTGTGCATGCCTGTTGTACGAGTCCTCTCACTCAGGCATTCAGACAGATCCAAGTCTTAACCTTCTCTGCCGGTCAATAACAGCGACAAATAACATATATCTTTTGAGCGGCTCCTTTCTTTGTCCTTAGTTTCTTGCTTGCAACTGATAGCTACAGAGAGTGAGAAAATATATTTTCTGAGAAATAGGAAACAGAAGGAAAGAGCAATGAGAAAACCTGAAGCCCTGAGGATTGTCAGAGTGTAAGTGCTATTTACACTTACTTACTCACTTTACTAGTTATATTTTTCAAAAATATTTTTCTATTAAGATTTTTGATGGTTCCAAGCGACCACAGTAAGGAGAAATAGACAGGATGATTCTGTCTGCCTGGATTCTAATGACTCTTTCATCATCAGGAGTGAAGACAGATGAAATCAGACATTTGTTTCACAAACACAGACAATTTCTTTTGTAACAAGGTGCTTGACAGAGAGGGTACAACCTGTTCCTCCATTAAGGAAGGATGCTGAAGCATGGAGAGCAATTTACTGCTGTGCAATGACATTCATTCTTTTCTTAGTGGGCACCTTGGTGTTTCTGATTCCAAAAGGGAGTTTTCCAAAGCAGGGGAAAGGCTATTTTCTTGGGTTTATGACTCAGATCGAATTCTATCTTTTATCACTTTGGTATACCTCAGATGAAAATGTTCATAAAATTTTAATTGTATTTTTGTTGCAGAATCTGTATGGACACACACTGTTTTTGAATGTATAGACTCCTCTAGATAAAATTTCTTGGTCCTAAGTTCCAAGATATAGTTAATATATGTGTTGTTGTGTGTGTATCTGTACATATATACTTTTATATACATATATACACGGACACAAACAGAAATATACAAAAAGGTGAGCTTAACTGCTTAAGCTAGTCATGCATCAGTGTAAACCCAGAAGATTCAGAAAACCTATTCCTAATTGTTTTCAAATATATGAAAGCAGAATAAAGGACCCTGCTAGGTAGTTATAAATTTGAAATGCATCCTGAAGATATGTCCCATGCCACCCATTCACCCTTCAGTTCAGCAGTACTATAGCTCTGTGGCTGTAGGATGACTCTAAGTCATCAGTGCTACTCTGTAAGGTGATTATTTGAAATAATGTAGCTCTCAGTTTGGTGCCTTACCTGACTGGGTTGTGAACAACATGGTACTTAGAGTGGAGCTGCGACCGCATCATGTCGATCATCTGATAATGTGGTATAGAACTCGCTGCAACACAGTGTTAGCTCAAAAAACCCCCAAACCCCTTCTCTCTTTATTAATATTAAAATATCACAGGCTTATTTTCCTTACAGAATTCCATTTCAAGATTCATAACACCATAACGGCTATGAAACAGTCAACAGTGGATGGCAGGAAAGCAACCATTTCCTTTCAGACCCCTTTTTGTCTTTCTTTAATGGTTGTTTGCATCAGCAACTCCTGGGTTCCTTTCTTCCACTTCAAGAGGTTTATCCAATGCATCTTGAGGACAACTGATCAAGAGGAGTGTTTTAATATAACTGATTATGCAAGGTTGTGATTCTGCTTGGCCTTTTCAAAACATGGTAGATGCTAATTGACTGTATAATTGGTAATTGCTCTGTTTATAGTGATTATATAGAAGAATACATTTAGACTGACAATTAGAAGGGAACATGAAGAAGAAAATTAGAAGCAATTTGTTGAATAGGCCATGGGCGTCTGGCAGAGCTAAAAGGTATATCTACCTCTATTTAGATGGAGAGGTGCTCACCTTCTGTCACTCAGTCTAACCTGCTTACACTGAAGGAAAATAAAAGTTTATTCCCGTAATTCCAGGTAACACAGTACCTGTCACATTTAAAGGCTTCTTTGAATCAGGCTATGACCTCTTAAACTGTGAAGTCCTGGAATATCTGTCCATCAGGATCAATTGCAAGACAGCAAATCAGTTTTCAAATGAAAATTGAGGAGTTTCTGAGAGATTGTATGATGTGACTTCCTAGATTCAGTGATCTGAGAGGTAAGTGATCAGGATTATATGGTTTCAGTAAAGCACAGGTAGTACATTCTTCCCTGTCCCATGTTGTCTGTGCACTTAAACACTATGTATTCTGGAGTACAAACTTTTTTCCACCTATCTGTTTAGCCAATAAATATTATTTATATAAAATTCTCAGGAATAGTCTCCCTCTATGAACTACATAGAACCAGATCCTCTGTCATAAAAGTTAAAGAGAAAGTTGTAGTACATTTAATCTGGCCCAGTACTGGGCACCAGCATAACTTCCATTTCCTGTTTGGGAAGTTATTCAGTGGACTGGCCATTTGAATAAATATACTAATAGGAAAACTCTGACATGAAGCTAGAATACTTACTGGAAAGAAGATAGCATCCACATCCAGAATATTCGTATTCATCAGGCCATGCTGAATATAAAGCAGTGTCACAAAACAGATGGAGTAAGCACTTCGGCTGGATTAGTCCAGGTGTGTCAGTCAGGATTACAGCTTGTGAATGTTAAATATATATCTCCATCTTGTCTGCTGCGGAAATGTTGTTGCTGTAATTGATGATGCTTCATCTCTCAACCGTATTCTTTTACCACCACTAACAACCCCTGCTGTGTCAGTGGGTAGATCTGGCACTGCTGAAGACAGACTTGAGCTAGTTGTTGCCTTCTCAGTGACATCAAGCTGCCGGAGTAGGATGATCAGGTGCCTGCGGTGATTTATCAAAAATTAACACGATGACAGTGTTTCCATGAAGCTTTCCCTAAATTTTATTAACAAAGGCAGTGTCATTTTCTTAAAACAATTTATACTGGGGTGATTAGTTAGTGCTGGCAAGGCTCCTTCTATTCTGGTTAGGCCCAAGTTACTGGTCAGGAGCTCCAGAAGGACGATTAGAAACAGTTAACACTTAGACAGGAAAGTTAAATTTCAAGACATAACAGAGGCACAGAAAATGCCCACAAGACATGGGATAAGAAGGAGCACACTTCCTGGGCAGAGCTGCAGCTGGTGTAAGTCATCATTGCTGCACTGACATAAATATATAGTGCCTTTTGGCATTTACCTTATTATTTGACCTTAATTTTGCAGAACACTTCTCTCCCTGCCTTGGCTTTTCATCCTTATTTGCTGCCCCCATATTGACCAGCATTTCCAGAAAGAGAAAGAAAATAAAAGCAAAGAAAGAGGAAGAAAAAAATTCAGACAACAATTTACTCCAAATGAAAAGCAGTAAATATCTGAGTTGAAGATTTGGCTATAGATGTAGGTCAGCGACCAGTAGCATCTTATTAGATTCAAACCTGGTTTCACCAGGGTAGAGGGAATGGCAAGCGGGGTAGCTCCTCACCTCTCTCCCACCCCATTCATCACAGCAAGAATGATGCTGGCATAGGTGACACAGCCAGGAGCGGGTGCACTGAGCTCCTTTCTGCATTGCCTAGGACCAACCTCCTACGCTCTCGACCAGGACTGATTTCTGGCGCTGCAGCCAGCTGGTGCAGAGTATCTTCCACTCTCGCTATAAATTATCTTACTCTCCAAAACCGGGTGGCCGCATGCAAATTGTGTTCTGGGATTGATTCCTGGCCCATTCTAGCTCCCAAATCACGTCCAAGAGTGCTGGGGAGACAGTTAGCTGGCACAGTTCAAGACCATCGCAGGAAGTATTTTTATAGTTTAATTGTATAAACGATTTTGTTTACTTATCCAGAAACATTCCTTGGCACAAATACACTAATTTACCAGCACTGTTTTTCAAAACCAGTATACATGTGGCACTGCTGCCTTAGTGAGGTAATTAGATTGAAACGCTACCAGAAGCATAACCATGAAACTAGATGTCTTTATGGAGGTACTTTTTTTCTTTATGTTTTTTTTTTCTCCATAGCTTAGACCTCTTTTGATGCAAATAGAGTGGACCATATACTTACTTGTCTTTACTACTTACCCTTCTGAAAATTTACTGAATGCACAGACACAGTCATATCAGAGAAAAAAAAAAACACGCATGGAAAAGATGCTTGGCAGAATGAGAAACAGTGGCAGAATCTGCAAGCTGCACAGCCAGTGAGAAATGGACACCAGCTTTCTTGTGGTTTCTTTGAAAACCTTAGCATCAGTGACATGTTTGGGATAGGGACTGTCTTTATCTCTCTGCCGATACAGAACCAAGACCTTTGTCACACTACAATATGCATCACCTCAAGCAGTGTGACAACTACAATAACATGCCATTACTGTAATTAACACATTTACTGTAGCAGGAGCAACATAACTAAATCCTGTTTAACTAAATCCTCTTTTTTAATAGCTTTACATACTGATGTTCCTTTAATTTTCAGCAGGTGAAGTTAATGTTTGTTAGCGAGTTATACCTATCTGTTTTACAAGCTTTAAAACACAGTGAGAAATTTGCCACCTCAAGTGGGTAATTGTGTCCTCATGCATGAATTCCCATACGTATACCTGTATGCCTATTAAATGAAACAGTGCCAGGGAACCTCCCCGTGTGTTGCAGCCAGGATGCCTGGCATGGTTTGACCCCGGACAATTAGCATTTTCAGGATATAGTTCTCAGGTACAATCATCTGGGAGGTAATACAAGCCAATTACCGTTCCCAGTAGGCAGCTTGTGTGTGGACATTGTATTTCAAAGTCTGAGAGTTTAATAACATGACATAAGATGTTCTGTGCCAACTGATTTCAGTGCCAGTGTATGGTGTGAGTATGTTTAATTTACTGACATAGATATAGCCTGTGTGTTCAAATATGGAAAGGGGGGTTAGTATTCCATAAATATATTAGCTAAAAAGAGTGATCTGTCTCAGAGAACACTTAATCTTAATTTACTGGAAATAAACATCTTGCAGTGCTATGATGCTCCAGAGTTTATCCTCTGTGTAGGCACCTTATGAGGCTACTGTAATTAACACTAGCATTGTCAGATAAAGGCACACCAGGAGACAATACGGCTAGCGTGACATAATGCTTCTAGTTTCACCAGGCTTCAGTTAGCTGAGCAGAACAGGAACATTTTTACCATGACTTTTGAGCAAGACCTGAACATGGCATGGCAATCAACCCTATGACATAATAACCATTTTCCCACTGACATGGACATAGGGGGCACAGTCTCCACATCATGAAGCAAAGAGATGCCACTTCTTCCTCAAAACATTTGCAAAACAGAAACTATTGGGCTAGATTATAACCATGAACCCAGAAAGCAGAACTGGTCACAATACTAAAGTATATTCAGCACATAATGGGTAGACAACTGTTTGAGGCAGTACTATCACCATGTGCATTAGCACATGCAATACCAGTGCCTCTGCTGTTGCATAGATGAGCAAAGTAGAATCCCTAATACAACGGAGTGAGGTGGCATGTCATAAACTAGGTGTCCACAGAGCTTTGCCAGTTTGATTTAGAAAATGGTCCTGAAAGGAGTGTTTAGGGAGACATGACAGACCTAAGCCCACTGCAACTGTTCACACTTATGTTGGCCTTGGATGTAGCAACTATTTAGCTGAGAGAGGGGGATGATGAGGAGATTTGCATGGATAAAGCATTGCACAACACAATGAAGATGGGAGATTTGCTCACTGGAGCTCTAGTTAAGCATAAGCTTTAGAGACTGAATCACCAGTGGCATTTTGCCAAAGACTTAGAAAGCTTTGACCATGGATTTTGTCACTAAAATGTTACAAAAATAGACACATAAAAAATAACTAGGGCAGACTGGAAACAAACAAGCAGACAATCATGCTTTGCAGACTTTGAAAAAACACCTGCATATACTGGGAGATATTTGTAGTCCTAAAATAGGAAAGATATAGGCCTATCTCTGACTAGATGTGGGGCTAACTAAGCGAAATCAGAGTGTAATCGGTAAAAGCTGTCAGATAATTTGGCTCTGAAGCTATTTGGGCACTGCTAATGTGTTTCACATTGTTTTTAGTTCTCCAGTAATCCCTCTAGTCTGTAGATAGATGCTATGCAGACTGTGAAAAATATTCATCGTTCCCTTTTATTGCAGAAGTGAAGTTTCTCCAATATTCCAACTCCCAATGCTAAACTTGGGCCAGTTTCCAAAAAACTACCATCTTTGTTTGCTTAGGAACTATGTGGATCTCAGCTGATTCATAACATTCATCTCTGAAAACAGGCAAAATTTATCTTGTGTTCAGAGGCGGGTTCTACCTTGTATTTACAGATAGGCTGCCTTTAGGCCATGCCAAATGAAACAGAGGAGAAGCTGGCGCAGAGGACTTTGATGAACTATATCTGCTGATGATCACTTTTTCCATGAACTTCAAGCAGTGTGGGGTTAAATCCACTGTTGGCTGTCTGTGAACTGCTGTCTATGTTTTTAAGACATAAAATTTAGACAGAAGAACTATTTTAATGGCTCATCCAAGACCATCGATCAGTACACTGTTGAGGTGAGAGCAGAAGTCAGTTTTCTTGAACCAGTGTCATGATTATATAGTTTTCCTCCTCCCTATACAGAACTTAGTGCATAGTTCCTTTTCACTAAAACAAAAAAAAAGTCACTAAGAAAGGGCTGAGTAAAGGATTGCTAATAGTTATCCACGTACATGCTTCTCTGTATTTAAATGACTGAACATAAAACAAGCTCCATGTAGCTCAGACATTTAAAAGGTCTCTGTAATCTTTCATTACAGAATTTCAGTAAAGGTGCCATTTTAAATCACGATGGTAGAGAATTTCCACAGGCTGTTTCATCATTAAATAGCAATAATGGAGTAGAAGCAAGGCAGTCAATTACATGCAGATAGGAAGTCACAGCTGGAGTAGTTACAGTTTCCCTCTCATGTGTGAATATCTGGTAGCTTTTACGCAGCCCTTCCACAATAGGAGAGTTTGGAAATTTGACCATGACCTGGAAGCTTTGGATTGGAAAGAAGATTTTGTACCAAATGCGGTGAATGTGTATTTGTTCAGCATTTTTCATCAGCCAATATTCTGAAACACAGTTTGAACATGCTGAATACACATACATGCACTATTGTGATATTTGGCACCTGCTATCTGGTGTCAGTTACTTCTCCGGGCTCTTGCACTCCCTATTTTTCAGGGGCAAGATACAAGCCAAGAAAAAAAATTATGTTTGTCAGTGAACTGAAAACATCATCAACATGTTGGCATTGAAGGGAATTTCTCTCACTATTTGGATGAGTAATTTTGTCCTCACTAAAAAGCAATAATTGTTGGCTAGTTTTGTCTTCTTGCTACAAAATTAAAGAACTTATATACATAGAATGTTTAAAGACACCTACTATGGTCATTAAACAGAAAATTTCTCCCTATGAATTTAACAGTATGGATTAGCTTCTTCACGGTGCTTTTTATCAATACTTCTCAAAGTACTTTGTAAAGGAAGTCATCATTGATTGTAGCACTTCATAAAGTGGGATGTTGAAGCATAGAAAAATTGAAGGATGTGTCCAAGAAGCCAGAGACAGAGCCAGGAAAGGAATCCAGGTCTTATTTTATCCAGGAGCCACTGTCAAGAGTAATTCCATGTAGAAGAAATTACTGCCCATACCCATGATCACAAAAAACATTTACCCTCAATATCAGTACAATGAATCTATTCCTTGTGATTAACCGTGGGATGTCAAAACAATTTTCAAACATTAGGACATCATCTTTCTTTGTTTTTAAGAATCTGATCAAAGGCTGACTGAACTTGCCACAAAATTCTCCTCATTTCAAAGTAATTTGGATTCAGCACCAGTTCTCATTGATGGCTTTTAAGTTTTTCTTTGTGTTCCTTACCTGCAAATCTCTTTCAGGTGCCACAGTCTCCATGAGGGTGATATGCAGCTTTGGATAAACTGCTGCTCGTCATCACACATATCAGGGAAACTCTCTGGAGTGTTCTTAGGTGGTGATTACGGAGAACTTTGATTTACAGCTGAGAACGACAAGGAGTCTTTAATATAACAGGAAAGTTAATAAACATCAGAAGAAAGAGTCCATGAGGGAGAAAGAGGTGTCTGTGCATATCTTACATGTGGTCTGCTTATCAACAGCTGTTAACATGGAGGTTTTAGTGCAAGCTCCTTAAAGACAAAGACAGCTTCCCACATAACCCTACCCTCATCAGCAAACACCTTCTGCTGTCTATGCTCTTGTATGGGAGTGGTAAGCACACCTGAAAATGATCTCTTTATTCATCTTAATCTGTATTTTTAATTCACTGAAAAATGTCATGTTTAGGAAATTGAAGAAGAATTTAGGCTTCAGAATGCATTATAATTAACTACACACATAGTACTGAGCTAAGACTGGGCGTGAGTGGTCCTGGCTCTCTGATTAGGCCGGTAACTGTGGTTTTATACAGAGCAAGCAGGTGGACATCTGTCCTGCCAGCAGTGGAGGAGATGGTAGTTCAAACCCGACCAACCCCACTGCCTTCCACTTTCTTAAACTAGAGATGAATATGCTGCTAAGGGGGCCAGTTGTATGTGGGTTTTATCTACTTGTATGAAGATACTGAGGTGCAGTTCTTCACAGCCACTCCTACTCTAGCAGCTCTTTAAGTATGGAAATGTTTTCCAAGATCTGGCCCAAATGCTTGAAAGACACTTTCATTGTTGCTAAAATGCAGACTTATAACGCCAGAAATGTTTCAACAAACCTATAATGTTATGTTATAAGCTAATGTTATTGAGGTTTCAGTTTCAATGAAGCTATAATGCCTTAATTGCTATAATATCTAGATGATGGGATTCTTGGTGAAGGATGTGCAAAAGTTTAAAGCCAATTTTGTAAAGGTATTCCTGATGAAAGTCTGGAAACATTGATCTTTTGTCTGTCTGGAGTGATGAAAATTATTTTTGAAAAACTAAACGTAAAAAAACTCAGGCTAAAAATTATAAGGAAGTCTTCAACCCATCTGAAGGAATGAACTGCTGAACTAGCCTTGCACTAGTAGTTAGGATAAGAGAGGTATAACATCATTTTTATCTCCAATAACTCTGACCATCTAAAATTTCAGGAACCAGTCTACATTAATCCTCTAGCTACCTCCAGTCATTGCAATCTCTGTTGAAATTATCCAGTTAATGAGAAAAATGAGAGTGTTTAGAGGGTAATTCAGCCTGCCATGGCTTAGACTAGAGGCTGACTTTTTGGAAAGATGTAGTTAACAGGAATTTTTTGAGTTTAAAGAGGACTGTAGCTAATGATATAAATGGGAGCATATGATTTGGATGCACACTCCTCTGATGGCAGGAGAGTAACCTCATTAACCTAAGAGGTCCTTTCCTGTCCTATGATCCATTCTTACTTTGAAGTTTATAGTGTAAGCAAAGTTTTCTGCTTTATTAATCAAAATCAGAAATACTCAAAGACATAGAGCATGAAATGCTACAGAAAGATGAAAGGTGATAAAATATATTTATGAGGAACTGATATTTACACCGAGGTAAGCCAGGGTGTCTTGGGGATTTTTGATGTCTGATTTGCATCATTAGTATTAATTCCTTGGCTAGTCTTGAAAATCTTATTTTGTTTCTAGTGGACTTTCTTCAGCATCACTGATTTCCTAAAATATCTCTGATTATTCTGTAGACCTGTATAGTGATGGGGTCAATAGCTTCCCATAGAGTCTCCACTGCTACTTTCTGTCAATTTTTCTATAAGCTTGTAATTTTAAGACTTTGACAGGGACTGAAAACTTTCAAAACAAGCACAAAACTTCTGCTGAGGCCTAGCACTATTCTCTGAAAGTTATTAACCTTAAACTTTAAGTTCCAAGATCTTTTAGCTAATAGAAATAGCAATGACAGAGGGATTAATTCCAGCTTTCCAGTAAGTCTCATCATCTCTTGACCAAAAACCACAAGTGTGGTAGACACTGAAATGCCTGCAAGATGGCTCAAAATGCCTTTGCTCACATGTTCCAGTTGTTCAGATAAAGTTAAGGTCAGAGCTGCTAATATATGATGCAGAAAACAGCAGAGGATGCTGACAAGTCGACAGGTGTTTTCTATGCTGCTAAGTCACTCATGGCTTGAAGAAGAGAAAGCCATGGAAATATGGCTAATGGCTTGCCTTTCTGTCTAAGATATAATGTGCTAGGTCGTCAGTGGTGCCAATTACTTTAGCTCCACTGCCATCACTGGGGTTACGCTGGCTGAAAGTCTTGCCATTACTATTAAGGTTAGCTATGCCACTCAGGCAATAGCTGATTTTGGACTTAGTGTAAACTTCTCCCCATTGAAGGGAAGAACATAGACACACTGCCATGCGCACCTGATGCATGGATCTAGAGAGCTAGCAAGGCAGTGATCAACTGCTAGGACACACTGGAAGAGAGTAACAGGACAGCTGAGGCCAGGAGGTGAAGAGCAAGAGATCAATGACCCTGAGAGGCAGACAGAAATGAAGCTGCTTGGCATGGGCAAAAGGGCAAGAGGGAATTAAAAGTGACAGGTATAGTAAGACCAGAAATGAATTATTGTGAGGAATGAAGGGAACTGTAGAAATCCAGAGTAAGTGAGAAAAAAGATACAAACCAGCTTTGGGGGGGGGGGGGGGGGGGGGAAGCAAGCCATGTATTTGATGTCAGGGTCTTTGACTGCAATGTCTTTGAGACAAAGCCCACAGTTCTCCCCACTCCCTATCTATATGAAGCCCTAAAGTAATTCAGTGAATAATTTTTTTTTAATGGAGTCCAGTCTGAGCTGAAATAATTTCTGGATCAACCGTAATTTTGTAATCATGTCTGAGAATGCAAGCTTTAACAGTTCCTATTCACTTTGGGGAATTTCTGGCTTATATATCTGGGTCGGCGTATGTGTGTGATAAATTACACATGGTCAGAAAAGAAGAGGAGAGGAATGTTATTGACTGAACTAGAGAACTTGCTTCAATGCAGCTTTTGGAAAATGTCATGGTGTGTCATCCTCCATGTTATCAGAAAATTATAATGCTCTGTAGAGAGGAGCAATAATGGGGAAGATGTCAGGCTTTTGCTGCTATGATTTCTCATGAAAATAATGGTTTCTGGCTATTATGAACAAGAGTGACACAGCATGTAGAATTACAGCCTGTGAGGAACATACTGTATGACACCTCCACACTAAATAAAATGAACAGTGACAGACTGAGGCAACACCCTTGGTGTGCCAGCATCCAAGAGTAAAGATCTGAGTAATGCAGGTGGTATCAGAGCCCAGTTAGTCAATACACAACTATGAGCAGGAAGCGGGAATTTTGGACACTCCATGGCAAGTTGGGAGGGATTTACTAGTTGACAGAGCACTTTGGACAATATTTTCTAGAAAGCTGGGTGAGGAAGAGAGTTCAATGGCTGAAGGAGAGGAAGAGACACTTTATTCTGTCAGTCATCTTATCAGAAAGCCAGTCTGCCTGTAGTCTGTTGAAAGAACATGCTGCTTTCTTCACACGCCACGCTGAGAATGGCCACAGTATCAGTCATTTGCCCTAGGCAGAGTTTTCCAGTCTTCTGAAAAAAATGACCCTTTTACCAGCATTAATTGGGAAAAGCTTTGGAAGTGATTTCCTTTGCTCCCTAGACCAGTCATACACTCAAATTTAGCACACTGCCAAGAAAAAAAAAATAAAAAGATCCAGCCAACTGAAACTCTGTGAACTTGTGTCAAAATAGGACTCTTTAAGAATGGATGAATTGCATCTTAACTCCACAGCAGTGGAATAATGAATAGTGCAAGCCAACTGGAACCCAGGAGAGTGTGTGACTGGAAAACACTTCCTAAAGGAGCTGTGATAACATTAAAGGTTACTGCTTTGAAACAACAAAACCCTGCAGAACAGATACGAAGCTTGCTGAGCTTTGGAATTCTTTATGTCCTACAGAGATCCGACTTTGGAAGGAATGAGGCTCATATTTTTCAAAAGGGATTTCAGTGTTATTGAAAGCAACTATTTGCTGTGAAATCAATGGGTGTTGCATACCCAAAGACCTTTGAGTATCTGGGCTGTAGTCCAATACAATAAATAAAACTGGCTGATGACAAAAAGGGATTTAAAAACACCAGTATTGTGTTAACTGAGCTATTTAAATTCTGTCCCCTAATTATATGCAATCCCATAGCTCACACAGGAGTCCCAAAGTGGGAAGTTTGGCTCCTGATGTTTTGCATTACGCAGTTTGTATTACCTTCAAAACAAAACTCTAAAAGGAAAGGATGTGCTTGGAAATAAAAAGAATGAGTCAAACTATACTCAGATGAGGACTGCAAATTGAAAAAGAAGGTTGAATTCTGAAGTGTGTCTCAGGAGAGACTCCAGAACTAGGATTACCCAGCCTGTGCTATTCAAGGCCTTTCTACATACACATGGGCTAGAGACACATCTCCGTCACTTCTCCTCCTGTACATGGCATGGTGGCAACCCCGGTCTTTCTTCTGTCCTTGTTAAACAAGCAGAGGCACCTTTTCAGGTGTTCAGGCTACATCTGCTGATAGTATAGCTATTCTTTTGTCTTCTTTAAGGAGATGATCATGATAATTGGACCTTATTAATCTTTACTCCCTTTTCAACTAGGATAAGATAGGAGGAAAAAGGTTTTACAAGCATCTACTCAAGTGAAGAAATGAACTTCAGATCAGATAAGTTTGTGACTAGAATTTTGCAGAAACTTTACGATGAAATGAGAAAACTGAGAGTCTTGGAAGGTAAACTTCTTGGACAAAGTTCCTTTAGAAAGAAATAAA
The DNA here is from genome assembly GCF_036370855.1 of Dromaius novaehollandiae. Classification (NCBI taxonomy): domain Eukaryota; kingdom Metazoa; phylum Chordata; class Aves; order Casuariiformes; family Dromaiidae; genus Dromaius; species Dromaius novaehollandiae. The sequence goes on from NC_088099.1 coordinate 163,174,017, forward strand.
AATGATGGGCTTGATCAGTTCTTTGAGAACGTGGACTATTTCCTTTCCCTCATTTGGATATTCTTTTCATTTCATTTTTAATAGAAATTCTGAGATGAAATAGTGTTGTTGTTGTTGTTGTTGTTGTTGTTTTCTAGGGAAACAAAAGTTTGTGTTGTCTCCACTTGATTTTTTTCTGACCCTTTATTTTAACAGAAGTGTCCTGATTATGTATTCCAGTAAAAGAAAAGGTTATATCACATAATTCTTTGAAAAATTAAAAATACCCTTTTTATTCAGGTTTATTTATAACTCTTTCAAATTTACTTTGCAAACCACATTTAGCTATTGAGATAAAATTGCAATAATGAAAAAATGGATTCTTCATGCAGTACTGAATATGTTCTACAATGTGCTGGGAAGATTAGATGATCATAATGATTGCTCTTGGTCTTTAAATACATATAATCTATCACTGTGGATCAAAAATGAATTGAAAACTTCCCAAACAATTACATCATATGCAGTTTTTGTTCTTCTGTTTAATTATCTTTGTAATCCAGTAAGAATATACGGATATTAAAAACAAGGGGAAGATTCACACAAAGATTAAGGAGACTTTAATCCCACTTCTTCTCATTATTTCTGCCTACTGATTCTCTTTCATGTCATGCCGTTGTCCTTACCTTTTCTCTTTCTTCTTCTGGCTGCATCCAGTCCTTTAGCTGTCAGCTTTGCACCTCACCAGCAAATTACAGAGTGTGAATATTTGCAACAAACATTTCATCAGTTACGGAAATAAGAGGAACATTTCTTGAAGGTTTTCTTTTTATTTTTATGGTTAGGGCCAAATGGGCCATGATGTTAGGGCCTTCTCATAAACAGCTCATTAACAGAGGGAAAATTCTATAAATAAATGATTTGCTGAGAATTATTCACTCACATCCACATTCTCTTAATTTCCTTGTGTGTTTGTCCATGGGTAAACATGGCTTTCCATTCTGCCAGATCAGATTCATAGGATATTTATAGGGTATTTACTGGGTGTCATTATCATCATATGCCATGTTGCATTTTGTTTTATAAAGTATGGAAGTTTATTATCTGTCATTATCATGTAGCGCTCACGTCTGTTCATATTGATTGAAATGAGGTCAATGGAGTTGCTCTAGATTTATGTTCACGTAAGTGAAGCCAGAATTTGGCCCCAGCTCATAAATATTTCCCTTATTCCAGGAACTTGAAAAAAATGATGGTAAAGTTGAACTGCTTCCACAATTTAATTCAAAAAACTTGCTGATGTTTTACAAAAATATCACCTGAATGACCTACAAATAGGATGGAGAAAAAAATGAAAGGAATCGGTACCACTTAGAGAAACAATGGATTTGTTTTATTTAATCCAGTTTTGAAAATTGTATTCACAAAACAAATTTGATTCTTAAAGTGAGACCTAGATAGGCTGTGGGCATATGTGGATATTTCCAGAATACCTCATCTGGCACTGAAATCCACAAAAAAGAAAAAAAAATTAAGAAAGTCTAGAATCCGCCAAGTCCTGGTTATAAAAGAATTTATTCAGCACATGTAGTATAGACACTCCAAACATAAATTTTACTGGGTTTTATTATTATTATTATTATTAGATTTTTAATTAGATAGCTAAATCAGCAATAAGTCACATTGAGCTGTTTGGATCTCATTCAAACTATTTAAGAACATAACTGGGAAGAAGGAGAGGTCTGGATCCCGTAACTGGGAGGCCAGAGAGGTTTGGATCCGACTCAGGGCAAACTCAAAATCATGTTTAAGCTCTCCTGAATGAGAGTGGGGAAAACTGCCCTAATCACCATGCTTCATTGGTGGTCCCTTGTAAACTTTGTCCTTCTGGCCACATGACACTTGTGTCCTTTACTAGGGTGTCTCTCCTTAGGCAAAGGGATTAAAAGATATCTTTCTTCTGTTCTCTAGAGAGGAACAGGACCTAATCTAATGTTTAGGTCACTGTCAAGAAAAATACCTGTGAGTTTGAGTCAGGCAGAGGAAGAAACCAGAACTGGGTCTCAAACTTTCTCAGTTAGTGCTCAACCAAAAGGTGACTATGCAAAACAGCAGGTATAAAGCACTCCTTTTTGGGATGGGTGTAAAAAGGATGCATCCTGCTCAGATGGTTTCACCAAAATTTCAAAGGGGTGAAGCTCTATCATGACTTTGTCGAAGACAAGTAAGACCAGGCAACTGAGAATGGTCAGTTCACCACTTCAAAATAGAACTAGCTATTTTCCTGTTTAGCATGAACTACTTTAGGTCATTCTTCAGAGACTACAAGCCTCCTTTATCAACTATTTTAGTAGACTCTGATATTGGCATCCTGCATAGGGCAGTATGCATGTCTAGCCACAAGGACAGAACATGCACACGTGCAGGGACATGTGATAAGCATGTCACACATAGAGGGACAAGGTCTTTGATGATATACTACTACTAGAAAGTCTCCTTTCAACAAGACTAGGATGTATCACTCGGTTGTTGAGTGGTGCTACTGCTTCTTCAAGTCTCTGGAAGCCCAAATATCTGATGCATCCATCTCATTATTAGATTATAATTCAGATCTGTACCCAGTGTCTGGCCATGGGGGTCTGCAGAAGGAAGGAAAACACTGAATTACATTGTGAGCGAGTAAAATCCAGCACCGTAATGAGGAAACTGAGTTGCAATACCATTGTAAGACACTTGATACTTCATACAGAATCTATGTTCCCAACATTAGTACTCTGAATGTTTATTCTTGCTGCAAAGAGGAGCCTAAGTATTAGGACACAGGGCATCTAAGATGAAGATGTAGCTGATCAGGCTCTTGTCTCAAACTCTGAGAGACTCAGACCTTGTTCACCTCCTGCCTACTGTTCATACATGAAAACATTAAGCACTGTAAATATACAGACAAAAACGAGTGTAATTCAGAGCTGCAGAGAGACAAAAGGTTAAATGGAAAGTGCTTGTTATTCAAATGAAAATAATAGTAACTTTCTACTTTTCTAATGCTTATTGGGGCAAAGATCACTTTTTTTGAGTTCTTATTTATTTTATTGGACTGGGTGTGGGTGCATGGATGTTCCAATATGTTTATTCTCACCAGTAAACTGAAATTTAAAAACGGAAAAGGAAAGGAGAAAACAGGGGATAAGGGGAGAAAAAATAACTTTGGTTTTTTTTCTGAAATATTTTGAGTAAATGAGAGATCTTTTTCTGTAAACCATAATTTTGTACAAAACTCATTATAAAATGTTGACCTATGGTTTTCACCAGCCTCTCTCCCAGAGCACTTGCAAATACTATTTCTGCAAAATAACATCCATCTGTTGATACCACATGCCAATCACAGAAATCCTTTAAATATATTTTCCAAGGGGAATGTTTTGAGAAAATATGTCTGACAATCACTAATTGACTTTTGCACAACAGCTAGGTATTAGGAGAGTTTAAATTGAAGGTATTATCTGGGTTTAGTGTCCTTGTCATTTTTATCCCTCTTTAAGACCAAACTTCATTTATGAAGTACAATTAATTCAAGAAGGGATCAGTTTGGTGCATATCAGTTCCCCACGGTCATGTTATTCAATTAAGACTTTGGTTTAACGGTTATATGTCTGCACGTAAATTAGTGGCTGTTCCTCTTCACCATGCAATATGCTGCAATATAGATGCTTGAGAGATTAAGGCCAAAACTATTGGACATCTTGAGTACTTCTGAGTGAACAGCATGACACACTGAAAGCTCAACTTCCAGGGCATGTAGGATCTTTGCAGGACTGCTTGAGCCATGGGACCAGTTAACTTCCATTGCAGTTGGGAAATGTCAGCAGTTGGCCAGTCCAAGTGCCTTGTGTTAGTCACCCAGGAAAGCAAGGAAAAAAAAATCAGTAGTTACCGATGAAGAAAAGGAAATCTGCATGCTGAGTTTTTCTATGAATTAAAAAAAGAAAAAAGTTGGTTAAACATAATAAAAATTACTTTGATTTGATTGTTAATTTCTAAATTAAATATTTCAGGTACAAACACTTAAATGGATAAACTCTTTACTGTCTGTTGTCTTACATACCCTACCTTCCTCCCCCTAAAAAACATAGACATCTGCTCACTAACACAATATTTTAGGTATTGATTCTTTGACAGAACCACTTCATAGATTATATTAAACTCTCTGTAACTGCTTCCCTCATGCATTTGGGACTGCCTGGATTTACTGTTACTTTAGAAAGATATGACACTTCTGCAAAGGATTACTTCTGGATGTGAAGAGCCTTCACAGGAATATCCCTCATCTCAGTGTTTTAAAGTCTCTGAGGCGGTTATTTAAATAAACACAGACATAACAGCTTATCCTCCAGAAAGAGGATAACAAAGAAAGAAAGCTTACTGATCTGGACTTAAAAACTTTTCATCTCTTGTATGTCATATGTTATTTTATATAAATTTAAGAACAGCTCTAGGTATTTCAAGGTTACAGATGGGCAGGAAATGCCTTCCAAAAATAAGGTCTCTGAAAACTTTATATTTTAAATCAGGTGAAAACTCACATCTGTCAAAGTGTGTCATGGAAAAAGTTACAAAGACCAATACAAAGTTTATTAAAAAAAAAAAAATAGGGCAATAGTTAAATTCAGCTGCAAAAGGCCAGGAATTAAAGTTGTATTCTCCCTCCTGTTTATACAAGGACAGAGGAAATAGAGAACAGACAAACTGTGTCAATGAAGCCATCCATAGATGAAAGATTATTTTGGAAGACACTCAGGTAGCAGAACAAACATTCAGATCACTTCTCAGAACTAGGAAGGATGGGGAAATCAACTGGAGTCTCTCACATCCTAATGAAATGCCCCACTCACCAAGCTACTCTCATGTAGCCACGATTTCTTGCTCAATACCATCTACGCATAAGTAACTTTTTCCTAATGAAGTTTTGTGTTCTTTTTTTAATAAACAGCTATTTGCAAACGAAAACACACACAAGAACTAAAAAAAAAGAAAAAGAAAGAAGTCTGGGCCAGATCTAGGAAACAAAGAACAACAAAGTAGGTAAGTAGGTAGGACACTCCGTTCAGATGTACATGAATCAAGTTCTTGGCATGACTGATTCTGTTCCTGACTAGCTCTGTTACAGCAATATAGAAGAAATCTCAGGAACCCTTTTTTGTTTTTTTTTTTATTTTTTTTTTATTTTTATTTTTACCTGCAATCTTCATTTTGTTAGCAATTTCATTAGGCCTGGTGCTTTCCTCTTCCACAGTGATTTTACATGAAGAGCATTCTGGTAGGTTCAGTAGTGTTCTTACTGCATTACACCAGTGTAAGGAGCAGCTCTATGTGTATATCTAATTTTCTTCCTGTCTTCTATATTACTGCAATGGAGGGGACTTCAACTTTCTAATTTTGCCTGTGTCTTTTTTTCTAGATTTTCTTAATAGTGGCCATCACATCAGTCTTTAAGCTTGCCTACACAGAGACTTTCAAGAAAACTAATCTGAATTAAAGGTGTTATTTGAGCATGGATTGCTTAAGCATATGAAATTACTGTGTGGTTACTCTGAACAGAATGAAAGCAGCCTTAACTGAATTTCCGCTGTTCACTTTCAAAGCAAATACAAACCAAACTAAATTTGCCAAATTAGAGTGCGATGTTGGAAGAGGTTTAGTCCAGGCTAACACTGTAACACTGAGTGGTAGTCTTGCCACCTCATTTCCCCAAGATTTTTCTTTTGGTCCCTCTCTTGTGACTGTGCCGCTGTTCACAGAACGGTGCATTCAGCTGTACCATGGATGTGATCAGATGGAAAAGCTGTTTGGGGCCCTTTTCTTGCAGGGTCAGTTTTCAGCAGATCTTTGATCTGCCTCACTGTATGCAGAGGTTAAAACACACCACTGAAAGCTCCCACCATAGAGGCAGGATGGGACACCACTTCCGGTGACAACAGTGTAAAATAGCACAAGCTGGTAGAGAATTGACAGTACAGGTGAAGTGATTTAGTGTCTCCTAGTTTTTTCCCTTTTCCCTTTTCCTTCCATGGTCCAATACACCCTTTTGTTGTTTCCTTTGTGAAAGCACTGACCCCTGTGGGCATTAAAACCTCAAACTACCCATAAAAGAAGTACAGTTGAAAAATGAGCAGCTTTTTTTCTGGGCTGTTTCTCTAAGACGTCAGACAAGCACCAATATTGATTTAAAGGAGGGGATGAAAATGAAGGTTCAGGGGAGTTCAGAGAAAGGGAGAGAGTATGTTTGCCTAAGACAAGCTGTGAGATCTGTGCCATGAAACTGCAACTTAACTGTCTGCAGAGAAGACATCTAAACAGGTAAACAAAGCAGAATAAAGTACATTTGCTGGCACTGAGATCATTTAGCACAGCAGGTCTCATGTCCACACTATAAAAGTCTCCTTTTACTCAGAACAACAAGGCTTCCTCCAAACTGCTTAATAGCAGTAGTCCTTGATCTTAACTGGCTCTTGACTGTGCTCAGACATCCCTTGGTAAAGTGCTAGTTGACCCAAGCCATTCACCTGGCCATTTTTAATTTATTGGTGGACAGGGTCATATGTGCTCAATGCAAATAACTTTTTAGTGTCTCCTTGAGTACAGACACTGAGGTTAGAAGTCAACTGCAAATTAAGAAACCTACTGTGCAAGCATAAATACATAGGCAGTTGCCTAAACATAGGCATGCAGAGCTCCCTGAAATGCTCCCATATATTTGGGACAACATGAGGCAGGGGGCAAGGGAGGTATCTCCTGGGACTTGTGCCCTTCTGCAGTGGAATCTGAGGCTGGAGGAAATATCCCAGGACAATTCATATGACAGTAGCCACATATATTTAAGCAAATAAGTCAAGCTGTAAAGCTGTGAGCTGTTATAGTTAATGAAGATCACAGGTGAGATTCAGTTGCCAAAACAAAGGGGTCTAGCTCCATCTGAGGTGCCTATGGCTCTTGGGAAGTTTCACACGGGACTGGCAAATGTATCAAGGAACCTATGTCTTTCTGGAAAGTGAAGGCCATGCATAGTGCTCTAAAGCATCTCATATAGCAGTAGATACATTGGATGGACAACTGAATCAGGTCCATAGTCTCTTAAGGGCTGGTAACAAGTGACAACACTAAGAGTTTGTGTGCTAAACTGGGCAGCAAGCCTTCAGATAATGACTGAAATTAAATCTGATCAGAACCTTCCTCTGGCACTAAAGTCAACTGGAACAGAAAGGCCTCTTTTCATGTTATTAAACTCTCTTTGCCTCCAAAACACAGCAGCCACAACCAAACTGCCTATTAGGAATGGTCCCAAGCTTGTCCCCGAACTGTACAGGCTAGCCCAGGTAAAAACCATGCTAAGGTTCATTTACAATTTCACTGCAGGTGCTCATCCCATCCAGATGAGTGCCATTGGTGGCACAACTGGCCTAAGACTGGAATTTCCAGAGGCTTCCAGAAAAATTTCCTGGTTGCCTGCCTGCAGCTTTAAGAACTTTTTAAAAAATGGAGATCAAGCCTAAGTGCATACTTTGGGGATTAGGCTCCCACGTTCTTGAAACATTTCTTCCAAACCCTTTCTTCTCATTGACAGTAACATGGGATATTTCCCACTTCAGTCATCATCCTAACAAAACTATTGCTTAATGAACACATTTTGTCTTTTCCTTGCAGCAAAAAAACTCCTACTCAGATATAAGCCCTATTTAATCTGAGACCAGAGCAGTAACACAAAGATTTTTCTCCCCTAAAGCAGAGGTTGCAAACCATTTTGTTTAATAAATGCCTATCAGAAAAGCCTGGAGTTCCCCATGTGTGAATGGAGCTATTACACCCCAAACCTCATTACACAAATAATGTCCATTTTGATATTTCAAAGCACTTTTAGCAAGGTGCTTGCGAGAGTGTTGTAAATGATCCGTAAACAGTGGAACACAGTAGGGATGAATTGTAGGTTGGGCAATTTATTTTCACAAAAGTTTACTTCCAAAGGAGAAAGAAATGGCCAGGCTCACTCGAGGGCCTGATCCTGCAGAAGTTTTCTCTTGTGCCTTCCCTGCTCATACTGTGACACTGTATGAATCAGGAAAATCAGTCCTGTGGGAGAGAGATTCTTGGGTGAGTAAAGGATTTGAAGCACTATGTCTTTGATATGTAATCACACAAAACGAGTACCTCCTTCATATGTTTGCAGGGAATTCCCTCCTATTTCTAAAACATTTCACTTTATTCTTTCTGTCAGATGTGCTCATCATCATAAACAGGAGCAACTAAGACCAAAAAAAGAGCTAAGCAAGAGTTTCACATGAGACTTGGACAGGACTTGTCTTTGCACATGGAAAATAAATAAATAAAGGTCACTTCTCCGAAGTGTAGATTTCTTCAGTATTCCTGAGTTCCAGGAACCTGAAAAGACTGAGGAAAAGAGTCTATATTCATGTTAGGGAGTTTTAAAGTGTGCTATGTGTGGTGGCTTCCATCTATCCCAAAGCAAAACAGAACAGCTTGAGATTCAATTATTTTATTGAATTATTATTATTGAAATACTATGTTATCAATAATTTTAATCTTTTTTACTGTGTAATAAAATGGCTTAAAATTGTGCACAGAGCTATTTACCATATCTGAACCATGGAACTACTATCTAACAGCTACTGATAGTAGCCTTAAAGGCAACACTGCCCGGCACCAGCTGAGGTGAAAAGCCTAGAGATGGATGTTAGGAGAAGGCCAAGTGCAGTAGTGTGATAAAGGCAATGCTGCTGCAGCTTTATGCCTCCAGGTCCAACAAGCAGCAAGGCTGAGCATGTATTCCAGGCGGCACACACACACGCACACATGTACACTATGCATATATACATGACCAGCCACACAAATAGACACACTCAGCATTTGCACAAGCACAAACAGCACCAGTGGCCTCGTCCTGTTCCCTCTCCTGACGATAAGGTCCTTTAGTGAGACATAGGTGTATACACATGCACAGTGTGGATCCCTCCAGTAGCTGGGCTTTGACACCAGTCCACCCAGCAGCCAGCCCTGCATCCCCAGTCTCCCCAGTTGCTGGCACTTGGACATATGAGCCCATGAGGCCTGCAGCCCCAGTCTGGTTGCTGGTACAGACCCCCTCGCTCACATACACACATGGGTCTCAGCCAACCTCCAGGTCCACCGTCCCTCCAGGAGTTGCCCAGAACACCCCTGCTGCCCTCAGTAGGCAACCACCCTGTGGTCTCACCCTTGGTGACATGCGCACAGACCTGGCTCCCAGGCCAACTGCCCTACTTGCCCTCTAGTCCTCCTTGAGAGCTGCTAGTGATCAGACACTGATTTGCAAACCCTCACTTGCTCCAGCTGCTGGCACTCCAGGCACATGGACCCTGTGACCCATGGTCTGACTCCAGCTGCTGGCACTCAGACCTCCACACACACACACATGCACACAGAATAGGGAGCCCCTCACTCAGGAAAATAGCTAGAAATGCCATTTAATAAGAAGGCAATACACATTGTGCTGAACCAGCACAGGGCACAACCAGACAAGTGCACTGACCACCAGCCTGTTTACACATGACCCTTTTATCCCCTTATGCCTCTGTTTTCTCATGTTTGTTCCTCTCCAGATCACCTAGATCCCCTCCTTTCACCACTTTTGGTTCCTCCCCTAAATACCTTATAATAATTCTTGCACGATCCCCAAATGCTCTTCCCTTAAGGCTGGTTTTGTACAACTTATATCCCACGGTGTGTCCCACGCCCCTAGACAATAAGCCCCCTCTGTCCAAAAGGTGCTCCAGAGAGCCAGTCCAGCTGATTCATCTTGACAGGTTTCACACTTGGACCATGGGCTCATGGCTTTCCCAGGCGACCCCTCAGAGGGGATGAGAGAGGTGCTCCATTTCTCTGACGGGTTGTTGGGGTTCCCACTTCCCCTGCCGTTGTCTCGCTGTGCTCCATGTGTGTGCAGGTGAGCCTGGGGTGATTGTTCTCCTGGGATGGTCTTGGGAATAGGTGGATGAGCATATCACTTCGGTTCCCCCAACTTCCATTGTTCTTCTGCGCTACTTGTGCATGTGAAGATGAGCTTTTTATCACCTAACATAGCAATGGAGACTTTAGAGAGACTGTGGTTTCATGTCATTTTTGTCATATCAGTTTTGGGGCCAGCAAGGTTCTGGTTCTGAAGACTGTCAGCCAGGACAGCTTCAGGTTGGTTTATGTCAGTGGTTCACCACATGTCTGCTCTTGAAGTTCATTTCAGACCCTCATACCCCATTTATTTTGCTGTTAGCAGTTGCAGACTTCTCAACTGCAACATAAGGGGAGAAATGGCATTCTGCTCATATATGAGCTCAAAACACTAACAGAGTGCCTGTGTACTGGGTTTATCGTCTTGTGCACCTGTGGTATAGTGTGCCTGTCCCCTGGAAACTGGATATAAGGATAAGCACAAGGAGCTGAAGTTGTGGAGTTGGTCCCCGATGATTCTCAGGCTGCCTATATGTGCTTATCTCATTTTAGGGGTGAATATCATAAACCTTTTTTGCTTAGAGGTACCACAGGCATTGTTGTCTCATCCTTAAGCTTTGATTACAAATGCTTTGGTTACAAAGAAATATATCAAACCCAAATGCAATAAATTAATGTTCCCTCAGGACTTTAACCAGCATCACAGGGTATTGCTTAGGACTGTTGACATCAAGACCTTCCTTTTGCTGAGTGACAATGAGAAACAGGTTACAGCAGTGTCTTGTACAATTGTTCCTCCAGATCTTTTATTGAAGTTTGACTAAATACCAATCTAAAAAGGAATTTTATTGAAACAAGTCTTAAACTTGTAATTTAGCCTAATGGAAGTTGCCGGTCTTTGACAGATGCCCCGAACACTGTAGGCTTTCATATTTAGACAGATTCAGATTTATTATATTCAATTATATTATAATCAAACTTCGAAACTGGACCTGCCTTGAAAGGTTGGTTGCACCAGATGACCTCCAGAGATCCCTTCCAGCCAAAATTATTCCATGTCTCTATCATGTTGTATTCATCTAGTCCCTGATAAACTGTTAAAAATTACTTTTTAACTAAAACAATAGCTAAGGGAACACAAATAGAATTATCTGCCAGCAAAGGGGACAGCTAATTCATCTGTTGCTGAACACTGTTTTCAGATGTAATCACAATGTTTCCTGCCTAGAATTATTGGCATTGAGCTAGTAAATGTATCCCCTAAGGGAGGAAAAACACTGTAAATAACTTGCCTTTAAAGAGGGAGGCTTATTGGATTTTTACACCAGACAACATGAGCTCCGGTTAAATACTGAGTGATATTTATGTCCCTGTACATCCAACCATAGTTCAGTGTCTTCTTTTTTTTTTTTTTTTTTCCTTGCAACATGAATATAATAATCATTGGTAAACAGCTTCTCAGTCTTTATACTTTTTTTCAAAATATAGACATGTTGAAGGAGGATGAACATGACAGTTTAAAACTTAGTGTCTTCCTTTTTCTTCTGCCAGCTCATGAATTAGGGGAAGAAAACAAAAGAAGGAGAAATGAAAACAAAGATGAAAATATCCTTCTGCTATACATATCCAATGAGTCTATGGCCTAAAGGGAATGGGACCATGTTTCTTCATCATGCTCAGCTGAACTCTGGCTTGTTACGATGTTATCAGGCTCTGCAATTTAGACAAGCCTCAAGGGACATTGGGTATAGATCAGTACAAGGATCACGGGAGCACAAATATAGCTTAAATCTGCCACACTGTGCAGCACAAGGTGCTGAAGTCCTGGAGCAAAGACTGCTCACCAGACTCTGCTCACCAGACATGATGTGCTCCTTCACATCCTTGGATCAGTCCATCTCAGAGCTCCCTGTGTTATACAGTTCCTTATCAATATTTTTAGGATCGTATACCCTGTAATGTAAGTCAGCCTGCAGGAAGTGATGATGGCCTGATTGTTTTTAAAAAGCTGCATTTGTGTGATGACACACCTAAAAATGATTTAGCCATATACTAAGGATGGAAAACTCCCCATGAAGAAGTCAGAAGTAAATTTGTCAAGTCTTTAAGAGTGGCCTGACCTCAGCTTTTCAAATGCTCAATCTACTTCTTCACACATAGCTACGTAGTGAAATGTATTTCATTTATGCCTCGATATGTCATCCCTTCTACCATACTGAAAAGAAAAGAAGTTAGAGGAAGGTCCTCTTTCTCTGTCTTTATGATATGAGAAAAAGCAGCCATTTGGTGACCTTCTCAGCCCTAGCGGGGTGTATTAGGCAAGTTTTCAGAACATTTATAATTTTGAATTCTTCAGGAGGCATCTTTTACAATATAATCCATCTGACTAAATGTGGCTGCTAACAATGTGTATTTGAAAGCCACTTTCAGTTCTCTTTACCACAAAGGATGATCTGGTAATATAGACAATGGATTTTAGGGTGTGATTCATCTCATCCTAAGCAGATGCCTGCATTTGTTCAGAGGAATTGCATCCTACACTCCATTAGCTGAATTGATTGGATGTCGATTGACAATGATGGGAGCTTAGACAACAAGTTCACATGTAGGTGTTTGCGCTGGAAGTTAGATAAGCCTGATGAATGCGACCCCTCATTTCTCCAACCTAATCAGACTGAGGCACATGCCACACACTGAGCCGCTCTGTCCTGTAAAAACTCAAGTCCTTCCATGGAGGTTCTCTATGTCATGGATGAAGGAGATCCTAGCAGAACAGTATGGTGAACTTCATGTCCCTTTTATTTTTGACAGCAGGTGAATGGGGAGTTGTTAGTAGCAGAAGCTTGCAGCTTAATCATCTAAAGTTCACTGGTAGCCCTTTCTGGAGATTACATCATTTTTTTTCAGAGCTAATCCAAGATAACCTGCTTATAAGACAAATGGAGGGGTGCTACCCCCCTAACCAACGGTCTGGTCTTCTTAATGTAAGAATGGCCAGTACTGGGTCAAAACAAACCTTTAGTCCAGTATCCAGTCTCCTGCAAGAGCTGCTGGATGTGAATAACTAGTTAAGAATAACGACTAGGCAAGAATATATGATACTTCCCACAGATTCTCTCCTGGACACCAGAAGCAAATTTGGCAGCCAACAAAACTTTGTTTTTTGTATGTTTATTGTTTAATTCACTGTTTCACTCTGTCCAGTTCCTTTGTAAAGTGAAACCTTTTTAGTTAATGCAATTCGTGAGTGGAATTAGGTTTTGTTACAGATGTTGTTGTTGTTGTAGTTGTTTAGACTATTACTGTTGTTATTATTCGCATGCCTACAGATTACTTTACTCGTGTATTTCAACTCATCTGATGATAAAAGGAAGCCTCAGTTTCACTGGGAATATTTTTTTTTTTTTTACATATTCATACTGACGAACCTGGGGGACCACTTTCTTTCAATAAAAGGGATTATCTAGTCTCTAGATAACTCTCTGTTCTAGAATATTACACAGGAAACAAAGGTCAATTGCAATTGCTGAATAATTGTGTTTTCTTGACTTGAACTTGGCTTAAACAATGGAATGAATACCTTGGTAATTAATCTTTAACCTTCACTGATGCAAAAAGAAAGTGCTAAGAATAGGACAGTGCAGATAAATGAAAACAAGGTTGGTAGCATATTCTTTGCATTCAGCAACCAAAGAAACATAACTTCAAATTGTCCCCAGGATCTGAGAGGTTACATTTTTTTGAGCCAGATTCAATCTAAAACTGAATCCACCTTCCAGCTTCTGTAAGTCACATTTATACCCAGGTAAGGTCCTTTCATTCTGACAGCACAGTGCAAAGGGACCTTATACAAGTGAAATGCACATCCATTATAATTACAGGCATGCTGGTAGAGCAACATTCCCTAATTTTTAAAAGCAGAGTGTCATCTAGTAATATAAGATCAGACATTTTTCCTTCTCAAGCTTGGCTTGTGTTACAAATACCCCTTTTCTCTGACAAATCTTAACTCTCTGAACAGCCTTTCTTCCTCTTCTGATATACAGTATTATTTTACATGAATTTTTATCTCCTGTGCCTAGAAGAATGAGTCTTTTATAATTCTGTGCTGAGGTGGTAGTGAAATGTAATGCTTGGATAATTACATCAAGGGTCCAGCTACACTTTTCCACATTTTTTAAGCCTGATTTTAAGAGATATTAAGCAAGGCTTTTCTTGGTGTTTGTTTGTTTTGTTTTTCCTGTAGCTGCACTCAGATTTGTGTGTTCTGCACTTTTGATGCTTCCTCTTTCAAGAACGCCATACGGATGCCAGTAAAAATGGTTTGCATGTCTGGTACTCTGCTATTTCTGTTCTTCTGTTTCTGAGATAAGCAGATGGAGATTAGGTAATTTTGTAGCGCTGCAAGTCGTAAACAAGTTGGCATAAATATCACTGCCTGAAATATTATGCTGAGCTTGCTCCATTTGAACTTCTGCCTCACTACAGTTTGTCATGGGATTGGTAGCATATGCGTTGGGTGTTTGGTTGATTATGGTTCCCATCCTAATCAATACGCAAATTCAGCTCTCTTGAATTGGCCTTCTGAATTTTATTCTTCTTCAAACTAGGACTGACTTCCTTCTTGGGAAGTGTACGCTAAGATTCACAATAGGACCTGCCTTTTTCCTCCATCTTTTACTTTGATGAGCAAGTTAATGGGGAATATCATTATCTCTAACACCTGGTTATTGCCCATGAAAACAAGTTGGATAGTTCATGCCTCCATATAATGGTTTCTTACTCTTTTCAGCATCAGGATAACTTTTCTGTATCATTTACATGCAGGACATATTCTGCTTCCAATCACAAAAGGCATACATTTAAATCCAGATTTTTAGAAGTAGTCGTTCAAAAAAAAAAAAAATGTAGGAAAATACTTTGAGGGAATTTTCAAAGCCTCTATAGAAATCTCAGTCAGGACCTATCTCGGTGTTTCAGTTAGCAGTTTTAACAATCTGTTCCTCAGCCTCTAGCTGAAATGACAGTTAGGACTCTGGAGAACTCATCCTCTTTCATTACTTATTGTAAAACAGGAAGATTTCAGAAAATCTGCAATAACATCCAGCAGCTTCTGTCAAGACCAGAAACCATCGTAGCTTGGAGACCACAGGCTTTCGGTGCATTGGTTTTCAGCAGCAATAAGAGCTTAGGATGTCCTTGTCCCAGATCTCTGATCATGGCCCAGGCTCACTGTCACCGCCCTGGGTGCTCCACTCCCCGGCAGTGCCCCGTACTCATTTTTGGGGCTGTGCTTTTGGCAAGCCAGGTTGTTCCTGTGATACTCCTCACAGGACAGCACAGAAAATGGCTGTAGCAGCAGAAGTTAGAAGGGGAAACGGAGAGAGGGGGGAAAGACAGCTGAGATCATCATATGAAAAAATTACAGCTTAGGTAACAAGCAATTCCTCTCTTCTAAAAAAATCATGGTGCACTCCAAGGCACCAGGTCATATCCAAACTTCAGACAGAATTTCGACAAAAATCAGATGTCAATGCTCCTTATAAACAGTGTTGATTTCTGTCCGATCATTTATGTGTCAGTTAGTATGTTTGGTGTTAATGGAGTTACCTTTTGTTGAGGCGATATAGGACCGAGAGCAGAATCCGTCCACTTGAAAACACTGGAAAATAACAAATTCTATTTGAGATAATCACGACTGGCAGACTGAGAGAGTGTGAAAGGAGCAGGCTGGGAATAGGGATAGCTCAGATGGGAAAGGAAATTGAGTGTAAGAGGGTGTCAACAGAAAAAAAAAAAAGAAAAAAAGAAAAGTTATTCTTACCTGATTCAAGGAATGAAGAAAAACAACAATCCACAATACCAGAAATAAAACCTTCCAGTCACAGATGGAGATAAGACAGTGATGTGTTTGCATAGACCAGACTGCAATAATGTAAGCTGTAAAGTTACAAACATCAACACGAGAAAACTGTTATGACAATAAACCTTTGATTACTCAATTAAGAGGAAACCTTATAGCTTAATTATTTTTCTTTTCTTCAAGAAAGGAAGGAAAACTTAAAAAGAAGTGCTAAACCCTGATGAAGAAAAAAACATGCATTTCAGTAAAGATAACATTTTCTTCAAAGCAAAAGGATATTTACATTATGGTTTATGTCATCTTTTTATTTTATGCTAAGCATAATTCATCATTTCTTATTCACAGAGTTAGCAATAAAAACTGTGCCACAATGATGGAGAAAGCCAGGCATTGACTTTCATGCAAAGTTTTTGTTAGAAAAACAGCTCTTTTTTTTTAAGAAATGCAGCTCTTTTTCACAACTGAATATTTTATGAATAATAGTAGCAGAGATTTTTCCTCATGCACCACATTTTCTACCACACTTTTAGTGTTGTTTTAACAATTACATAATTAGATCAATGGTGAAAGCTGCATCAAAAGTGTTTTATATTTTCCAAAAATATTGTTGGATTTATTTGGAGAGGGTGGCATTTGTGCAGGTCTATGTTGAAAAAAAAATTACTATAAAATTGCTGGCTTGGATACAGCAGGAAACGTGACAAGCTATGGAAAACAAGCCCATTTAAAACTACGTGAAGCAGAAAGTTTTTCAGAATATCTCCATTATTAACGAAATTGGTTTCTCACGGCTCAGTCTACTGCAGTGATTTGTCTTGTGCTATGGGTCTTCATTTGTACTGAGTGGCATTAGGGAGGAAGCAATAACACTGGCTGGCTGGACTCCTGAGCCATGTATCACTCACACCATGGACGTGAAGATAGCTGGATGGAAAAGGGACACTTTCCAAGCTCTCGCGTAGCCTGTACAGCTGCTTAATGTCAAGACACAATCCCACTTTCGTATATGAAGAAAAACAAAGGATTTCTTTGTCCTCCAAACAGCCTTTCCTGCTTTGTGTTGACTTTATGGATCACCTACATAGAGAACTATCCCCAGCTTTCAGCTGTGCTGTGCTGTGCTAAGGAGCTATTGCTTCAGTGATGTGCATATTTGCCCATGGTTATTCATATTTTTGCCCAAAATACAAATAAAAACAACAAAGAGACCAATTTGGTATAGTTAAGGTTGCTTCTGGGACACTATCACATTTATGCAAATACCATGGTTGTGAAGAAGTTTCTTTTTAACCTATGATTCACTTTCTGTCTAGCATCTTCTCTGCACCAATGCAGGTAGTGAGATGAGTGTGTTTATCAACCTTCCATTCACAGGAATATTACAATATGTAGTTACCAAAAAAGTGTTAGCACAAATTTATTTCAAAATCAATGTCTCATCATATTAGGTGCCATAAAATCAAATAGAAAAAGGCAGCTCACTTTTGTTTCTCTTGTCTTGTAAAAGGAAATTAATTTATTAAAACTCGCAGTTTACCACTGCAAAGAAGTGGATCATATCTGATCAGAGCCACCAATGGTATGGACATGTTTTGGACTGCTGAAAGGCATACATGGAATCATTATAAGTTAATACAAATCTCTGCATATTTCCTACTCAGGTTTTAGATTAAAATAGGTGTGGTTTAGCATTAACGAAAAGAACAAATGAAACTTGGGTTTTTTTTTTTTTCAATCAGTCAATACATCTCCCAAAACATAATTTCCTACTTCAGCAGACATTTTTGCTTCTAACTTTGCTTATAAGAGATCTTTTTTTACAAGAATTAAATAGCCACTCAGGTACTGGATTAGCAGAAATGCTTTGGGCTGCTTTTCATTTCTCACAATAAAAAAAGAAAAAAAAAGGATTCTCAAACTTGTGTGTTTCTTTTTTTTGTTCCATTTGCCTTAATTCTCCCTGTGAAATATGACAAAACACTATTTCATTCCTTTCTTTATGTTTCTGGTATAATAAACCACACAGGCTTTTGGGTACTCTTTTTTTTTTCTTTTTTTTTTTCTAATTATAATTGTTCCTTCAGTGTGATAGAAGTGAAGAGAGTAAATGAGCTGTACACCAGAACTTTGGTCTTCTCCTTGCCAGAGAACTGAAGTCCAGGGGCAGAAGAAAGTGATTCAGGAGTGTAAAAAAAAGGAAGACAAGCAGGAAAACTAAGAATAAATGGGGAAAATGTTGTGATGTTAAAAGCAGAGGTTAGTTTGATTAAGAAATGGATGTTCCAAAAAATGTTTACAACTGGGAATGGTATTTTACAGGGATCAATAATAGGACAGATGCTGCTGAACATTTTGATCAGAAATGAAGAAAATGCAAAATCATTGTTGATTTTACATGTTTAGACAAGTTTGTGAGCTAGCACTAAAGATCATGGCAAGCTCCAAGGATAAGCTTGCATCACGCATATTCAGAGTAGAAGCTAGGCACCACTTTTGAACAACACAGGCTATTATACAGCTGATTTACCTGCAGAAGTTGTAGAATTTCCATACCCTGAAGTCCCCAAATCAAGGGTACCCAGCCTTTGCGGATGATATCTTTTCATTACAATAATCATAACTTGTTGGATTAAGGCATGGACCATGATGGCCTGAGATATACGTTAGTCCAGAGGATAAAATGCCTTTCTGATTGTAAAACTCAAATAATAAACTGGAACCAAGCTAAGCACTGTGGAGAACACATTCTGAGCAGTAACTACTTGCCAAAATGTCTTGTTACTATAGGTGAGAATGTGCATTTTTTTTTGCTCTAATTAATAATTCCTATTAGAAGGGCAGAACAGATCAATAGCTCCAATATGCAGGTACTACACTTATGATTCAGGTACTACACTTATGATTCAGTGGTTTTAAAGATGTAAAATCAAGAGTTGAGGGGATGTAATTCTTAAATATAAACTCATCTCCTTAGTTTAAAAACAGCAAAGTACTAAACCTTCCAGCCTGGAGACACAATCATATCCTTATGACAGAACCTGTCCAAAGCCCTTAATTTATGGAGAAAGTGGTTTCTGAGGTTTGCTCTTTCCTATTTCAGGTAGCACTACTCTGTATTTGAGGAGAAAAAGTTCATGGCTTAGGCTCTGGGGGAAGAGCTGTACAGGGGTAAGAGAATGCATGGGAGATGAAAGGATATTGGTGCAGGACAGAAAACAGGTAAAGAGCAGACTGACATAGGAGCAAAAATGCAAAAATGCAAAAAAAAAAAAAAAAAAAAGAGGCTATCAAGTGATACATCAAATATGACTTTATATGCATCCAAGACCTCAGTACTGGAGGTGTAATACCACGAATCCAAGCAGGATGATATGAGCTGAAGAGGGGAATCTGGATATTGGAAGTGCAAATCCCTTGACTTTACTGAACTTCTGAAAGTGGAAAGGACTTTATGTTCATGATGAGGCAATGCTGGAGTTAAGGCAATGAGTTAGAAACTCAGGACAGTGAACTCACATCTCCAGAGAGTCACTCTGGACAAGCACCTTCATCTCATTGCCTGTAAAAGTCTTTACTGCTGATAGTAGTAAAGCTCCACAGACCATGACAGAGAAGACAAAAGGATGAACACAGCAGCGGGACACCTCCAGGGATATTAATACTGTTGTTTTTGGCAGGATGAAGAGCATGAGAGGTGGAAGTGTGACCTCATCTCACATCTCCTGCACATGGTCACACATCTCGTGCATCTTGGAAAACTTTTCTGCAAATCTAGAAAAACAGGTTGGACTTTTGATTTTCATTTTGACTTTTGATTGCGTTTTGATTTTTGTATGCAGTGGAGACAGAATTCAGGCAACTCAAACACTTGATATTTGGTTTGGATTGAGGCCCAAATATTAACTCTCATAATTCAGGAGTATTTCAATCTAGCTTTTTAATTTTGTTCATGATTGATAGGTGTTGGCTTGATCTTATGTTTGAATAGGCTGTCTTAGTCTGGGCTCCTAGACTACTCCGTTCCTACTGTTTTTAACTAAATGATAACTCTATTAAAGTAAATGGTAATTAATTACAGCTGATAACTCCCTTCAGTGCTATCATAACAAGTGCTGCTATAATTTTACATTTACAACATTGTTCTGGTCTTCAGAATATAGTACTCATGCCATAGTAGAGGATATACAATGGACAGCCTGAATGCAGCATTAATCATTAGTCTAGGAAATCTCAGCTACAGTACAGAATACATTCATAGATCATTGTTCACTTATCTAGAGCCCTGTAACAGTCTGTGGTAAGGTCATGAAAAAAACAGATTATGTTATTCGAGTTACAATAAATCTCCTATTCAATACATATCTGATGTCTTTTTAAAACAGGAAAATGATTAATGAAAGCTCTTCAGAGAAATTAGAGTTCAGTTCCCATGTTCTTAAGTTAAATATTTTCTTCTATTCTTCTTGTTCTTCTATAGCACATAGTCCTAAAGTTTCAACCTCTATAATTACTTAGGCACTTTCTCTACCATAGTGAGCATTGCTGATACCCTCATAGCCACAATTTACCTAAACCTAACTTGTTAACCAACTGAAGGTCTGGATTCATCTTATCCAGATTAGTTTTTAAAGGAGCTGTCATTCTTGGGAGTTCAGTTATCTTAAACCTTGCTTATGGTAAATGGAACGTGAAGCGTGCGCTGAGAAGAACTTCGATCTCAGATCTCTCTGGAGCCAGCCTTCTCTTGCTGATGATGCTTGGGCCAGCTTGAAACAGCTAGACTCATAGTTTTAGCACTTCAGCTAATGTCTAAGTATAGAATGAATCTGACTCTTAATTTTCACTTGTTCATATGTGCAAGGCTGCCAAAGACTTCACACTACCCCATGGCTACTGAAATGTTCAAAATCCTCTTAAGGTAAATCCCTCAAAGTTCTGTAACTCGATCCTCAAGCCAGACAAGGAACACCTATCACCTGGTTTGATTTTAGCCCTTTATCTGCCAACCATTCTTTGGTGCTTACACAGGACTGGATGGAAAGACTAAATTGTTGTTGTCACAACTAAAACAGGTAAAACAAAGCTGAAGGCAGAGGACATCCAGCAACTCTCAGTCCTGAGGGCTTGCAAACTCAGTACAAGGCTTATAACCCGTTACTAGCAATGGCAATACCATATTGCAGGGTTGCATGGTTATGATATAGTTAATAGAGATTCTTCAGGGAACGGTTCATAAGAAGAAATAATTTGGGCATTTGTATTGTCCTCCAGAGAAGCCTATTATTTCTATATAGCAATATAATTGCTTTATATTTAGCCCAGGAAATTTAGCTACTTAAACTAGGTAGTGTCCCCTGGAGATTTAAATGAAACTACGCTCAGAGTTTAACTTACAGCCAACTTTACATTGTTTCCAAGCCCTCTGCTATTATTTTAGCTTTCTGTGGGTTCTTTTGTCCTGCTAGTGATTGCTCTGTTGCTATTCTACCTGAAGCATGCCCAGATTGTTAGCGTTTTGACAATGCCCTTAATTCTCTTAGCAGAATTCCCCATTTGTCTCTGCTCTTAAACAGTACCAAATGCTTCATTACTGCTGGTTTTGGTTGCCTCCCTGCCAGCAGGTTTCAGTATTATGACAATACATCTCCTGCAGCCATCCAGCTTCCCATGTCTCCAATGATTATCGTTAGACCATCCATATGGGCCCTACTTTGGAGCCACTTTGCAGTCCTGGACACTAGTAATGGCGCAGTTTTCTGTGCACTGAATCCACCCCAGGCTCACTCACGTTAAAATTCACTTCCTTGGAAAAAATAAATAAATAAATAACTGAGAAGATCATTTTTTCGCAAGTTCTTTGTCACCGTGGTGGTACACACTCTACGCCAACAGTGACAGCACCAAGTACTGAGTCTGAAATGTACAAAGTTTGTATATTTCTCTTCCCAAAAACCGTAACAACCTTTCTCCAAATATGAAAGCTCTGTTTTAGTCTGAGCCTGCTGTTCACATTTTTTTCAAGTTCACTGCAGGCTCATGCATCCAACAAGTTGCTAATGTTTGAAAAGCTCCTGATGGGCAGCTGAGCCACAGTAACTGCCCAAGTGAAAGCTCTTAGCTTGGAGCAAATAGAGATTAAGTCTAGCACTGAAAGACAGTTCTGCTGCCCTATTTTACCTTCCTTACCTTGCCTTGCCTTGCTGGCTAATGGCTGACAAACTGGAAGTTTTCAAAACTCAGATATTGTGCAATAACTATTATTAGTATGCTAACCTGATCCTTGAATGAATGAATTCTAAAACCTTCAGGTTCAGACAACCTCATGACCTCCCAGACCCCTGTGGAAATGAGTGGGCTTCACACCGAGGCTGTGAATTGTAAGAAAGCTCCTCATTTGATTGCAAGAAATGTCAACGATCTCCAGTCTTTTCACAGACTTTGCTTCTGTTTACAGCGCATAATGTGCAGTGTTGTGCATAAGCTCAGCAGTAGTTCTCACGAACAAAACCGTGTCTTTACATCTTGGGTCAGACCTGACGTTTGCTTTGGTGCTGAACATACCTCTGACAGTTCCTGCAGCTTATCTAACGTCCGGGGTGGCACTCAGGTTGACATAAAGGAAACTTAATTTAGGTGGTTACGTGTAGGTGTTTACACATGAGCTAAGAGCCTAAGCTCCCTTTACAGTTCGGTGGCAGTCTAGGACTCAATTAATTTGCTTAAAATACTCGTGTAATTTGAGACACTACATGTAAAACATCTACATTGGTTTAACATATGGGAAAACTGTTCCCTTCTGGGGGATCGGGAAGCCAAGTAGAATATCACCCTTTAGCAATACGATGCTAGACATCTGGGTTTAGGCAACAGAAATGGAACAGTCAGTCTAAACCCTGATGTGTGTAATCAGTGGAGTCTAAACAGACATTTAGCTGAGCTAAAGGTCCGCTTTAGGGTCCAGTGTCCAAACTGTCTAGAGCTCCACTGACTACAATGAAAGCTTAAACACCCATTAGACACCCTTAGAAAACACCTGTAATACCTACAGACACTAACAGGTAGAAACCTCAGCTTACGTGATGTCATCTCAAACTGCAATCCATCCTTACTGACTAAAGTCACACAAACTTGGTTGAAGAGCATTTTGCTTTTGAGTGTACTTATACTAAAAGTTAAAACAATTTCTTTTTCAGGAAAATTCAAGACTGGCAATTATTATAATCAGAACATTAATGTTTTCAAGAGAATTTCCTTCTACTTGCTAGATAATTAGCTACTGCTTTTTCTTTCTCTTCTGTTACTGAGGATGTGACCATAGGAAAAGAGCAAGTGACCAAAAGCACCTATACATTTCATTTTTTTCCATCTGTCGAAGCAGGCCCAAATAGGTAGAGCAGGCCGGAGGCTACTCAAACCGATTTTGTAGAAAAATGTGAAATAAAAAATAAGAGAAGGATGTTCAATCTTGCCATTTTTCTTCTTTAAACCTTACAAACCTTAGCAGGGTAATGTAAAAGTTATTTTTAAATGAGAATTTAAACTTTTTCAAATATGCCTGCAGCCTTCAAATAAATATTAGTAATGTATGAAGACAGTATTAGCACTACTCAAATTCCATCTTCCCGTGGAAGTTAGTGGTATGAACCATCTCACAGCAAATCCACTTCATCTGCATTAAGAGTGGCAAAATAATGCTAGTTCATATCCTCACTCGGTTGCAGAGAATCATGTCAGAAGGCTGAAGAATAATTGCTGTTTCTGTCCTCAACCTATTAGAATACACACAAAAATAAGTTACATTTGAAATTAAAAAAAAAAAAATCCTAATACACTGTTACAGCTTTACTCTAAAGTTGACATTTCAAAAACCTTAAGCTTAGTGATAATGGCACTGACTGGTATATCACAGTCACCGGACAAAGAGTGATTTCTACAGAAATCACAAAAGAAAAGGACAATTACTCAGCTGGTTTTCAAGCGGGAAATATTTTACATCTATTTGCTTTAGCACTTGAGGCATTTCAAGCCATCTTCATAAATCTTCTTCCAGAATCACAGTGGTCAATAAAACTAAATGTGACCTTGTGCAAAATGTGCTAGATTTTAATTACAATGGGGTTATGTGTTAGATTAGGGCTAAATGTATTATGCTGTCACCCAATATGTCAAAGCTGGCAAAGATAGTAATGCTGGGCCAGCAGCTCTTTTTTTGCAATCTGTATCATTGGCCTGGAGCCCAATGCCTGAAGCTTTAACATTTTTTTTTAATTTAGTTTTTTGGCTTCTTGAATTGTGAATGAGTCAGGCTCTATAATGTTACAGAGCGCATGCGTGTGTGTGTGCACTAACCCTAACATTAACTTTCATCTATCACGTAAATGTTTTTAATTTTTTTTGCTGTTTCAGACTAAAAAAAAAATTAGAGAGGAACCTGTCTTTTTTAAGCTTAATATATATGCATATGTACACAAAGTATGTCATATATGTCTCTAGATATGCATACACATAAACGTATATATCCATGTACATAAATATATATGCATGTGAGATGCTACACAACATTGAAGTTAATTGTTACACTGTTTGGCCTCATCAAAGCCAAAATATTTCATAGATGTAGAGGACAGGACGTGGATGGGTGGGGAGGAAATTTTTAATGCATCATTATTGGAGATATTCAAAAACCGTCTGGACAGGCTACAGCATGTGACCCTGCTTGAGCATGGGGTTTGGACTAGATGATCTCCAGAGGTCCCTTCCAACCTCAGCCATTCTGTGAGTCATGATTAAGCAAACACATCTCTGATTAGTGCCGCCTTTCAGATGTGTGTCAGCACACCGTGATTTCTACATAAGTGCTCAAAACTCTGGGTGGGAAGGAAGAGAGCTTCCTATGTTTCTTTGTTTTCTTTCTTAATACAGAGAAAGAAAATGTGAGAACTTGAAAATCAATATAAAAGCCATAGGATGATTGGATAATTCATGTTGGAACGGACCTCGCAAGGTCTCTCATCTAACCTCCTGTTCAAATCAGGGTCAGCTATGGGGATCAGACCAGCATTGCACAGGGCTTTACCCAGCCTGGTCTTGAAAATCTCTAAGGATCACCACCTCCTTGGGCAACCTGCTCCACTGACCAACTGTCCTTATGGGGAAAAAATTTTCTTTCTTGTATCTGTTCTGAGCCTCTCTTGTTTCAGTTCATGCCTGGTGTCCCTTGTCCTCCCACCACACACCGCTGTGAGGAGCTTGGCACAATTTTTTTGAAGATTTTCCCATAGGTACTGGGGACTGCTGTCAGGTCCCTCTAGGCCATCTCTTCTGCAGGCTGAACAAGCCTCTGTTCCCTCAGATGTCCTTACTGGTTAAGTGCTTCAGCCCCAACCATCTTGTTGGTCCCCATTGAAATTGCTCTGGCATGTTGATGTCCTTCTTGTTTGTGGGGGAAAAGGGGGCAGGGAAGAAAAACTGGACACAGTATCTAGGGGTGGTCTGTCAAGTGCTGATGAGAGGGGGATAATCCCTCCCCTTTACCTACAGACGGTGGTGCTGTTGTTACAGCCCAAGAGGCTGCAGGTCTTTGCTGCCAGTGCATACCACAGACTCATGGTCAGCTCACTATCCCCCAGGAATTCCAGGGCATCTTCTGCAGAGCTACTCCCCAGCCCATCAGTCCTGTGTTGTTGCCAGCGTTTTTTACTTCCCAGGCATAGGGCTTTGCACTTGTCCTCAAATTTCATGAAGTTCCTGTTGGCCCATTCCTCCAGCTTACTTATGTCCCTCTGAAAGACAGTCCGGCTCTCGAGTCAATCAACTGGTCCCCCCAGTTTGGTGTTATCACTAAATGTAACAGGAATGCACTCCATCTTCTCCTCCAGGTCATTGAGGAAGTTATTAAACAGGACAGGTGTAAGCATAGACACTTGCAGTACACGTGTTACTGGCCTCAAGGCAGAGTAGAACCCATTAGCCACTACCAACAGAGTCTGATCATGAAGCGTACTTTTAAATCTAGTGCAATACCTGCCCTTCAGAAAGCTCCAGATGTTTCTTAATCTGGCTCCAAAATTCAGCACAATAGGGTATTTGAGGCATTTTGAAGGGAATTGGATGGGCAAATACATCCCAGGATCGACATACCTTTGGAGCGGCAGCTGGAGACCAAGTGTGATATGCTAGGACATCTCAGATATCATTAGATGCTTGAGGTTTCCACATATGTTATGTGGAAAACGTTGGAATATGACGAGAAACCTGATGAAACCCAGTGTAGGGTTTGGAAAAGAAATGGAATTCTATAATACTATACTTCACATGGGCCGTTAAAGTTTGATGTTGCAATGGACAGCTTCCTCAGTCTGTTGTTCATTTTACTCATGAAAGAGATGGGCTGAACAACAACAGAAGACCCATTATTTATGTAAAAAAAAAAAAAAAAAAGTAAAAAATAGAGAGTGGGTGAGTCTTTGGGGAGTTGGCAGAGTGGACTGGAATATCTATTTCTGAAAGGGACTTCCTTTTTGACAGATGGTAAATTGATCAATCTTTAATCACCCCTGCATTCCACCTGAAACAAACAGGCTAATAATTATACAATTTTCCCTACTCTTCTCCCTTGTCAATTTGTATTATCACTCTACATGTAATATTAAGCAAAATGAGACCTTGATTTTGGACTGAAACTGTAACTTTACTAGATTACAAATAATTTATAGCAGTTCATTCTTCTGCCTTCACCTGGCTTCCTCCCACAGCCAAAAATAATTAGAATGTAATTAAGCCTTCAAAAGCAATGCAGAACTAAATTACAGTAAATTAAGCTACCAGATAACTGGTAAGAGAGTTTCAATCACTGTAGGAGTTAGGGACAGAAAAGATGGAAGAAAAAACAATTATTCTGGTAAAATATCCCCAGTGTGTTTCATATAAAGTAATAGTATATCTTCTGTGAATTATCTATAGAAATAAATTAAAAATACACTCAGAATAAGCAAACAAAGCACCTAACTTCACAGCTTTACAGGTAGTATGAGAAAAAAGTTTGCCTAAAAAGCTTCTTTGTCCAGCTGGGTTTCCTCTCCCCATTTTTCATCTACTTTAACCTTCTTTCTGACATCTGATAAGCTCCCTGTTCCTCATTCCTCCCAAAGTGTTCCCTCTGAGAGAGGGAGGGACGGAGGAAAAGGAAAGGAAGGAAGGAAGAGAGAAAGAAGGGAGGAAGGAAGGGAAGGGAAGAAGACAGGGAGGAAGGAAGAAGAGAGGGCAGAAGGGAGGGAGGAAGGAAGTGAGGAAGGAGAGAGTTAAAGGAAGAGGTATGGAGTGAAGCTGGAAGGAGAAGACCAACCCATCAGCCTGGAGAATGCTGAGCAAATAGCCACTCAGAACAGGGTAGAGAAAGAAAGCCAGAACTGCAGAACATTTTCATCAAAATCCCAAAGTCTTTAACTACTTCTATTCCTATCTGTGAGAGTCGCTGGCTGGCTGTTCTCCAGACTTTTGTCCCAACATATATAAGCATGTGACCCCCCCCTCACATCACAGAGATGTTGTCCCGCTCAGTTTTGGGTTCAGTGGCTGCTCCACCTCAAGCTTTTCAATATGACAGCAGTGTGTACGGCCATATGCCAAAATCTTTCTTTCTGTTTCTGTCACTTTACACTGTTCAGGGACTTAAGGAATAGCTGATAATTCTCCGTGGCATAAGGGAGCTCTCAACTGGTGCAAAGCAGCACAACCAACTCCCCTGCCAGCTGTTTTTCTGCACGTTGCTGAGAGAGAGAAGACGGAAATGAGATGAAGTGGAACCTGTGCTCCATCAACGAGCAGAGACTTATTGCTCCATGGGGCCTGGGCTATCTGCGAATGCAGCTTGCAGAGGTGCAACAGCAGCACAGAAGGACATTCCCAGCCTCGCTTTGGGCTCATTAATGTTGGAAGCGTTGTTCTGGCAGTATGGTGCAGACTAGCTGCTCGGATACTTCCCTGAGGTCCCAGCGAGGCTGTACAGCATGTGCAAGCTCTGACCGGTCTTCCCATCACTGCTATTAGTACCTGAGCTGGTTAATTTATAGGTAGCTGAGATACGGCCAGCTAGTGAGACCTGTGGTTTCTATGGTGCATACTGCTACGTCCATCTGTCACCTAAGGACTTCCCCGGCTCCTGCCAGATGCTGCGTCTGCCATGGTCCTGGAGCCTCCTTGGTAGACTGCAATAGCAGTGCCAGAAACTGGGGGCACCTGCTTGCTTCACCCTTTCTGTACCTATACAGCTCTAATCACTGTTTTAAATGGAACAAACACCACTTTAAGAGCAGTCCCCAGTCTATCAAGCTGATATCACTGGTCATTACATGATCTTTCATAAGTGCAGCATGCAAAACATAAGCTGCTGCAGGAAGCTGTGACTTTTCTGTAGCTTCACTCTGTTAAGGAATAAGAATTTTACATTCCCAGCATTGCAGATGGGAACAGTGAAGCCTGCAACCATGATGGAAAAAGGGGAATCTATCTGCAGATTTTTTGGATGATGTGAAAAATGGTAGATCTACAAATTTAAAACATATCTACAGGATATGGACTACCTCTGTATTTCAGATTAGTAGCTTTTCAATACAACAATGAATGCAGGGGGGAATAATCACCTTTTCCCCCATCCAACACCCATGTCTACCAATGAAATAGCAAAAAAGAAAAAAAAAGAAAAAAAGTCTAGACTGGAAATATCTCAATAAGAAAGAAAAATCCAAGGTAAAATATGGTACCAAAAAGTTATGGAAATACTGTCTTCTGGAAAGTCCTATCCACACAGCTGCCAACAAGAAAATCAGCCTATCATTAGCAAAGAAAGCAGGGTGGATGTTTAGTGACATACCAGCTCAAGAACCCACAAATCAGACTGTTTTACCAGCGAATATACCGAAGGTGATAATACAAACGTACCAAATTAACACCAGCTGTGTGGCAAGAGTCTTTGCTTCTCGCTATAATCACCTGAAAATCAGGCTTTTGGGCTAAGCCACTTTTTTAAAGCCCTTCCATCAGCCACACAGAGAAATAGACACTTCTTGAAGGCAATTTTCCTGGTCTTAAGATAGGTGTCTGGTGGCTTGTAATTTTTATGTGGAAGATTTTCCCCTCAACTATGAAGTATAGGGAGTACCTTGTCAGCTAATTCAGATTAGACAACAACCTGTTGGAGAGAGAAAACTGGGAGAGTGTTATCACATCTATGGACTTAAGCCAGGGGCTATTTACATATCAAAAATGTCTATTCATGTTATCATCAGTATATACCTGCATATAACTTCTATATACCCAGTGGTGCCCGAAAGCCTGAAACCTGACCTGGAACTAAATGGTATAAAAACACAGTGAAATAAACAGCCCCTACCCTCAAAAACTTACAATATAAATAGAAACTGAAAACCAAGGGTGGAAAACAAGCAAAAGGAATAGACAGATGACTTGTCTTGCTTGAGACCATATGGGAGCAGAACAGTGAACAATGCAGAGATCCCCTGAATCTCATCACAGCGCCCTTCTAACAGAGGGATTTAATACAAACTGCTAGTCCTTTCCTCCCACAACGTCATCCCCTCTTGCTTTTCTTATCTCTTATCTCATAGTACTGCTTTCTGCCTATTTAGCTTCATTATTGGTGCTCATTATTCTCACAGCCATTCTCTTTCTTTCTTTTTCTCTCGCCATATGCATGAAATACCTTCCCTGAGACACCACCCTCAGCCGCTGTTCTCACCTCCTTCAGGATTCCGCCACAGCGCCTTAGAAAGTGCCTTGACAAAGTGATGTGAATGGGCGGCTTGTTAATAATCTGCTGGGATCCCTTCTTCACTTAGTATTATTAAAAAAAAAAAAAAAAAAGAAAAAAAAAAAAAGAAAAGGTGGCATAGCTTATTTTTCATCTTCACTCTGGAAACTAAAACTTTGCCAAAGCCAAAACTTTTCTGGGAAATGTATTTCTGGGAAACGTTAGCAACATTGTCAGAAAAATGCTCTTAGTTCCAAGATGGTTTTTCTAGACAAGGCTGTGAAGCATTGCCCAGACTAGTATACCCAGGTGCTTATGGCATATACGAAAGAAAACTGGATTCAGACAGCTCTGTTGGCTGGTTTAGACATCCACCTTATAAACAACTTTTTCATGGCTCTGCCAAGATAGATGGGTCTATACTACTAAATAAAAAGAAAGCCAGAGAGTGATCCCTCTTTCTGAGGCCAAGTCATGTGGCCTCATGTCCACACTGCTCAGGGTTGTTTTCCTTCAGAGCAAACTGGCCATATCCACACCATATGGCACTTGCTTTGTATCTCCTCTTGGCCTCAAGTGCCTCAAAGATACAGATTATAATTTTTGTGCTTAAAAAAAAAAAAAAACAAAGAAAGAAAATGTGTGAGATGATGCTATGGATGTACTTCAGACCACCTCACCAGTGTTTTCACCATGCTATGTGAAGTTATGTGCTGCATGCCCTTGGATGTGATATGAGGGCACGGGGGAGCGCTCGTGAATACGCAATCTGCTGGGATGGTTTGAGAAGACTGTGGAAGGCGGAGGAAGCCAAAGCTTATGCAGTCTTTGTGTTTTTCCTTGCAACAGCTAGCTGAGACAGTAAAACAAAGCAGGGGAATGAGTTCTTAAGTCTGATCTTCAGTTTGACTTGGCAGTCTTTTATTTACAGGGACCCAGTTGGTCTCTCTTGTTGGAACTCTTAATGTTTTCATAAATAAATAAACATTCATAGACTTGAGGGAGTGTTCAGCATATTCCAACCACTTGGCTAGAAAATCTCTTTCTCCAGTATGTATGTGTATGCATTACTGCAGCTGTTAAAAACTTTAAAAGGTCACAATTGTATCCGGATGTGTAAGAAAACCTTTCTAATTGAAATTCTGAGTGTCTTTTCAATGATCAAAGTTAACTAAAAAACAGTTCAGTCAGTCTATGCCAAATGGAAACATGATTCTTTATAGAAAAGGGTTTTTTTTGTTATTACTTTTCCAGACCTTGTTTTTGGCAGATGTCTTGATCACGTGCCATGGTTCTATTGTGCTTAGGGTTTACAAATATATAAACTTGTTTTTAAAATTTTGTATTCTAAGTGCAACACAAGAGGCATTATATGTGATGGGAGACAGTAGTGCCTAAGGAGACAACGTAACAATTTTGTAATGAGATTGTTAATTTTACATATTGCTGTATAATAGCAAATTTTCTAGAGGCTGAGGTGAGAGACCTTCAGACTAAAGTCAAAGTGACCATTTAAAACAGTAAAGGTTAGTCTCTAGTAGAGCTTCCATAGGAGTGGTATATCTTCCATCTTTTAAAGTCTTTAAATTGGACTAGATTACTGTAAGAGTCTCTTCAAACTTAAAAAAAAAAAAAAAAGTCTATGAATCAGTGAATAAAGCTGTGACTGGACACCAGTCTCACACTGCCTTCTCTTCACCAGCAATTCACGCACCTGCAGAAAGCCACCCTGCACCCTATCCAACCGAGATGTCAAGCGCACATTTGGGTAAGTACCTTCGGGAATGAAAAATCTCCTCTTGTCTTTGGCTGAGCATTCCAGCCCCCAAGGTAATCACATCTGGCAAAGACCCAGGAAAAAGTGTGAAATTCTGTGAAATTCTGCCTGGGACTTGCTGACCTGCAGTGGTTCATCCACAGGCACTACTCTCTTAATCACATTCTCATCATTAAGCATGAGTTTAAGTACAGCTGAATGCATGAAGTCACATCTCCTAGGGTCAGTCAGAGCAGCAAGGGGACAGGTTGAGAAGAAGAAATTTCCTGAGGGTTTACAACCTTCATTGGGCTCAGGAAATACCCTGAGCAGAAAATAGACAAAAGATTAAGAGAACACCCCTGGCAAGTACATCTGCCCTGCACTTTCTCTTCCCTGGGGTCTGCTTATGGCCAGTTAGAGATGGGATCTTGACCTAGATAGACTCTCGATCAGAACCACAGTTTTTACATTTTTATGGTTTCAAGAGATAAGTTATGTCACACCCATCCAAAGCTAAGATTATTATGAAAAGAAATTCTGTAAGAAGACCAAAAAGCCTCTGAGCTGTTATGGGGGAAAAAAAATGTAAAGAAACTCAAAGCAAAAAAGAATGACACAAAAATGCAGCACTATTGTTATTGATTTCTTAACAATAAATCTCTTGGGATATGTAGGGGGGTATATTTCCCCCCACCTCTTCAAGTCAACAGTGACAGTATATATAGCAATATATGTAATAGCAACACACTATTTATTTGAAAATGTTTCTGGTAAGAGTTGAAGCTTTAAAAGGGAGACTGAAAGCTTTATTTGTCTTGGACATTTGAAAGCCAACATAGCTTTCTCGTACTCAACGATTTAGTATGAAAGAAATGGGAACTATTATCTGCAAAGCCTTCAGAGGATTATAATTAAAGGTGACAGGCTTGAAAGAGGATTTCACATCTCTTTCTATAGCTGGTGCTGTAAATTGAAGAGGCTACAGCATTTTCCTATATAACCAAAGCTGCTCCCAGACAGACTCACACATAATACTTAGTGATTTAAAAGCCCACACCTACATCCTTCCCTCTTGCATCATAAATTGATTGACGATGA
The DNA here is from genome assembly GCF_036370855.1 of Dromaius novaehollandiae. Classification (NCBI taxonomy): domain Eukaryota; kingdom Metazoa; phylum Chordata; class Aves; order Casuariiformes; family Dromaiidae; genus Dromaius; species Dromaius novaehollandiae. The sequence goes on from NC_088099.1 coordinate 163,206,477, forward strand.
CAAGTGAATAAGATTAGCACCTCATGGGGACAACCTTCAGCTTAAATAAATGATAAAACTATTTATTCCCCTTTAGTTCCTTCATTTTTTTCCCAGGAGGATACATAAAGTGCCATGAAATCCAGCTAGCCAAAGTGAAAATCTAGGCTCCAAATTGGAAGCTGACAGATCTTAGAAGACATTCCGTCTTATACTTTGGACCCACCCTGTTTGTTCCCAAAGCCAAAGAAGTATTTTGCACTTGATCTTCTCAAACCATTGCAAAATTCCTCTTACCCTCAAACCTGGATAAGCAATTAAAAAAAAAAAAATTATGAGGAAAGGAGCTCTGCCTACACACACACTCATTCATCATACAATGAAAAAATTCTGAGCATGCTGATGTTTCCTCTTGTTTTGTTTTGTTTTCAGGCTTTAACTATCCTACGTGACAAAAGCACGAGGTGCATTGATCATCATTACAAAGTGCTCCTGAATCTAGGATTCAAGCTACAACCCAAAGATTGCTCAATATGAAGCTTATTTTTTGTTGTCTTTCCTATTCCAAACCTGATCCCTTCATTGTAAAATGAACATTTTTAATGTGGATTTGGTTTAAGCATTGCTTCAATGAATGTTAGACACTTGGTTCTAAGAATAGAGAAGTGAAAGATTCTGTTAACCGATCTCTAAAACATTTATACATCTGACATCAGATCTCCAGTGAGGGGCAAGGGTGGGATGACAATGACAGAAAAACACAAAGACATTATATTTCTAGTGGGAACTTTTAGCTGGTCCCAGGGCTGGAGAACATCCACAAAGATAAACAGAGCCAGAAAGTCCTAGAGAACAGGTAGATAAAATTGCCACTGGATGGGCATTAGGCTCTGAAGTCCCAAATTAAGTAGGCAGAGTCTCCCACAGAAGTTTCAGTCTTTACTGGTGAAAACCACATGGGACACAATGGCAAAAATGGAATACTTCTCCTCTGAATGACAAGTTTAGTGGTGTTCGATCCTGTCGTAAGAGGTTGTCTAGCCAGAAATAGAAGAGGAGGCAGAGAAAGAGACCTGTGGGTATGTTATGGTAATGAAGCAGCTATATCAGAAAATGAATGGAGGAGACTGAGAAAAAAGGGAAGAGAAGAAGCTATTTGAGGTAACCAAATCCTAGAAAATAGGGAACATCAACATCATCAGGGACATCAAGCTTCATCTTTATGATGAATTCAATGAGGAGATGAGATTGCTGCAGGACACTGCAAAGAGGGTGGTCAGTGTTTAAGGACAGGGAGTTCAGAAAGTTCATGTCAAGCTTTGAAAGCTATATTTTTGACCTATTTGTGAGAAAAAATCTGTGTGTGTGTATATATATATGTATGTGTGTGTGTACATACATATATATATATATATAAAATTGGTGTTGTAGGGAGCGCTACCTCTTGCTAGGGTTCCTCATGCTTTCACATGCTAAAAAACTGATTTCATCTGCACATAACTTTGCCTGAGCTTAAAAACTCAGGCTCATTATTTCTGAGACTGAATTTTGTAGATAATGCTACAGCTAAAGATGCTTTGTAATCCAAAGAACAGAAATGGAACAATTTTAATAAAATTACTTTGTCCTGTGTGCATTAAGGCATTCTTACTTTGTTGACAGTCTCTGTACTTCAGGCAATGAATAGGACTGAGATGAGATAAACTGCTAGAGGAGATAAAAAGGTGAAAGGAAGGATAGAATAAAATAGGAAAACATGATTTAGGGAAGAAAGATGCAGAGTCAGAAAAGCCTGGGAAGGACAATGGCAAGGGCAAAAGAAGACAGCGAGAGGCAATAAAGGAAGAAGACACTATAACTGTTGAAGAGCAGTTATCAGTTCTGCGGGAATCCTCAACACCTGCAGTCAAATGTGAGTTTTGCACTTCCACATTGCTCTGCTGTCTGGAAAAGAGCTGTTATTTCTTTTCAAAACTGTATAGCTCCATATCCTCTGTGTGGTAACATCTATGGAATTGGGTTTATGGTTCTGATGTAAGGAGCAAATTCAAACTATGACTATGGTGTAGGCCATCGTCAGAGCTATGCCTGTGTACATACCCCATTCACTTGGCTGTTTATTTCCAGAGTGGCCCAGGAACTCCTTCTCTAGCCATCTGCATAGATGACACAATGGACTGATTTGAGACAATAGATCCACTTGAGACAAGGTAATTATCTGAACTTTTAGATAGCTTCACAGCAAAGCATTTGACTCTTTGCCACGGGAGCTCTCCAGGTGGGAATTTTGGTCATTTCCCCAGGCAGCCCCTAGACCAGGTGGCAGGTGCTGCTCATACCTTCAGTGTGATGACTAACATGGCGGGGAGTCTGGCTGTCCCAGACCAGTGGGTGGTAACCAGACACTCTGCCGGAAGGTTCCTGCTGCAGAATTAAGCAAACCAAACGTAGACAAGATGCTTGTAAATAGGCAGTATAAACTATTCCTGCAGATGCAGAGATGGTCAGGCAGCATTTCTGGTTATGGTAGTGAAGCTAGTTTTGTAATGGTAATCTACAGACACAAGTCATGAGTGCAACGGAGTGGTCATGCAGGACCACACAGCGGCTGGATACAGGAATTCAGCAGAGCTGTGGTCTGGGGAGTTTCACCATATCTGGGTGAAGTTGCTTCTGCAAGGACCTTTGCAAAGGAAACCACTGTTGACATCTGGACAGGGAACAACTGTCTAGTTCAAAAGATTCATTTCCCCACATGAATGTTATCTAATGCAAAGGTTCCAGTAATTAGGATGTTGATTCTTTTGTTATTGTTGCTTATTTGTTTGTTAGCTTATTTGATAGAAAACATTCTGCCTATCAATATCTGTGCAACACCTCTATCTTATTGTTGTAAACTTTCAAAAAGCATAATTTCCTTCCAGTTTAAGCAGGTCTTCATGAAAAGTTGTTCTCTAGCTCTAATGATTTCCTTTTCAGTCAGGTTCCATAAAACTAATTTTTAGATGGATGCTTTGTATTAGCATTGTTCAAAAATAATAATTAAGGATTAATTAAGGAAGATTAGCAATGAAAGTTAAATTTATCCCAGGAAAATGGTCCTATCTGTGATTCCTCCTGCGGATTGTTGCCTAACACTTTGCTCCTCCTGGTCTCGGTCCCCACTTGAGGCAGTCAGGATCTGATCTGCTGAGGCATTGCACACAGTCAGTTGTACCAGAAGTCAATGGGAGTTTTACTATAAACACAAATATTCTGAAAACTCAGATTGCAGTTGTAGTTTTAAGACACAAAAATCTGACTTATTTAACAGTTCTGAGGTACATAATTGTGCATAGAACATGATTAGTGATACTTATTAATAATACCACAGGCCTTAGGAAGACACATTTATTAACATTTATCACTGCTAAGAGTAAAGAAATAAGTTAAAAGCAGAAAGTAGTGTTAGAAAATTAGTCGTTACTTAGTAAATACAAAGGTTGAATGGTAACCATTACTGCAAAATACTACATGCCAACAGATGGAGAGAGAAGTAATGAATGTTTACCCACTTGTTCTGAATAATTCCTGAAGACTGGATTCTGTGTCATACACTTACAGAGAAAACATTATATGACCTTGAAACTAAAAACTGCCTCATAGTCACATCAGCTTGAATAGATTTGCACAAACAACTTTAAGAGCTGCATTTCTTAGCTTTTTGTTTCTTTAATTTATCTTCTTGAAGTTCTTTTAAAGAATGTTTGGTTTTGTTTTCATATGGCTTTTTGGTAACAGAAGAGAAAAAAAACATATTTACATATACGTTTTTTGCATAAAATCTGTCTACAATCCCTTTAGGTATTCCAAGGTTTTTGCTATCACACACACGTTACATAGCTTTGAGTTAATGCAAAAAACATCCTTGATCTAGGGTTCATTTCTGCCAACTCAATTTCTTTTCTATATGCTCAAGTCTGAATCAACGAGACAGTTCCTAGAAGGAAACTGGTAGGTAGCTCATGTTCCACAACCTTTGGCCATCTTTTATGGGACTCCCAATTTTTTAAAATGGGAGGGAGTGGGTGTGGGGGCAGGGTACGGTGTTTGTTCATTTATTTATTTATTCTTTTACAAAGTCCAGTTTAACTTTTGTCCCTTGGAAATGGTATGGAAAGTTGAAAATTAATTTTCTTGATAAAGATCCAAACATCTGTAATGATATTTTAAAACATAATTTCCAGCCGGGCTTTAAGTCGAGCTGGTGGCTGAGAGGAGAAGTGCTCTCTCTTCATTTTTGTCCTTGCCCTTGAAACGTGGTACCCACGATAGACAGTGCTGGAGACACACCAGCCTGCAGGAGCTGATAGTCTTGTCCTCCTTTTCTGTATGTTTCTTGCATATGACTCTATTCTCATCTTTTGAACGGATGTGGTGTTCTGCAATTTAAGCAAAGGCACTGTCATTTCATAAAATATGTCCTCCGCTCCCTTCCAAGAGCTGACAGTGGCACATAATCCTGTCCTGATTTATGTTAGATTTATGCAGAAACATACTTTTGTATACTTCTTGAATAACGGTCTATGCAATTACTAAGCTTCTGTTTTTTACAACCTTTACGAAAGATTGATTTTTGGTCATTCCAGACTCAGTTGGGTTTAGCCTCAGCCATGATGTAAACAGCCTGTGACCTGACAGAATATTAATCTATTCACCAGAACACTCCCTTGGGCTGAATAATTCTTTCAGTCTTAAGAACAAAACAAGTCTCCAATGTTTTGTTTAGTAAATCACTTAACAGGAGGTCACAATGAATGTGCTTTCAGGTTTAATGATATTTATTATTGAGTAAATATAGACAAGCCCTCCTGGACAAATCTCTAATTTGGGTGAAGAACACTTGCCATCAGGAGGCATTGCATGCATAATGGGAATCTTTTACCATGAAGCAATTTCCCTTCTTTAAATGCAGGGCTCGGCAAAGACTGGTTTAGGCTTTTATTGCATGCTACTCCTGGAAGATGGATTTGCACAGCTCCGCATAAGCTGAGGTCAGAGAGAGGATTCATTCTCAGCTAATTTCACAGTCAAAGTGAAGAGCATTGTTTTTGTTTATACGGGGTGCAGGGCTGAACGCTTTTACAATTAAAATGCATATTTAAAATAAAATAAGTTTGCCTGGCGTAATCCATCTTGATATCAGGGCACTACACTCAGAGGTCTATTTAACAAGTGGCAGTGCCTTGTTTTCAGCTATCAAGCTCCCTTAACACTCGTTGCTTAAATATTCATCAGCCTACCCTGACAGAAAGGGAAATATCGTCTCCCTTTTAAAGCTGGAGAAACAGGCACAGGGCAAGTGAGTGGCTGTAAAGGGTCTGTGAAACTGCAACCCTGTGCAACCAGCTCTCCTGGCTCCTGGTCTAGGACCTTAACTAGGACATCATAAATTCACACCCAAAATCCCCGACAATCCAAAACGTGCCTTTCATGACAGCTGTTTGGCTTTCCTCATATATCCAGGATTATCCTTTCTTCTTCTGTTTCTAGCCTTTTCTTTTCCTTCCTCCTCCTGCTTTTCTTACATGTTCTCCTTATTTCTCTTAACCATGAAACCCCAAGAAAGGGAATTCGAATGTGTTTGTGTCTCCCAGTGAAAAGTGAATGAGAATAATAAAAAGTCTTGTCAATCACAGTTTAGAGTGAACAACAATTTAATTAGCACCATAACTCAGGCAGTATAATAGAGGTGTTAATTAGATTAGTTTGGTGGTAAAATACCTATAAAATCATTGTCAAAGTTCCTTGAAGAAATTATGTAAATCCAAACCCATGAGTTAACAGGTTAGAATTAAGTGGAAGATTAAAAAACACCAAGAACAACAACTAAAACACTCCACAGCAAGATCTGATTACTTTCTAGGTAATTATTGTTGATATCTTTTTGGCAACAATAAGCTCAAGGAGAGACTTATATATATATATATATGTATATAAGTATATATGTATATATGTGTATATGTATGTATTCCCCCTCTCAAAAAAAAAATATAGTGGATTTTGTTCCACTCTTTTTTTG